>NC_090867.1:4967500-6219842 GCF_024217435.2 Syngnathus scovelli
AATAATGTCCCATTGACCTAATCATAACCCATAACCTAATCCGGCTGTGTACTTCTCAACCTGCTATAAATCCACTTTACATCGCCGGGAATCTGCCTCTCCATCTGAATTGAACCCAATTGACTTTTAAACTTGAGGAATGACAAGAAAACCGCATCATAAAACCTCTTGAAATATTCTTACTCGCCGATGTTTTAACCGAAGAGGCATGTTTTGTTTTGCACAATTCTTTTTCTTCTCCTGTAATATCCTCATGAAAGCCTTTGACTGTGTGATCACTCTGCCATACTAGCCCAACTATTTTTGACTTTTTATATCCCTTCCTGTGTTCAAATGTTGGAAGATGTTCTCCACATCTACGCACTTGACTGCCTTGCTCCTCCCACACGCAAGGACAATGACTCCAATTTCTCATGATTTAGCATTGCCGTCTGTCGAGTATGTTGGTTCCCAACCATTTGTGAGCTAAGGCACATATTGTATATCAGGATAATGTCACGGCACACCACCAGACAAAATTGCCCCAAAAATCTATTTAAATAATACAGGTCTTTTTTGTGGGGCTACTCATTCTAAGATTCTTTGTACTCCAGGAAGAAATATGAACCTTGGTATCTTTTAAGCAATGATTAGTGTTTAACCCTCAACAAATAGTTATTTTACTTACTCTGTCTTTCAAAAGACCTCTAGTTTTTTACTGAAGCCTGTAAGTTTTCATTGGGCGGAATTCCATCGTTGTTTACGACACAGAGCCAATCCCGACGCCACTTCTCGCGACGGACATTCAGCAAATGGGTTTCTGTGTTGTGGCTTTGTGTGTGTAGGGTGACCAGTCGGAAACTTGAGCTAGTTGGACTCATGAAGGGCTTCTTTCATGTCCCCCTCCTTCTCGTACACTACCCGGCTGGAATTGTGCTTCTTTATGCCAAATGTTTTCTCCGGTAGTCGGGAATGTTCAACGGTACTTTTGGCAGGGAGGTTTTGTTCTGTCATCCATTTCCATCAACATTCCAAGCTCATCCAAACCAAAGGTCCACATATGCTAAAACTGCCCCAAACACTGCGCCTTATTTTTTTTCCTCTGGTCACAACTTTTTAGGATATTGGTGCCACATGGAAAAGTCATCATCTGGCACTTGCGGCCTAAGTCACAAAAGCGGAAGACGAAGGGGGCGGAAAAAGATGGACATTCCGTACGTTCTGGAATGCACGGATACTTTACAGGGCTGTTGTGATGGTCACCACACGTGCGGTGCGTTTTAACCGCCGGCACTCCCGTCAAAACAAGGAACCGTCTCTCTCTATGTCGAGTCTGGAGACTTCGAGGAGAGATGCAGTGATGCATTTCCAAAATTCTGCATGTCAATAAATAACAGGAAGGAGAGGTCATGCATCATGTTAACGTGCATCAATGAGGGCCTTGAGCAAGTCATGCAAATGTAAGAAATACAAGTACGTATGTGTGTTTTTGTTTAACGGCATTCGATATAGGGCAGGGCGATATGGCTTAAGAATTATTTCTATTATTTTTTTTCACAAAAGCAGATTTCAGATTTTTTTAAACTAATTCCACCTATACGATAGTTTCTACCCATTTCCTCTTGGTTTTTAACATTCTAGCTGCGATACTCGAAATAAACATTGGGACATTATTGGGATTGCCGTGAAAAGTAATAAGTAGCTTCAGAGAAGAAGAAAGAAGCCCAATGTGTGCCGTAATGGATGCAGGAAATGGATAGTTAGAGTTGAAATTAGGGCACAGCTCACCTATATTTGTAGAGATTAGCCTTCTGAACATCTGACACTATTTTATCGTTTCGACACATTGAGGAAATGAGGTAACAAGGAGTCAGCCGAGGAAATATATGCCAAAGGAGACATTGTAAGTAAAAGATACAACACAAAACACAAAAATGATTAAAATGTTGAGATTTTCATTTGGTAGCAAAAATTGTATTTTCAAGCATCACTAAAACACGGAAATTAGCGAAGCTAATAGCCAAGGAATAGAGGAATGCAAGATAAAATTGCCACTATGTAGTCAACATTTGTTGTGGGCATTGATCACGCTGACCAGCATGGAGCGCTCTCTGGCACGCCTCATGAATAACTCGTCCGCTTTTCCTCATGTTTAATTCATCCGTGGTGAAGCCGTCCACATGCGCGCTAACTGCCCAGCGCCCGTCGCTTTTATTGGACTTTTATCGCCGCTCATAGATAAAGGCGCAGCAGTGTGTGTTCCCCGGCACGATCATTAAAAGGAAACGAGCGCGTCAGCAACGGCCGGCCCGCAATTTCTCCATCGCGATCATCTTCGATTAGACTTAATTGGATTATGTCAACACGCTCGTGTATCGTTTGTAGGATGTTTATGCAACGTTGGCCTAGTAAAAATAGCAATATTTTTGCTAAGTGATTTTGACAAGACTTATGTACATGTTGACCTGCAAAGAAATAAAACATCTAATAACTAACATGTCCCTGATGGGTCAGTTTTTTCACATTGGCAACATTTTTTCCTTATCTGACCCAGAAACCATCCTGTTTCGTTTCTGAGATATTTTCCACTCCTTCACATTTCTCAATCAATCTAAAGCCCTTAATTGGTCACATAGTCTGGTGGGAAAGCAGAAAGGAGTGGAAAAAGGGAGGAAAGTGTGCAGACTGTCTTGGTAAACAGGCAGCGGCGGGAGTGATAAAATTGTGTCTTCTTGGAGGGTGTCGGGGAAAGAGAAGTACTAATGAATCCAAACTTGTGTGTCCACATACAACATAGTAAAAATGTGGAATTCCACGCAAACCTTATACAAAAAGGTCAAAGCCAAGATTTGAACCCAGGACCTTCAAACTAAGGCAGACATGCTAACCACTAGTTCACGACACATAAACAAACTAGTACGGTAAGCAACACTCATGTGGTTGTCTAACGCGGGATGTCTTTGTAGGAGACAAACATTGTCACTTATAAACATTTCACGCAGGAGCAGCTGCAAGACGCAGAGCAGCTGCACCGCCGTTTGATGACTTCATTACAGTGCTTCTGCTTTGTCTTCTTCCAAAGTGGCGCCGGCGTCAGTCTGATAAGAAACCGGCCGGCACTTACCTTTATTAATGGCAGTTAGACCCCCCCCCACCACCAGCAACCCCGTGCCAATAAAAGTTAACACTGTCGAGATGAGCGCCCTGCTACGTTTGTATACGACACACTAGTGTCGGTCGTATTTGTACCAAGTCCAAACAAGATGAGTAAGTTGTCCTTGTCCAGACGCAGGCCGTATTAATATGTCAGAGGATATGATTCACGGCTTGTCCGTCCTGTGCTCAAACTCAATGACTTTTTGCCCGAGCGCCCTTCTCAAAAGGAAAACAAAAAGGACATAATGTAACGGAAAATAACGTGGCTTAACATGATTGGACAAAAACAAAGCGTAGTTACTGTAGCTAGTTAGCATGATCGCACAGAACGCAAGCCAAGCAGCTGAACATCAGCTGATACTTTGTAACTCATCCATGCTAATACAAATAAAAAACACAATGCCGGGGTCAGTAGTGTTAGCCATAACCGATTCCGGTCAATGAACGGAGGCGTCGTTGCTAAATCAAAAGTAAACTTTGTAATCCTGAAGAGATTTACACGGCTGCTAATCCTACATTTTGACTTACAAAGAACTTAAAGCGCCGCGCACTAACCAAACAAGGATTAGCGTAGACGAGAAAAGACGCTTTTAAAATCTGGTGGCTTAGAAAGTTGTGTGAAAGTATTGACGTGGGGCCTCGTTGAGCGGCCGATTCGCAGGTACCACACGGCGGTCTATTTCACCCAAAACGACTCCCTCGAGTGCCCTTGATGCTCTCTAAGAGAACAAGCTTGCACAATAACATCTGCTCCTCCTGAAAGTAACTCCTTTGAGGCAGCAAAGTGCCAAAGGGAGGACTTGTAAGGCTGCCAAGAGGAAGTTGCATCCATCCGTAATTTACTATTGACAGCGATGAGTTGCCTGGGTATCATTATAAAAGCATATATTTGCCTAATGTTCTCAATATTACTGAAATAATAAAACACACATAATTAAATAGTTAGCTCATCTTGTTAAAGTTGATCCTAAAAGGTTTAAAAAAAAAATTCAATCAAATATTTTGCTGCATCATAAACATGCCCACGCAATATATTTCTACTGTTGTCTTAGAATAGACAAACGACAACATGGCACACTTCTTGATTGATAAGCAATTACTGTCCGGCGCGTGGAGCCACGTGAAGAACAACCGCCGCTGTGTGACATTTTAATCTCGCTGTAGATTAATAGCATGCCGCCACTGTGCAGAATATTTCCACTATTGATTTTTCTTCCCTGATGAATCAAATGCTTCCGTTCAAGTGACAGCTTTCGCATACATCTAGTAGCTATGGGAGATTTATTCATTCACTGTTCATTTAGTCTACTCTATTGCACCGGGCTGACAAATATTTCGAATTTTTGTCAGAAAATCAAAATAGCACATAGCAAGCAAAAAAATGTGTGTGACTTTGGCTTTACTACATTATCGCCGCCATCTTTTAAGCTTTGGGATTTAAGTGAGTGTGCTATTTGTCACTGCCGTTCACAGCCAAAGAAGAAGTAAGAAAGCAAGCTGTCAAAGCAGCTTCACTTGTGATTTACGGCATGGTTTTAATTGTCTTGTAAAAATCAAACCTGAGTTGTTTGAGGAATTCCTAAGTGTGACTCCCTGGGCATGTTTACAGCAGGAGGGAACCACAGTCAAGGACGGTCAGTAGATAGCATGTCGGAGAAAGCGGAGGACAAGGAAATGTGGGAGGAGAGGCCAACGCGATAGGAAGAAAGTCAGCCAGATAAAGACCTCGGTATCTGAGTAAGATTGGAGACAGTGGAACGGTGCTGACATACCATGCCCGAAAGAAAGATTTCAAATACATATACCGCACATACGTGGCAGTAAATGTAGGCCACACTAAAAGCTAAGAGCGAGCATACTGTGGGAGGAGGAGAAAGGACAAGCTGTCACTAAAGCAGGATGATAGGCGACAAAGTGGTTTACTCCAAAAACTGTTTCGTTTAGTCCCCATAAGCCTCGGTTCAGAGGTGCCAGCAAAGGAGGGACTTGGCCGCCCTTTGGTGTCAGGACAAAGCCCAGCTAAAGCAAAAGACAGCCTCGAAATTAGCCATGCAAATCCTGCAGCGCACGGCGGGATTACGCTTGAAATGAAACTTTTAGGATGGAGAAGAATCTTATTAGGATTTTTATTCCCTCGTAAGGCATCAGAGAGCAGTTTAGAGCAGGCTTGCAAGAAGGGGAGGGGTTTCATCAGTGCCAACATGTTAACACTCGTCCACTAAATTGCCAAAGTACCTTTCTGTAAATATTTATTATTTTGTTTGTGGGCCTGCGTCAAACTAAATTATACAAACAGTAGAAGAAGTAAAAGCCTGGCGGGTAAAAATAGGGTTCGCTTCAGCATCAAAGTAAGGTGTGATGATAATAAAAATGTCCGCCACGTACTCAAAGGCTCGATGCTAAGTCGGCTGTGAAGACTGACAGCTGAAGTGTGTTTGTGTGTGTGTTTGTATTTGTGCGAGTGCGTATATGTGAGGGTGTGTCTTTAAAGGCCGTAGACCAGACAGGGGGGGGATTGGTGCTGTCTGACTGCGGTTTATCACCAGACTGGCTGTCACCTGGCGAGATATGAGCTAAGCTAGCTTGCGCTTAAAGCCCCGCGGTACGATGACGAGCCGATGCTATACTAGTGTTCGGATGAAGCAACGTGAGTTCAAAAAAATAAACACGTAGCATTAGCAGCATACAAGATCAGTGGTACAAAATTCAAAAATATTTCAAAAAACTTTAGTCACCGCTAAAATCCAGTTGTGTGCCATTGGAAATAAAAACACAAAGTTGGGGTCATTTACTTAAAGCGTTTCTCACATGGCGTGGAATCCAAACTGTGCCACTTTGTTTTTGCATGCCACGGACTCCTGTCCACTTTGTCAATCAGGCGTAATGCGCGGTGTCATTGCGTCACGTTGCAAAAACACACATTTTCCGTCCTCTAAGCGGTCCTTGATTACCTCTCCTCACCTCCCCGAAGTCTTGGGCATACTTTTGGGGGTTAGTTTTAGGGTTAGGGTTTAGGTGGGTTTAGTTTAGAGCATAAACTTTTTGAAATATTTTGTATTATATTATAATTTATATATAATAAAATAATAATAATAATAATATTTATAGAATGGGGGGTGGGAGAAATGAAAATCTGAAAACCAATTTTTTTATTGCATTGCCATGGCTAGCCTCACCCAGACAGAACTCAACATTTTCTACCAGGGGTTCGACCGGCGTGACATCACGCGGCTGCCACGTGGACACAATGAGGACTTTGAGGGTACGGTGGTCGGCGAAAACAAGTTTATGACGTCCACACGTCTGAATAGTGTGCAAAAGTGGAGATGAGAGTTAACGTCTGGAAAAAATTAGAGAAATGTTTGACTTTTGGGGGAGGCTGCGCATGCACACACACACATGGATATCAGACAATTTGCAGGGGTGTGTAATGACAGCTGAGGGGTTTAAATATTTAAAAATAAATAAAAAGCAGCGGTAGCGTTTGGGAATGGGTGTCCAACTGGACCGTTTTTCAAAAGGACATTGTAATTGTTTCCATCAGTAATTTGCAACCTTTTCTTTAAACCTAAAACTACAACTTAATCCTCATAATCATACGAACGTTCTTGTAAAACTGCAACTTTAATCTTGTAATATCAAAAACACGACTATGGTTATTTATTTATTTCCAAAAACTCAAAAATAGTCTTATTTAGAAAAAAAAATGTTTTGTTGTTTTGAGTGATGTTAGTAAATAAAATACATTAATTTTATTAAAAACATTTTTACTTCATGTATTTAAAAAGACTATTGTGAAAAGATTGCAACTGTGAAGACAAGACCTCCAGGTAAAAATTTGAAAACCCTTTTACATTTTTGGGGGAGGAGCCAAACCCACAAAAACACACATCAGACAATTTCGAGGGCTGCGTAATGACAGCTGAAGGGTTTAAATATTTTCTCGCCAAACCCGTCGCATTCCTCACAGCTAGTGCGTGTATTTTTTGAACAAGCAGGTGTTTGTGTGCAGAGCCGTCAAGCTTTGCCTTATTAAAACGTCGGCCGGCGCAGGCGCATATTTATGTGCTGTAAAGAAGAGCCGCTGGATACTTGGCTCGGCCCAGTCAGACGCACTGTCACCCACAGATAAGCTTTATTACCGTGCTGTGTGTGTGTGTGTGTGTGTGTGTGTGTGTGTGTATATATGTGTGTGTGTGATGGATGCTCCTCCATTATGATGATGTTCTGGCAAGGTATGTAATATATTCCAGGCTCGCAGTTGTAAATGAGTGGTGTCAAACTGTGGCCCCCATCTTTGCTATCTGTACATCCAAATGAGATGGAGCTAAGGCGGGGGGGGGTTCCGGTAATTTATGTTTTTTTTGTTCCTCCTTTCGTCCTGGATGAATTAATGAGATGTTCCAGGAGTTGATGTGGTCAGGCATAGGAGGACGGAAGCTGGAAGTCTTCACTTTCCATATCTATCAAGTGTAAATTACAAACAAGGGGCTTGATGTTGTTATAGCGATACTCTACTAGCGCGAAGGCCACAGTACAGTGAATCGTCACTATTTCGCAATGAGATAATCGTCATACAATTTTTTTGTTTCAAGTTTCGAGACTTGAGACGAAATCATTTTGAAAAGAGCAATGGTTAGCCATCATAATTCCATCACTGCCTTTTAATAACTAGCTGTGGAAAGCAGTCATCCAACAGGATTCCCGAGTGTGTCTGCGTGAGTTGTAAAAAAAACACACAGATGACGATTTCACGGGCAGACGCTGACAATAACAAATGTTCTTCATTACATATTTTGCGGCTGACCGGGTAAGATCTCGTGTGTTGTGAATACGGAGCTCGGCGGGCGAGGAGGTTAGCGGCTCGCTAACGGCTGAACGATGTTGAGTTTACGACGCGAGTGACAAGGACGGATTGCCTCGGGGGATCGTCTCACCATCGTTAGACAACCGAAGACTTCGGGTTTTCCACGATTGTTTGGGAATCAAATGCGAGAAACCCAAACCATTCAATCGCTTTCTAAAAACAAACATTTTGGCTTGTCAGCGTCAAGGAATGACATCGCTCCAAACTTGCAAAGCACGTGACTCTGCTGTTTTGAGTGCGGTTCGAATCTCTCAGGTGTCAGCCAGACGCTCACGACAGAGTCTCTCTGGCTGCCAATCATCCCGTTTCTCATTAGCTGCGAAGTTTTACCCGGCTCCGCTTTCGGAGAAGCCTGCCGTCTCCCTAAAGCGGGACGGATACCGACATTCCTAGAAATCTTGGGTCGGGCTGGCGCAAGACCGGTCTTGTAACGCATCCAGGAAAAGCGGGAACGTCTGCGGTGCTAAATGGATCTTTTTCCAGCCACTTCAACCGTCCGTTGGTCATTAGCAGCTCATTTGTCTCCTGAGCGAAGGCAATATCCGCCACAGCCTTGTCTCCTGCTGTATCTCTGCTCATATGGCCTTCAGGGAGTTTATTATGAGTAGGGAGGGGGGGCTGCCTTGAATCTCTAACCTTCACAACCTATTTTGAAACCCTAACTCTAGCTTGAAACCTTACTTCGAAACCATGATTTCAGACCCCCCTGCAAATTCAAACGCTGGGAAGAAACCTCAACACTGAATAGTTTGAAATACTAACCCAAGCTTGAAACCTACTTTGAAAACTTAACTTGGGATTTACGTTCCACTTTGACACCCTGAAACCGGTACAACTGAGCGAAGCACCTGATTCAACAAACGCTTAACAAATTCGCCTTGCGAAGCTTTCACATAATCCGGTGTGTGCTTTGCGATTGAGCGCGGTGATTAGAAGCACGCGGCGTTCGCTGTCGTTTTTGGATCCGCAGGGTCCGATGGGTATCTTCAGGAAATGGCGGATGGGGACATCCACATATTGCTTTTTAATGAACACGCTCTAATGTGACGCCTCCGCTGCTCATTTGCTAGTCGGCGAGATCGTATCACCCTCGAGCATCTTCACTTTTGCCATTTCACTTGAAGTTGGTCACGTCAGATATTTTGCTTTTGTTATTTACGTTAGCTGGGCTGTACAGAGCTCAGTTTTTTTTTGTTTTTTTTTACAAAATAATTTCTGTTTGTCTCTGAGGGAATGCAGGCTTACAAAAAGATTCTGCTGTGATTTGTTAAGTTATGCTAGGGACCCGGGGTTGGGGGAGGCACCCTGGCGCATTGTCCCCCATCCCAACAACACGACGGCACATCTGTCCCGTCTTGTCGGGGTCTCCGTCCACTTTTCCGCCGCGCCGCCCCTCACATTCTCATGCTAAATTGCCGCCAGGCAGAGCAACAGATGTGAAACATTTGGTTCTGTTCTTGTCCACTTGTAAAGGAATAATAGGGCCTGTTATCAGCATTTTGTTCCTCTATGTGTAAAGAGTTCATGGAGGTGAAGGGAAACTACCCTGGTGGCCTCCTTGCCGATGGGGGAAGCAAGGAGAACATTGTTGTCTTAAAAAAACTTCACATCCGTGTTGGTTTTTGACTGATTTGTTACTTTTATTGCTTTGGCCTCAGACTGAAAACAGTGAATAGGAAAGATTTTCTCAAACACAACACACAATTTAAAAGAATTTAAAACGATGTTATTTTTGCAATAAATTCAAATCAAATGTTCTACCTCCTGAAATCGCTTTCTCAAACACAACACAATTTAAAAGAATTTAAAACAAAATTTTGTTATTTCTGTAATAGATTCAAATCAAATGTTCCGCCTCCTGAAATCATCTGTAATTTATTTGACATTTTTTAAACTAAAAATGATGGCTTATCTACAAACAAAAACAATTCCAAGACTGTGCTGAAATTGATATAACACTGCAGTTAGTCCAGAATTAAGGTTCCCTCCAAATAAAAACCTCTCCATGGCAAAATTCCGAGTTTGTGATTAATCTCGTCTGTCACGCTGAGTGTTGTCGGTTCACGTTTCCGTGGCCCGGCGAGGGAATAATGGTATAATGCCGCCTCTGCACCCCCCCTCCCCCATTCCCATTAACTCCACTGTGTGTCTAATGGGGCAGTGCTATATAGAAGGATTAGGGGCCGTAATAAAGGTTACCTGAGTGTCTCAGGAGGAATTATTCAACTTTTGCATGGAGTTAACTACCATTAGTGGGCCGTCCCAACCAAACTTTTCCTCTCCACAGTCCACACACACGGAGACTGGCTCCAAGCACACACACCTCCCTCTTTGTTCCACCATGAGAGTGAACATTCTCTTTTTGCCATCACTCTTTCTCACCCTTCTGTTTACCTATTCATCCATTGTAGGATTGCAAGGAGGAGAGGGCGGGGATGGGGGGGTTATATCCATGAGGGTCCCATCTATCCCCAGACGTTGCCAAGATTCCCCGGAATCCTGGACCGTGCCGCCAAGGACGGCCCGCCGCCCCCCCTCTCCGCCGCCTCCTCCTTTTCCATGCTGCCCATTTAAGAGAGAAGCAGCCTTGAATGGCAAAGAGGAATAAATAAGTGTTAAAACAAGCAGGCTCGCTCGGCAGGAGTTCATGTGCTGGAGTGCTCTCCTTTGATTGCGGCCCCCCCGCGGCACCTCCCCGCACTTCAGATGGGAAGTGGTTGGCTCAGGGTCACGGGGAGGCATGTCGAGGCTTGTGGTTAAAGCCGGAAATGTTTCCGCCTTTTTACCCAGGTCGCTGTTCGGTGTTAACACCACCGACACTGAGTCGAGGCTACAAAGTGATCTAATCATTTGGTTTTGTGATGGCCTGGCATTTGCGTGAAAAAATGCCCGCCAGGCAAACTGGGTGAAAGCTGAGAAATGTGAAAATGAATGAAATCAACCATCAACAGCACCATTTGACGTTCCATGTTGATTTGAAAGCAAGTCTGACATCTGACTGGTCTTAATTTGAATTCTCATCTCTAAAAGTTATGTCATCCCTCGTCTGCATGCGCGAGGCGCGCATCCATCGCAGGATCTTTGTTTATCGCCGGGGCCAGGACGGGTCGTCGGCGCCAATCCCTCCCCGATGGGAACCCGCCGACCATATTTTAACGCCTCCTAAGCTCTTAATGGGACGTGGCAGCTCCAACAGGCCTCCTTCTCCGAACCCCCCCCTCTCCCGCACTTGTCCCGCTTGTGGGAATTTCCACCCGGCGCCCCTAAACAGTCGCTCACACACCCAAAAGCAATGATGCAAATCGCTGTCATTTGTCATAAAATCGACTTTTTCCACTGCATGCTGCCTCGCTGCTAGTTTTGGGTGATCAGACATCTTGTAAAAATAAAAGCTTTCATAATGGACGTAAATATATATTCATACAGTAAGTATACATGCCTAAATATATATTGTTTGTGATCCATTTTTACACGTGATCCCGATTGGTCGCACGTGTGGAAAAAAACTCATCGCTAATCTGCCTGCCACGCTTCATCTATCATCTCTGGTTGTGGTCCGCCGACAGAGGAACTGTGCTGCTCTCATTAACATGCAAATCCTCATCTAAGGAGAACACCATAATAATGGAAGAAGAAAAAAAAAAGGTCTGTGTAGCGAGGATGTTGCTACCATTAGCTCCACGACTCACTTGGAAAGCAATCTCCCTCCAGTCTAGCATGCACTTATTGTAACAATTACCAGCGCAGGATGAGATTAATCGAATTACCGGGCGGCTTCCTTGCACTCGGACGCCGGCGCATCAATCACGGCGCCCAACGCACGCCGCGCCGACCGTTCATCAACGTCCTCGCGGGATGCCGGGCCGAGCTGTCGCCCTCCATCTATCAATAAAGCGGTCCGGGGTGGCAAACTCATTTTCTAGCACGTTCTTTTGCTTTAATCAAGGCGGCTGGCATGTGCGGCGGAAGCTGTCAGCTATCTTTCCCGCAAACGAGCCGCATGACGGACAAGATGGAAAGTAGAAAAGGCCCAGAGTGAAGAAATGTTCATGTTTACAAGTCAGATGATTACACAGTTGCTCCTGCCTGCAGTCATTGAAGACACTCCAACAATTTGCAAAATAGAAGTCAACATCGTTCTATTGATTTCAATGTTCCATTTATTTTATCTGAGTGGCGCCAGAGTTTTATGTTTTTATTTTTTTTATGAGTCTGACAGACAGACAGATGTACACACAAAGACACACACATAGGTTGGGCACTCAAACAGAGGTTTGCGCCTGAGGAGGTTCTTGCCGTCTGGCTTGTTCTCCGTCCGCAATTCTGCCAGGGCAATTGGCGCCGAGCCGTGCTATCGCTACGCAGGCGGCTGCAGATAGCAAAACGCGACCAGAGTGCCAGCGTTTGTGCCTTACAGCGTACTAGCGGTGGATGCTCCGAGAAAAAACTTCCTTCAACAATTTTTCTCCCTGCCAGGGGGAAAAAAATAAACTTTTTTTTGTCACTTCCTGGACTTTTCAGGAAAAAAAAAATAGCCTAACATAAAATACTATTTCTTCACAACATTAAAATATTATATATTGACTGTTGTTACTTGGCGATAATAAAACCGATTGAAGCAATTCCAGAGAATCCACGCGTATTTCTCCACACTTGAGCGACAGTAAAAAGTGACCTCCGAGCACTCCTTTGGAAATACGAATCCCAAAATAAAAGCTGGGTTAATATATAGGCTAATACCTCATAAAAGGCACGACAGCTGCTAAGCGGACCGGAGATATGACGGGAGGACGGGGATTCTTGGCGGGTTGGGGGTCACACAGGTTGTCGACTTGTGTACACACAAACGGCAAAAGTGAACAAACCAATGGAATCCTTGAAACAATGTAATACGAGGAGCAAAACTTCTCAACCATCTGTCGGCGCTCACAGGGTGGGCACCTTCAGCGGACCCCGCTCTGAAGTCATCGGTCAAGTACCCGCTTAGCTTTGATAACATATCTAGATTATCATCAGAATAGTGACCAAAATGATCAAAATTAGTATCATAATTATGCAAATAGAAATATGACAGGGTTTTACTAACAGGGGGGAGGAGCTCCGGCCAAAATATTAGGTACACTTGTCTTAAAACAGCCTTGGGTGAACTCACGAGTGGCCTAACAACAACTCTTATTTTAGCGATGAGTGCGTCAGGTGCTTGTGATCCAGGTGGAGCAACCCTGCACCTGCTACCTGTCCTCAGACCACATTGGAGGGCAGCTGCTGACAGGAACTACTCTGGAGATCCCGGCATGGGGCCTCACAGGTTCAGCTGCTAAAAGAATGTAAGGATGTCAGAGGGGGGGTGGCGGAGGTCAAGGAGTCGGCCAGCGAGAAGTGGGGCCGCCTGAGGAGGAGGGCGCAGTGTTACATGCCTTCCCCGCGAGGTGAGCGTCCCTCTTTTACAATCGCGACCCCTCGATAATCACTCTCACAATCCAAAGGCGGCTCAAGTGAGATCAGGTTACATCCGCCGTGTGTGCGTGCCAGAGACCTCCGCCTGGACCATCCGCCGGGCATCGCTTCACCTGCCACCTTCTCACTTGATCTAACCTGGCAGAAGTGACACACTTGCAAGGAAGAAAGTTGAAAACCCAGCGAATCCATTGGTCAAGTCTTTTATTGTCTTTTTCCAACACCGTCAAGCTTTCAGCTAGTCAGAAATTCTTTAAGCACCCACTGACTTATTGATCCTATTGTTTCTTGGTGTAAAGGTGTCGAGCCCATACGCCTGAAAGACTTTTTTTTTCTTTCCTTTAATGGTCTGCTTTTATGTGGAAAGCAGACACCTCAAGAACGAGGGGGTTAAATCACCTTTACGGTCAAATCCATTTTTCTGACCCTCCTGTGTGTGCTACTTCTTCGCCACTCCCATCTTTTCCTCCCATCTGCTAGCATCCTTCTGGCATCTGAACAACATTAAATCTTGTCACTGGCTTCGAGATAAACCATCCAACTGTGTTCTTTGTCCGAGGTTGGTCTTGGGCGTCCTAATGCAAATATCTTTTTGGTCAAAGTAACAAAAAACAATTATTCATCTTGAGGCTATGACACAGAATTGTTTGGACACCATTCTGGACCCTTGATAAGTTATCTCAACCTTCAGGCTTGGGGTGGGCGTCTTCCAAACGATTTGCAATATTGTATTCGCCCATCATAACCGAGTCATTAATAAGGAGGAGTTGCAACAGAATGAGTGAGAGTGGGATGCTCTCGAACAAGACGCCCGCATGTTCTTTATCTACCAAGTACGGGCCCCCCAACCCACATAAACTATTAACCAGGCCA
The DNA here is from genome assembly GCF_024217435.2 of Syngnathus scovelli. NCBI lineage: Eukaryota > Metazoa > Chordata > Actinopteri > Syngnathiformes > Syngnathidae > Syngnathus > Syngnathus scovelli. The sequence continues at coordinate 4,981,833 of NC_090867.1, forward strand.
ATTAGCAAGACTGCATTATTCAATGGGAAGCTGCAGCAGCATCCATTAATGGTGGCGCTCTCTTCCCGTGTGACAGACCATGGAGGCCCCACCTCCTGGTAGCTAAGTCTACATACAAAGACCTCCGCTTTAATCAAATGCTATTTTCCAGAATCCTTCATCAACATCCACTCAGCTTGTCACCACGATTTATGTAGCTTCATATCACTGGAGAATCTCTTTTCCAGTTGTCCCTCGTTTCCGTGGATCGCCAGACAGTCATTTGATAAGAGCCATTTATTATCATTTGCTTATCTGTGTAATTGATGCCCAACTCTCTCACGAGTCCCTGCCTGCCATCATGTCATTGTCTAAACACTCTGGATAAATCGAAAATGGCTCATGTCCAATATTCTAAGACTGGGATGTAGCCTTGTCTGGCCTGAGAACATCTTCACCTTTAGTAAGAGTCTCACATTAAGTCCCTCGAGATGCGACCGCATCGATTGTGGTCTTTTAGGATTCACCTGCGGTGTTGATTTATGGACCTTCTGAGACAAGCCGGTGTAATTAGGCTGGAGTTGTCGAGCTAAATCCTCCTGCTTCCACCCCGCCACTGCCGACGTCGCGCTTGAGGACCGCGTAACGGGTGAAACATTGTGTGAACGGCCCACGCGGACCCTTCTTCTGACACACCATTTGTTACCGTCACACTATTTTCCACTCAGCAGCCCGGCGGCGCTAAATGTTATTTTGCACTTTTTCTGGCTTCTAATCGCTGTCGGCTTGAATCCAGCAGCAGCAGCAACAGCCGGGATACCCCACTACCAACCCCCTCACTCTCCGCATCCACAAAATCCTTTATGCCAGCTTCTTTTTGAATGCACAAAACGGATCTTTGAAAAGCTTTTTAGCCTGATGACCACATTAAAAATGTTTCAGTGTAAAAGTAGCTTAAAACCACTATAATTTCAAATTAGCATCCAGAAGTATTTTTTCTAGATTATGAATCCAACAATTACGACTTCAATTTTGATGCATCACCAAATTTGGGCTAAAATTGATGTTAAGTTTTACTTATTTTTTCCTTTGTGTGTTTGTGAGCACATAAGTCCTTATGCTAATGTGTCTGACAGCGTGTCACATTAGCCTCAACTGTCAGGAAAATGAGCCACATTAATGTAGTACGTCTCGTTTGCTGCTTCTCTTCTAATCGAGTATCTTCTGAGGGATGACTGTTGTTGTGCTTTCTGCATTCGTTGTTGTAATTGCGGTGTGGACAGCAGAAGCGTTTTTTCGCACCCGCATTCGTCATTCGAGCCTGGTTGAGTTTTATGACGCGGCCGTGATCTCCCGGCGGAGTTCTATCTCAATGTTAATGTGCTTTTAGGATGATGGGAATATTGAAAAATATCCTTCTGATTGATTCTATCAATTATCCTGCCTATGAACGGCTCATTTAACGTCTCCATGGCAACACAGCATCTGAGTTGAAATTTTTTTTATTGGCTTTAAGCTGTATAGATTCAATGGTTAGTTGTACTTCATTCACCTTAATTAAGCTCCGCCCCAGAAATGCAGACTGACCAATCAAATACATTTTCATTTTCAAATTTGGTAAGTAAGGAATAGACAAAATCCAGTACAAGATATTTTTCAATGGGGTCCTATGTAAAGTACCTAACGCAAGTGTGATACTTAGAGTTGCTTCTAATATTTGTCTTAGAGGAACATGAGAGGAGTAGGACGCCTCACAGGGAGGTGGACCTGCACTACACTGCATCCTTTGTCCTCGGGCCCCCGTCACGCTATTTTATTCCTAACGCTATCCGTCTCCATGCAGCGAGGCCCGACAGGCTAAAACATTAGCACGTTGTCAACGGCAGCTCAGACACCACCATCCTCTGTTACACTTCATATTCAGCCTCGGGATGGAGTTACCTCGCAACAGTCTGGGGAGGAAGAAGAGGAACCCCCCCCCTTGCCTTCTCACAATCTGGGCAGGGGGGTTAATTGGGGGGTCTAGTCGAGCCGCCGGCAACCGCTGGCTCTACTTTGGCCTGGAATATTTTTCAACCTTTTTCTCACCGCGGCGTCCCGCCCTGCTGGTCTCGTGTAATGTGACCTTAAACACTTCCCGAGTGTTACAGTGAAACGTCCCCAGAGACTGCACGCTTAGTTTATTGTAGTAAGTGCTGCTGTTTTGGTTAGCAACCGAGTTTACAGGGGCTCAGCAGTTTTGTCGAACGCAAGTAATCCAATCTATGTATCTTAATCTAATCTATGTCTGACAAAAAGGCAGTCTCACAAAATAAAGGTGTGATTCAATGGGAAAAATGTCAGAGGTTTCCAGCTTGTACTAAGTGGGGAGCATCTGTAGTTGCTAATCCTGTCTGTGGCGCTCTCGCTGTGGCTTGGCACGAGGATACGGGAAGCGATTGACGCTGCCAGCCGCTTTGTGTTTCCGAGCCTGGGAGAAATGGGACGAGGAATGGCAGAACACACGGAAAAGAAGAGCCGGCATAATCGCATTGACGCTCTTCCGTGTCACGCCGGACTCTCACACCCGCCTCGACTTTCGTAGCTTGGGACAGAAACCGGAGCTGGGTGCTTTACACCGGCGGATTTGAGCTATCTCGTAAACTCGTTGGTCCTCCGTTAGCAAAGCGCACGCCTCTGTTTTAAAAGTTTTACTGTCAGATATTTGGCTTTCGCTGCAATTCAGCTCTCTGCTTTCATACGCAGATGAAGTTTCACTGCTTCTCGCCGCTGGCGGCCCGCGGGTTCGAACACACAGAAGTGTAAGGACTTGGAAAAAAGTGGAATGTAATATGGTACATTACCTTAAACACTTCATTCAACTGTTCAAAATTTGTCCTTCTGATTCCCTCAGTCAAGTCCAACCAACTAAGCCACTTAATATAAGAAACCCCAAAACCCAGGAAAGGGTTAAGAAATGAAAGACATAAGAAGAGCGGCAAAGGATTTCCGGCAAAAGCAATAAGGGATAAGGAAGACGGAATAACGGGATGGGATTGTCTTTACGCCAGTGAAACACTTTTTTGCGGTTTACGGATCAGTTAACACTCTAACATTTGAGTTTCGCTCACCAACAGGCTCATTTTGGAGCATGTTGCCATGGTAACCAGGCCAAAGACAAAAGCTGCTGGCTAATTATCACAGAGTGAGTATACCACCCCAAGTCTAAAGCTCTTTTGTGCACTCCATCAATTTTACTTGATTTATTCAAATCGGGCTTATGTGGAGCATTTTAACACCCTCAGATTAACTCAGCACTAGAGAGAAAAGTATGGGGTGACTGGGGGTTGGTGGTAGTGGTGGTCCTAATGACGCCACATTGACCATGTAAGCTAACATTCCGAGAAGCACAATACGTTAAAAATAAGCTTTGCTATTAAACGTTAAGGTATCTTATCTTTCCGCGAGCCGCTTAAGCCCGCTAAAAGCTGACTTGGCAAAGAGAGGAAGTGTCAGTGAAGCTAATCCTGCTCGAGTGTCATCGCTGCAAAGTGGGTCAGGGAAGTATGAAAAAGTAATGCAAGGGCTTGGAATATGTCTTGGTAGCAGGCCGCTACAGTGCATGAGGTGCTTAATAGCTCGGCATAAAGAATTCACAGCTCCAGGCTATAGTGCTAATTCCTCAGGTAACAAAAATTAGCCATGAAAAACAATTCTGAATTGGAGCAGAATTGGGTTGTGGGGGGTACCGGTAAACCGGCAAAATTTCTGACCATTCTTTTTCTGCTATGTTGCCCCCTGTTGGTTTGGAGTTTGAGAACTAGCATGTGCTAGTCAGCAACAAGGGTAAAAATACGATTTTATGATCGTATTATTGATATATTATTCTTTAGTCATTTATTTTTGCATCAATAATTCAAAATTTCACAATATTATACATACACAGTATTTATTCATATGCTGATGTGAACAGAAGGAGTAAGAATACGCAGCGGCGATCCGTGTGACCTCATCATGTTAGCTTCTCACAGGCTAGTTCACCCAGTCCCCCTTTCTGGCTCTAAAATAATAAGCTTCTAAATTGAGTTATGACATATTTGTGCGACTTTATCCTTCCTCACCCTCAGCTATCTTCCACACACCAAACCACACTGATACGCCTACCAGCTGAATAATTCACAGAACATGTTGCCGTAAAGATAAAGCTTTTTTTTTTGTGCTCCTCTCCCTTACGCAATAAACTGGGGACTAACTGGCACAGCACAGTGTGGCAGAAAAAAAGACAGATCCTGTTGTATAAATAAATTTATAAGGACGCACCAGCAAAAGCTAACTCTATAAAATTTTTACTTTGCTGGATAGTGGCAGCTCGAAAAATGAGGGTAAACTCGAGGGCAAGGTGAGTACTGTATTTATTTTTACAAGATGTTATTTCTACTGTGAGTGTGCGGTACAATACTCTTTCTCATAGTCCATTTATAATCCATATCTCACAAATACCACGTCTGATTTTTTTTTTTTCCTTCCCGTGTCATTTATGGGGCCTCTAATATTTGAGGGTGAGATGGATGTTTTCCAAGCGGAGCTCCCAGATGAGATAGATTGCTGTGGCGAGAAGCCAGATGAACAAAATCGGCTTTTTCTATGGATTTTTTTCCCCCTCTGACAGAGGACAACTCCATTATAAAAATGAATATTTGCATATTTGTCCGACTCTCTGTGAAAACTGTACCAAAGTAGATAAGCATACCACAAAACACAATTACACTATTGACTATATGGGCCTGACCGATTAATCAGTTCGCTGATTTTATATATAGGCTCATTTATAAACGGCAAAGATAGGCTGATTTTTTTTTTGTCAAATTGAAATTTATTTAAAGTTTTAGACAACATTCAAACTTCTCAGTGTAGTTGTTCAAAGCTGAAAATTGCCGCATTAGCACACAAAAGCAAAACTTTCCAGACCGGCAGAAACCAAGCAGGGTGGCGCATGGGAACCGTGTCCGGGGGTAGGAAGCAATTTGGAGAGACTAGACAATTACGAGATAAGAGAGCCATCATCTAGTCGTGGAAAAAAAACATGCGGTGACGCCGTCTTGGATTCATCCGCTGGGGAAATGACAAGTTTTTTTTTTCTTGATAAAAAAAAAAAAAAAAAAGCAAACGGAGATAGCGTCGTCACTCGGTCGGAAAAACGAGTCAAAGAAAAAGCCAGTTTTAGAATAACAGGAAGTTGATCGTGAGATTGATGGAAATGTCCGTAATAAATGTCGTGTGCTGGATAAATTTGAAGTGATATGGAAAATACTTGAGAAGCATGACGAATATCCTTTAACCGTCTTAAACACTTTGAAAATATCGTCTGTTCTTTGAAGGTCTATTTGGATTAGTTAGAAAATCTGGTGTTAAGGGATAAGGTGTGGATGAATCAACTGCTCTGAAACATGCTCGGTTTGATTGAAATAAATGGACAACGAATGCCTCATAAATCCATTTTAATGTGTTGTGCTGACGGATAACATATGTTGAAGCTATTAAGGTGACAAAAACAGGCGCTACCCCAAGTGTCATTGCTACTCTATCGTTGCCTGGGGGCTGGCAATGTATATTTCCTATTGAGTTGGTTCTTAGCTCATATTTGATGATTATGATGAATGATCTCCAGATGTTTGCTGATACTGGTATAAATAAGAACTTCAAAGGCTAGGAAAAAAAAATCATATGGAAGTCATTATGATTTAACATAATGAATAGGAATGAATCTTCATGCACTCGATCTTGAAAAAAGTTCCTGGTAAAAAAAACGGAATTGACTCAATAGCACCCAGCCACATGTTGAAATGAACCAGAATCTCAATTAAAACAAGTTATCATATTTGGCGAATGACGGCTCGGCAGGTAAAAACTTGAAGGTTTAAAGCCTCTCGAGGTTCATCGCAGGGCAGCCATTACTCAAAATCACAGCTGCGACCTCCTCAGCACACATCCACTGACCTGGAAAATATGCGCCGGGGTCCAAGCCTCGGCGAGCTAGCCTTTGCTTGGCCGGCAAACAGCAGAAATATTGAGCCAATTACAAGATGATTATCTGCTGGAAGTGGCAGGGGAGCTCGCGGCGGGTCTGAGTGTATTTATGCCTGCCTGGCAGTAGGAGCAGGGAAAATGAATCAAAAGGCCTGCCATGTGAAGGAGAAGCACTTCGGCTTCCTTACCGCCGCTTGTCCATTGACAAAACGCTGGCTCACTGCCAAAGACTTTCGTTTCCTGGAAGGACAGGCGGCTGCCGTATTGTCCGCAAGACCTGGTGGTGCATGTAGGCGTTGATTTTGTGGCTTTCATATGACAGGCGTACATGAGTCACATTCATTTACAAGCGAGGGGAAACGAGCGGTGCATCAGACTACTTTTAAGCTACAAAGGCAGCATTGAGAGATGCACTGAACTTGAGTGTTTACATTGGATTTAGTCTATGAAAAAGACAGGGTATGCCTTCGAACTAGCGAATCCTGGCATCCCGTTTGTTCTTTTCCATCAGTGACGTCAAAGTCCTGACAGGTTCACAAGATGTTCCTGCGCCAGTATCCAAATTCCTCCAAAAGTCGTCTTGTTCTCGCTGTTTTTCTTGCTCGCCTCCCAAAAAAACGAGGAAATGTAAGATTTAAAGCGGTCAAATAAACACATCAAAGTCAAACGGTAAAACTCGACATTGCCCATAAAGTATCTATACCAATCATAAAACTTACATTGCCCTAAATACGTGTGATGACTCGCACACTTGTTTGGCTTCTGGTCACACGCCACACGTCGCTATCCACCTCACTGACCCCGAAACTGTCTAACCCCCTTGAGCGGCCCTTAGCATCTTTGCTACATTGACCACAGAACAAGCGTGACGCTCACCATCAAATATGGATGCCTCCTTTAGCGCAGTCTCATCTCTTTTTCATACACTCAATAATGTTCTCGTGTGAGGTTGCCGTAAGGGTGCTTTACCTCAAGCTGAAATTAGTGCGCTTGTGGTGGCAAGGCAATTTATCAGTGCCAACATTAAGCTTGATGGGAGAATGTCCAGCAGGCATTTCTGCGAGATTTTGAACATTAGCTACTCACGTTGCACCTCAGTACCAGTAACAGTACCATATAAGTCATGATTCCTTTCCCGTCCGAATTCAGAAGCAATGATTGTCATTCGACGGAACTTCGACTGGTATTCCACTGAAAGACCGTTGAATAGTTTGGTTATTTAGAACCCAGCGACAAGATAGTTTGGGAGAGCTAGCTAGCAAGAAGAGTCTTCAGTCAAGTTTGGCTGGGTGCTCATAGCGGGACGTCCAACCAGGCCACTTTGTCAAGTTTCAGTCCTCGCCTGCTGAGGCTGATGAATAATTGACATCTGTGTTCTGTACTTCAGTGAATTTTAAAACTGCATTCTGCAGAGGTTCTAAATGGCAGAGAGAGGTGGTGTTAATCATTCATGGCTTGCTTTTTACCTGCGGTGCTTCGGGTCACTGGATGGGAAGTGCAGAAAGAAGCGTTGGGACGTTTTGCCAAGAATACGTCTTAGGCCAGCTTTGTCGGCGTAAATATTTGAGTCTGGATTTATGAAGCGCCTTTCATCAGTGGGGTTTCATTTCAGGGAGATTTGGAATCAACAGTCGGACAAGTGGAACTGCTTAGCTCCCGGATTCTAGTCGGCTCCCCACGCCCGCCACCTTATTTCAAATAAACTTGATGGTGAAGCAGATGAAGTGGGAAAACCACATGCGGGGCTGATCTTCATCTTTGGTTTAAACAGGTGATCAATTATGCTGAGAGGCCCTTCAGACTATCAATATTTCATAAGTGGGCTTCACATTATATGATAGCCAAGGTATCCTCTTTCAAAAGTCCCCAAGGGATCAGCCAGGTTGCTCTCATAAACCCCTTACAACCAAATAGTGGTGGAATCTTGAAGGTGTTCACCGCAAGAATGTCCTGACAACCCGGGACACGCCGACACTACAAGAATCAATATTTGCTCACACCACCCCCTCTCAGCTGACACCTGATCAAGATCAAATAAATAAACGCGGTCCTGTGTTATTCTTGACTGATTGAAGCCGCAGCGGACCCTGTCACATTTCCCATGTCTGTGTGAAAGGTCGCCATCAATCCATTTTACACCGCTTGTCACGTCCGGGATCAGTCTCAGTAGTGATGTTGTACTATTTGGACTTTGGACTGCTCATGTAACTGATTCCTTCCTGTCTCTCATCCTGGCTGGGACCTAATACCCAAGACTCTGAAAGACCAGATCAGAAGCGTCAGCCCGGATGTCGGCCATCCCACGTGTCAGACATCAAACTGATCGTGGTGGTGCCATCTCGGACTACACACAGACGCTGTCCAAGAAGTCAGAGAACCTCACCTTCAAAAACAGGACGATGGGCCTCATCGACATATCGTGGAACACCATCCAGATCGGCATCTACGCCAAGCACCTGGACAATTGTACTACCTCATTCCTGGGCCTCAAGTCTTCAACAAGACAAAGTCTCAAAAAGTATTTTTGTAAATGTTTTTATTCCACATTTGTTTTGAATAACTGTGTCTAACACCTCAACTTGGTGTCTTTACAACACATGCTTATATTTCACTTCCACTCTCTTGTCCTTTTTTTTTCCACACTCCCCGCCACTCGAGCTCCCTCGTCCCCAAGCGGGACTCCAATTTCCTCGGACGTGCCTCCGCTCGATGTCACTTTTAAAGCCTGCGGGGCTGCGTGTGCCGTTCGCGGGGAACAAAGGCCCGCTTGTGTTCCTGCTTTTGTTGTGTGTGGACTTGTAAGACGCAGATGTGCATCAAAACATTAACGGGTTTCCTTTTTTTTGAATAAATCTTTCATTCTTGTCATTCTTGTAAATCTTCTCCGGAGAGAAGCGGGAAAACAATCTGGGGTTAATTAAATTAAAGTATTTTGAAAATACATCATGCAATTTGAATCATATTTCCCAAAACATGAAGCAGTTAAACAATCAAAAGATTAAAACTGTGCACGAAAGCTTGACTGGCGGATTGCTCATCATTAAAAACATTTTTGAAATGGAAAAATGATTTGGTGTGTCCTTGGTTGACATTGGACCTCTTTTTATCCCAGATGACCTGCTAGGGATGTGATTTTGGTCTTTATGTTTTTTGTATTGGTCTTTGGTATCATCAAGTTTTTCAAAAACACATAACAATGATTGCGGACCGGCAGTCAAATGGAACTCTGAAGAGTCTTTGTTAGCCAGCTGAATCTCAGCAATCTGTTTTCTTGACTCATCACATACACATGGCCATGCACCTGTGTAGGGTCACCTGTGCTCAATTAACCCCTCTCCGAGACACCCCCCCCCCCCTTAACTATAAGCCAACAAAATCTAACCCGTTCATCTGCACACACGCAAAACACTGAGCTGGGTCTTTGCGCACAAGACGGGTGGGCTACCACAGCCCCCTGACAGCAGCCCCTCTTATGACGATGACGCGAGGACGGGAAGGTGGGGGGGGTCATAGACCAGGAATGCAGGCCTTCTTTGTGACCACACGCACGCCCAAAGTCTCAGACAAAGCGCGGATCGCAAGTGTGTTTTCTCTCGTAATCCCCCACTGGCCAAGTCTGAGCAAATATCTCCAACAGGCACGCTCCACGCTAACACCAAGCTAATCAAAACAGCCGACTGGGGCGTGCCCCACCCCTCCCTACCCCTCTGGCTCTCCAAACCCTAACCATCAAGCATACTCGTACCTCATACTAGCGAATGACGCTTTGATGCCAAGTAATCCTAGTTAGAAACAAATAAATCGGATATTCCCGTGAGAAAAATAATTGACAACGCCCACCTTGGCATTTCCTTCGGTCAAAGTATATTGCTTTGCAGAAAAAAAAAAAATGCATCTGCCACGGCAACAGTAATCCGGGAACTGCAAACAGGCCTTTTCCGCATCCGCCGTCACGCAACTTGTCGGCGAAAAGAAAGCAGCACAAGGACCAGCCTTGCTTTAGTGTTTTCGGGAATGCTATGTGTATAAACAGTATTTATAACAGTCTTCAGACAACCGCAGAATTTCTTTCCAGGGTAATTTTAAAAATCTTGCTAATTATCGGCCTCCAACGCAATGTTTGGGACTTCACGGTAGTTGTCTTTGATCTTTGGAATTTAGTCTTAGTTTGGTATTTTCCTTTGGTCTTCCACTTTGAATTGGTCATTGATCTTGTTAAGATTTTGGTCTTGGGTATCAGTCATTTAAAATCTTTGGAATTCATTTTTGGTATCGATCTTATCACAAGCTCTGGAATGCCAGAGGCAAAAACATCTAAAAACTGTGAGGAGAATACATCGTAAACGTTCTTTTTGTTATTGTGGTGCGGGTGTACAAATGCATTGCATCACACCGACAGCTGTTTCTCATAGTTTTTATGTCTTATTTAGTGACATGAGAGGCTGAAAATATGTTACAACCACAATAACAAACATAGTCAATTCATTAAAACCATTTGGTTTTTGATCCAGTAGTTGTATTTGGTGCAGCTGTACCTAATATTGTGATAAACGTCTCACAGAAAGAACTCTGTCAGTTGGGGGAACTCCCTCCAAACAGCGGGCGTGCGAAGGGCTCACCACCATGTGAGTCAGAGGTTCCAGGACGGGGCCGTTCAGGGCCCGCGGGGAGTTTGAATTGTGTCGCTCGGCATTTGTGAGCGTGCAGGGAAAATGTGAGGCGAAAATGCATGTGTGTTAACCGGAGCGTCAGGCTCAATCAAGACCTCGATGAGAGGCAGCAGGTCCTCGGCGTCTACGATACAAAAAGACGTCTGGAAAGCGTCCCGTCAATTGCAACATGTGACACTTCAAAGAGCAGCCGTTTTATTTTGGAAGTCGACATTGCTTTTTTTCATCGCAAACAAACCAGCGGCCATTTTGACCAAGAAGTTTGACTGCTTCAGCACGCCATGCCTCAGTTGGCTGCGCCATCTTAAAGCCCACCCAAAAATGCAAAGAAGGGTCAAATTTTTCAACTAAACTAAAGATCAATAATAATGATCTTGAGTATTGACTTTGGTTAGCGTTGGGTCTTTTATTACTGATCATTAATCTGTTTAAATGAAATCAATAACGTAATATGAACAGCTAAGATCTAAAGACCAATACAACGGACTGAAGGCAATACCACAGACCCATACCAGGGAAAGATCAAGACCAAAAGCTAAAAAAGACCAGTACTCCAGAATCTTTGGATGTGAATTCTACTTGTAATAACATTTCCAATCTGAATATTGTGCGGCGAGAGCGTCGATAAAACACACTGCATTGTTGTGTATTGCTGTCAAGGTTGTAAACATTTGTCGTTTGATAAAGTGCAGGCGGAGAGAAGAAATAAATTAGCCGGTGAAACAAATCACCTTAAATAAAACATCAGCAACTTGTTCCCATTCACTGCACCGTGTGCGCGTGTGCCTCATGAATAAATGACATGCGGTACATGTTTACCTCCCGCTCATTACATTCACACACACATACACAACTTTTCCAAACACACAGAAAGTAGCTCACAGGCCAAACGGAGATCATTAATAACTAACTCAAATGCAAAACAAAGTCAATGCGTAATTATTCATCACCACAGGGACGTCTCTGGAGTTCCTGTTTGCACCAACCAATCAGATTTGTTTATTACATTGATAAGTTTTCACCCACCCAAATGTCTTTTTGGTTTCTTAGCCACTATAGTAGGGGAACTATTTTAAAAAATATTGTCTCCAAAGTCAACAGCTATCGTCAATGTCAATGTGACGGCGGACGTTTGACCCCTTTGGTTGTATTTCCCGCAAGGTGCGTGTCAGGTAAGCAGCACAGGTGGACGAGCGCACAGAAGGGGGTTCGGGTGTCCCGTTTCAGGCAGCAGCTGGTGAGCGAGGCCCGGCCTCGAGGTCACCCCTTCCCCTTCTGCCTCCTCATCACCCTTTCCCGGGCTCCGGGCCACCTCTCCGCTCCGGTCTGGGCCCGCCGTCACCTGATCTCTGCCCGGCTCGCATGCAACCATCGCACGACAATGAAGTGCTTTTAATTACGAGGGCCCGCGTGCTCAGGTACCAAGCATCTCGAGCGCGCGCCCCGTGTCAGCAGCCCCGGCATTCGGGCGTGTCGTCTCGCAGGCATGGCGATAATTGATCGCATTGTAGAGGCGTGTAGCGCGCACAAAGGCCACGGAGGTGAGTGGTGTTAATTTTAGCCCGCGTGACAAGCGCACATCACGCTGATGCTATTTTTAAAACAATAGCTCACTTTTAACTCTATCCTGCACAGTGGATATAATAACACAAAGATGTCTGTGTCAAAGTTGAACATCGGTTACTACAGTGGACAGCTGCTCAAAGGCTTTGGTCTTCAAAATGAGACAAAGGATAATACAGAGACTGATGAACGTAATGTTTTTTTTATATAATTCATGCACAAAAGGGTTAAGACAAGTTCTAAGGGCAGGCGTTAACTGGAGGCTTTCACATGACGGAGCTCTCGTCGCTCTCGGCTCGTCAAACATTGCTGCCCCACTTGGCGGCGTTACGTACCTCGCGAGCCGATTCCGATGAGCTCACCGGCGGGCATACGTTGGCTTCCCTGAGTTTAAAATGAGCGTTTTAATGACGTGACAACGCTGGCCGAGGCACCTGATGCATAAACGGCCTAGCCGCTGTGGCTAGGGGACCGATGGCGGCCGGGTGGCTATTGGTGCTTCCGTGTTTGTTTGATCCTCGGCCTGTGTGACACGCGCTTCCTGGCTTGAAATAGGCCACGGTTGCATTACGACGTTTGCACTTCCAGCATTGGGGTCATACGGACCTCCGGCTAGGAGATCTCACTGGCTGGCGTCAGCCCTACTTTTAATAGTTTTATATCACAAACCATTTGAACTTGGGTGTGTAGACTCCCTAATATCATTGTCCGTGTTAAGTCATCCGATATGTTGCCTCCCTCTGGTCAGCCGTTGGGCATCAGCCACTGCAGTGGACAGCTATCCCCAATCTGCTTTTTTCCATACACTGGTGTCTCAGTGTCAAAAAGAGTGTTTTTTGGTCCCCTGACAAATGAAACAGGCTTCACCAGGCTTCACTCAGGGTCTTAAAGCGTCTCCAAGGAAAATTGAGTTAGCAAGCTCTTTGCTCTTTTTTTCCCTCCTGAGCAGCCGTCACAAAAGTTTCTCTTTGAAGGCACAAACGAGGCAGGATCGACTCTTCTGAGGGACTTATGGAGACCCTGATCCGATTACCCAGCAGGCACCACCCTCCTGGAAAATGTGTTTGCAGGTGCCCGTGCCGCTGCTTTTTAACTTTTTGCTCACTGCACTTAGGCAGAACATTCAATGGGAAGGTTTTGGACAAGGTGACATATGTGATTGGGAATATGTTGAATTTTATGAGGTTTTGGAGCATGCGACACAAAATGGGCATTGAAGATTTCTTCATAATTTGATAAGGAATATTTGGGATATTTGATAGGGGAGCTTTGGGAATGATTCGGTTTTGGGCATGGGACAGACATTCCATGGAAATTATTCCGTAACGTTTTTGGTATCTGATTGGAATGTTTTGAAATGTGACAGATACAATTTGGGTATGTGATAGACATGTGAGAGACATGTTTGGGCATGTGACGGATACATTTTAGCAAAGCTTTGGGGGTGCTGTATCTCTCAACGATGAAGGTTTGCAATCAGATCCCAGGAATTCTGTCAAAGTTTCTTGTGAGGGTCAAAGTGTTGGAAAGGCGACTTGATCCCATGTGGGATTTACCACTGATGAAACGTCCTCGCTGATTAAGGGCTCACACAACGTTTGGAGGACGTAGCTAAGACTTTAATTGAAGCAGACAGCAGCTAACGATTGACTTTTCAGAGTCTTCAATGAGCAGAGGAACCTGATTAGCGTGTTTACTTGAGCACTTGTCCCCAATTGGGAAGGTCAAGTGTGGGCGGTGGATTGTTCCCAAATGAAAAGTGATGCAGGTGCTTCGCGGCAGAGGGGCTTGTTTGGGGCGACTCCCGAAGAGGCCAGACTTGGAAAAATCACATTAACAAACCGATTGAAGCATCCGGAGTGACTCTGCAGTGGCTGATCCCATTAGAGCGATACCTCCACCCCCACTCCTGACTGCCTTCCTTCTCCTCCATCCTTCCTTTAAACCCACAGGAAATGGCCTTCTATGAAGTTGAATTAATTGACCATGAAACCGGCCCACTTGCACATCTTACAGATTATGTTAATTGCTGATTTATCACATGTTTCTCGAGTCCTGTCAAATTAGGACCGCACGAGAAGTATGGGAGGGTAATTAGCGAATCCCTTCCCAATAAAAGCTAACATTCTCTGTTTTGGGCATTTGGTGCGATTGTATTTCCATTTCTGGCATTGTCAGGTATGGAATTTGTTGTTTATTTTGTTAGAGATAAGTCCCACCAGCAACAGATGGCAAGTTGCGGCTCCATTAGTCCGAGGCGCTCGCTTCGGTGGCTTCCGTCAACAATGAGGCGCGTGCTATTGATTTGTTGCTGATGAGAAAACACACCAAAACATCTACTTTGCACCTCACAGCGACACAACGCAGGTATGTTTTACTTCATTTTGGCAGACATGACGGATGTACTCAACACTGGCCACCTGTGCTTTCGGAAGCGAAACAATTTAGATTCAGATTCCAGACCTTGAAAAGTTTTGCAGTGTGAGACCCCCCCTGCGGAGGTTCCCGATGTGCCGATGACTGCAGGCCACTAATGGGGGCTAATGATGCGGAAACAAAGAGTCTGTTTGCTAAGTACAAGCAACAACACACAGCTGCCTCCTGATATTCAAACAAACTTTATATAATATGACTCCATACATCACTTTACATTACTTACAACAATACAGCTTTTCTTTGTCATATGAGAGAAGATATTAAAACTCATCTCCTGTTCTATGGCTATCATCACGTCTCCCTCACTGTCTTACCTAGCATGCTTCAGAGGACCACAGTCTAATGAGATTTGCTGATTTTGCATCCCTGTGCACTACATTCCTGGATGTTCCAAAATGTTCCATTCCCGCATGGTGAGGCAGGGCCACAACTGGAATGTTCACCAATTAGGCATCCCTAGCATCCCAATGTTTTTTTTTTTTTTCCATCCCTGCGTGTCTCTACTTGGCTCCCGCCCAGTCGCACCCTAAACGTCTGTCTGTGTAAACAACTTAATCACACTCAGGCTTGCGGGCTACGAGTCGGGCCGCGCCTGTCAATCATCTGGGTTGGACTTCTTTGGCGAAAAAAAAAAGATACCACGATCATGTTTTAGTGAAGACTACCTGTTAACACAACTGCAGCAGATGTTTGCTGGCTTCTTCACGCAGATGCGCTTGATCCAAGATGATTGGTCGTAATTACAGGCTGTAAGACGATAGCGGAGGACTGACTGACTGCTTGAGCGTCGGAGTGACGGGTGAAAGCTGCTGCATAATAGGAACACCTGGTCAGTCCAGAGGACCAACAGGGATGTGTTTGTGTGACATCACAGTAGGGGGTGATGCGGGAGGCCACAATGGAAAATGAACTACAACAACACAATGTGCTTTTTGTCGTCACCGATCAGAACATGAAGGCGACCAAAACCACTGGGACAAATTCCAACATAGCTACCACTAACCCTAAAAAAGCACTGTGGTATATCCAAACACTTTAAACTTGAAGATACTCAAAGGAGAAAGTTTTCAGACATTTTTGTGTGATTAATTTAGCCATCCCTCTCTATGTCACAGACGTTTTTTCATCCTAGCGTGTCCTCCGTCACACTACAGGTGCACAAAATGGTGCCATTGTCGTCCATACGCTCCATCTGCCCCGACGATGACAACCCCCGCACACACACACACACACACCCCACTTGTTGTCGCGGCGACGCGTTACCGTCACCTCGTAATGAACTCGGAGGGCTGATTTAAAGCGCCATTAGCGTCACGAGGCGGCGGGCGGGCCCGCAGGAACGACAGCGGCGGGTGCAGATGGCGGCGCGATCATTGTAAATGTTAGCGAGGAAACGATGAGGAAACTTTGTGTGGCCAATATCCCGCATCACTGGACTGGAAAATAAAAGAAAAAGTCAAACGTGACTCGGCGTCTTTGAAAGCACAAAGAAAAAGTGCGGGATGACACTCCAGTCGAGTTTGTTGACTTGCTGTCGGCCCTCCGCATCTTTTTTCATCTTGCCAGGCCGCCATTGTGGAAGGTTGTGAGGAGACGAGGCATGCTGGGATATATACGAGTTAGTAGGAGCCTTCAGCGGGGTTTGCGGCATCGGTTGCTAGGATACGCAGGGGAGCTGGCTAATTAGCTACCTGACAGAACCTCTATGAATGTTCTATTAAAAACACAAAAGTAGCTGTTAATATCAATTACTTTGAAGCTGGAACTTGGGCTAAAAACCATTTTATATCCATTCTTTTCAGCCTTATCTTGAAACTTTAGCTAGCTTTAAAAGTGATAAAATAAAAGGTACAAAAATATAAACCGATGGTGTCCTCTTACTTTTTCAGTTTTATCTTTGTGGAGTCATAAATACATATTTCAGCAGCATCCTTAAGCGGGGTATGGAATTAAAAGAATATATATTAAAAGGCAGTTAAACGAGACGATTGCTACAAGTGGAGCGAGTAAAACAAATGGAGCTTTTGGCCGCCGTCTTTATGTGATGGCAAGTGCTGAGTTAGTGCCGTGACTGAAGAGATATGATTAAAAAAAAACAAATGGCGTCAAGTCGTCATTCTCCAGCTGGCACGCATGCACGCAGGCAATATGAAACGCATAAAGCCTCGCTGTATTCATGACTCTCCACATAAAAGCCGCTAAACGTCCACATAAACATCCTCGACTGTGCCGTCCTTCAGTTCCCATGAAAATAATAAGAATAGGAGGCGAGTCTCCAGTAACTCGATAGCGAACTCGATGACATGCAATCAGAACAAGGTGATGACAACGTCAGAGACGCAAAGATTCCTTCCTATCCTATTTCCTCCCCCACCCTGCGCTCTCTTTATTCTTCCCGCAAAACCGCTAGTCATTTTAATTTGGACTATTTATTTATATTTTTATCTGTACTTTCTGTATTTTAGTGTAGCAAAAAGTAGCCCGCATGAGTAAATACTAACATGAAGCATGTCCCCCATGCTTATATTTAAGGTTTCTATTTAGATTTTAGTAGTTATGGAAGATAAAGCAAGTGTTTCTGTGGTGTGCAGGGAACATCCAGGGAATGTGGGTAAGGTCTTCAAGTAGCAGTCAGGCCTTTAATCAGTTCTGTGGTGGCAGGGGGATAGGTTAGGCTGTCATCTGTCCGGGGGTCCTGGTAGCCTCCTCAGAGGGAAGCCTGAGTCCCGAGAGAGCAGCTCTCATCTCAGCGTTACGTTTTCAGGACGAGGCTGCAGCGCAATCAGCGTCCACTCATCGACTTTAAGCCACATTGGCCCCCGTTTAACCCTTCGCATGTCTACCTCTCTGGAGCCCGCAAGCTGGCAAGGGTGGCGGTGTCCCGTTTCTCTGCTGCTTTAGCCTCTGAACTGTGAGGACAGATGGGAGGGGACCTCAGGCCCATTAGGGACCTCCTGGGGGGCCAGACAAGTGAGAGAAAATGCATGTTTGGTGGCCCAGCATTCTGTATGGGAATTCAGAGATGACATCTTTTACAGTACACTGGAAAACTATTGAAATGTCCTGTTGATTAGAGACAGCAATTCAAAGAAGTGGTATGTTTTTAAGGTCAGTTCTTAGGGTTTGAACAAGGGTTTCAAGACACATTTAGGAGGGTATAGGATTTTGGTGAACTCGCCTACTTGGTGCAGCAGGCTGCGGCTCATTAGCCAAGCTTATTCCTGTTGGCAAGCGTCAACAATTGTATGTTTGTCATCGTCACATGTCATATGACAAGATAGCAAAGCCGACCCATTCAAGTCGTCACACGGAGGCATCATTCATAAGTCATTTACGGGCTGTCTCATAAGATCAGCATGAGTGGCTGTTTACGGCCCGCTGTAATTCTTAGCGGACTTGTAAAAGAAGGTCTGGGTTGGTGGAATTCACTTAAGCTAACAAGGGGTAGACAGGCTGAGGTGAGAGGACACATCAAAAGGGGGAAGGCCGAGCGCCAACCGGTGGGACAACTAGTATGACAATGTTCATTAATGGATAACCTATAAATGACTCACCATTGCATCTGTTGTCATCCATCCATTCACATGAGAAGAATGTTCTTAGAAGATTTACATTAGTATCTAAATGTTAAGTTCCTTATTTTCCATCTAGTAAATATCACGGCCACGCCTTGAAGTCTCAAATGCAAGCCGACCTCAAAGGGCAAAAGTGGTGCAGACTTCAGTTTTTTAAGATAGAGCGGACCTCAGAGAAGCTTTTTCTCCCTCGATAATTCAAACAAACCAGTGGCCCACAATCTTGGATCCAGCTGGCACGGCCCGTGTAAACAGCGCAACCAAGAACTCCTAAGTAGTGGCGGCACAAAGGCCACATCTGGAATCGGCGTGTTGAGTAAAACTCAAGATGTTTCAGAGAAGATCCTTTCCAAACGGCCGGGCAAAAGAATCCATAAGTGTTTACTTCTAGAAACGTGCTCGCTCGAGCGGTATGAAGACGTGACGGCTCGCTCTGATCCGTCCCAAATGGGCACGCCGTCAACGTGACGGAAGGTGAAAACAAATATCCCTTCGGTCTCAAGTGAGTCTAACTTTTCCCACATGGAAAGACAGACGTTCCGGGAAAAGTCTGGCTCGGACGAGAAGCCCCAAACCTGAAATTCGGTTGGTGATAATGTACGCTGGCAAAGAACACTCATGTCTCCGCCCACAAAGGACGAACGTTTGCCAAAGCGACGCTACGCCTGGCTTTTATCAACATGTAGAGGAGTTATTTGTTGGCATCACATCCATGACAATGAAGCCTAATATAAACACGGCAAACATCCAAAAATTTGAAATTAGTGTCACGGGTCATGAGACACAATGTTTAACTCCAGTAACCAAGAAACAATTTTTTGTGAGATGATTCTGATCACTGATTTCAATCCATAACTGGCATTGGGTGCTGAATTTTTCCAACAATCTCAAAGAACAGAATCTACTTTCAATTTTCATAAACAAACAACCTGGAGGTTCATCTTAGTCTCAATAGCAGCAGACTTCCAGAGTTTCTTAGGGCAGCTTTTGAGACAGACACGCCTATCAAATTTCACACTGCTAAGTGAAACTAGCTTCTGGTGCTGAATTGAAAATAAAAATCTTGTGGCTATTGGAGTTTTGGGTTTGGTGTTGAGTCATCAAACGTCTAAAGAAATGACCCCTTAAATGGCAATTGTGTAGGGTGCCACTTTGAAGCTGAAGAGCGCCGCAAAGTCAGCCGTAAAAAATGGACGGGATGAAAGCGTCTTTTATCAGTGGAGGGGAGGGGGGGGGTGCAAAAAAAGCAGATAGGCGTCATGGTAACAAGGTCACTGAGCGCTGCAAACAAAAAGCCTCAACGCTGACTAATGTAGCTTAAAAATGTAAACATTACAAAATGCATACAATGATTCGACAAAAGTATTTGGACGCCTACAGGAAAACGAGACTGCCGAGTGTGCAGGAGTTAGAAATGTAGAGTGGCTAGACGGAAGCACATTGCAGTCCGCTTTGAGTTTGGCCAAAGGCACCGAAAGATTCTCAGACCAGAAGAGAAAATTGTGTGGTTTGATGAGACAAAGAAGACTTGAAGCTATAATTTGCTGGATACGCTGGCGATATACAGGAATTCATGGTACGTGTGATTTCTCAGACAATGAATTTAATACATTTTGAAATATGACTAACATTATAAATGTGGAAAAAGTGAAGCACAGTGAATACTTTCCAGATGCACAACAAGTCTGCGAGATGAAAAACGTTATTATTAAGGACTTGTGATATCTTGGGTCCAATCGAAAAGTTGTTTTCTAGGGACCGCCTCTCAGCACCTGTGCAGTGACAGTGCAGTTTAAGTCGCGAAACTGGATGCTCAGCAACGGTCGCGGGTCTTTTTACTGGCACGGATTTTACCCGTCCACTTATCATTCCCGAGCCATCAGCAACTCGGCTGGCGAGCGACATTGGAGAGCGATTTCTAATACGCTGCACGCAATGCGATGACAACACACACATGGAGATTAATGGACCAGCTCGGGATTCTTTTTTTTTGGTGTCTGTGTGAGCTGGCCCACACAGTCCAGTTCCAAGTCCCTTTCAAATTAGATTTAAAAGATGAGAAATTGCATTTTAATGAACATAATCAATGTTTGTCTGGCAACAGTGAGGATAAAGACATTATCACTGATATCTATAACGTTGGAAATTTAATGTGTTTTTTTTTTTTTTCTTCGACAACGTCCTGAACCGTACGTACATGGTCAACATCTTCAGACGTGTCAAAGACGTTTTGGGTCACGGCTGACAAACAAGATGTCAGCGTCCAAGTTATGTTTATCTCAGTGGACGTTCCTCACACCCTGGCTCTGCTCCAGCAACAAACGCAGGAGATAAACCTCAATCTGGAGACAACGTGAGGATGAGGAGACCCAGCTAGTGCAAATGTTTGGAGTGCAGGGTCTTTAGCATCACATGACTCAGCGCTAATACTTTCAGCTCCAGGTTATTTCAAAGCGTAACCTTTTACATGACAATGTCCAGGTGCCTGTAAAAGCTGAAATATGCTCTTTGTGAGCGTTGGCATCCCCGCCAGGAAAATATTATGAATAATGCCACACACGCACGCAAGCTCAAGCACACACGTGCAGAGCATTAGCAAAATGGCAGTTTGTTTCATTGTACATGGGATGCACGAGAAGCCCAAGCATCGCTCATCAAGCAGCGGCAGCCGGCGGCTCATTCATGCATGCGGCTGATGCATTACCATCCCTCCTCCTCATGAATGGCACAAAAGTTGTTATTAAAAAACATGATGTAATATTAAAGCTTAACGAGCAGCAGACAAATGGCTTGGCTATATGCCGTCTATTTTATACACCAGCTAAAAACACAGCTCAGCAGAGTGACTGTTTCGCTTTGTCTAATGGAAATTTTGCTGTCCAATATAAAAAAAAAGCAGATATCTACAAATTTCACATTTACCCTCAGAAAAACGGAAGTATTTTTAAAAAACACACTAACAAAAACAGTATTAGCAGTAGTTTTGAAATTTTCTGATTTTATATCATCCAACATAAAATAAATGAAATTTTATTATATTTCCATTTATTTACTGTTATTTAATTCGTAGAAAATAAAAGGCCTTTTTTTTCCCCATTTCATTTTATTTATACACGCATCTCCTTTTCCTAGTGATTCTCATTTTATTTATTTTTACCCTCTAAACAAAACCAGACATTTTTAGATGAATCTTGAGCAAAATTCAATTAGACGGCATCACATCCACTTGTGAGGACTGCAAGCAGTGTGTTGCCATCATCACGAATGAAACAACAGCATTCAAACAACTTCAACGCTCATAAAAGTAGTCTGAGCTTTACTTTGAGCAACTTCTACAAAGTCATCATAAAAGTCTGTCTTATGGTCGCATAAAGGAGGATGAGTTTGGAGGAAGAGTGCGCTCACATTCCACTCTGCCATGATGTGTGTATTCCCAGCGACGTTTATGGCTTGCTGTAATGGATTGCGGCCCGTTAAAGATTCCCTAACTGCTCCGTCTTTTAGTGCCAAGCGGATTTGCGTTTGGCACGCCGCCTTTTCTCTCCCGAGAGCGCTACACTTTCAATTAAGCGCTACCAGTGCTTTTCCTACTGCTTGCTAACTTGATTTCTTGCAGATATTCAAGAGTGCCAGTCATCCAAATCTTGTCTTTACCTAGAATAGTTTTTCTTTATCCTTTTGTGAAAAGCTAATAATACCTAAACTGAACCCTAACCCTAACCTAAACCAGCAACAACCATAACCGACTCCCAACGTTGTTCAAAATTCAATCGGAAAAACCGCGGACCCCGATCATTCCGTTGAATTAGAAGAGACGAATCGGAAAGCCTGCGGACAACAATACATCGATTCAACTGGAATCCACAAGATGAACTGAATTTACTACCATGATGACAAAACAGCCAATGAGAGGTCAAGGTTTTATCATCTCACAAACAAAAAAATAGACGTGACGTGATTCAAAAAGACGCCTTTGTCTGCGATATTGAGATTCTGAAACAACTAAATTGTCTAGTCCATGTCCAACCCTTCTTCCCAAGGTCATATCTTGGGATCAATTTCTCCCTGAGAGTGGAATACAATGGAATCCTCGTTTTTTTTTTTTCAATCCGACTTCAGTGCTACGTTTTGTTGACAGCCTGAAACATTTGGCAAAGACACCTTTTGTCCTCCCAAAATGCAAAGCAGACATGATGAATTAGTTGCGAGCGACCGCATCCATCGTGATGCATCGCATTGAAATTCTTCCGGCGGGACTGCCGTGCCACCGGATCGAGTGGCAGTGGGGGTTTGGGGTGGGGTGATGGATGCCCCTTCACGTCACACACCTAAAGTGCTCTCATAGATTACAGCGACACGCCGGACGCCGTCTGACACAAATGCGTCGGGATGACGGCTCATCTTTCTTCCTGTTTTGTTTTGATCGATACGCCAAGGACCTTTGGACAAACAGGTAAAAATATCACCCAATCACTGTCATGTTAGTGGTCAGAAGCTAAATGACTTGACCTTGGACTAGGAACTGGCCTACCCTAGTACGACACTGACTTCAAGTCAAGTCAGATTCTTGTCTCTTGAGTTGTTGGTTTCACCTTCCTTCGGCACATTCTGGTCTTTGGGTTAACGTCCTCAAATATTTTTGTCTTGTTGTTCCAGGATAAGCAATGTCCCGTCTGAGAACGTCTGGCACTTGCGATGGCAGCTTCATTCTTCAAAGCTCTCCTCTGCACGCCTCCTTATCATTTTCTGTCACCGCTTCCCTCCCGCCCTAAACTTCTCCTACCTTCCTTCTGCGCTCTGTCTTCCTGTCTGTCAGCGGGACGCCGACAAACGCCGAATGCAGCGTGTGGGCGCTTTGTGATAGGGGTTAATGGATGGGGGCAGGATGAAGCCTTGTGTCCCGCTGTCGCAAAATTGCCATTTGTTTTGTGCAGGATCGGCGAGGGGATCTGGGGTGGGCTCCCACGGGATGTGACGGACTAATGTATCACTACAAAACCATTAGACACTGCCGGCGGGAAAACGTCCAATCGCTGCAACCATTCTGCACTGATTTCATAGCATTCCTGAGCGTGATAACCGCATCCTTTATGACTCTTTTATGTGGCAGGAAAATTGGACAACAGCTGTTAATTACAATCCTTTAGCAGGATTTGGCGAGGGGGAGAGATGGAATGCAAGCACAGTCCAGCTTTTAAAATGGAATCTCACTTCAACTCAATTCCACTTTATTTATTGGGCACTTAAAAAAAACAGCTGAAACAAAGTACATTATAATAAAAAACTTACCTTAGTAAAAAAACGTACCTGATTTTCGAAGTGTCAAGTGTTTGTAAGTACAGTAATAAAAAAACGTACCTTAGTAAAAAAAAAAAAAAAAAAAAACTACCTGACTTACCTCGTTTTCGAAGTGTCAAGTGTGTTTTACACGTCGCACACAATTGTAAGCTAGTAAAATGTATGATGTTGAATTGGTGAATGGAGGTGTGATTAAATGACTGATCATCTTTAGCACAGAGGTTTAAAACAGCAAACAATACAACTGATTTCAGAAATAACCATTTTTTTGCATACATCTTTTATTTCAAAATGACATGTACTCAACTGTACTTTTCACATGACGTCCTCCGATGTCAACTTTGGTGATCACCTACCGTGTCATTGCAGTAATGATGATCAAATCGACAATTTCTCAAGCTGTCGGAGTCGTTTTTTTAAATTCGTTTGTGCAGTTAATTCAAAGCACATGAAGCTCTACTGAAGGGCGGCAAACCACAACTCTCAATCTGCAGAGAAACCGCCGTCTGATGTGGCCTCGTCGGGACGCTCGCTATACAAACACTCGGGGAATGAAAAGATGTTTCCAGACTATCACAGGGTGTCGGATTTCCTGTGTTTGGGAAAGCGCTCTCCCTAAAACGCTCCTGGAATCTCCTCGCTTGAAATCCATAAAGTCCTGAATTTGTTTGTCGATTCAGACTTGATTTTATCCAACGTTTGGGAATGGTAATTCTAGCCTTGTCATTCCTACTTTGCACTTTTACTGTTGAAGAAAAGCAGCATTCTAAGCAGAGAGCCGTTTTAAATGCTCGTATGCATTACAACTGCAGCTGCACCAGTATCACTTATTTTTTATCTCACCTGACATTTTTTTTATTATTATTATTTACTACCCCGATGAGAATCGTAAATGTGTTCTGCTCAATATTGGATAGTTTTGTACACAAATTTGCACATTACTCGCCTTTTTTCCCCTGTGCGTGGGGGGTTATTTTGTCAACCTTTTTTTTTTTTTTTTTACTGTAGAACAATTTTAAAAAATATTAGGGGGAAAGTTGCATGTAAGAAAATTGATAAAAATTAAGGTAACTGGCCAGTTTTTGTTTCGATGTCAAATTTAGATGATAC
Organism: Syngnathus scovelli; assembly: GCF_024217435.2. NCBI lineage: Eukaryota > Metazoa > Chordata > Actinopteri > Syngnathiformes > Syngnathidae > Syngnathus > Syngnathus scovelli. The sequence goes on from NC_090867.1 coordinate 5,006,470, forward strand.
ATTTGGGACCAGTGGAAAAATCATATTAAATTGACGGTTTTATACCAAAATGGCAGCTCCGTGAGACTGAGCAACCCATGAAAGACATGCCTACCAAATTTCACGCTACTAAGTGAAACTGGCTTTCAGAGCTGGAATCCCTAATAAATATTGTTCACCGCAATGAACTCCATCATGTAAATCAGTTGACACCTTACAAAAGGCTCGCACGTCAGTCGGTGCCAAACAGATGTACGGCACTGCGTCATTTATTGAGAATGTCCGACACCTCCGACCCCGAATGTGTGCAAGAATTAGAGTTTTGGGACAAATCAACTAATACTAAAAAAGACAAGTCCTTAAAAAAAGTTGAGAAAAGCCTCTATGCTTTTTTCCCCTACCCCTATCTTTTATTTATTTTTTTCAAACAAAAGTTGCAATATTGTGAGAATAAAGTCACCGTTTTAGAAATTGAACTTGGATTTTATAAGATCAAAATTGTATTATGCAATAATTATAGCTTGTGTATTTTTTTAGTGGGTCACTAAATATCTGATGCCCATCTTTTACAGCAAAAATGATTGATGAAGCATTTTAACATTTGTAATTTTCACATACTGTACATAGAAGCAACTTCAAAACAATAAAAGGTGGAGTCAACCTTACCTGGCTTGTATCTCTCTTTTCGTGTTGTCTTTGTCTTCTACCAATCTGTAAACAAATAAACAATCAAACACAAAAATCATAATACAAAAATTGTAACGAACTTTGACACCAAAGGAAATAGCCTTATGCTAACCTGTCAGGTATCATTCAGTTTTTTGTTCCAGGTTGTGGTGATTGAGCATTAACTTGGCATTAAAACACAAAGTAACAATGTATAGAAAATATGCTGTGTAATTTGGAAAGAATGCCAATAATTTGGAAAGAATACCAACCTGAAAATGATCAAAAATATATTGAAGTTCACGTGTCCTTTGTAGGAAACTTTGTCGGCCATGTTTTCGGCTGTGTGACGTCACTTTCGGCGCGACCCACACTGCCTTCGTTTCCATGGCGACGTGAAAGCGTCGTCGTCGCAAACTGGCGTTAACTCCCACATTGCGCCACTTTTTTTTTTTTTTTTTTTAAACAATCCTTAATGAACATTACTATTTAAATTTAGAGATGACAAAGCAACAAAATAACTAATATACATGAATGAATTAATTTGAGTGACTAAATTTGGATTTATGGGTGTGGAATTTTATAAGAATTATTAATCCACTTTATTCAATCAATCATGTGGAACACTTCAGACATGGTGCCCAGTTTCAATATTGTAAAAGCAGAGATTTATCGACATGTTGACCTTTGACCCTGTGGTATGTGCTTCCAAATAAATATTTCTCCTTGTTCATAACTTAAGAATAAAAAAGCATGAGAGAAATTTCTAAAAACAGACCAGGTGAGCAATGCAGATTGATAGCTTATTTTATTGTTAGATTACGTTTGTACATTTTAAATGTCAGGGATACAACTTGTAAAGCTTTTAAAGAGGAATAAAGCACAACAGAGAAAGGGAAACACATTAAAAAATGTCAGCTATTTACTTATTCAACAAGTGAATGGGGTTAACATTACAAATAAAAATCAGCCAGCCCAAGTTGGTCAGATAAGCTAAGTGTTAGCTCATTTATCGTTCTTCAGCATTAGCAATGGCGTTTAAACTCCAAAGAGGTGACACATGAAATGTCACCACGCTTGAGGAAGTCCACTCACTCTCCATGAATCGCCTTCTTGTTCCACAACAGCACCCCCCGCCCCTCCACCAACTGCACCAAATGACCTCTGCACGGTGAAGTTTTACGCAGCTGCCCTTTGACTCTCACGTCTCCGCATTTACGCGTGAGAAAATAGTGAAATTATGACTACTTAACATTGGTCGCCATGCGTCTGGAGCTTTTGGCCAATGACGCCCCCATAATGAACCCTTTCACACGGGCCCGTTGTTACACAATAAAAAGCATATAGTGACAACATTGAAACTGATTCCAAGGTTATGCTTCAGTCGATCTGTCGAAAAATGCAAATAGAGTTATCAGACTTGGTAATGGAGTCAAGGCTTTAAGGCCTGCGGAGGTCAAGCTGTAGCTAAAGCTGGACCCCTGGTGGACAATGTATAAAAGACACTTCAAGCTGGGGCGTAATGAAATCTGCAAAGTCACGTGTTTAGTAATATTTTGCCTTCTGATGCAGCCTTCTTCAAAATTAGGTGTGGGCTAAAAACGAAGCCTTCAGATGCAACCTGCTGACCCTGACAAATGCCGCCTTCAAATGCGTGCTGACTTGACAAGAGATTTGTTGGTCAAAGCTTGCCACTGACACAGCGTGACCAAAAACGTGGGGAACAATTAATTTGACAAATGAACTGTGATGCAAATGTACGACGCCTTTGAAGACGAGGACAGAAACAGTCCTTTTTTGATCCTGTGACCCTTAAGACCTCACCTGTCAATTCTGTCAAACTTTTGCCTCATGCATACATAAAACCAGAGCCTTCTTTTCTTACTAGGATTTTGCACTCTATTATCCACGGACAAGAGCCTTTATACCTTCATTCTTTGTTGTTCCCAGCTGTTCCGATGCTGTCAATGCAAAGGGGGTTGTGGGGGCCTTCCACCCTTGATCCTCAAGTCTAATGACGCCCCGGAGGCAGTGGGCCAAGAGGGCAGTATGGTGGAGAGGGAGGGGAGGGTGGGGTATAGGTCGCCCCATCCCTCTGATGATGACTTCACTTCATCTTCCACCAGAAGCTGAACAGGAATGACTTGTAAGGAATGACTGAGAACTTTGTGGTTCAGATGGTGGGAGCTCGTTGACCGAGACTAATGATTATAAATTATTTGGAATTGCTGGCTTTCTATCTCAACTACCCATGAAAATGGGAATGGATACCACAGCAGAAATGCTTGAATGGAATGATAATGGGGGGGAATATGGAAAAAAAAAAGTGAAGCGTATAAAATAATCAGCATAAAAAAATGTAGCATTCAACGATACTATACTGACCTCTAGTGGACTTGATGAAATTACAATAGATTATTGCGCGGGCATGTGACTACTGACAATCAGGTATTTAGAAAATATGAAATATTTAGAAATTCCAATAATATTCAAGATCAGAAGATGATTGATTTTCCATCCACCAAATAAAGACCAATAATTTTGAGGAATCAGAACTGAAAATGTTGCTCGAAGCTACATAACAAACCTTCACAATGTATTCCTGCTTGTTGCACGATTTCTTATCACTTGGGGAAGTCTGGTGGTGAAACCTTGACTGACAGCCCGCGGCGGGTTCCGGACGGATGTCAAAGGTCGGCGGCGTTGGCAATGTGGCGGGCTGTCCTCTGAGCGGTGGCTGCTTATCTGGCTCACGTGGCGTGAACGCTGGCTGATGTTGGGCGTCAAAGGTTGAAGCAGGCTTTTCAATTTCTGTGTGACTGCACGAAAACAAGAACAATTAGAAGATTGTGCTGAGCGGATAAAACCCGACAGTCACTCACCTTCTTCTGTAGTCACGTGCTTTGGCTTGGCAGAGGTGGAGAGAGGGTTCAGTTTGGGCGGTGGCATTTTGATCGAAGCAGAACTCGCCTCGTCCGCCGGCTCCTCGTAATCCCAGAAAACTTTGGCAAACTGGTAGAGCTTCACACAGCTCGTCGCGTTGACTAAAATGCTAAAGTAGAAGAAGACTTCAAAATGGTGTTTACAACCTACGTGATGGTCAGTGAGGCTGAGGTTATAACTTGTTCTCGCAGAAGTGCAGCGAAAGCATGCGACCGGTAGTCTCGGCCTCCACCACGATGGTCCTCAGGCAGTCTCCTGTCAGAAAGTTGAAGATGCGGATCTTTCCATCCACGCAGCCCGTGACCACTCGAAGATAAGCCAGGGTCAGAGATTTGACCTCCCTGTAGAAATCGCCAATCAGTCACAGGAGTTTCAAATCGTAATATTAGATTGAAAACTTCTGCCTGGTCAGAGCTTACTTTGGATGACTGACGGTCATGAGGCATCCTTTGGTTTCACATCGGCTGCTCCAGGCCATCACCTGACCGTTGGTGTCGGCGGACAGGAGGTGCCACTCGTCCACAAACATACATCGGACGGCGCTGCTGTGGGCGTCGATCACCTAACACCCAGCGCAAATTAGCATGAACGAGCTTCGGAAAGTTGCCAAGAAGACTCTCACCCTGAGCAACGAAGCATTCTCAGCGTCCCATAGCTTGACGACGCCTCGGTCGCAGCTACTGAACACGGCGGTGGCGTTGATCTTCACGCAGCGCACAGAACTGCGGTGCTTAAAGTTAAAGTCCTCTAGGTGCTTCTCTGTCTGGAGACTCCACACTGGGAGGGTGAACAAGAGCACAAAGATGGGGACACAGGAATGTATCTGTTTTTCCCAAATGCAACTCCATTTGACTCAAGGGCTGAACAAAAGGGGACGAAGGATTGACCCTTGAGGGACGCCACATCATGGCTATTTGATCAGATTCTACCTTTGGCCGTGCAATCCTTGGCACCTGACACAAGTCTATCGGCATGGATGTCAAGGCAGTTGATCATACTGGAGTGACCATAAAGCACCAACACACATTGGTCCGTCCTTACGCTCCAACACCTACAACACATCAATGGTAAATGACATTGATTGACAGGAGCGGACATCTTCTCGCCTACCTGATGCTGGTGTCGCAGCTGGCCGTGATGACCAATTGGCGCTCAGGGCATAGCAGGACAACACGGATGCTGCCCACGTGGCCCTTCATCAGCCCCACCTGCTTGGTCGCGGCCCCCACGTACAACAGCCGCACGGCGCGGTCCTTGGACGCCGTGCTTAGCATGGGCCCGCCCTTGTAATCTACCACACGGTGGGGATCCTCGCTGAAAAATTAAACACACCATCGTGACATGGTCAGGTGGTCAAAATAAAGTTCATCTGTTAGATACTTACGTGTCAATCAGCACAGAGGTGAAATACGGGCCGCAGTAAATATTGCGCTCCTCCATCCGCACCGTCTTGGTTCGGATGTTGGCGTAGGCCGATTCAAAGGGCCACATCTAAAAAACCACAAATTTATTTGGATTCCTGCCAACGCACAAGCCGGCCGATCGGACTTACGTGTGTTGACTTCACTTTCCCGCTCTCATGTTCCTCGGCCGGCACCGCGACGTCCACCATCCTCGCGTAGGAAGGATTGACCATTTGAACACCTTTGTAGCGCTAAAAACAAACCCCTCTCCCGTCAACAACACCAAAAACCGTATGATCATCAGTAGCGCCACCTCACCAACCTTCATCATGGCCTCCACCTGCTCCTGATAGAGTTTCCTGAAGCGTATCTCCTCCATGGTCTCACCTGCCCGTTGCTTCCAGGTCTTGCATACCCTCATGCAGCGCTTCAGCATCGTCTCGTCGAGCAGCCCTGACTCCACATACAACATCCACATATAATCCAATCTGACTTTAGGTGAGACACCACACCCATCTGAAGTCTATTTACAATCTTCCTCACCAATGATGATGATGATGATGGCACAGCAAGTGCTCTGTGAACGCTACTTAGCAACAAGTGACACAACAAAATTGTGCCCCATGACCTCTAACAAGTGAAGAAACAAATTGCTGAGCAACAAGTGACCAAACAAACGGCACTTTGTAAACTCCGTACTAGCAACCACTAACAAAATGATAATCGTCATTTTCCAAAGAAATTAATTCCAAATATGTTATTATGATTAAATGCAAAGATACTTTTCTAGATGAAGCTGAGCATATTGAGGACAAATCAAAACATAAAACGTGAGGGTGCTATTTGTAAATGTACCCAAAATCCTCTTGGACAAATCAGAGGGAAGTTTGCTGATGAAGTCTCGGTTTCTGTTGAGCCCGAACAAAAACCTTGAGATTGCAGGTAGGACCGGAAGGACGGGAAAGAATGCATCTTTTTTGGACTCATCTCTGCTGGCTGGGTTTAGTTGTGTACTTGTGCAACTCTGCTCTGTAAAACACACCAGAAAAACAATAACTGGATTATAATGTCTTCTGTGAAGCAGCATGTGGCTTTAGCTGATTTTTATTAAAGTATCTACTGCAAAAGAGGACTCAATGTCATATAGGTATTTTTGTCTCGAGTACTGTTATCGGCAACCTCGACAAGTACTCAATACTCAGGTCATACTAGGTCATATTTTTGTTTTTAAATCTTACCGTCCAGCTCTCGCCGGAGCCTGGTCATCACCACACTGATGAGATTCTTGGCTATACTTAGCAGTTCCGGGTCGCACCGTAGCAGCAACAGACAAAGGTAGCGTGTCTGGACCCATTCCGGACTTTCGTTGAACCATTTCCAGATCTCCCGGATCAAGGGCGCCGGGCGCGTCTTGCGGTCTAGCCGCGCGTAAAGCTCCGGCAAAGTATTGCCCTTGCTGGGCGCGTAGCTGAGCAAGTCCCAGGAGGTGAGGCGCAGCGAGTTTTGGATGTTCTCCAGCACAGGCACGCTCCTGCACCGCAACAGGATCCCCACAATAAAACTCCGGCGGGACTCGTCAGAGATCTTCCACAGGTTCAGCGACCTAGGCGAGGACTCGTTTGTTCTGGAGACGAGAAAGAGGCAGGACGGGCACATGCCACACGGTTCGTCCGCATTGTCACACGCCGGCTGTCGGGCTGGCGAGCTCGGAGACTCGGACATTTGGACTGGCTTGTTTGGGCTGTCAGCGTCGTTACCAGGCAATGCTCGTTACTATCACACATGATTACCTCACAATGTGCGGTGCATATTTGGAATGCATTTTAAATGAATAAATGTAAAGTTTAACGCTTTAACAATTACGTTTAGTATGTGTGTTAGTAGCGTCTTGATGATGGATTACGCACACGCAGTTGCGACACAGAAGACGACACGCTTCAAAGATGACGATTCTGCAGAACATTTTTGGGTGGGTGGGGGTTGTGGTGGGTAGTGAGAATAGAGTTAACAGTAAATGTTATGGGGATTTTTAAACATGTCAAATGCAGGTCTAAAATGTAGACAAAAAACGATCAATAAAAGGCGTAGGTCACATATGTCAGAGTTACGGCCCGCGAAATCAGCAAAATCAGCCCGGCCCTTTGCAGAAGGAGAGTTGATCAAAAACGGGTTTTGAGAATCAGAGCCTAACCCCGAACATTGATGAACTTGTACAAAAGATGAGACAAGCTCAGCCTCAGACAAGTGAGCATCACAGAACAGTAACGTATTTTCCGTTTTTTAATTCGGTTACATTTTTACATTTGTTTCTACAAGACGTGGTTTTTCTTTGAAGAAAGTATTGTTTTGTCTGTGTGCCGTAAATTTTTTAATTTTATTTATTTATATTTATTTTTCAGTTGAATGGACCAAGGGAAAATTGCAGATAAGAGCCATGAGAAAGAATACAACTGATTTGATTATTTTTTTATTTTACGATTTGAAAGCAATGATCGGTAGATCATAGAGCAGCACAATAATAAACTTTCAGTTTATAATGCATGCACTTTTATTTATGCATTTATCTTGATATTAAGAAACACATTTTGTTTTTAAAACAATTTAATTTTTTGCTGTTTGGCTGTTGAAAATATTTTCCCTTGAAGTTACTGACAGAGCCATAACAAAATATTGCCATATTCATTTAATCATTAAATAATGTACACTGAGTTAGGTCTTAGTTCAATAGGCTATGTGCAATCATTCCGATATATTTTAATAAACATTGAACCAGTCCGGCCATCGGCTTGTAGCAAATTTGTTTTTTTGGCCCTCGGTGTGTTTGACTTTGACATCCCTGGCGTAGGTAGAAGAAAAAAAAAAAAACGTGCGCCGCCCGGGAATCGAACCCGGGTCGCAAGAATGGGAATCTTGCATGATACCACTACACCAGCGGCGCGGGTGAAGACGCACATTGAGTATACTATATATATAGTATATATATATATTTACATCAAGTTTAACAATTTGGCCAAGCATTTTTATAGCTGTTCAAACGCTCCTGCGAACCTCACACAATTGATTATCACCTTTTATAACAAAAATGTATCTATCGAACATTCGAAAACGATTGCTTTTTTCCGGACGTCTTCGAGCTTCGTAGCTGTAAATACTTTGTCTAATCCTTTGAGTCAATAATAGTTAACAATGTGAGCAACAGGTAGTAAATATAGGTAAAAAAAACCGTCAATTAAAAAACAATATATATAAAAAAAAGTCAAAGCCGTGTAATTCGTCGCAATGGGGTTTCCGTACAAAAATTAAAATAAGTTGTAATGCTACATGATGGCCACAAGGTGACAGTATTGTAATGTAAATAAGCAAAATACCTCTTGACCGAGCCTTTCCGGAGTGTCTGCACAAATGAAAAAAATACCTTAATTAAAATCATTACTTTCCCCACTCAAGCTCCATCTTAGCTCATCAATTAACTCTCTTATTATTGCTTATGGTCTAAAAAGGTTCAATCAAAGCAACTGGACTATTCCTGTTTGTACAAGACTTTTAATTTTATTTATTTATTTATTTTTCCATAAGGCTTTTTCAGTTCTAAAATTTAGGCATGGAGTCCCAATATTTATACCGTGGAGCGTGTGTTCAACTATAAATTCATGGTCACTCAGTTTAGGGTCAAAGGTGCCTTTCGGATTGTGAATAGATGCATTATTGCTTTTAAGCAGCTGCAGGCTTCCTGTGCAATCAATTCCAACTTTATTACATGGGGAGCAGCTTCAAAATTTAATGTGATCGAGATGAGGCGACCAAGTTATTTAGGGGTTGACTAGCTCAATTGTCCTCAGTTCAGAGGCCAGACGCTTCCAAAAGGTCACACATTTTAAGGGTTAATGGATGTCGCGGCGCAAAAAGTCAAGTCGTGCATTTGTGGACTCAACGTGCAGATGTTGTTTTGATTTGCTAGAAACACTGCATTTTGCAAAGGTGTTGCCGTAATGCAACTTAAATTGCTCAACGGAGGCACTCAAGCTTAATGAAGTGTTTATTTTAACATAAATTATGCAAAGTTTGCATTTATTGTCAGGGCAAGGAAATGGATTGGTGAAATCACAAGAAAAACCAAAAGGGGACCTATGATTATTCTTTTTTAAACATTTATAACAATAAGATGGAAGATTAGCCAAACGGACAAATATCAATGAATTTCAAAATAGCTTTTATTACAAATGACAAAATTGGTAGATAGAAGAGTTAAAATGGCAACTGGTCAAGCAAGTGAATAAAATGGCGGAATCAAGAATACATTACTTGTAATATAAATCTTATCAATAATTCAGACAACTTCATTATTACACTCATTTTTTTCATATTGTTACTTTGTCTTTGCAAATGAGTGATTTGAACTTTAATCCTCACGTTGTTTCCAACATAATTGGATCAGCTTTTCTCGGAAAGTATAATTACTTCTTTTGCGCCGCTTGTTTTTTTATTCCCTAGTGAGTGAGCTGCACGCAACAATAGTCACTTGTGTTGTATTTATATACAAAATGTGTCCTGAGACACACAAGGAGGGATGGTGTGTCTTCTTTAAATGTTAGCAGATTGATATTGGCAACATCCTCTGAAATATACATATCCTGTTCATCCTTTTTTTTCTATTATTATTTCTAATATACTGTTGCGAAAGAAAGGCACAACAGATGGTTGATGGGAGATTATCACGACAGGAAGAAGCGCCATGAGGCCAATTAGAAAAGCGGATAGATGGCAGGAGGACCAATGAGAATTCTTCTTCCTTAGCTACTGGACATATTTTGGACTTTTCATTTCATTTAGTGATGAATAACAAAATTGATGCTCGTTCGTATCGGGAGGTAAACCTATGCTATACATAATAACTAAAATATTAGAAACTAGCATGGGGGGAGGGTCGCTCACTCGGAAAGCGTGAAAGGACTGTTTCCTCTCATTAAGAAGATTTCCCACTCCTCATGTGGCCCATCACGGCGCCGTCATGTGGAGGAATTTTTGATGTCTTTTAATCACCTTTGAACTCTTGCAAGTTCTCAAAAGAAAAGAGATGGGGAGGATTCCAGCGTCGCCTAATAAATTAATCAACGGTAGAGAGTTTGAATTGAAACAAAGGGAAAGGAGCTCCAGTGGAGATGTGGAGGAGCAACAAGATGACATGTTAAGAGGATTATGTTCATGAAACATGACAATTTTCTGCCGTTTTTCCGACGGAATATGTGATAGGAGGCTGACAGAAAAGGTGGAATAATTTGGACCCTCAAGACGTTCGGCTGTCAGACTTCACTTCCTGTAGGACGAAGTAAAAAGTTGCCCTCAAAAATCACTCGTGGGGAAAAGAAAAAAGTGTGACTGATGTTAAGTGGCCAACCACTTGGTACTGCATGTTATGATTGACAGTCAAGAGGGCGGGACCGAAAGATAGGCTACACTAATTGGCCAATTTGAAGTGTGAACCTCGGACCATGAAAAAGTTCAATTCATTTGCATATTGAGCTGTCAATCATCCCACAGTCGGGACCGAGCACATCCCACATGGACTTTCCCAGTCCGAGGCCTAAATTAGCATAAAAAAAAGTAAAACACACCAATCAGTGCATTTCATTCTTTGACTCCGGTCGGCCGTGCAGGGAAAAACTGACCTGGCAATTTTTTGACAGTTAAAAGACCAAACAAATGGTGGCATTAGGTTACACTAAATTCAATTAGCCTGAAGGAATAACAGAGTTTGTGCGCATGTATGTGCGAGGCAATCTAGATATTCCCCCCAGTTATATTATGGTTAATAATGTGTCATTGGTGATTGATGGTGCACAAACTAATTCGCATTTTTACGTCGGTGTGTTTGTTTGTTACGGTTCCGTTGTGTGTACATGTTCCTCGTGTCATGTATATACATATTTTTTGTACAATATATTTAATCATGGAAGTGAATATAAAAGTAACATAAAAGAAATTGTGACTCAAAAGGCAAAAAAAAAAAAAAAAAAAAAAAGGAGGTTGCGATCTTGCTAGCTAATTTACAGCCATGGCGAGAATCGAAAAACTGCAAGATACCTGGAGGAGCCATTTTTGATTCATGTCACAATTGGCTTGAAGGTGTTCATCTCTCTTCCCTTTTGTCCTTTACGTTGTGTCACGCTGGGCGTGTTTGCACGTGTGCATGTCATATTCATCAGTTATTGACCGTGTTTTGCCGCCTCAAATCAATCTGGTCGCGAATGAGAGAAAAAAAAAAAATGGCAACCCGGTAAAGGTTGAGCTGCTTTCGTCTGGATTATTAGATTTTTGAGAGTGTTGCCAGTTGGGCAACTCCTTTTCCGAAAGCTTCAGGTACTATCCTGAGTGTAATCATCGTTAGTGTCATTACGGGGCAGAATCTTTCCTGCCCCTGGGGCCGCCGTTCCATCATTGAGACCGGCGGTAATAACCGCAAATGACAGCTGTGATTCATAAGCGCTGCTTTTTGCCTCTCGTCTCTGCAAAAGACAGAATTTAGTTGACAATGAGCAAGATGTGATTTTTTTTTTTTGTAATAATAATCAAATGTCGAAATCGCTGCGATGACTCAAGAGTGGGTTTTTTAAAAATCATTCTTCAAACGCCATGAAGCGCTTTAAAAAGTCCTCGGTGGATATTTAGTTCAAGTGAGGGCTTATAAAAATAACTTCAAAGTATCTTTGATGGGATTGTGTGAGGTCAAAGTTCAAACTAATATTAGTTTTCATATTACCTACATTGAATTACATTTTTTGAACCCGTCTCCAGGGTAGACCCGGGTTCAGGATTGTGGTTAAGGAAAGGGACAACATCTCCAACATATTTGACCTTCATCATCCAAGCTGATGGATGGCAGCATTGTGAGGGACCACCAATGATATTTTTTATTTCTTCCTCTTCATCACACCCAACGTTTGGGTGATGACATCATCAAACGATGGAGAGCGGTCGCCCTTGGGTTTTTTTCCTCGGACCGAGTCACTCATCACTTTGTTGTGACAAGTGGCATAATGGAAGTAGGAAGAGGAAGAGGAAGAGGAGGGAATGTGCCTTCATACCACTTAACCCCTCCCACCATCAAGGCCGCCGTACGTTCCTGTTGGTCGCAACATTAGGTACATTTACACCATCCAGGAAGATCAAATCTCAATTGATAATTAAAATTTCAGAAAACAATAAGTCACTTGATGACATGCCTTCCAATTGACCTAATTTGCAAAAAATGGGTCCTCAAAGCTTCTCCACCGAGTTCTTTGTTGTTGAAAAAGGGGGTCAATGACACAATATTTTATATTTTGTTCCCTTGCTGTTGTTTTATTGCAGTGTAACACGTGCCAATGACGTGAGGCTATCATGATCGTCATCACCACGCGTGTCAAACTGGGGTTTGTCCCATCAGGGAGTATTGATGGCGATGATCTTGAAGATGACATTTATTGCTTCCATTTGACACGCAAGAGGACAAAGAGGAGGGTCCGACGCATTTAGTGACGTTTGCCCTCATTCCGCAGAGGTCAGGCTATTTCACCGTGTCTTGTTCATTTCATGTATTGCCATTGGGAAAAATTTCAGGGTGTGGCGACGGTTAGGTTTTGCTGTTAGGATTCAATATCTAAGGTTAGGTCATAGGATTGGATTGGGGTTAGGATTATAGGTTTAGGATTGGGGTTAGGGTTAGGATTAGGGTTAGGACTATAGGTTCAGGATTGGGTTAGGGTTATAGGTTCAAATTGGGGTTAGGATAATAGGTTCAGGATTGTGGTTAGGACTATAGGGTCAGGATTGTGGTTAGGATTATAGGTCAGGATTGGGGCTAGGATTATAGGTCAGGATTGGGGCTAGGATTCTAGGTATAGGATTGGGATTCTCGGTTTAGGAGAGGGGTTAGGATTATAGGTACAAGATTGTGGTTAGGATTATAGGTCAGGATTGGAGATAGGATTATAGATTCAGGATTGAGATTAGGATTATAGGTGCAGGATTGGAGTTTGTTATTGGTGTGGGTGCAAATGAGGTTGCAAAAATGAGTGCTGGGACGCTGCACACACGTCTCAGGGTGTCGTCATTACAGCATTGTTATTTATTCATGCTGATTTTATACCGTAGGTCGGAGCTGAGTTGGGAGTGCGTGCATGTGTAATTGTGATGCAGCATTTAATACTCTTTAATTCAGCATAATCACATCAGGAGCTGCTCCTCTCGTTTCAGAAGTGCGCCGACCGGTTTCAAGCGGCAAATCCCACGGGCCCCCACGTTCCGCATTCAATTTGCCGTTTGTGCCTCAAATCACAAAAAAATACGGTTGTTTGAACACGATGTTCTGGATGAGTTACACTTTTAGATGTTTTTGCACAGGTGGAATTGGGACGCATTTACTGTCACACAGGTTGTGTGTAAAAGGATGCCCGCGAGGGTTTTAGAGGTCACGGACAAATTGAAGGTGTGCAAACTGTCACCGATTCTTTTAATGACTTTACGCTCCACATCCTTTGCCCATCTCTCTTGCCCTGCAACTTCAAAAACACAAAATGAAAACCGCAACACCTGCCAAATGAACATGATTGTGAACCCTGCCCTAAGGAGATACTACGTATGTGGGCAACAAGGAATCTTGCTTTGACATTCCATTTCTCTCATTTCAGGTCTTCTAAGAAATACTCCTTGTATAGAGACTGTTGGGAATTATAAATATTAAATATTAGAATTAAGTTGTAAATGTAGGTCAGTGCTTCTGGTTGTGTTTAGGCTGGCAGAAAACAAAGTGAATTTTCACCATTTCATTTTGAATTGGTGCCACTGGACTTATTCAACCAGAAAAGTCAAAGAGCCAAATTTACGTTTGGATAGCATCTTTCACGTAAAATTGGAAATTCTTTGTTTCCGCCAGTAAGGTGTGTGTTTCATCAAAAAAGCAACAGCATGTGTAGCCTCTGGCTAAATGACCTGATTTAGCATCTGGACCAGTGAGTGAGACAGAAGGAGGACGAGGAGATGGACATGAATTCAATGAGTCCACAGAAACTCTCTCTAGAGGGGTTGCTTTTGTCTTGGAAATTGATTATCCTACATTCTAGACTATAAGGATTATGTAAAGTAAAGGATTAAACTGATAAACAATCAGGATGAATGTCACTTGGTTTGCGAATCCGGCAGGTTTTGGAATCGTCTCCCCAAAGTTCTAATAGCCACTGTCGTCTTTTTGATTTCCTCTGGGAAGCTAACGGAAATGGAGTTGGCTCTTCCATTTCATGAAGTTCTGTTCATATCACCTCCAAGTAACATCTACACATGAAAATAGCCTGGAGAAAAGCAAAATTTGGACTTACCCAGGTTTACGTTTTGGCGATGTAGAATCTTTTGGCTTGATGAACAAAAAAGCACAAAGTTGTGATGTCACTCATACAAAAACTTTGATATGGTAATTAAGACGCAATCTGTCTCATTAAGTCACTTACACTGTCTTTAAATCGGTGACAGACACAATTCCCCGCCAAAGGCTCCATTATCCATCATCACCCTGGCTATTTTGGAGATTACAAATGAGATTTAATATTTAAAATCGCACGACGGGGGCGGGGGAATGTTTCTCTGGATTTCATCTTTATTGTTCCGCTTATTCGATTACATTCTTTCCACCACCCCCGTACCTTGAAATTGGGTTTGAATAGGAGGCAGGGCTTGGTTTCCGGGCCCGTCTGAATGGGCCAAGCGGCGGCGAGATGGAAACGATTGTATCGGAATTGTGCCTGAAGATTGGGCTAGTAATTAACGTTCCTGCTAGCTGGCAGATCCAATCGTCTCGGATTGGGAGGCAAGCTGCGGCCCGAACCAGACACACACACACACACTTTAGTGTTTTTCACAGTGATAAAGCCTTGATCGTACCTCTTAATCCCAACGCGTGTTTGAGTGTCCAGATGTGTTAACCTTTGACTCCTACCCAACTTTTCCGAGAATACTAACCCTTTACCCAAACCGAAAAATGTTATCAATTCAAATAATTGTCAGATTATACTTTGAAGACTTCCTCGTAACGATGAAACGGGCTGCAGCGGACGTCACATGGTAACTTTCATCTTCTTTGATGAACGAGGTTTCCAGACACCTTTGGAGGGATTTCCGCTCAAACGTCTCCCACTTTTTCCTCAGTATTCTCTCATTAACACCCCTTGTCTCGCAACTACAGAAATAGATCTCACGCTCACTTCCCCACCTGTTCTCATATATACCCCCCCCTATCTCTGCATGGCTCGCTGTTATCTCCCCCACTCAAAGTCACCCTCAACATCTCCCCCATTCTTGCGCTTTTTCATCTAAAGGTAAAAAACTTCCTAATCTTGACAACACGAATCAAGATGTAAAAGGCTCTTCATAAAAATAGACACACATTTGTAGTCATCCAAAAAGGCTCTTTAATTGGTCTAAGTGATTAATTACAGGGTGAGGGCAATTGGTAATATAGATAGTATAATAGCTTTCAATCGCCTCATTTAAAAATTGATTATTAAGCAATTAAAAGTGGCGCGAGGGAAGCGAGGGGAGGATGACGAGGGAATACAAAAGAGTGGAAAAGAGCGAGCGATGAAAATCCTAATAGGCAAACTGAGCACGTATATTAGTAACAAATATGCTATCTTGACACAATGTGCCAGAAACGTGAATAGAAAATTTGTGAGTGACTATAAATTCTTATTGTAAGTCGATTACATGAATGACACCGAAATAACATCTTATCAATATAACATTTTGGAATAAATATTCGAAGTATTGTGAGGCCCTTGTGTAATTTCTGTGCTGTATTGTGGCCCTACAAGGAGCACATGGTTGGAATGAATAAGACACCTCGTGCTGATCAGTGCTGTCCGGATCGTACCACCCTCGTGTTCATGTGGACTGCATTCACGTTTTTTTCCTAGACTCGTATGGCACCCACCTGCAAAGTTTAGCGGCAAGCCGTTTTTGTCTACTCCTGCTAGCAAACGAGCTAGCCTCCAAACAAACGCTATCGAAACATCTAACAATAAGCTTAAAGCTTACTGATCCACACGATTCTTCTTCTCTGACAATAATATGCTACAGTAGTACGTTGTTATAAAAATAGATAGCCGCTTTGAAGAAGTTACCTGATGTCTGTTCGCAGATGTCTCAAACCGATATCATCCTAGCATAGCGCTGCCCTGTCAAAATTTCCTCAACTCTTCACATTCTTTCATGACGCGTTTGTGTTTCTTTTTGTTTTTTTGGTGACAGATCTGATCCTTTAATCCCCGTCGCTATCTCTTCACAGTTGGCGACATGACACCAGTGTTTGGATCCCATCCACAGTAAAATATGTACACCACAAACCACGAATCACAGCATGAAAATTCCGGTTATACTTCCATCACAAAGCGACACCATGGACAATTTAGTGCACAAAACGCACAAGCGAGAGGATCCCCATCTTCAGTGCATATGTTCACAATCGTTGAAGGTCTCCCCAAAAATTAGCCAACCTTCTCCACAGTGGTCAGTTGTAAATTCTCCTTGGTCTTTATGGTTCACACCTCCGACTCCAAACTGGACACCCGTTTCCAGGGTCGGAGCATGCAGGGGCTCCCCGCTGCCAGGCCTACTCCTCCCTGACTGCCTTGCTTCTCCGATCCAGTCTGGGAGCTCTGATAAATCCCGTACAGGCTGTCCTGGTACAGCAAGGACCGCTGTCCCCCGCATCGCCCCCCACCGCAGGCCAGGAGCTGGCATACGGGACTGGCTACTGGGTGACTGCCTGGGGTCTGGTTGTGGTTTTGAAGGTCAAGGGGGGAGTGGTAGAGCGGTAGCCCGGGATAGGAGTTCAGGTATTGGGCGTACTGTCTGCTGAGCAGGCTGGTGGCTCTCCGTACCATCCCCCGCCCTAAGCCGGCACCGTATCGCACCGCCTCACCGTATGTCGGGAGATGGGTGGACTGGGAATACCTCAGCCGTTGGCCTTTACGACCAGCGGGCCTCCTGTGATCCTCCCGTATGTGGAGGTACGCCTGGTTCCGCGGGAGGCACAGGTTGTTCCGGAGGTGGGCGGGGTTGTTGGCCTTTGCAGCCATGGTTGGCGTGAGGATGCACGGGAACAGGTCAGGAAGCGTGGAGGGCGACTGGCTGGAAAGAGATGATTGGGACTCGTCGAGCTGGTGGATCTGCTCGCTGCCCCATGTTGCCTTCAGGAATGAGGGGCGGCGGCGCCTACGTCTTCCCCTCAACATGAGATCCTCCGGAGGCCAAGATCTGTAGTTCTCCACCGGAGGACACGTCCCCTCCACCGAGTAGATGCTCTCCATGCTGGGGGCAGAGATGTGTTTGCACTGGAGGTTGTTGGCTTTGAGCTCGCTGAGGGTGAGCTTGTTCTTCTCGTGATCCTTGTACTTCCTTCTCTCTGTGTCACCATCCCCAGACTGGAAGCTTTTGGATCTTCGTTTCCTCTGGTGGATGCCTCCCTCCGTGTTCTGGTTTTGGACCACGGGGACAGGATGGGAGGTATAGATATCAGGCAGCTGCAGGTCTGTGTATGAGATGAACCTCGAGTGTGGGTGGGTGTCTACATATAGTCTTCCGGTGGTCTGGTAATGGCGGGGATGCTGATGGGGGAGAGTTTCGCTGACCGCCAGGTGCGGGCCGCTGAGGCTGGACACGGGAAGCGGGCGCTCGTATAGACAGGAAGTGGAATGGGTTGGGAGCGTGTAGCGCAGTGGCGTGGGCCTGCTGACGCACCTCTGCGGCGAGATCGATTGCTGCGGGAAGGACACGTGGTTCTCCATGACATACGCAAAGCCTCCAGGTACCGTCTCGGCAGCCACATGGGGGACACGGACCGGCAAGCCGCTCCCGCTGTGCCGGCTAAAGTGCTCGATGGTCTTGGTGGCATTGTCAAGGGAACTCTCAACATTGGCGGTGGACACCAGGTCCTTAGCGGTGCGCAGCATCTTCAGCATGTTGGCTTGGGCGTAGTTGGATGTCAGGTCAGGTTTGGCTAGACCGGATGAATGGCCGTGATCTTCCACACCCTTGAAGCAACTGTAGATACCCTGAAAAGGAAAGAAAACCGAATAAATAGCTCGTGATTTGATTAATGCTAATTGCAAACAAGCATTAATGTCTCTTTTTGTGGGCCTCACCCGACTGATGGCCAACAGGAAGTCGAGTTTGTGGGACTTGTGGAGCGAGTGACGCAGCTTCCAGTAGAGCAGATGCTCCCAGGCGAACACAAGCAGGCTGAGGCCCATGGCCACCAACAGCATGTAAAAGACACCCGCCATGTTGTCAATGTCCAGCTTGCTGCTCATCACCTCGTTCTTCTCATTCTGGCAGATGCCTGAGAGCCACACTGTCTCCAGGCGCTGTGTATCACCTGGAATGGGAGAATACATTGAAAAAAAAAAAACATGGCTGCCACATGGGGGGTTTATCACTTGGTTGTCCATATGCATTATCATAGCTTCATGGAAAGCATAAAAGAATATGTTTATGGATATGTGTTGAGACTTAAAGCTCTCCGTGAAGGTATGAATATTAACTCCAGCAGCTTTCATGGTTTGTTTATGATGCTGTATACAGTGTGTGTGTGTTTGTATAATGTATTGTAGATAATCGCACACGCTCCATTCCCATGGATTTCATTCTTCACGGAATGCCTGCCTCCATTCTGCAAAATGAATTGCTGAATAGAAATAGGGGTACGCCATATATTTCCTTTTAACCGAGTAGGCCCAGGATGTAAGGCAGGGGTGTCAAACTCTGGCCAGTGGGCCAAATTTGGCCCACCAAGATGTTTGTAATTTTTTTATTACCATTCATCTTAGTGCTTACTAGTATCTGATATACTGTATCGTCATATTTTGAGATACAATCCCAACGCCTTCGTGTCGAATGTCATAACAACTGGTAAATTGTCGCAGAGTTTGTTAAAAACGTTCATCTTTGATTTTTATCCAACTCTGCCATCTTGCTCATTCTCAAGTGGTAAAATTGTCCTTTGAGTTAACAACCGCACGCATTGACATTTGCCTCGAGAACACAGACAAAGCAAAGCAGGGGTCCGCGTTTTCTCTCCACGCTTGACACAATGGCGTTACGCAAGCTTTTTGATCGGTCGCCCACCGTCGCCGAGGAACTGCAACAGCGCCAGGTCGATGAGCCTCTTCCAGCGTGAGTCTTTCTGCAAGGCGATGCCGTAGCCGGTGGTGGCGAAGACTTTGCCGCTGCCGATGGTGACCAGCTTGCAACCTTCGTCCTTGCCCGCCATGTAGTTGAGCACGGCCGCGTCGTAGATGAAGGCATCCAGCTTTCTGCAAACAATTCCACATTTCTTACACAGTGACCATGACGTCAATCTGTCTTTTGTACTCTTCCAAATATAAGCCACCCCCCCACCCAAAAAAAGACAGCACTTTGAAATACAAATGAAGCACTAGAAGTGATTTTATTAATCTAAAAATGTATCCAGCACATTCCTGAAATATGCGCGACTAAAAAAAAAAAAGTGTCATCAAACGAAGTAGCAAGAGGGCGAGTTAAAAATAAGTCTTTTGTGCAAAAAAAAAAAAAAAAAGACCGTACCCGGTTTTGAGGCTGTCGAGTGCCTCCTCCACACCCTTTTGGTTGTACTTCATCATATGCGTGTGCATGTCGGGATAGTTGCTTCGGATGTTGCGCTCCGTGCTGCCGTTCGGGACCGTCCCGAAGCGGAAGGGGGGGTAGTGCTCGTGCGGCTTCTGGAACTGCGGGGAAACCAAGGAGACTTGATGACGGGATGAGAGGAAAGAAAAGGGACTGACGGGAGGGAGAGTGGGGGAAAAAGAATAAGGAATACGTGAGTAGTAAAAAGACATTTAAATGAGGAAAAAGGGGGGGGCGAGGACTCCGAAGAAGAATGGAGGTGAAGACATAGGGAGGAGGGGGAACGGATGAGGCACTTCTCCCTTAAATCCAATTTTAAAAGCATATTTTCTTCGCCACCAAATCAGCCGCAAGATTCCACGAGCGCGGAAACGTGTCGCTTTGTTGCGCTGGCCTCGCGCATAGCTAGGAAAACTGGATAAATAAAACAAAGATGCTTTCTTATTGACTACAGGTGACATTTAGCGACGTGTTTTTCTTGAAGCGGGGGGGTGAGGAATGCGAGCACACGGCGCTGGAATATGGATGGACAAACACTCTGATCAAAGTCACTTATTGATTGGTTTGAGGAAATCGTCGGGTTTCCCGCTGGCCTCGGAGAAGCTCTCACCTTCTTGTCGGAGAGGCCGGAGACGGTGTCGATGTACTGCTCCTGGATCATGAAGGCGGCCAGGTTGGCGGTGTACGACGCCAGGAAGATGACGGCGAAGAAGGCCCAGATCAGCACCATGATCTTGCTGGTGGTACCTTTGGGGTTCTCGATGGGTACCGAGTTGTTGAACACAATGCCCCATAGCAGCCAAACCGACTTGCCGATGGTGAAGGTGGGGCCGCCCGAAGCTGCACACCAAAAATGGAGGAAACGGCATTTTCCATTACGGCACAAGCTGAGCGGGCTCCGACATCCATCTTAGCTTCGATTACCGCGCTGACGAACGCTAATTAAAATGTGACCTTTCGGACTCGTGCAACCGGGGACGCTCTGTCAGAAGTGCATGGCGGGATTGATTAGCTGCAGCCCGGGAAGCCGACACGGGTTCACGCATGCGGACGGAGGTTAGTTGGAACGTACTGGGTTGTTTTCTCCAAAACGTACCTTTGGCGCTCACTAGGCTGCGGTTGTACCCGACCGGACTGAAGTACTCGAACACAAACACCGTCACGGCCACCACCGTTAAGCACATAACGAACATCATGACCCACACGGCCGGACTGTACGGCTCTGCGGGAGGAAACAAGCGTCAGTGGGTATGAATCTGTTTCGCATTTTGTTGTTTGGAAGAGGACATGAGGGATTTAGTTGTAGGCTCCAGCTAGCGGCGGAATAAAAGCTTAACAGAAAGTTTTCCTGGGGAGGCGGCGGAGGCAGGCACTTTTTAAAAGTAGGCCATCCCGGGAGAAAGCGGGAGGAGCCATTAACGTCCTCACCGAGGAAGGCGGACGGGGAGACGGTGCCGTTGCTGCGGGCGACCATGACGCTGATTCCCGTTTCCACAAACGGCACAGAGAAGTCGATGATTTCCGAGCGCTCCTCGTTGATGGTGAGCGAGCCGATGGCCATGTCGGCGCGTCGGTACACAACCTGGAAACACACGTTTGACACTTACTCATTATATGTCGATCGGTAAATTGTCACATACATAATTTTATCGCATATACGTACATGTGCATATGTATAAATATAAATACATATAAAATTAAAATTCTATAAATATATCAATTAAATTTATATATATATATAAATTAAAATTATATATATATATATATATATATATATATATATATAAATATAAATACATAACAATAAATATAAATATATATATATATATAAATAAATATAAATACATAATAAATATAAATATTATAACAATAAATACAAATATATAAATATACATACATATATATACATATAAACATTGGGAGCAGATGCACATGCAAGGCTCCTCTCTAGAAAAACACCTGCTCGCGCCGCCTTACTCTCTCATGCAGCTGTTTGATGCGGTCCATATGCATGTGTGTGTTTGTGTGTGTGTGTATATGGCAGCATGTGTGTGCGTATGCACACTGTCACACCACTGACCCACTTTAGAGTCCATCAAAGAGTCGACACTGTAGCGAGGCAGGTGTCTGTTGGGAGCCTTTCAGCGCTAATAGCGTGGAGGAAGACGACATAACGCATATATTAGAAGTTTATTATCGATTGGTTCCAGCTCCAAAGTGTGAAAAGCTTCATTCGTCGTGCCTTAGTTTGTACTGCTGTACAATTTGAACTGCAGCAGCAGGATAAAGAAAATCTTGTCGGTCAATGTCTTGATGAATTGAAAATGTGAGACGCCATTTATCATTTCATTGCAGTTTACAAAATTGGGACGCACAAGGTTTCAAATCGTGACCGTCTATTGCAGACGATAATAATACAGAGGCCTATAAAAGGTCATTTATTCGGTATTAAAACTGATGGATGACAAAAAGTTGTTTTGTCACTTCAAAGAATTTGAAAGTTCCCCCGAACGGCAGCTCTGCTCTCGACAGTAACTTGTGACTGCAAGCAAATTTAAAGCTACAAATGCTTGTTGTGCCTGCAGGTGAAACAACACTCAAGGAACCTGCGGCATATGTTTTTGTTTGTGGAACTTAAGGGAAAAACTTTTCTCTGTCCTTCTTTGATGCCACCTCCGCTTACCTCACCAATCATACCGTTCCAAGTGCCGCGCACCAGTTTGCCGTGCTTGCCGTTGGTGACCAGGTAGAGGTCGTAAGAGAATTTGATGGTGCGGGAAAGTTTCTTCAGGATGTCAATGCAGAAACCCTTGCAGCACAGCTTTGTGTATGACTCAGAGTGGCCGATGATGCTGAGAAAAAATAAATAAATACAATTTATTTTAATTATTTTTTTATTTTATTATGTTGATTATTTATATTATAATGATAAATAAAATGTATTTTAATTATTAAAAAATAATGACAATAATTAAATTAAATTAAAATAAAAATAAATTATAAAAAAATGATTTTGAGAGGCTAAGTAAACTAAATAACTAATTTTAATTATTATTATTATTATTTTTAATTTAATTTGATTTAATTATTTTTATTTATTTAATAATAATAATAATACTAATAAATAAAAATTATTTAAAAAAAATTCATTTTATTTTGTTGATTATTTTACATTATAATAAAATTATTTTAGCTTGCATTTTTTTTGTTTGCCAGAGTACAATCTGACTAGATGTTTATCTGATTGAAGGAGAGGTGTATGGGATTAATTATGATGAATTAATTTATTTGTCATTTCATTTCTAGTTAAACCCATACATCCTTTTTTGTCCCGACTTGCTACCCATAGAGTTGTTACATAAAAAAAATAAAAAATATCTGGCATACTGACTGCTATAAGGCAGAAGTTCTCCAAACAGGAGCTCAGTGCATGTCATTTGCATAAAATTGCCAAATTTAGATTCGGCTCGCGAGCTTTTTGATCAGTGAAACAAACAAGTCAGCTCAACGGCTCGCTCTTGACCTTGCAAACAAACAAAATATAATCTCATCCCGGCGTCTGGTGACACGCTTTCGGAAAGGAGCCTAGACGTCTGCATGTACCTTTCAGAGTGATTGGACTGGCGCCTGCAGGGCACCGTGTTGCGGACGCATGTGCCCGTACCGGGGTCCACGTTTTCAACTATGACGAAGGGGCGCTCCTCAAGCGTGGCCACAGTTAAGTGACGGTCATCTGTCACATGTTCCAGAAAGTTGCCATAGCGCGGCCACACCGGGTAACGCACCTGCAGGATGCCCCGACCATAGGTGCCCACCTGGGGAGAGAGTAGGTGGGGCACAATCATCTCTGACCCTCTTATAGGAACATTAACCTGATCAGTATGTCAGATTACTTAAAATTTTGGTTCCGGTAGAATATGCGGGGCAAAATAATCAAAGTAGAAATTGTAAAATTCATGATGAAAAGGAGGAAATACATGCTCATACACACATATTTGTCGACAGCAGGTCTAGCTAGTCTGGTGGCAGTGATGAATGAGGTTGCCTCCAAAGCGGAAATAAATATTTTTTTTTTTTTTACGTCAAGAGCGTTTCAGTACACCCATCAAATAATTACAAAAAACGATGAAATTCCTAGTTAGCATTAGGCTAACATTAGCCCGTCATATTCCAAGCAGACAAACAAAACAATGTTGTTTTGCACTCATTTCCGCTCCTTTTTTTTTTTTGTGTGACTTTTTGTCAGATGAATAATATGTTAAAGAAACATAATGCACATTAGCGAAACCAACCATCTGCGGCGATAATGTCTCGTCAGGAAGTTGCGAGATTTACGAGGGGGGGGGGGGGGGGGGGGGAAACAAATTTCCGCCTCACCCATACCTTATCCCACACCCGTTCTCTATCCAGGGCGATGACAACCATAGAAGGGTTGGAGAGGAAGCCTCTGCTGTTGAATGACAGGTCCCTCCTTTCCCAGGTTACATTCAGCATGTGCCTGCAAAAAAAAGTCATCCTTGTTTCCAATCAAGAAAATTCTTACCACATCACAAGAGAGGAATTTGCATATTCATTTGTACGCTTGCAATCATCACTTTCTAATTAAACCTGCAGCTTCCCCAGGAGGCTTCAATCTAATGCCGGGTAAGTCATTAGGGGATAATAGGAGGCCGGTAGTTTTGTTCCGACTGAGGCCATTTCTGCTGTTTGTTATACGGCGTACGTACCATGCGATACGGCCATGACAGATTGGCTTCTGAATAATAAATCAAGGTTAATTTGCATGTTTGGCCACAGGCAAGAGGGACAGAATGACTCATGAGTCAAGGGTTACAAAAACACACATAAAGATGATTAATGAGAAAGAAAAAGTGTAGCAATTAAATTTGGTTTAGTTAAGTTGGGTCGTAAAATTTTCCAATGATGAAGGTGTTTTGCAAGTACGATATTGTTTTGAGTTACTCGGGACAGGGAATCTAAAAATAACCTTAGGCGATGAGCCATACGCTGCTTCACCGAGTCTCAAGACATGAAGAACTTTGCAGACTTGGAAAGTAGCTGTCAAAATGGTTGAGCGGGGGAATTGCAAAGCGTACCTGAAAAGCGTGTTGTTGCCCGAGTGCTTTGCAAGTTTGCTGCAGTCGCCGTGTCCTTCGGGGATGAAGCCGTGCTGCTTCTTGAAGCTCTCGGCGCCTTTGGCCACGATGGCGACGCCTTCGCGTACCCGCTGCCGCAAGCTCTTGCGCCACTGCTCCGTGATGACGCCGATGACGCCCACGGGGAAAATGGCGGGCGGCGACACCTCGGGGTTGCCCACAGCTGAGCTGGGCAGGATCCAGATGTAGCCCGGCCCCACCAGACCCACCTCAAAGGCTTGGCGGAAAAGGAAATGCGCCTCCTCAAAGGAGCAGTACACCAGAAGGACCTGCGAATCCACCTGACGATAACACACGCTTCAAGTTAGCAAAGAAATTGTAGGATCAGTTTTAATATGTATATTAAATATTGGACCTGTTGCAGAATGCGCCGGGTCCTTATGTCGTTGGCCCCGACGGACATCTCCATGGTCAGGACGTCCTGGAGATCCCACATAAAGTAGGACGTATCCGTGTAGGCCTGAACGATGTCCACGAAGGTGTCGTATCCTGGCAGCAAGCTTGTGATGATTGCAAACTCGCCCCAGTCGTACTCCTCCATGATCTAAAATTGAAAGTGACACTCAATCAAGTACCAGTAATCAAAATGATTCCTTTCCAAACCTCAAATTATTTTTCTGGTGGACAAAAAAACTTGAGCAACATACCTTGAACATGCAGAGGACCTGCTGCTCCAGAGACGCTCCCATCTGCAGGAATGACGAACCTTCCGACTGCCATAGTGACACAAAAGTATGCCAATTAATGACAAACTTTAAAGATTTAAAATCATAATAATTTGGTACACAATTTAAGATTTTATTTTGAATTGACTACATTTTGAATGTCTCGACTGTGTGCTCTTTTGTCATATTTATATTTGAAAATTTTAAATCAACAAATACATAAAAAAGCTCTTTTCTAATAAAGCAATAACATTTTTTTAAACATAACATTTAAATTGAACAAAAACATCAAATGGTCCTTCTTGCACACGTCTTTTTGTAGGAACTCTCGCGGAACACAATGACGTTTGACATTTTATGTATGCTCATTAAGTTTCTGTGTTTGCTCTCAAGTGTGTGAACCAGCTGTTCCCTTTCTGTCACGACGTTGCATGTGTGTTAGCATTCGTTAGCATATCATCTGTGCGCGTGTGTGTGTGTTAGCATACATTACCATATCTACTCATACAAGATAGGATGTGATCTTTCAAACCGACATAGGGACTGATTTTGTTACATTTGTGTCATCCGATGTTACATAATGAGGTACATAAGCATAAAAAAATACATTCTGATATGTTTTGTCATATTTGGGAGATTTGAAGGAGCCTGTGATGTAAGCAGGTGCAAGAAAGACAGCTTTTAATGCAAAATATTCACTGATTTGATAGCTCCTGCAAGAAGGCACCGGAATGAAGTACAGTATTTATTTTAAGAGCGGCACTACAGGCGCTACATCGACATCACGTCTTCTCGCACATGTTCGCCGATAAAAAGTAGTGAGGGCGGGAACACGTAGTGTTAAACTGTCAAAGTGCCTTTTGGGATCTGACTCTCCGGGCCTCGTCTCCGAGGGCGTAGAGCTGTCATCCCCCCACCCCCCCCCCCATCCCCCCCTACTCTTGAGAGCCGTGAGCCTGAGGAATCGCAAAAGAGTATCACAGCCAGACTCGCCGTCATTCAATTTAATCTCAGTCTGGGGTTGCTCGGGCTTCGCCCCAGGAGGGTGCGGTGCCGCCGCGACACGGAGCCGGGCCTTAAAAATAGCGCACAAGCAAGTCCGCCTATCACTGCAAAAAAAATAAAAAAATCACAATGGGGATTTAGTTCTTGATAGTGACGAGGTGCATCACTTTAAGAAGTAGCATTAACCTCCAAATAGGATGTCACCTTAAACTTAACTCAATGAACGAGCTAACTGTAAAAACTCCGCCATACAACATCCAATTGGCAAAACACAAACAAAAAAGCAAAACGTGACACCTTGTGGTCCACTTTCTGTCGCCATGACCTTGGCGTGATCACAAATACGTAATTAGCAATCCTACGGGAGTGTATGCTAACATAGCAGCGCACCTGCGCCGTGTCGCAAACAAAACAAATAAAACGACTCAAGCCCGTGATTGATGTTTGCAGCCAAGAGACTTTTACAAGTAGAAGCATTTGTCTCAATTTGAGGCCACCGGCACGTTTGCTGCACTCTTGGACCAGAAGTGGCCCAATAAGTCTCACCGGATCACACCGCCGTTTCTTTTTTCGGATCTATTCATGTATTTTTAACAGGACAGTTTGACCCGCTTTCTCCGTTTGTTTTTCTGATCGCTCACTTCTGGCCTCTTCCAAAAAGGAGGTCAACCAACCCTGAAGCCCAGCGGTATTCCAATCGTGGAAGAGGTTTTTTTTTTTTTTCGTGCCAGGAATGAAACTTAATTAATACCAGCTCGCCTTCAAGTCGTTGGCTTGATAATTTATTAGGAGCGGTGAAACTAGCATGGGGCCAGATGTGACACGGGATTTTAACCCAGGGTTGACCCTCTGATTTTAAACTTAACTAACTTTATATACAGCTCTTAAATTGAACCTATTCGACTGCTCAGGCATGTCTAGTAAATCTTCAAGTCGCAAATGGAAATGACGCATCTGAATGCATTCCATACACACAAAGGCCATAACCCGCTCTTATAGGACTTCCTCCCCCGCCTTCCGTCTTTGTTGTTAAGCGACCCAGTTGGGTGTGAATGGGGGGGCGGATGGAAGAGCCGGGGCGAGGCTGCCGCTTCTTCTTCCGACACCATCAAAGACGTTCGTCATAGCGGGTATTGATAATCAAGCGCCATTGAGGTGAGAAGAATCAGCCTCTCCACCTGCACTATTGTGTCTGACAGTCTCTTTTTCCCATTCGGTGCTAAAAAAGACATTTTAATACTGAATAGATGCTAAAAAGTGGGTATGCAAATAAGGGATGGGGAGGGGGGGCGTTTTGGGGTGACGGATAAGATCAACGAGGGAGCCAAAGCCTCCTGAAGCGTCTCATTAAGGCTTTTAATGGTGTCCTGCAGCTCGGGGGCGAGCAGACGCTTCCTTAATTGAATTCAACACTTGAGAGGCATTTACATGTGGGCAAGAAAAGAATTACGTAAGGGGAGAGCTCGGTGGTACGTACGCCGTTAAATAAATATCATACAATAGAGATCTAGATATTATTAAATGCCATGTATGGTAAATATCATATGAGCTAATCAAGAGCATTATTTCTGGGTGGATTTAGAGCCCTACTCTTAAAACCCTAATCCTAATTTGAAACCTAACAAGCAATGGCTCCAAGACTGGCGACTTCTTCTCCCACTGCATGCAATTATTGTGTGCGCGAGTGTTGATGCGCGTCTACATGTGAGAGCGAATGCTAAAAATACAAGGTGTTGATAACGGCGCTTACACAAAGAAATGAAGATGTGTGAAGAGATGAAGACTTTTGTTCCCCCCCCTAAAAGCTGAGCAAGAACAATAAAAAACTTGAACGTTATGTCAGGTTTCTCTTCTTCATCCGCTTTAAAAACCATCTCATGCTCGAAGAAGGTTCCTTCGTTAATTTTCCCCTCCCAGCACCTCCTCCTCCTTCTTCAAGATGAAAGAAGCTGAATGAGGTCAAAGGCTGTCATCAAATTATTAAAATATTTCAATACCTTATAGGGGATGACCACCGCCGATCCGCCGCTGATGCCCACGATAGGCAGAGCCGTCTGGGTTGACAGGAAGTCCAGGATTTGCGCCACCTCGGTCACCTGAAGACCACCCCAAATGATGTCAATGAATCTCGGCCGTGTATCAACGCCCTCAATGCCACTATCCTCCATAAAAATGGCTTTCCTCGGCTGATTGATGACAGCGCGGCAATAAAAGGCAGCGAACGGCGACGGTTTCGCATTTCAGTAAAACAGATGGTAAGAAGGACGCTTGAGGGTTTTCATTTCACAACGTTGACTCTCACCTGTGTCGTGGCACCTGAGCCAACATCGTCTTCAAACACAACGCCGTGCAGCTTCTCCGTCGCCATGGTATCGCAAAGGCGGGTGAGCAGGTCGCGCGGATTGGTGTCGTTCACCAGCACCGTCACGGGGCTCACCACCACGGGCAGGTCCACAAAGTTCTCGCCGCTCAGCCGGCCTCGCACCTCGCTCTGATAACTGGAGCCGCTGAACACCACCGCCACGTTGATGGACGAGTGCAAGAGGAGAGGCCGCCCGTGTAGGGGTCCCGGGGATGCGATGAGGAGAATGAGAAAAAGTGGGGACCAGGGAGAAGGTGTGAACTTTCTCCTTGGAGTGGCCATGTTGGCACCCTACTTCCTGTGTAGACAGGACAGAACATTCTCAACTTCAAAAAATAATACTTCATATATCACCCAAACGAGTACTGATACCTGAAGTACAGTAACAAAATACGTTTTGTTCATACCGGGTAAATGTGTCAGCGTCTGTTGGTGCATGTAATCCGCCTTAATCCTGCCCCTGGTGTCATGGTGGTAATCATCATTCCATCGCTACATGTCTACACGAGTGACAGACGAGCCGAGCGGCGAGTCGTCAATCCTCCATCGGTATGCGCCGCGTGACACCATTGATAGCATTAAGCTAGCTGGCTTTTGTTGGCGTGTAATAATATATACCGTAATTTTCGGACTATAAACCACACCGCACCAGCTAAAACTCGTGATTCAGGGTTCAAAATTTGCAAAAAAAGTTGCGACTTATAGTCCGAAATTTACGGTAGTTTGTTTTCATGTGTCAGCTGACGAACACTTATAATAATTTTTTGTCCGCAAAAGTCTGAAATCGGTACGGGCTTTATAATTCTCTGAAGCATCTGCCGAATTGTCCTTTTGATGCTAAATTCAGGTGCAGCAGACATTCGGCCCAGCTGAGCCATTCAGTGATGTTCAATGGTTAATTTATTCAGGATCACGTGTTCATATTACTCTACGGGTTTACCAACCTACAGCGACGATACAACACCATGCAAATCAACTGTCAAAACATCCAAATGTAAAACGGTTACTTAAGAATCCGAAGACGTTTTCTCCCGGACCTTTGACTTGACACTCGCTATGCAGGACAGGGCGGCTAATTAAATATTCAGAAGGTCAACGTTGGGTCGCGGACAGGCCAATCGAGTGGTGCGTTCCTCATGAATGTTAACGAAACCGACCGAGCTGACATGAAAGGACTCCCGGGGAAAGAATGGCTAGCGGAACAAATCAACCTTAACGAGCCCCCGGCTAAACGTTTAAGGTCGGTAGTGTTACGTTCTCACCTTGCTTGTTATACAGACGTACATGGGACAAGTTATCGTTGTTCTCGTTCAGGAAGTGACCCGTCTTTATCTACTAATTGACACACTTAGCAGTTTAGCTCTGACCTTTTGTTAGCTTGCAACCTTGGTAGCAAAAAGTGAACCGTGCTGAGCAGTGGTTTGAACATCTGCCTCACTGGTGTTCAAAACCTGAATGGAAATAAATCCTCATGCTCTTGGTGGCTACTGGTCACGTGAGACCATCAACATTTGCATGCTCTTGAATCGAAAGTCTTTTGAAGATCTTTCCTTCACGGATCAATAGCTTTGATAGAACGCAGCTCTTTAATATCGTGCAGGTGGGCCATAACCAATAAAGACTTGGGCGTCTTTGATAGGCCACCGAAGTGTCTGAAACGTCCGCAGCCATCAGAGACCTCTGGGATAATTAACAACACATGCCCCGCTTTGATTCAAAGCAACAGCCGAGCGGGTTAAGCGCGTCCTCGCTACTCTTGGCGGGCTATCAATCATTCATCTTAATAAGGTTTTGATGCTCGCGGTCTTTGAGGTGCACGGCGCGAAAACAAAGCGGCGGTTATTAGCTGCCGAGATCAGCGCTGAGGGGTCACGCTTTGGAAAGATGGAAGAGGAAGGCGCCTTTTGTTTTGGTTTTGTTTTGCGCTCGATATAATTTGGATGCTACTTCTTTTGTCGGTTATCTAATTTGATTTAATTGGTCTGAAAAATGATTTCCTATACAAATAACATCTTCTGCCCTTTTTCTAGGTCAACGATGGCAATTGAACGCTAGATGGCAGAAATTTATAATAATCTGAGATTTTAGAAAATCGGATTAATGACATTACCATTCATTTCAATGGGGAACTTTTCTTTGCGATACAAACGTTTTGTGTTTTCAGCGTCAGCACGGAATATCGTAGGCAGCATTCCCGGTATCTGCTCTTCACAACTGCTCTTTTTTTCCGTGTGGGATGAATTACAAGTTCTGCCTCGGTATTTGGCAGTTTAATAAGAATAAGCAAATAAATGCCGACTGGGGAAGGCGAGGGGATAGAGTGTTCCTTTAACAGTTTAATCTCTGCTAGATGATGCAGATTACTGCTGCGTGTGTGCGTATGCGTGCTTGTCAAAGGCCTTCGATGGATAAGCGGAACGGTAACAGAGAGATTGCAACATACAAAGGATATTGTGTTTAATCTGGTGCAAACAAAGCACGAGTTGACCTTTATTTAAGTCTAAAAATGCTTGAAAAGACATTAAGCTATTTTGGTTAGGGGCGGCTATTTTATGATATATTTAACAGGAGACCAACTTTGAAACATTTTTGTAATTCACCTCCACCAAGTCTACGTGGCCTTTCCAGCCTATGTGGTGACAACCTGTTGGAGGGAAATGCCAGCAGACGTGTTTGGTAAGCGCCTGGCGGGGATACACACACACCGCACGCCGCCGCGCTACACAGCAGTCAAGTCGTTTACGCGCTAAGCTGCGATGGGATGGAGTCCTCATGCTGAGTCCCCGGAGAGTATGCAGAGGAATGAGCAGAGAGGATCTACTTGACGAGATGAGCGCCACCATCACCATCGTCACCAGAGATATGGTTTGCGAACTGTACCTTGGTAGAAAAATGGTAGAACTTCACCATGTCTTTCCATACGGTGAGATGAACCGTGACGATAGTCATTAAGGTTAATGTTCAAATTGGCCTCCCAGTTTCGTCAGTAATGTCGTAAGGGGGTTCTGGTAATGGCAAGTACGGAGAGGTTGACATATCTCCTTCTTAAATTGGCTCAACCGCTTAACGACTAGGGAGATGAAAGAGGGACTCACGTATGCATCTAAGAATTCATATGCATTACTACAATATTCCACACTGTGAATGACGGCAACTGGAGAAATATTTTTATTCCATGACAGTCACAGTGTTCCATGGAAGTATACAAATGAAAAATTATTTTCCATTTAAGGATCCATTGTCAAAATTCAAGACCAGGTATTATGATGAATGAATATCCCTTGAACAAATTGATGACAACCCACTGGTTAGCAATAGCGGCTAATAGCGTCTAAATTGTCTCAAAATTTGAATATGCACGACACACGTCTGCTGCCATACGCATTTATCACAATTAGGATTTAAGCGGCTGCCGCGGTATAAACCCCCCCACACCCTTCTCTGCATGGAGTGGGGGTGCCGCCCGTAAGCATTTGACAGCTTTACAGGAAATCGTTGGCGGATGCGCAAGATGAGTGACTTTGAGGGGACAATTGGTTTTCTGACACTCAAAAGAAAATTGACAGTAAGAGTACAGCTGTCATAGTTAGACATATAAATCTCACGGGGATATATGTAAATATCGCAAATTGTGGTGTTGAAATTAATGGCGGCTGTAAGACATGAAAGTGAATATATATTTCAATGAGAATATATATTTGATCATTCCAACCTTGAAGTCGGAATAGTAGGAATGACAAATTTGGTAGGCAAAACAAAAAGTCACAGGTAGTCAGCTATTTTGGATTGAAGAGGGCCATTTTGGGTCATTCTGGACAGCTTGACAAACCAAATCAGTTTGATGAACTTTCAGCACTAAACTATGTGACCCCAAGACTAAAAAATGATATTGACCTGTTAGCTCCACTCAGATGTTCTTTCAAAAGATTAAAAGATTGTTCTTGGCCCAATGGTTACACTGTGTATGAATGTGTGTGTGTGCTCACCTGGGCTTCGTGCAGCCATCCAGCACTAACCCCCACCACGCCATCCCAGGCATCGATCCCTTCCCAGACGGTGCGACGTTGGATCTCGCTGTAGCTATCAAACTTCAGCGTCCTTGCAAGTGTGTGTGGTCACTTGCTATGTGCTATCGGGGTCCGCAGGATGCAGAAAGGAAATCAGCTTGTGTGTATCCCAAGTTGAAGAAAGGTACGGCAGGAGATAGAATACAGCTAGGAAGCCTCCAAGTTAACAACTTCCTTGCTTTCCTTCCATCTCAGCTCTCCCCCAGCTGCAAATAAGCTCCATGGGGTTTGGGTCTAGGAAAAAGTTTTCCATCTTGTACTCCGCAGGGACAAAAGCAAAGCTGGTCCTGATGATGGAGTGAAAAGTGCAGGGTACTAGCAGGTCTTCATCCTGTTGATTTCTTCTTTTTTTTATTATTATTTGGGGAGGGTTGGAGAGTTTTACTTGCGCCGTAATACCGCCCGCTTCACCTTTTCATTTTGTCTCTGTGTGCTTCGTCAGAGGAGGGGTCTTCATGTGAGTTGGGATAATAATAGTGTGAGGATTTATCCCGCTCGCTCCTCCTCCTCTCCTTCCTCCCTCCGCCACCACTCACTACACTCCGCATTTCCTCAGTAATATTCATCTCTTCTCATCATTTCAACACGTCCCAAGTTTTTTTGGGTTTTTTTGCCCTGCTCAATCACCTTTGTTTCCTGTGCCATCAACAGGTCTGAAACCAATGCCATTAATAGGAATGTGCCCACTGCACCCCAACACACACACATATATGTACGAAAATACACGTATAAATAAATAACTATATATATATATATATATATATATATATATATATATATATATATATATATATATATATATATATATATATATATTAGATTTAGATTTATATATATATATATATATATATATTTATATACAGCAATGGGGGGGGAAAAACTCAAGTGTGTCTTCTTCACAGTTAGACGTCACGTTTACCTTAGTCGTGCCTGTCACGCTCACACCATCCGACGGGCTTTTTTTTTGAAGGTTTTTGAAAAGTCGCTTCTGCTGATGAAAGCCGAGCGGCGTGGTCAGGTGACAAGCCTTTTTAGCTATAAATACGCACATGCCAGCTAAAATAGAGCATTTGAGTTTGGTTGACTCAAGCTCACAGACGTGTTCATTTAAGTCATTAGGAGGTATTCAATCAACAATATCTGTCATTGGCGTTTTCACTGATGCTGTGATGCCTTATAACACATTTTTGACGAATATTTCTGTTCTAATTAATTAATTTAAAGAGTGTCAGAGGAGGAGTTGATGTCAGCACTATCATCAGCAACTTCAGAAATGCTCCAAGCTAAAAACAGCAACTCTGCCTTCCCAAATGGCATCCATGCCTGTTTCGACGAAAAGCTAGCCACTAGCTAAAAGACAGCGAGTTCATCTTAAAAGTCATTAAAGTCATGCATAGGCACATTTATTACTTTGTAAGGTTAAGCGGGGGTCAGTCACAAATGCATTTATGTGTGAATTTGAATCCTGGAGTGACCGAGCGGGGTCAGGACTCAACCAAACTAGAATCCATCGACGTGCCAAGATCAGAGATATTGGTTTTTGCTGTCTTGCCCAAATAAAACATAAAAAAATAAAAATAAAATACAGTATCTGAAGTGGCACGGGCACGATCCCAAGAGAAAGATTCATGCAAGCCATCCTGAACTAAAACAAAATTGCTTTCGACCGTTGTGCTGGTCTGATCTGTAACTACACAACAGAAAACATTTTATTGGTTATTGCTGTCAAAGTTGGCTCGACCAGTTATTAAATCCAAAGGTTCACATTCTTTTTCCTCTGTGCAATGTCATGTAAGTGATTGTTTTAGAAACTGAGCAGTTTTACAAACAAACAACGAGGCGGCTTGCCAATTGTTTAGCGAGAACGGAACCGGCAACGGAAAAAACTTAGTAGCGTCTGGTCCACTGACCTGAGGAAGCACAATAATCATTAAGGGAGGCTGTCTGATGCATAGCGGCAATTTAATCCACAGTTTTGAAGCGGAAACGGAGAAGGCGCGATCACCTCTGAGTTTGCGGCGGGCCTTCGGGACAACTAAAAGCATTCGGTCCGTTGACTTGGGAAAACCGAATGGAGTCTAAGATTGGTGCATGTCTAATAGAGGGAGGTGCAAGGCCATGTCAGGTTTTAAAAACAAATAAAAGGATTTTAAAATGGACACAGGCAGACAGAACTTGAGTGATGAGCTCTCGTTTATGGGAACCAGTTAAAAATTGAGCAGTAACTGTACAAAGAGTCAATCCAAGTTATGATAGACGCATGGATTACTGTTTCAAGGTCAGGAGATGATAAAAACAGTCGAACTTTTAACAGTCTGAGTTGGAAGAAACTTGGTTTAAGAACTGTACTAATTTGGTGCTTCAGTTTGGAGGGTCTATTTTAAACGATAAGTGAGTGACCATGACAGTTTCTATTCAAAATCCCACAAAGTCATTTAATGGCAATGAATCTTTCTGTTCATAAAAGAATATACATTTGGTAATCGTCCACATAGGAGTGGAATGAAATGCCATGTTGATCTAAAAACAACAAGGGACCAAGAATTGAGCCCTGCGGAACTCCCTTGGTGAGACAATTTGAAATCATCAATGCTTTCATGAAAACTGATAGATATGACCTGAATCATTTCTGAATTCCCACAAACTACTTCAATCAATTCCTTTGGGTTGCCGGGAATTATTTGGGAATTCAAAGCAGTGGAGAACTGAACAGGAGTAGAAGGGTTAATAACTGGACCAGGGCACAAGGGGAGCTGATCAAATGTCAGACTCCTGAGTTAAACACCAAAACTTGAGCAAAGGGTGCCATCTGATGGTCATTGACGAGCGGTGACACATACCCTGCTATTCTTCTTGGTTTTCACTTAGTAAGTTTTGATCTGAGCTGGTTAATTATTTACTCAACAATAACTGTGCCAATGGCATGACATTTGACCCTTCTAGTTGATGATTTCTAAACACATTTCAATTAATCGTCTCTAAATACATATTTTAGATATGTTGGGTTGTCTGTATATTTTTTTAAATCAGAACTGAAGTTAGCTAAGCACCTGCCGATCCAGAGTTTTTTGTAAACTGGGCCAATAAGGCCATCTGGTGGATTTAAAGAGATACTGTGCCGCCAATGTTCCTACTTTCACTGCTGCTTTTACTTTCATTTGCCTTCAGAGCCTTACCAACAATGATACATTTGTGTAATTTGAAGGCTGCTTGATGCTAAGTCATCTGAACCCCGGCAGATTGTTTCATGACCTGATGGATGTGTGCATGCGTGTGCATGCGTGTGTGTACTTCTATGTCCTTTACGTCACAGCCGCTGTGAGTCAGCTCCCCTCTACCTTTCCTGAGTCACTCATCCAGCGGTTGCCTGGTTACCTGTGAGCGGGGAAAGTTTCCGATTGCGTATTTGTTTCCGTAGATAGACGGGGGGCACTGATATTTATTCAGGAACAATAATGCATGTGTTTGTGTATCATCTAATGGACAAAAGCTGACAAGTCAGTATTAGGACAATCTGTTGTTTAGCACGGTGTGTGTATTAGTAAATGATTATGTTGTGCTTTATAAAGAATGAGCAAGATTTGGGAGTTTATTCTTAATTTGAAAGAAAGCCAGAGTAAACGAAGCTTCATATTTGCTTCATGAACCTGTTTTATTTTTTTGACTCCTTTAGATGGGACTGTTGGTTTAAAGAAAGGGTAAGTCAGTGTACTTTCAGATCAGGGTTAAAAAGAGAGTGGCATTTTTAGGAGTCAAAAAATAACAACTGGTTCATGAAGCAATTTTGAAGCTTCATTTTCCGATTACTACTGAAAGCCACTATAGGGATCCAAGAAGAAATCTTGTGGGACTTCCGGGTAATGTATTATAATAGATGTAATGTGAGGGTGGAAAAAATGTACGCAAATGTTAGCCTGAGATCAACTGAACTCACAGGCTGGAGGCTATTGACGTATTTTAAAACTAACCAGCATGTTTATGTGCAGTGTGGTTTCGCCTGCAGGTTCACCATGAGCACGTCTGACCCTAGCAACCATTTTGACTATTTCATCACAACAAACTTTTCTGCAGCAACACACATAAACCGGATTCAGTGCCAGAGTGTTTCATTAGGTCCACCAAATCTATTACAACCTTGAGCTGGGAGATAACAAGAAGGTACACGGCGCTTACGGCCCGACGTGACATCCACACTTGTTTTCCTTTTCGACCCGCGGCCTCGGCCTGATGGAAAAAGTGACAAGCAGTCTAGATCTTGACCCCCCCCAATTCAACTCCCCGCCTCCTTGCTTTTTCATGATGAGTCAGGGGCGTCTCCGCACTGTAAATGGATTCAAGGCACCTGTTGTCCGTGACATCACAAGTGTTTCAAGTAGTGGGAATGACACGATCGCCCGCTGCCCGCTGCCCGTTGATTACACAGTCGCTTGCGTAAGAGCTGCTGGTAGCTTTCCAGTAGCACGCCGCATCCAACGTTACTTTTGAATGCCAACTTCTATCCTTGGAGTTAAGCTAACTCCAAATTGTCTTTATTATAGTAAATGTGTTGTTTTTTTTTCCTTTTTCTTAAGTGCAGAGGCCAATGTTTGCTTGCCTCATTACTGAAGTGTATTCAGCTCCGAATTTATCAAGGCGGTGGTGACTAAATAAACAGTGCAAAGCCTTCGGGGCCTACCAAGTTAGAAACTGAACAAACTCAAACTAGAAGATAATGTTTCCACACAGGCAGCATCAGCGAGTTTGGGTTGATTAGATACCTGGCAGGACCAGTCTAACACACACACTCAAGGACGGAATACATTATTCCTGTTAATTTCATGTTTTCGTTGAGCTAAGCAGAATTGACTCATAGACCACTAAAAAAAAAAATTACTTTTGCCCATTAGTGTGAATTAAAGCTCGTTTTACAATGAAGTTACTGCAGGTCCCATTAGTGTGTGTGTGGAGGGAGGAACGGAAGGTCGGGGGCGGAGCTTTTATTTGTGAGACGAACAATGATTGGCCGAGGAGAGCTACGTGTACCTCATTCTGCTCCGGGTCCCTCGTATGTGAGCCTGCCACCTGCGTGTGTCGCCTGCACGGTCATGCACCGTGGCTTTCCCCACGACCTGCTCATCCACGTATGATGGTACGTCCAAAAACTGACTGCAAGATTTTTCTGTGAACAACCATCAGGAAAAAGAAAAGTTGAATTAAAAGGTAAGGCACTGTATTTTTATTTATTACATTTATTTATAAGAAGTTCAATGTAAAAAGTAAGTGATGAAACAACATTTATTTTTTTATAAAGTGGTTTGGGGGGTTTAAATGGGGGCAATTCTATTTCAACATGAACATCCAAATCAATAGAGCAATGGTTGAATTAGTCATTTGTTTGAGTGGCGTTTGTGAGTCTAACCTTGAAATTGACATTATCTCGGGGGCAAGGCGGATAAGCCTCAGGCCAACATCGTGGAGTTTTCACACTGCAACAGACTGATTAGATGCATGGCTGGAGACTAGCTCTGGAAAAAAAGAAAGTATAATTCCCGATAGGAGATCATACTTGTGCATTATTGATCCTGGTAATGTGATTTGATGTAGTTAAAACTCATCTGTCACTTTGTCCTCAAAGCCCACAGGCACATATTTGGAGCGGGGGGAAAAAAAACAGGATGAAGTCCAAGGGGAAAGCTATAAAAGGATCCAGAAGAACCTGGTCTGACCCAGAGCCAGAACTTGAACCAGACACAGAAGCGGAACCAGGCTCCAGTGAGCAAGAAGACTCGGAGGCCTCGGTGAGGATCGGCTGCTCCTGGAGAGGTTCCTTGAGGAGCAGGGAGGGCAAGCGGCAAGGAGGGGGCGGAGGTCGTCGGCGACACAGCTCCACCACCAAGGAGCGCAGCATCCGGCGCTTGGAGAGCAACGAGAGGGAACGTCAGCGCATGCACAAACTCAACAACGCCTTCCAAGCGTTACGCGAGGCCATCCCGCACGTGAAGACGGACAAAAAACTCTCCAAGATTGAAACGCTGACACTGGCAAAGAACTACATCAAGGCCTTGACTTCCATCATCCTGGACATGTCGGGGGCCTGCCTCCCCGCTGGCGAGGACCCGTCGGAGGCCAGTGCCGCCAAACTGCTTGAGTGCTACCAGAAACATCTTGAGGAGGAAGGCGAGGAGGGGCTCACCCAGTATCTCACCCACATGCACAGTTTAAGCCAACACAGCTAGCAGAGCGAGCTGGTGGACTTTGGGTGGGGGGGGGGGGGGGGATGGAATGAAATCAAGTTCCTGCAGGTGCACTGCTTGAGGGATCCATTCAGGAAGGGAGCCCAGTTGACTTTATACTGCAGTGCTTGAACACTTAAGTGGGCTGCTCTTCAAGCAAGATCTTCAGCCTCTCTTTTTAACGTCTTAGTTGGGAATTCTTACTCTCCTTTTCTTCCTGCTTTTTTTTGTCAGTTGGGGGGGGGGGGAACTGCCAAGCATCGCCTTCAGTCAAAAAGTCAAGCACATGCATTTAAATGAAGTGTTTGCTTATCTGCTCATGGTGGTGATGATCGCCCTAAGAACACAACTGACTTGTCTAACTTGTCTGCAGAGATGTTGGTTTTTGTTTTTTTTTGGAATGCCCCATGATGGGACATTGTACTGAAGATGAGCTATCAATAAATGTGTGTATTTATTGACTGCTCTTTTATCATGCATTTACACGATTGCAAATAGATATCATTTATTGACAGTAAGACCAGGGGCGGAGCTAAGATGTTTTTCTTTGGGGGCAAGGATATTCTCAAGGTGGTCTGCAAAACATTTTTTTTTTTTTAACATAAACACTTTTAAAGAGTCAATATTGGTTACCTTGTGGAAATATGGAAAATAAATGGAATATACCCAAAGGATTATTGGTTGTCCAATAATCCTATTTTTTCCCAAAAATGTTCCGAACATTTTTAAACACAACAGTCATTTAATAAAAAAATTAATACTTTAGAGATTTGTTACATTTTTTTTCTTTCCAGCAAGCCTGAGATAGTTTTCTCCTTTTTCATTGCACATGCTCAGTAGTAGTCTAACAACATTCGACATCAGTTTGTTGAGAGGCAAAAAGTAACCACCAGGTTAATGAGAGCCTCGTAAAGCAAATGATTAGGAGGGTGGTGCCGAGAGACCCGCCCCAGTAGATCCTCATGACTAAATTCTAGTCGTTT
The DNA here is from genome assembly GCF_024217435.2 of Syngnathus scovelli. NCBI lineage: Eukaryota > Metazoa > Chordata > Actinopteri > Syngnathiformes > Syngnathidae > Syngnathus > Syngnathus scovelli. Next base: position 5,046,581 of record NC_090867.1, read on the forward strand.
ATTTGACTCTTTACACAACTAAAACACGAGGTTTATTGAAATCGCCGCTTAAGGGTGTTTGTCTTGACTTTAAAGGTGTCCCATTTAAACTTGGTGGTTGCTTCTGACACAACTTGTTTTCCTGTCACTTTACAGCACTCGAATTTAGACGACGAAAAATATTACGGGTAAATACATGAAGCGGACTATAAATCAAGCATTTCGGATTTTTTTCCACAGAATACTATCATCTCTATTATGTTACCACAATACAGTAGACGTTGAAATGTTCTATGAAGGAAATGACGTGACCCGAGGCTCGGCAAGGGCGGAGAGACAGAAATGAGGGGGCTCCATGGTATTCCCTCGAACTGAAATGTGGTCCCACCCACCCTAGAAGGCAAAAAGGAGAGCAGGAATAAATTTAAGACATTTCATATCTACTTGATTTATTTAAAGCCATGTCATTCTGATAAATGGCTTACCCCAATGCCGTAATCCCACGACTGTCCTTTAGGTTCCAAAGGATGGATTCCGAGTCGGTGGCACACTGTCCCGTGACTCAGACTGTGACTTCCCTGTACTTTATCAGCGATGATCCAAACCTAAAAATCAGACTTATAACATGAGCTATTTTATCAACAAGGTATTTGCGGTATGCTGGTACTGACCTGATCAAAAGGCCCAACAGTAACTTTGCGCACATTATTAGAAACATACTCCCATGAGGAGCCCTGAGGATAACCAGGGGTCAAACCTTTCCGGTACCACAAATGACCTGATCGGAATCAAGCGTAAAATTAGAAATACGACATATCTGGTAACTATGACGACGATAAAAGCCTCACCGTTATCATCGACGACAAAGACTGACGTCCTTCCGACAGACACCTGTTTCAGTTTCTGTTTGGGTGGGGATGGGATGTGGTACCAACACTCTCCTGCAGAGGGAGACAAAATAGCACAAGTTATGGCGTCATTATAAAAGTCTGCCCAATCCCTCCACCAACCTGCAGGGGTCTGAGGAAACACCGATCCCCTGAAGAAAGCCGAACCGTCCCTGGCGATAGCCCACAACTGCCTTGCGGCCCCGATGGAAATAGATTTAAAGGGCCGGTCGGTTCCAACGTGAAGCCATGATGTTCCCTTGGCGACAAAAGCGATTCAATATTATTATTTACGTCATTTGGGAAATGAAAAGCCGCCTTCCTCACAGCAGGAGTGAGTGCGGTGACTCCCAGCCGGCAGAGCACGTCTCCCTTGTCGCTGATGGCCCACACTGGGATCACATCTGCATCGTTGTCGGGCCCGCACGGCATGATGGACACGTCACTCAGTTGAATGGGCGGGACTTCCTGCCAGGGCCCCGTCGTCGTCACTTTGCACTTCCTGCCCGAGAGAAAAGATTTATTACTAACCAGTGGCCACAAAAATTGTTTTTAAAAACTACCTGGCCCATCGTCTGCGTCGCACAAAGTCGTTCATGTTTTTATAGCCATGATACCACCTGGATGGAAAATTGAGATTAGAATTTTTGGCCTTGTTTGGTTGAACTTAAAGACCAAAACCCACGCTGGGAAATCAGCAGCGTACTGCCAGCCCTCTGGGTCCGTCCCCCCGGAGACGCCGTAGTCGATGGCCCACTCAGACACCTAAAGACAACCAATAATTATTTTTTTTTATGTCGGTGTTACTTCATTTGCGTTGACTTACCCATGCCCACTGAGGGGACGGAGGTTTGGTGCTTGTTTTGGTGCGCTCGTGCAAACCGGAAGCATCGCTCCACATGTAGCGGTCAGTAGGAAGCCCTCTAAAAAAAATGAGTGCTTAGACACCAAACATTAATTAATACAATAACACTAAGTGAGGAATTTACAGATTGGTGTAGCCCGTGACGGGGTTCCATCTTTGGTTCTCGTAGATGTAGACGCTCTTGACGTCAGTCTGCGTGTAACCGTGCTCAGTACTTCCGCCATAGACCCAAGCGGTGTGGTCGTACCCGATCCCCCACACGATTCCGACGCTGTTAGACTCCACGACGCGGAGGTGACCTCCGATCTGATGCCAGAACCTGCGGAGTCCTCACGTGAGTTACAAAGAAAGCAATGGCGGCAAAAATGGCGTGTTTACATCTGGTCGCAGGGAGTCGGGTACGGCATCGCCTCAAGGCTCGGGGTGGGCTCGCTGACAAAGATGTCGCCTTTACAGGTGATGGACCAGATGGCTTGTTTGGAAGGAGGACCACGAATGCCTCTGGCGTTGCAGCATAATGCACTCAATAGCGCCAGCTACAGGTGAAACAAAAAAAAAAGTCAAAATTGCTCCTGGAATATTTCAGACTTTAGGAATCTTACCCAGTCATGCATTTCTTCTTCTGTTGCAGCCGCTACTCGAATCGGCCACCTCTTTTGGATCCGCTCGGGCGTGTAGATGGCAAAAGTATGTTTGGCGTCATTGAGCACGGGCACCAGGATTGTCACCTCGTTGATGAAGGTGTGCAGATACTGGAAAGAAACCAGAGGAACTGTGTATTAGTAAATGGTAAGTCACATCATAGTCCCTTCTCACCTTCTTCTCCTCATAGTAGTTATAATAGACAAAAAGGATGCCATCTTTGTTGCCCTCAGGTCCTGAGAACTGCTCCAGTGCAAAGTGAACGTCGACCCATTTGTGCGGCTTCCAGTCCCTCCACCACTGCATGGTACCCTTCTTCACCCACACGCACTTTTAAAGAAACAAATATAAGATATGGGCAAAACCTCTCTTGTGTTAATTTACTCACCTGCTCGACGGCTTGTTCATAATGTCGGAATTCATCCACCTCTCTTTTGGTCCTCTCACCGAGTTGCTCAAAGATTTGCTTCCGCCAGGTGGCCATTTGGGCTGAAGTGAAAGACAGGCTCAAGGACTGGACCGACTGGGCCAACACTGGAGGGAGAGATTTTAAAATCATAAAAGAGATGAAATTCTTCAATCAGCTCTGTTGTTTAACCTACATGACGTGTTCATGGTGCTGTGGAACCAGTTCAGTTGGGAATGACTGTCCACGGAGCAGCCTCCTCCACTGACCCATGCCCACAGAGGATGCCCATCTACCCCGTAAGGGTCCTCCATAGCTAATGCGGCCAGTGACGACAGGCTGCAGGTGTCCACGTTGTCTGGCGGTACCTCCAAATCCACATTACTCCACTGGGGGTCAACGGTTTGAACCACGTCAAGTTTCTTATCTCCTTCCTCGGGGATGCTCTCCTCTTGTGGGTCAACAGCACAAACTGGATCTCTGTCAGAAACCAGCTGAGAAATGAAGCTGTCACTTGTGACCTTTGGAATATGACTTTTGGGGGTGTCAATGTTGACTTCTTCAGTTTTTTCTGTATCAGACTCCACGCCACTTGACACAGATGGAGGATGCGACTCACTGAAGTAACATCCGGCACTGCGGCGAGTGAGCAAATAAATGACATCATTGTTGCACATCTATGATTTAGATGACTTTAAAAAAAAAAGTTACCTCTGCTGACTGCTGGCACTGGAATGAGATCGATCTCCATCTCGGAGAACAGCGATGGCTTTCCAGGTTTTCCCGCTTAGCTCACTCGCCGTGACACCCTGCCGGAAGTACACGGCTCGGTCCTCGCTACCAATCGCCCATACCTGTGCAATTTTAGTACATTTTAAAGAAGACACACCGGGAAAAGCTTTTACAGTGATGCAGACCTGATCATTAAGTCCGACGTTGATCATGATCATTTCTCCAACCATGCTGATCCAGCCTGAACCTCGCGGGTTATGGGGGTTAACACCGCGCCGGAACCACACCTGAGAAAGCAAAACGTTATAATTCAAACTAAAAATACATTTTGCAATCTGCAGACTTACTTTGTTATCTTTGGTCAAAGCCCAGACAACGTTGACTCCTACCGCCACATGCATGACTGCTACATCAGGATCGGGAGAGTCCACCACAGACCAAGAGCTACCTGAAAGGAAGAAAACAATCCCAATGACAGAATCCAAAGAAAACAGACTCCTGATATCAGTACCTCGGGGATTATTTCGACTGACGCCTTCCCTCACAATCATCTGGCCCTCCCACAGCACAGCCCAGACCAGGTCCCCGGGGCCGCAGCTGATCTGGACCACCTCTCCAGGGAGGGTGATATCTTGCCACATAGATCCCTCAGGATTGTGATGGTGAATACCTTCTCTGTACCACACCTGCACAGCGAGCATATTTTTATGCTCTTACATAACTACAAAATGGCAAGAAGTTGTACCTTCCCCTGTAGCGACACAGCCCACAGTGAAAGTAGGCCACGGGGTTCCTCGGTTATCTCCCATCCACCACAGCTGATGTCACTGAAGGGATCTGGTAGGGAAGTCTTCTGGCAGGGGATCTACCGGGAAAAGAGATGAAAAGAGAAGTAGCATACTGCAGAAAAAGATGAGGACTCACCTCAGCCCATGAATCCATGGCTTTGTATCTCCTGTGACGGAGCCATCGCCTGCGACGGACACAGGAGTTCCATTTTTTGTCCTTGGTGTAAACTCCTGGAAAGTCAACGGAGTAAGTCCATCCCTATGGAACATATTGATCATTAAAAAAAAAAAAAAGGTTGTTGGGGGAAAAAAATGGATAAACTCACCTCTTTCTCTGTGGGTTCCCCTTCAAAGTTCTCATCCACATACCAGTCACCTTCCCACTCCCAACTGCTGGATGGAAGCTGGGAATTTGAAAGTGGCTGGTGATGCAAACCTGTGACATCACTCCATTGCCAGCGGTCGCTTGGCAACAAGCGCTCGGAAAAACCATCCACGGGATTCCATCGCTGACAAAAAAGATAAAAATGAGACTTGACAAATCGTCCACTCGGCGCAGACTTTTGACAACACCCACTTGATTCTCGTAAGTCTCCTCCTGGAAACGAATGTGCACGTCAGACGCGTGGACGTTCAGGTAGATCTTGTTGTCACAAGCGATACCCCAGCAGCACTGCTGAGCGGCGGTCACCCGTTTAAACGCCATCTGAGCGTCATGGCATCGCTCCCACTGCTGGCCCGCTGTGGACAGGCTGTAGACACATCCGTGCACATCCACTGCCCAAAGCCTGGAGGTGGACATGCCTGCACCTGGGACCACCGGCTGGACCGTTGAGAGAGGATAACAATGAAATAAGATTTGGGAGAAGGTTGATCATTTGATTTAATAGTGATTCATGGCTTCTTCCAAGCATTCCCATAGATGTGTATACAAATTAAACAACAACCTGACATTTAAATGGCTAATCGCTATGCTAACACATGCACCGAAGAACTTGACAAACTCGTCAGATCATTTTACAGAGATCTTGCAATGGAAGCCGGTTCTAACATAAACATCTTCAAACAATCATGTAAATTATATTTGGTGCTGGATTACAAGCGTCCTCAGCAAATGCATGTACGTACCTCGAAATTCCTTTCATTAACTGACACGTTAGACGTCCTCGTTTCGAGTTCCTAAAAGATATATTTAAATACGCAGGAGTGCCTTTATTGTTTATAGTTGCTGCTGGGATTTAAATAACAGACGCTGTCAGGCTCCGCAAACCCGGAAGCGACGTTGGATACTTCCTTCTCATTGGCTGCTTCCGTTGTGCATCTGCATGTGACGGTAAAATACGCTAGAGGTCGCTGTTGCTATGTGTTTCACAGCCTAGGCCTCTATTTCCATTTCTTTTCGTTCAACTTTGTCATATTCAAGTTATTTCTGTGACCATTATGTTTGTTTTTTTCTTTAAAAGAGTGGTACAAATAATTTTATCCAGATTTGGAGATAATTTTACACATACAAACCTGATATTAAATATGTAGACTTTGTTTTATTAAAGAATAAAGGCTACATTGTGAACACAACGGCAAGGTACACTGAAGGAGGCACTGAGGAATAACAGTATATCATTTGTCCATCATACAGTACACATTCTGTAATTTAAATATGGGTCCAAAAAAATTGATCTCCTCACAAAATCTACGTTATATATTTCAAAACTGTGACCCCGACATATTAACGGATAACGTAAATGTCAACTAGTGAGGAACGACATTAGCATATTGCATAATTTGCACGCCTGCCAAAATCACTAAGCATGAAAAATATTCCCTTCATCAAAATGGTCTCCATTTAATACACTGGCAGTCAAACCAAAAACTTGGTTTGAGCACATGGTGAACATATGTTGAACTATTTATTTAAATATCTCTTACAAATATCCTGCTTATGAATACAACATTTTATTTCAGATAATGACATACTTCATTGCTGGCTCTCAAATGACAAATCCTTTTTTTAAGCAACACAGCACGCTCCCTTCATTCTCACAATCTCCACATAACATCGCAGCGCTTTTAAAAATAGACAACTCAATATAATAAAAAATAGAAATGTAAACGCTTTCTTTTATATGCGTCTTTCGTTTTCTGTAAGTCAGGAAGTCAGCCTGGTTGCATTCTAATCAGGAACATGACAAAAATAATGCATTTATCAATTGAATATTATTTGGAATTACATGAGATGGGATGTACGAGTCATAGATGCATTCATATATACTTTTGATTATATGTCCATTCTGTTTTGTGTTTAGATGGCAGGTGCCGATCGATCATTGGTGACAGTCGGTCTCAGCTTGACAGTAGCGAAGGGATTTCCTCCTCTGCGGCAAAAAAAATAAATAATTGAAATTATCATGACGTGTTTTGATTGTTAATATTAGTAGCAACATTTTTGGATTGGAAGTAGTTGTGCGACATCACTCACCCTAGAAAAGGAACCTTTGCATTACCATTTTGTAACGACACCTACAAAAGACAAAAAAAAAAAAAAGAAAAAATTCATAAATCCACACAAATTACTCCAGAAGTGGAGGCAGTGTTACCAAACTGGTCGGATTAGATTACACAACAATTGATGTTGACATGTGTGCAAATGTCAAAGCTCCCCGTTTGGAATCTAGCTAACCTAGAAACACCCACTTGCTCCTCTTTTTCTCTTGTTTCAAGCAAGATGATCATTTTCTGATGAGCAGAAGTTTTTTTTTATCACATTAAACTTATTCAAAAACCAATCAAAGGTTAAAAAGTGCAGGTTAGCCCTGCGCTAATAATAACAAGGTCCACTCTTGTCTGACAGCCTCATAAACAAGATTTAAAAAGAGCATTTAGCTTTTTGACCTTTTCTTCAACACTGCACATTAAAAAATATATATCATAAAAAAAAAAGTCGTAAAAGAAAATTAAGATCAATGGCATGTGGCTTGGAGACAGTAAAACCCTGAGGCAGCAGGAATAGAGAGGACATTGAGTACAGGAACAGGGACAAGAAAATGGAGGAGGGACGTGCCTGGACATGTATGCTGGTTGCTTGGATAAATTCTCGCTTTATCGTCAGACATATCGTCAACTCGCCCTTCTTGTCTTTTTATTTCCGTCTCTCTAATTAGTCTTCATCTCATGTAGTCAAAACACATTTGTGTTTTAATATAGAACATTCTTATCAAGCATAGATAAAGATTATGACGTGTAATATGACGGGCTGGAAAGAATTTTCTAGCCGTGCCTCATTCAAGGGCGTGGTTGATAAGAAACAATTAGTCATGGTTGAAAACGTGTGTGGGCGTGATCATGAACTGCAAAAAAGTAATTAAATTATCACTACAGGAAACATTTGACACAGGGTCACCACCTTCTTGAAAATGATAAGCAGGAATAGAATTCACATGTTCAGATAATTCAACTGACCGTATTCTGTGGCGATTGCGTTGACGGGATCGTCGTGCGTGATGGGAAATCATCCGAGTAGTCCGCCGGCGGTAGCAACAGCGAGTCGAAATCATCCGACTCGGGTAAACTGCTGGTGCTCAGACTTTGCAGCGGTGACTCCAAACTGCTGCTGTGTAACATGCGACATTTAATTAGCACAATTACGTTTTTATATTTACCACACAATGTATGTCTATTTACCTATTTGATATAATAGACTCCGAATAAGCTCTGCAGTAGGATGTTGGGAACCAACCACGCCTAAAAAACAAAAGTGAACCACAATATTAGGCTCAGCACTTTCCATATGTTAATTAATGCATTGAAATGTATTAGCATGCAAAACAGCTTGTGGGATTTTCCTCTTATGGATCTGTGGGAATTTATACAGGTTCTTCCACGTCAAATTCAATGAGGCATGATTTTTTTTTTTTTTGCCATGTGCACTGGGACTCAGCCAAGCATAAATAGAAAAGTGGCTTTGGTTAAAATGTTCCCATGATGGCAACTCCAGTATTTGCAGCACATACTGGTGTTGACTTTTTTTTTTTTTTTTTTGCACGTTGCAAACAGCTAGGCAAGTCACCAGAAGAGGTATGCTAGCACAAACATACCTGACATATTCTTGTGTTCCTACAGGCCGTAATAACACAACAAAATATAGAGGCAAAGCACAAAGTTGCCACTGTGGAAAAATGTGACTGTCAGTTTGGCGGCACAATTGTTGGTATGACCACCAAAGTTGACAATGGCTGAGGGCGAAAAGGACAACAAGACATTCTCTAGCATTAAGGAGAATGTGCTTGTTTACAAAGATGGAACAGGTTATGTCACACTTAAAAGGTCACAGAAAAATAACTTGTGTAACAGCCTACAAAAACATTTTTGAAATGTCCAGAAAAATATATACTTACTGGCCAGTCTTTTCCATCTCGCCATAAAGCCAGCCATCCTTTTCTTCCTTAATAAGTATAATGACGTCGCCCTCGTCAAAGCTGAGGAGGGTGTCGTTGTTTCCCGCCGAATGAGGAAAGATAGTCTTGACCCGAGGCTTTTTCCTCATGATGGGACCCGAAATCTGGGTGGTCGACCGGGATGGACTATCATCGCTGAGGATGCCCTGGTCTGGAAAAAAAAAGACTCATTAAAATATGTACGGTAAAAAAGGGTTGAGGTCAGGCAGGGGCGGTGCTAGATTGTTATGCTTGGGGGGGGGGGGGCAAAAGAAAGCAAAAAAGAAAATTCCGAACCCAAATAAATTTTCAAAAAATGCTGATAAACATTCAATATGTGTTTTTGATGGAGAATGAGAACAAAAGTTGAAATAAATCCAGAAAAATATATATTGTTGGAAATAGCTGATAATAATTAGTATCTGTACCTGAGTGATTCTCTAAAGAGGAAGTGATTGGAGATCTGGGCTCAGGGTTGAACATGTTTGCGAGTGGACTAGTGAGCGCCTTCAGTGGGGGCGCAGGGGGCGGCACCATTGACTCAACGCTGTTCTAAGGGCGCAAAAGACAATCAAAATCTCATGAAAAAGACATTTTCAACTGATAAACATGCATGGCTCAAAGTCCATGTTGAGTTATTGATGTCAAACATGATTATTATCTTATCTGCGTAGCAACACGAGAAGTGGCTCAAATGTTCACTAGGCTTTATCAGAGGGAAACAAAAGCCGGAAACTTCATGGCTGATAATCAACTAAAATCCACGCTACACAAACATCTGACGCATCAGATGGTGCCGCCATTACGAGATAATGACACTTAAGCCACTCATTGATGGTGAGATGTTATGTCGATTTTGATCAATTGTGACATCCAACAGATATGAATAAATTAATTTAATGAATAAAGAAAAAATACCCCGTAGCGGTTGGCAAGCAGCGATTGCTCTTGATTGATGTAAAGTCCGTCTATCATGTGTTTGACGGTGTCCGGCACCTTGCTGACGTTGCAGCATATCTCCTGCCAGCCGGGGATCTTCTCGCTCAGCATCACTTTTGCCTGAAGGCACAGATTGAACGCTTTTATGTAAAACCCAGGGGCTGGCTGGGTGGGATTATTTATGAATCCATTCTTACTTTATCGTGGAAGTTGCTAATGTGATAAGAGAACATGCAGTGTTTGTCAGCCAGGAAACAGAAGCGTCGTTTTTCTTCCAGCAGAGCCTCTCTGCAGCCGTCGGCGATGAACTTTTGCATGTCCATCTGGCGCGAGGTGATGGTTTCCACGTACTGGGGGCACAAAATAAATTGCAAGGTCAGAAAAGGCAAGGCAAGACATGGGTGGCCAAAGTTTTGAAATGATCTTCCTGGTTAAAATGTACAGATGGAAGACAATCCCTGAAAACATCAAAACACATCTCAACCTTATATTTTCCCCCTATCTCACAAATCTTGCAGAGGTTGTCATGGTAACAATAAAAGCAATCTATTCCTCAGACCTCTAATTTCACTCCCTACAAAAACCAGGCCTCACTTCACTCTTGCTAGAAATCCACTTGAGAGAAGGGAGGTTCACCGTTTCAGCTCAGTAGAGTCGGTGTTGTCATGGTAACGCAGCCGTGAGTTGTCATGTCACAATTCTCACCTCTTCTGACGTTCTGAACCAAGTTTATATATAATATAATATAATATAATATAATATAATATAATATAACAACATAACATAACATAACATAACATAACATAACATAACATAGCATAGCATAGCATAGCATAGCATAGCATAGCATAGCATAGCATAGCATAGCATAGCATAGCATAGCATAACATAATGTATTTTTCTAACATTAGTTCCGGAACATTTTGTGACACACCTCATGCGAGCGGCTGACAAGACAATAGACAAATTGGCGTCTTGTAGTATTTTAAAGCGCACTGCAGCTAAGGTATTTGGGTTCATAAGATGATTGTGAGCGTCGTGTCATTTGCAGGTGTTTCTAGACGAGCTAGATTCCAGAAAGTCAGCTCCGAGTTTGGACAGTAGTTATTTTATGCTCACCTCGTTCTCCTTCATCTCGTATTTTGACACATTCTTGCCTTGGCTTTTTCTCCTCAGCTTCTTCAAGTCAGTCTGCGAGCGGTCCAAGGAGTCTTGCTTGGACTTGTGTTCTGACTGGTAGCGCTTAAATGTAGCCTGAGCAAAGGGGGGGGAAGCACTTTATATGTATACTTTAACTCTAAATAAAATAAACATGGACTTGCTTACATTCATATACTTCACATCCATTTCCGTCTTCTTTTCCAACTCTAAGAGAACATCTCGGTGGAATCTCTTGAACTGCAATAAAGGCGACAAAAATAAAAACCTTATCGAAACCATCTTCCTCACGTGGCGGTATTATGACAAAAGGTCGTCATAATGGACTCACCGGTTAAACATTTCCTAATATTATCTCTCTTTGCTACTTACATTTTGCTCCAGTTCAAAATGGACCTTTCTGTGGACCTCTGCAATGTCCATCAGAACCATACCTAGAAAGAAATGGCACTTGTCAATCATTGTCAGAACAATCTGTATGGTTCTGGCACTGGATCGGGAGCAGATATAGAACTGTCTCCATTCAGAGTCAGGCTGTAGCACCGTACAATGGCAGTGAGTCAACACCGACAATTGTAAATAAGCAGGAGTGCTCCATCCATAACAATGGGGTGAAATCTAGACCGCTGGTTTACTGCCGGCCGGTGATCCAGAGTAAACCTTTGCGCGGTTTCTAGGATCATATACGATGGGTGGACATATGTAGCAACGAGTTAGCTAACATAAACATGACCAGAATTTTCTACTGGTTCAACAAAGTATGACATTTGACCTGACACCCCCAATGCTATTTCCAATGTCCAGCTACAACAACATTGCCCTCTGAAGGTCAGCAGAAAGTACGAGTAAATGCTGCCTTTGTGCTTCCCGTACGACTGTTTGGACAAGCCACGTAACAGATCGCTGCGGCACGGGTCGCGAGATTAGTTGAGGAGTAGGCGGGGCCAAAGAGGCCAGCGTGCACCTGCGGGCTTTTAATAAGGTGTAAAAACTTGCTGAGGTTGCAGTGTGTTACTTGCAACAAAGTACGTTCCACAGATACTCATTAGTCCAAAAGTGGGAGATCTCATAAAATATAATGACATCCAATAATAGACCTGCATCAAAAATGTTGCCTTGTGAAGCAGCATGATTTATGAATATAGCTCCAGTTCACCTTGTTGGAGAACTGCAATACATCATAGCATTTAATATTGTGGACAAAAAGATTAGGAGCCATATTGTAGAACATTAGAAATGTCACTCTTGATAACATAACATAACATAACATAACATAACATAACATAACATAACATAACATAACATAACATAACATAACATAACATAACATAACATAACATAACATAACATAACATAACATATTTCGGGGGATCCTAATTGTTGCGTCAAATTTTTAACAAGGTGTGAAAACAATTCCAGACAGGATTATGAATAGTCAAAGGCATTGAGAACACCACCTACAACATTCTTATCACATGACATCATGCTTAAAGTACAAACGAATCAACCATTACCTATTTGGCATCCATTAATTGTGCAATATGAGTCAATGTTAGTGGCTTTATTTAGGTTGTTACCCTTGGCAGTACTTTTGGTCATTCCGCCAAGTACAGAACACATATCAATGTGTTCTCTCTCGCAACTCTGCCTTCCAATGAAATGCATCACTGAGCTTGCCCGCACAAGCATTGTGTGACCACATCGTCTGTGCGTCACGCTCCAAAGGTTTTTCGCCATCGTACGTGGAAGGGCAGTCCCGGAGACAGGTTGCCTCAGACGTGTTACGCCCAATGTGTTGTAAGAGTGATAAAAAAAAATCGTGAAAACCATATTGACTCAGAGCACAACGAGAAGCTTGTGAGCTCATCGTTGTCATCTTTCTGTCGGCTATCACACACTCGATGCAAGATCATATGAGGGAGACTGTGAAAAATATTATTAAGAATTAAAAATAGTCTTCCTGGGCACTCTTTGTGTCTTAATAAAAACTCCTCAACTCACTTTCCATAGTTCCTTAACACCAACATGGCAGTAAACCACATTTTTCCCCCGAATAAAACTCTTTCAGTCATGTCAACATAGTTCGTTCACACCAAGATGCCACAAGATGGCGCCAAAGCCATACTTTTATTGCTTTAACACAAACACAGCAAATAGCTGAGTTTTAAATTGAATTTTAAAACCCAGGATCTCAGACATGCTAACTAAAAGACGTGGGCGGTTCAATCACGCAAAAAAAAAAAAAAAAAAAAGAAAATCAATTCGGCTCCACTGTGAGCCTCCCACAAACAGTTGGGGGATTAGGGTGAGTCGAACTAGGGAGTAAGCAAGGATCAGCAGTGAGAAGACATTCTTCTGTGCTCGTGTTTATTCAGCATGTTTGCCGTATGACGCCGGCAGCAGGCTGCAGGAGAATTCACACTCTCTCGATAAATAGTCCCTGCTGTAGGGAGTGACATCGCTCTGGGACGGTCATTCTGATTGAAGAACTTAAGTGTCATCAAATCTTCAAGCGTCTGATATTAAATACACCCACTAGATGCAACTTTATGACCCGCAAGCAGTGTGAAAAATACTTCCTGCCAGCTCTGATGAAATGAATCTATTTTAGTCTAAAGCTAATTGTGGTTGTTTCAAAACATGCGAAGGAGACTAACAATGTCATTTAATTATTCACATTGGCGTCGACACCATTGCTTCAAATTAATTGACAACGCGTTCACTTATTTGTGTCTAATTGGAGCCGAGCGGTAAGTTGATGGAGCATAACAAAATGTATTATGATCCCTTTGAAAATTAAGAGCGGCTTTAGGATTCTAGCACTTATACTGTAATGGAAGATAAGTCAGGTGATGGATGAAAACACGTGCTGTCAGAATGTTATTTTTGTCTTACTGAGAAAATGTATTTCTCCATCCAACTCAATTTTCCTGATTAGCGTGACTTACCAAGTTCCTTGGAAATTGGAGACATGGTAGCGTTTTCTCCAATCTTTGTGACGGCATCAAAGTAGGCCTTTCCTGCGAGGGTCATGGCTATGTGGGAGGATCACAAACTCAATTTGTGAGCAGAACTAAGCCAAGAAGTTCAAACATGCTAACTATTTTCAATAGTTGTCAACAAAACAATCAGGTGTGTTCTTACCTGTCACTGACTTCTCATAGCTCTTTCCGAGGTTCACCAGGTTCCTCAAGCTGGGGTTGTACTGGTCCATCACATTCTGGGAGAAATGTTCAGAACTGGAGTCAGAACTGTGATTTGCACGTGCTCAATTTCATGTTTTGATAAAAGAGGTGCAGGTGGCTCTTTAAATATAGCAGCAATAAAACCTTCAATCTTTAACTTGACCTTGTGTGCATTCCTTACGCTTTCTTAGAGGAGCAAAGTCCTGCACAAAAGTGCCCCCCCCCCCCCCACTCTATTGAAATGCCTGAGCAGTCCAGGGTTGTTCACCTCCCCGTCTTGCTCCCCTGGCACACCCCGAAAGTAACAATGAGGAGACAGGCGTGACTTTTAGAAACGTGCTGCAGAGTGAAGTTAAGAGAGCTTAAAAAAAAAAAAAAGGAAACAGGTTCCTTTCTCCCGTCCCTCCCAACCCATTTCGCTGAAACTAACGCATGTCTGCCAACAAAGACACATGAAAAATTCCGTTTTAGTATATTGAATTCATTAAAACTTCAAGACTGTCAAAATAGCCCTTGTATCTTATTTTTTTCCATGCCATGTATGTCCACTACTGGATTAGATTGAAATAGAAGCAAAAATAAGCCAAATTAAATTAATCACTGTTCTCAATTGTGCATAATCTACAGCAGGAGCAAACAAACAGTGATTGGCACACTTTCAAACAATCTGATGCACCAGAGTGTGACATTCTAGAATGGGCTTGTTGTTGAAAGCTTAATATTGCAGCGCTTCGGTCGAAATTGTTTTCAAACAACATGAAAACAATGGCTCGTCATATAGGCGACAAGGGGGAATGAAAGCCCCGAAAAAATATTCATGTTGTCTGCTTTGATAGAATTTAGAAGTCACAGCAAACTTTACGGGAAAAAACAAGTTTCCCATTTTAAATCATACAAACAATAATAACGTCGTTTATTATCACCAAATATTTGCTAGACTCACTTTATAAGTTAGCTCGGTGAGCTTGCTCACGTCTTGCGGGGTCCCAGACATGTTGGTGCGTGGCTTCTCCCCCCCCCAAAAAAAAAATAATAATAATAATAATGATAGATAATATTATAATCCAGTCGCTACCGTCGGTTCCACAGCAGGAAAATTACTCCCGGGCATGCCATGCACCTCTGGCGCAATGCACGCGTGCGTAAAGCAAACCGGCTTGTTGATGCACACTCCCTCACTCGCTGGGACGCTGTCAGGTTTTACTCAGAGGGTGGGACTTTGACGTCACAAGGGTTGACTCAGCTGCTGAGTAAAAAAAAAAAAAAAAAAACATTATGGGACCTTCATATACGAGTTTAATTCGTTTTGCGGCCATGCTTGTAACACAAATTATGTCCCCCTCTATAATATAATATAATATATAATATAATATAATATAATATAATATAATATAATATAATATAATATAATATAATATAATATAATATAATATAATTATTGCTATAAATAGCGCTGACTTTCTTAAGAGCCATGGCTCTGCGGGACTGAAAAAAAACATGCGGAAATAATGGTGGAAGCACGTTTTGCATTGTACTGTTGCCCTCTCGTGGTTAAAGTATGAAGCACATGCTTAAACCATTATAATGTAATACAATATAATGAAATAAAGTAAAATAAATTAAAATAAATAAATTATAAAATAAATAATTATGAAAATTATATATTAATATATATATTCATACATACATATATTCATATATACATAGTATATACATTATATATTATATTATATTATATATTATATATTACATTATGTATTATTTTACTATATCATATTTTATTATATTCATAATTATCATTTATTTTTTTCATTTTATATTTTTATACTATTTTATAATTATATTAGTTATTTTAATTTATTTTACTTTATTTCATTATAACGGTTTAAGCATGTTTCATACTTTAACCACGAGAGGGCGACAGTACAATGCAAAACGTGCTTCCATCATTAATTCCACGTTTTTTTTTAGTTCTTTCAGCATGGCTCTTAAGAGAGTGGTGAGAAGAATGATAAAATAAAATAAAATAAAATAAAATAAAATAAAATAAAATTAAATAAAATAAAATTCTTTCAATTCGTTCAAATATAAATATAAATTCTTTCACTTCCCAAATGGATGAAAGAGAAATTTTATGGGGTGGTTTGAGCCAATGGTCAGCATCCATCGCAATGAAAAGAAGACCAGGCTCAAAAGTAGGTTGTTGTTCTTTCAGGGGCACATGACTTAATTTCATGGTGGCAATTTCAAGCTGTCATCGACATGATGGCAATCTGAGAGGAGCTCACAAGTCCCCTGCACACATTGCTTCCATTTCATCCTCTGGATTTTCCTGTTTATTTAGGGCCTCGAGGGGACCAGCAGAGCAAATACATGGACGGGTAAGCTAAAATTCAAAAAGTTTTTATCTTTTGAACAGTTCATTAACTTGATTATACATTTACAGAACACTAGTGTTGCTTTTCATCCTGGTTTTCCCGGGTGTGGCAGAGCCTGACGTTCCTCTGACAAATTTAGGTAGTCCAACATGATTTTCTACTCCTTTGCATGCAGCGATGACATGTCACCTTTCTCGAATCAGAAACTATCGCCGGGAAGTTGGTTTTCTACCAAACGGATGGCAACGCCACCTATCTGAGAGACACAGGAGAGCTGGCTTCAGACATCCCCACCGAGACCATGTTCCAACTTTCTGATCCCCAGCAGAATTTCAGCACAGCAAACTTCAGCTACACGTGGGATTTAGGAAACGGGTATGATGATTGCCAATTTAAATGTTAGGAATTGTTTGTGCTGATCATTTTGTTTCCGGAAATGTAGAGAGGTAATCCAAGGGACCGAGCCTGTTGTCCGCTACCATTACGCCTTGTCTGGAAACTACACATTCCGGTTGAAAATCAGAGTCAATATAACTGAATACACACCTCCATTAACTGGAATATACTCCAAGGATATTCAAGTGCTTGGTTTGTAGTGTGATGTCTGTTGGTAGATTCCAAATATCATTGTTTTGAGTAACACGTGTGAAAATTGATTTACAGATGCCGTTAAAAGCATCAAGTTGACAGGGCCTTTTGATTATGAGGTGTCTCAAACAACCGGGCTGGCTTTTCACATGGATGGCAGGTAAAAAGTTACATTTTGTTTTCTATTTTTGATTTGAACCTGAGGTCATTGCGTCATTCAGCCCCCCCATGTGGGTGTGTTGGCGCTTTGTGGCCAACTGCGTACCCGACACGACGGGGAGCTGCACGCTGACCATGTTGTACGGGAACACTTTGTGGCTCAACCACACCTTCACCACGGCCGGGGTTCACTGCTTGGACATCAGCGTTCGAAATGACATCAGCAAGCTACAGACCTCCTTCAATCTCTTTGTCAGGAAAAACAGTAAGTGGAATCTAAAATGCTAATTTTTATTTTATTATATTTCGTTGTTATGTTATGTTATGTTATGTTATGTTATGTTATGTTATGTTATGTTATGTTATGTTATGTTATGTTATGTTATGTTATGTTATGTTATGTTAAGTTATGTTACATTACGTTATGTTATGTTATGTTATGTTATGTTATGTTATGTTATGTTATGTTATGTTGTGTTGTGTTGTGTTGTGTTGTGTTGTGTTGTGTTGTGTTGTGTTATATTATCCATCCATTATTATATTATATTATATTATATTATATTATATTATATTATATTATATTATATTATATTATATTATATTATATTATATTATATTATATTATATTATATTATGTTTTGTTGTGTTGTGTTGTGTTGTGTTGTGTTGTGTTGTGTTGTATTGTATTGTATTATATTATATTATATTATATTATATTATATTATATTATATTATATTATATTATATTATATTATATTATATTATATTATATTATTATTTTCTGTATCTTCTATTATCTTCTATTGAAACAGTCACATGGAAGCCGGATTAGATTTGAGACGTCTCACGAGCCGCATAAAATTTTCAATGTGCTGTTCAGCGTTAGTTCCACAGGTGGAAAGAGGCCAGTCGATTCTAAGAAATGCGCTAACTTAGCTGCACTTAATTGATTTGCTCTTGTTGCCTTGCTACGATTATGCTCAAGCCTAGCATAACATTCTTTGCGGGAATGTATTTGAATCCAACTTGAAACTAGTCCCACAATTGTCCATCATTTTTATTTCAGACAACACCAACATACTCTTCATCTTGTCTTCCGCTGCTATTTTTGTGGCAACCTTCACTTTCATCACAGTCATCGCCTGCCATCCTCGATATCAAAACAAAGCTCAGGTACGGTTTGTGTACAGTCTTGCTGGCCATTCTGCCAGTTTTCTCATATTAAGTAACTTTCAGTGTGATATAAAGTCTAAATTTTAGAGCAGTCATTATACGGATTGAGTCATTTATAAAAGTTTGGATCCGGATTTGTCTGATCCGATCCAAGGTGCTTTGATCAAGTAAGACGGATTCCCGGAACGTGATCTTGGATAACCCCCCAAAAAAAAAAATCTGAATCATTTTGACCTAGATTGTAACCAAACCATTCAGAAATAAAGGAAGGAGTGAGAGTTGACACACTTTTTTCTTTCAATTCTTTTGCAGATGGCAACACCCAGCAACGCTTTATTCTTGAAAGGTCACACTGATGGTCAAATTGTTTTAAATCTCTTTCCTGCTCAGCGAGAAGAGAGACAACCTCTGTGGGTACAGGATTACACACCCTATTACTCTTAACCAATCATATTTATGAGTCCTTTTATGTGACTGCCGGAGATTTGGTATGTTATGAAAAAAAACAAAAAAAGCAGTGTACATAGTTGAACTGGAGCAATCGTATTCCTGCCATGCTGTTTGAATGAATTATTTAGTTAGCCACGTTTGTTCACCAGGCTCGTAGGTCAGGAAGTACCTTTGTATTGCATCTTGTGAGGACGATCAATTAGTGACCCACAGCGCTGGAGCAAAACCCATCATGAATTATTAACATTCATAAAGGTCATTTTATAGCACCCACTGTTCGTTTAGGCTCAATGGGAAGTACAGTGCATGTTTTTTTTTTGTGTGTGTGTGAATTACTTTACAGAAAAAAATATATTTCTAGAAGTATTCCTTGATTTTTTTTTTTTTTTACATTGGAGTCATCATGTGACACGTTATAGAAAAATAAACACAATGGACCTGGTTAAAAAAAGAAAAGCTATTAATGATAAAGTGATGTCACTTGAGGACTTTTCTCCAGCTGTGATGAAAAACGGCGGAGTTAATCACGCGTCTTTCTAATGACAGTTCGTCCTTGTTCATTAATAATCGTGACATTCCTAATGAATGTGTCCTGACACAGACACAGTTAGGGAGCTTGCAGTTGCTATGGTGATCTTCAACTTTGACCTCATCTTATCTTCATTTTTTTTTTTTTTAATTTGATCAATATTGGACAATATTGCAATGTAACATTTGATTTCTTTTATGTGTAAATGCTAAAGCGTGTCACTGTTGACCTTTGGCTCGGTTAAGCGTTGCTAATGCCGCCCACGCCACCTGCTGTTGTCCTGAAGCCAAGCCAGCTAAGTCAAAATATCCCGCTCGGCTTACGCTATATTCTACTTATGTCACACCCACGTCCTTTATCGTACCTGACAGTTCCTACTAACTAATTCCGGTTTAATGTATCAGCACTGATACAAAAAAAAAGTTCAAACATTAATTTAGGCATTACCTCTTTTTATTTCATGGCATTTTCAGACATATAAAACAACTTTTTTTTTGGCACTTCAATCCCTATCAAGGCCACGCAAATATAAACACAAAAGCATTGCAGCACATTGTAAACCACTATACATACCACAAATTACAAAGTAGACATTCACAGTTAGAACAGTGCCAACAATGATGAATAAAATCCACTGTAACTATACACAATAATAAATAAAAAAAATTACAATCAAATCATGCCATCAATACAAAACAACATCCAACAGGTTTTTGTTCATATGGACAAGGCAAGGAGAGGAAAAAAAAAAGCACGGTGATGAATCAAGGATACAACATGTGATTGATTTTGGCTCCAAGCCGATTTTCCCGTTAAGCAACAGACATAACATGAGCCGGACCTTGGAGTTAATCTTCTCTCCTACTTTCTCCCCAACGGCACGCAACAACAGCTCACATGTGAACGCCATTCCGGGTCTTCTGCGTCTGGGATGCATCACCTCAAAGTCTCTCAAGGTGGCAAAGTTACAATAGGGAGACGGTAATTTGACACCAGGCAGTAAAAAATAGAAACAGAGAAACCTAATTTACACATTCAGCGCTATGTGGATCACTTATAATGTTTTTTTCACAAACTGTCTGACAGTAATCATAAAAGATGTGATGAAATAGCAGCTAATTAGCAAAAACAAGGCAGATGCTAATTGGTTAGGTATTAGGCAGACGCTCCAGGCACATCTCCAAGGGCCTCTTGAAGGCTCCCCTTCCAAACACCTCTACATTGCTCGCCAGCCACGAGATCACGTTACCCGGCAAGTACGATGTACAGTTGGCCATTGATTGGATTTCGGCTGGCTTCAGAACCCGGTCCCAGATATTGACTTGACTCAGTTCTCCCACGAAGGCCTGACCGGCATCAAAGCGGCCACCTACGACATCCTGGGAACGACAGGATCAATTTTGTAGATTATGACACATTATGACATCACAAATTTGATAGCCGTACCTGCTCTTGACCCAGGATGATAACCCCTCCTGGTTTAATAGGGTGCCATGCTGCCAGGTTATCTCCTGCTCCTTGCTTTTCTCCATCTTGATAAGCTTCCCACTGACCATCCCTGGTGGTCCAGGAGATGCAAATATGGTGCCACCTCCCGTCACGAACTTCCAAGGGCAGCTGTGCAACCTTCACGGTCCAAGTTTGTTAGATAATGACAGTTTTTCAAAAAGCGCTGATGACTCACCTTGTCATTTATAAGCAACTCAATTGGGTTATTTCCCCATTCGATCAATACAATCTCATTGGCTTGTCCGGGCACGCCGTAGGAGAAGGGGGTTCCGATACCCGGAGTGGCGCTGGACTTGATCCACATGCAGAGTGTGAATGCATACATCTCCGGGAGACTCTTGATGATGCGGCCATATAAGTAGTTTGTACGCTGCGGCAGGGAGAGCTTGAACTGCTCGGGGGTTTTGAAGTCTTCCCCTCCTGTCCAATTTTTTTTTCAATATACATTTTATGAGAAAAAAAATCCATCACATTTACCCGGGTCACATTACCTTTCTCCAATTCACTGATCCTCTCCACCAGCGCGTTGAGCGTACTTTCCGTCTTGAGACGGTACGCTGCGGTAGCGTTGGACAGCATGCTCTTCTCCTCCTCCAGGTTGCTGACTTTCCTCAGGAGCTGTTTTTCCAGCTCGATCAGGCGACGCTGCAGTAAATCACGCAGCTCGCTGGGGAACGAGGCGCCGGATATGTTGGCCCGCATTTGCTGTTGCTAAAGATGGATGAGCAGGAAGTGCGCACAGGTGACCACGGACGGGTAGCAGCTTTTACGCACATTAAAAACGAACTTACCTCCAGGTTTTCCAGCCGGTCCTTGAGCCCCTGCATTGTTCTCCCGAGATTCTCCACAGTGTCATTTGGATCTCTGGGGACGTCTCCCATTGTGTTTTGCTTCACTTTTCCCCATTGAGCCCCTTTCTCGTACTTTCTATCATCAGTAGTTGATGCGCAGAGGGACAGCTTGGTTGTTAGCTCGTTGATTGTGCCGATTTGCTTGGAAAGTGTTTCTTTCTGCTGCAGAATTGTCTCTCGAAGCTGCATGACCGTGTTGCGGAGCTCCTCTTCCTGCCCACCGGCGTTGATTTCGGGTAATAAAGTCACCGGGCAGCTTGTGTCGCCGACGAGGGGCACTGCTCGGCAAATGTAGCGCTTACCGTCGTCCGGTTGGCCGCCCGCGAGCTGCCGGTAGCCCAGTACACAAAACATTACAAAACCGTAAAAAAGTGAAAACATACCTGCAGAGGATGCCTTCAAGTACGAGTAATAATATAAAGAAACACTTTATGAAGCCATTCGGTCTGTGCGTAAAACACGCTAGTTGCAATTTACGCACGGAAGTTGTATTTTTACAAAATGACTAAATTGATACATCGAACAGCGCAAACTAGAGTTAAAATCCGTTCAAGGCTGACTTGTCTGTTTAAACCCGGTTAATGGGGCTTGTTTGCGGGATTATTCCTGGCGCAAACGACGCGGAGTGAGGGGTACTGATCGGACAGCTCCTCTTTAGGGAAAGAGGATTACCAAAAAAAGGTGTCTACAGAACGCCTGGGATTGGCTGTAGTAGGCTGACGTCAGCAGCCAGCTGGGTGACACATTTATTTATCTGTTGGAGCACTTCATTAAGCAATGACGAGGCGCCTATTGGAAAACAAGGGAGGAGGGATACACAATAACCTTGTTTAATTCATTGATTTAAATCAAGATTTTTTATCAGCCATTTTTCTTCCTGTCCATATAAATTAAATATGCTAAGAATTTCTCAAGTGCAAATGCACACAAAAGGCATATCAAGAATGACGATGCAATACGTAAACAATTAGCAGCAGCTAACTGCCTGGTCGTGAAAGGTCAATAAATCCCGGTGAGCAGACTGGAGACATACTGCTGAGCATTGAACTTGGCCTCCAAACGAAACAGCACAGTGAAAACAGTATATTGAAACATAAATTAATATACAGTAGCAGAACAGGAACAATCCAAAGTCCAAAGGCTTGATCCTGGCCTCCGAGTCTCCGTTTAGCCCTCGAGGCACCCGGCAGGTGCTTATAGGGCTGGAGGAGCTCGGCGAGGTAAGCTAGGGAGCAGTTCATTATGCAGACCATGAAAGAAGAGCACGGCTTTAGATGCATGAATAGGTTTTCAGAGTATTGTCAGTCTACGGGAGAGTGCACTTCTCGCTACGTGTGCACTAAGAGGTCGTCAACAGGCTGTATCACCGCATGAGAAAACACATCTAATGGACACATGAGTGGTCTTTTATAGATGGGGAGCTGCTGTTTTTTTTCATTATATATAAAAAAAAACCCTTAATGAAACAAACAAGTCTTGCAATAAGCCTGTCACATATCTCTTCTAGCAGATAATTATTACCTGGGGAACACTGTGTGAAAGAAAAGCAAGCATTATCATCAACATTATGTGACATTTGTTGAAAGGGATATTGTGTTCTGAAGTCTCTTGCTATTAGGTTAACTGATAGACAACTGCTAATTAAAGCCCACCAGCGACACGGGGGGGTGTTGATAGGCCGATGTATTTAATGATAAATCAACACTGCTATTACAAAGGCAATTTGATCCTTTTCCCCATTAGCCTGGCCAAGCGAACATCACCAGAATCAATCATTGAAATAACACCAGAAAAGCAAGAACATTAGGTGTCCAGGTTTTAAAAGCGGATCGTTTCAAAGATGAACTGAATAGAGAAGATGACTTGCATTTGGATACTGAACAGCTTTTCATTGCTGGTTATTAAACATTCACATTCAGACCACTGGACAATGTGGAGTGTGGGTGTCTTTTTTTTTTTTTAGTTATCGTTTGCTATATTATGACTGTGAATCTAAATATATCCCCCTACAAAAGTATTAGCACCAGCAAGGTCAATTCCATCGTTTTTGTTGTCTAAAGAACACAATTAGGTTTCAGATCATGAGATGATATGAGACAAAAGTTAAGATTATTTCTTGTTATTTCTCTCTATACATCTTTGCAAAGTCCAATGTTGCATGAGTCAAGATGATTTTATTGAGTACTTTTATGTTTGTTCTGTGTAAAAGCTACCTTGAGTCAGTAAAGGCTTGGGAGGACGAAACCTTTAGTATACTGCCATCTTGTGGGAGAAAAATACCACGTTTTTGTAATATTGTACCATGATATTTACATAAAGATTTTTAAAAATGGCTATGATGCAACTATGGATTGCATATGGAGGACTTTTATGCTCACTCAGTCATTTACCTCACGCATTTGACCCCATAAAATAATGCCGTATAAATAAGTTTCAACGCTATAATAAATTGTATATAGTGGGGAAAAATTGTAGAGATATATTTTGTGCACTCAATATTAGGAATAGCTCCGTAGTAGTTCCACATTTGGAGTTTTATTAACATTAAAGGCGGAATAGGATTTTGCGCTCACAGAAATAAAGTTCTTTTGCGGCCACCATACAGTCGCGATTAAACCATCGAAAACGATGGTCTTACACCACCCGCCTTTAGGACTATATCCTTCCATTTGCACTAGAATACCATATGTTATAGAATACCTCTAACATTCTTTGACAAAACTGGACGCAAATAATAAAAATGTATTGTTAAATCACAAGTAAACTATAAATTTGTTGCCAATATATGTAAAATATCTGCATTCTGAATGTGATGTGCGGAGGGATATCATTCACATCCATGCTGCTCAGTGTGCTCAGAGGGGCAGCGCAGTGCTTTCTGCAGACTCGCTCTTTTTAAATCGGACAAGGTAAGATAATGTTTTCTCTCTTTTTGATAAACTTATGGGTAATTGGTTTTTCTTCTGCAACCAGTAGGGATTTCAGTTTTGGATGCTCGGGGTTCATCTGTTTGTTGTAAAATATATATTTCTCTTAAACAGTTTAACAACGTCAAAAAGCTCTTTCTTCATCAAGCTAATTGGGGGCGAATGCTAATTTATGTTGCTTAATAAGTATTGCATTGTGATTGGAATAAAAAATACTTGAACACCTACACTGAAAGCACATTCGAATTTTGACGTGGGTATGGCAAGTATTTAATTCAAAAATTCTACTTGAGTGTGACAGAATTGTGCTAACCGGCGCGCGATGTGACGTCATCATTAAGCGCCTGTGTTTTGAATGGAAAATTGCTTAGTTATTTCCGAAACTAATTGATTTCTTGAACTTTTTTGGTTTGGGGTAATCCTCACAGAAGAAAAAGATGGCTTTCATCTTTTTGGCAATGTTCCAAGACCAGTGTGTTTAGATTTTTACCATGTACTTTCAACCCCTCCTTTTCTTTTTTGTCTTTATGCAGGTCAACACAACATGAACAAAAACTGAGGTCCGTGCAGACCTTATAGTCTGTCACGTTCCCCTTCGGTGTCTCGCTGTCTGTTCCAACTTCCACTATGGCCTTTGGGCCAGCTCCCAGTCCCACCGTGGTGGACCAGACCACGCTGATGAAAAAGTACCTGCAGTTTGTGGCGGCGCTCACTGACACAAACACACGTACGTTCATTGGTCTTAGCAGTTAATATTAGATGGGCACATAAAAGGCACTCATGTTTGGCATGGGCAATGATGAGAGCGATATGCTTTAGTCCAGTCAAAGGTACATGTATGTGAGAGTGCATGTTTGTCCGAATGTGCGAGAGAGAGAGAGAGAGTACCTTTTTTTGACCAAACTGGCTATGAAAGTTAAACTGATAAGATCTGAGAGCCCCCTGCTAAACCTATGGGGAAGGAAGGAGTATGAAATTGTAGTTAACAAATTGGATTAATTGTTTCTCATCTTCCAGCTGATGAGACCAAGCTCAAGATGATGCAGGAAGTCAGTGAGAACTTTGAGGTGAGTTTGACACATGGCAGGCAATTATCTGTTTTTTTTCCTAAATACATTATATTGCTATGTTTTTTTTTTTCATTTCAGAATGTGACCTCCTCGCCTCAGTACTCCACCTTCCTGGAGCACATCATCCCGCGCTTCCTCACCTTTCTTCAGGATGGAGAGGTGCAGTTTCTACAAGAAAAGCCAACGCAGGTATGGACATTCCTGGAACATTGTTTGGCATTTTATTACGTGACACTGTTGTGTTGCTGTAGCAATTAAGGAAGCTGGTGCTGGAAATCATCCACCGCATTCCCACAAACGAACACCTTCGGCCGCACACCAAGAACATCCTGTCCGTTATGTTTCGCTTCTTGGAAGTAAGGCTGCTTTGAAATCCTTTAGGAACTCTTTGCATCATGTGTCTTTAATGTAAACCAAATGACATAACGCTTGCTCTTGTTTTACATCACCTTGAATATGAATTTGTCGTCACTTTTTTTCTGTTTTTAGATTGAAAGTGAGGAAAATGTGCTGATATGCCTTCGCATTATAATCGAGCTGCACAAACTATTTCGTCCTCCAATCTCACAAGAGGTGAGTTTTTGTTTGCACAATTTCTTATATTTATTTCTGAAGGGATTATTTAGTTGGCATCTGGTTTTGTAACTTTGTAACAGTAAAATAATTGACAAAAAAAAAAGACTATTTTACAGTGAAAAATACAGCAGCAAAAAATAAATAGATCTTTTTTTTTTTTTTAATAAATATCTTTTTAGATTCATCACTTCTTGGACTTTGTGAAGCAGATTTACAAAGACCTCCCAAAAGTCGTCGTAAGTATTTGCTTGCTTTAATTACACCCATTCATACAGCGAACCGCCATTTATTATGTTGTGCTGCATCCACTAGGCCCGGTACTTTGAGAATCCTCAGGTGATTGCTGAGAACACGGTGCCTTCCCCGGAAATGGTCGGGATGATCACCTCCGTGTTAGTGAAGACGGCGCCCGAGAGAGAAGACAGTGAAACGCGAACGGTAATCGCAACGCTCATTCCCGGTTGAGTAGTTCACAACTACCGCTTCCAAGCGCTAGATGGCAGCAGTGCTCCACATCGGCAGCCTTTTGTAATTTAGATATATTAATCCTCCTGTCTGAAGCTGACGTTTGGTTGATACCTGATGAATTTAACATTTTGTGTGGCTCATTTTGATTCAAATGATGAAGTCATCTTCACGCTCTGTTTGTAGCACACCATCATCCCTAGAGGATCGCTGTCTCTCAAAGTGCTTGCAGAACTGCCACTCATCGTAGTGCTGATGTATCAGGTGAGTAAAATGAAAATTTGGGTATTTTTTTCCTCCCCCGATGGGAGATAAAAAAAATAAATAAATAAAAAAGTGCTATTTATTCAAGGATATTGAAGCTTGATTGACTCATTTGCGTTTTTTGGGATAATTGGAGTCGGGAGAGGTGTGAGTGGATTGAAAATATTCATATCCTCCCCAACTGCTTGTTAATCCCTTGAATAAAATCACCTTATCTGTAATTGTGTGGCTGTATTATGATCAAGTCTTTTTTTTTTTTCTTTCTTCACAGCTCTACAAGCTGAATATTCACAACGTGGTGTCAGAGTTTGTGCCCCTCATCATGAGCACCATCATGCTGCAGGTGTCTCCACAAGCCAGGTAACATCCATTTGCCCAAACAGAAATTCCAACACCCTCACTAACTAAATTAATTTTCATTTTATGGCCTTCTGAATGAGATTGCGGCACACTTAATAGAATGGTACCTCCCCCTCCCCCCTTCATCTCTTCTGCCTGGCGGAAGTTTTTTTTTTTTTTTCGATGGTGTCGCTAAATCCTTTTCCATTCCATTTAGGAAAGTTAAAATAGTAGAAATTGGCTTAGCGGGAGGTGAAATTTGAGCGTAAGAAGATGGGTTGCATTAGATGTCGGGAATAGGAAGGGAAATGGAGCAGAGTTAATTAAGGAACAACAAACCTCGGGAATCTGTGGCAGGTACGGAGAAAGTTTCTTTGGGAGCCGCAGTAACAGCTGCCACACAAATGAATAAGTCATGCATGTAGAATTAAATCCCATATGTAGATCCTCATTTTACCCGCCATTAATTGTCACCTACTGCAGGAGGTGTCGAGGAGGAGGAATTGACTTGTGTGTTTTTTTTGTTTCTTTCTTTGCAGGCAACACAAGCTTTATAACAAAGAGCTGTACGCAGATTTTATTGCCGCACAGATCAAGACGCTCTCCTTCTTGGCTTACATCATTCGAATCTACCAGGTATTCATTCAGTTGTAAAAAATATCCTTTTCATTTTCAAATGTGTGTTTCCAACTCGTCAGGAGCTGGTAGGGAAATATTCCCAGCAGATGGTGAAGGGCATGCTCCAGCTGCTCACCAACTGCCCCTCGGAGACGGCTCATCTCCGCAAGGAGCTGCTCATCGCCGCCAAACATATTCTCACCACCGAACTACGCAACCGTATGTGCCCTACAAAAACAAACACTTTGCAGTTAGCATGTGAAATATTTATTTTTTCGCTTGGTGGAAGGGTTGCCTATAAGATTTTTTTTTTTTTTGCAGAGTTTATACCTTGCATGGATAAACTCTTTGATGAATCTATCCTCATTGGCTCGGGTTACACCGCCCGGGAAACTCTTCGGTAAGTTCCCCCCCCCCGAGTGCGCATCTATCACAATCATCTCCTTGTTTAGTGGACGATTGCTCTGACAGCTCCGAGTCCTTTGCATCTTAATGAGGCACATCTCTCAGAGCTCTGACCGCATCTAAGATCCGTCTGTCAGATTGTCATGTACACCCGCGACTCCCGAGGGCCGACCCCACCACCACCACCACCACCACTCTTTGACCTGCCATCCCACCCTCGCCACTTCAGTGATCTGTCATTTCAAATTAGCAGTGCGCAAGAGCTGGCGGGAATATCATTGTCACTCATTAGCTCACCTTCTCGCTCTTTTTCCCGGACAGGGGCCATTTGCATAGTCTCCGTAACTGTCGTCGCCTTTCAGAAACAGCTCACTGCGTTCCGTTATCACTTAGCACCTTTCTCACATCTCCTAAAATAAAATTCATTCTTGTATCATCATCACTTTTGTTTTCAGACCTTTGGCCTACAGCACACTTGCAGACCTCGTCCACCACGTCCGTCAGAACCTGCCCCTGACCGATCTGTCCTTGGCCGTGCAGCTGTTTGCCAAGAACATCGACGACGAGTCACTTCCGAGTAACATTCAGACCATGTCCTGCAAGCTTTTGCTCAACCTGGTGGACTGCATTCGCTCCAAGTCCGAGCAGGAGAACGGCAACGGTCGGGACATCCTCATGAGGATGCTGGAGGTAGCCGAGCTTCGTTTTCCCGCAGTGGCTTTTCTGAACGTTGAAAGTCATTTCTGCTTTATCAGGTGTTTGTGCTGAAATTTCACACCATCGCACGCTACCAGCTGGTTTCCATCTTCAAGAAGTGTAAACCTCAGTCGGAAATGGGCGTGGTGGAGCCGGGAGTATTACCGGGTGTACCGGCCACGCCCACTCCATCCATCACGCCCGCCATCCCGCCTCCCGCTCCTCCCACGCCCGTCGCCAGCGCACCGCAGCCCCCCGCGACCGCCTTCGACCGGCAAGGCGAGAAGGAGGACAAGCAGACGTTTCAAGTGTCAGACTGCCGCAGTTTAGTCAAGACTCTGGTGTGCGGCGTGAAAACCATCACGTGGGGCATCACCTCATGCAAGGCCCCTGGAGGTAAGGCGATGAAAATCAATCATGATGATAAATTGTTAAACCTGTGGAATTTTTTATTTTTTTTTTTCGAACAGAGGCGCAGTTCATACCAAACAAGCAGCTCCAGCCAAAGGAAACGCAGATCTACATAAAGTTGGTCAAGTACGCCATGCAGGCTTTGGACATCTATCAGGTATCACGAAAGAATTGCTGAATTTGGCAAGAACCTCCGTGCAGTTTTCTAGAAAGAAGGAAATTAATCTTTTTTTTTTTTTATTTGCTCAGGTTCAGGTCGCCAATAACCAGCAAGCATACATCCGAGTGGCTAACTGCCAAGCGGTACGCATGAAGGAGGAGAAGGAAGTTCTGGAGCACTTTGCTGGGGTCTTCACCATGATGAACCCACTTACTTTTAAGGAGATTTTTCAAACAACCGTTCCCTACATGGTGGAGAGGATTTCCAAGAATTATGCTCTTCAGGTAGACACGGCAACTACACAACAAATCTTGCACTTTGTATTTTATTTGTTCAATTTATCTCGTTCTTCCGCAGATTGTGGCCAACTCATTCCTGGCCAACTTGTCAACATCGGCTCTCTTCGCCACCATCTTAGTGGAGTACCTTCTGGAAAGACTACCTGAAATGGGCTCCAATGTGGAGCTCTCCAATCTCTACCTCAAGCTCTTTAAACTGGTCTTTGGATCCGTGTCGCTCTTTGCGGCCGAGAATGAACAGATGCTCAAAGTAAGTTGCCACACAATTGGTTAATATCTATATTTTGCTTCCACATAAGTCATCAAATACTTCCTTTTTCCTCAGCCGCACCTTCACAAGATAGTAAACAGCTCAATGGAACTGGCCCAGTCAGCAAAGGAGCCGTACAACTACTTCCTGTTCCTACGGGCACTCTTCCGCTCCATTGGTGGCGGAAGCCATGACCTTCTCTACCAAGAGTTCCTCCCGCTTTTACCCAATCTGCTACAAGGTGCAACTCTCAAATCAAATCTCTGCGACGTTTCCACAACTCTAATGTGTGGACTTTTCCCGCTTTAGGTCTGAACATGCTGCAGAGTGGCCTTCACAAGCAGCACATGAAGGACCTCTTTGTGGAGCTATGCTTGACCGTGCCGGTGCGCCTGAGCTCTCTGCTGCCATATTTGCCCATGCTCATGGATCCACTAGTGTCAGCCCTGAATGGCTCTCAGACTTTAGTGAGCCAGGGTCTTCGTACTTTAGAGCTTTGTGTGGACAACCTCCAGCCGGACTTCCTGTATGACCATATTCAGCCTGTCAGGGCTGAGCTCATGCAGGTAGGCGGTTTTACAGAATAAACCAAATTTCAAAGGAGATGTTAAGCATTGCGTTTGTCTTCCAAGGCTTTGTGGCGGACCCTTCGGAACCCGGCCGAGACCATCTCCCACGTAGCCTACCGGGTGTTGGGGAAGTTTGGCGGCAGCAACAGGAAGATGCTGAAGGAGTCTCAGAGGCTGCATTACGTGGTGACCGAGGTTCAAGGGCCCAGCATCAAGGCCGAGTTCACCGACTGCAAAGCCTCCATTCAGCTCCCGATGGAGAAGGTAAGACCACGCTGCCAGCTACGGCTCCCATGATCGAATCTTTTTTGGGATTGATTATTCCATCGATTAATTGGGGCTGTTCTATTTTATATTTTTTGTGTGCCGTATTCCATTCCAGGCTATCGAGACAGCCCTCGACTGTCTGAAGAGTGCCCACACAGAGCCCTACTACCGACGACAGGCGTGGGAGGTTATCAAGTGCTTCCTGGTGGCCATGACCAGTCTGGACGATAACAAACACGCTCTGTACCAGCTTCTCTCTCATCCCAAGTAAGCATGTCGCAAGACGGGCGGACATGTCATGTCGATTCTCAACGCAGGCTCTCTTTGAAAACGAGCAGGAGCTCACAGACGCAGAAGGGGTGCCGGTGGGATGGCTTAGTCACATTAGCGTCATTGATTCCGGGCAGGGGCTAATTGACTTTCTTCCGTCTGTTTATGCTACATCCTGGCCCTTTTGCTCTCCTTTCATTACAGGCGCACTTACGCTCACGCAGAAAGACAAGTGTGTCCGTGTGCACGGTTCTGCCGGGGTAATGAAGTGTGTCAGTTATGATCGGGGGAGGGGCGGCTGTCAGACATCTTGATTTGTCCTCCCTCGTGAACGATTCTCTCTGCTTTTCTTCTCCATTCATTTACGCTCATGAGATGACTTTAAATATAGCCTTTGTGAGAACACAGTAAGGTCGCCGTGGCAACCCGCCCGTGATTGACAAAAGGCCAATTGATCGGACGTTCCGGCAGTCGCCCGCCGCTCCACTTCCACTTTTGTCCCCTTTTGCTCACCTGCCCCCCCCACCTCCCACCTCCCACCTCCGGTCGCAGCCTTTTAAATAACAATAATTAGATGAAGCGATCCATCAGGTCTACCCCCGGCGTGCGGCGTTATAAAACACAAGCTCAAGCATGGAGAAAACAGCTGCTCAATAACACGGCGGCGCCGTTGCCTTCAGCTGTTGTAAATAACAAATACCAACCGAGTTGCGGAAAATAGGACAAAAATGCAAATCAAAAGCCTTTCATATAAAAATGTGCTTATTGACATGACAATTTGCTAAACAAATAAAACAGTAAAATGCTACTTTAATGGCAAATGTTTTATGATGATAATCCTGCATTTGAGAACATCTTAATATCACAGCCAGCTCCAGTAAATGGAGAGTGGAGTCAATCTTGTTTTTATTCCCTCCAGCTTTACCGAGAAGTGGATCCCCAACGTTATTATCTCTCACCGCTACAAGGCACAAGACACTCCTGCCCGCAGAACTTTTGAACAGGCCTTGACCGGAGCATTCATGTCAGCCGTGATAAAAGACCTGAGGCCCAGTGCGCTACCTTTTGTGGCCAGCTTGATTCGTCACTACACCATGGTTGCCGTGGCTCAGCAGTGTGGTGAGACAAAATTTGCCTTTTTTTTCGTTATTTAGGATCATTTCAAATTCATTTGTGGATTTCTCTTTGACGCAGGTCCGTTCCTGCTGCCGTGCTACCAGCTCGGCAGTCAACCCAGCACGGCTATGTTCCACAGCGAAGAGAACGGGTCAAAGGGCATGGATCCACTGGTTCTGATCGATGCCGTAGCCATCTGCATGGCCTACGAGGAAAGGGAACTGTGTAAAATCGGCGAGGTGGCCCTGGCCGTCATCTTTGATGTGGCCAGCATCATCCTTGGATCCAAGGAGAGGGTGAGTCCATTTTTTCCAGGCGTCACAAAATCTAGTGACTAAATTTTGCTCCATTTGCAGGCATGTCAGCTTCCCTTGTTCTCATACATTGTGGAGCGTCTGTGCGCCTGTTGCTATGAGCAGGCTTGGTATGCCAAGCTCGGTGGCGTGGTGTCCATCAAGTTCCTGATGGAAAGGTTGCCTCTTATCTGGGTTCTACAAAACCAGCTTACGTTTCTCAAGGCCTTGCTTTTTGTAATGATGGACCTCACAGGAGAGGTGAGCTTCATTGAGTTTAGTTAGCGAATTCTGAATTGCTCAACTTTTTGAATCGGCCCTTTTGACCCAGGTGTCAAATGGCGCTGTCGCCATGGCAAAGACAACCCTGGAGCAGCTGCTGGTCCGCTGCGCCACTCCATTGAAGGATGAAGAAAAAAGTGAAGAACTCCTCACCGCCCAAGACAAATCTTTCCACATGGTGACGCACGACTTGGTTCGAGAGGTGACCTCCCCCAACTCCACTGTCAGAAAGCAGGCCATGCATTCACTGCAGGTGCTGGCCCAGGTCACTGGCAAGAGCGTCACTGTCATCATGGAGCCACACAAGGAGGTAAACGTTGGATGACCAATCAAATCCTGGATTCAGATGCTAATCAGTCGTTGGTTCTCATCAGGTTTTGCAAGATATGGTTCCACCCAAGAAGCATCTTCTGCGCCACCAACCTGCAAACGCCCAGATTGGCTTGATGGAAGGCAACACCTTCTGCACCACCCTGCAGCCACGCCTCTTCACCATGGACCTCAATGTCATGGAGCACAAGGTCTTCTATACCGAGGTATACAACATGGCAGCGCTACACTTATTATTATTTTTTTTCGCTATACTTCAACCTTGTTTTGCTCTTCTGTCTTCAGCTGCTGAACTTGTGTGAGGCGGACGATGCGGCGCTGATGAAGCTGCCATGTTACAAGAGCCTCCCGTCTCTGGTGCCGCTGCGCATTGCTGCTCTCAGTGAGTCATGTCTTCTTGAAGCGGGTTAAACCAATTAGCCGTCCAGTCGACTGGGCTGTAAAAAAGTTTGGAGGTCTATTTTTTTTAATGCTCCCTTCTTAGATGCATTGGCTGCCTGCAACTACTTGCCGCAGTCCAGAGAGAAGATAATCGCTGCCTTGTTCAAGGCCCTCAACTCTACCAACAGTGAGCTTCAGGAAGCAGGGGAGGCGTGCATGAGGAAGGTCAGTACAGAAAAAAACAATCTCAGCCTCATTTGTCAGGATTATACGCTTTTAGTTTTTTTTTTTTTTTTTTTAGTCGCTCAAACTCTTATTGAATCTCCTTTAAAAGAAAAAACCTTGAGACCCTCACGCACAACATTGCTCGAGCTGTGAGGCGCTTTCATGTTTTTTTAATGACTCAAGTAAGTTTCCCGCATCTCGATGCTTTTTTTCCCGTTGCGCCGCTCATGATATTTTCAAACGCGGAGATCATTTATTATTACATCTGAACTTTCCTATGCTTTATCAGACTGAGCGAACCAACCTGTCCTCTATTTATCAATCGATCCATCCCACGAAGACCCCAATCCATTCACCCTAGATGCTCTTTGTCCCCTTTCTCCTTCAATTTCCGTGCCCTTCATTTTGTGTCTTTACCGCCATCGCTCTTTATCCCGTGACCACCCCGCCGCCCCACCCCGCCCCTTCCCCACTCGTTCTTTCATCTTTGCCCTGATAGCACTAATGAGCATTGCTGTGGCCCGATCAATACAGGATGGAGTGTTTGTTCTCTCCACTGAGAGGAAAATGAATGTGGCTTTCTCTCGTCTGTGTGTGTGTGTGTGGGGGGGTTTCATCTATGTTGTTGTGTGCTTGTTTGCAACCGGCCCAGCCTACTTTTGTCCGGACGGTTAGAGAACCCGTCACACACTACACGTATCTTATCGTACGGACTCGTGGAGTTCCCCGAAACGCTAAATCCCGCCCTTTGTTTTTCTTTTATAGTTCCTGGAGGGCGCCACCATCGAAGTGGACCAGATCCACACTCACATGCGGCCTCTGCTTATGATGCTGGGCGACTACCGCAGCCTCACGTTAAACGTGGTCAACCGACTGACCTCTGTCACGCGACTCTTCCCCAACTCCTTCAATGACAAGTTCTGTGATCAAATGATGGTAAGGAACATTTCTGTTTCTTACTGCACATTTTTATTCTCTTTATTCCATGTTGTCTTTCTGCTCGCCCACGTCGTCTCACATCTATTTTTGTTTTTCCGTCTCACCAGCAACACCTGCGAAAGTGGATGGAGGTGGTTGTAATAACACACAAGGGAGGCCAGCGAAGCGACGGAAGTGTGAGTATCGCCGCTCAAGTTGAAGCCACGTACACTGTGAACAATTCCGCTGGCGCCACTGACGTCTTGATGTACCTCAGTTGAGATTTGGTTGGAATCTGTTGAAACTTAAGTCGCTTGTCGTCAACACATCCTCTGCGTGGCCGCCTCCCAGATGGGTTGTGAGTGGCCATATTACAATCAATGATTAATTAGGCGCCAGGCAGCGGTAGGCACGGCGCGGCACGGCGTCTCCTCATTATTATCCTGACAGATAGATAACCTTGTAAAGGCAAAGAAAAGGCGAGAGCATGTAAAAACAGTCGCCTTTCTTATGGAAGTAAAACCATTTCGACCTTTTATTGCATGAGAGTTACAACTTTCCCCACCTCGAAATACTTTGCATAATCACATGCAAATTAGCTCCCTTTATCCCCCACCCCCCCTCCTGGTGCCAGTTGACAGTGAGCTGTGAAGTCGCAGTAAAGCCAGGGGTCACGTGGGTCAATTAGCCGAGCCTGATAACAACACTCGAAGGGGATGAAATAGTTTCATTTGTGACCTTTTACCTCCAAATGTGGGTTTAGTTTGTGTGCTCCGCTCACTAAAAGTTGTTCCTAAGGTCAAATGTCAAGGTTGTAGCTGGCCGACCATTCATTTGACTATCAACTTGTCTTATCTGATCATTGTCTCCCGTTTTGGTACAGCCTGCATTGGAGGGCTTTGAGGTGAGATGCGACCTGGTAGCGCGCCCTCTGTTGGTGACGTTTTGAAGCTTCCTTGAGCCAATGTTGTGCTCGTGAAAGTTGCCCTTTTGTTGTTTCTTTGTTTTTTTGTTTTTTTGTTCCATGTGTTTGTCATTGTCTGCAGACACTGTCATGTCAGCTCTTCTCACATTTTTGATCTTTTTGAAAGCCTCACTGACAACCGCACCTCCCAAGATGCCGACGACAGTGGTTTTTAAAGAATCAATACACTCGATGTCCCTAAAGTGTTTGTTTGCCGTGGCTTTGTAATTCTGTAACTCATTTGACTGTCTGTCCCCGTCGAAGTTCTTTTACTAATTGACGCAAAATGCATTTTTCATTTGACTAAAATTCATCCTTGTATTTTTTTCCCCGCAGTGGCTTCTCATCCGAAATAAATTCTTTCCTGAGCTGACATTTCCCCGATTCTTTGATTTACTCCCCTCTGCTTGTGTCTGACTTGTTTTTTTGTAGGAGATGAAGATCTGTTCTGCCATCATTAACCTTTTCCACCTGATCCCCGCCGCACCTCAGACGCTAGTCAAACCTCTGCTGGAGGTGGTCATGAAGACTGAGAGGGCCATGCTGATAGAAGTAAAACAGAAAATAATTACATTAGAAAATATAAATATGTTTGTGGGAGTGAGTGAGTTAATTTGTCCCATCGCTTCCACCTTCCAGGCCGGCAGTCCATTCAGGGAGCCTTTGATAAAGTTCCTGACTCGCCACCCTTCCCAGACTGTGGAGCTGTTCATGATGGAGGCGACCCTTAATGACCCCCAGTGGAGCCGCATGTTCATGGTCAGACATTAGCCGCGCTAAGCGGTTAGCCCTCTGCTGCTGGGTTCTTAGCGCTCCCACTAATAGGTCATAACGAGGATGCTGTTGGCTTTTCCGATTCTTATCTTTCCGTTTAGCGCCAAACTGAACAATGCATAATATTTGGGTACGAATCGACTGTATTTGGAGTTGATTAATGTGTATGTGTTTGTACACAGAGTTTTTTGAAACACAAAGATGCCAAGCCACTAAGAGATGTACTGGCGTCCAATCCCAACCGCTTTGTCACCTTGCTGGTTCCCGCCGGCACGGCTGCCGCTGTCCGACCTGGATCTCCTTCCACCACCACAGCCAGACTGGACCTTCAGTTTCAAGCCATTAAGGTATGCTATTAGAGCCTCGAGAGTAAGACTTGGCATGTGTGTAACTTTTTTTGCCTCCGTTTAGATCATCAGTATCATTGTGAAGAATGACGAAGGCTGGCTAGCAGGCCAACATTCGCTCGTCAATCAGCTCAGACGGGTGTGGGTCAGCGAGGCCTTTCAGGAGAGACATCGGAAAGACAACATGGCCGCCACCAACTGGAAGGAGCCCAAGCTGTTGGCTTATTGTCTTCTAAGCTACTGCAAGTATGTAGTGTTGACAACATTTTCAACGGGTTAATATTAGCGTGTAATTGTTAGCCAAGAGGATTTGAATATTTTGACTAGTGCGCTGAACTTCCCGACCCCCTTTGTCCCAATCAAAAGGCGCAACTACTCCGAGATCGAGTTGCTGTTCCAGTTGCTGCGGGCCTTCACGGGTCGCTTCTTATGCAACATGACCTTCCTGAAGGAGTACATGGAGGAGGAAATTCCCAGGAACTACTCCATCCTCCAGAAGCGTGCCCTGTTTTTCCGCTTTGTCGAGTTCAATGACCCGCACTTCAACGATGAGCTCAAAGCCAAGGTACGTTTGTCATCCATGGAGATAATTTCCTCCGCGCTTCTGACATTTCTGTCAACTGGAAATTAGAATCGACACGCAGATGGTGGCTGTCGACTTCACTTTGACGTCAAAGCCCCGGCATACAACTTAAACAACAAACATGACCTCGTTTGCTGTTGTTAAGCATCCATCCATTTTGTCCCTTCTGAAAATCATCAATAATGCAACAAAAACGCGTGACAAATGTACCCTTTGTCTGGAGGGAAAAAGTTTGGCTTCGGCTTGAAACGTGTTTTTAACTGTTCTCCCCAGCGTCAATTATAAATTATAAGGCATGAATTATGAGTTTGTCACCTCCGCCGACTTACTTTGTTCCGGTGTGAGCATTGGCGACTTAGTTCTTTAATAGAGTCACAAAGGTCATGTTTTTTTGATACTGTTTATCCAGACACAGGAGATGAATGCCTTCGTAGTCTCAACCTGACACGCCGCCGACTAGCATTTAAATCATTCTAGCGGCTTTTTATAATTGCACGCAAATACACTTTGAGCAGCAATGCTGGCAGAGAGTAGCTCCAGCTTTTGCACTAAAACAGGTCAGTGGGGAAGGTTTGCCTTGGCGTGCCGAAGCCAAATGACTGTTTGGCAAACATGGATCTGTACATATACTTAGAGCACACATGGGTAATTGCACTCAGACTCCCAATCCTGTGATAATTCCGCCGCAAACTCCCACCCGCTTATCCAATTCGAGTTTCTTTTTAACGGGTCCTCCTAGTGGAAATCTTCTCATGGTTAATTTGTTCCCCCCTCCCCCCATGCAGGCCATAAAGATGTTCTATTTTTTTATTTTTTATTTTTTTTAGTCGGGGTGTATATAAGTCAAGCAGACATGCAAACAAAAGCGAGCATGAAGTTGATGAAGCACATTGTTTCACAGTGCGCGGCCATGTGGTTTTGTTTCCGAACATGCGGCGCAAGCAGAGTTTGTTTACAATTCAACTGCTGTTTTATGATCAGTGTGTGCTATAAATAATTAATGCTCCTTCCCGCCCCCCTCCTCTATACTATTAATATTTTTTTCACCCCCAGACTGCCCCTCAATGGTGGCATTTTTGTCCCTAAAATTTCATTACATATTAAATTTTTTTAAAAAGCTATTCTCTGCTCTACACTTGCACAAAGAGCTTCTGCGTGTGTTTATATGCATCAAGTCGCCTGTAGGATCACTTGATCTAATTATACATATCACCAAAATGTGCTGTGATTGATGTCAAAGAGGCTAAGAAATGATGGGAACAGATGAGGCCGGAGAACCGACCGGCGCTTTTTCTCGCCGTCTTCATTCCCGGCCGCGTGTCGCGCGTCCGCATTTGTATCCGTCACGGTTGCCGAATGTGCGTGAGTAATGACCTCACAGAGGAGGGGGAACATATGCCGGCGTGATCGTTCTTCAGCAAGCGTCGCCCCCGTCCTCCTCGATGATGGATGGAATCAGAGGGCTCATTAACAGATAGCAGCTTCTTTAATAAATGCAGTCGTTAGCTTTATTGTGGGCACCGTCTTGTGCCTTTCGCTGGCTAATCGAGCCCGCGCCGCCGTTTGCTTTTTCTGGCATCAGCACTTCCCCGTAGTTTATCGTTTGGTTATTTTTATGATGTGGTAGGATTTGTGTTTTCAAGAAGTCTGGCAAGTGTTCAATTTGTGTTGCTGCATTTTTCCTTCCTTTACAATTAAAATGTGACCAAGAGCTGGAATATTAGCGATTAGCACTGGCTTCCTTCTCAGAAATGTTATCTGTGAAATTATAATCTGTTGTTTTTCTCACCGAAAGGTGCTGCAGCATATCCTGAATCCAGCCTTCCTATACAGTTTTGAGAAGGGCGAAGGAGAGCAGCTCCTCGGCCCGCCAAATCCCGAAGGGGACAATCCGGAAAGCATTACCAGCGTCTTCATCACAAAGGTAAGTTGCGCAACACTTTGAAAGCAGTCCATCTTGATTGTCTTTGCTCCCTCCAGCGATCCCGCTGGTCCCATTTCATTTATCAGACCAAACTATAATTCCCGGTCTAAATGTCACAATGTGACCATGTTAAAGGTCGGTGAATTTTTTTTTTTGTGCAGCTGTAGATTCCGACACTTACAAACACCTGCCCGATGTTGGCTGCTTTTCTGTAGAGGTTTTAAATTAATTTCCCCTGACAGGGTGCGCTCTCATCTGAAAGACTTGGCGGATACTGAATGCAATTAAAGTCAATTAATATTTAGATGAAAGGGGATTTACAGTTATATTGATTCAACACCAATTTGAATGTCAGTGTTGTGTACTCCAAAAACAAATTCTGTCTTTAAGGTTCTAGATCCCGAGAAGCAGGCGGACCTGCTGGACTCTCTCCGAATATGCCTGCTGCAGTTTTCTACTCTGTTGGTGGAACACGCCCCCCACCACATTCACGACAACAACAAGTCCCGCAACAGCAAGCTGCGGCGACTCATGACCTTTGCCTGGCCATGCCTGCTGCCAAAAGCCTGCGTGGACCCCGCCTGTAAATACAGCGGACATCTACTTTTGGCACACATCATCGCAAAGTTCGCCATTCACAAGAAGATTGTACTTCAGGTATTCCATTTGATCCTCAGCGGGAAGTCAAAGTGTGGCCCTGCTGTTTCAGCAGAATCAAAAATGCGGGGCTTGTTTTAGGTCTTCCACAGCCTTTTGAAGGCCCACACCATGGAGGCCCGTGCCATTGTTCGTCAGGCCATGGCCATCCTCACTCCAGCTGTGCCGGCCCGCATGGAAGATGGCCACCAAATGCTGACCCACTGGACGCGCAAAATCATCGTGGAGGAAGGCCACACGGTTCCGCAGCTGGTCCACATTCTGCACCTAATCGTGCAGCACTTCCGGGTGAGTAGATGTCCAAGAACGAAGCATTTCAGTTCTCTGCGCGATTTCCAACGTGTCCACTTAACCAACGGGAGATTTGTTTGTTTGTTTGTCAGCATATAAATCACATCGTTATCCCACTTTTAAAAGCCACTTTGAACTCGCACCCTATTGATGGAAGTTATTGACAGCGGGCGGGATAATGGTCCTCGGCTCCCTCGCGGCGGCCATCTTCTGTCTGTAATCGCCTTTTAAAGCAGATACATTCAGAAAGCGTGACCCATGAAATAAGACCAGCAAAAGGCTCACTGACCCGTGTGTTAGCGCTCGTCTTAAAACTTGACGGACACTTGATGCCTCCTCATTTGATGTCCGTGGCTTCACAGGTTCAGGGAAAGTGTGTTTCTCTGCACAGCTTTGACTTTTTTTTTTTTTTTTGGCTCTTTCTCGCTGACAGGTTGCTCTTATTGGGCCAGATGACTAATCTAATGTAATCACATCAGCATAATTGCACTGGGGGAGATAATGACAG
This sequence comes from Syngnathus scovelli, assembly GCF_024217435.2. Taxonomy (NCBI): domain Eukaryota; kingdom Metazoa; phylum Chordata; class Actinopteri; order Syngnathiformes; family Syngnathidae; genus Syngnathus; species Syngnathus scovelli. Next base: position 5,087,408 of record NC_090867.1, read on the forward strand.
GCAGATGAGAGACTTTTTGAGTACGTGCACATGTGATGGACAGGGCTTAGCCTCTCTGTCGTTAAGTCCTACCCCATCGACTATAATTACCCTCAAAGTGAGAAGCGTGAATATTCTTTGTCACTAGCGGCAGCCTCCTCCTCGATCGACGTTTCATGTCTTGCTCTTTTTTGGCTGGATGCTCGAGAGTCCTAGTTAGGAAGCTTTCTGTGATTCGGGCTTATGGTGATTGCGCAACGCCTTGAACACAGTGTTACCAGAGTGTGAAAATAAATCAATGAAGAGCCAATTTTAATTTTGTAAATGACCAGAAAATGAGCACAATTATTGATGGTTACATTTGCAGGTGTACTACCCGGTTCGCCACCACCTGGTGCAGCACATGATTAGCGCAATGCAGCGTCTGGGCTTCACCCCCACCGTGACCATTGAGCATCGGAAACTGGCCGTGGATCTGGCCGAGGTGGTCATCAAGTGGGAGCTGCAAAGAATCAAAGACCAACTGGTGCGTACATGCACGCTTGGAAATACACGAAAGCAGTCAATCGGTGGTTCGCGGCCCTCTGTTGGTCCGTGGCGATATTGCAGGTGGTCCGCGAAATTAGAATTTTTCTTTTTTTTAAATAAAATTGATTTATTCTTTACACTTGATTTATTTTCTAGATCATTTTGTGAATCATTTACCCATCCAAATGATGTCAAATGTAGCTGAAATTCCCGAAATAAACATACAGAGGCAAATAAATAGCCTGGATAGGTTTAGCCTCCTTCGGTGGAAAATAAAATAATATTCCGCCAGAGCAGTGGTTAGTTCTCGGTTATAATGATGGTCCCAACTTTTTGTTCGGGTTCTTCCAGCCTGATTCCGAGGCAGACGGAGGATCCAGCGGTGAAGGGACGAGCGGTGCGGTGAAAAGCGGACTCTCTGCAGATGGCGCCACTCCTGGACAGGATGCTAAAAGATTCCGCCTAGCATCAGGAACGGCCTCTACTGTGAGCTAATTTCCATCTTATTATTTGTCGTTTCCACTTCCAACCGTGCAATGGTTGCCCTTGAGCTGTTTCCCCAAAAATATTTGCAGAACACTTTGATCAAACAGCATCTCAAAACTTGCCAGAAGGCGACAGCATCATTTCTGTCATCTTTCATGTGTTTTCTCTGGCTTTTGTTTTTGCAATCACAAACATAAGTATTTTCACTTTTCGGAACTAACTCAAGATGCTCCCAAGGGCAATTTCTGTCATCTAAATCAAATCAACTCTTCTTGTTTGTTTTTAGGTGTTTGCTCGCAGTCAGTCCATGCCGGGCACTGAGACGATGCTCACTAAACCCGTCGACAAACAACATACGGACACCGTGGTCAATTTCCTCATCCGGATCGCATGCCAGGTAACACCTCCGACACACACAAAGATCCTTGTAAGTGATTTGAAATTGTTTCGAATTTTCTCCCTGCTTTCTATTTCAACGCATTGTACGATACGACATAAATCCAAAGCGAGACAGTCTTTCAGTTATTTGTTGCTTAATAACAAACTATTGTGATACTACATCAAACCCAGCAGGAGAAAAATGTCAGGGGTAATGATCAAGCAGGAGTACACAAGACTCTCTTGCCGGCAGGGTTTTATTGTCAGTGCTCGGCCTTGAACCGGCACGCTGGCTGAATGATAGTTTCCATAGTGAAGTAGAGACTCTCCTACTTGTCACATGAATGAAATGCTGCCCGAGAGCAAGCGTTCTTCCTTCTCCAGTCTCTCCTCGACCTACGTGATTTCTCTCCGCCCCGGGAAGTCCAAGTGATATTAGAAGATGAAGACTCTTTGGCAATGGCGGTGATAAGTGTCCCAACCTTTTGTTATACTCCCCCCCCCCCCCCCCCCTGCCCCTCCTCCCTGCATAGGTGAATGACAGCACCAACGTGGCCGGGTCTCCGGGGGAGCTGCTGTCTCGCCGCTGCGTCAGTCTGATGAAGACGGCCCTCAGACCTGACATGTGGCCTCGCGCCGAGCTCAAGCTGCAGTGGTTCGATAGGCTGCTCATGACTGTGGTGAGAAGGATTTTGCCAATTACTCGACTCCATTGGACACCTTTTTCCATTTTGCTGCTTAATTGGTAGTCCACAAACACAATAATCAGAATTGGGGCCCACATAAAACCTACTGTAAAAAATCTTTGAGGACTTTTAAAAAAATATATATTTATTTAATTTTTTTAAATTTTTATTATTTCATTTTTGAAAAAATAAATGTATATTTATTTTATTATTTCATTTGTGAAAAATTGCACCATGAACAGGAAGATAAATGTAATTATGATTACAGCAGCAGCAATACTCACACACAAATTATTAGTGTACTATATAATCACCAAGAAAGTTTTTAAACATGCACTATTCCCACCGCGGCCCCTTGCCTCTTCCCTAAGGACGGCAAAAGTTTCCTCGTTCCAGCTTAGCTACTGTCTGGCTGCTTACGCAAATGCCCGAGTGCCTTGCTATCAGTTTTACTTGAAGTGAAGCGCCAACTGCCATAATGACAAAATAATGACAGTGGCGAGATAACAAGAGTCTATCCGGTTTTGGCCTGCGACTTGTTTTTCAACTCCCCGTCCTCTTCATCTTAAACTCTCTGTCCTTGCCTGCAGTATCACTAGCCGGTGCCCCCCCCCCCCCCCTCTTCTCGGGTCCCTCGTCGCAACCTTCTGCTGTCATCATCTCAGCCTCTGTTTTCACTTTGTCTCCCTTATCTGTCGCTCGCCTCCGTCTTTGCTCATCTCCCGCCGGTCTGATTCGCGAGCACAGACAAGACAAGGTTATCGGCGTACCCCTAGAGTTACCCCATATTTTCTTTGTACTCCTGCAGGGATCGTTGCATCAGCTCTACTTGTCGTCTCTGCCTGTGCTTGTTCTGTACCTGCCAAGTAGCCTCTCTGGATTTCATCCAGACGGTGTGACAAATAAGGGTCCGCGTAGGTCTTCCGCAGACAATACTCTGGGTTTTTTGTCTCTCGGGGAGTGTGCTGCTCATGTCCATCGGGTTAATGAGCAATGCCCTACATCAGATTAGCTTTTATTATCTCATTGTATTGTCATGTCAGTGCTGGAAGGGGGTAATGTGAGAGGGCGGGCGGGACGAGCCGTGTACACAATTACAAGCGGGCATATTCCCCCGTGCGCATGTTGAGAGATACTCGGTTTTTCGTCATACGAGATCAATAGTGCCGCTAATATCTACCCAAAGCCTTATCACCGGGGGTGGGTTCACCTTGTTCATTAGTCAAGATTAGCGGCGTGGTTCTGTCTCCGATTATCCTCTTGGCCTCGTCATCTTTGTGCACCTTGATTACAAGTTAGACCAAATTAGGCCTGTATGTGTGTCATCGATCTTTGCTTTAGCACAAATCACAGCGGCCTTGTTTCTTCTCTGAGAGTGATACCTCTGTGCGCACCGTATTGATTTTGAAGTCGTCTCGATTTTGGATTTAGAAAGGGGTAATTGGTGATAATGACGGACAAAAGTAGTCGGACCACCTGGCCGAGAAGCGGAAGCAATCAGTCAGCCTATTTGCAGTTTCTTTGGAGATGTTTACTGCAAGTTTCTCGTGGGATAAGATGATCCTCGATATTGATTGCCGTGTCGTTTTTTTTTTTTCCCTTTTCAGGAGCAGCCAGCTCAGGCTAACATCTCCAACATCTGCACCGGATTGGAGATTCTCTGCTTCCTCCTGACTGTGCTCCAATCACCCGCTATCCTGACCCACTTCAAGCCCCTCCAGAGAGGAATCGCCGCCTGTATGACCTGCGGCAACACCAAAGTCTTACGCGCCGTTCACTCTCTCCTCTCTCGCCTCATGAGCATCTTTCCCACCGAACCCAGTAAGGCGACCGACACGTAAAGTGGGGATTTAAGATTGAAAGTGAAACATTTCCGCCTTATCTCATTCCAGGCACATCCAACGTGGCATCAAAGTATGAGGAGCTGGAGTGTTTGTATGCAGCCGTAGGCAAGGTCATCTATGAGGGACTTAACAACTATGAAAAAGCCACGAGCAAAACCAACCCCACACAGCTCTTTGGTAAGATAGACTCACTGACTTTTTTATTTCGCCTTTGCAGAGGCAAAAAAAAAAAAATAAAAGCTATGAGTGATGTGTCACATTTCCCCGAACTTGCAGTTGTGGTCAATAAAAAGCCTTTGGTCTCTTTATGTCACAGAGGTAGTGTAGTAATGCATCCATTTGGCCAGGAAGGCTGACATTCCAACATTTGCTCCAGGGAGCAGTAGCAACGGCGGCAGAATTGTTTGGGGGCGTCGGGCTTACTCATAACGTGACACCACGGAACCGTCGTGTTACAATAAAAAAATCAAGCCGAGGAGAAAAAAATGTACTGAGTGTGGGAGTGTGTTGGTCTTTTGTTTGTATTGTAATTCACACCACTTGACTCATTGTTTGTTTTCCAGGCACACTGATGATCCTCAAATCAGCCTGCAGTTACAATGCCAGCTACATCGATCGTCTCATCTCGGTGTTCATGCGCTCGCTGCAGAAGATGGTGCGTGAGCACCTGAGCCCCCAGCAAGCCAATCAAACAGCTACGGAAAACAGCACCGGTAAAACGACGACGACTTTCTCGAGCCTCGCTGTAGATTTGAGCTAACCGCTCGTGTTTTCACAGTGACGAGCGAGCTGGTCATGCTGAGCCTCGACCTGGTCAAGACACGACTCTCCGTCATGAGCATGGAGATGAGGAAGAACTTCATTCAGGTTATTCTCACCTCGCTGATCGAGAAGTCGGCGGATCCCAAAATTCTCCGTGCCGTGGTGAAGATTGTAGAAGAGTGGGTGAAAAATAATTCGCCTATGGCCGCCAATCAGGTAAGACACAGAAGTAAGAAAGACACAGAGTAAGACAAAGTAAACCCTCTGCCTCCTCCTTCTAGATGCCCAATATTCGCGAGAAGTCCATCTTGTTGGTTAAGATGATGACCTACATCGAGAAGCGTTTCCCCGATGAGCTGGAGTTAAACGGCCAGTTCCTGGACCTCGTTAATTACGTTTACAGGTAATTACCGCTATTCATCATATGGCCAAGTGGCCATGCCACGGCTGCTCAGTCACCCTTGCATCCGTCTCATCATAATGGATGGAAGGTCGGCAGGAAGAAAATGACACGAAGAACCGTGTTACCGCCAGAGCTCGCCATTTTATCCCGTTGCCGGACAGTCATCAACTGTCATCTTTTGGCCGTGACATGCGGCCATTAGAATTTTAATCAGGCAAATGCACCCCCCTCGCCTTTTCCACCCCATCTGCTCTTCGTGTCAGGAGATTTAAAATGAGCGGTAAAAGCTATGATTGACAGCGAGTAATGATATTGGGATAATAAAGCAGCTGTGCCCGACCGAACAATGTTGGATCAAGCGTGGAGCCTTGTCTGTTTTTTTTTGGTTCCTTTTATCGCTCACACTCGTTACGCAACAAAATAATTGCAAATATTTTTTTTTTGTAGTGCAAATGGCTCGATAATGTAAAGGCCCTTAGAGACAAGTCAACAAGTTCATCAGTAAATATTTCATCCTTGTCGCCATCCAGGGATGAAACACTGTCAGGAAGTGACATCACTTCAAAGTTGGAGCCGGCGTTTCTCTCCGGACTTCGCTGCACTCAGCCGCTGATCCGAGCCAAGTTCTTTGAGGTGTTTGATGGCTCCATGAAGCGACGAGTCTACGAGAGGCTCCTCTACATCTGTTGTTCTCAGAACTGGGAGGCAATGGGGAGCCACTTCTGGATCAAGCAATGTATCGAGGTAAGCCATCTTTCTCGTCAGCAAATCCCAAGGCGTTAGCGACTCAAATCACAACCGTTCTCATTTGCATTTTCTCGTTAGCTGCTGCTAGCGGTGTGCGAACGCAACACTGTCATCGGCACCAGCTGCCAGGGATCCATGCTTCCGTCAATCACGAACGTCATCAACCTGGCCGACAGCCACGACCGCGCCGCTTTTGCCATGGCCACGCACGTCAAGCAGGAGCCGCGCGAGAGGGAGACGAGTGAGACCAAGGAGGAGGTGCGGCGCGGCGCGTCGCACACGTGAAGCGCCGTCTCACATCAATTAGCACATTATCCCATTAGCCGCGTGCAACATACTCTCCTCCCGGGGAGATGAAAGCATCGCTTTTCTTCTCACATTCACATCACATCTTCCCTCTCGCACATTAGTGTGAAGTGAACGCCTTTTCCATTTCCTCTCTTGCCAGGATGTGGAGATTGATATCGAATTAGCGCCAGGTGACCAAACCGCTCTTCCAAAGACTAAAGACCAGACCGAGAGAGACGCCGGCAACCAGTTGCACATGCTAACCAATCGCCACGACAAGTTCCTCGACTCTTTACGGGAAGTCAAGGTAGTGAGTAAGCAATAGTTTGGAATTGGGAAGTATTTTGTTTTAATTTTTCATTTTATTTTTTGTTAGACCGGGGCGCTGCTGAATGCTCTTGTCCAACTGTGTCACATCGCCACTCCTTTGGCCGAGAGATCCTGGGTGCAACTCTTTCCTCGTCTTTGGAAGATTCTATCAGACAGGCAGCAGCATGTGAGTAGCACCAAAATCCCAAAACGGTTACACAAATATGACCTTCATTTTTTTGCCTTCTCAACTTAATGAGGGAGGATTCATTTATGCCAAGTATGGAAATGAGAAGCTGGGGAAAGGGAAAGCTTTTGATGAGCTGAACTAATAACCAAATGAATCTGGAGTAGGGGTTGAAAGGCCTTGATTTGAAGTGATTGAGCTCTTCAGTTTCAGAGATGATGCAGTCATGAGAATTTGAATGATGACACACTTCCAAGTCCGATGGCCGCGTTGGCTTCTTATCGCACGAGAGTAGAACGTGGAAGCGAGGGCTCTTTATCTGCTTTCGCATTTAGTGTCGCATTTGGTCTTCATTATTACAATATTGTTTTAAGTGACCATCAATGCTTTTTTGTGTGTGTTTTGTGGATGTTCATTTATCACATTTGCGACCCACATTTTTATTGACCTCTGCAGGCATTATCTGGAGAAATGAGTCCCTTCCTGTGCAGCGGCAGCCACCAAGCCCAGCGAGATTGTCAACCCAGTGCCTTGAACTGCTTTGTGGAGGCCATGTCTCAATGCGTGCCCCCGATTCCCATCCGCCCTTGCGTGCTCAAGTACTTGGGCAAGACGCATAACCTGTGGCTGCGCTCCACTCTCATGCTGGAACAGCAGGCCTTTGAAAAGGGTCTCAGCCTTCATACCAAACCCAAGCAAAGTGCAGAAGTTTATGAGCAGGAGAGCATCACGCCACCTCAACAGGTGAAGTGTTGATTGTGACGTGTCTTTAAAATCAGTTCTGAAATATATATATATTTTTTTTTTTTTATAGGAGATTTTGGACTCCCTGGCAGAACTGTACTCTCTCCTCCAAGAAGAGGACATGTGGGCGGGGCTGTGGCAGAAGCGATGCAAGTTCCCCGAAACCGCCACAGGCATTGCCTACGAGCAACATGGCTTCTTTGAACAGGTGAGCTGAGGTGAAGGAGGCTGTTTTTTTTTGTTGTTTTTTTTATAAACGTATCTCAATGCGTCCGTAGGCTCAGGAAAGCTACGAGAAAGCGATGGAGAAAGCTCGAAAAGAGCACGAGAGGAGCAACGTGTCTCCCGCCATATTCCCCGAGTACCAGCTCTGGGAAGACCACTGGATACGGTAATTTGTTTCCCCCTAAGAGCAGTCAAGACAATCCACAATGAAGTTATAGCATTTTTTTTTTTTTTGTGCGGCACATTCCTTCACTTCTACTTCTGCACAATTTTCTTACAAAGTTGTATTACTGATGTCGGGGAAATGTCAGATTTTATGAGCCATCTCAGTGAAACGACTTCACGAAAATAGCTTGACACAGTCTAGTTCTCCCTGCTGAACCGAATGATTTTCCTCCACCAGATTTTTTTTTTTTTTTTTATGACTATTCAACATTTTATTTGCATTGTGAGGCACAAAGTGTTTGGAGTCACCATTTTCTTTTGTTTGCTACCTCTCCAGCTGTTCGAAGGAATTGAACCAGTGGGAATCTTTGACAGAATACGGCCAATCTAAAGCCCATTCCAACCCTTATTTAGTGCTGGAGTGTGCTTGGAGGGTTTCCAATTGGGCTGCCATGAAGGAGGCTCTGGTGCAGGTGAGGAGAAAACACTTACCGTCTCAAATCAGCTCACTTGAGTCCGCACACCTTTGCATTCACACGTACAACGAGGCGCTCGCTTTTCAACTGAACTGAAAAAGCTTGACGAAAAACGGGCACAGCAAAGAAGCGTAATCAAAAGTCCCCACGAAGAACATCACAGTTGGTGCGAAACCTTCAGGTTTGAACTCGCTGAACCAGAGACTCAATTCCGCTTTTCTATCATTTGATTCCCGGAATTGAGTGCAGTGTTTTATATCCCGCCAAGACCTCACGCCGACGCGGGGAAGCGACTTGATATTGGAGCGTCCGGCCGATCGCTTCGCAACCTCCAGGGCGTGTGAGAGAGAGCCGCCCGTAAAGCGGCGTTAATTTATCGGCGGCGTGTTTGCTAAGAGGAAGCACGGACGGATGGAAAGTGTGTGATAGCACCTGACATATAACAAATAATCCTACTTTGCTCTTTCAAGGAGACTTGGAACCAATCCATTGAGCCGCCCGCCGTGTCCTAAGGCGACACCTAATTAAATTGTCTCGACGGCAACACCAAGTCCACTTCATCACCTTCTTCTTGCTCTGATCCTTCCGTCCCTCCGTTACCAATTTTAACTCGTTCAAGTAAAGACACTCGTTTGTCCATTTACCCGCTCTTCTTCCTCCCTCGCTCCATTTGCCCCCTTCTAATATTTACGACATCTCGCCGTGTGAATAATTACCCCGGCATCTGGTGCGGGCTGATTTGTTTTACGGCGTGTAGAGAGGGAAGCTTTCCTCGCGAGCTCAGAAGCGGATTCCAAAATGTCCCGGCTTTCAATTAACCGGCTCTTGATAAGGCCGCGCCTGTCTCGGGGACATTCATCAAGCGTCACCTCCGATAACCGCTCTGACCAATCACTGTAATTTTCTCAAGTGCCAATGCAAATACACAGCCGTGCTTCCTGCCCTTGTCCACCATTGGAGTTGTCTTCATATTCTTGTTTGAGTTTAAACATAGGTTGGACTTGAAGCCCCCCCCCCCTGGGGTTCCTATTTGTTTTGCACTAATCAACTCAGCATTTTTAATCAATAGCGGAGCCCGTTCCGCTACCGGCATGTCAAACCCAGGTTGATTAGTTTGAAGTAAAAAACTCCTGAGGCACAATATGAATTGGAAAACATGTTATTGTTTATTACAAAACGCTGAGTTAATTACTTTTTCCTTGTTACGTTTAAAATTGTTTGTTCTGTTTTGCTTGATATGGCAATATAGCTGACCGATTGTTTTTTTTTTTTCCCCACATGGAAAGAGAAATTATATTCCAACTCTACTTCTAAGAATTCACCTGCTTCAGTTATATATATAAAAAAAATAAAAATCCACAAACTATATTCATTTGAAGGCTGTGCACATAAAACATATTAAGACTGTTTTCATATTCCTTTCCAGGTGGAGTTGAGTTGTCCCAAGGAGATGGCCTGGAAGGTGAACATGCACCGCGGCTACCTGGCCATCTGCCACCCCGAGGAGCAGCAGCTCAACTTCATCGAGCGACTGGTGGAGATGGCGTCCAGCCTCGCCATCCGGGAGTGGCGAAGGTTGCCTCATATCGTTTCACACGTGCACACGCCGCTGCTCCAGGTATGTTTTTTTTTTTTTTTTTTTGGAGCAAATCATACCAGACCATCAGTAACGCAGATAACAGCTTCTATCTCCTCTCCTCATTCCATTTTGCAAAATTGAGTTAGATGAATAGATGATGCATGCGCAAAAGGGGGGGGATCTTTAAGCCTCTTTAGTTCCTCCACAAGAGATTAAAATAGACAGGAGAAAAGATGAAAAAGGGAGGATGGGCAAAGAAGAGAAAACAAGGTGATGGAGTTTAAGGACGACGAAACGCTGCGAGAGGTGAAAAGAAGAGTTAGTTTAGCCGTAATTACTTCCCTGCCTTAAGATAGCATTTGATTAAATACCTGCGGCAAAATTACATTTACATGATGAATAGCACACGCCCCAATGAAGGTTAGAAGCGGGCCATCAACTGATATCAACTGATAATTGTGAATAAATATTACATTACCCAATTTATTTGGCTCGGCCGCTTAAAAGGTAATCTTTCAGCTCATCTCTTACTTGCTGCATTTGTCCTTACAAAATTGGAATGCAAATTGGGTGATTACCTTCTTTGTTGTTCTTTGCGCACACACCTGTATGTGTGTGTGTGTGTGTGTGGCACGTCCAGCTCGAAAAAAAACAAGCTATTCATTTCTCGCCAGGCATTCTAGCAGCCAGCTGTAAATCTCCATTCCAAACTTTATGTCCCACATCCAGTTTGGCTTGAGAAAGCCCGACTCGGCAAATAACAGAAAGGCTCAAAAAGCAAGTTATCATCAAATCCAGCCTCCCAGTGGCGTCTGGCAATCAATGGATGATCACCAGCTCACATCGATCGGGAGAGCTGGCGCTAATATTGATTGATGCGTAGTTATAATGGAATGATTGATTACACTTTCACAAAGCAGCTTTGGGCCAATCAATGAGGCTTCTTTTCACAGAATGAGATACAATAGCTTACTTGTCATTTTTTACCCCCCCCTCCCATCTCTTTCTCTTTTTGGGCCACGTCTCGCCAGGCGGCACAGCAGATTATAGAGTTACAAGAAGCAGCCCAAATTAACGCCGGGCTGCAGCCGACCAACCTGGGCCGCAACACCAGCCTCCATGACATGAAGACCGTGGTCAAAACGTGGAGGAACCGACTTCCCATTGTTTCTGATGACCTGTCGCACTGGAGCAGCATTTTCATGTGGCGCCAGCATCACTACCAAGGTATACCTATGAACCACTGCACTTGTCTCTAATGTAGCTCGTACATGAGTCCACTCATAAACTCCCCCCCCCTCCTCCCTCTTTGTCATCCTCTCTGGTTCTGCTCCACAGTGGCAATAAAATCCACCATTTGTACATGACAGCCTTGAAACTTCTGCTGTAGTGAAATTGAATTTTCTTGATAAAATCCATTGCCATGCCCCATTTGCTGTGCAATATTTTTATGTCCCCAGTGCATCGCGCTCCTCTTCAATGATGGCACCTGTATAATAAATACAGACAGCTTTTTTTTTTTTATGACGGTTTTCTCGCTCTCCGTAGCCATAGTGACAGCCTACGAGACGAATACACAGCATGATCCAAACAACAACAATGCCATGTTGGGAGTTCACGCATCAGCATCTGCTATCATTCAGTACGGCAAGATTGGACGCAAACAGGTGAGTCATTTCTAAGCTTGGAAAAACTTTTTTTTGGGGGGCATATTTCATTCATGTCATTTTTTACCTCTTCACAGGGTTTGGTGAATGTTGCTCTGGACATCCTAAGTCGTATCCACACCATCCCGACAGTGCCCATTGTGGACTGCTTCCAGAAGATCAGACAGCAGGTTAAATGCTATTTACAGCTAGCGGGCGTGATGGGCAAGAACGAATGCATGCAGGTGAGGATTTCAAATTTGTTCACTTGAATTGACATGTAAATTTATCTGCAGTAAATGCATTTTCAGCCTTATATGTGATTTTCTTTATATCGACATGATAATCTCTGGAAATTTATTCCGGCAATGCAACGCTTGGTTTAACCTCAGAATTGTTTCTATATTCTAGAAGGAGGAAGATTACTTTATTGTCCCTCAGAGGGGAAAGTCAATTTACATGCACAGAAATACACACACGGAGCAGCATAGGACAGAAACTCCGGCAGCTGTCTCATGAAATATTTTATTGGAACAATATATGGTAATTATGTGCGATGAAAACACAGCAACCGGGTCCACTCTAATTTAAATCATTCAAATTGAATTTGGTTTAGCGCTCAGTTGCCGTTGAGCTGTCATTTGATCACATGGTAAATTTACCGCTCAAAGCAGCAAGTGAACTGAATCATCTGTCAGGAAAATGACGAATATAGTTGTTAAATATCTCTCTCTATATATATATATGCACACATATAATATAGATATGTAGAATTTTGTTTTTGCCATCTTCTAGCCACAAAATTTTAATAAAAAAAAATGTATATTTGCGGTAGCTTTTGCTGACATGTTATTACACCAAGATTTGAAGGCAAAGGTTTCTATCTCAAGGGATTACACTTAAGCCTACTGACTTAATAGCTCTGATTAATAGAAGTGGTTCAGTGCACCACAAGCTATTAAAAGTGGCAGAAGAACCCCTCCTCCTCTCTCTCTTTCTCCTCCTCCAAATCTTCTGGCTCGTACTTTCTCCTCCACTCTCTGACTACACGCCGTTTGTCACAGCGGCGCACTGGGGACAACTAATCAGACGCTCACGATAATGGAAGCTTGCGTTCCTTACGTCTTAATGATCACCTGCGAGATATATATATTTTTTTCTTAATATCTTTCAGGGTTTAGAGGTGATCGAGTCCACCAACCTGAAGTACTTCACGAAGGAGATGACGGCTGAGTTCTACGCCCTCAAGGGCATGTTCCTGGCTCAAATCAACAAGTATGGATGACATTTGGCAACTTTGGCGCCCATAGCACTAACCTTCACAGTTTACGTTGGCCGTTAGCTACCACGTCATTTTTGACGTGACACGCTATCCTGAGGGGTGAAAGACAAATTGAGGAAACCTTATTAAATGGATACACAGCTCAATAATTAACCAGAGGCAATTTTCCAGAATCTCCGCAATCAGCAAAATTTGCCTCTACCTCAGCGGGGTTCATTGCAATCATGAAGTTTCGCTTAACTACGGGAGGATTAAGAAGCGGCGTGGCGGTTTTGTCGGAGAAATTTCACGTGGCGGGATGTGTTTACGTGTGTGCTAAAAGATTTGGGGATCATTCAATTTAACGGGTGTCAAAAATTTGACAGTCCGTCGGGTGCCGGTAGAAATATTTAATGTGTTTTTAACGCGAGCAAAGTGGCAGAGGCAACTCCAACACGCATCGCTAGAGGGTCTTTGGCTCCGGCTCCCATAGCAATCAAGCTCCCGTTTCTTAATCACATGCCAAAATGCCTTTCATAAGAACACAATTTAATTGATTGTCTTGGGAGACATTTTGTTGTATATAAGCGGGAAAGTACTTTGGAAGCTTTATTCGCATCCTGCTCACCGAAGCTTTTTTATTGACAGGCCTGTCTGTCTGTTGTGACGGCAGGAACGCGTGCGCCTCGTGACTTGTTTATTTATCAAACGTTGAAGTGTGTTAAAGTTATTCAGGCCGCATGCCAAGCGGTTAAAAGCTGCACGGTGTGACGCAAGCCGCCGATGACTCAAAAATAAATTCTCCTGTCAGCATAAATGGCACTGCTGCCACATTGCACCTGTCTTTGCCTTAAGTGTGCCACACTGAATTTGCAAGACTGGAAAGTGTGACTACTAGACTGAGAGCCAAGAAAAGAAAAAAGTGAAATCAGAATATGACATTTTTGCATTTTTTTTTTTTTTTTGCAAACCACATATCTACTTGTCATTGCAGGTCAGAAGAAGCCAACAAGGCCTTTTCAGCCGCTGTCCAGATGCACGACGTGTTGGTGAAGGCGTGGGCCATGTGGGGTGACTATTTGGAGAACATCTTTGTGAAGGATCGGCAGCTCCACTTAGGAGTCTCCGCTATCACCTGCTACCTCCACGCTTGTCGCCACCAAAACGAGAGCAAATCTCGCAAATACCTGGCAAAGGTGAGAGCGCCCTCATTTTTAATATATATTCATATACATTTTTATTTATATTTTATATTTATACATTTTTTATTATATTTTATTTTCTTATGTATACTTGTATATTATTTATATATTATATATTTATATTTTATATATCATATTTATATTTATTAGGGCAATGCACATGAATTATTTCCTCTTCACTCAAGGAAAGAAGCAAATGTCATATATTAGCAGCCCGCCCACGTGAATGATTATGCTTCATTCATGGAGGCTGAGCTCTGATTTCCTCCTATGCTAGCCCGAGCCAGGAGTTTGTAGATTTACGAGTTGATATGAGCATGAGCAACCATGCCTGTGCACCTGCGGGAGCGCCTTTCTCCATTAGACCTTTTTTTCAAATAGGGTCATTGTTAATTCCCCCGTCTCTAAACCCCATCCAGCCCATACATTATTGGTTCTGATGGGCCCAAACACATTTTATTCCACCCTCAGCCTCAGTCGTAATTTGATTGCTCACAGTCGCTGTGGATGGGTTCCCACGGCAGATCAATGGTGGAGTGGAATCCTCTTACACGGACGCCGACGGTCTAATGGCCTCCCCTGACACTCCAATCTCCCCCCACCTTCCTGCGCGGGCAGACCTTTTTCAAAGAGTCAGACTAATGCTATCGCACTCGCCAGTCGAGCGAACCCTATGCGGGAGGTAATGAGACGGACTCCTCGCTAACAAGCATCGCGCCGACTTATACAGACACACCTCAGCACGTTCATCGCAGCTCCTTCACAATTGCTTCTATACATGAATAGACGCTAGTTTGAATTAAATAGCATTATCGTCGCTGCTGCTAGCTTGACATGCTATTATGATGCGGTTGCGGCGACACCACCTTCGCTGATGGATCCAGCCAGTTGACCGCTCATTACCAGCAATTATGTGCAATCTGTAACCTGGTCGGAAATACAGAGGGGGGGGGCGGTAATATCTTCCCCATAATGAGGCACGGCACAGAAATGGCCTCCTACGTCGTCTCATCATTTACGGCTGTAACGATCAGCCAGAAGGATCTTTGCCTCGCTCTGCAAACTTTCCTCCTGCTGTGCAGAGCCAGTCTGACTGATGATCCAAAGACCACCCTGATTGAGTTATATAAAATATGATTTCCAAAAAAAAAAATGTGACTCTCCATCTATTACCAAATTTCACAGCCTTCTTGTCATTTCTTTGTAGGTATTGTGGCTTCTCAGTTTTGATGACAAGGACACACTGGCAAACGCGGTGGACAAGTACTGCATCGGAGTCCCGCCCATCCAGTGGTTGGCATGGATACCGCAGCTGCTGACCTGCTTGGTTGGATCTGAAGGCAAACCGTTGCTCAATCTAATAAGCCAGGTGTTTATATTTTCTTTCAAAGTCATTGATTAATAATAACAGGAATGAATGATCTTCAGTGGTTGCGACAACATTTTGTCTAAATATGGGCCGATGCCACTGATGAACTATTTTTGGTGTTCTTGCTTCATTCCATTCATCCAGTCCAGCACATCTGGCTCATGCATTTCAGTTTTTTATCGGTGACTTCCTAATAGCGATGAATTAACCGCATTCAAGCTCAAGCGATCTCTTTCTAGCCTGCATTCTATTTAGCAAATTAAGCATTTAGACACACACACACACACTCCTCCACTTTGACACCCCATTTATTGGCTCCCACTCGACCCCAGCGAATTGGATTTTAAATTATTTGCACATGAAATGATTACAAAATTGTACGCATCCACATTGCAGGAGCAGAGTAATTAATGCAAGGACTAATTTGCGTATGGTTAATGGAGTTTCTTTTTTTTTCTGCGCGAGGACAGTCTTCAAAGAGTAGACGGCGGGGATATTGTTTCAAAAAAAAAGATGAGGGTTTGTTACTTTTGAACCGACTTCATGCCAGTGACATAATTCCCGTATAGATCCATTTTGTAATGATCGATTAGTAAAAGGTGAGCATGGTTCACTTCACAGTGAATCTTGTTTTAATGCATGGCGGGGGCTTTACAGCGGTCATTTTCCTGAATTATTTAGAATTTTTTTCTTAGCGGAGGGATGTTTGAAAAACGTATGTTGAAAAATTGATGAAGGTGAGGCAGAACGCGCCTGGGGCTAGGTGGCGAGATGAATCAGAAGTTAAGAGCGAATTTCAGCAGCCCCGCTCGTACACCCTCCCAACCTTTTTTCTTGTTAAGCCTTCTGCCCTTCTGTCACGTAGAAGAAGTCTTAACTTCCCATTTGCGTGCTGATCTGTCGTTCCGTCCTTTGCCCGTCTGTCTGGCTTTCTCTTTCATCTTTAATGCTGCTTTTAGATGCCACCTCCATTTTCCTCTTCCTCTGTCTGCTTCGTCGCCTCCTTGCTATTTCCGTCCTTGTTCTCTTTTCGATTATATGTTTTTTTTTTCGTTTTTTTTTTCTGACGACACCAAAACAATCTTTTATAACCTTCAAAAAACATTTTAGATCAATTATTTTGACAAACTACAAATAATCAGTAATAATCGACAAATCGCTCAGTGATTCAGTATTTCGCTTTACCCAATGTTGTCAGTGATTTTTTTTTTTGTCAAGGGAAAAGGTCAATTTCATCATCACTCACATTCAGTTTTGCATTCCAACTCCCTTGACACACCGCTTCAAAGACTCGCTCTGTTACAGCAGGGGCAGGCTGGCTGTATCAGTGTGATCTCGCTCCTGGCGCACACACACACACACACACACTCCCCCCACCTCTGTCTGCCTCCCTTTGGGGGGGGGGGTGTGTGTGTGTGGGGGGGGGGGGGGTCCTTGAAATGTAATATGTGACCCTCCCTTTTTATCCGGCAGGTGGGACGAGTCTACCCTCAGGCTGTCTACTTCCCCATCCGCACCCTTTACCTGACGCTCAAGATCGAGCAAAGGGAGCGCTACAAAAGTGGTAAGAACACAACATGGTGGAAATGAAATGATTCTCCATTTGATTTGATATGTTGTAATAAAAATAGTTGAATCCTTAGACGCTTCAGGGCAACAACAGCCTGCTTCGGTGGGGTCCCAGTCTCACTCGGGGGCCTCGGACCCTGGACCCATTAGGGCCACGGCCCCAATGTGGCGCTGCAGCCGAATCATGCACATGCAGCGTGAGCTCCACCCCACCCTCCTGTCCTCCCTGGAGGGAATCGTGGACCAGATGGTGTGGTTTAGGGAGAACTGGCATGAAGAGGTGAGAACAAAAAAATGCTTATTTGTTTATACTGTATTTTTTTGGGGGGTGTGAACATGGGTTCCTTTGGTCTATGCAGGTTTTGAGGCAGCTCCAACAAGGCCTGGCCAAGTGCTACTCGGTGGCCTTCGAGAAGAGCGGCGCCGTGTCCGATGCTAAGATCACACCGCACACGCTCAACTTTGTCAAGAAACTAGTCAGCACCTTTGGCGTGGGCTTGGAGAACGTTTCCAACGTGTCCACCATGTTCTCCAGCGCCGCCTCGGAGTCGCTGGCCCGCCGCGCCCAAGCTACGGCCCAGGACCCGGTTTTCCAGAAGATGAAGGGCCAGTTCACGACAGGTTGGTTACATATCGTTGTTTGTCTCGCGCGGCGACGACCGAACGAGCAACGCAAACGACGCCGCCGTGCCGCTAAATCTCGCCAGATGTTGCGGCGCCAGCTGTGCTCACGCAGCCAGACATCATCCCGCCTCGCCGCCAGCCGGCCCGTCCACCACGGCTACCCAGCTGTCCCCACGGCCGAGCCCGAGCCTTCGCCAAAGCGGAACAAAAAGGGTTTACAGAACGGCTGAGCCGCCAAGCTCCCCGCGCCGTGCTAGTGGCTCACTTGCTTTTCACAGGGTTTGTGGGCCGGAAAATATGGGTTTATGTGAGCATATATAACATCTGGCAGCAGGGAGGCATTCAAATCCAATTACGGCAAACGTTATTTGCATGAGTTGCTGTTTTAGTCAGGGATCTGAACGGCAGACTTTTGTCACAGCCGCTTTTCTGGGGTGGGGGGGAAATTGCGTAATATTTCGGTTTATTCAAATTCTGTGTGTTCTGCCGTGCAAATGTCTTTTCGGGTAGGATAAGCGTTACGCCGCATATTGGTTTCGCACCTGCTACTGACAGCACACTAATGTGTCTGGCTTCTATGATGATTTAATTTTCCTCCGGGAACCAATTGTCGGCTTTACTAACTTTTTACATGTTTGGTGCCATACCGACCCCCCTCGGAGTGAACATGCATATGATGGATGTTGGCGTCAGATGGGCAGATGGAACCAGAATTGGCTTAAGAACACGGGTCATAGAGCAAGCTGTCCAACTTTCTCGCCCTTGCCACTTTCGCAGCCTCCCGGGGAGTCTGCTGCTGCTTGTTAGAGGAGTCAACTTAAGTGCTCGCTCTGTATCTAGTCTGAGATTGAATATTTACTGCATTGCTTTGTAGCTGCTATTTGAGAGCAATAAATTGTAGCAATTTTTCTGAACCGTCGCAATTTTACCGCTGCAGGTGAATTGCAGGCAACAAAATGGGCCAATGCTAAAAGAACATTTTCATCTCCAATTTTATAAAGGCTCATTTAAAAAGTATTAGGTGTTCTCACTTTGACAGAGATTGAACTGATTTTGAAATGGCACGGCTTTGCGGTTGTCATGGATTTGTTAGAACCGGCAAAGCCTCAAATGGGGAAGCTATACGTAGCGCGCACCTTCACCTCCCATCCAGAAGGGCTTTGCAAGTCTTTGCTTCGCCTCCTTCTTCATTGTTGCTGATTACAGCTCATCAAAACATGCTGCATGCAGTTTAATACTTTAACACTCTTATTTTTTTTGTAGCTCTGATTTAATGATGTCTCAACCTTCTGAAGGGGATTTTAAGTCAATGAAGCAAATACTTGTGCTGCCTGCCAGGCTTACTGTAATGTTTCCTCAATTATTATTATAAATTAATATAAATTATTATTGTTAATTACAAATAAAATTCTAGATTATTTTTATTATTTATTTTATTTACCGTATTTGCCGGTGTATTGGTCGACCTTTTTCGATCCAAAATCGACCGAAAAAAATCGACCTCGACTTATACACCGAGTCATAAAATTTAACTTCGTATTCATCGCTTCAAATGTGATGGTAACCAAGGCTGTTTCCCATGCATCTCATTGTGCGTGGGTGTGCGTCCGTCAGGCTCATCAAACAGCGAGAAACTGAATCATTATAAAGCGTTCGTCGCATTAACACGCATCCTCAGCAACAATTTCAAATATTCTCACTTCAATAACGGACATCGAAAGGCAGGCAGCGACGATGACTGCTAGGGGGAAGTACTGGGTATTGAGCGAATGTGAGTCATCGCGCGTCAAGCAACGACAATAACTACCGGTACGTAAACATTCAATCGCCATGTCTAAATGAATGTCGTTGGCACTTAGAAAATATTCGCCAAACTTGGCCAGACTTCCAGGGGAAGAGGCCGAATTTTCACTTGTTCTGGCCGACCGGAGGAACTAGCCGAGGCGGACACTTTACGGCGGTTGAGTCGTTGGCACTTAGAAAATATTCGCCAAACTTGGCCGGACTTCCAGGGGAAGAGGCCGAATTTTCACTTGCCGACATGGGGAACCAGCCGAGGCGAACACTTTAGAACCGGGCGGCGCGCGCGAGTGCGCGGCCCGCTGGAAGTCGAATGAGGCTCCGCGATTTCATCCGCGGTGCTTATAAAGTGCCGATCCGCTCGGCCGGAGCTATTTTCGGCCGCCCGACGCGTGTGCACGGCCTCCCGGCTGTGCCGGGCAGCGTGCGCGAGCTCGCCGGCTGCTGGAAGTCGAATGAGGCTCCGCGATCTCCTCCGCGGTGCTTATAAACAGCCGATCCGCTCCGCGGGAGGTATTCCCGGCAACTTGGCGCGTGCGCATGGCCTCCCGGATGTGCCGGGCGGCGTGCGCGAGCTCGCCGGCTGCTGGAAGTCGAATGAGGCTCTGCGATCTCCTCCGCGGTGCTTATAAAGAGCCGGTCCGCTCGGCGGGAGCTATTTCCGGCCACTTGGCGCGTGTGCACGGCCTCCCGGTGGTGCCGGGCGGCGTGCGCAAGTGCGCTGGCCGCTGGAAGTCGAATGAGGCTCCGCGATCTCCTCCGCGGTGCTTATAAAGTGCCGATCCGCTCGGCTTGGAGCTATTTCCGGCCTCCCGGTGGTGCCGGGCGGCGTGCGCGAGCTCGCCGGCCGCTGGAAGTCGAATGAGGCTCCGCGATCTCCTCCGCGGTGCTTATAAACAGCCGCATGCGCACGGCCTCCCGGAATTTGAACACATTTCGTCAATAAATTTCGCATATTGAATTTTGAAGTTTAATATAATGCAACAATTGAGCTCGAATTATACAAAGGATATATCATAAAATCGTAAATTTCCGTCGAATTTTAGGGGGTCGACTTATACACCGAGTCGACTTATACACCGGCAAATACGGTATTTGTATTTCTTTTAATGTGGAAGAGGGCTTATGTTTTTAATAACTGCTCGGGGGGTACGCAGCTCCGGGGAAGGTTAACGGTCACACATGCACAAGCACACGTGGGAGCTGCCCACTCGTGTTCCAGCCGTGTACTTTTGGCAGCTGAGATCAGCTCCAATGGAGCAGTCCGGAAGGTTTGCATTTCTCAAGGTCACCGAGGCCTCGTGTTCACATTTTGGTGTTAGCAAGCCTCTGGGTAAACACATCAGTTGTTGTTTGTTGTCTCGCTTGAGGGCTAACTTCTTGTTTTTGTTTGTCTTCCGCTCCCACCAGACTTTGACTTTAGCGTGCCAGGTTCCATGAAACTCCACAATCTGATCTCCAAGCTCAAGAAATGGATCAAGATCCTGGAGGCTAAGACCAAGCAGCTGCCCAAGTTCTTCCTCATTGAGGAGAAATGCCGCTTCCTCAGCAATTTCTCCGCTCAGACTGCAGAGGTGGAGATCCCCGGGGAGTTCCTCATGCCCAAACCGACGCACTACTACATCAAAATTGCCAGGTGACTAGCACTGGAAAATTCCACTCCGCATTTTTTGATTTTCTATATATAGACATATGTGATTTGCTCACGGTTCCTCTCCTCAGGTTCATGCCGAGAGTGGAGATTGTCCAGAAGCACAATACGGCAGCACGGCGCCTTTACATTCGCGGGCACAACGGCAAGATCTACCCTTACCTGGTGATGAACGACGCCTGCCTGACCGAATCCCGACGCGAGGAGAGGGTTCTGCAGCTCCTTCGACTCCTCAACCCTTGTCTGGAGAAGAGAAAGGAGACCACCAAAAGGCACCTCTTCTTTACTGGTAGGACTACGGAAAAAAGGGTGACAAAGTTCAGATAATAAATTAGCTTTGTGCTAATAAGCAATGACAAATGCCATAGACATGCTAAGAAAAATAAGCTTTGCTATTGTGGTCATTGTAAGTCAACACTTTTGGATATCAAGAACACTGCACTCCGCTCATTTCTTTTTCTGGCTGTCAGCCTCAAGCAGAGCACACACAATTTCATTTCCGTCTCAAGCCCGCTCTGTCCTCCCACACCGTCCGCCCCCCTGTGGTTCGCCTCCGCTCAGATGTTTGCCTACTCTCCATTTATGCTCTTGATTGGTTTATTTAAGGGGCAAGTAAGGATACGGAATTCAGCCGTGGGTTCCAAGCCAATTCCTTCAATCAGGCACGGCCAGTGTTGTAAATGTTTAGGTTTGTTTTGACTGCGCGGTTAAACCCGCAGCCTTCTCGGTTTAGACTGACTTGATGCCTCCTTCCTCTGCCCCTCATCTCTCTCTCTTTTTTTTTTTTTTTCTAGTGCCGAGAGTGGTGGCGGTGTCCCCTCAGATGCGGCTCGTGGAGGACAACCCTTCGTCTCTGTCACTGGTAGAAATCTACAAGCAGCGTTGTGCCAAGAAGGGGATCGAACACGACAACCCTATTTCCAGATATTACGATCGCTTGGCCACCGTGCAAGCCAGAGGCACGCAGGCCAGCCATCAGGTATGGAGGTAGAATCACGCTAGGTCTCCTCTCGACTGTGTGTAACCTTTGTTGACCCACCAGGTCCTACGAGACATCCTGAAGGAGGTCCAGGGCAACATGGTACCACGCAGCATGCTCAAGGAGTGGGCCCTCCATACTTTCCCCAACGCCACCGACTACTGGACCTTCCGCAAAATGTTCACCATCCAGCTGGCTCTCATCGGCCTGGCTGAGTTCATGCTCCACTTGAATCGGCTCAACCCGGAGATGCTGCAGATAGCTCAGGTATTATGACATAAATTCGTCAAACCAAATGAAGCTTCCCCCCCCCCCCTTTCAGGGATTTGCGTCACTTCTCAGTAGTATTCACAAATGAATCAGTGAAATTGATGAGTCACCCACTCCAAATTGTTTCAAGGGCATGCAGGCTTCATGCACCTTAATTTAATAGACAGCCGCACATTTGTGTAGATGCGCTGAGATGACCATTACCCTCCTCTGTATCCGTCTTCATGACTCATCCCTCTCCCCCCTGCGACATTCACATTAACGTCTATCAGTCAACAGCCGCTGTAAATACGGCGGATGTTTTGACAGAACGTTCAACGCAGTCCCTCCGCGCGCCAACGCTCGGAAGATGTTTCAATTTGAAGAGGCTGCATTTGTGTGTGTGTGAGTGTGTGAGCGCATCTGCTTCTCAGTCCTCACTCAAGGTCCTCAGCCAGCTTTTTCCCCCTAAGTCATTATTAAAGATGATTGTGTCAGTCAGCCGCCCCGCCCCTCTGATCCTAATCGCCCTTTGCTGACAGGCGTTCCTTCGGGCAGCTAAGCGCCGGTATTAAGCCCCTACTCTGCCTGTTCCATTCGGCAGATCCCATTAGACACACGGGGGGATTACGGTGCGGAGTGTGCGCCAAGCTGGAGTTTGCAAGGACAGGACATCAGCGCCACATATTTGTGCCCCGCCCTTGTGGAGTTCATGAATGCATGAATGCCATCGCTTTTGTCAGCAAGACTTAATTGACATATTGCAGGGATCCAGACTTTTTTTTTTTTTTTTTTAGGTCAAGGAACTATGAGCACTTTTCAGGCCTGTATCTCATTTCCCAGCAGGCCCTTCAAATGAAACCAATGCTGATTTAGTCTTCTGATCACTGTCTGCAGTCTGACCAGAGCACGCTGCGGGGGGGGTTGCGGCTTTCTCTACTCACTGCCCCGAGGCTCGCCGCGGGGGCCTGGCGGAGCAGACGGCACGAGCTGTAGGGAACTGCTTGGCCGTAAAGCTGTCAGAGCTGCTCGCCCCTTCATATAAGGGAGCTTATGAGCGGAATGGCGGCATCTCGCTCATAAATGCAAACTCGGCCTGTATATATCGAAGTCCGAGCGGGAAGGCAGTGAGAGCGAAAATGAGGATTATAGATGTTCAGCCGCTGATACTTTGACGTGTTACCGTGTCTGAGAGGACTGATCAATAACAGCTCGCAGCCTGTTTTTGTCAGCCACCCTTCCCTAAAGTGTTCTATCAGCTCAAGGTTGACGCGCAACTCACTCAATATCGACCCCGGGTTGCGCAACACGGCTGACGCCTCGCTCTCGCTCGCAGGACACCGGCAAGCTCAACGTCTCGTACTTCCGCTTCGACATCAACGACGCCACGGGTGACCTGGACGCCAACCGACCGGTTCCTTTCCGCCTGACGCCGAACATCTCCGAGTTCCTGACAACCATCGGCGTTTCTGGGCCGCTCACCGCCTCTATGATCGCTGTGGCGCGGTGCTTCGCGCAACCCAACTTTAAGGTCGGTGCCCCTCTATTTTTTATTTTTTTTGGTTTGCTATTTTATGCCTTTTATAGTCCACCCAAATGCTTCTCCAGCACCTTTCGAGTCTTGACAAAATGTTTGTTTTAAACAAAGTCAGCGCAATGAATAAGCAGCAGGCTGCGTTTTACTTCACATAACCCAGCGGGGCGGTAACGACGGCCATGTGGCGGTTTTGCTGAAGCTTACGGAGGGAAGCGGAAATCTTCACATGCTAACACACAGGAACACAAGCACGCAGACTCGTCAAGGCTCCCGCCGTCTCCGGGGATGTGGCAATCATCACAACCAACCAGATAAACAAGCTTAGCAACCAAGCGGAAGCATAAGCGAACAGTGTGTGTATTGTGTACCTAGTTAGGTGATGATTATTGCTGTTGTGGTCCCGCGGTGGTTGAACTGGTTGTGTATTTTAAGTCTTGGTCACCATAATGAGCTGCTAACGGCGCACGCAGCTCTCCCCACCCTAAATTGGAATCTGCTTTACGTGTTTGTTTGACATTGGCTTTAGACAAACAGTCTTTTTTTAAAATGTTGTTTTCATCTTAAAACACACAGCCAACGGAAACGCTTCATTCCAGATTGGCACATTGTGCCCACGTAAACAGCATTCTCAGACACATAATGATGACTTTGAGATAAACCCGCACGGTTATCGAATTAACTCGGAATCCGGCTTAATGTGGGCAGCTCGCAGCCACACTTATGGTAACGCCTCAAAATTTTGAGAGACACTGAAAATGTGCCACGGTCAGCTAGAGGTCATTGGTTCTCCAAACAGGATCAAGATCCAAATCAAACAAGTCAAACCACTAAAGAATGGTTGGAAATATTCTCTCGGCCTTTACAAGTAAACAATTGTTGTTGTTTTTTCTCAAAGCTGACGTCTTTGCTTTCTGCCAGGTGGATGGTATCCTGAAAGCTGTCCTGCGCGACGAAATCATCGCTTGGCACAAGAAAACCCAGGAGGACACGTCCATGCCACTGTCGCCGGCTGGCCAGCCAGAAAACATGGACTCCCAGCAGCTGGTGTCGCTGGTCCAGAAAGCCGTCACTGCCATCATGACCCGCCTGCACAACCTGGCGCAGTTCGAGGGAGGCGAGAGTAAAGTCAACACTTTGGTGGCTGCCGCAAACAGCCTGGACAATTTATGTCGCATGGACCCTGCGTGGCATCCTTGGCTCTAAAACAAAACAAAAAAAAGACGACGTGCCAGTCTTTTACTTAGGTTGGAAAAAGGTTTGGGTATTTATTCGATATCCATCATGAATAATTGCTAAAGTGACTTTTTATTATCATGCTGAATGGGCCACTTTGTAAAATCCTTTGTGTATTTATTTTTGTATCGGAATCATTTTGTTACAGATTTTCAACTATAACATGGTTTTAAGGAAAAACAGTTATAAACAATCACAAATTTCATTTACTGTCAAGCTTTTATTTTTGTTACAGAAGCCCATTGCGCCGCTCTTGTAGGTAAGCATTTTGTTTGAATAAAATGCTATTTTTTAATTATACTCTCTTCTTTTCCATTTTGTTCCATCTCCAACACCCAACTGTACCCGTTCTGATCATGAAAAAAAAAAAAAAAACTTTGATGCAATTAGTTCTCTTCCTAGTTTCTTGAAGTTGGGTTATAAAAGAGCAATAATAACTGGTAATCGCCATCTGTGCCTCAATCCTCCCGTATCACTTTGTCGCCGTCATAATCGCCCTGAAGGACACACTCCTGGATGTTATTGTGATCATAACTCACACTGTGAAATGACTGCACACAAAACCGGTCCCCAACATTTCCGAAGTTGATTGCCGTCATCCCGCAGCCCGTCGACGGTTATGGAGAGGCGTTGGGGAGCAGCGGTGTTGCACTCATCGCTACAATAACCTTGGGGGTCATTGCCTCCCCCTGCTTAGAAAGCCCTGTCGAAGTGCGTTGAGGCATTTTTCCCTCCTCCCCTGCTGCCTGATGGATGTTCGCCTTTAGATCTCTCAGCAGGCCACCCTCACTTGACTTACACGGACTGTCAGATGGCCCGCCTGCGCCCATAAACACAATTTAGGTCTCCAGCACACACACTTACATCCTTTTGCTTGAACATATTTACATCAGCGAACATTACTTTTCTCTGATCCACAAGCTATTAAGGTCTCTGTTCCACTTGGGAGCAATTTCTAACATTGTAGCCATTTTTTAGACTTGACAGATTCAATTATGAGGTGAAAAGTCTGTTGTTGTTATTATAGACAAATTAAAAAAAGTCACTGAAGTAGGTCAGAAGTGGGATAAGTAAAAAATAACTATAATAAAAAATTAAAATAAAAAGCAGGTAGTGCATGAAAAGGAGGGGCATATGGGGCGCGTTTGGGAATATTGTTCCGAACAAGCCGTTCCGAACAAGCTGTTGATCTTATCGTTCGTAAAGATTCAAGAATTCAAAAAAACTCAGCGTTGCTCAAATTTACCGTTCCAGTATTAAGAGTGCACCAAAAGCGTTGTGCGGGTGCACTTATTTGCGCCACACAGTGCGCAAGTGCTGGATGCGTGCGGGAATTGATCCAAGTGGAGCGACGGAGATAATTTTCGAACGCGCCCCTAAATAAAACATTGTTTCATTATTGTTTTGAAACACCTGTGCGACCATGGTGAGCAGCGAGGCTAATTGGGCGGCTAGCTTTAGCTGACGGGCAAAATGTAAAAATAAGTAAAAATAAAGTAAAAAAAATGGTGCTAACAGTACTTATACTTCACACTTTTAATAAATCACTCCTCCTTCAATCAAACCCTGAATAAAAACGTTTCACCATTCTTCAACCGTAAGTACCATAGGAATCGTTTTCTATTAGTGAGTGGGATTATTACCAAATTGTTCCGTGTCATTTCTTTGTACCTTTTTTTTCCATGTATTTTCGAGATTTCAAATCTGTTATTGCAGAATATAGCCAAGGTTTGTATGTTTTTCCTTTTTTCTTTCAGCCACACTAATTGCACCCAACACTTTTTCATCTATGACAAAGTTTGTAAGTATGAAAAAAAATACATGCAGAATGTGCTATTTCATTTTTAAGAATATATTTCACCATTCATGTAATATCAAGCCTACAATGGTTTAAAAAAATAACTTTTTTGGAAATATTTCTTTTTGCTTTTCCTTCCATTACAAAGGGCTAGCTCTCATGAATAAAAATTGCCTTTCAAGGACGACACAAAATGGCTGAACATCAAACCAACAGTAAGTGCAAGAACACATTTTGTGCCTTGTTTTTTTTTCTCCCACAAAAATCAACTCACAAAGAATTTTAATGTTATCATGTCCTGCATGTCATTCCAAATCTGTCAAAAAAAAAAAGGGCTACTTGAGCTATATAATGTTTTTATTCCAATAATTCAATCATCTGACTCTTCAGTCGTCACAGCCGGCATCCGACGGTTTATTGTTTTAGGCCTTGTTGCGCAGTGGGAGGCATGCACAATTCTGTTTGGTGTCCTCATGTAAACAAACCGTATTAATCAAATGACAACGATGTGTTTATCTGCATTCCAGGAAGAGGGCTCGTCTCATATCTAAAAGCGGAAGATTTGTTTTGTCGCTCGCCAATGGAATCCCATTAGGATTTCTAATGACATTTTCACTTGGAGGAGTGCAGCGCGTTGGCTTTGTGTCTCAAATCTGCTATTCCAATTTTTAATTGCCCAAGTGGGATGCAGCAATCAAAGTCACTTTATGTCTCAGTAGCAGCCCCGCTGGAAAAAAAAAAGTGCAATTTGTTCTCGAGGCTTTTAAATGGATCGAGAAAGTTATGGAAATTTGTATTCACGTAGCAGCCGAACATTTGATACTCCTCTACTCAAGCCTATTTAACGACAATAAACTAGCTACTTAGAATAGATGGAGTAATTATTTCCACATTTTCTTCATTAAAATGAATCAAACATAAGTCCCTTTCCAATTAAAAAGACACTTTTCTACTTCTGTGAAGCAGGATGCTGTTATTTTTTTCCTCTGTGCTGCTTACATGTACTTATTCATTTAGTTAGTTATTTTCCAAATATATTTTTAAAAGCAAGCCCTGTAGTGAGCCAGGATGCTAATTAAAACCTGTTTTCAGTAATTTGATTCATTAAGAGCTTTTTATTTGCTTGCCCGGTGATCTTGCTAATCAGTCCCGCTTATGTCGCAAATTGTTGACAGTATTTTTCTGTTCCTGAACTTTTTCCTTAAGTATTTTAAACCAATTTGTTAACTTCCTCCCATCTCCCATAGGGACATCGAGTTCTCTCGACTTCTGCCAGTTGGCATCGTCAGCTGTGCTAAAGTATGGCGGAGAACGGCTCGATTAATTATGGAGGCCACGTTGTGCTGACACGGCGCTAAAGTAAGTGTGCGTAAACTGTCACTTATGTGTTTCCTCATTGTTTAGACAGGAAGCATATGCTCGGTGCAAGCGGCCGTTAAATTTCAACGCATCCATGATGATCACGATGGTCTTAAAATAGCAAGACAGGTGAAACAAGGATGGTCGTTTTTGTTTTTGCTTCCCGTGACTAGAATTCTCTGCCAATCCTCCCCATTTCTTTCACTTTTGCTTTCAGTGTTGATTATGCCTTCTCCAGTTAAATGCGGCCCAAAATGATGTGCATAGATAATTGCCTGATGTCAACATTCACCAATTGATGTGGTGCGGCTGGGAAAGTGCCATCTGCTCATCGACAGATTTGAATGAATAGGGTATTGTTTCAGAAGGATGTGCTGATACTGTTCAAATGAGTCATTTCTTACTTGTTTGCCATTTGAAACAAAGCTTTACACAACACTGTTGGAATGTTTTTTTTTTTTTTTTGGATTGCTAAGGAAAATGATCTGCAAGAGCCACACAATGAAGATTTTACTTCAGGGTTGCTAATAATTATATTTTATTTTACGGCACAAACATGCATGGAATATTTGTATTATATAATTTTTCATTACATTTTTTTTAAACAAGTTCACTCAATCAACACTGAGATGTAACAGTAAGAAAACCCCAACATTAAATTGATGTTAGTTTTATCTTTTTTTTTTTTTTAAATAGTGCCAGCAAAATGTCTATGCACTACTTTCAGTCACAAGATGGATTTCCATAGTTCCATAAATTCTGATTTGATTTCAGAACAGCAAAGTATGTACAGACTAATATACTATTACGTTTATACATGTTGATTTTTTTTTTTTTTGGGGTGGGGGGCATCTGTGAGCATTCTCAAGTCTCAGCAAAGAAGTCTCAAAATGCTGACCTGCATGTTGGTTCTGTTTATCAGGCGCTTCATATGTAGCAGGGTCACAATGGCGTGTTCACAGCTGTGCAACCGAGCGATCTTAATGCCTCCCCGTCGCTTATGTCCTGATCGGACCGCACGCGCGTCGAAAGCTGCCGAGCCTGGTTGACAACAATAACCCGCCGCTCGACCCCCGGAGCTCCTTGCCCTCCTCAATGAGCATCCTCGGCACGACCTCTCTCCCCCTCTCCCTCCCCGCTCGCCTGCATCCAAGAACGTGATTTAATTTGTTTGGTAATATCGGGATTGGCACGTTCAGCCCAGCTTCACTCCAAAGTGAAATTGGACAAGGGCATTGGAGGCTCGCTGTGTAAAAGTGCCTCACCTTGACAGCTGCTTGAGCGGATTGTGGAGAGAATGAAGGATGTATCACAGAGGGAGGGGGCGAGTCAGTCAGACGCCGACACGCTCGTCTTTTTCTCGCCTCGCTTGGGAGTTGGCGGCGAGACGTGCGGCTTTGAAGGCCCAAGCTCAATTTAAAGTGGAGACAAAGCACCAGGTGCAACTAGGGGACCCATCTGCTCCACAACAACATGCTGGAACTTGTCCAGTATGTCCAATTAGTTTCCAAGGAGACTTTTTATTTTTTTTCCGTACAGCTCGTCTTTGTCAGGAGATTGATCTCATTGCAATTACATTTTTGACAGCACAGATCTTCAATGGAATCGAATCACACAAGAGAGATTTTTTATTTTCATGTTCACCTGAAACATAAAGCACCACTCCAGCAAAGAGGTGTCGCACTCCCTTGCCTTGATCCCCGAGTCTCAACAGTACGAGAAAAATAAAAAAGGAATGCTTTAAGCAAAAACCTTAGTAATGATACGATTTAAAATGTATTTATCATGAAAGGTAACCTAACAGGTTGTGAAGATTAATTGCAAACTCAACTTGAAAGTTAAATACAACTGAATTCTTCTTGGGCAGCAATTCTGTTTTGTACCACTAGAGGCAGCACAGGTTTTCCCCTACAGCCGTATTAATTAAGACTGTAAAGTCCAATTTTATCTCTGCTAAACAGTAAACTCTGATAGTGCAAACATGCTGATGCAGCAAAGCAAGATGTTAATCAATTGTTTTTTTTTCCCCCTGTATCCTCTCCAAAACTTCAGTGTCGACAGGTGGCTATCAATTGTGATGGCACCACTCTGCCAAGGCTTCTCTTGTTTCTGATAAGTCCCACTGGCTTGATGGACAGTGATGAAGCGAGATGGAGGAAAAAAAAAAATGCAAGTCCTTGACTGTTACGCTGACTCTGCTCCACTTGCCGTCTCTGATCAACCACTGAGAAAGAATCACAGGTAATTGCATTCAATAAAATTACACTCCAATCGATCATCAATTTTTTTTTTTTTTTGCGTCTTGACTGAGGTGCACACGCTTGTCAAGCGGTTCCATCCTTGGATTGCGGCCTAGATCTGTGGAACCGCAGAGAGTAGAGTGAATGTGAGGCGGGCTTCATTTCCACCTCCAGTGGAGGGAGACCACCTATTTAGTGGGGAGGCCACTTGGATGATAGCGGATCACACCCCATCAGCCGCGAAGGGGTGGGGGGGGAAGGGGGGGTGTCTCGCATCTAACTGATGCCTTTGAGAGGCTGCATCTCGCCAGCTTACAGCTTCAATTTCCATATCATTAGGCTTGTCTGCGAATCTCGTCGCCACTCTCCATTAATCCACGCCGTTGCGTGCAAAAACCCGTTGTCGTCAAGGCGCTGTATAAGTGCTCATCCAAGCGTGGTTCAATGTTGTTGTTTTTTCCCCCCCGCCCGTCGCCGCGTTCAGTTCTTTGCATCCAATGGACAAACAGGAGAATGTGCTCTTTTTTTTTTGTCTGGGGGGGTGGTCTTAGCCCAATTCTGCGTCTCCTCACTTCATTACCCGCACCTGGATGGGACTGCAGGGGATCCTAATTTAAGTCGCTTGTTAACAACGCCCTAATGCGTCCTGACAGCAACAAGAAGAAGGGATGAAGGAGAGCTTGAAAGGATGAGTGCAGGGGCTCCAAGGCATGAAAATTGTCTTAAACGAGACCATTGTCTGCTTCCATTTGAGATGACTTTATCATAAATCACCCAAGCCTCCATTTGTGCACACGCCATTAGCCTCCTTTGCTAATGTTAATAAACTAATGGGCACAGAAATTGTTTTGCGATGCGCCACGTGAAACAAATAAAACGTCAAATAGATTTTTGTTTTGGTTCAATGTGCCCGAGGGTCAATTGTGTGCTGTGCGGCAATTGCAAGCAAGTCAACACAAGGGCCTGCTGCTTAATGACAACAGGAAATGAAGAATTTTTATTCTTGTAACTATGGGGTGTTTGAGATGGTAAATTTCCACCTCCCAATGTGCAAGATTTGACAAAATCAACTAACAACTAGAGACCTTTTTGGGTTTTTTTTGCTATTAATTACATTCAGCAGGAATGACCTTTTTTGAAATATATTAAAAATGGCTCCTTGTGGCTGTGTAAGGCACATCAATATATGTGCTAATGTCTTCAGCCAAATTCAAACTGATTTGTTTTGAACTGAGAGTAGATACCATCTTACCTTCCAGAATGAGATATGTTGTTTTTTTTTGCCAAGTCTATATCCAAAGGGAAATTGCAACTTTATTATTGTAGGAAAACGCTCAGCATTGGCTCAACAGAAGTCTGTGGATGGCATGGAATTGCAGTAGCTTCAAACGAGGAGGAAAAAGTTCTTTTTAAAAGCTTTATCTGACTTGCAGAGCTGAAGTGAAAGCTTCAGCACCAGCCCACACGATTTTGGGCAAAGCAGATTATGAATATGCAATATTTGTTCTTGTCCTTGCTGCAGCCTCCTGTGATGGTAATGCAACCCCACTGTTTATGCTAAGTTATTCTCCTCCTGATTGGAAAAGTAGTTGTGGGGAGCCTGGAGCACGTAGATATGACTTTTAATTTGCTTTGCCCATGCATTCGCCACTATAAACAAGGAAGATGGCGGCGTGATCTCAGACATGCAGAGATGAATTTCCTGCTTGCTTTCAATGCGGGCGTGGCACCTTGTAACATGCAGGTAATTAAGTTCTTAAGTGGGGATGAAATTTGAAATATATATTTGCTCGCTAACAGAACATGAGAATGTCTTATCTTGGAGATAGACTGCAGCCAATTGTAGATTTTGTTCAAATTGATCTACCTGGAAAAACTATATGTTGAGGGTGAGACCCAAAATATTAGAAACACGGGTCAGAATGCAGTTACATACAAGTACAGCAAAAAAAGAAAGTATCAGTCAAAAGTGAGCATTATTACCATCAAACAAACAAAAGCGTTGTGCTGGATATAACAACTGGCTATGGCAATCCTGAAAACGATTAAAATGGATTTGCCAATAAAAGCAATAGACACCTTTCGCAAAGAAAATTGCTTGTTAATAAGCTGCACCACAAAGTAGAAAAACGATGAGGAAAAGTTTAGAGATCAATTTGGCAATTGGATTTTTGGACTTCATTATATGAAGTCCTTTTATTTATTTATTTTGTAGCTGCTCAAAAAAGAATCCCGAATTTTCAGACTCCAAAACAGCTTCTATTGCTTTCCAATGCAATTTAACTTTAGGTCAACCCCACCAGCACCTCCCGACCTTTAACTTCTCTCGTAGTGACGGTATCTTAGTAGGAGGACTTGTAAGGTTGGCCGAAGAATTAAATGGCTGTTCCCGTGAAGCAGGTCAATGTCAAAGGATGACCGCAAATGTTCTCCTTATCTGCTTTTTATCTGCCGCCGCGTAACGGGCCGCTCGTCAAATGAATCAAAGTTAAAGCGTTTTTTGCGGCAGCAAATAACCTCATTACATTTTGTGGGAGGATTGAGAGATGACTCCCGTCGACTCCTCCCTCGTTAATAATTAAAAACAGCGACGCTCTTGTCACTTTCCATAAATCACATTTGAACACTTAAAGCTTTGTGTGTAGCCGTGTCACGCTTTGAGCGCACGGCGTGCCAGCACGCCGTGGGAGGTTTAAAACTGCAGGTAGCTGACTTTGCGAGGTGACCTCCACCGTGCGATGATGGATTGCCGTCTTTGCGGAAGTATTTTGATGAGTTGCCGACAGTTATTTGCCGCACAGACTGTTTTAGTGAGTGCTTGATAAATAGATAAAGTCTACACACCCCCAGTTCAAATTCCAGGTTTTTATGTGATTACAAAAATGAGAACAAATAAAAAGTAGTATGGTTGCATAAATGTACACACCCTCTTAAAAATAGCAATGTAGCTGTAGCAATGTTTCTAATATCTTGTCTCTCTCATTCAAATTCATCTAAAAGAAGAGTCACACATGTCACTTTTTAAAGTGCCTCTAATTAACTGAATTGAGCTTTTCCTGACATCCCGCAGCTAAAGACATGATCTGCATAGAATTTCTATGAACGGAAATTAAATGCAGCTTGTAATCGAAAAACAAATCATTTCTACTTTGCTGAGTCACCTAAGCATTCGCCTCTGTGTTTCTTCCTTGACTTGCTCTTATCACCAAGGACAGAGAAAGTAATGCACGCTGTTCTTCTCGACATTTTTGGGGGCCCCGTGCGTTGGCGTTTTTGTTTTTTTGTTTTTCTTGTTCGCCTGGCGGGACCTCAGTTATAAATTGTTGACAACCTGCAGTAATTACTGATGTGCGCTCCGATAGCCCGAGCCTCCGAGTCCAAGGAGGATAAGCAGATAAAGCCGATAGTTTTCAATCTCACACTTTTGTCATATATAATAATGAGATTGTTCCTTCACACATCAGTCGCCAATGTTTGAACATACGTCAACGATGATTCCCTTTCAAAACAATTTCAGCGCGTCTCCTTGCTGCGTTATTATGGCGATTGTAAATAGCTGCAAGTAATGAATTGCCGCCGCACATCCTGACATGTGAAAGGGCCGGATGACATTTAGATCACATTTGTCTCTCTCTGTGGGTGAACCGTGTCAAAGAGCAAATCCCCTTTTCATCTCGCCCCATCTCTAATTACTGTGCAGCGAGTCGTGTTATTTTTCCGCTATTGATATCATCTCCCTGGCTCAGTCGCTCGCTCTCTCAAACACATTCAATAGTAGAAAGATTCGGGAATCGAGTAAATTGCGTCAAAGTAGTCGAAAGTCTTTCTTGCAGCATCTGTTCATATTGTGAGGCTTTTTTTTTTCATTCATTTTGGCATGCGCACAAACCTTTTGCTTCGTCATTTCACACCAAGTATTGATTGGTAGTTTGGAAGAAAAACAATTTTTTAGAATGCAATTTGGCCTTTAGTGGTAAAATCGTCAACAACACGACACCAAGAATGAATGACAATTTAGCCGAGCTGTTGTTATAATGTGTTTCCATAAATAGCAAGTTTGCTAGCTCTGTAAGAGCTTGTGAAAAACAACATATTTTGTTTGGTTGACTCTTGTCCTTCTGTTAAATACTTCCCACTTTAAATTTCTAATCCCCCTCATGTGCTATAATTAGTTTAATTTGCTTGATTGCTTCATTTGATTGATTTTTAGATTGACTGTTTCCTAATTACCGAAACTGTGAATGTACCGACACGCGTGATAAGCAAAACAAAACTCTAATGCTTGTTTAATGTCTGTGTGTCAATTGTGTGCGTTAACGCTTAACTTTGACTCTTTGACTTTTGCGGAGAGGAAAAGAAAAGACAAAAAAAAAAAAAAAAAGACAAAATGGGCTACTTATGGCTTTTGATGTGTTGGTGTGAAAAGTAAAATATTAGCCTGATTCTTGGTGTATGCATTGAATGGGGAAGAATAGGAATAATGCCTTCATAAAATAAGTGATGTCTCCTCTCAATAGAAAGAGGGGCCTCCATTTTAATAAATCCTATTATCAACATGCTGAGGTAGCCGTTACACGACAGAGATGTGCGAGCGAGCGAATGACAAAGAGGACAAAGGTAGGCGAGGAGAGCCAGCGCGATGTAAAATTGCGTCAAAGGGAAACAAAAGAGGGCAGGCCGGCGCTTGAGGATGGAGGGTCGAGAAGGTGGGGGGGAGGGGAAGTGGGGGGCGCCATCGTGCATTCACTTCACAGTCCAACCAATTTCCAGTCTTAACCTCATCCACGCCGGGTGATGATTAAGAACGGGGTCACCTTGCTCCAAAAACCGGGAACGCTTATGGATTCATGACATGCGTACAGTCGCTTTGAATTATGTGCCAATATAACAACTGGAGCGCTCGGAATTAGAAAGTGAGACTCGCCAAGATACTTCTCGACCAAGAAGGCCGATGACGAGCGCCTCGATTCAAATCTTTAAAATAACATCTAGTTCACCAAAGCGATGGGAGATCAGAATAAATCTTCGACGCTGAAGAAATGACACTTTGCTCCGATTTTAAGAGCGTAAATGGATTTTGTGAGTACACCCCGAAATGAAAATGTCCCAACAATAAAAAAAAAAAGCTGATTTGTAACATTTTTCATGCATACAAATAAAACGAGTCGCAAAGTAGGGGGAAAAAAAATAGCATTGAAAAGTTAGAATTTTTTTTTTAAGCCATCTATTCATTCACGTTAAAGACGCTTTCCAAGACGCGAGGGAGCAAAGCGAAGCTCGCGGGGGAACATTTAAATCTTATGTAGAGAAGAAATGAGAAAGGCATCCGAGTCGCTCCGTCAACAAGACCCGCATCAACCTTTTGCAAAACGCTGTTTGCCT
Organism: Syngnathus scovelli; assembly: GCF_024217435.2. Classification (NCBI taxonomy): domain Eukaryota; kingdom Metazoa; phylum Chordata; class Actinopteri; order Syngnathiformes; family Syngnathidae; genus Syngnathus; species Syngnathus scovelli. The sequence continues at coordinate 5,123,093 of NC_090867.1, forward strand.
CGCCGGCACCCCAACATGACCCGTGGGCTGTGGTTGTGAATATTTATCGAGACAGCGCAGAGGGGGAAGAAGCTTTGCTCAACATGATCCCAGTGAGAAATGCATCTCGCCTGCAACAAATGCTTTACAAAGCATATTCCCCCCCCCCCGCCCCCCTCCCTCCCTCCCCCCAACTGTAAAATCCACTTCTCCGATTATCCCATCTTTTCACCTTGAATGTCTGACATGACTTATGGGACTTTAACTTGAATGTCACGCCACATTAGATGTCCTCCATGATGCTTTACCTGACTTGTGATGAGTCACCCTCAGGCAGATGCGCAGCTATTGATAAAACGCAGCAGCTTACATTCAGCCGCTCGGTCACTCGGGTCGTCGTTATTTTAGTTTCCAAAAGCCCAGCGACATTTTTATCTGAGATGGCTTGAAGTTTCCCTCAACATATCCTTGAGACTGATTTCGGGAAAAAAAAAAAATCCCCCTCTGTGAGAGAAAATAAATTATAGCAGCTAACATAAAAGGTGTGAATAATTAACCTGGAATGCAAGTTACTGAATATCTTGCCCAAAGTGTTTATCGGATTCACACATTTTCTGGTCCGTGCAAAGGCGTCCTCATTAACAAAATATGATGACACGCATCAACTCAGCCAGCCTGATAAATGCAATTCCTTAATGATTCCTTCTTATCGCACGTTTTTGACTTTGTTACCTGTCAAAATGTCTTTGAAAATGTAAAAATAAAATGCACATCATCGTGGCAGTTTTTTGGTGATAGCAAAGCAATAGATCAAGTTGTCGCCCCCGCTATTCGTCTTCACTGCTGTTGAAATTTGAATCTGCAGAGTCGGCAGAAAAGCTCGGAAATAGTTAGTATTGTCTCGTGGAAGTTTTTTTCACACCACTAAAATCAAGGCTTTAAAATGTACTTCATTCAATATGAAAATATAATCCGTGCCATGTTAACCATGTTTGTATGAAATTCTCATTTTGACCAAAATATTTGTTAATGAACAAATTTAGCTCTGCTCATTTCGATTTTACTTTAGTGGCATTCTAATATTTTGCCTGCTGCTAAATGCTAGCGGTCTTGTTTTGCTTGTGAGGCACTTTAATAACGCGGCTAACAAGGGCTGACAGAGAATTAATACAAATTAAATTGGACCTAAACGTCCCTGCAAACTTGTTTTCATTAACGGGAAAGTGACAGATATGACTTTTTTTTTAAGGGCGGGGGGTCTTCTTGCCAAGAGGCACACGCAGTAAGCTGACATGAATTATTTCATCGTATTGAGCTTAATTAGCTTTTGATAAATCTATACGAGGGCGACGTCAATGAAGGAAGTGTAAAATAAAACACCTTTGACTGACTGATGGCCTCCGGCGAGGGTTTCATATGTTCTCCTCCGAATTAGGTTATAATCATTTACACAGGGGCTATCTATTGCAAGAGAGATGACGAGCGCTCCGCCGCCGTTTATCTCCCCACGCCGAAGCCATTCGTCATGTAGTAGCGCCACGGCGTATTGATTATACATTTTGAAAACGTAGAGGGCCTAAAAGCTGCTCTAAATGAGTTAAAGGCAGCTCAGCGAGAGCCGCCGGAGAATTAGAAAGGAAAGCATGGCCCCGGAGGAGCTCGTTTGAAGTATCGGTCAGATCATATTATGAATGGAGGAAATCTACATCCAGGTCGGCCATTTTGTTTCCTAACACAACTGCTAGAGATGTACTCAACAATGAATGACCATGCAAAAATGATCTAATGGAGCATTTGATCATTAAAAAATCGCCAACATGTAAAATTCCTTAAATTAGAACGTATTTCAGATATCAATTTGTATCTGGCGATTCTAAAATGGCTTCCGAGGCTTCATGGTTTTGGATTGTCATTTTGAATCCTGCCCGTGAAATCTAATGCAACTTGTGACATTGGCGAGAAGCAATGAATCACTTTTTTTTTTTTTCTCCCCTACCTATTGTACAGGGTGTGCCATTGCGTAGAAGTGTTAGAAAATTATTTTCCAAGGTACACCATGTCTCTCTTCCACTATGAAATGTGACTCAGGGAATGTCTACTCAAATCTTCAAATTAATACTTGGCAAAAGTTTGCCATGCATTGGTGGTAATATTATCGGTCACATATTTGGATTTAAATATGGATATGCCATAATTTTTTGGGTGTGTTTTCTGCTTAGCTTCCTATTCATTTCGGGCACTATTATTCCACAAGACAATTTTTTTGCTTATCAACAAGTGGGCAAGGAACAAGCATACACAAGCTGTCGTGATGCTGATATGACTTCCGACCACCTTGCTTTCTTCTTGGTGTCACTTCCTGGTTAGCACGTTGGACAGCAAGATGAATGTGTTGCCGTGCATATTTGGGTGCCGTTTATTACAATGTCTTGTTTGTGCTGAGTATGCCGAATCGACTCGTGTCCTCCACCTTGTCCGGTGCGTGGGAATAACGAAAGCGCCAGTCATCTGTCTTTGCTCAACGCTGCTATATAGTGGAGGCAAAGATGAATGCACTTAATAGACTGTGACACGGCCATTAAAGACAGCTGTAATAGAAGCCCCCCCCCAAACTGAGCCATGCGACGGTAAATGTTTGAAGACCAGTTGGCGTTAAGACTCCTGTCTCTTCTTCTTTCATTCCCATCATGCTTTGCTTTCATCTGCTCATTTTCTTTTCATCCTCCCCACCCCGCCCCCTCCCAATTGTTCCCTCAAGCTTGTCCTTGAAACTCCATGAGCCTCAAACCCAACAGAAAAGCAATACCTTCTAATGTGCTTACATAATGGAAGTACAAGCATATTATATATAAATAATCAAACTTATTTTTCTTAAACCAGGAATAAAATATAGATATGTAAAAAATATTTTTATTCATCTAAATTATTCTATATTATTTTCGTCTACCAGGAATAAAAGTAAGATGTGTATAAAATATTTGTATTCATCTAAATTCTTTTCTTCTACCAGGAATAAAAGTAAGATGTGTATAAAATATTTGTATTCGTCTAAATTCTTCTTGTGTAAAAAAATATTTTAAAATACAGTAAGAAAGGAGGCCCATAAGTAACCAACTGTCCATTTTCAGATGCTCTCAGCTTTTGTTGTGTGTAAAAAATGGCTGCCTCACACACACACACACACACACACACACACACACACACACACAACTCCTTCATCCATTCCCGTATGGGATTACCCTATTGATTGGCCAAATCGTCGTTTACGGTCCAGCTCTTGAGTTTCAGATGCTAATGGAGGTTCTGATATATAAAATCTTAGACAGTAAATCATTATGAAATGGAGAATGGTTGTATTTTGTGCGGGATGTTAACACTATCCATTTAAGAGCACTGGGAAGAATCATAGCAAATGTGGCCGTGCTGCGTTAAAAGATATGTCTGATGCCCAAACCTCTTTTTAATATAAAACCGCTTTCTTATTTTGCAGGAGTACGACTTATTGAACCACTTCCACCTTAGGGACACAATTGCTAAGACGTGGGATTGTTGTCATTTGGCTTGGACACGCTTGACCGGATGCCACCTGCGGTCACCGCGGGACACAAAATGAAGGTAAAGACTTTCGGATTTCTTTTAATGACACGACACTGTTGTTGTTGTTGCACAAACTATACGTCGCTTTATGGCTTACTTAAAATGACCTCCACTAATTTATGTGGAATGTAGGATGCTATGTTAGCTAAATATCCATCAAATTAAAACTGACCCTCAATATTGTTGTTAAACGTTTGCAACCTATTACCAGGTATGACCATTTTTTTTCCCCCCCTGTTACCATGGCGACTATCGTCCTTCCACACTATTGGCAAGGTTATCTGAATCGCTTCTCTGACTGAAGTGGCCCGAGTCATTTTGAACCTGATACCGCTTTTCCCACCTTTCTGCATCAAACCAATCGATTCAGACTAAACATTCGCAATTGCCTGACTTTTGGGCCTCTCGCATCTATCCGGTGCTGCAAAATCAATTAGAGGGCTCATCTTCTGCAGATATCGATGTTTCTCGGTGTAATAAGAGCTGTTTCTAACCACTGACCACCCACCATCTCAGCGTCTACTGTCAACTTATATGAAAAAATATATATGAAAAAAAAATAATACTGCTGATATCATGCGGGCCTTGGTGTTTGGTACAAAAATAACATGCATCGTGTTACATTATGGGAAGACACATGATGCCGCCTGTGACCTAAGTAGTATTATGGTGGAATTTTGCTGTTAAGATGAAAGTGTTTTTTTTTTTAGACAAAAGTAGTCCTTTGCCACCATCTTGGTATCAAGGAACTACATCCTTTATTTAGTCGACTGGCGAGCGGTGGTATCCGTGATGCACGCACAGACATCCTCAAGGCCTTGCTCATTTTTCATTCATGTGTGCTTTTTGTTTTTGCCAATGCGGAAAAAACCTCCTTTATTAATCATTAAAAAAAGAACTCCTGAATAGGCACTATGAGAATATTCCGGAGCAAACAGTACATTGAATAACGGCGCAACCTTTACTCTCCTCTGCACAATATAAATCAGAAGATTTCTTGTGTATCCACAGAGCTGTTAGCCTTTACCCTGCTAGATGTACACAAAAGAACGTTCGGGTTCACCTTGCTGTGTGCTCTGCGTAGGAAACGTAAATGCGTCGCTCGGCTCCCGGCGGCGGCGGCGGCCCGCTGCGATCAAAGCACAGCCGCGCTTTCTCCCCCCTGCAACGCCGTGCTCTGAACAATGCTGGATGCATGTATTTTAATTGCTGCCGTCTCGTGCTGCTTTTAAGTTCCGTGCCGCCTTTATCATTTGAAATATAAATGCCCACAAGCTCATCTGCTGTTTTTACAAGGGTCGGTCGTGCGGTTGCTTTCATCGTTGCCTTTCCTCTGCTTTGCTTTCATGGAGTTCTCATTTCATTTCTTTGTTCAGGATCTTTTTTTATTTTTTTTTTATTCGTACAGTAAAGTTTTGGTAGCTACTGTCAGTTGATCAATTCAACAGCTTGTTGCTTGGCAACGATAACAACATCAAGATCTTGGCTGACGTGAAATGTCAACATTAATGCAACATATTAGCTCAATTAATGTCCCAAAGTGTTCTAGTCCCCAATAATAGTGAGAATCCAAAGTGCCTCGAAGACGGTCAAACAATTTTCAAGACCAGCAACTTTGAAGTGTATAAAAATTGATCTGTTTGTCATGAGAGCAGAGCCATTTGGGATTCGTCAAGCGTGAAATCTTCATGAAATGAGTGTATCAATCAGAAAAAAAAAAAACTGAGGGACAGAGATTGAAAGATGATGACGGAGAGGGACGGGTGTGAGATGAGCCGAATGCTAAAAAAACAAAAAAGAAAAGGGCAATATTTTCATTAAAGTCATCTGCTGAGCTCTCGCGTCTCTACTTCTGCAGAATGTAGCCGCAGATATGACAAGCAGATCACGTTACCGACACAAGTGCGTGCTATCTTGTATCAGTATGCCCCTAATAACATCAGATAAATGCTTTTGTATCACCCCGTATTGTGGCACAGCAAAATTGAAAAACGGCAGCAAGCGCTGGGGCCCTTTTTGCTTCCATCGGTCTCGCACGGCGCTCGCGACAGCAATTGAGTCAAAGTGATAACGTCGCCACCTTTATTGAGACAATATTCAAGACGTACGTTCCAGCTGCTAAGTGTGAATGTTGCCACTCCATCCAATTTGAGGGTTGAAGTAATGACAGTAGTTCTAGTCCGTGGTGGCGCCGTCAACAACTGCGGCTTGGCTCCGCTTCCTCCATTTCTCATTGGTGTGGGATTGAGAGAGAGAGAGAGAGAGAGAGAGCACCTAGAAATGAGAACAAGGGTAGAGATATAATTGCTTTCTTGTCTTTTGGGGTCCCCTCGGCGGTATGGCTGGGCGAAATCGCCGAGGTTATCTCTGCGGCGCAATCTGCTGAAGTCGCACATTAATGAATAGTGTATTCAAAGTTGGAGTCTGACTAAAGCATTATGAAACACTAAATCCTCCATATTTGATGACAATGAAGTTATACAGTGGACTAACAAGTTTTAAAAAAAAGAAAATATATGCATTCGGAACCAAGTCAGCAGAAGAACCAAGAATTCCAATCACCGTAACGTAAATGCTGAGCTAATTAGCTTTTGGGTAAGAGGCTGCCCATCCATTACCTGCTTAATTGGCTTCCAATCAGCGCAAATAAAACATAGCATCGCACACGGCAGTCTGCATCATTGCGCCAGATGATTTCATTTCCTCTTGAATTATCAGGATAACGAAAGGAGAGTGACTGACGGAGGTAAATAGACTGTTGCTGTGTGTTTGTGGACAAATGCAATTGCAATCTAATAGGGCAGACGATTATTCCGATTCCAATTGATATCGGAATGCAGTGGAATGCAAATCACAATGGCTGCAATTCGATTTTTTTATTATTATTATCTAATATTAATTATTAATATGATTAGTATTATAATTTATTTTTCAATTCAAGTTTTCCATTTCAATTTTTTAGGTGGCACTAAAATGGTGGACTGACCAGTAATATAGATTTATAAAAAAATAAAAATAAAAAAAAAAGTGGGTATATATAAGTGTGTTTTTTGCTGATCTGTGGCTGGTCTTCATCTCTCAAGCACACTGTTCAAATAAAGATGCCGACCCTCGCCTGTGTGTTTGGATCCATGAAGATAACCTCCAAAAGCTCCTGACCCCGAAGGTGTTTACTTAAAATCTTCCCTCTCCTTAACGCCTGCAACCACATTGGCTATTTTTACATGACATGGAACTCCTAAAAATGAAGAAATATACAGCATGTGTTTGTGGTGGTGGTTTATAAAATAAGAATGAAGTTCCTTTTGGAGGCATAAGAACATCCCTGAGTGGATTTTCACAACAGCCAGCCTCTGTGAAGAAGAAAAAGAAGTAGAAGAAGAGGCTGTCATTATGCTGTTCAGTGAAGCGGCAATATCTGGAGCTGCTTGGGGACATGGTGGGTGGGTGGGTGGTCTTGCGTGTACAAAGCCCACCTCTGCCTGTCTACCTGCCCTCACTGTCTACGTATATGCTTGGATGCATGCGTGTCTACATCTGCTTTGTCCGATTATGGGTCTGTCTCTCAGCTCTGCGTGTGTGCCGCGCCCCAGGGATCGAACTCACCGCTCTGAGACAGCGGGGCGGATAATAAGAGGGTCCCTGAAAGATTACTCGGACTTGCTTCTTGTTCTTGTGATGGCAACTAGAGAACAAAAATGGAAAATCACTTCATGTAATCATTTATGCAGGTGAGGCTCTGCCGATTGTGCCTCCTTTGACTCTCTACAGTAGTCACAATTTTTCCATTTTTTTTTCATGCTTATTTAGTTCAACCACGATGAGCTTTACCATCATGATCACTTTGGAAAACCTTTATTTCTGTGCAAAATAAGGATTCCAAAAAATCTGTGCTAAAGCTAATTGTTTATCCGCCAAAAGGGCGAGGTTACATTTAAATGGATAAAGCAGCTTAAGATCCACTAATGGAGGTACTCTTAAGCATCCTTTATTAAAACAGACCTTTAATTTATAGCAACTCTGTCCTTCACTCTCATCACCGGCCCCTCCCCTCAGTGCTAATCCAGCCCCAGTGGTGCTCATCTTGACAGCCAATGAAATTGAGCCTGGCACTCACAGCCCAACATTATTAGTGGAGGCACAAGAATGGCTGCCTCCTCTTGCTTCCTCTGTCTTATTCGCACTCAGTGCTGCAGGGCTACAATTCCCTTTGACAAGCTCACAGCCCACATTGTGTGTGTGTGTGTGTGTGTGCGCTTGTGTGTGTGCGTGCGTGTGTGTGTGTGTGTGTGTGTGCACTAGCTTGCTAATTGCAGCTATTAGGGCTCCGGGGAGCGTCTTTAAAGCCGAGCACACTTAATGAGAGCACAGTGAGATAAATGAGAGATTGTATTTCTCGTGTTGGAGAAGCGATCGAGTGACGCCCCCTGTGAAATTGGGGAACTTTTGGGATATCAGTCAGGAGCACCGCAGGTATAGTTGACCAAAAAAAATAAAAAACAATTTTCATTTTGGAGGGAATAAGTGCTGATTAAGCTTTTGTTCCGGACAGTTAATCATACAACTCTAGGTTTGCAAAACTAGATTCTAATTCAGCATGTGCCTTGATTGTAATTAATCCACACCAGCAGTTATAGTGCATATAAAAAGTCAACACACCCCTTGGGCTGTTTGGTACCTGAGGCCTATAATTTTTTTTTTGGTATATATATATATATATATATATACTACTATTTTATATACATTTTTATACATACTGGCATGGTGTCATGTGCAGGAAATATTTATGCTAATATTACGTACATACATGGCCTCCATGTTGTTCTATAAATACATAAGAGGACATATGTAAATATTCATGTTCTTATCGTATGTCACCACAGTGTTTCCCATTATAGAAATGGCCGTTGTCGGTTTTTTTTTTTTTTTTTCTCTGGATGTCATTTCACGAGTGACTCACAACCTGTTTGCTACGAAAAGGTGAGACGGACGCGTCGAGAACGCAATTTCAACCTGAAAACAGATTCGGCGCTTGAGGGAATGAGAATGACCTGGTTACATTTCCTTCTTTTTATGCAAATGATTGGATGCTGAGAGGCTACAGTGATGCTATTCTTGGACATATGGCAACCGTCAGAACATGAATTAACTTGCTATGCTCTCACAGTATTGCCTTTAATAATGAGGAAGATGGAGAGACATTCACTCTCTCTCGGATCCTTTTGTGTCTTAGCCCGGAATGAAGTTGGACTCATCATTGTCCAGGTCCAGCGGCGCTCCAATGCGTCTACTTTGCGCCATCACAAATCCAGATGAATATATTCATCCCTTCTTGTCTTCCGCCTCTGTGTTCTGCTCCTCTTTCAGGATTACATCTTTTCCCCACTGTTGGCCGAAGGCTTCAATTTCACCGTATCTCTTCAGCAAATCCTTCTTTCTCAGCCAAACCGTTTCTTTTTCCCGCCTTACCTTCACAATCGATACACCGGGAAAACAGTCAGGAGGAACGGAAAGGAAGACGAGTCGGCCAAGTCGCGCAAAAACAAATCTGTTGTTTTAATTATATAAACAGACTATATACAGTGCGCCCAAAGTAAATGAATGCAAAAAAAAAAAAAAGATTACAAGACTCTCTGTTATAAATGATCTGTCAGCAGCATAAAAGAAACATTGCTGGCTGTTTATCCATCTCTGCTTTAAGGCCCATCTTCAAAAGGCTTCATTAACATTGTAATTTGCCTCTGCTTGGATATTATCGCTGTCTCTATGTCTGTCAGACCAAACGTCACTCGTACAATTTAAATGCAAACGACGGGATGCGTGATGTCAGATGTGCTCTTTTTAGTTGGAAATTCAAAAGAAGAAAAAAAAAAGGTGCATTGTGCACACGGTCTATTCAAATGCTCGAATATTTTCAGTGAATGCCTAAATTGTTTTTTGGGAATTCCTGAATAGGCTCATTGTGTGGATAAAACCCAAAGACTGAGATCTTGCATAAAAAGTCTACACACCTCTGTTCAAATATTAATTTTTGTGGTATAAAAAAAAGACCAAGATAACAACAGATACATTAATAGGCTTTTTTTTTTCTTTTTTCCACAAATCAATCTCATGCTGGACACTGAAGCAGCCCTGGAAATATTTCCTCCGGCCAGAGATCAATAATTGGATTGAATACCCAAAGACTACTAATCCAATTTACTTTTTTTTCCTGCGCGGTGATCTAGTTAAAAGCCGCTGAATTTTGCGTTATCAGTGTAGGCAGGCGGAAACTAGCAACCAAACCACAGTTTCATCTTGAATTGAGCTGCTCGGTATTTTATTCCATTTTTTTTTTTTTGTGTGTTTTAGCGACGTCATCCGTGTGACGCCATGACTCCTCACCACCTGACCTGGCAAACACACAATGCAACATTTCTCTTTGCACCCTCAAAAGCACAGCCCGAGGGAGGACAAGGGAAGTCCGCGAACTCTTTTAAGATGTTATAAAATCAAAGGCAAAAGTCGACGCCACCATTTTTTTTTTCTTTGCAGTGACGCACGACGGGTTACAGTGTTAAGTGTGCGCTGAATTATTAAGAGTAGCGGTTCAATATGTAGAACATGAGCACAAGGGCCTTTAATCTGCGCTGTCTTGAGGGAAATCAGACAGGAAGGGTTTTGTGTAGAACGGAATCAATATGTCCTTTGAATGCTAAAACGCGGACCATGCGGAACACAACGTTCTCGCATGGATCAGGTTTGCATATAGACGACGTCGCTTTTATGAGGCCACACCAAGGTTTTACAGATCATATCTTATACTGACTTTATTGTTGCAAAAATACAATAAATTCCATCTTGAATGTAGGAGGGGGGAATTATTACGAGCACGTAAATTCAAACCTTTTATGCTTCATATCACTCAGTAATAAGTCTGTATACATTGTCCTAAATGCTATTCTCTTAATAGTCTCGAAATAATGCACAGTAGGGTCAACACCTTGGGGGGATAATTTAAAAAAAAAAAATACACTGTTTTGGAAAAAGAAGTTTTTTTCTTCATAAACTGACATTTAACACTGCCGTTGTATCTTTTCAAATCCACTTTAGTGCGTGGTGAGAACTATTCATTTACAAGCATAAAAGATTTTTTTTTTTTTTTTTTTTTGCAAATGGATTAGGGTCAAGCCATGCTAGCATCACGATTTTGGCTTGGCATTTACGAAAAGAAAGTAGAAAAGCAAGAGTAGCGGCTCTTTCACACGCCGGCTATTCAATCTAGCGAGGCCAAAGCAACAGCGGACACACCTTTCTGCTTTTCAGCCTGTGGGAAGGAAAGTCCCCCGCATGGAAGTCGCCCGGCGCTGAAAGGTCAAACCACTCGCAATCTCGTGGAAACTCCACACCGCGACTCCACTTCAATAACAGTGCACGCTCTGTCCGGCTATCTTCTCGGGTTCTATCACATTTCCAAAACAGGCGAAGGGATACCAGGCCCCAGATGTTTGCAGAATGTCAGGACAATGTTTTGACCTTTTTGACGGGCGTGAATATAAATGGATATCTTGTAACGTCGACTTTTGCATTTACCCTGGCCTTTTGCCGTCTTTTAACATTTAACCACTGTAAAGCCAGAAAACACTTTGAAATTGACAGCAGCGCATGCAAACAAAGGTGGTCGCTACCATATTTATGAATCCATCTTGGCTTTAGTTTTTCCAGATATGTCGTTTGAGTTCAAGCGTGTCTCTGGCTGACTGTTTGACACGCGGCGGCGAAAAGGTGAGGCGAGGATAAGGCGATATGAAAGAGAAGCGTGGAGGCTGCACACGGCCTTTATCACCTCCGTGCACATTGGGGTGCCAGGTTATTGTGTCATTAACAGCCAGCAACTCAACCTTGATAATATTTAAATTATGTACGACGTGCCGGCACCTGCGCTCAGTAAAGCGTTTTGCCTTTGCCGCTCGGACTGAAAATCATATTTTATCAAAGTGTTTGTTAATACAACGTGTACGAGAGAATATCTCCGTTTTTCCCAATTTGTAGTCGAGACGAGTCATTTGATTTAACCCTTAAGCAGATCATCAATCTTATAGCAATTGTTTCTCTTGGACTTGGCAAGAACAGCAGTACTTTGTTTTATTTTTCAGCATAAATATCTTTATATATATATATATATATATATATATATATATATATATATATATATATATATATATATATATATATATATATATATATATATATATATATAAATGGATGGATGGATGGATGGATAAATAAACAAATAAATAAATGAATGGAAGGATAAATTAATTAATTAGTTAAAAAAATAAAATAAGATAATAAATACATAAATAAATACTATATTTTAATACATATATATATATATATATATGTCTTTGGAAACCTGGCTAGAAGCTTCATGATGACTTAATATTCTTGCAAAAAAAAAAAGGAAGTTTGTGGATGAAATAAGACAAGTTGGAGCAAATGTGTAAACGAAAAGGATGAACTAGTTGCAAAGTCAGCGGTGATAAGTTAGGTGCGCGTCGACTGTATATTGTCCACATTGAGTAAGGACCCCGATGGAATAGCTTCATCTATCATCTACTAATGGTGTTGGCCCTGAGTCAAATTTTGGGGCGAATCGCTCTTTCTCTATCATTATGACTTAATGACTCTTGGATGTGTCTCCTTTTAGCTCTGCATGCTGTCTCAACTGTGAGATTTAGTGCTCCACTCCCACCGCATTTGGCAATGAAGCCGTGCCTCTGCAAGGCGGTCGGCTCCATCCGACTCCTTCCTCTCGGGCTTTTTCCCCATAAAATCCTTATCATGTTCTCTCATAAATGGTGATTTGAGTGAGATAAAAGCATGAAAGTGGCAGAAAATGTCACAAAGATACGAGGGGTGTTCTTTTATCAAATTCAAATGGTGGTTACGGTAAATAATTGAGGGGGGGTGGAGTAGTTGGATTCGCACAAATACAATATGGTAAAGTAGTGGACCATTTACAAAAAGAAAAAAAGGGTTACTTGTGGACCAATCTGGTGTTTAACACAACCGCATGCTAAAATAAACTCCAGATATGAACGCTCATCAATCTGAGCAGCCTTCGTTAAAGTGGCCTGCTGTAAACTTTAATTATAGGGCGAAAAGTGTAACCATGAGGACAAGGGTGCTTGGGTGCAACTGCTCAAACACACACACACACACACACACATAGATCCAAATACTCATTTCAACATCTTTTCCCCCCTCCAGGCAGGCAGCTGTACACAATTGCGAGTTTTTGGAACCAAGTCACAAGAGACGAGCGAGACAACACCTGGGTGAGCAAAGTCTTGACCGATGGTCTGGCCAACACTCCCACAAATAAGCCCAAGGTCATTTTGTTATTTCCACAGTCTGATCGCAGATAAGGTTAGGCTAACTCACGAGGGAAACGCTTCAATAACATCACAGGATTCTTTGTTTGTTTGTTTACTTCCAAGCACTCTCTCATTCATTCAGCCGAGCAGAAATCATTATTATGTGCACATTCTGACCATTCCATTTGTGTAAACTATACAAAAGCTTTTTGACTATTTTATCTTTAGCCATTCTGAATGGCTTTTTATATGAACCTCAAATCATCGTCATTTCCACTTTGAATTTAAACTTGAGTATTTCCCTGCCAATTTCCTGACGGCGGCTCTTGTATATCGACGCTTAAATGTTGGCAGCGGATTGTCGTGTCTTGCAAGAGTAAACACAGGACAAAAGCAATCAAACAGTTGGCCGCGCTGTGCAAAACACTCAAGTGTAATTGGCGCTCGGAAGAAAACCACTCGGATTATTTTGAAATCCTCACGGATGGTTTTAAAGAGGCGCTAATTTGTCTGCGAATATTGCAATTGCAACCCACGATTGAGTCAACAAAACCCGACGGTCATCCATTCCAATGTTTTAAGCAAGTAGATGACAAAGAATTAAGAGAAGAGCCTCCGGGGGAGGCTTGAAGCAATTTGCAGAAAAGCCTCGTGAGCTTTTTGCTAGCGATTATTATGACAGTTGAAATGTGTGTGCGCTCACAGCCGAGGAGAGGGAGGGAGGGAGTCAGCCGAGGGCAGCGTGAGCCTTATTGAGGCCAACAGAGGCCATTGTTATCCCTAATATCAATTCAAAGCTTGGCTATCAGATGCAGCTGCTCAACGATGGAAATTAGACTTGTTCCTCGCTAAAGCGCGGTCACGCCAAGGGCACGTTCGGACAAATGAATACGGTGGCGTCCGTGGATGGGTCGCCGCCACCAAAGATGACGCCTCATTTCGCTTTCCAACTTGCCTCCCCCCCCCTCCTTCGCAGACTAATAAGCACATGGCTAACATTTTATTTCCATGCTTTTCATTTGAACGTCAGCTGTAAGTTTGTGTGATGAATCAGTTGAGATGTGGTTTGTTATTCTACTCTGGAAAAAAAACTGTGTGAAAGTAGGATGCATTAAAATATGCTATTTTAGTAACCTGACCGTATTTCTTGGAAAATTGTACACAACAAATCCAGCCAACCTGGTTAACTGGAACCATCTTGCCAGTCTTGATCCGGCAACACACCTTGTAAGAATCCGGCTCTGCTTCTTTTTTTTTTTTTTTTTTTTTTTTTTTTTTTGCTATCACTCGAATCCGCCGTGGAGCATCCAGGATATAAATCTTGTGAATTTACAACCTGTGCTGCAGTCAGCTATCTGTTCCGATGCCCTCCACCTCCTCCTGATCTTGTCTGTGTAAAGCCTGCTCGCCTTTAATACTGTTGTCACGCCACATATCAGCCAACGTTGTTTGCTCTGTCGCTCTGCTACTGTATGGCATCCTCTACGATAAGAACCTCTGAGGGGGAAAAAAAAAAAAAAAAAAAAAACAGGCACTAAAAATTTACCCCACAACAATCCACCCTATTACCACATCATTACAAATAATAAAATTAGATTTGTGCGTTAGTCAGAACCAAGCGGCTCGTCTCGATTTCCACCGAAAGGCCGTGCGACGATCGCATCAGTCGGGGCCTTGTGAGGAACCGCTGACCCATCGACCGCCGTGATCCATGGCTGACTGACATCAATAGACATTCATCAGGGATTGTTTCAGCTCAGGCCACAGCCTGGCGGCGACCGCGGCGTGAGGAAAAGCAACAAGCGTCACTTTGTCCTCCACGCTGACATCGAACACCATGACCAGGGGAAGTGGTGCAATGCTGGAAAGAACACGGCGGGTACCTTCACATGGATAGAAACGAACAGACGATACAAGTTAAGCTAATCAAACCGGAATGGGGAGCGGCTATGTTCATTAGCATTCCCAACTGCTGTTTTGCTCTTAAGTCATCTCTATTTTTCTCCCTTATGAATCTACTACTTAAAATGAACAACCTCTACTCTCTTAGGCCCCTTTCAATTAGAAGATAATCTAAGACGTAATCACAAACGGAATGGAAGCTCACTCACGTTGCATGCTAGCTCTAAATTCCGCGTCCCCCCTCCTCTGCTGAGTTAAAGCCGCGAGTGGAGTCAGAACACGGTGCCAATTAGCCTTAAAAAGACGATTGCGTTTGATTATTGTGATCAGTTTTTTTGTTTGCTTGAGTAGATTGCAAACATGCAGGGTGGCTACAAGTGGAAGGATTTTTCATGTTGCTTAGCTGCTCCCTGTCCAAAGCAAACACGGTGACTCAGCATTTTGCCGTGATGCCGTACGCAAATGGAATAATCTGCCAACAGATGCGAAGCCATCTTGCATTGTGCATTGAATGACTTTGTGTTCATTTTTTAACCAGTGTATTGTGTATAAAATATTATTATTTCTGAAATGGATTCTCAGTTATTTTGTCATGGGAATGAATATATTTCTTTGATGTTTTCGAGCAAAAACAGAAGTCTTCCATCTTTTCAAGCTACTGAAGCAGAGATGGGAGTGGCTGCGGTGACTGATGCGCTCCTTAATATGCCTGCCTAATGTTTCATTGATGGACCGACTTGTCGTCTCCATGGAGGCATTTCGGAGAGATTCCAGCAGATGAATTTGATGTGGCGGAAAAAAAAAAAAAATGCCGCACTGTAAATGAGCCAGGCTAAATATTGGCCAGTGAAAAGACGCCCTCTTCTTGCACGGTCGGGATGTGCAAGTTATTTCCGAGAGGAGCACAGAGAATCATTTATGTCTCTCTCTCTCTCTCTCCCTCTCTCTCACTCTCTCTCTTTCTCGCGCTCGCTGTATCTGAGTTCAGCCAATCTGCGCGCAGTGACGCACAGAGAAAGGCTGGATTTTGCCTCGACTTCACCATCATATTTAATGCACCCGCCCAGATGCTCACTTGTTACAAGGCGTGCTTCTTTCGCTTCTGCTTATCCAGCTGCACACCCTGAAGGTGTCCCGCTCCCTCCCTCGTCTTGTTACCTGTGCAAACAGGACCGCCTCCGTTGAGAATTGTCAACCCGGAGAGCTGATTTTTTTTTATTTCGGGGAGGATAAGTGCGCGTCGACCACTTACGGGGACTTTTCCGTGTATTTTTTATTTTTTTTAAAAGCTCCACAGCGAAGATCTGAGCTTGTGGTGTGTGCGTGGTTTTTTTTTTTTTTTTTTTTTTTTTTTCCGCCGCGCGGATGTTGGACTCATGTGCGACTCCGGACCTCCGCGTTTAACGGATCCATATTAGGTTCCGCCTTTGGCCTCTTTGGAAAGCGGCCGTGTGACGACGATGTGGCTTGCGCAAATCGACCGTTGGTCTGAAACCGGTCGACCTGGATGCTCGTTGATGAACCTTTAAATAATCTGTACAAAGCTTGGGGGGGCGGGGGGGTGGGGGGGGGGAGAAGAAAGAAAAACAGGAGTCTGATGCTGAAGCCACAACACTTGAACACTGAATCCTCTACTCAAGACGGCCAGTGAGGATGGGTCATTGGTGTTTAATGTTTATTTCATTAGACTGGCATCCAGTCTAATTAACATCATCAGTGATGTAGTCAGCCTGTGCATCTGCGTGCTCATCATCTGCAGTAAATACTCACATCTGCTCAAAAGGGAGACCATGAAGATGATCCTCCTGCGGAAATTCCGGGTTTTGATCCTTATGGTGTTCCTGGTGGCGTGCTCCATGCACATCATGATCGACTTACTCCCAAAGCTGGAGAGGCAAGGCGTGGGAGGCTGCTCCTGCTCGCACACTCCCAGCGAGGAGCCTCGCAGCTGGGCCAAGCAAGGCTGGCCCAACAAGCACACCTTGCGCATCCTGCAGGACTTCAGCAACGAGCCCAGCACTTCCAACGTCTCGTCCCATTCCCTGGAGAAGGGCCTCGCTGCAGGAGACAAGTCTCAAGGCATCAAGAGGCCGGAGCATTACGCCCAGCGCGGGGACAGGAAACGACAGTTCATTCAGGACACGACAGTCAGCAAGAACACGCCGGCCAAGGGTTCAAGGCTGGCTGCCCTCTATGAGCACCCTTTGTATAAAAGGTCCTTGACTCCGCTCACAGATGAGGACACGCTGTTCAACGTCAACGCGGACATCCGATTTGACCCCAAAGCAGCAGAGCAGGAGTGGTATTTTATTTTTTGTTTAAATAATCATCAGTCCCTATTAAGAAAGTCTGCCTCGCAATTCTGAGGTTCAGCGTTCGAATCTCAACCCCAGCCTTCCTGTTTGGAGTTGGCATGCTTTCTTTGGGTACACTGGGTTCCTCGCAGGTTCCACAAACATGAGTACAAAGTAGATTGACACAGATTTCCTGCCAAAAGTAAAAGAACAAATCCCCCAAAAATGTACACTATAGATTTGTTTAATTTATTCAATTTTGTTTCGTTAAGTAAATGCTCAAAAAAAATTTTTATCTGGATCCAGAAACATTTTTAAGTGGGCTATCTGTATCCAGATGATTTTATTTCGTACGACTACTTGGTGAAATAAAATTGAGCAAACCCAACACCATTTTTTTTTCATTGTCGCGCAAAAGATGAAGTAGACTTAAGTGGACCGCAAAAGTGATGTGGTGGGCGTTATCTGGCCCACGGGCCTTAGGTTGGACACCAATGTCCATAGGTGTAAATGATTGTCTCCAGTTTACCTGCAAATCTACCTGTCCATCAGAAGACTTTAATATTTGGAAAAGAGTCTTGGGAAACTATTATCTCACACCTGACTGCTATTTTACACCATTGACACGACTTCAACTCGATTCATTGCCACGCAACCGCATGGGTTTGCATCTGTGCAGCACCTGTCAAAAATATAACTGTCAACGTTCTCATGCAGGAATGCCGACGGCAATCCCGAGGAATTCAGCCCCACTGGAGAGCTGACGGCCGACTCCTATCCCAATTGGCTGCGCTTCCACATTGGAATTAATCGTTACGAGCTCTACTCCAGACACAACCCCGTCATTGACGCGCTGCTCAAGGATCTCGTCAACCAGAGGATCACCAGTGTGGGTGAGTCGCGGGCTTCCTTTTGGGGAGAGGTCACTTTGCTGCTCGGGTGACAAGCAATTGTTTTGTCGGGCGCCACCTGCAGGCGTGTCATATAACGCAAGTCGGATCTGATCCGCCAAAATCGTCTCAAAGCATCAAGAACACCATAAAATCCCTCCAAAGCTTGGCTGCAGTTTGATTTCAATGCAAATGCTTTTTTTTTTTTTGATCGACAAGCGTGATGTCAATCTGAGAGCTAGAAAGCCTCAGACTGAGTGAAAATAGACACCTAAAAGAACAGGTTTTTTTTGTTTTTTTCAAATTCTTCCTGTTTGGCTCAGTTCAGTTCCCAAATTCCAGAAGTGCTTCTCGCCTCAGGGTCGCTCATGTTGCAGTCACTCTTAAAGGGGATTGCACGATTCTGCCTTTAAGAAACCCCAAGTGGCCTTTATCCAAGACGAAGAACCTACCTGGGAGTGTTACAAAAGAAACATTCCTGGACTTCTTGGAGATTTGGATCATTTCCTCTTCCTCTTACTTTCAAATACTCTGCTTGGGTGGATCGAGGCAGGCGCACTCTAGCCAGTTAAATACATGGTGAGTCAGTAATTACAGAGCCGTGACACAAGCTCGGGGCACAACACCAACACAAGCCAACAGCGCTGTGTTATTATCTCAACTTCAGGCAAGCAGTGCTTGCATGGAGTCGACACCAACAAGTTCTTTTTCATTAGCGGCGACTGAGCCAAGGCAGCAAATATTCCACTCTATCACCTCTTTATTAACTGTGAATTATATTATTCACTCGAGCGTAAAGGAATAAGTTAGCCGCGGAATAAAAACAAGCTGTTAACTTTTAACGGCCCAGGTATCATTTGAAATCGATTTGGAATGTAATGTTCAAAAGTCTACACACCCCAGTTGAAAGCAAGATAAATCAAAACTATGATCTACAAACTGTACAGCTCAAGAGAAAAAAAAAAGTCAAGATTCACTATTACTTGACATTTGAACAGGGGTGTGTAGACTTTTTCTAGCCACTATATTATATACTGTATCTCATCCTTAACTGTCAGACAAATATATAGAGGTCGGGCTTATTTTGTAAGTCCTCGAGCTGGTAGCCCGGTCCCTCGGGTGCCTTTTATTATGCGCTGTCATGTTTTGAGGGGGGGAACATGAGGTAGAGGAGGCTGATTAGGAACATGAAGCACGAGAGGACGGCGGTGACTAAAAGGCCAAAGCCAACAATGGAGAAATGTTTGTAGATTGACACGTGTATTGTGTTGTGATGCAGCTTTGGGGCTATTAAATGATGTAAACAGGCATTGCTCCTACTTTGTTAAAACGTCAAACATTAGCGGAAAGCCCGGCGGGCGCAAATGCATACTTCCTCTTATCATGCATAATAGGTTTATTAAGTGTTGTTTCATTTTGGGAGCTTTATGTGAAAAGCTTTTCTGAAAACGGGGGCTTTGGATGATATGGGGCTTAATGGACTTAAGTCTTAATTTTGTTTACCTGTTTGGTAAAACAAAACATGATAAAACTCATTGCGTGGGTATATTCATTAGCGCTTTGTTGATAGCTAGCTTGTCGAGTCATGTCTATAATTTGAATACGCAAGCTTCTACCAAGCCAGAGTTGTCATTTTAATTCACAATATCATTTTGTTCCTTAAGAAAATATTCTTGCATTCTATGAACAGGTTTTTATTATTATTTTTTTTTTTTTTACTCCAACAGCGATGAAATCTGGAGGCACCCAACTCAAGCTCATTATGACCTTCCAGAACTACGGACAGGCGCTCTTCAAGCCCATGAAGTAGGATCACTTTTCATTGTTATTACTTGTCATATGATATTTTAAATCTGAAATTGGACTATGTTTGTAGTCATATTAGGATATTATTTTTGTCGTCATGACTCATTCTATGCATTCAAATGCAGATCAAACCTAGCTCCGACTGATCAATACAGCCTTGTTAATTGCAGAGGCCATTTCATGCACTTAAGATCAACATTTTGCTTTTATAGACATCCTCCAAAAACGGATTAAGGCTTGTAACTTACTGTAACTAAGTGCTTCTGAAAATGGTTCTAAGAAAGACAAAGCCCAAATTAATATGCCGAAGATCCGCTGTGCTTTAAAGAGCAAGCCTTGGATTGACTCTTAAAGCCAATAAAAAGGCTGCTGAGAGAAACGACTTGACGTGATCTCGCAATCCGAACCGTGATGGACAATTTAACGGCTGCTTTTTAGCGTCCAGTCGGTCCATACCGTTTGCATTCATATTTCATTTATCGGTCCTAGCACCTAAAAAGAGGAATTCAGAAACACAATTTGTAATTTTTTTTGGATGAAACTGGGGGGGGGCTCCCCGGGCACCCCCGCACAGCCGGGTGGCTTAACTTGTTGAGATAAGCAAAGCCCACCCGCTGCTAGCAAGTTTTATGAAATCACGCCGCAGTGTTGGATGATAACGCATCCCGAGAGAAGTAGCGCTTTGCTTCTAATCCTTCCTCAATTCATGGATTTAAATGTCACCCATCTTTTGTTATGCCGATTGTAATTTAATTGCCGGTTAATGACGTTCTAATGTTTGGCCCCGGCTTGTCAGCATCCGAGCGAGGTTAAGCGCGCACTCGATAGGTAGACATTTCTCAGATTGTAATTACCGCGTCGGTCTTTTGTCAAGCTTGAAAATCATACTGACGGGCCTGGATGACGAAAAGCGGAAGAGGGGGAATTGTAAAAACACATCTGCTTCCAGAATACATTTGTGACAATGAGGCGCTCTACTAGCTGTTCAATCCAGTTGAGCTGCGATGGAGGTCATGGCACATTTGCACACATCCTCCGACGTCCTCTTTGATTCGACGTGTCACAGAGATCGAGGCGTCGCCCGCGCCCGACAGCCAGGAAGTGGAACAGGCGTGCGCGAGCTGTCTGGGCAATCATATTGATCCCACCGTCCGTGTCTGTAGACTTTAGTATCCGCCACCGGCCGCTTTCCTACGCTCGCTTTTCCGTCTGGAAGATTTGGGCTCTAAAACACACATGAAGGAATCAATTCATAAACGGTGTGTATTGACACAGGTTGTATTTTATTTTCGTCTTTGGAAAAGGCTGCTTTTGTGTGTGCGGGCAAGCTGTGTTTTCATTGCTGTTTGTTTGCTACAACAGTCAGTCCACATGGATTTCTGCCCATTGTTTTGACTTTGTATTAGCGAGCAGTTGTTTACTTGCGTGAGTAATGTTTCAGGTGTTGGGTTTCTATGGCCACAAATCAAGACTTTGCTGTTTTTGGGCGGGGGAGGCATTCTAGCCGATGATGTCAAAGGGGACTCCACCCTCTGACTTTCTGTCTGCACTCTGCTTTTCCCAAACATCCTACAACCCAGCTCAGCTCATCTAACAACATTTTCACAACACCAGCAGTCGGGTGGCAACAATTTTGGTCACTTTTTGTGCTTTTAAATCACTCCAGGCGTCTCTTTTCTTTTTCACAATCCAATTACAGTCAGCACTTGGGATGTTAAATTTGGATTGACAAAGTTACCAAAGTATTGCTTTGTTTTTCTGGACTATTTTGAGTGACTGCAAAAGGGCTGAATCTTCCAAAGGGTGGAGATTGTTAATAAACTATAAAAAAAATGTAAAAAACTATAAAAGAATACCACCGTTTTTTTTGAGACGGTACTTAATATAGTTCTGCAATTTTCTTTTCAGTTCTTCACCGTTATGGTTTTGTTCCAAAGTTATTTCAAGAGCGCTGATTGTAATATTTACAGTGAAATTAGCATGGGAGCGCACAAAGCCCATTAGATAATGAGTGCAGATGATCGATGACAAGAGGTGATTGACGCAATGACGGTCTTCCGCTCCTTCCCGCTCCCACTTAATTGTACCGCTTGCCAATCATCCGGCCCCTCAGTCTCATCCCAATCAATGGGAGTATTCTTACGAGACCCGCCGGCCGGATCTCCCGATGGGCCGATCCATAATTGCGCTGAGTCGGGGACCCGTGAGTCATCTTTGATTGACACCATGGGGAGACGGGAGGCGGGGGCTACATAATGTCGTCTGGTTTGTGTCAATAATGTATTGACAAAGGCGTAAATAATAGCCTGGAGGAAATGTCTGTGTTAAATGTGCGATATCCGTGAGAATTACTGGATGTGGCATACGGGAAAACGACGCTGAAGGAAATTTGTCTTCTAGTTTGCTAATGTAAGGGCAAGGGGCCATTGACGCACAAGAATCAGCAGATGTTGTTGTTCTCGTTCTTTTAAAGGATGTCGAATTATGAATAGCAACATTCACTTTGGTTCACTATTAAGTGCAGAAGCCCATTGAAAGAAAATGGAGGGAACGTCAATAGCTCACTGAAATTGTTGTGGAAATTATTTTGGCATTTTTTACATCCTGGCCCCTCAATTTTCTCCCTGTGTTTGCAGTCATGTTTTGTGCCCATGCTTTGACTTTGGAAATAAAGGGATGAACCGCCCGAAGAGAAGTCATTCACAGAGGATGTGACGGCCATTCCATTATAAACGTCACAGAGGGGGAGGGGGAGTGTAGGTTTAAAGTGCATGTACATCATGCAGCTGCGCTCAAGCACGTCATAAAGCATTTAAACCTTAGGACAAAAAAAAAATAATCCACAGGGTTGCTCAGAGCAAATAATTGACAGAACATCAACGGCATCCTTTACATGCCTCACATGATTGAAATTCAGAATTGATGCACACTTCAAATAACATCCCAAGGTGTCCGTGGTTATTTGCAAATCATGAATTAGTACATTAGTGTGCCACATCCACAACAAAGCCGGGCGCGCTGAGTGCATGAATAATTACAGTCAGAATAGCTTGAAAAATACCACGGCAACCAAACCATTCATCCTACTCACAAATAACCGATTGTTTGGTTTCAAACTGTAATTACCGTGCAACGTGTTTAGCGCCACTTAAGAACCCGCATTCAGATATATTTTCACTAGTTTGTGTTAAGTGTTCCATGAGGCGTTTTTCTAAGACTGCCTTTTAAATCGAGTAAGAATAACATGAGTTAAAGGTACAGAGTGAGCAGCGGAGTGATTATGAAGGATCCAATTGTGCCTTCGGGCTTCATTAGCTGGCTCAGCGCGATCGGCCAACCGGACCGCTCTGGTCTGGACTCATAATGTATATCCACGTGTGGATTTTGAAATGTTCATTTTTGGAATTGAACTACTAAAATGAAAATGTTCTTCCCTAGCTGTGAAAATACACTTCTATGTCTTTAACTCATTCACTGGCAGTCCAGCTAAAATGACATCTATAACCGTCAATGGTAGTGAATGAATGAATTGCACTAAAATGTGAGTATGATGTAAAATCACACAAGAAACTTACATTGAGCGGTACAACTAATCTACAGTCTAGCGGGAATAGGACAGCTTGTGCCCAAACAAGTCTGCGGTAATAATCTGTTAATGTTCCGCTGGCGTGATGCCATCTCCAGTGTCGAGCAGCCATCGTGATTTATGTAGATAACGGTAAGTTAGAGAGCTTTGGCCCGCTAATGCATTCTTACACACAGGCGTCGGCTCCAATCAGTACTGCTTAGAAGCTCACTCATTAACTTTGACGTAAGTCAATTTTCGCACTCTGTAAGCCAGCACATTAAAAAAAAGACTACTTTGACACTCCTCGGCTTGCATTTATTTAATAAACTAAAATCATCTGTATCGAGAATGACTCGCGTAATTGTTTGTATTTACGGGCTGATGTGTATCTGAAAGCAAAAGCCAAGTTCGGGCCTTCCAGGAGCGGGAATGTCTTAACGATGTTATCGCTCAGATGCCCCCTTCAGGTAATTGTTATCAGCGTTAATTCTTCCTTTGGACCAACGATAAGACGGCGTTGCAGCATATCAAAGCTTCAATATTCCGATCACAATGACCCAGTAAAAAGACATTTTTCAGGTTTGTCTGTTTGGATCAACCTGTTTGTCTTTGCAGGCATTATTGGAAACAATGTTTCTCAGACATGACGCATTTAAGTACTGTAATTACCGCCTACAAAAAAATTTGTTTCCTCAAATAGCATAGAGCGACATTGTGAGCAAGGTTTTTGGTGTGACGTACTCGCGGATTTTCCCCAGGCCTCATAAAAAGCACGTTTGTTCCTTAAATTTTTTTTTTTTCTCATTTGGGTGCAAAAAATCCCCAAACCTCTTAATTACACGCATGTTGTAAAAACCCAGTTCATCTTTTGTGCCTGTGTGGGACGAGTTAGCTTTTCAAACGTCTGTCAGCTTGTCTCTTGGCTTTAGAGCGAGCTGTCAATCAAAGGCGGCTTTTACCGGCTGTCTGAATGCCGGCGCACTTTGGGAGTTGATGCGCCAGTGGAACGCATTGATTCATTTGGCCCGACCCGACTGAAGAGGTGCTCTCCCTCTTTTTGTCCTCGCAAATTCAATCAACAAAAAGCAACTGGCTCGCTCACTTGTATTTACTTCACGGAAGCTAAACAGGATATTCATCAGGATGAAGGAATTAGTAAAGAAATGGGACATTTTAATTGGCTGATGATGCAGATGCGACTAGAGTTTGGATGACCCGCGAAAAAAGCAATTTGTCAAACGATCAAACAAGACAGATTTAGCGTCGAAATGGTGTTTTTATGTTGCCGCATTTTTTGCGACAAGGGATCTGAGAGCAGATGGAAGAACATATAAAAACAGATTCTATCTTTTATCCTATACCACTGGGGCTGACTGCTTTAGTTTTACAGAAGTATGCAGCGTTTTATGGTGTGGTGCAATCTGGTGTGCAGCCCGCCACGGTTTCTCTTGTGATCTTCATTCTTTGTGGTTTGACGCTCTTCTAGAACTGTTAGGGAAAGCACCTTTTCCCCGGTTGGGAGGGGTCGGGGAGGGGATAATTAACAAGAACTGCATGTTCCTCATTGTCAGCTTTAATTAGAAATCTTAAGGTATTTCATTTGATTATTATTTTTTTACATTTATCTCATTCCTTTAGCTTCACCTCTTAGCATCTGGACGCTCGGCCTAATTAGTCCCCTCCCTGACGTGTCTGCGGCATCTGTTCCACGCCGCCGCGTTCTGCCGAGACTTGATTGAAGTCGAGCGCTTTACTCGTGTCTGCTTATTCCCGCGCGCTTCACTCGCTCCGTCCTGCAAAGACAGAAAGAAGAAAAAGGCCTGCGCAGTCAAAACAAGTGATGCAACCAAGCCCAGATGAGGAGATAGAAAGAAAAAAAAAAGCCACCCGCCATGCACAAGTCTCGGCACGAATGCTTGCCTTGCATCACGAATCACATCGGGAGCACGGCAACTTTATAATAATATACCTTGAAAATGGAGCCTAGTTATGATTACTTAACTTTAAAAGTAACTTAGTTCTCTTACTAAAAGTGAAAGTGGGTCATATTTGGCATGAACACTGCAAGTATTTACCACAATCGATTAATTCATCAAATCGGGTGTACCTAATATTTTGGTTGGTCATTGCGGCATATAAAACGAAATAATGTTGTGAGTTGGTTGGGTAAATAAGCTCACCAACAGAAAACGTTGGCCGTTCATTTCCTCATGACTCAGTCTCCGAGTGAGGGTTTTTGCATTTCTATTTGTGACGGTTTTGCATTTTTATTTGTGACGGTTTTGCATTTTTATTAGTCCAACAAATGCCATCGAAATAGTATGCACGGAATTAAAAAAAAAAAAAAACACGAAATGCTGTTTTGAGCGTTTTGGGCCTATAGCATCCCTATACGATCCCCGGCAGCCCCCGTGATTATTAATGTCAGTGCCGTGTGGATAAAGAAAGGATAAAGAAAAGACCATATGTTAGGACTCACCAAAGGATTATGGTTTGTTGTTGTTCGTAAGAAGGAGGGAGAGCGACGGAATGAGCGAGTCGGAGAGAAAAAGTGACTTGAGCATTGTTAGGCCTGCCGAGGAGAAAGCGGCTTGGCAAAGTGGGCGCGGATTAACGCGCGGCAAGTTAGCGCATCGTTCCCAATATGACGCTGCGTAGCGTGTCCGGCTAACTGTGTGCGGGGGTGGGGGTAATGTTTGTCCGGCGCTTATTCAAATATGAGCTTTGGAGCCGCAACAGAAGATGGCCTAAAAAAAAAAAAAAAAAAAAAAAAGGTCAACAGTTGAGGGCATTCATGGGGACGTTCTCTGGTCATTAGATAAGCCCTTATCACTTGTCACTGTGTATAGATTTGTGCGCTATGCTAATGGTTACAAAACATACAAAACATACAATACAGCAAACAGCGGAAGTTGTAGTTCCAGTTCAGCTCATCCAAAACTTATTTGCCATTCTAAAATATCAATTATTTCGCCCCCCTTTTAGCCCCCTTTAGCTCCATTCTCAAGCCATGCCCCGGGTGAGCTATTTTTAATTGACTATAAAACCTTAATTTGATGAGAAATGTGTCATTTAATCCTGCTGTAGCACTCTGCTACATACATTATACAACAGGGCCCGGCCAATTAATCGGCCGGACAATTTAATGGGACGATTATGGCCCTTCAAACATTGGTGAAGATCCGCCCAATGAAATGCATTGAGAGGAGGAGGAGTAGCCATATTGGTCAGGCCTTATTATATACAATATGTACAACTCCATTAAATCAATAAAGTCCCCAAATATAGTTGGCTACTTATTTATTTTTTTAAATGGCCTTGAGCAGAAATTTGAATCGGCAATGGAAATGAACAAGAGCTCATTTCCCGTTGCCGCAAATGGCCATGATTCATCATCAACACTTCAAACACTTATTATTTATTGGCAACAGCATTCTAACCATTGTGTTATTGGAGAACTTTATCCTGCAATAGGAAACACATTCATAAAAAAAAAAGAAAAGAAAAAACATCACTGTGTTAACTCTTCAGTTATTAATCAGCTTGAAAATAGCCTGTCATATCTGTCAGGACAGCATCATTTCAAACAATTGGTTAAGTGCTCCCTGGTCTCCTGTGAATGCAGCGCAAATGACAAAAATGGGTTTTAGATGTATGAAGCTTCCCACTGTGTTATTGCTCGAAACAAACAAAAGTCTCTTTCCAGTCACTATGCAAACACTCGCATGTTCCATGAGGATTATGCTGCTTTCTTTCAGCGGGTAAATGCGTGACTGCACGCAAGTTGTTGTTGCCTGTCGTCTGCTGGGCCAGTTGGCAGTCACGCTCTCCGCCAACTTTCGAAAACTGCGTGCCCCCCCCTCCCCTCCCCTCCCACTTGTCCATAATATTCCAGGCATGTCTCACCTACACGTCAGGCGCACCGAGACTCATTTTCATCCGTAGAAACGTGAGGGGACTTAAATAGTACAGTATAGACGAAATGCAAATCCTCCCATATCCCGCAATGCCGCTTTCATTTCTTCTCCTCACGCATCAAGTGGAAACATTTTCAAATCTGTTGTAAATTGTCACCGTTCTCACCAAATGTGTTTTTGGCTGCTCGTAAAAACCTTCCAGACGGTCCTTATAAATGTTTAACAAGGTCAGCTTTGCATTGCGCTTCCATCCACGTGGTTTTTCTCTTGCACATTTAAATAAGAGCTTTTACATAACAGAAGAACTGATTACATTTTAACACTGATACACTCCTGAGGTGATTTTTTTTTTTTTGTGGCTCCTGGTTGGTTTATTTCTGTCTGCTTCCATCTCACTGACATTCTTGGGCTCCTCGCATCCAGTTTGCCTTCTAGGCCTTCGCCGCGCTTTTCTCACGGCTCCACGCTTTCCCGATGCATCTTTTGCCCTCTTTTCCCGTCTTGCTTATCAAGCGCCACGCTTGCTTGGCGCACCCCACCTAACAATTTGCCAAATACGGTCTTACCGCAGGCGCTGGCTGAAGTCACTCACGGTTTACCACACCTTGACGTATGTCCTCCCCTTTCTTTTTCCATCCCTATCAAAAAGTCACTTGGTGCCACTTTTGCTTCGAACAAATGTGGCCCTTTCGATCAGACTTTTTTTGCGGTAGCCAAGACTTAGTGGCCAAAATTTAGTAGACAGGACATGAAATTTTATTTTTAAATTATTTGCATTATTTTTATAATAATTAAATTAAATTAAATTCCAAAATTGGCTTCCATGGCTGTTGAATTCTTCATCTTCATTTGTAAGCTGTCAAAAATAATCAAAGAACCAAATCCGTCTGGCTTTGATTCCTCTCCACTCCGAAAGGCGTGTTCCGAACATCCCGAGAACGAATGATGTCATATCGCCGCAATGATGTCGAGGCACTGAGCATCCATTCGGATTTCCTTTTTATCTTGCCCGCAGATACCAGGGGGGCACGCTTGCCTGCTATCTAAGGATTACAATGATATGCCGTCATGTATAAACCCCGCGTTTAGGCCGCGATGTTTGACATATCGACCTTGACGCAGCGTCTCTCGTCTTCAGCGTTGCGCCAAAGGAAAAGCAAGCAAGCTGCTGCGTTTTTTTCTGCAAGTCAGCAGAATTGCAAAGTAAGTCGAGAAAGAAACTCTTCATATTTTTTTTTAAATTAACTATTTATGCGGGAAGAGAAGGCTTGAATATGGAACAGCCCCCCTCCTTCCCAAAAGCAGCACACATCTTCCTTTATCTTAATTTGAGCTTCCCCCCATTAGCCTGCCCGCCCGCCAGCGTGGACTAGTTTGGAGGAATAAACATATCAGACTTTGCGGTTATTAACAGAAAGCCCCTTTTGACTCTAATGATGCCCTATTAACAAATTCCCAAATCCACTTACCATCGGCGCCATCTTACTGATTTCTTTGCTTCCCTTTCAAGTCCAAAGCCAGAGGAAATTAGGAAGCTGCATTAGCTACGTGGCGCACTCCTCTTCGTGGAAGCGCCATCCCGCTCCCGTGGGAGGACCGGGCAGAGGAAATGGTCGGGCATTAATGGCGGCTTTGATTACTCTCCTGTCGCTAATGTAGCCTACATGAAAGGGGGAAATGAGGAGATGGATGACTTTGCGCTCCATATCAAAGGAATTCGGAGGGCATCTGGACGATGTGCGTCTTTCCAGCCACTGCCACAAACTGGCTTCATTTCATCATGGACCAGGAAAGAACCCGGAGTGGAGAAGACATTGAGTCGAATGCAAATCGATCATGAGAGTGAAATAATGCTTGTAAAAGGGAGAAGAACAGGGTGTTCCCTCTAATTGACATGCTGTAATTTAGCTTTTTGGCTCAAGCACGCCAAACACTGAATGAGCGGAAAATAATTTTTCTCAATAGCAGCAAGCTCGCGGTCTAAGTTGCTCTAATTTCCAGCCCTGCTTGCCATTTAACGCGCGCCAGTCTTTCTCAAGTCTCATCTTTCGCTATCAATTACATCATGCCAGCCTTAGGTAACATAATTGCCACTTAAGCTGCATGATTACTTGATTCCATTCTTGTAATACAATTTCATCATGCGCATTTTCCACCAGCAAGCATTCTTTCAACTAGATAAGGTTGCCAAATGGCTTTGTAACGATTGTGAGGCCTTTATGGTGGTTAATAACCTGCGGGCGGGTGCATTAGAGGCTTTTCAAACACATTTTGCGATGCCTCCCAAACTGACCCACCCCGGTGGGAGTCTCAGGCCCCCGAGAAATTACCTGTCGCCGACTTCCTCTTCCGCCTTGCTTGCGTTGCCATCCCAGAAGTGGATCTGAGTCCCTTTTGGAGGGGGAGGGGGCTTTAATGTGACTCGGTTCATTTGATGTGAAGCATGTCCGCCTTGACTGAGCCCACACAATGGCTGCAACCAACTCACTTTGCTGTGGGAATAAATCTTGGCTGTCGTTTTCTTCGCTTCTGCTGAAATCCTTCTAATTCTATTAGCGTGGACTGTTGGAGAGTACTCTGATAAGTTTGAATGAGGCCCACACTGGAGTGGTTCTTTTGGGCTTTGAATGCCACTGGGCTGTTTTGAATATTATTTCGACTGTAAAACTTTGTCTCGCATCTTCGTGCTCTGGTACCTTTGCTACAAATTAGGGCTGTGAAAAAGAAACGGGTCGGTCAATCGGTCAGCTTTTTGATCATCTCGCTAATAAATCCATCGCTCACCGCCGGTGCAAAAGTGCGAATGAGAGAAGGAAGATGGAAAGCGGCGTCATGAATAATGGAGCGCGCCGGAACTTTCCCATCAGGCTCGGCGACGGCCCGGCATCCTCCTGCGCCATTGTGGTTACGAGCGGATGAAGGCCACTTGCGCAGCGGGAGAAGCAGATAGAACTGCAGAGAAATGGTTCGACGAGTGAGCCAACGGATGAGACGGACGTGCTTTGCAAGCTAAGCGAGACAGCCGAGCAGAGAGCTTGATAATTAGCCGTAATTATTGTTCCGAGAGGAAAAAAGCCAATTTTTATCCCAGCAACTTCTCTGTAGATGCTCATCATGTATGAACATTTGCTCCAGGTGCATGTAAAGTACTGCGTATCTATGTCACCCGGACATTCAGCGGGGAAATAATGCCAACTGACCCGCAAAAAGGTCCGGCGAGTAGCGACGGCGCACGCGCGCTGTCAATACAAAGCCGCACTGGCAGCCTTCCCGCTTGCACTGAAGCGCCGCGGGCTGCAGGCATCAAGTGAAAGAAAGATGGGCCATGACAGAGCTGTAAAGCAGCAGCTCTGTATTTAGTTACACACTGGCCACGCTTATAAGCTTCTCTTGCAGAGACAAAAAAAAAAAAAAAGCCGCTTGGAGGTGAAGGCGCTCGCTTTTTTTTTTTTTTTTTATTAGTACTACTCAAGAGGCTGATTTAAGCGCTCGTAATCAACCCTGCCTTAATTATTCATCTAAGTGTTTAAGCGTCGTAATGTATGCGGGACATCATAAGCATTTTATTTCCTTGACTCTTTACCGAGATGAGGAGTATTAGCGAATAGACCTCGTTTGAATAGAATACAGTCCGTGTTCCTTCATTGCATTTTATCGCTAACTGTACGACTACTTATCTTCATCAACGATGGCAATTGTTTTCTTAACTCCACTCGGATGATTTGTGCGCATCCAATTGTACCACCGCAGTGAAAGCAGCGGACCAGTCAGAAGCGTTCGATGGCGCACGAGAGACGGAGCGTGCGGCTTTTGTTGGCATAATGGGGTAAAAAAAAAAAAAAAAAAAAAAAAAAAAAAGCAAAGACGTCATCAATCTTGTCATCAAAAATCAACATGCTTGTTTATCTGTGACCGCACGCGTGAGTGTGTGCGTGTGGCACCGCCGAAATGAAATTCACCTTTTGGTCCAAGCCGGGTTCTAGTGGACTGCGGTCGATAGATCGATGTGGTGTGGAAGACACACACTCAGCAGAGCCAGAATAGCTCTGGAAAGGCCACAGCAATCAGTCTTAGCCAAGCATGTCCCATAATCATCCCGTAAAGACTGCAACTCTGAATAGAAGCTATTTTTACAAACTGGCACTGGAGACATTTTTGGTAGGAGCAATTAGAAACTGAGCGTGATGATGCAATCATTGTATGATTTTTTCAATTATTTTTTCAAACCCAGGTTAGCCTTAAAATAACATATATGGAGGCAGAGGAAGACTGCTTCAACTATGTGGGTTGAACCAAACCCACAGATTACCGGCTGGTGACTTTGAATGGAAAATAAAAGGCCTTCATCAAGAATGGCCGGCATTCGGCACCACAATGGGCCTTGGTAATAACACCGTAGCGTTTATCTCAACCAATCACTTTGTTTGTGCCTCAGAGGGAAAGAGGCTTTTAACGGCAAGTTTGCTTCGCAGACAACTCTCCTATCCTTTTCAAATGTTTCCATTTGGCACAAAGAGCTTTAAAGTGGATCTGGGGGCCAGGGACGGACAACTTTGATCTCAAGACGGCCAACGTGGACCCCAGAAGACCCCGACTGTAATAATTCATAATTCAATGGGATGTACAGAAGCTGGCTTTGCTCGCATGATTCTTCTTATACTTGAATGAACAGATTGAAATGTCCGATTTTGGAAATTAAAAAAAAATTATAATAGAATAAATAAATTTGCATTGAGCGGGATCAAACTGTCCGATGTTGGAAATTTAAAAAAAAACTTATAATAAAATAAATAAATAAAATTGCATTGAGCGGGGAGCAGACCAGTGGCGTTGATGGGATTGGTTTTGAGAGCTGAATGAGATTAGGGTTCATCTTTCCTGCCATACGGCAAAATTCATCATCTCCCCACCCACTCCACACGTGTAATCCACCTCCGCTTTAGAAATGGAGATTAGAAAGCGGTGAGGCCTCTTTTATAGGGACTTCAGTGATTCATGTTTACATTTCTGTTTAGAGATTCAATTTCAATCGATTTTCCGTGTGTGTGCTTTTAAGCCATCCTTTTCATCCGCATTTTCCTCCACACATCTTGAAAGCATCCGTCCCTTACCTGCCTCATCCTTCCTCTTTTGCAACGCTTGGATGGGTTCCAAACCTCCATTTTAATCAAATAGGCCATCTAATTACCGCAGAACTCTTCCTGATTTGCATCTGGGCTTTGATGCATTTGAAAGCAAATAAAAGCCGTCGCATCCCAAGCTTGTCATGTCACGGTGCTCTTGATGTGCAACCGAAGCAAAAAATAGTCTCGTCATTCATTTAAACCAGGGGCAAGCATTTTGGCCTTTTTTTCTGTCATCCTATCAGATTATATTGAGATGATGGCTTCATTTTTAAGACCTGTTTATCTACACTGGGTGTTTTCTTTCCAGGCTAGCATGACCAACAACTCGTCTATGTGTGCGGCTTTCCGCGTACACGCCTCTCCGTCGGGGGGATTAATGCACACAATGACAATACAAATCCATTTAGACGTAGATTAATGGCGCACGCCTCCCCGTCGCTGTCATCTAAAAAGCCTCTCAATAACAATCTACTTGAGCATCCTTCTTCCTCCTCGTCTTGCCACATACTCTGCAGAAGTGCTGATTTTTATTCTTTTGGTGGCACTCTCTTTGAAATGGTGGAATAATAAAGGCCGACTTTTCTTTTTTTTTTTTCGTCTGCGTGTGTTCCGAGGGTGTTTAGTCAAGATGTCTGCATTTATGCATGCAGTCAGTCGGCCCCTTCGGGAGACAGAAGCTAAACTTAAACTGGATGCTGCATTATTCATCATATTGATACTGTGTTTATTCCGGCTTATTGTAACGCTTGCTTTTGTCCCGACGACGGGGTCCGTGGATCATCGCTTTTGAATACACCACATGCGTATTTCTTTCTTTAATGATTAGTTTAATTTTTGGGGGGAAGAATTGTTCACCATTTGCAGAACTGCCGTCGCCATCCATGTCTTGCTGCATCTAACTGTGACTCATGAGTGATGTGATAGGAATGGACTGTCTGTCTGCATAGCAGTCTTGCTTCTGAAGAGGTAATAGAAAATAGAGGCGAAGTACTAGAGGAGCTCTGTCGCGCCCGGGGAGCTCTGACAACCCCAAACTGAAAATCACACACACCTGGATCACACTGCGAAAGTTATTTCGAAAGCCCCCCAGGCTATTGTGATGTGTTTTCCCCTGGATCACGATTGGCGAAATGGAATCTAAAGAAACATCATTCATAATTACCATTTTTTTTTCTTCACTCCATTGTTCCATCATGCTTTGCCTTTCATTTCTTTTTCCTTCCATTTTTCCTCACCTTATGTATAATAATGAGCTTTTCCATTTTGTTGTCTCCCATTTGCAGCATGATACAGTACCTCGCTCCCTCCCTGTCAAAGATCCTCTCCATCATTCTCGTCCCTCTCCTTGTTTCCTCTCCCCCCCACCTCTCCATCGCTTCCACCTCCGCTCACATAAACCAAATGTCATCTCGACCATGTGCAGAGCACTTACTCAAAATACAATAGCCTGTCACGCCTCCCCATTTGGGCACCAAATCCACACAGCAGACATAAAATTACAGAGCGGCGACACGGCTAAATAGCCGCCACGTACGGTCCGATGCGGAGGCACATCCTGCCTGGCGCGCTCGGCGAGAGCCGTTTAGTCACTTTATCAAATGTCATTGCTTAAAAGGTCAGCCTTCACACAGGCGCAACTCAAGATAAAACAATGCTCCGCCTCTTCTCATCACCGCCTTCCCCGCTGTGATGATGCTACAGCTATCTTAGCCTCCCATAAATGTAATGCTCACCTCGTGGGTTTGTGTGTGGTGTCAAAAAAATGCAGGAACAAACATCCTCCTGTCATCTTACATCCTTACTGCCAATCTTCAACTTCTTTATGACTATGAGCCTGATCCATTGGCAGTTTGACATAAAAACGGTGGCTTGTGATTGATACAGTTCCACTCCAGTCCTGTAGGTGGCAGTGTGCCGCACAGAAGTATCAATTTAACAGTTTTTATATGTAGCTACAGAAGAACACATTCCGCTAAATTGTGCAGGTGTACCTAATAAAGTGGCTGAGTCCATATGAAATCACGTTGTTTTCAAGTCAGTACTTTTTGTCCTGAACGATATGTGCAGGTAGATTTCACCTCCATTCACCTTTCTCACATTGTGGTGTGTTTGCCTTTCGACCTCCACTTGCTGCTGTGGGGCCCCTCGGACCTTGGAAGCAGAGCCAAGAAAGTGTCTGTCTAAGCAGTGTAAACTATGTGTTTACCGGGGGGCCTCCCCTGGGGGTCAGCTAGGTCATGCCGGGCACAGTATGTCTCACCTGCCGTCATTGATCACAGCT
Organism: Syngnathus scovelli; assembly: GCF_024217435.2. Classification (NCBI taxonomy): domain Eukaryota; kingdom Metazoa; phylum Chordata; class Actinopteri; order Syngnathiformes; family Syngnathidae; genus Syngnathus; species Syngnathus scovelli. The sequence continues at coordinate 5,157,812 of NC_090867.1, forward strand.
CTGATGTTAGGCCGGAAAGGCAGCTGCACATTGTGCATGACAATATGAGATTTTTTTTTTTTTTTTTTATAAACAATCCTCTGAACACATTACGCTTGTAAGTCACGGTCTTAAAGCAAAGCGGGTCCAATTTGAGAGAAAGGCGAAGCGGCCTTCCTCTTGTTTTCCTCCCCAGCTTGTCGCATACACAAACATTTATGGAGTCGAGACTTTACTATGCGGTCATGCATTTATGTATGTTTCTCTGCGATCGTAATGCGCCGGAACTTAAGCGGTGTTGTTTTTGAATTTGTGTTTGTCCCGGCTGCCCGCTCCAGAAATAACATTTTCTCATCCACTTGCCTCAGTTGTTCATTGATTGGAAGTGAACATTTTGTATTTCATACAGAGCTGTAAATTCTCGCACGGGCACAATGTGAGGAAGAGTCGCAAAATGTAGAGTAGGGAAAGAAATGGAGGAATGACTTTGCTTCTGGCGACCATCTTGGGTTGGCTAATGACTGGTGCGTATGTCAGCTACACAGCTGTGGCGGGCGGGAGTCAGCCAGCCAGAAGAGGAATGGAGAGGAAAGACGAGAAAGGGAGAAGTGGAACGATGCGAGGTATTAAGCTGTGCACGCACAAGTGGAGTAAGCAAAAGAGGCAATAAAGAAGTGAAGGAGGAAGAAGGTACAGAGCGAGAGAGAAGATGCCAAGATATTACCGAGGCTGCTCGTCTTCCTCCGGCAAGTTGAAGAAGAAATGGGAGAGGATGTCATCCAAATCTTTGCAATTGTTGCTTCTGTGCAAGGCATTTATTTTGGTCAATAAAAAAAAAAACACAGCAAAGTGGAGCTCTTAAAGGGAAAATAACTTGTTGGATTTTTATACATGTTGACCTGGCTGCTGTTCCATCGACGTTGCCTTTTTGAAATCTGAAAGGGGCTCTTGCCTTTCTTATAAGAGCTTTAGAAGCCCGCTTGTGCACAGGGAAGCAATTTTTCTGCAGGATCAGAGTGGAGCGAGAATAAATACACCAACGGGACGCTTTGACCTTGAATCGTCCTCGCTCCTTAAGGGTGTTGATCGAGATGCTTTGATTGCAGCCGGGCTTTATTTCTACAAACGATGAGAATAACACACGGGATTGCATTATTGAATTTCTCATTTACCTTCTTCTATGTCTCCCTTCAGGCAGACACGAGAACAGGAGACGCCACCGGACTTCTTCTATTTCTCCGACTTTGAGAGACACAATGCCGAGATCGCCGCCTTTCATCTCGACAAGTAAGACAAATATTCTGGCCTCGCAAATAATAATAATCATGATTGAGCAAAGCAGCTCGATGTTCTTCCACCAAAATGTCCCTCCGATGTCGGCGACAAGAAGGTCAAGTGCAATCTCTGGCGCTTTGGGAACATGGAGGTACAATGTCCTGCTTGATGTCCTGCTGCTTTTACTGATTGTTAATCTGCACCTCCTTCATGTCAGCTCATTAACCACCTGGCAGAGAAGACGGCAAAGCTGCACAACACTTGATGTGAAGGGCACCTTTGCCTTTGGATTATGATCCATTATTTTTACATCAAGACCAGAATACTAATGTCGGAATTGCGTTTTTGAGCTGTTTCACATCAAGGCGTGAATTAGCATAAAATGATTACAACTACCATCCAAGAATAATTTGAGGAAAGCACTGGGACTGGTTCATCGAAAATGTCCCTTTGTTTATAGAAACAAAGAAATGACAGTGACATTATTCCAAACTACTTTGGCGTTCTGTTTAGTTTTTTTTTCCCCCCCTTTGTGATTATTGCTTTATTTCTCCTGATAGCAAACAAGCTTTGAAATTCTTTTCTTCCACTGCGTCAGCTTGCATTAACTTCCAGAGCGAGAAATGTTAGATATAAATATTTGTTACTGCTCCCAGACAATGTGAAAACAAGTGGCTCCTCTGTCAAAATAAGAAATGAAAGTTAGAAATTTTTAACAATTTTGTGGGAAATGCAATCAAACAGTATGACTAACTGTCTTGCTTGGTCACAAGATGCCATAGGATGGTGTCAAAGTAATATTTGCAATTCTTCAGCATAAACAAAAAAAACAAAAATCAAGAAAGTGTGTTTTTCAGCAACTAACCAAAAAAGAAAATCCGCAAATATTTATATTCAAATATGGACACCATCCAAATGTGAAGGTTCATGTACACAATGTAACTTAGGAGGAACGTGCTATTTTGCAAAAAAAAAAAAATCATCCTGACAAATAACTTCGAAAGTCGCGCAGGCCCAGGGTTATGTTTGCAGAGGCATTCCAAAGGCAAACAAATCCCATCAGTGGTGGAGTGCACTCCTTATGTAATGCAGGTTCCAGCGACAGTAAAAAGAAGCAGAAGGTCAAGGTCCTCCCATCTTTTTAGTCGCCATTGAATCCTTGCACTGCTTTTATACTTTCACCACCTCCATCAATTTTGTTTCTCACAAAATCAGAGAGGTTGTTTTGTCGAACACGGCCCTCCCTCCTTTTCTCTCACAGCGACTGCATCCTCCTGACTTAGCTAAGCGGCACGCTCCTTGACTCTTCCCGCTTGAGGGAAGCTTTTGTGAAAAGATAGCAAGCATCTGCGAGGCTACAAAGCTTTGTAGCGGGACTGCTGGTGTGTGGGTCTCTCTGTCTCTCTCTCTCTCTCTCTCTCTCTCTCTATCTCTCTCTCTCCCCCCCCCCTTCCTTTTCCATCGCGGCACAAGATGAGCACGAGGTTACAACACTTGTCCGTTCACATCATGGCGGGGGCCAAGGAGGGGAGCGGCGTTGAATCCGCTCGCTTCCTTCCTTCGGGCGCAATGACACACTTGTGCATAAATTGCATTAGCAGCAGCAGCTTTTGTCAACAGTCTGCTACACATCTGGTCCTCTTCTGCACACACTCATCCTGGCAACATATGTGTGTGTGTGTGGGTTAAGGGGAAGGGAAGAGGAGGAAACCAAAAGCATGAAAGGCTCCGTGCCCATTCTAAATATAAGCCAGGGCGGGTTTGCCAAAAGCAGCACTTGATATTTTTTTTCCTCTTATTTTGTCTGTTCTAAATTAGACCTTGGCTGCGGAGCGGCTGCGGCTGCTGCTGCTGCCGTCGCAGAGTGAGGCCACACTGCCTCCCAGGGGGCCCGTAGCCACACAAAGCCTCCTTTTAAAGCCAACGCCGCTTCTCTTATGGGCTACGCTTCCATTAACACACTTCATTATGCGATTGGATTTGCCAGCAAAGAGCAGGTACAAAAAGACAAACAAGCCCGGATGCCGTACACCCGTCTTGTGGTGAATCGGTTATTAGCACACGGATGTGTGTGTGCTCGAGGACCCCATTTTCTTTTTAAAATGGACAAGTAGGTTAAAAAAATAAATAAAAATGCCAGGAAAAGCTTGCTAGAGCATCTGAGCTTTATCTTTGAGCAGAGGTGGGCAGGTATGCTCTGGCTCCTTTAAAAAAAAAAAAAAATCTAATTAATTTCGAACACAGCCACATCTAGTTATAATACTTGCGCAACTGCATTATTTTACTTTTTTTGTCTTTCTCCACTCAAACTATATCTTAGGTTTGTATATGTTTATTTGCATGGGATTTGACTGGGGTGTGTAAACTTTTTATATCCACTGCATATAAAAATACCTTTATAAATTGAATTGCTTTACACAAATAACTATTTTTATTTTATTCATGATGAGTTCATTTAATTTTTATTTTATGAGTAGTTCACATTGCTGCTATTTTCATTCTTTTCTGAGCCATACGTTGCTCGTCCCTGTTTTATCAACACACATGAATGACGTAAAAAAAATCAGGGCGAGATGTTATTTGCTTTAGCGCGTGTGCAGATCCTGCAGAACAAACACTGCTGTGTGGCCATCTGTGCAGCTTAAAGAAACGTGACTGTGTTAGTCTGTGACTTTATTGTATTTGCCACCATGGCCAAGTGGGACAGTGCCGTATCAGAACCCGCAGATGGCGCTTTATGTACATGTAATGCAAATAATTCCATTGGATTAAAGATATTGTGGATATTTGCCGGTTCTGGTAGTATCGGCCGCGCCATCATCTAATCTCCACCATTTTGATACATGATGGTTGGTTCTGTTGTGCCTGTATTATTGATCATTTCTTTTTTTGTGTGTGAGTGTGTTCCTCCAACTCTTCCCTCGCCATTTGTCCATCTCTATTCTGGTCTAGCCTGCCCCAGGCCTTTGTCCATTAGCAGTTGTCAAGGGCTATCAATTGTTAAAGATGCCGTACTGAAGAGCACAGATGCATAAAATTGACATTTGGCACGCCAGGGAATACCTCTTTTCTCTTCTTACCACAATATCACAACCTGCCTTTCCACTTTAACTGTGCCAGCTAAAGGCACACAACCACAAACGCTTGAACGGTCAATGCAGGAATTTCCCAGATGGTGAAGTTGTGTCTTGCTGGATGTTGTGTGTCTGTGTGTGGGCGTGGACTGGAGGTTAGCACGCGTCTAGTCTGGAATGAAATGGAATAGAATGGAATGGTGGCCACACAATGACCGTGGGGTGCTTTGCCTGGTGGCGATGCAGAGCGTGATCGTAGTGCCCCCTGGTGGCCATTATTTTGTTTTGCAATAAGACCATTTTAGTCACTCACGATGCTGATAAATTAATAATCCTGTGCCTTTTTTGGTTTTCTGTAGGATTTTGGACTTCCGTCGCGTCCCTCCCGTGGCTGGCAGACTTGTCAACATGACAAAGGAGATCCGAGATGTCACGCGTGATAAAAAGCTGTGGCGGACATTCTTCATATCACCAGGTAGCCCACACCTGGAGTGGAAGAAAGCAAAGCAACGAATGCAAATGTTAATATAAAGCTAATTCTGATGCCGAGGACATTCATTAAATGGGGAGCAACTGGAAGCTTGCTTGCTTCAAAGCACAGCACTTAATGAGCTGTGCAACTTTTCGGTCTCGTGCACGTGGGGGCGTCTCATGGGGCTGAATTTACTCACAGTCTCAGCAATTAATACAAGTCATTGAATCCCTCCAGGGGCCATTAATCTTGTCTGAGCGTCCTTCCCAAAAATATGTGCTGTGAATTCTTAAAGAGCAAAAAGTGTGAAGTCATGAAGAATTGAATTTGACTAGGACTATATATATATATTAGCTTTTTTTTTTTTTCCTCCATTATCATCACTATTTTTCTATAGCTTGTGTGTTTAAGCTCTGGCTCCGCCCACATGCGTAACATTTGATGACTTCCTCCCACAGCCAACAATGTGTGCTTCTATGGGGAATGTTCGTACTACTGCTCGACTGAGCACGCTCTGTGCGGAAAGCCCGACCAGATAGAAGGTTCCCTTGCCGCCTTCCTCCCGGACCTCGCCCTCGCTAAGCGCAAAACCTGGAGGAACCCGTGGAGACGTTCCTACCACAAACGCAAGAAGGCAGAGTAAGATCGGCTCTCCCTTCACTTTGTTCAGCTTAATGAGAGAAGACACGAGTGAGGGGAAGGAAATATGAGTTTTGATTCTGTGATGCTCAGATGGGAAGTTGACCCGGACTACTGCGAGGAGGTCAAACAGACTCCGCCCTATGACAGTGGGACAAGACTTCTGGACATAATGGACATGACCATCTTTGACTTCCTTATGGGTCAGTTGGGTATTTTTGTTTTTCATTTCAATGATATTGCTTATATAGGTATCTATCATATATGTATGAACTCATCATACATGCTATTTCCTTTTTGTCATGACAGGTAACATGGATCGGCATCATTATGAGACGTTTGAAAAGTTTGGAAACGAGACGTTCATCATCCATCTGGACAACGGCAGGGGGTACATTGTTTATAAATTGAATCACAAAACAGTCCCGACTAATGAAACAGCATTACCTTGTCGCTATCTTGTGGCATTCATCCGCCATTGCAAACTTTTTAGGGAGCCTCAGTTATGCTCAATTCGTAATAGCCGATCACAAAGTGGAGGAGAAAAACAGCCTCTTCAATTAGACATTCAAAGTTTTGCTAACCTTCCATTCTTGTTTCTTTTCCTGGAGGTTTGGAAAACACTCTCATGATGAGAAGTCCATCCTGGTGCCACTGACACAGTGCTGCCGGTAAAATCATACTGAGAGCATCCGTGTGGGTGGGGGGGGGATTGTGCGCTTGAGCTAATCGCCTGGATTTTTTATTTTTTTTGCAGGGTACGCAAGTCGACCCACTTGCGTCTGCAGCTGCTGGCTAAGGAGGAATACAAGCTGTCCACACTGGTGGCAGAATCCCTGGTGAGGGATCGTCTCAGCCCCATTCTCATCCAGCCCCACCTAGACGCCATGGACCGCCGCCTCCGCCAGGTCAGCACTTTTTTATGTATCGCATCATTAGCTAAATACTTCTCCGAAGGCCAATTCCTACCTAGTGTGTATATTAAAAATCATTTTGAATGACTTCCTAAAATCTACATTGTGGCTTTTGCAGGTTCTGCAGGTGCTGGTCGAATGCATTGAAAAGGAAGGCTACAGTTACGTGGTGGAGAACGACCTCCAAGGGAGCCAATGGACAGAGCACAGCGGGCCAACGAGGAGGTAGCTGGATGGAACTTGAGCTCGGAGGCTTTGAATTGCCTCCTGATGCCATGTGAGCGCTTTCAGGCCAAGCTGCCCGCCCGCAGGTCAGTACCGAGTGGACGCAGGGGCAAGGTAGGTTGATCTGGGATCGGGCCATTATTGAGTTGGGACCACGCTACCGCACCTAGGCTCTTAAAAAAAAAAAAATAATTAAAAAAAAAAAGACCAAGCCACACTTAAGTGTAGGATAGTTTCACCGCAGCCAGACTGACCCACTGCAGCACTAGCAGGCCGTGAAAGTCTCGTAAGAGACGCCTTGTCTTTGTCTCCTCCTGGACCTTGTTTTGAATTCAGTGAATTCTGAGGGACTTGCCGAGATTCTCCAAGCTGACAAATGTGTTTCTATACGTGCTGATGACATCACAAACGTTCAATTTAGTTGTCCTGGAGGAGGAGTTGGTTGTTTTTGTCATCTTAAAGATACAAGTAAGTTGTTTACGGAAAAGGAATTTATCTATTTTATTGCCTGGGGTTTAAATAATTTTAATTGGAGTGCAGGTTAACTCCTGAATTTGTCCATTAATAGTGCCCATAAACGAGAGTATTTATTAAAAATCATATTTATTGTTTGAAATCAAATAGGTCCAAAAGCAGCCTCAAAAATAACATCATAGTGATGTACTTTCTTATTTTCCCCACAAGAGGGCGGAAGTGCAAAACAAGCAGTGATGAGGTCAGGAAAAAAAAATACATGTTTACACTTGAGTTTGTGTCATTGAACTCTCCCCAACTGCTGTCTTATTTGTATCACCTGTAATCACCAGTCACAAAATTAGGTACACTTGCACATTATAAACTCACCTTTGTATATCATTTCATGTATTTATTTAACAGGTTCACATTTTTACGGTCGTAGTTTTCATTGGTGCAGAATAGCACTGTAACATACTGAGAAGTGTTTCTAATTATCTGACAATGCGATATTGGAACTCCCTTTCTGTGCAGTGCTATCAAACATCTGTTCTAATAAAACACAAATTAAAAGCAGAGCATCTTTGTCAAACATCATTTTGGACATAGGACAGATTGGATGTAAGTGTACCTAATATTGTGGCCAGTGAGTGTAAATTGTACCAAAAAGCCAATTGTTACACAAGTCGTTTTGTATTATTGTTTCTTTGTAATATACCAGTTGGTGTCCAGATGTTGCTGTACCAGAGAGATTATTTTTCAGGGTGCACATTTCATTCATCAACAACAGCTTTGACGGTCGAGCTAGTGGTTCTGTCACTGGCTCAAATTTAATATATACCATAGGAAAATCTAGTGCCTGTGCAAGGATAGAAACTTGAATGTCTGGTTTCATATTACCAAAAGGTTTCAACTCCTCCCAGAGACGAGGACTGATAAATGGGGAGGTCTTCGTATGAGTGTGTGCCCATTCCATCTGTTCTACAAAAGCTTTTCTACAGTCCTGTGTCAATCCAGTGTGTGTGTGCGTGCAAGTGTAGGTGTGAGAAGACCCACTGAGAAGATTTTCTTCAAGTTAAAGAAAATATATTTTCATCATCGGGACATTGTTTCTGTGGATTTTTTGTTCCTTTTTTTTTTTTGCATCATGGTTAAAGTGCAATAAAACAAAATACGCAAGAATCCAAAGTCTTCCTTTATTTGTTTCAAAATATATCAATTGAGGAATACAATATGCATGTACAGTAATAGCCAATTCCTTTCAATTTCCTGGTCATTTTTACAGTCAAATCAATGAAACTGACTGGCTGTAATTGACCAGCAGGGGGCGACAGCGTTGCGGCTGAAGACGATGTGTTCTGCAATGAGCGCAAGTTTGCCCATTGACTTTAATTTCCAGGTGTAATCGAAGCAGCTACCATAATAGGTCACCTAGTGGCGCTCGTGTACATAGCGCCGTTGGACAAGCAGGAGAAGAAGGTTGCCATGAATTGGCGGACGTGACGTCAAGCCATGAGGTAAATTGAAGACAGGTGTGCACGAAAGGAGTAATTAAATACGGGTGAAGCAAAATGGCGTCCTCTCGCGTGGCCACTTGGCAGGTTGTTCTGCACACGAGCAAATGTTTGTCGTTTGCTACCGTTTCTCCCGATGCCTTTTTTCTTGTTGCAGGATTTTCACACTTGAGAACCGCTACAGCGTTTGAGCAAAGCCCAGTAACGTCGCAGTTCATTTTCATTTGCTGTGGGCTTTTTAGGTTTTGTGCCATTATTTCAATTTTTTTTTTTTTTTTAATGCTGGCCAGCTCTTTTTTCTTTTCTTTCCCACGAGGGAAAAATCGTCCACGTTTCTTGGTTCTGTAAAATATTGAGTCTTTTATTCGACGTTTTCATGCAAACTGTTTAATGTGCTTTTTGCCAAACAGATTGTTGCAAATGATCAAAACCAAATATTCGTCCACTTTCGATATTTGTCTACTACAGGTTGTGACAAACTCATACCTAAAAAACGTTTGCAAACATTTTTTACTTCCGGTTTCCGCCCGTACGCGCCCTCTTTTGACAGCTGAGCTCCACTCCGCCGATTTTCGACTGCAAACTTGGATCGTCTTTGAAGTCGAGGTAGGTTGCGTTTGAATAAGAAAATGTCGCGACTTTTGCACTTGCGTCGTTCATATGAACTGCCGATGAGTAATTTTGAGGTCATTTGTTAGGTGTTAATTGTCTTTATTCTGTCATAATGGCGCAGCTCCTGCTGCAGGTACGATGCTGCAAGTATACGGTGGATAAGAAAATGTCCCGGCTTATGCACTTGCATTGCCGATGAGTAAATTTGTACACATTTCTTTGACCATAATGGCGTCGTTCGTGCAGTACATACGATGCTGCAGCTACATGCAACGCTCGCCCCCCGTAACTGCCAGTTTAATTCGTCGAAACTTCGTTTAATTCGTGTCTGTATTACACCAATATGTACACAATTTCTGTTGACATTGGCTTCTTTTTTTTTTTTTTGTAGCCGTAAAATGACCACTGTGGCTTTCTTACATAAAAAGCGAGCAGCAAGATTTCGAGGAGGTTTCAGTGAGGATAGAGATAATGCACTTCAAAATGAGGTGAGTTCATCTATGGTGGAGATTGAAGTTACCAACACACAATTAATGGTGATGCGTGATTTGCAGGCTGGAAAAGGAGCCGAATGGCATGAGGAAAGGACCAATTCCACACCCTGTCAAGAATCAAGCAGCACGCAAAAGCTGACGTGTGGGGATAATGTGACCAGGAGGGGGCAGTGTGGAGCTCTGGGACGCGCTTTGGTTATGGGTGCACGCCGGAAATGTTGCCTTGAAATGATGGCAGATGTTTGGGGGTCTGATGGTTGGACTTGCTTAAGAGGTGCGCTGTAGGTGTGGTTGAGGTTGTGGCTTGTCTGGATCCAGAGCAGCTTTGTCTTGTGCGAGGATAGCGGTTGAAAGCCGGCCGGTGCTTTGAGGGAGGACTTCAATTTTTGCACATGCGAAGCCCTTTGAGACTTGACTGTGATTTTGGGCAATAGAAATGCTCTTGACTTGACTCAACTCGTCTTGGTCCGTCACACCGATCAACACAACCAAATCCTTGTCGTGTTTCACCCCTTTTATGTTTCAGGTTTTGTTGAGGAACCAGCTTGGGTACCCAAGCCCCAATCTTGCTATAAGAGCAGCGTTGTCTTGTGCTAGGATTGCCATTGACGGTGCATTGTAACCTTTGGGGAGGACGTCACGTCGATGGACACAAACAAAACTTTGACATGGAGCCGAATGTCCAATTTTGCGATATGACTTGTTGACTATTGTAACATTTTGTCTTTCTAACCTACCACTGTTGTACTTGCTTTCTTTATTCTCCCCTCAGTGTAGGGCGACGTTGGAGCGAGATGGTCCACGAGGTGCCGGAAACACAAACAAAACTTTGATGTGGACCCGAATGTCCAATTTTAGGATATGACTTGTTGGCTATTGTAACATTTTGTCTTTTTCTAACCTACCACTGTCGTACTTGCATTCTTTGTTCTCCCCTCGGAGTAGGGCGGCGTTGGAGCGAGCTGTTCAGTGAGGAACCACCGGTCGAGAGTGCTCAAGACATAATGACGCAAGCAGCGCACAACTCATTGCATGTTCTGACTTTTGCAGACTGGACGCAAAAGGGGGGACGCACGGCCCAACCCGGCGACTGTAACGAAGAGTAGCTAGCCGCTGGGATCAAGTAAGCAAGTGACCTACAACTTGGGGTGCGCTTTGAGTTTCTGACATTGTTTGTGTTTCTGCAGATGGCGACTGGGACATGACACGATCTGACAGAAGTGGACGCTTCGGGCTGGCCGGGTGGCATCACTGAAATATCCTGCAGCCAGGTTCTGAGGGAGACCCGCTTCCCTGGAGGCGTCGACCTGCGCAGCTTCAATGCGTGAAATAGTTTTTTTTTTTCCTTTTAATTCACACCAGTGGTGTCCAAACGTCTAAGGGCCCCATACTGAAACAAATTCCCAATCGTTTGACACAAATTCATTAAACACTCTAATCAATTACGACATTTTGGTGTCTTGATGAACCTGACCTTGACACAGCAAAAATGAAGATAAACTACTACTGTATGTCTGCGTCTGAGTGAAATTTTGAACAGATGATTTGACTTGTAAACAGCATATTTTAATATTTGATGATGCCATTGATCAGTTGTATTTTGGCGCTCCCCTAGTGGCCCGTGTCCAATGGCCTTTTGTGGCAAATAGCCCGAGGCTGCCGTTTGGACACCAATGGTGAAGTGTATAGGGCTGCACGTGTATTGGAAAACTGCCATATGGTGGTCTGTTAGACATGTATTTTAAGTTAAAGTTAGGGTTAGTTAGTTAAAGTTAACATCTAACTGATCGCCTTCAGATCAAATAGTTAATTTCCATCCCAAGTATTTGCATGACTTTGGTCAATGCAATGGTCTGGCCCAATATTGTCATATCACTCATTTTCCAATATGTTGTGCAGCCTTGATTGAGTGCAAATGCGCAGCGACGGCAAGCAACCGCGCAAGCGAGACTTTTGTGCTTGTGTCTTGCAAGGTGGAAGAGAAGCTGCACAAAACAAAGAGCCGGCGGACGGAGGCCACAAGACCCGGGATTGGCGAGCGGGGCGCAAAGGACGAAATCACCCCAAGAAAAGCAGTCGCCATGTGATGAAGAGGAAGGAGCCTGATGCATGGCTGGCCAGAGGTGACATGGCAATCAAATGTACAAGCAGAGTGTACACCCTTCTTTTTTTTAAATCGCATTTCCTTATGTCTGTCGCAGGGCTCGGTCGCGTGGCGTTGGAGGGACGGGAGCAGTTCCTCAAATGAAGATGAGTACCATCTGACGGTCACAGAGTACGTCGACAGAAGTGAACCGCATGCAACTGAGTGCTGGCTTTTTTTTTTTTGCAGTTGTGCGATGCAGAGGAAGACTCCAACGAACCTTCAGCAGACCTTTGCCTGTGACGGGCGGCCTACATGAGGCGGGTGCAGATGCGGCGAGGGCGAAGCAGCCAGCATTTAGGGAGAGTATGACTTTGTTTTTCCCCCTTCCGCACTTGCTTTCCTTCCCTCCCTCCACTTTTTCACTGGGTGTGCACACTGTCTGCATGATGCCTCTTTTTTCCTCAGTGCTGTCATTGTGCACTATTGTTTTAAAGTGTTTTTTTTTTTAATGGAGTGAACTGTAAAGTTTATACTGTAACTGTGTGTCTCTGTACCTGTATTAAATTGTGAACTGAATTCAAGTGGTCCGTTTTCAACATTGGCATGTAAAGTATTGTGCATATTTTGAGTTAAATGACAACATGCAAACTGTAATACTTTGAAACATTCTCTATAAGGCAATTGAAAAATTAGTCTCAAACAAATGAGTCCAAATAAATAATATGAAACATGCAATGTCAGACATTTCTTTTCACAGTGGAAAGAAATGCTGTATGCTTTCAAAATTGTTGACAAAAGTAGCCTGGCACCTATAAATGCAAATGACAAGCTGTTGAGTGAGCATCAAACCAGACTGCGTTGCGACCAATGAAATTAATCTTTGGCAAACCCTTTTGGAAAACTGCCATAAAATGGCCACTGAATTCAGAATCTTGCTCAATGTAGGTGCATTTCTTTTTGTACGAGAAAAGCCTTTATTTTCAAGTCTGAACCTTTTTTTTTGTGGTTGAATCGTCGTGGGTGATTTTGTGAATAAAGTTGACTTTGGTGTCTTGTTCCTGTGGGTGGCTTTTGTAAATAAAGCCAACTTTGTTGTGTCAGTCATTCATGATGCAGTTGATTCTGCATCTCTTGAAACTTAATCTTATTACACGTTTTGTTGCAGGTGTTTTCATTTGCAGTCTGACTACGAAGAAGGCCTGTTGCTATACAGTGGAGACCGAAGCTAAAGTAAAATTTTAAACATTACATGCAACTTCTAGAATGTTGGCCTTCAATTCAAAGCACTCGTTGCATGTTGCTTAACAACACTGCCAACCTTGGTACCAGTACTGCATAATACCATTCAGTTCAACGTTAAGCCTGCACAAACGTGAGTGAAGGCCACACCGCAACCTGCTTAGGTGGTATGCAAGTGAGCCAGAGAGCTACTCGTTACCGGCGTCTTTATTAAATTGTCAGGTTAGATGAATTCCAAGTGCTGCCATCTAGTGGCGACCAATTTGTCCCGTCTGACGCACCATTTAACTATGCGAAAATACTTCATTTTTAACTTTAAACATGGTTAAATATAATAGGTGCCCTAATTGGGCGGCTGGGTTAATGCGACCCAACTTTCGTAGTTTGTTTTACCCAAAGCAATCTAAAATACCACATAAATACTGCCGCTGTCTCTCCAATGTGTGTAAAACGTACAAAATAATTTGCATCGTTTATAGACCACATGCTAAAAATATGACGTCCATGCAGCTGGTCTTGTAATCCACAGCTTGGTAAAGTGCTTCCGGTTGAGCATGGCCGTCCGTACTCGACCCCGAGTCTGCGGTTTGACCTACCGCCCTGTCGCGCAATAAACCGCGCGGCCATCAGTGATTTATGTGTGTACATATATACATACATACACACACACACACCTATGGCTCTATATGTCCTCAGCACGGTAACGTTTTGTGCCGGTACGTACACTATATGAAATAAATGACGGGATTGTTTTCACCTCATTTAATATGCATCAAGCATACGAGCTGGTGTTTTAGAACAGCCTAAACTAGTAGGTCACAAAAAAGATTAAAAAAAAAAAAAATTCTAAAAAGTTAATTGTCTTTTTTCTGTTGAGAGAAGCGTCCAATGAAATGTGGTTAATAACATTGGGGGAGAGAGATTTGATTAGCGTTAGTACATGCATGGTCAGTGCAATTGTCGGTCAGTACAGCGTTTGCATAGGGCAGTGCATTCATGGTTAGTGCATTCATGGTTAGTGCATTTATGGTTATCACACGGTAGAACATTTCGCGGCGGCGGGGAGTCGAACCCTGGGTCTCAGGTGTTCTAGCGCAGCGATCGAGCCACTCGCCCAGCGTGGCGAGCTCGGCGGTCACCCCGCTTTTTCTTCGAGTCATTCTTATCCGTTCAGTATTTCGTTCCGCGCGCGTTGGGTAAGTACAAAAGAGTGCAAACGGCCAGCAGCTGCCAGGTACAAATAGTCGACTGGTCTATGACACGGCCTCTTGCCCCGAAAGAACCTGGTTCGATCCCAGGCATGAGCACATGCTTGACGGTGCTTTTGCAATTGGAACCTCGCCTACTATAAGTGTACGCATATGCAAATAAAATTGCATATGCAAGTATTTATGTGTAAATAGACAAGGAGGCCCCGCCCCCGAGTGGGCGGGGCCACCCACCGGACCACGCTTACTGGCCCCGCCCCCGGGGCTGCAAGCCACGCCCCCTGCCCTAGCGTAATTAGACTAAGGTAGGGGGCGGGGCTTCGCCCCGCCCCCTACCCTGGTGTAATTAACAAGGTTAATTACCCTAGTATTCGCCCCGCCCCCTACCCTGGTGTAATTAAAAATGAATAGAAATCTAGTAGTGTAGGGGGCGGGGCTTCTACACTACTAGATTTCTATTCATTTTTAATGTAAATGATAATAAATATATGTATATAAAAAGTTAATACATTTTTTATAATTGTATTAATGTTTTCATATACATTAAAAATGAACAGAAATCTAGTAGTGTAGGGGGCGGGGCTTCGCCCCGCCCCCTACACTACTAGATTTCTGTTCATTTTTAATTACACTAGGGTAGGGGGCGGGGCTCGCCCCGCCCCCTACCCTAGTTAATTACACTGGGGCAGGGGGCGGGGGCAGGGGGCGTGGTCCGGTGGGTGGCCCCGCCCACTCGGGGGCGGGGCCACCTGCTCTATTTACACATAAATACTTGCATATGCAATTTTATTTGCATATGCGTACACTTATAGTAGGCGAGGTTCCAATTGCAAAAGCACCGTCAAGTATGTGCTCATGCCTGGGATCGAACCAGGTTCTTTCGGGGCAAGAGGCCGTGTCATAGACCAGTCGGCTATTTCGACCTGGCAGCTGCTGGCCGTTTGCACTCTTTTTGTACTTACCCAACGCGCGCGGAACGAAAGACTGAACGGATAAGAATGACTCGAAGAAAAAGCGGGGTGACCGCCGAGCTCGCCACGCTGGGCGAGTGGCTCGATCGCTGCGCTAGAACACCTGAGACCCAGGGTTCGACTCCCCGCCGCCGCGAAATGTTCTGCCGTGTGATAACCATGAATGCACTAACCATGAATGCACTGCCGTATGCAAACGCTGTACTGACCGACAATTGCACTGACCATGCATGTACTAACACTAATCAAATCTCTCTCTCCCAATGGTAATAACCACATTTCATTGGACGCTTCTCTCAACAGAAAAAAAGACAACTAACTTTTTAGAATTTTAGCAAGTGTTTTTTTTTTTTTAAATCTTGTGACCTACTAGTTTAGGCTGTTCTAAAACACCAGCTCGTATGCTTGATGTATATAAAATGAGGTGAAAACAATCCCGTCATTTACTTCAGTGTACGTACCGGCACAAAACGTTACAGTGCTGAGGACATATAGGGCCATAGGTGGATTTATATATATATTTAAATCACTGATGGCCGCGCGGTTTGGTGCGCGACAGGGCGGTAGGTCAAACCGCAGACTCGGGGTCGAGTACGGCCGGCCATGCTCAACCGGAAGCACTTTACCAAGCTGTGGATTACAAGACCAGCTGCATGGACGTCATATTTTTAGCATGTGGTGTATAAATGATGCAAATTATTTTGTATGTTTTACACACAAGCACATTGGAGAGACAGCGGCAGTATTTATGTGGTATGTTAGATTGCTTTAAGTAAAACAAACTACGAAAGTTGGGTCGCATTAACCCAGCCGCCCAATTAGGGCACCTATTATATTTAACCATGTTTAAAGTTAAAAATAAAGTATCTTCGCATAGTTAAATGGTGCGTCAGACGGGACAAATTGGCCGCCACTAGATGGCAGCACTTGGAATTCATCTAACCTGTCTGAAAAGGACAATTTAAAAAAGACGCCGGTAATGAGTAGCTCTCTGGCTCACTTGCATACCACCTATGTAGGTTGCGGTGTGGCCTTCACTCGCGTTTGTGCAGGCTTAACGTTGAACTGAATGGTATTATGCAGTACTGGTACCAAGGTTGGCAGTGTTGTTAAGCAACTGACTTGAAGGCCAACATCCTAGAAGTTGCATGTAATGTTTAAAATTTTACTTTAGCTTCCGTCTCCACTGTATAGCAACAGGCCTTCGTAGTCAGACTGCAAATGAAGAAATGAACACCTGCAACAAAACGTGTAATAAGTTTAAGTTTCAAGAGATGCAGAATCAACTGCATCATGAATGACTGACACAAAGTTAGCTTTATTTACAAAGGCCACCCACAGGAACAAGACACAAAGTCAACTTTATTCACAAAATCACCCACGATGATTCAACCGCAAAAAAAAGGTTCGGACTTGAAAATAAAGGCTTCTTTCATACAAAAAGAACTGCACCTACATTGAGCAAGATTCTGAATTCAGTGGCCATTTCATGGCAGGGTTGCACAAGGGTTTGCCAAAGATTAATTTCATCGGTCGCAACGCAGTCTGGTTTGATACTTAACAGCTTATCATTTGCATTTATGTGTGTTAGGCTACTTGGCTTTTGAAAGCATACAGCATTTCTTTACACTGTAAAAAGAAATGCTTGACACTGCATGTTTCATATTACTTATTTGGAGTTATTTGTTTGAGACTAATTTTTCAATTGCCTTATAGAGAATGTTTCAAAGTATTACAGTTTGCATGTTGTCATTTAACTCAAAATATGCACAATACTTTACATGCCAATGTTGAAAACGGACCACTTGAATTCAGTTCACAATTTAATACAGGTACAGAGACACACAGTTACAGTATAAACTTTACAGTTCACTCCACGTATTTAAAAAAAAAAAAAAAAACACTTTAAAACAATACTGCACAATGACAGCACTGAGAAGAAAGAGAGGCATCATGCAGACAGTGTGCACACCCAGTGAAAAAGTGGAGGGAGGGACAAGTGCGGAAGGGATAAACAAAGTCATACTCCCTAAATGCCGGCTGCTTCGCCCTCGCCGCATCTGCACCCGCCTCATGTAGGCCGCCCGTCACGGGCAAAGGTCTGCTGAAGGTTCGTTGGACTCTTCCTCTGCGTCGCACAACTGCAAAAAAAAAAAGACAGCACTCAGTTGCATGCGGTTCACTTCTGTCGACGTACTCGGTGACCGGCAGATGGTACTCATCTTCATTTGAGGAACTGCTCCCATCCCTCCAATGCCACGCGAGCGAGCCCTGCGACAGAAACAAGGAAATGCGATTCAAAATGAAGTATGTACACTATCCTTGCATATTTGATTACAATGTCGCCTCTGGCCAGTCATGCATCAGGCTCCTTCCTCTTCATCACATGGCGACTGCTTTTCTTGGGGGGATTTCATCCTTTGCGCCAGCCCCACTCGCCAATCCTGGGTCTCGTGGCCTTCATCCGCTGGCTCTTTGTTATGTGCAGCTTCTCTTCCACCTTGCAAGACACAAGCACAAAGGTCTCACTACGCGGTCGCTCGCACTTGCATTCAAGGCTGCACAACATATTGGAAAATCAGTGATATGGCAGTCTTGGGCCAAACCATTGCATTGAGCAAAGTCATGCAAAAACTTGGGATAGAAAGGAATTGAACTGAATGCAACCGTTATGTTAACTTGAATCAATGACTTCATCTTTAAAATAATTACCAGTACTAAGGCAACAAAACACTGAGCTTGTTTCATTAGGCCACATTAAAAACATTTGTTTCTTAAAATACATGGCTAACAGATTACCATATAGTAGTTTTCCAATACACGTGCAGCCCTATACATGCCACCATTGGTGTCCAAACAGCGGCCGAGGGGCTATTCGTCACAGAAGGCCATTAGGCACAGGCCACTAGGGGAGCACCAAAATACGACTGATCAACGGCATCATCAAATATCAAGCTATGCTGTTTACAAGTCAAATCGTCTATTCAAAATTTCACTGTCAGACAAAGTAGTAGCTTGTCCTCAGTTTTGCTGTGTCAAGGTCAGGTTTAACAAGAAACCACATGAATGACCTTCAAAATGAACACAACACCGTTTTGTAGCAGTAGCACAGAATATTAACAGCAATATGTCGTGATTTATTTGAGTGTTTAAACAACTGGGAATTTGTTTCAGTATACGGCCCTCAAACAAACCTTTGGACACCAATGGTGTGAATTAAAAATAGAATTCAAACTCCATTTCACGCATTGACGCTGCGCAGGTCGACGCCTCCAGGGAAGCGGGTCTGCCTCGGAACCCGGCCGGCTGCAAAATACTTCAGCGTGAAGCCACAGCGGTCCGTCCGCTTCTGATCAGATCGTGTCGCGTCCCGGTCGCCATCTGCAGAAACATAAACATCAAACTCAAAGAGCACCTCAAGTTGGAGGTCACTTGCTTACTTGTTCACAGCGGCTAGCTACTCTTGGTTACCATCACCGGTGCAGGTCTGGCCGTGCGTCTCCCCTTTTGCGTCCAGCCTGCAAAGGGCAGAACATGCAATGAGTTGTGCGCCGCTCGCATCATTGTCTAGAGCACCCTCGATCGGTGGTTCCTCTTGGACCGGCTCGCTCCATCGACGCCCTAAACCTAGCGGGGAACAAAGGACACGAGTACGACAGTGGTAGGTTAGAGTTAGCTCAAGTACGACAGTGGTAGAGTAGAAAAAGACAAAATGCAACCAACTCGCTCCAACGCCGCCCTACACCTAGGGGAGAACATAGAACGCAAGCACGACAGTCGTAGGTTACGGTTAGATTCAGTACAACAGTGGTAGGTTAGAAAAACAACAAATGTTACAAGTCATTGCAAAATTGGACATTTGGGACCGGCTCACTCCAACACCATCCTTCACCGAGGGGGGAAACAAAGACTGCAAGTACGACGCTAGTAGGTTAGGGTTGGATTATGTACAACAATGGTAGGTTACAAAGTCACATTAAATGTTACAAGTCATTTTGCAAAATTGGACATTCACTACTGGCTCACTCCAACGCCGCCCTACACCGAGGGGAGAACAAAGAACGCAAGTACGACAGTGGTAGGTCAGAAAAAGACAAAATGTTACAATAGTCAACAAGTCATATAAAAAAACTGGACATTTGGCTCCACGTCAAAGTATGTTTGTGTCCATCAACGTGACGATGTCCTCCCCAAAGGTTACAATGCACCATCAATGGCAATCCTAGCACAAGACAATGCTGCTCTGGATCCAGACAAGCCACAACCTCAACCACAACTACAGCGCACCTCTTAAGCAAGTCCAATCATCAGACCCCCAAACACTGTCCACACCAAAAACCTTTCCGTCGAGCACCCATGACCAAAGCGCGTCCCAGAGCGCCACACTGCCCCCTCCTGGTCACATTATCCCCACACGTCAGCTTTTGCGTGCTGCTTGATTCTTGACAGGGTGTGGAATTGTTCTTTTCCTCATGCCATTCGGCTCCTTTTCCAGCCTGCAAATCACGCATCACCATTAATTGTGTGTTGGTAACTTCAACCTCCACCATGGATGAACTCACCTCATTTTGAAGTGCATTATCTCTATCCTCACTGAAACCTCGAGATCTTGCTGCTCGCTTTTTATGTAAGAAAGCCACAGTGGTCATTTTACGGCTACAAAAAAAAAAAAAGAAGCCAATGTCAACAGAAATTGTGTACATATTGGTGTAATACAGACACGAATTAAACGAAGTTTCGGCGAATTAAACTGGCAGTTACGGGGGGCGAGCGTTGCATGTAGCTGCAGCATCGTATGTACTGCACGAACGACGCCATTATGGTCAAAGAAATGTGTACAAATTTACTCATCGGCAATGCAAGTGCATAAGCCGGGACATTTTCTTATCCACCGTATACTTGCAGCATCGTATCTGCAGCAGGAGCTGCGCCATTATGACAGAAAAAAGCCAATTAACATCTAACAAATGGCCTCAAAATTACTCATCGGCAGTTTATATGAACGACGCAAGTGCAAAAGTCGCGACATTTTCTTATCCAAACGCAACCTACCTCGAGATCAAAGACGATCCAAGTTTGCAGTCCAAAATCGGCGGAGTGGAGCTCAGCTGTCAAAAGAGGGCGCGTACGGGCGGAAACCGGAAGTAAACATTTTTTGCAAACTTTTAGGCATGCGTTTGTCACAACCTGGACTAGACAAATATCGAAAGTGGACGAATGCTTGGTTTTGATAAGAATTCGCAACAATCTGTTTGGCAAAAAGCACATTCAAAAGTTTGCATGAAAACGTCGAATAAAACACCGGTCAATATATAACAGAACCAAGAACGCGGACGATTTGTCAAACAAACATTTGCAGTAAAAACCACCGCGTGGGAAAGAAAAGAAAAAAAGAGCTGGCCAGCATTAAAAAAAAAAAAAAAAAATCGAAATAATGGCACAAAAAAAAACAAAGAGCCCACCGTACTACCTGCAGCAAATGAAAGTGAACTGCGACGTTACTGTGCTTTGCTCAAATGCTGTAGCAGTCCTCAAGTTTGAAAACCCTGCAACAAGCAAAAAGGCATCGTGAGAAACGGCAGCAAACGACAAACATTTGCTCGTGTGCAGACCTTCCTGCCAAGTAGCCACGCGGGAGGACGCCCTTTTGCTTCACCTGTATTTAATTACTCCTTTAGTGCACACCTGTCTTCAATTTACCTAAGGGCTTGACGTCACGTCCGCCAATCCATGGCAACCTTCTTCTCCTGCTTGTCCAACGGCGCAATGCACACGAGCGTCACCAGGTGACCTATTTTGGTAGCTGCTTCGGTTAAACCTGGAAATTAAAGTCAATGGGTAACCTTGCTATCATTGCAGAACACGACATCGTCTTCAGCCGCAATGCTGTTGCCATCTCCTGGACAGTGTATGAAATGCCTACTTGTCATATGGAATAAAATATTTTAAACTGACCTGTTTTTGCTCAAAAGCAATTATGTTAAATTTTCTCAAATTTCAATACATCATTGAGTACATTAGTGAAAGCAAACATTTACATCATTTTTTACAAGTCATTTGGGCTTTTTTTTTTATTCGTTTCAATTTCACTGCAATAATTCAGACATTTTGAATTCTTCTACTTTCACATCTCCACACATATATTACTCACATTTGTGACATAGGGCTTTTGGGTGTAATTTCAAGATAGAGATAGATAAATTTCAGATGATGATGCTCCTGTGGCTCTTGAGCCTTGCACACACGCCAACTGGCTGTTAAATAACTGCACCCCCTGGTGTTCTTATTGGGAAGAATATTTTCATTTACATATAGTCCAGTATATTGTACTGTATTATTTTATTTGAACCACAAACATGGCACAAGTGTCAAGGAAGTAGCGCATTGCCCTTGTCCCTGTCGCAACAGTAACACAAAAAGTCAAACAGGTGAGTTATGCAGTGAACCACTTGTCATTTATGACTGCTTGTTAAAGGATCATTTTCTTTCTCCCGTAGACTCCATACATGTGTCTAAGGTGGGTATGAGCCATCCGCATTTCAGCTCCTGTCCAAGCAGAAAAAGGAGGGGTTGCTGAAAAAGTTCCCGCTCATACCTCCAGCCCCCACACTCGGAAGAAGCCCTGGGCCACGCGGGCTTCTCGAAATGTCACGGTGAGAGCATTGATGGTGACGTCGGTGACCGTCACCTCCGCCGGGCTGACGACGGGCCTCCACACGGTTTCGGTGATCTCAGCCTCTGTGAGCTCATCTTGCTCAATAGCTGGCCCCCACATGGTGGCCTTCCTCTGACCTACACAAGAAAAGCATGAAGAAGAACCTTCAATAATTCCGTGTTTAGTGCGCTATGACAGATTTGACCTTGATATCCAACATCTGATCACAACAAGTAAACTATAAGCATACTCCTTTCTCGACTATCTTCACTGTGCTCCTCCTCTTCCTCTTCAACAATATCATCTTCCGCCTCCTCTTCATCGTCCAAGCTTTTCCAATCCTCTTGTGCAGGACTCGCCGGCCTCGAGGTAAGACGTCTTCGCTGTGGCCTCCTCTTGCTGTAACAGGGCGCCCTACTCCATGCAATGTACGATGGGTCCTCCTCCTCCTCTTCGTCGTCCTCCTCTGCCTCCTCCTCCTCCTCGTCCTGCTCCTGGAGTAGTGAGCGTGTCAGGGAGAGATGTAGGCGGGGTTTGGGCATGTCTGTGGTTTTGTGAGCGCTGCGGAGGTCCATACTATACACTGTGTTCTGAATCCGGATCGAGAAGAGACAATCATTAGCACCACTGACGTCCATTTATCCATCTAGTTACGAGAAGACCCAATCACACATCACTACAAAAGATCCTTGGTTAATTAATAAATACAAGAAGAATTCTATTTCACCTGTAACAAAAGTTGTTTGGCCTTGGATCTTTTCCTCCTGTGACCCAGAGTTCGGTCTCGCTGCTCTCTGAGGAAAGACAAGCATACCATAAGTAAGTGAATACAGCAAAAACATCCAACCATTTTCAAAAGCACTTATCTATTTAGGCTTGTCACAATAATTACTGTATTGACTTCTCGTCAGAGAAACAATATTATCTAAAAAAAAAAAAAAAAAAATCAATTACAATAGTCAAATTAACTGACTATCTGATAAAAGATAGTAGTGTACAAAAAGTGAACAATATCACTTTCACAAGTGACCTAAATAGTTTCCATATAATCACATCATACTTCTCTTCATAGGATTGGACTAGACGCTGGTCCAGAATGTGTTCCTCAGGTTCCCATGTGCTGTACCTATTTAAAAAAAAAAAGTAGCAATTTTTTTTTAGAAGTGCCATTTATGCTTGTCAGTACACTGTACAGCCACAGGGTAGCGCTAAAAACAACGAAAAGAGCTTTTCAGCAAATTAGCCCTCTATTTAACACTGCCTTTTGCATGTATGCCATCCTAGATTAAAAATAATAAAAAAAAGCACATTATCATAGATTTCTTTACATATGTATTCACTGAACGTGATCCAAATGTTCCCACTCACTTTGGAGGCCAACCTTTCCATTTCAATAGGTACTCCACGTTGCCCTGCGGAGAACAAGAGCTTTTGAAAGCAGCCACAGACAAAGCACTTAAGACTTATGTTGTCAGATTACTTCTCTATTTGAATTTAAGCGCTATCGTCATCAGGCTTCCTGTTAACGGTGACGTCATCGCTTCTTCCAACACCACATGCAAGGTTTGAGCTGCGTGATCATGAATGTTGTGTTACAAAAGTTGTTGCATGCAAAGAAAGTGTTTATTTATTTCGGACGCGTGCGCTCGAAGTGTGTTTCGGTCTCTCATTTGCCGCTTGAGAGAGCAGAAAAAGGTTTTGAAGGCAAATTAATTTAATCATTGCCAGGAGGGGGGGGGGGTAAACTTATAGAAAAAACTTTCTTGTTATTTTGCTTTTTAAAATAAACAAGTTAGCCAAGACTCTTAAATTCATAGTATTTATTAAGCATTTTTGCCGTTTTGCTTTTATTTACAATAAATGAACCAATGACTTAGCAAGACATCGACAGGCCCTAAACAAAAAAGGTTGGCCAGCTGCTTGCGTCCTCCTGAAAGTGGACATGTAAAAAGGAGCTGCGCAACAACACAACCCCATCACCAGTAAATTAGGTCGGATGTGATTATCATGCTCTTGGCACATTTGATCACGACGTAATAGCATCAAGATGACACGGCAAATATGTGCGTCAACTGTTACCTTCCGAACTCTTTTCTTCATGATGGATTCCACGGCGAACACTTGCTCGCCGATAGCTGACAGCTCCATCAAGTGCGCACCTCGGACCTGCCAGGAAAAATAGTGGCGTCTTTGACGCTTTGAATTAAGCTACTGAAAGCTGCTGGCAATGGCCCGCTTTATCCGCGGAGTAAAGGCACTTTCGAGCCCATTGAAACGCCAACAACTTGCCCACGCTGGACGTTTTTCGTTGGAAATACAAGCTGCGACACATCTGCACGCAGCACTGTGCAGCGCGACCGCGTCTCTTTCGGGAGCGCGCACTCACTCTTGGCCGCGCGCGCCCCCCAGTGGTCAGAATATGAACGTGGCCTCCAAGACCACATCGCTAGGTGCGCGGTTCAAAAAATGGATAGATGGATGTTTCTTTATTTTCACATCCATCCAACCATTTTTTTTCCACATTTGACCCTCCAACTAGGCTGATAGGAGGAAATATCTGACAACAAATACGTCTTTCGGAGCAATGGCCCATTTAATACACTCGCACTGCAGCTTTGACATAAAGTGCAATTATAAGCATTTGAAATTTACGCATAAAACAAACCCAAAATAACAGTGATATTCATAGAATTTTCTTTAAAGTATAATAAGAATTGATATGATAAAAAAAAAAGCTTTGTGATTTTGGATTAGGACAGCAAAACAATTACTGTACAAAAATCAAACTGTTGTAAATAAAAAAAAATCCTTGGCAGCAACAAGTGAAGACATCATTGATGGATTGCAACTCAAAATTAGTGCTTTGGAATATATGTGTGAAATTGCCCACTCAGCATCCATGTAAACAAGTTAAGGCCAGTATGGTCCCAAAGACGATACTTTGAGCTGAATGATCTCAGAGCTACAATAGCGAATCTCTCATAAGGCTCTTTTGAAATTAACACAATCACGTTTTTTGTTACTTTTTTACGAACACTCCCTCCACATTGACAAAATGAAGGCAAACATTCAGATGTGTGTTTGTTTACCTGTGAAGCAACACATCCACACTTAAGTATGGAAAGTTTAAGTCATGAAATGACTTCCAAAAATCAATATTTTTTTGTAGCCACTCATCATATTTACTTGCTTGTCCTGAAGCTTTTAACCGTGTGACAAAAAAAAAAAAAAATGTTTACCGACCGCCATTTTGAATGGTTAACGAAGGCTTCAAGCGACAAGCGTGATGTTCCATACATCGCCGCTATCATAATACACTTTGTGTATGAAACTGAAGAGTACAAACATAATTGTGACATTTTAGGATTTCTGAAACGCTGTGACATATGAAACAGCTTAATAACTGTATTGTAACTGCATTTTTTGAAGACGACAGCTTGAAGGGATGCGACAACGAGCCCAAATCTCCAGTAGAGACGATTAGATGGGTGTCGCATTGTTTTGTTGCCGCCTGAAAACTTTGGGTCTGCACAGACTGCACGATCTGCGGGACTCACTGTCGTCTGTGGCGTGTAATACAAAAGGTGAGCTCAGACGGGTCAAAGCAAACGAGGAGCGAGACGTCGTCACAAAGAAGGTGAAGGAGGGCACGCTTTGGTGAAAGCGAAAAGACCTTCTTTCCGCAAAAGGAGACACGACGACATTTTGAGAGTACTCACGAGACTTTGGACATGTGAATCCTAAAAAAAATATATATGTATAAACCAGCAGATCACAACAGACTGAAAAATAGTCAAGATATGTTGTATAAAAAGCAAGAAAAGCAGAAATTGAATAATATCTTCTTCAAAGTCAAGAACTACGAATGCTCCCTGGAAAGGTTTTTGCTTTCGTCATTGCTTTGCATCCGTCCAGCAATTGTGCATGTAAACAACACCCCCGCCCCCAAAAGGGGTTAAAAAAAAAAAAAAAAATCCACCAGTGAATAAATCTCAATCAAGCGCGTGGCTGTGATTGGCCGCCTTGTTCCTCAGCTGTCTGACCGCCACGTTTGCCGCGCCTCCACTTCCTCCGACACCACCAACAGGAGTTCACAGTTCTTCCCTCGCAGCTGTTGGCGGAGGAACTTCCTGGTTTGTGGTCAGGTTTTACAAGAAAACACAACAGCCCTCGGTTAGGGGAAAAACAAGTCTCAGTCTACAGACATGGCACCAGTAAAGCTGACATGCGCCATGAAAGCTGAAAGTTGCTGAATTGAATGGCTCAGTCTGGGAAAAAGAATCTGCTAAGCATTCCAACAAGGACCCAAAACAAATTTGGGACAGTGACAAAGACTACAACAATGGAGGAAGAAGCCAAGAGGTAGAGATTATATATTATATTATAATACTTTATAACGTATTACATTCTAATATATGATCATATTATATATATACATATATTGTAATCATACCATTTCATTTTATTTGTATTGGCATTATCTATTTATGATAAAAACGGACCTATTTACAATACGATTAAGTAGTGTTCTAAAATTAGCATTAGCATAGCAACAATATTGCGGAAGTAGCATGACATCCCAGGCGAGTCTCACCTGAGCTCATCTGGACTGCCGATGGGTTGAGGGCCACGCAGCTTGGAGTCCAGGTTGTAGTAGACCCCCGCCACCTCTCGAACCCCGATCCAGTGCTGGCGTTTGAGCGGCAGCTGCAGAGGTCCCCAGCGCAAATTGGACGGAACGTTGAGAATGAAGCCCGTCACGTTGGACAGCTTGATGCTGCCGACGTCCCTGGATGGAACAAAGACGACGTTTGTATGCGTTTGTCCTTGTGTCACCTTTTTTGAGTTCAGTTTTGGTGAAAGCACGTTGCTAATCGATCGTTATTGAAGTAAACATGTCAAACTGAAGGTGTACCTAGCATTTTGCACACTTGACTGATTTGTTATCATGGCTGTGTTGAAACAATGAACCACCACTCAGTTAATAATTGAACACAAAAACAATACTGCTTTCCTGATTAGGTTTTTATAAAAAATAAAAATAAAAAAAAAAAGATAACAGTGACTAAGCGTTAAGTAACATTGCGTGCAGTCATGTGACTGCATTTGATTGGTGACATGGACTCAAATGTCACTTGTGGTTCTGTTGGATTGAAAAGTCATGTGATAGTGCTAGTGGCAGATATTTCTCTGGCAAAACAAATTGATTAGTAAAAATACAAGTAAAAAGCAAATAAAAATGGCTATTTTCTTCTAAATAAAAATACTTATGTAAGAACTATGCTGCATGAAAAATAAAACTATCTTTATATACACATGTATTTCCAAATTTGTATCGAGTCTGTCAGTGCAATGCCATGTTGGTATCTTTTTCCAAGTTCCGCTGAATTGCCGCTTTACCCACCTCCTTTTATCCCACCAAACTGCTTCAAAGCCGCGCGTCTGCAAAGCGGCCATGATGACATTCACGTCGTAGTTCCCGTTTCCCAGCATGCTCTTTTTGTGAGGTGTCACCAGAGTGCTGGGGGAAAGCCTAAGCGTGATACAAGAGAGGATCATAGTAGGGGTACTGAGGACAATCAGAATAAACAAATGTTCCCGCACCTCTGGTAGATCTCCTGCAAGGTGTCCCTGCTGAAGGCTGACCCATCCTGGAAGACGTTATTGAGAGCGTGCAAGGCACACAGCTCCCGCCGCTGCTTCTCGTGGTAGATCACCGGACGCCTCGCCGAGGCTCGAGGAAGTTGCGGTGTCATGAGCATGCAAGTGAAGGTGGGTATATCCTGTTGCGGCTCCCTGCCCTTGTGTTCCTCTGCTCTCGCTGGCCCACTTCCACATTTCTGCTTGCTGACCTTCCAGGGCATGCAACCCAGCTCCTGAAAGCCACCCTTGCTTTTCTCCTTCCACTCACCACCTGGATACGGCGTGCTGCCCATCCCACGTCGTTCGCCACGCGCCTTCGGGTAGCTACATCTGCATCATGACAACTATCACCATGGTAACCACTCGGTCGACTGTACGAGAGGGGGTTTTGTGTTTCTGGTTGATTGAAAGACAGCTGAGAGTTCACGGCTTTGTTGAGATACAAAGTCTGTCTTGGGTGGTAAATTTGGAAGGCATGGGAAATTGTGGAACTAAAATAGGAATTTTCCCCAAAATTGACGATTATGCCTTCTTCACAGTGAGGACTGTCTCCATCCTTGATATGAATTTGCATTGATTGCTTCTTTCAGATTATAATTTTTTTGGTCCTTTGCTCCATCACCGCGCTGCCAAACATCCAATGTTAATCTGGGAATCAAAAAAAAAATATATTTTTTTAAATTAGCCACAGTTTACGATTTAAATGAAACCCGCAAATCTCGATGTGGTCAGTCGACCCAAGCATGACAACAAATATCCTCAGCAGCTTTGGAGGAAGCTTGCTCGGTTAGCTAGCAACAACACAAAACGTCTCGCAAATAAACCCCACACATGAAGTCTCAAAACTGTTAATATACCTCCAAAACATACACGTCCAGATTGAAGCAAAACCGCAGCAGTGACAGAGTAGACTGTCTTGTGCCTGCGCGACGTGACAGTGTTGTCTTGAGCAAACAACCTCTGGCGCCTCCTCTTTTTTCTTCTTTTTTTACGTTTTCTAACTTCTATTTCGGGCGGGGACAACTTACCGAATCTTTTGTGAGAGTCCCCCGGCCGACTGTCAAAACACAGCTTTGAGGGTTAAAAGCGGAGTCTTGTTTTCCTCGCGACAGTTGTCTCCTTTGTCTTTTGTCACTTTTCACCAAGTGGCTCTTCTGTGGCTGCGTCTACGGGTGCGCATGCGCACTGACCTCACTCTGGCTCCATGTTGCCGTGACTGCGTGCGTCACTCAGCCGAGGGAGGAAAGAAAAGTGAGCGAGCAGGGCAGAACCACACCTTTTCCACCTTATTGTTTCAATGTTGTGACTCGATCAAAGTCGTTATGTACATTTTGTTCTGTATTTATAGTGCATCAAAACAATATTAGAACAGAAAGCCCATAATCCATTTCATACACTTTCAGGAATTTCATTAATCATTCTGTTTGGGTTCAGACATTTTTAGATGAGGTTTCCATATCCTTGCTGGGAATTAAAATGACCATCACTGGGGACTTTCCACAAGTCCTGCCTGGTAAAGGCATCATCAGTAGGCAAAGTAAATGGCATTTCAGCTGTCTTTCCACAATCCCAACTCCAAGCCTTCTCTCGTTTCCCATTGCACACAGCACAGCCTCTGTATAGCTAATCATCACAGCAATGTGGTGTGAATCTGTTGGAATGTAATCTCCAACATGACACATCTTTACCACTCTCCGTCACCCCGACTAGCTCTAAAGACAATGTCATACAAGGAGGAAAAATAAGGCAGCAGAAGCTGTGCATTTTGTGGGAATAACTTCTTGTAGATCATTTTAAATTGCAGGTCACTGAAAACACATTAATCATCTGCAATTTGATTTTAAAATAGATTTTTTTTTAAGATGAAGATGCAGAGATCATGTCAGCCAGCAGCTCCTCCCTGGCACGTTCCTCCCTCCTCTGCCACTCATGGACAAAATGTCCCCTGAGCCCCTTCAGCTCGAGGACACGCCCCACCAGCATCCTGCGCGTCACCTTCTGTTCTTCCGGAGACCGATCCGGCCTAGTGTCCAGCAACTCAGGCCTCTGACCACACACTGACGTCAGTTTGTTCACGCCGCCGGCATCCGTACCCAGCAGGTGCTCCAAAGTGTGCCGTCGACCCAAGCGGTCGGCGTGGGTTAGCACCGGGATGATGTGCCCTCGGATGCTCTCTCCAAACAGTTCCAGTGTAGCTTGGATGGCTTGCATCGCCTCTTGCTGCATCACATTATTGGAGCGTGGTGCCTGCATTACCAGTAGGATGGCGTGAGGACCAGGACTTGCCAGCTGAATGCTCCTCAGAGCTTCCTTGACTCGAGTAACTCTCTCCAAAGACTCACTCAATAGATCCGGCGTGTCGATCACAGTGAGTTCCCTACCGTCCACTATGGCTCTTCTTATGGTGCTCTCTGTGAGAGGTTCATCTGGTTCTTCTGCCCAGCTGTCCAACAAAGTGTTTACCACAGATGTGCGTCCCCCACCAGCAGGGCCCACTACGATCAGTCTGAGGCCTGCTTTTAAGGGACTCGACAGGTTCAGTCTTATGGTCTCATTTGCCATATACCCTTCACTGGACCCTGTATTGTTTTAAAAGAATAATAAAACAAAGAAATAATTTTTTGGGGGTATAATGACTGGATCTTTAAGGGGCGGGGCCTAGTGAGTGACAACAGAAATTATACTATTTTTGCATTTATGTACAGATTGATTCACTGTTCTATACGCAAGAAAACATGAAAAACCTTCTTTCCTCTACAATAGCACCATCTGCTGGATTTAAAGGGGCACTGAGCCCATCTGCCTCTGCTGCAAAAATCGCCATTTGTTTGAAATGTGATAAAAATATGACGTTATTCTATTACATGTAGATAAAGTAGAAAAGTCAGGTTACAAAGAACTCACCTGCGAGGAAGGGAACCACCCAATGGAATTTGGCAGACAATCCTGAAGAAGGGATTTATGGACACATTATTTTGGTTATTACATATTGTGAATATTTGCCAGGAGCACACACACAAAAAAAATCAAATGCTTTTTTTTTTTCATATGCAATGACTTGGTGCTGAGATTGTTCGAAAAGAGCAAACATTACACAAGACATTCAAATGATTTCCAAGATTACAATGAAATAAAAAGAAATAAGGCAGAGTGACTACCTTTGATAAACTTCCAAATCCGAGACATCCATTTGCACAGACTCTGGATTCCTACAAGATAAAAGTAGAAGACACATTGTTTATGTTGTTGTTTGCCAAAATGTTAGAGATCTGTTTTACCTCGGAGGGTCCCAACAACGCGGCTCACCCATCCCCAAAGAGCTGACAGACCTGAGCAACAGACACGAGTGACGTAATGGCCATTTGCAGCTCTCATGGCATGCACACTTCTGAATGTGGTAAGGGTGCAACAGCTTAAATAAACTCACCAGTTATAGAGCAGAAGAAACGAATCGGCCATCGGATGATCGCGGGAAGGGCTGCGGAAGACAGACAATTGCTTCAACTTGCAAAGAAAAAACAAATAAAATTTTTACAGAAGCACCCAAATTTCCAATCAATACATTGCTATGATTTGATTACTGCAAATCTATTTGTATGGTGATTAAAATGGCGATTCATTTCAATCTTTGTGTCTTTCTAAAGAAGCTAATGTGACTGACTCTGTGAGAATCTGTACAGAAGATACCCCACCACGGTGTAAGCTCCCATCTGGGCATTGCTGCCGCTCAGCCACCAGTCTAAAAAAAAAAAAGAAAAGAAAATTAAGCACATCAATTCTTCTTCCAAATGGAGCATTTGAAGCTATTTTCGCTAAGAATAACCAATTTTACATTTTAACTTCCTGTAGAACAGGTGTCCCAATACATTTGTTCACATTGACAATGCCATACAATATTAGCGTCTTACCATTAGCTGCATCTTCGGCATTGTTGGTTTCGCATTTACATTCCATTTCTCAAGCATACAAGTTGAGTCTACGAAAAAGCACAGCCATTGTGAAGTTAAACGTTCATTTGAAAAGGTTGAGAAAACAATTGTTTGCTTTACCTAAAAAAAAAAATAGACTGACCTCCTTCTCCTTTTAGCAAGTTAAACTTTGATCACACTTTGACTGTGATGTCTTCTTTGTGTGCAAAGGCCTGCCCCCAAGGACACACACACACACACACACTTACGCTGCTCATGTTAATCCATTGTGCAGTCAAACGGTGGTATGCTGCTCACACTGCGGCATTTCTTTCATTTAACACACCTTTGCAGGACAAGTAGAACTGGAAATGTTGCAACGGTGTATTGCGCTGCAGTTCAAATAAACAAGAGTGGAAGAGCTCAAAGTTTTATTTTCGCACATGATGTGAAGTAATTTAAAACAAATGCCAATATATCGATTTTTTTCTTCATCTTCTTTTAGCGACGCTGCAAACTAATTTCAGTCATCTGAAATGATCAGTCGAATACCTCCAAAGTAAAACTGCAGCTTCAATCAGACAGTTTTGTTACCACTCGAGCCTTATGTGGCGAGTTTGTCAATCAGAGCATCCATCAGTTCCTGCTTCTTGGTTCCAGTGGTCCGGATGCCAAACTGCTTGCAGGCCTCCTTGAGCATTGGCACAGTCATCTTTCCCAAAGTTCCTTTCTGTATGTGGGCTCTCACTTCATCTTCTGATACCTCCACTTTGGGTTTCTTCTCAGCTGTACCGCCAGCTTCTGCTTAAAGTCAGAAGAGTTAATGGTGCCATGCAATTCTGGAAAAACCACTGCAAATAGTTTCAGAATGATTTCACGGCTGACCTGCTTTGCGTTTGGCGGCTGGTTTGTACTCTGGGTCGTAGTCTGCAGGGAAGACCAAATCTCTAAACTCCTGGACCAGGGAACCCAGACGGCCGTCAATCTGCTCCACCTTCGGCACTGAAAACAAGCAGAATAGAAATGAGACGACGGCTTGATGGCCGACAAATTTGGTGTGGCTTTTGTCTTACTGATGAGGTCTTCGATGTCCTCTGGAGCCGTCATATCCAGAGCCAAGGCCTCCAAGTTCCGGTAGTGTTGCTGGATGACGGGATTCTCAAAAGCCTCACTCCTGCAAGATGTTAGAACAAATTAAAATCATAGGACAACTTTTAATTTTGGCTACCAAACCCCTACCTGTACTTAAAGCGCATTTTACGAACAATCTCCTTCATCTTGTCCACCTGCGCCGGTGACGCAGACGGCGTCCGCGGGGGATCCAGATTCCGTAAATCGTCGGCATACGGCAGGTAAATAACATTAAAACCTGTTGAAATAAGATGAAGGGTGACCTTTCGAATCACATGACCCCGCTTGCCCTCATTTGCACCGACAGTGTCATCTTACCTGGTGGTGTGATCTGTACATTCTTCTCGTCCGTCTGCTCTTGTTGAGGCACCAAGGCGACAAATCGAGGCGGGTAATTTCTGCGGGAAACGCAGCGGCACAAAGCAAATACGTTCTTCTCGATGCACTTGGTCAACAGTGCCGAGAACAGGCAGGAGCTTCCTGTTGAGGAAAAGCACATTATGTAAATAACTTGATGTTTACATCCACGTTCACATCGGGCATTACCTTTCACTTCGCCCTCCTCGGGATAGAGGAAGACAGCGGGACGAATGTGGTGGTGCAGTTTTAGCTTTTCCATGAATTTGAATCCGATCAAAAACAAACCGGGGTCATGAAACTTCTTGATGGCGTCTACCTCGTCTTTCTCCATCACGATCTGCTTGTTACCATAAAGCTGCGACGGGGGTGGGGGGGTAGGGGGGTTAGAGGTTTAAATGTTGTTGATTTCAATAAGCCATGATCCTACCTGGGCTTTCTTTATGTCACTGGGCAGCAGCAGGCTTCCTGTTTGATTATTGAAGGTGCGTGTTTTGCTGCGGACAGGCTCATTGGTTTCCCTGTATAGCCTGATGGGGTTCGGTTTCCGGGTAGTCACTGCCATGGCGTACATTCCCACGGCGATATTTATATCTTCACCCAGACACAGATTGAGCCTAAAGATAAGTAGAAGGGTCGAGAAGATGAGAGGAAAAGAGTGGACCAGAAACATAAATTGAGGCGTTGGAATCGAAATGTACCTGGCCAATGTTCTCTTTTTTTGCTCTTTGGCCAACACTCTTCTCTGGAGATCTTCCAGTTTTTCACAAGGCTCGTGCTGCAGGCCCAGCTCACTCTCGTCCTCCGGCGGACTTACAACGTCACGGAAAAAGAGGGAGACGTCAAAGCCGCCTGCTTTCATCAAGTGCATTAGTTCTATCACAACGCCTGAAGCAAAAGAAGGGAAAATGTTTTAGGAAGTCAAGGAATGAATTTTCTTTTGCAGAACCAAAATCCATTATTTGCTACTTTGGACCCACCAGTTTCTCTGAGGTCACTGGCTTTTGTGCGAGCCTGCCGATCTTTGACACTGTCACCCCCGTGTGGTTGATCCTTGCAAGTGAAGATGAAGAGGCGTTTGTTCCCCAGTCGTAGATTGCAGTCCCGGTACAGATTAGCACAACACCACAGGGCGTCGGACAAAGATGTTTGATCACTGCCCATTTTCTCCGCTGCCAGCAGGGCACCCTTATCCCCTCGTAGTTCGTCTACCTGTTGCACTCGTTTTGCACCTGTGGAAATAAAATAGGCGATAGACGATAATAATCAATACAACTATGAATCCACGTAATGTTCTTGTTCAAAAGGGAAAAAAATATCTGAGGTGTTGGAATGTCTCACTGAGTTCATTGAGGTTGTGGTAGACGTAGACGTGCTTGAACGAGTTGGTTGGATCTTGGTTCTGCTTGGTGCCATAGAAAACCAATGCAACAAGGTCTCCAGGAGTGCTTATGATCTTACGGGTGTACACGGTCCGCACCACCTACAAGGAACAAAACACTTAACTGCAGGTGCAGGATGGAAAGAGACTCTTTGAGTGAGGGACTTACTTGCATGGTCATGTCAAAATTAGTTGGCTCCCCATTTTCTCCTTTGATGAACATTTCCTTTGACGCATCCACCAAGAAAACTAAGCAATCTCTCCCTGCGACCTTGTAATCTCCTAATAAGAGACAGAGTAATTTTGTCGGATTGTCAACATGCAACAAACATGTACACATTCTAAAATACACTAAAAAGATCAATATTCAATTACAAAAAAAGTGTAGTAGTAATTTTTTTTAATCGCACCATCTTGTTGCTCTCCCTCCTCCTGTGCTTCACCGTCAGCCTCATTCCGGAAGTAGGCGTTCCACTCTGCCATTGTTGATATCTGACACATGTCCAAGAATAGGGTCAAATAGTGGAAATAACGTTTCTCGTTTTAGCATATCCTAAAATCTTAAGCGTTATGCTAGCAAAAGAGACTTAAGAACTGATTGAGTGATGCTCACCAAACTAATCAAGTTATTTCATGCACTACGAAGTATGCTAGCTGGCTTCCGATTAGCTTCGCATCAAAACGTGAGTGCAATGCAGACTATATGAGTCAACGAGAGCACAAAACTATTCAGTTTCTTCATGTGTGTATTTCTGTAAGACAGTAAGATCACTTACCGACTTAGTAAAGATTTAAAACAATAAGTCCAAGCAGTCCAACTAACATCAATTCGACTAGTTGTGAACGGCGTCCGCGCCTCACCGTCGATTGGTTAAACTTTGTCCAATCACGTAATCGACCAATCATATTGCAGAAGATGTCCTCAAGGGTTGTTTCAGGACGTGGATTATTCAGTGTAAATTGTTTAAATAAACTTCAACGGCTCCAGTAAAAAAAAAAAAAAAAACATTCTAAGATGTTTTTTCGTATTCATAAGATAAAGTTCCATAATAGAGCCTCCATCGAAAACTACAAATCACGCCGTTTGGGTTCCTGCAATACCAAAAATAGCCACAAAGTTACGCTATAAGCTTACAAATAGCCGTTTACATCGTTTTTACCAGGTCGTAATTTCATTACTGGCAATCAAGCTCCTTTCTAGTTATTCTTACATCGACTCTTATATTTTAGGCAGTCACTAGATTTCTGTAAGGTTTGAATGCGAGTGTAAAGACCATTTTACTAACATGCAATTAAAGATTTTAATTGAAAGATCATACAGCAAGGATCTGACTGACCTCTGACCTCATTTAACCCTGATGCAAGTGGACAGTCGCAGTGAAAGACTACACAATTCTTGTATCTGCATCTTAGATGTTCCCATCAAGTGTTCTAACTTGGAACTTTTATATATCTGTACATTTACATAAAATTCTTTGCACAGTGCAAGATTAAATGTCTTTCTCTTTTGCATTTGTATTTGAAGAATTTAATAATAATGTGTTTATGCTATTACTGGAGCTGGCGAAGACCCAGCAAATCTTTGATACATGTACACAAACAAAGTCCACAGTAATCTTTCAATCTTTAATGATTCTCTGTTAAGAAGTTGCTTCAGTTACTGTACAGTTTCTCTAAAGAACAGTTTTCTTCCCGTCGTTTCACTTTTCTGGGATAAATACTGCTTGTTTTTGCTACATTAGATCTCACCCATACGTATTAGGTTATCATTACTATAATCACGTTGTTATCCTTACATTGTATTTCCATACGTGATGTAATTGCTCAAGTTACAATTTGAGATGCTACAAATAAGCGTTATCTTTATAAACAATTTTTCTTTTTCCACAATGAATCACTAGCGCTGATTATAACAGAAAAATAAATTCTTTGGGGAACTTGTCGACTTTGTGTTTGTTTTTCTGGTGTCATATTTAAATTATGCCACTGCCTTTTAGTTGTCACTGAAATAATGTGACTGAAGGCGTATTTTAACCACCTCATTTGCATTATAATTCCCGTTACTATACAAATAATTACATTTGACTCTGACATCCCCTATAATAAATTCTTAGAAATAAATAATACTTAAAGCCCTTTTCTGACTAATTGTGTACAAAATCTACAAAGCCTCACATTGAGTTTTACAAAGCAAATGGATTTTCACAAAACACTACACAAATCCCCAAGATGCCACGTTTTTAAAAATAGACAACATTTACATGAAGCAGGTATTGAGTCACCAAAATGCAACAACATAGTTCTGATTTGATAAACAGCTCTTCCATATAAAAGAATTGAAACAAAATGAAAACCCTCATTCGGATCATTTACCACATCTTTGTGCATTTCCTGAACTTCACCAACAACTCTCAACTGTTGCTTGTTCACAGCAGCATGTGGATCTCCATGGTGACTTTTGCTATCCAGGCTTCGAGTAGTGTTAACGCCCTGGGCTTGGAAGTGCCTTCACATATTTCTCTCCATTGGTGCCTGAAGGCAGCAAAATAAACACAGGTCCACACATTCCGAGTTATGACCCAGACAGTTCGCTAGTGAGAAACTCAGATTCACATTGACTCGTTGCCTTCCCTCCCCCCGAGGAAGCAAAACTGGGTTTGTTTTCTATTTTCTCTTCTCTCTTTCCTCTTTCTCCTCTTTTCTAAAGAATCCAAGCCTCTGGCTCTTTCCTCTTCTTCCTCTCCATGGTTTTCGATGGAGCTTGATGGGAGTTGACGTGATGGTGGCATTGTCCTCACCGTTGAGTTAATGTCACCCTGGGGGCTGCTGTCTTGCTGTATGCTTGGCCTGATGGCACCAAAAACAAAACATGGTGGAGCAAAGGGTGGGAGGGTTCCAGAGCTAAGCAAAAGGTACACAGAGAAGCCAGCTGTGCATAGAGGTAGACAATGAAATGCAAAGTCCTGTGGTTTTTTTATCTTCTTCTCCCCCCACAGGGACAATAGGCTCAGTGAAGCATCTACAAAAGTGCTACATACAGATGATTGTATTCAACCAAGATAAGAAATAAAGCTTGAGCCCTGCTCTGTGTTAGAGAAGAAGCCAAAGGATGATTCGTGGTGGTGGTCTGAAGGAGCCTGAGCGGTTTTCAAGTAACGCTTTCTACAAAGTACAATATGCTTATTGGTTTCTGAAGTTGTTCTCCTTCGCCCCGTCGCTCAGACTGTGACTTCAGTCGAACTGTGTGTGGAGTAATTCTTTTGCCTGGTGTGTTGGTGATAGGTTGCTTGAGAAGGGTGTTGCATATGGAAATGCATCCCATGTCCTACCAGAGCTCCTGCTCCACGAATCCCGCCACAGGGCTGGCTAAAAAGATCCGGCATGTTCTCAATGCTCTGTTGCCGACGGGTGGAGTAGGCGTGTCTCCAGTGAGAGGCGTGCGTGGGCCCGGAGCCCGGGGCCGAGCTCTGCCTTTGGACGTGGCGCCCGACCGGTTCCCAGGCTTTAAAAGCCGAGCTGGACAACAACGGGTGCGTGGTGGTCTTTGGAAGGTGGGAGTGCTCCAGATGGCTGGAGGGGATGGAGATGGAAAGAGGAGCGTGGAGGTTGGATTGCGATGGAAGATTCTGGTGGATGTATGACTTCTCTTTGGGCTGCATTGGTAATGGCTGAAAGGCGGGCGCTCGGTATTGGGCAAAGTCCATGAGTGGGAAGCTCTTGTAGTAGCTGTGAGATGCACTGTCCGCTGCATAATTAGGAAGAAGGCATAAAAGATAAGAACATTGTATTATTGGAGCCTTGGTAATCATCAAAGTCACTGGACTTCCACCTGACTGATGCTATGCATTAGCTTAATTTGTCTTTAGTCCCCAAGGACAGAAGCTCGATCATGTGATAAAGCGACATGACAGACATTTAAAGGTACGAGTGCCAGGGTGTGGTAATGTGGTACTGGTGGTTTATAAATACTCTCGCCCAGAGTCCTATGTGTGTGTGTGTGTGTGTGCATGTTTATGTATGTGTCATGGGATGGCATGAATGTCAAAGGGAATTATATAAATAAAGTCAACACTAAGGTTATATTACTGCAAGCGTTCTCGCCATCTGAACTGTTTTTTTTTTTTTTTTAAAGTGCAAGTTTTGTCCTTAACCAAATATAATTATGAAAAGCAAATTGAATTTATATACCTGACAAAACCATTTTCAGCCAGCTACAAATCCCCGAAACCAATAATATAATATAAATAAACATACTTTGCCTAATTTGAGAATATCTACAATAGTCTACAAGGTAAACAGTGATGTCAGAGGGAAAAAACTGCACTAATTAAAAAGTGTGCATCAACAGAAACTAAGAAGATGGGCAGAACAGAAGGCAGCTGAAAAGGGCATTTGTACAAAGGATAGCTTCTATGGTGGATGATAAAGGTTAATAAAATCCATCTTGTCAAGCAAACATTTGCATGTCTGAGGCTGGAGTTAGTTCAATGTCCTGTTACACCAGCTCGAGGACAACAACAGCTTTTGCATATGTGGTGACCTTTAGCCAACATGAGACTTTCTGTAAGGTCTAAAGCCTCAAGCTTGTTAGCCGTGGTGCAGAAGCTTTGTTGTTATTTTACAATCCCATCAGAAGGTACGATAGGCTAATTGAAAAGAGGTTTAATAAATAGATAAATAAATAAATAAATAAATAAATTTAAAAACACCAAAAATAAAACCATTTAAAAATAAATAAATAAATGAATTAATCAATCAATTAAAAAATACAAAAATAAAACCATTTTAAATAAATAAATAAATAAATAAATAAATAAATAAATAAATAAATAAAAAAATAAATAAATAAATAGTCCTTGGAACTGACCTGTGCTGATAGCTGATAGAAAATATTCCTGAGCTAATCCCTGTGGGACATTACATCTGAATTATCACGCGGTGAAATCACACCACAGGGCCCCAAGTGTTGCTTCCTTTTTAAGATCACCTCTAAGGTTGCCACTGGGCAATGACACCATTGTCAGCCGGCTTTTCTTTCGCTGCCAAGTACCTGCTCTCCTCAAAAGGTTATCATGCCATTTGGCGTCAGCGTCATATTGGGCTACTTACCCACGGCTTTGAGGGAAGTGTACTTGTTGAGTCCCAAAGTGCCGTGATTGCTGTGAGAGTGAGGAATGCCTTGTCCTAATGGGCCATGAGCTGAGTTACTGAGATGGTACTGCTCTAGTGGGAGACAAGGTGGAAAGAAAAAAAAAAGTCAGTTAAACATGATCTTGCATTTTGTCTGCTCTCTTTCTGGAACAAATATAAATTCATGCATAACTTGCCCAACTGTGACAGCCTGTCATTCCTCATGCCAAATGAACTGAGGTTGATGAACAATTGGACCAAACTAGCTGGGAGAGTAAAGTCGCGGTTATTAGCATTAATGAAGTCCACTGATGCAGCCAACGCACTCGATGTCAGCCCCGGGGATGTACGCACAAACCGCACGCACAGGCTTTTAAATTCATTTTGGGGGAGAGCGCAACCAAATTGCTAATGATGGCGATGTCGTTAACCCGTAAAATGTGTCGCAGATGTTTTATTTAACAGAATTGCATTGTGTATTTGATTTGAGCACTCGTTGGGGGTTTGGCACGCACAAGTTAAGTCTGCAGTAAAGACAAATCATCTCATCATTTCAATGACTGTGGGTGGAATGCGATACGTGGCGAAACTTCGGGATACTAATCCCGTGTCACACACTGGAAAGAAAGAGGGAGCGTCACTTGTGGTTAGGATGATGAAAGAGGGATGAAGGAGGAAGGCAGGTTGTTTGTTCTGGTGAAAGAAATGAGAGATTAAGCCAGAGAGGTTCCCGGTTGCCAGGGGTCAAAGTTCAATTCAAGGTGAAAATTGTGTATTGATGTTGTTCTGCTGTCCCATTTCTTCGGTGTGTTTGTCTAAATAGGTCAGATTATTTTTTTTTTTTTTGCTCGCAGCTTTCTTTCTGCTATGAGTCATGTTTTCTGGAGAATATTGGACCGCATTTTTCGCTTCCTATCTTGGGTGAACGTCGCTAAGCCTCTAATAGCTCAGGGAAACTTCCAAAAGTTTATCTGGCTTGAAAGCTTTTTGATATGTTAGTTACAGACAGAGACCTTTTACCACTTGGCTCTCATCAGTTTAAACACGCTCAATTAGCTTGTATATGTGTGTGTAAGCAGCATGAGTGTTTTTTTTTTTTTTTTTGCCAAAGGCCCTCTGCTGTCCATCCTACTCTGGAAAAACCAATACTGTTCAGCTGTTTAGAACACATTCAATCTATTCAATGTTCCACTTTATCACATGGTTCAATTTACATCCACTGTTTTAACCTTAATGAAGAAATGCAAGCATTGAAAAAGTGAACCTGAGAAATAACGGTGTCACTTTATTAGGTACACCTTTGGATCATTATTATAGTAGCATTTCACCATCTTGGACATCGTTGCTATCAAGTCAATTGTTGTCCGTGTCAGTCAACATGTGTGTGTGTGCTCCCTTTTGGCTCACCGCTCCTGCTGCGCTTCATCCTGGACGAGACGCCGTTGGCTCTCCCTCCACTGGGCGAAGTGGTTACGGCGTTCTCCGCTGGGCTCACCTCTTCTTCTCCCTGTTGCTTCAATAGGTCAGTGAGTGCCCTGGGTGGCGAGAAGATAAAGTCTTCTTTTAAATTGAATTGAATTTTTCCTCAAAAAAAAAAATCTCAAGAGGCACATTTCCAACATTCGCGTTTTGCTTTGCTCAAGGCTGAAATCCAGTCGTACTTGACCCGCGGCTTGTTTTGCTGTACAACATATGGACTTTTTTTTTTCCTGCAATATGGTCCTTTTGGAGTTTTCTCCATGTGCACACACACACATACACTTACACACACATGCACACACCAGAGTACTAATGCAGTTCTCTGATTTTAGCATTGATGCTATTCACTCCCTTGATCAATAATTCAAACAGTAGTGCCACTGTTCTACTAATGAAGCTCATGTGCTAACACACTTGCACACACACACAAACCATGTGGACGTCGCAACTGACAGCAACAGCCGGCGGCAGCTTGTTAACACCACCGCAGAAAAGTGCAGCCCATTGGCAACGGCTGTAATCTTCTACAGATTGTTTGTGGTAGTGATGATGTCATTGAAAAATGATGCCAAAAAATAAAAATCATCACTGCTTTACCTAATGGTATCACCTTTCTAATAATATTCATTTACTATCTCCAAAACCGCTTATCCATAATTGTAGATACGCATGGATAGGATGTTTGTGAGCAGCTCTCTTTACCACCGACAAATTATATTCATAGATTCAAATTG
The DNA here is from genome assembly GCF_024217435.2 of Syngnathus scovelli. Taxonomy (NCBI): domain Eukaryota; kingdom Metazoa; phylum Chordata; class Actinopteri; order Syngnathiformes; family Syngnathidae; genus Syngnathus; species Syngnathus scovelli. The sequence goes on from NC_090867.1 coordinate 5,199,385, forward strand.
ATTCCGATCCTAATCATCCTTTTGTGATTCAATTTTGACGCAAAGTAGCCAGCCCCTGTTTGAAATATTTGCCTTGGCACAACAAAAAAGCTCTTCCTGCTCCACCCCTCCCCCTCCCTAAACTAAAATTGCTCCCAAATCTGTCTATCTCCCCTTCTTCCTCTTTTTTAAAGCATTCCATTAGTCTTTGTCTCCTCCAGTCTGACTCATTGCCATGCGGAGCCCCCGGGGCCACCGAGCGAGCTCTATTGGCTCAAACAATTTGCTGATTTGGATTTTTTAATCTTCAACAAAAAAAAAGCGTACCTGTCCCGGAGCGATGGAGTCTTTAAGGAGCATTGGCTCAGCGTCATGCTATTTTCTGGAACATGTGACCCATATCGTTTATCTCAACTGACATTCCAATTCCAAATACATCATCATAACAGACCGTTGCCATTTTACATCAAAATTTAAGCGCTCAGCCATGTATAACCTTCAAATGTTATGTAACAACATCTCTGACAGCTGTGGGGTCAACCTTGCCAACCCCCAACCACACGTGAGACTTCATGAACGTCCTGTGACCGACCCATCGATCCCAATAATGTCGACCGCGTCACAACCCAGACACGCTGATTAGTAACAGCGGCTTATTGATTGCTGTCGTGACATATACTTGACAATTGTATAGACGTCACGTTTTAAAAAGACATATCATCCAGCAGATTTGGCGTAAAGCTGCTTTTTGGGCTGACGTTGATGCTTTCTATAATATTCCATCTCTCTGACTTTTAAGTCACACTGGCAGATAAGTGATGGTCCTCTTTTGCCCCCGTCAGTCCAATAATCTACTTGGGCCACGCATCTTGGCCCAAATATTACTTGACAGCTTTAAACACAACACTTTGATATTGTGTTTTAGTGGGAAAAAAAAAAAAAAGTCACCATGACAAATATCTCTGTTTGAGTTCTCTTTTGGTGTCACTCTGTCTCTTCATCAAAAGTTAAAGGGATTCATCTTTACTGGCTGATCAAATAAAGACTAAAATAAGAACCATCTAAGCCAATTTTAATACAATACAGTGGATATAAAGTCTACACACCCCTTTTCAAATGCAATTTTTCTTATTATATTGAAAAATATTTAAATAATTCAATTTAATCCCAAATAAATGTTAAAAATTTTAATTATTTTTTTTCTCACGATTAATGTAACCTGTACATCTCAACGGATTTTTTTTTAATCTCTTTGAAAGTGGAAAGTAAAAATAACTAACTGAAATAATGTAGCTTACAGGTGTTCAGAATAAACCGATTCAAGCCCATAAAAAAAGTCAGCACACTCGTGCCTCACGTCAAATATAAGCTTTGTCACACAAAATCCTGAGAAATGTGGATTAGTCCATTATTAAATCCCGTGATTAAGATTTTCTTTCGACTTTCCTCACTTCTACTCTCAAGCAATCGGGGAGACAGATTTTTAACTAAGACTATGCTCTTTTTAGTCCTAAAGCGGTAAGCCAACGAGCCGAGCATATTTTAAAAATGCTGCTGTTGGGATGCAGACAACTGTTTATAGACATTAGCAACCAGCATTTTTTTTAGCATCGGCTTCATTTTTAAGATGCAGCTGCAACGGACTGTGACGTCGGAGGAATAAAAGTGGAAACCAAAATACTTACTCGTAGTTAAAAATTTCTCAGGGCCTCGGGACCGTTGACTAAAACTTCACTCTTGTCCAGGACCAAAAGTCTACACACCCCTATTTGAATGCCACCTCGTTGTGATATAAAAGATGAGACCAATGTACATAATTTGAAATATTTATTTCACTATTAATATGTCCTATAATCTAACATTTATAACTCAATGAAAACTATTTTTACTAGGGGAAGTAAAAATAATGAGGTTGCATAAGTGTGCACACCCTTATGACTGAGATGTGGCTGTCACATTTATACTCATTTTAAATGAGCACACTGTTTGTTTTTCTATCTATAGTGACCAAGTTGAGAATGACCAAGTGGCTGCAAACTGATGAAAAGCAGATTGGGTCAATAACAACATGCACTCACTTCCTCTCTGTCAATGCACTCAATGGCAACAGCGTTCCATAACAGCAGCTCTCTCGTGATAAAATTCATTCCAATAGCATCTGTTTTATTTCTATGCGAAACTTCCAAATTTTGTTTGAGATTTTGACATTTTTGTAGAAACGAGTGAATTTAGGTTATTTGAGGATCAAAATGAAGCCAGACTGAATACATACAAACAAATAGCCTAAACACAAACGACATACCATAAGGTATGAAATTCTGTGAATGGTTTTTAAGCAATTAGAATGTGGATGATGAAAGTCGACGTCAACGTGATCCCATTTGTCCCGCACGTCCATATGTGCTGCAGTAAGTGACTTTTATCTATCCAACTTAAATCGGGTCAACAGTCAAATACTTTAAGTGACTCTGTCCTTCATTACATAACATGGTGGCTAATGCATACCAACCCAAACATATACTACAAATCCATATGTCCAATAATAAAAACATGCATAGAAAAAAAATTGATCGTCTCATTGGGACTCACCATGCAGACACACACATCTGCATGTGCACACACACACACAAGAGCTCGTAGCATGTGACCTCTGCTGGATTTTCACACTTTGGACATTAAATAGCAGTGGATTTCGCCTACTGGCTATCCTGGTGACGTGAACCGTGCTCATGCAACCTAAATGCCATCGCCATCATTCTTGTTAAGTCAACTATAAAGTGTGTATGTGCTCTTATACACACACATATTCTATATAGATATATAAAATATGCACGTTTAATCTTAGTGCGGGATCACTTTGGATTTTTCAGCTCCAAAGCTGATTGAGGAAAAGCGCTAGGATTTGAGAGTGCTAATCATCTTGTGTGAGATTCAGTGTAAAACATTTGAACATGCCGGTGTGACAGCACGTTGCAGTTGCTGCTTTTTGTGAGTTGTTTAGGGCAAGTGTGGGAAGTGAATCATATGTACACACTGTATTTGTGCTTTTTGAAGTGCTTACAGTATCTGACATGTGAGACGCATGAAGCCGGGATTTCTGTCAGCGTGTTTAATAGCGGAACGAGTGTTCATGCAGAGCAGTCCAGAGACGGTAAATCTCAATGAGAGGGGGGTAATCTTCTGAAATGAGGAGAGGCAGCATAAAGATGATTCAAAATGTGAAGATGGCAGAAGGTGATGCATGGAGAAATGAAGATATGATGAGGCAATGTAACCGGGCCCGGTTTACTTCTGTGCTGCCTTGAAGACTTTGTTCAAAAGAAAACGAAGAAAGGAAACAAGCAGAAGAAAAAGAATCGTTGATCACGAGGAGGACGACCATGTTGGTTTGATGTGGAAAATGCCAAGGACTTTGTCAGAAAACAAACAGCATGATTTGAGACCGAGTGAGTGAAGATGGTAGTATGTAAATGTTTGAAAAGGCGAAAGAGGTTGTTCATTGTTTCGTTTACGTCTTTCGGACAGGTTGTGTTTGTGGTTCAATGACAATAAAGCTATTCTGATTCTATTTGAAATATTGCGACACACAATGTCAGCAAATTACGGCAAAGATAGCTCTAGTGTTCCTCAAAATGTTTGGTTTATTTCATATATAAGTCATGCTTACAAGCAAATAAAATGAAAAAAAAAAGATGCGTGGGAGGAGAAAAAGATGGCAAATAAGACACACAGAGAAATAAAAAAACAAAAAAAAAATTAGAAAGTAGGCTACGAATGGAAAAATGTGCAGCTATGTTGTTTTCCTGCAGGCTCTCCAAAACAGTGACTCATTAAAAATTACATGACTCATAAAGAACAACATAACAACCTAAAGTCAGCTGGGATTTGAACTGGCTATTTTAGGTACTGATGTCTTCCTAATTTCAATTAGTCACGTCCTCATTAGGTGAGCTGGAGCCTATCGCAGCTGACTTTGGGTGAGCGGCGGTACACCCTGGATTGGTCGCCCATCAAATGTTTCCATGACAACTATTTCGACAGGATCACTTCTTGTCTAATTATCTTGGAAATTACTTTTATATTTATGCAGGGGAGAACAAACATGCACTCATGTCAGTTGACCTTTTTTTTTTTTTGCATGCTTGGTTGTAAAGTTGTAAATTTATCATTGTCACACTTTAGTACCTCAGCTGTGTGTTTCGATTTGTTTTTCTTCTTGGAATTATTTGCAACTTTTCAACCATCTCCAAAACACACACATACAATGGACTCATGCTGACCAACTGTATAAATGAGCAGACGAGAGCTTCCAGGTCCAAAATATCGAGTTATTTTGTGACTCTGTCCACTCTTTTGTACAGTTGATTGACGTAAAATTAACTAACCCCGCCACACACACACACACACACACACACACACACACATTTTTGCCATGCCTCCTACCTGGAGTTGAGGTCAGTGTGTGTGGCAGCAGTTGCCCCGCCTCCTCCGCGACTTTTCTCCAAGCCCAATTTGGTGAAAATGCCCACCAGGACCATGATGGCCACCACGCCGCAGATGATGTAGACGATGAGGTGCGTTCGATCCCGCTCCTGGTCCTCCTGGCCCTCGGTGACGGTGGCCACGGGCTTGCCGGTGTTGGCCCAGATGGGCGTGTCGTAGTTGGAGCAGATGCGTTGGTCCAGCCGCTGCTGGCGGAACTGGCAGCAGAAGCGATAGAAGCAGGTACCGCAGCAGTACAAAAAGACACCGGCGTTACAGTTGAACGGCGGGTCCCACTGGCCCATCACATCGTAGTAACCCTGGCAACGCGTCCCTCCGACAGGCGGGCCGTCCTCGTCGTCCGCATCACCCCCGCTTGAGGGAGTGGACGGCCCGGAGTCTTGGAGGGGGTTTTGGGTGGTCTCCGCATAAGTGGGAGTTGTCTTGTTGACCAACGTGGACGGGACGACCATAGGGTTGTCTTGGGGAACCGTCGCCGTGGAGACAGATGGATCTTGAGTGACGGCTGGCTGGGTAATTAGGGAGGAGAGGTAAAAGAAGAAGAAAAAATGGCAGGAGGGAGGAAGGACTGCGGCCATGCTGCTATCCCAAAGTCCAGCCTTCAACTAGAAGAAAGATCAAGAAAGGGAAAAGGAGCTCAACATATTAAAAAAAAAATCCCACAAATTGATTGAGTGTGGCTCATCTGCTTAAAAAAAACCCACCAAAAACATCAGAAAGAGGAAAAACTCACCTTCTAAATAAGAATTTAAAATCCCCTCTTTTTATTCGGACACAACTTGAAGAGTCCCCATAAATCCCCTGCTCTCACCTTGTCTTCAGCAATCCCTCCCCCAAAAGTCCAACGCTTGAAAATCCCCTCTAGAAGAAACACGTGCAAACTTTACTCAGAAGCATCTTCTCCCCCTGAGCTCTTCTTTTCTCTTCCCTTCATGTCTTCTCCATCATCGACTGGGTGCTTCATCCGGAGGCAACCGTGCGCTCCTCTTCTTTTTTTTTTTAAATCAACTCTTCACCTTCTTCTTCGTCTCAGTCAGTTCTTGCGAGTCCACAACTTGTCCTGCCCAGTGCAATGCATGCATGTGTGTGTGTGCATGTGTGTGTGTGAGGAAGGGGGATGCTACACTGAGAGCTGCAACAGTTCAGGACCAAACCAGCTCCCCTCCTCTGTTTACCTCTCATCAGTGAGAGAGAGAGGGAGAGAGAATCTATTTGCGATGGGAGGGTGGAAATAAATATAAAAATGACTTTATTTGGGGCTGCAGCTGTCTTTTTGCACCAAATAACAAAACATGCATCAAAAAAATTTACAATTATTGGCGTAAAATTCAAATTGAGTCCCCATGTCTTAAACGACGCTCCTCATTTATGGATTTTTCCTAATCCCGGAAGCTTTATTTGTGTTTATGATTATAGTAATTAGTTAATTACTTTTTTTTTTTTAATCTACGCGATTTTGATTGTGACTCTCTCATTCTGTCTTTCATTATTAACTCCTTTCTACACTCGATTTGAATAGTTTTGCATATAAATCTCATTTTATAATTTTCCTTGGCATTTCCCAGGCAATTTCTGGACATTTCTGAGCTTGTGTTGGGAAATATGCAGAGGACAGTCAACATCTGCTGTGGTCACTCCTGCTCATCATCTCCTTATCGGTACGCCCGTCACCGTCTGTTCAGACTTTTCATGCATGTGTGCGCTTCTCTCACTTGAGCGTATGTCATCAAGGAGTCAAGTTTTTTTTTTTTTCTTCTAAACCACCACATGGACATTTCTAATGAAATTCTAAGTCAGATTGACAAGGGCCTTTTTGCTTCCACTAATCGTCTCTCCCGGCCAAAAATCTTCCTCCTTTATGTGTCATCATCTGGAAGCTAACTTTCCTTCCACGTTCTGTTGCGTGTCGTGTGTATGTGTGAGAGCGGGAGTGTAATGGAGAGAGTGAAAAGATGAGCGGGAATGTAGGACAGCGGGGAGGAGGTTGACTGAGAAGAAAGGAAGAAAAGAAAGACAAGTGGGGGAGGAATTTTGAAAATGAAATGTTTGGCTAGCAACCAAAGAGAAAGGTGGTCACATGGGGCATGTTTGGGTTTATTTCAAATAAAAATATGTAAATGATATTTTGATGAATTGGGATGTTTGCTCGTAAATTTTCAGATTGACACAAAACATCATTCAGATTTTGCTCTGTGAATGTAAATGCAGTAAACTGTATTAACATTTGCTGTCTTCATAAGAGAATGAGAAAAAGATTTGCATTTAGACAACAAAAGCTCCAATTGAAAAACAAAACAAAAAATCTGTGCTCTTTATTTTTGCTATATTTGCATTTTGGGTTACTTGTGGTGTGTCAACTCTGAAAATGTTTCTATCTGTAACTTTGCTGTAGAAAAGAACAAATGCATAATAGATTTAAAGAGCCCATATGAAGAGTGGAATTCATTTCAAATGGCTAGCCCAAAAAATTGTGTGTGTGCTTTTGTGTGTGTGCATTTATATGTGTGTGTTTGTCTGATGTTTAGAAAGCGGAATTCAAAACTCTGATGAATTAGTGCTTAGCTCGAAATGTATTCACAAAAGGCATGTCGGTCTCCAATTATTGTGTCTCCCCAATGTGTTGGCATAATTCATATTGTTGATGAATATTTATATTTTAGCTTTGTGTGTGTCCACTAACACCAATTAATGGAATTTGCTATTTATCGCTGCCAATTATCCAATCCTTCGGAATTGTCTGTGGAATTCTAGTAGAGACGACGGCAATGCAATTTGTTTAGTTTTTTTTTTTTATTATTTAATCTTAATTTATCCCATTGAGATTTTTTTTCAAATGTGTATCGGTTGTCATCTGCTGTTTAACTTTACTCATGTTGAATCTTTTTAATTTAATCCACTTAACATTTCTAATGTTTGTGTGCATGTTTATTCATTGGACCATATGAAGGGTGCATTCGCCCGACTGGGAAAAGGTAAATTAAAAATCCTCCAAATTAAAATTATATAATTTCCAATTTTGCAATGGGAAATTCTGACATCCGTGTAGAGGAAAAAAGCAAGCGCTGCCAAATGAGACTGAAAATGGAGTGCAGAATTATCAAAGTCTGTTGGCCCTGACCATTTGACTGCACTCACTCAGCCAATTAGAAAAGCAAAGACGAACGAGGTCATTGATGTCCGCGGGGGATGCAGAATTAACAACAGCCGCAGCGGCGCCATCATTCGAAAGCTTACTCGAGATCACGTGATCAACATACTTGTTGGAAGAAACAATGTGGACCACGCATCCAGAATTTACAGAAATAATAAGTTCACTTTTAGTGACCTATTGTCAGGCCATTGATTGATGGATGGCGACATCAGCGCCAGGATCAATTAACCCGGATAGACATTAATTTATTTTCTTTTTAAATATTTTAAATATATCTTTTCACTTGGTTTTGTGATACGGCAGTAATGCGGCTGCACACTGATTAAGTGAAGCGTCCGAACTTTACAACACGAGACACGAAATCCATTGTTGGATCGATTTTTATCCAGACGAGGTTTTTTCTGACCTGTCGCTCTTAAAGTTCAAAGTGTCAAGCTTTTTTTTTCCATATCCGATGAGTGCTTCCATGTTGTGTCTGCCTGTAGATGTTTTTTGGTATCCATCCCAGACAACAATGTTGAAGGCTTCCGAGAAGTCGATTAAGGAACCTCTTCCCAAAAGTGCATTGCGGTTGTTCTGGATAAAAAAAAAAAAAAAAAGTTTCATGTGAATTGCAAAACAGCAGCCAGCTGTAGCTAAGTCAAAATTTCATTTAAAACTTGTAGTTCTGAGTTGGCGCTTTTTTGGGGATGTCATGACTCCATCATTGTCCTCGTGCCATTCCAAGTCAGTCCCTCGATCGTGACTTGAGCCCTGCACAAATTTGAATTTAATTATTTTTTATTTTCAGTGGCCCCCAAGTTTAGCCAAGCTGGTTTCTGCCAAGAACAAAAAAGGGACTCTAATCTCCTTCCCTTTGACACTTGACTCACGTTATGTTTGACACGCTGCAAATTACTGATGTATGATTAAAGAACTGGCTGCAGTGGTGGACGCGTGTCAAGCTGGAGATGAGAGAGCTTCAACCCTGGACGCCCCGTGGTACTTTGGAGCTCAGCGCTGTTCATTAGCGGCAGGGGCTTTGGGACTTTTATCGGCTTGCTATAGGGTGTCGTGACGGGAGTTGCTTTTGACACGTGTGTTGAGGATATATATGAGAGCTATAGATGGGGGAATTTGCGTGTCCTTGAGAGGGGGATGAGTCAGTTGGTGCTCCAGGGACTAGGAGCATCCAGTGATAGTCAAACATGACATGGAAAGCTCTCAGTCCAGAAGATGACAAACTATAGGTGCATAAAAATTACAATCCAAGGAGGCCATAAAATTGCTGAACAGCAAACCAACATTAATTGCAAGGATTTATCGCAAAAATAAACCCACTCCAAATTGTAATTTATTCAGGTACAATGTTTTCCTGCATGTTATTAAAATTTCCCAAATTATTCTACCTACTCACTTGTGTTTTTTTTTTTTTTTTCCAGGGTGGTCCTAACATTTCTGTGACAATAAAAAATGTTAATACAATTAAAAGCTACAGGAAACCTACCTGCTACTTCTCATTCCGTGGGATGGAAGTGAAGCACCGCATGGGACCAATTTAACATCACGCCTCCTCCATCATATGTTCATATTCTGTGGGAAAGGAATTACACATTGTGTTTAACAAACCGTGCAGAATATAAGAGCAAAACAACACTGGTGGAAAATGTGCAATCTATTAAGGTTAGATACAATAAATGTTATAAATATCCTATCTTTACATAGATCATAATCCTCAATTTTGAAAATATTCATTCAACATATCATCAATAACTGGATAACTTTGACAATTGTAATAAATAAATAATAAATTGTAATAAATACATACGTGCTAAACGTTTTCAAAGTATGTCTGCTTTGCTGTGTAATGGCGCCCCCTTGTGGCTGTTTGTAGGCTTCTCCATTTACTGTCATGACTTCACTACTGCGTTAGGGCTGAAGGGCCCACATTAGATTTTTTTAAAAGGATAAATGAGTGGATCAATTATAATTACTAATTATTCCATATATAAAAGGTTTATTGCAGATAAAAAATTGTTTTTACCATTTTACTCGAGTTTCAATTTAATAAGATTAAAAAAATATATACCTTTTAAACCCCCCTCTGCCCTGACCACCCATCATTTTTAAACTACAACATTGATTCAGACAATTGTTTTAAGAGCTTGTTTTATTCTTTAAAAAAAAAAAAAGACAAGGTCCAAGTTTTTGGACAACCCACCCTCACCCTATTCCCCCCCCCAGCTGGCCCAGCTCCACTAAACAACCAGCAAAGAAAAATAGCAATATGAACAATTGATAATATACACCCCATATACAGCAAAACATAGTGGTCTACCAGAACGTTACCGATAATACGCAACCTCTAACGAGGCTTCAAAAGTCGCCACTGATAAGATTTTATTTCAACAGCAGCTGACGAGCAATGTCGGCTGTACGTGTTTTTTTTTTTTTTCTTTTTAACTCGTGTGGGTGGGCATCAAGTTGCTAAGGTGACAGCTGCCTTTTGCCTCCCCTCAGCCCAACATTCCTGAACGCCCACCTTTAAACCGATCCGACTTAAGTGCAAAATTTGGGAGGCACTGACACGCTTGCATTTCACACACTGAAATGAGTGATTCACTTTTAGCAGATGAGCGTGCAAAATGGTACAGCCTTGCTGATGGATCTTAATTTGGAATACTGTCCAAATTGCTTGAAGCTCACCTCATAGTGCATAATAAAGCCAGTAATAGCATGTGTGCGTGCGTGGGAAGCCGGTTGAGCATTTATCTGATATCCTTCATACGGCGAGCTAAGCTGGATATCAAGGACATCAAATCAACACTTAAACAGTTTTCCAATATGCGTGTGTCAGTGAGCCCAGCAGTGATAAGAGACAGCATGGAGAAAGTATCAGTGTGGAGCCCGCACGCTGTCATTTGAGGCTACAGACACGACTCCAAGTGTAGCTGCAGGTCCGTGCTGTCCAGGAAGTCAGCAGAGAAGACACTCGGCGGCGTGTGCGGAGCCAGCGGAGTCAGGCTGGTCCCCCCGTCCCCTCCTCCTCGTCCTCCTCCCCCCGCACCGCTGGAGCTCCCTACCATGGAGATGTCCAGCCAGTCCATGCTGTCCAGAGCGGCATCCCCAAAGTCCAGCCCCGTCGAGTGGGGTGAGAAGCCCAGGTCGGACGTGTCCATGGGGGAGGGCGAGTGGTCCAGGATGCTGCCGGTGCTCAGCATTTGGCTGTGGAGGTCGTCAATGAGCGTCAGGCTGCTGCCTGGCTCTACACCGAGCAGCGTGGAGCTGTCCAGGAAGTCCTCCAGGCGACCTCCGCCTGTGCAGGGCTCCCTTGGTGGGGCTGGTGGGGAGATGAGGGGAGAGGTAGGGGTGGGAGGAGAGAGGTGGAGAGGGGACGGCGGGGAGGTGGGCGAGGGTGGGTCCGAGTGGAGAGGGGCGAGCGACGGGTCCGGGTTGGCCTTAAAACCTGAGATCTCTTTTGGAAGACACAAAAGGAAAAGCGTTTTAGAAAATAAAAATAAAAATCTAGGGTGTGATTGCAATATTTTCCTACCTCCACTCTTGAGAAGGATGTCAAAGAGGTCATCCATCTGCTGAGAATTGACGCCATTTCCCTGCAGACACAAGAGACCATATTGTGAACGGCGTTCAAATGTAATAAAAAAAAAAATGTTAAATGTGCTTCATGATGCAACGACAACAAAAGATCGATGAAGTCAAAGTGACATGAGTGAAGTGGTCAGAAGAAGGTCGCGAAAGGAGCGAGGACGTACTTTGGAGCGCTTTTTCGGAAGAGAGGTGTTGGGTTTGGGGGAGGGAGGAGTAAACAGAGTGTGCCGGTCGTAAGGAGGACACACCCGCTCTGTCTGCCAGGATGGAATGATGGAAAGATGAGCGAAGGAGAAACAAAAGGGAAAAAGGCAACGAATGAGAGGAAGAACGAGGAGCACAGATGGAAACGGAGACGAGCGTGCCCCGTGCCGACGGTACCTTGAAGGAGAAGAGCAGGTTGCTTTGGCTTTCGCTATCCGACATGTCGTCGAAGAAAGGCTGCAGGTTGGGAGGGGCGGTGAAGCACGAGTTGGCCGGCGGGACGCCGTTGGTGTCCACGTGCAGCTCCGCTTTCGGTTCCTGGGGACAGCATGTGTCGATCAGCTGGATCTAAAGCTTACTTCGGTTATTTGGATCATAAAATGACACAATGATGGATGACTCGGTCATAATCGCCGTAGTCGCACCTTTTTGATTGGCTGGCTCACACCCTGGCTGTCTTTCTGCTCTTGTGATTGGCCGGCAATGCTGGGCAGCTTGCTTGGAGTGGACTGTAGTCTCTGTGGGAAACCAAAGACCATGAAGGACATCCCGCTCAATCATACGGAGTTATTCTGCTCCGTACCTGCAGCGTGACGCGTCCGTTGCTTTTGGCCTGCGTGGGCGCTCGGTGGTTCTGACCGTTGGTCGCGCTACTGGTGAGGGCGATCAAGTAGTGGTTGCCGTTGGTGTCGGTGACCAGCGTGCCGCCGGCTTTAAGGAGGTCTAACGAAATAGCCTGAGTGTGAATCTGAGTGCCCTTGGGTTGGTTGAAGACTGGCGCCACCTATGGTGGGGACAAACAACAACATGTGACTCATATTGTTAGTTGTGTAGGTGAAGCTAATCTGTGGGTGGGAGTGGACATGCTTGAGAACTTTTGCATGACTCATGATGGATGCTCACCTGCTGAGTGCTGACAGTGGCCGTCTGCTGTTTGTGCTGCTGCCGTTGCTGAGCCTTCAGCTGCTTCTTCTGCTGGCCTTGGCTAGCTGTAGGCTTCTGGATCTGCACTTGAACCCGCTTCAGCTGAACTGAGCTCTTGTGCTGCGTTTGGGTCTTCTTCGCTTGTTGCAGCTGATTCTGCTGGGCCAGTTTTTGCTGCGCCAACTTCTGCTGAGCCTGCAGCTGCTTCTGCTGCGTCTGCTGGATGATGAGCTGCTGGAGTTGTTGTTGCTGCTGCTGCTGGAGCAGGATTTTAGATTCCTTCTTGGGCTCGGGTTGCTTTTGAGGGTTGGACTTGGGTTCCGAAGTGTTACGCGAGTGCTTGAGGTGTTCCATTTGTTGGACTTGCAGTCGATTAATCTGCTGTAGTCTGAACAGAGTCTCCTGGGAGCACTGCATAGGTTGCGCCGCTCTTTTGCTTTGGGCTTCTTCCGTTACTCCCGTCATGGCTTCCTCTGTCTCAGCTTCCTGCTTCACCTTCGGCGGGCCATCAGGAAGCACGGGGGGTTCGATGGCCGAGGCTTTAATGAGTGTTGGAAGTTTGCCAATCGGAGATGGCGTTTTCTTATCAGCTACTTCCCGCTCTGCTGCCACGCCTCCCGTCATCTTTCCCAGCTCGAGCTGAGATCTGAGAGTCTCCACCAGCCTCTGTTTCTGCCTCAGCATCCGGGTCAGCTCCTCAATCTGCTTATCCTTCTCCTGCAGCATTTGATCTTTGTCCATAGAGGACGAGTCCATGGCTACCACAGAGAAAGGCTCCAAGGGCTTAACCGTGCCGGGTGAAGATCTGTGGAGGCTGCATGAGCTCTTGCCTTCTTCTTTGGGCTGACTGAGCGGTAGGGAAAGAGGGGAGTTGTTGGATGGTTGCTGGGGAGCAGGATGGATGGTTAGCTGAGTCAGGGGAGAGCTCACCTGAAGAAAAAAAATAAGGTGTTTGGGAAAAGCCTGAGTGACAATTTTTATGTGAGTGATGCAGTGCTCACCATCTCCCCAAACATGTCTCCATTACAGCTGGTTTCATCTGGACTCAGCCCCGCTAATGAGCGTTCAGATGGCGAAGGAGACACAGGCGGGCTGGAGCTGGTGCTTCCAAAACGCACGACTCGACCGGGAAAAGCCTGAGCCAGCGGGGACAGAGCCACCTTGAATCCTCCTTCAACCTGTTGCTGATCGCTGCCTGCGGCCGGAGCGCTGTTAGCTGCAGTGGCTGCGCTTTGATGGATGGGTTGCGATGCGCCATTTTTCAAGACCGCAGGGCCGGCGTTTTGCTCTTGGTAGTGGCGGAGCCTCTCGATTAGATCGTTTTTGGTGCCAGAGACGGTCAAACCTCGCAACTTCAGTTCCTGTTTTAACTCAGCGACCTGGAACAAAAAATATATAATTTTTTTAAACATTATTGCTGTGCAGTGGTGTCGAACTGCTCTGACTCATACTGGGAAGTGTTTATCAATTATATTGCTGAACTAGTTCATTATTAACCTTGAAACTATCATAAACCAAGAACTAACTGCCTGTACGTTCGACATTGTCATTATTTACTTTGAACTCATCCAAGTTGGCGGGCAAAGTGGTGGGTTTGGCCGCTCCCATTGTCGGTTGGCGTGCATTTCCGCTCGTTGGGGTTAAGGTGGCGATGGGGGTCGTGGGAATAGTGCGAGTTGGGGAAGGGCTGGGGTTCGTCGGGAGGGGCTGCTCCGGCGCTGGCCTGAGGGCGGACATAAAAGCAGATGACCTTCCCGTCCCATGTAATGCTACAACCTGTCTTGAATAAGGCTCCTTGAGACTCACTTTGGAGGCGCAGGTAGGATGGTGTGGTAATTGTAGTGCTGTTGTTGCTGGTTCAGAATCTGTAGCTGTAAGAAGAGCTGCTGTTGCTGGAGGAGTTTGGCGTAGGACGAGTCCATCAGAGGCGGACGCTCTTTGTCCGCCTTCTGGTCCGGAGGGATGTACTGATGGTACTTGAGCTTCTTCACCTGCAAGTCATGAAAATGATAAGTAGGAAGAATTTTTTTTTTAGCCTTGTTTAAAGAGAAACATGTTAGCTTACCTTGGGTTTGTTGTCCTTTGCTTTTTTGGATCTCAGCGGGGGACGGTCGGAACTCGTCTTAGTGTGAGACTGTGGTCAGAAATGTTATTTAGTAAGAGACTGAATTTTATGTTGATTAGAGTTCCCACACACATAGATTGTCATTAGTGAATATTTCAAAATTCACCTTGAGCTGCGCAAAGGGTGAGCGGGAGGTTACTGTAGTCCCGTTTGCCAATTTGAGGGGAGGAGGCGAATCTGAGGCCTTTACCACAGGAGTAGGAGGAGGCTGTGGCGTGGGTTGCGTAACAACCTAGAAAAAAAACGAAAAAAAAATCACGTATTAGATTCAAACACACACATTCAACTTCATAGTATTCTTCGACAGAACCTGTGTGGGGGACATGTCTCCATTCTGGGCGAGCATCTCGGAGGGCGATGGCTGCGGGACGTTACTCAGAGGAGAATCGTGATTGGCGAGCTGGTCGGGTGACAGCGCATCGCTGCTATCTTCGTCCAATGAGGAGCTCTCTCCACCAGCTCCCTTTGGAGATTCTAAGACAGACCAAATACATCCAGCGGTGTCATCAACAGAAACGGCTAACGCTACTCTTTAACATATTGCAAAAAAGGACACCGTGTTTGCACATTGCTATTGTGACATTCCTCTTGTGTTGTGTAATATTTATTATCAAGTGGGACAAATATAAGAGGAAATATTTTTTGATAATTCAAAATACCAGTAAAATGTATAGAAAAAAGAAAACATGTATGGAGAAATAGTTACCAAGTGGCGAGTGCTGATCAGAAAAAAAAGTATGGGGGGGGATAAAAAAAAAAAAAAAAAAAAAGGAGAAATAGTTACCAGGTGGCGAGTGCTGATCAGGGCAGACAGACAGGATGTTCTTGTGTACCAGTTCGATGGGACCCGGTCTGTGCGAGATCTTATCGTTGAGATCGTCGGCGAGTCGAGCTCTCTTCAGCTGCAACTGCTTGGCCTGCAGGGAGGGCTCCGCTGACGTCTCTGCATACACGGGACAACGATTCTTTCTTTCTCATTTGACTTCAATGTGTTTGTGCAATTATGAAACAGGAGTATTATAAAGTTGTTTGAAAATAAAATGACAGACACGCACCCTCCAAAATGTGCATCCTGACCAGCTCAGAGCGCTCGGGACGACTTCGGATCTTCCTCTTGAGATAGTCTTCAGTCTGTAGAAAAAAAAAAGCACACGAGTCATCACAGTGATGATGACATTGGTTATTTCACAGGCCTTTTTTTTTTTGGGAGGGGGTGCATAAGGTTTACAACAATGGTGAATTACTTTAGATTAACTCACCCTTGCACGCTCCAGACTCCGCCGCTGCTCATGAAAGGCTGCCGGGCTTTTTAGCGCTAGAGTGGAATAAATAAATGTAATAGAAATTGAGAACTGTTCTCGTTCAGCGAGTGGCAAGTGTGACAAAACTGCTAATGGCTAAAGCGGCTGCAGAGAGGGGAAGGTCAGAATTGTTATTCGGAACCACGCGCCGATAATGACGAGGCGGCGTGTGGAGGGCCATAAGCACAACCTTTACTGTTATTAGCCGAGGGAAACACAATGCCATCAAATGATTGTTGGGATTAAACAAAATCTGCATGGTTAAGTAGCAACACACTCGGCAGCTAAGGTGAAATTGAAAACAAAAATTCTTCTGATTAACCGAGCAGTATGCGTTTAGGGAAGGATATTGAAAAGACTGGCAGTTGGGTGTGTTGAAAGCAAGCTATCGTCTGATTGGTCAAGGGACTGGTGAAATCCATGCCCCGGGGACACGCACGGTGTCGACATTCTGACCACGAGACGACACCCGGCGTTTGAGGACGGGAGACATTCCTCGTGTCACGACCACTGACGTTCAAAGAGGGGCCACATAGCGAGCGTGATGTAACCGAAGCATCGACGTCACCACGCATAGCGATGTTATTTGTGACCCCATATAACATGGAATCGGGTGTTGAAATTTCCAGAAAATTACGGTCGGGAAGTCTCTACGCGCACATACCGATGTATTTCCACTCGGACAACTTAATGGGATTGGCAGTGAGCCTTGTGACATTAAATGGCTGCGGATAGATTTACGAAAGCTACTCAAGAGACAGAAAATAATAAAGACACTACAGTGCATTTTCTACGTTGGCTCGGCTTCAATGCACTTTTATTTTCTATCTGCGTGCTCTCGACTTGTACATTCCCTAAAACTCCACGCTACTTTTTGTTTTTAACCTCAACTTACTCTTACTGATGTGCAAAACTGTGAAACAGGAAGTTGGATGCACCAGAAGAGGAAGCTGCTCTTTTTGATAACATATGTGCAGAACTTGAATGAGACCAGCTCTAAATTTAACACACGATTAGGGGCTGATTAATTTTTTTTTGTTAAATGCATTCTATAGTCTGCTTTGTCACGAGCAACTTTTGAATGGGCAACCTAAAACTTGTTCTATCCGGTTTCTGTCATCCGGTTATTATGGTTGGCAAATACGATATTGAACAGATGGAACACTTACGTGGCATGATCCCTTGACTGACCAGCTCCTCTCGCGTGCGTCTCTGTTGGAGTTTGAGCTGGAGGACTGCATGGAGACAGCGGAGGTGAAGGGAGGACAGAAGGGGAAATTAGAGTTGGTGGGTAAAATGATGACAAAAAATAAAATAAAAATACTGTTTCTTATTATCTTGCTGATCCAGAGTCCATTGTCCAAATTGACTACATGAATCCACATACAAGTCAAGATGTTCTAGCAGTTAGCTCTCCCTCCACTTAACCCCCGTATTTGTGAGTTTTTTTTTTTTTAAGCGACAAAAGAGGCGGGTAGAAGGAGCACATGAGTAATGTACAACACACTTCCTCTTTCTCACCAATTTTTTTTTTCTCCATGCGCATAGGCGGGTGAACAATTAACACCATTAGACGATACAACAAAACAAGATCAATCGAGAAAAAAAAATACAAAACAACAAACACTTTGGAAGACATTTTTCGCCAAACAAGAGTGAAGTTGATTGCGCCATCTTTTTTAAACAGGAAGCACTTGTTACATAACACGACAGGCGGAAAGACTTTTAGAGAACAAGACCGAGGAGAACACCAGTTAGACACTGATTATGCTAGACAGTGAAATTTAAATAATATATATGTACTATACATATATATAGCTGAGAAGTTACGCATGTGTGTGAAGTTGAACATACCGCCGAGGCTAGCAAGCATACTTTTATCATCTGTTATTGCCTGCCAATACGAGGACAAGCAGCACCTGTTACTGCCGCGCTCTGTTATGACAAACGTCTGGCCGGCAACACTGCACATGAAAATGTCCTCCCTCAACTTTAAAGCGTCTGTTTTATTTACACGTTGCCTCTTAAAGGACGAGAGAAGCGTATGAGAGTCTCCCCTTTTAAGTAATAACACGTCAGGTCACTAATGTAAACACAGGCATACGCGTTCAGGTATGCTGTCTGTAATGGCGGAGGAGCTCAAGAGATTAATTCTCCCTAAGACGTAAACACAAAAAACTCACGTGCTGCCCAAGTGTGCCACGGACGAGGACACTGAATTAAGAGAAGGCCGCCATGCAAATTGGCACTAGCCAGGATTAAGTTTATTCTGGGACTGAGAACCTTTCCCATGACTCCATCTTGGCATCTCACTGCTGCCTTTACTCGCTTTCGCACACACACTAAACACTCCAATTAATAACTGAATGACTATTTGTTGATCCATTCTGTGTCACTTGTACTCGAACTGAACACCATAAACAGCCACGCAGAGTTCGCTGTCCTTTCACATCATTTTTCACTTTGACTTGCTCGGTATGTTCACACAGCCAATGATGATATTCATATTTACACAATACTAGGTATGAGTGTCGTTATGGTTAATTTAAGATATTAGAGAAAGAGGATGTGGGCTTGGGTTATCTAGCACAATTTTTTATTTACTAAATGTCCAGTGCATGTCTATCGTGTGGGAATGGGCACATTGATGCAAAAACCCAGCTGTTCCGCTGAGGTTAAAGTTAGCATTGGCGTCAAAATGATCTATTTAAAAATGCTGTGCGCAACACTTTGCACCGAGCAAAAAAAAAAAAAAAAAAAGTTGACCACACTATTGGCACGGTTCTAAGCAGGCAATATATTCAGATTCTTCCAGTGGCCTCACACTATTCCATTCATCTGTGAAAGGCACCATTAATTAAAGTCGTGTAGCAGCCAAGAAAGTCAAGTTGAAGACAGTACGGATACAAAGATGGATGGTCTATTTTATTATCCTCTAAAGTCCCACATTTTATTAAGGATTTGGCTCAGTTTTCAAAATTAATTGATTATTCTGCAACTAATTGCTAAAGGACTAAATTAGTTTCAATAGGGTTCATGAAGTACATCATGTGAAATTGCTTATTGGTGCTTTTTAAATCACTAAATACACTTTAAGGCAAAATATTTGATCCGATTAATTAATGGAATAATTGACAGATTAATCGATTTTAAAAATATTCGAACGTGACAGCCTTTTATTATTTTCCAATTTCAAAAGTTATGAAGGGTCCCCTAATAAATTGGATTAACATTTTACAACCACTTTATACTGCAATCGTATCTGTTGTGCATTGATCGTTTGACGGAAAACTAAATGTATACAGACAAAAAAAAAGTATTTGCGGGGATATAGTATGACATAGCACTTCTTGCAACCATAACTTATCTCTAGCTAACTCAGCTTTAACTATTTATATCAAGCAAATAGAGTAACTAATACGAAGACTGTAGACCGAGCGGCATAAACACAAATCAGATCGGATGTCCTGCGCCTCTACTGACCGCATGCTGCGATGGCTTGCCCACCTTCTTTCAGGCTATGATAGACATGTCTATCATGATCTGTCCTCAATCCTGCCTTGTCCATGTCACTGCCCATTGGTGGAGAACCCAACGGGGAGTGTTCAAAGGACAGGCAATGGTTGGTGTCCAGCATAATCATTGAGAATGATGGAAATCAGTTTGTGGTAGTGGCAAACATTTAACTTCAAGGTCCTCTTCTTTGATTTGACAAACTCGCCCAGTTGTTCCTGTAATGAGCAGTCTTTTTCTTGAGGGGGGAAAATATGAGCCAAAATATTCTCTAGAGGTCCACAGCTATGCAGGGCAGATTTCTAAAAATGAAAAGGAGAAAGGCTGCCTCTCCTCTTTCACTGCGTCGCTTCTCTATCAGTATAATCGATTGGTCTGCCTCAACGTCCCACGCCTTGATTCCCACTCTCTTCTCCGCAGTGGCGGCCGGCGAGTCACGACAACGTTGCTATGTGAATCTTCTCCCCCCCCCCCCCCGAAGGATGTAGAAAGAAATCCACAGGGCGATTCGTGGGCAGGAAAAACAAGCCGTGGGAGGAAGCGGAACGAGGGCCAGTGGCGGACGAAGAGAGGACAGCAGTGAGCTGAGCAGTGAGTGCCCAGTGAGACGCTGCTGTGGTTGCAGCTCCTCCTGTATCTCAAGCGAGCACGGACACACATGCAGTAATGCGCGCGCACACACACACAAAGGCAGGGAGTGTTGCCGATAAAGTTCTCCTGCTCAGCTGTTGCCATTCATTCACTGCTACAAGCAGAGGCAGGCTGCCACTTACATACTAAGTCTTCATGTTGAGGGGCAATCTGAAATTTCCCCAAAATATGTCAAATTCGGTTGACAATATTTGTTGTAAAATGCAAGTGATAAATTAGACAATTAATGGTAAGAGCTGCATTTGTAAAACTGCTGGTAAAGTTCAAGACTACAGAACATGGAAGCTAATGCTTCCTGGTATTATTTATAAAAAATAAATAAAAAAATCAGCCTGCATTCCAGTTTCACCGACAAAGAGCTCGTGAGTTTTGTTGGAGGCTGCCGGTAAATTGCCCCCCCTACATACTCTCCACGCTCAACTGTTTTAAATAGCATGACCAGCTGGCAGTAAGAGGGGGGCTATATTCAGCGAGGGATCACCTCTGCACTCAAAGGCTAAGGTTACTTTCAGGAAAACATACACACAAACTTAAAGCTCCATATTCTTAGAATGAATAAACGTTTGCTGAACCACAACAACACTTCAAATTTACTATTTTGTATGCAGCACAAAGCCGACTAGTGATTCAGAACATCCTCATCGGACAGGAACGCAGGCCTAAACCCAAAACAAACGAGAATATCTCACAAAAACAACTCAATGATTCAAGTTGACCTGCTCACAGTCTGGACAGCAGACACACAAAGGGATGACAACACATAACGGGACTCGGAAGTAGTGGGCGGAGCAATCTAAACAACGTGGAACTCATCGATTACGTCGCAAGTGACATCATTCGAAGACAACACTTGCGTAATAGTTCCGTTTGTGTTGTGGGAATGATTCTTTGACTCAGATGACCGCAGCTGTAAAATGCTAAGCTAACATTAGCATTTGTGTTTACTTCTTGCCAGATATATGCAAATATTTGGACTCTTTGGCGATAACGAAGATGCTCGATCATAGAACGAGCCGCAGTTCTCGTTCTCCTCCCTAGTTTGTTTGTGTAGCTCATTTAAGGGTTTACTCCCATGTGGCTTCCGCAGTTTCTCATGGAACTATTTAGAAGGGGGAAAACTAACAAGCCCGAACCAAGTCAGAATCGCAATGATCCGAGTAATAACGACCAAATTTGAGTTGTATTTAAATGCGGTTTGAATACAATTTAATAGTCAAAAGTTAGCTGTGACAAAAGTGATCATAGTTCAGACTTTGAAAACATTCCACGCAAAGTATTTGGCCTTGGACTTTATCATTCGTCCTTCATTGAATTACATCACAAAAAGAAAGACACACACTTTCAACATCAAGTCTGATGGACTTCCTGTGGATTCATAAATGAAAAACAAAGTCCATCCCCCTCAGATTTCAAAAGGTCATTTTAACCGAGAACTCTTGGGAGGAAGAACAGTCTACTACAACTTATGTGTAGTGTGATAAGTGACTCATTGCATTGTAATTCCTTGGCAAATAGTCCCGAGTTGATAAGATTAGGTATCGTGGAATCTGAAACTATTCTAAAGCGGGTAACACATTACCCATTTTTGTTCATCACTTCCTGTGCAAGTATTACAAAACTTATTAGAGAAATCACGAAAAGTAATAAACCCAAACAAGCAAGCCTGGTGGAACGCAACTGTGCAATGTGGGGACACACACATGAGCGCAAAGAACACTTGGCAATTGAAGCCACCCGAGTCCTGGCAATTTTTGTTGAGTCCTGGAAACTTTGAGTTCTTTGTATAACAGGCTGCAGTTGCACCCTCCACTTTGTCACATCTCATCCATAAAAGCAGTCCAAACTGAGGTCTAATTGTACACTGTTGAAGGACTTTGCAGAGGTCTAGGAGAACACAAGTGCTGAATGAAATCCAGCGAGGCAAGGGCCAGCTTGGCAGCTGTTCCTACATAATAACATGAACCTTCACTGTACACCAGGCAAGGACTGAGCGAGATTAAGCCGTTGTGAGCACATGGGAAATTCGCTAAGGAAGAAAGAACGCCGGCAAGAGTTGAGTTGGTCACAAGCCGTTACGTAATCCCAACATTTGAAAGTCATTTTCATTGTACCAAAGCCCCCCTAACCTCCTGGCCTACTTGCGGAGGAACTTTGCTTGCTCTTTTTTCCTCCAGTTCAGTCTCACTAGGGTTGAGAAAGGTGGCTACTGCTAATTAGAGAACAAAAAAGTACAGACGGCAATTGTACTACACAGTTTGGGAAAAAAAAAGTGCCTTTGTTTTGAAAGTTTTTTTTCATCAAGTTGCTCCGTGCAGTCTTCCTATTTCTATCCCTGCCCTTAACATCTAATAAAAACCTGCACACTGACTTATTTGACTGAACCCAATGACCGGATCATAATTAGACACAGACCTTTAATACTAGCACGCGTTTCTATTTTTTGTTTAAGGGTCAAACACAGAACACTGGTTGAGCATTAATTTGTTCAGATTTTGAAACATGTTTTGCATTGTTTTCGCAGTAGTCGATATAGGATTTTCACAATTGAGTGAGTGAATCACTCAAAAAAAACAGCAGGAGCGCGGTTGAGTGAACTCTGTGTTGATGCTAAGTGCGCCGTGCTTGCGGTTTGCAGGTGAGTCATACCGTAATGGCCGTTGTATAATTTAGAAACATGAGGAGGATTGGTGCGGAAGACAAGACACCAAGACACAAACATTTGTGTAAAAGGTGTTACAGGATTTGTGGAGGAGCTAACCCAATTAAAAAAAAAAATGGGTGTGGCACAACATACTGAAAAATCTTTTTCAATACTTGTCTAGACAAGTGCACAAATTAGCTAGCAAGTGTGTTTTAGCTAATAATAACTTTTGTCGTGCAACATATGGAAGTCATTTCCAAGTCTTGGTCAAACACTGAATAATTCAGCATATGATGCCGCATGATTTTGTAAACCCGCAAGGCGATTGTTAAGTGTGTGTTATTTCCCGGCAGCATGAGTGGGCTTGTGTCTGTGGGTGTGCGTTTGCCATTGCTCCTGTTGCTCAAGCTGTAGGCAACACATCTGATTTTGGCTCATCCCTCATTATTGAAAAGGATTGGGTTTTTTTTTGGTTGCACAAATCAAAGTACACTGAAGGTATGCGTACTGTATGTGTGCAAGCTGCTTGTTGAAATACGACACCGTCAAGACAGGTAGGTGCATGTCTGTGTTTCAAAAGTGACATGAGCTATGAAGAAGCCGCCTGAGGTTATGACTGGTCTATTAATGCAACTCATGACATTTTTGCCATGCTAAATCATATTTTGTCAAGACTAGAACTATTTTCCAAACCCATTTTTTTCCCCAGTCTGACCGAGTCCTGCGTGTGTCTCCGCTATTGGCAGCCTCCCCATCTGTTACATAACAATGTTTCCCTAAAACTGCTCTCGTCCAGGCTACTGAATCTTACTGAAGAATCTTACTGCACTCCAGCATGTTGCTGTTTTGCAATTTTAATGTGTGAGGATGAAACCCACCCAGCCCTCATTACCTAACATCCTCCCGTGTCATTGTCATTACGCAAAGGGTGGGGAGAAATCTGCAATCTGTATCTTGTCTTTGTTTACATGCCAGGATGATGTGGGCTACAGAGCAAACGGGTGAACTTTCAACATCAAGTCTTCCCTGGAACTGAGCACCGTGGTATTACGGATTCAAAATGAAACTCTTCTTTAAGGCAGTGGGAGGGGAAGGGGGGGCAGATGGGAAAAGTAAATTAAAATATCAGATTACGGCATACGCTGTATTGTAAGACGGAACAAACTGTTCTGAGGAAACTTATTAGGTCATGTCAATCCTCACTCTTTTAATTTGCCAACTAGTAGCCATAAAAAAGAACAAAATTCATAGATCGGTTCTCCAAAACAACAAAAACAGAAAGTCATTACTCCAAAATGCACGTTTGCATGCATGCACTCTCACCCCACCCCCTACTCGGGAAGTCCATTTAAATTAAATTTTGAAACATTGTTTTCCCAGAAAAATAACTGTCAATGACATTACCTGACAGGAGAGTCATATCCCTCTGGACCATGCCGAAAGGAAGCGTCACCCTCCCGGAGAGATTACCGCTTCATACTTCCAACACAGGCAGCGTAAACAATGTGCCGAGAGGAAACGTGTTTTAAAAAAAAAAAAAAGTGCACAGCTGTGTTGCAGAAAAGTCACATTCAATGCTGCACTCAGTTCCTCCACAGGTTGCACCTCACATTCCCATTCTGTGGGCTGTCTACAAGTGAGTGCATGTCCCGACAGAGAGGGCGTGTGTAGGTCGGAGTGGTTGACAAGGTCCACCAATCACTTTCCAGCTCTCAAGAGCTTCAAGTTTACTTATTTCCTCACACTGTCATTTACAAACAAAGCAAAAAAGATATTTATCTCTTTAGATGGAGTGAGGGGGGGTTCTTCTTAGCTTGGACACATTCTTGCTTTTTATTTTCCCTCACTCGTGTCCCTTCAGTTCCCTCTCGGCAGTTATGCAATAATGACATTTCAGACACCCCCCCACCCCTGCTCTCCTCCTGCTCGTCCTTCTTATAGCTTTGCAGTGTGCCGCACAGTCAGTCCTACACACTAAAAAGCTTCTTCACTTAGTAACTAATACAATGGCTGTCATCGCAGCAAACTAGAAGTTAACAGGATATGAGTATTTGTTTTTTCAGTCATGTTCTCGTGAGTTACACTTCTTATCATCTTCCTGGGAAAACACGTCACCTCTGTCTATAGACGCACAATACATCTTGCAGACTATGAATTATAAGTCTGAAGGCTATTGCATAACTCGGTGTGCGATATAAAGCTTTGATACGCTTTATGGGGGCATTCCGCTTTGTCACCCAGCCAACGCCACAGTATGCAGGCACACACGCCGCCTTAAAGCATCTTCAAGCGTGGTGACTTTCAGCTTGCTGCAACATGTCTGCTTTGCGCTAGAATGAAGTAATAAATAGTGAGAACAATGGGAGTGGCACCCGGAGGCCGTCTGATTTAGTGAAAATGGCCTTGGGACATTTCTTTGATGTACCTTCTGCTACATCTGCAAAATGTTATTGTATTCCCAGATTAAAAATTACAAAATCCCAGCAGTGGTGAGTAATTGTAGATGACGCTATTGTTGCTGGAACTCCTAAAATGTGGTCAATTATTGACAGATCGAACCCCGCAAATGACAAATATGCAATAGCAGCAGACCCGTATCGACAGGTACAAATCTGGATCAATGCAGAAAGACAATGGACAGTGGTAACCTAGCAGCATTCCATTGACGGGAATATCAGAGTGGATTTTTATACATATGAGACAAATATTTGTGGCCGTGGTCAACACTGAGATTAATCAAACTGCATGATCGTGAAATGTAACTCCAAATGTTTACCACAGAGGATACTTTGTAAACAAATAAATAATACACTCAACTACAGTTAAATAAATGTCAACAAAATCTTAACACTTTCAAGCCTAAATTTGCGAAATAAAAATATTATCCACTTACTTTCCTCTTGCTTGTACTGGTAAACCCCATTTTCTTTTATGATGTCACAAAGTCAATAAAGCCCCACCCCTTCACATTTGAATGATGCAGATCCTCCACAGGGGACAAATTTGCAAACATCTGATCTTACATTGGAAACCAATGACCCAACCTGAAAAGAAAACTACTTTGGCAGGTTTAAGGAATATCTTTGATTTATTCCCCTTCATTCCAATGACCTCACTCAGGCACTCACATGCACACACAAAGCTTGTCCCCCTCTCTTAGTTTAAACAACCTCCACGCTGAGGTAAACTGTCCACTGACAAATGAACAAGATGTACAAACACACTGACATTTACCTTTTTGGTTCTGGCAGCAGTCATTTTTTCCAAGCTGACTATTTTATCCAAACCTTTTAGAAGATTTTATTTGTAACATTCGAAACAAGAATTCTCCCCGTAGAGTACAATTTGTCTTTTAGCTATTTACTGAGTGTGGAGGACAACTCACCATTCTTGCGTTCCTGCAGCCGCAGCTCCTTCTGCGCAGGATGCAAGGACAGTTCCTGGAGCTCGCTAGTCACGGCCTCGCTTTGTGGGCTGTGGGACGAGACCCCCGCCCCCGTGACTTCCATGTTGTCGGCTTGTGGCTGCAGCATTTTCAGCCTGGCAGAGAGACCTGCGACAAAATACACTTAATTTCACGTTCTATCGCACTTCCATGTTATTCATGAGGTATGATAAAGTCAGATAATCTGTTTAGAAATGTTGCATAGATTTGAATTATTTTGTAGACTGAGAGATGGGGGGGCCACATTTCTCGCTGAGGGGAGAACAGATGTCTGATGACCTGTTGACAAAATGCGCTCCAAAGCTGAGCAGTTTTTGGCTCACGTCAAAACCTGAATGTCAGATTACGCTGTCAATTTGTCATGAAAACTGGTTACCCTTGAAATGATTGCCTACGACGTGAAGCCTCTTAATCAAATCCGTTTTGAAAAACAAAAACAGACAGGCTGAGTAATTGGACCCGCTGCGTTGTTGTTTGTTGATCGCTCTCTTGCGCTCTTAGCAAATATGCTAGCATCGGGGTCCTTGTGGGGGATTCCTGCACAGTGAGCCTGAAAACAAACATGCCGCTCTTGCTGTCTCACAATCAAATTCCAGCGCAAACATATTTGAATGGTAACCACACAATTGCGCTAAAGCTACAGTGGCAGCTTGTGTGTGTGTGTTTTTTTTTTAATGGTAGGGTATTCTTGGGCAGCATAGTGGATAAACCAGAAAAAGAACAACAAACATTCAAATGTATATAATAAAAAAAAGACAAAAAGTATGTAGGGGTTAACTGTTTTTCTGCTTATGCGTGTGTGCACACACCCAAACATCTCAGACATGTCTACACATTGACAGATATAAACAGAGACAAGTGTAGCCACATATTTTCAATTACTGGCATCAAGATAAGGAGTAAGGTTCTCGCTTGTCGAGTCACGAGCGGGAATCAGACTTACCAGATTCACTTTATCTTAAAAGGCTGAGCTTCCATTCCAGCAAGTCAAAGCTGTTAAAGATGATCCAGAGAAAAAAAGCATTACTTATGTCAATTATCTTGTTCCAATCCTATTTTAATGGGCATCCATTTTGTTTCTTTGCAATGTAAGAAATATATTAGAAACATCTTGTGGAATATTCAATGTTTAAACTATTAATACAAGCAACAATAATAATTTTAGGTACAGGATTAATATTTTTCACAGAAATGTAACTATTTGTAATCCATCTTGGTGCATATGACCACATATAACAGGGACTTAAAATACACAATAGCAATCAGATAAGAACTTTGAAAACTACCATAATCGCGTTAAATAGATCGCAAAACAAAGGTGACAACAAAAGTGGGCGAAAGAATCCACGTTGCAGGAGGCCTGCCCATAGTTGCCATGGGCGAGCAGCAAGTCTACAGCTGTCACCGACCAAAACAGACACACAAGCTACGCTATTGTTAGCTTGTCGGGTGAGAGTTAACCCCAGCTAATCAAAGACTGATCAAAAAACACAAGCACTATCATAACAACATGTACGTAGGGGGAAAAATCACTGTGCGATAATGAAACCGGTTCGGCGTCCACACTCGCCTCGTTAATCCAACCCAAGTTAGCAAAGCACTATTAGCATGCTTTGCATGTAATTCCTAGCTAACTGCTCACGGCGATTACGCAGTGGTTTCCGTAAATGAAGTTGTATTTATCAAAATGGCTGCGGTGCATTAAGTTGGTCATTTTTCTTACTTTTCATGCTCGCCAGTGGTTTGTTTTGTCTGCGAAGACTCAGCTCAGACACCTCCGCCGGTCGTTACCACTTCCTGATGACAAAGGAAACTTTAACCGGAAAACCCTCCTCTACGTGGTGGGACGCACCAAAACGCCTCTCCCAGTCGGCACCGCACTCCTGTGGGATTAAAACATGTTATAATGATCGCATGTTTTATACAATTTACTATGCGTTTTACTGTACTGATTTTTACTGAACTGTAAGCGTGGTTAACATCATTTGAACGCATGTGAATGACAGTTGACATTTACCATCCGGTATTTGCTGCCCTCTAGTGTAACATAGTTGTACTGCAAATACTGAAGTGAGCTACAGGTTAGTAAACACATAAACAACTAAACACATGTTGTAAAAAAAAAAAAAAACAGCCAGCCCGGTGGTCGATGTGATTTAAAATGTTTAATTCTTCATCAATCAATAATACTTCTTAAAAAAGATGTAAAGTTTACAGAAACAGTTTTGATGTGGGTCGCGGTGTACCAGCCCGATATTGCAAGATATAATTTGAAAACCAAAAAATTAAACTACCGTAAAACGAAATTACCGTAACCTTTGGAGTGATATTGACCCTATAACAATCGTTTTTATTTTTTAGTATTGTTTTCGAGCTTGCCTATTTTGCCGTGTACCCATAACTACGGCAGGTAAAGAGGGTCAAGTGTCATTTTTTACTTCCGGTTTCCGCTGTCAACATTCGAGCTACTGGGTTAAGTCAGCACCGCTGCGGAGCTACGATGATGTCGGAGCAGGAGTCCCTGAGGTGCTCCAGTGGCAGAAACCGCGGAGGCGTACAGAGGGTTGAAGGCAAACTACGAGCCAGCGTAGAAAAAGGAGATTACTATGAAGCACACCAGATGTATAGGACGTTATTTTTTAGGTAAGATTTCACATAAACGTTCTAATTTACAGTTCGTTGCTCCTCGAGGCCTGCTACGTTCCAGAGCTCTCTGCTGCTACACTAGCTGATATCATTCCCGAATCCGATTGGGCGGATTTCGCTTCGGTTCCGCCCACCCAAGTCGGTTCTGCCATTTGTTTGGACAACGAATGTGTCAATTCACTCTGGTCTTAAAATGGACTGCTAGCGAAGTGCTTACTAGCAGTGTTGCTACACGTTTTGTAAATAT
Source organism: Syngnathus scovelli (assembly GCF_024217435.2). Classification (NCBI taxonomy): domain Eukaryota; kingdom Metazoa; phylum Chordata; class Actinopteri; order Syngnathiformes; family Syngnathidae; genus Syngnathus; species Syngnathus scovelli. The sequence goes on from NC_090867.1 coordinate 5,228,303, forward strand.
TCAATGGAAGTCTTAATTCGTGCAAACTCCATGACAACTATATTATAATCGATTAAGAGTTTAAACCTATGTTGAAATAATCAGCTCGCAATAATCGATTTGCGGTTCCTCCCCAGATGTGCTAGTAGCTAGCCAGGTAGCAGTCTAGATTGTGTGACATTCTCCACCTATATCCATTTAACCTTTCGTAATTTGTGTTTCTATACATACACAACTAAATTACAGATCCAGTTTTGCCTAATTTTAGCTGACAAACTAGTAGAGAAGCAGCCACCATTATTGCAACAATGGTTTTATTCCGATTTCCATGTTATGCTGTTGGTATTCTACATATTCTATACTGTTGTCTGTCAACAGGTACATGTCACAGGCAAAACACAGTGAAGCCAGAGAGCTGATGTACAATGGCGCATTATTGTTCTTCAGCTATAATCAGGTAAAATGCTCTTAGGAATTTCTACCAGTGTGATATTTATGATCTAACTTATTTTGTTTTTATGAACAAAAATGATTTGTGGAAAATACCTCCACACCTTAACTATAAAGGTCTGGTGCATTTTGTAGTTTAATAAATAAACACCCAATGTCTAAATGAGGCAATAAATTAGTTTCATCCGCTTTGCTTCAATCTCCAGCAAAACAGTGCAGCAGATCTCTCCATGCTGGTACTTGAGGTGCTGGAGAAGTCAGAGAGCAAAGTGGAAGAAGATATATTAGGTGAGCGTTCTCCTGATTCAACCAATCGAGACATCTGATCAATCGCCGCTGACGCTCGTGGATCTGTTGAGCAGAAAGCTTGGCTAAGCTGTTCAGCCACATGGATCACAACTCTCCGGAAAGAGTAGCCTTCGTGTCCAGAGCCTTGAAATGGTCCACGGGAGGTTCCAGCAAATTGGGCAATCCAAAGCTACACCAGCTCTTGGCTGTTACCTTGTGGAAAGGTATGACAGACATATTGAATTTGAAGGAAGAAAAAAAATCCACCAGCTTTGTCTTCTTTTTTTTTTTTTCTAGAGCAAAACTACAGTGAATCTCGTTACCACTTCCTTCATTCGTCCGACGGGGAGGGCTGTGCGCAGATGCTGGTGGAGTATTCCTCCTCTCGAGGTTTCCGCAGCGAGGTCGACATGTTTGTGGCCCAGGCGGTCCTACAGTAAGTCCGTCTCCACTTTAGAGTTGAAATGTCGCACAGACTCTCGCTTCCCAACCTTTTTTTTTTAAAATTTGCCAGGTTCCTCTGCCTAAAGAACAAAAACAGCGCTTCAGTGGTGTTCAGCACGTACACGGAGAAACACCCATCCATAGAGAGGGGTCCTCCATTTGTTCAGCCTCTTCTAAACTTTATCTGGTTTCTGCTGCTGGCAGTGGATGGGTGAGATAAAAAAAAAAAAAAAAAAAAACTCAGCTGTGTTATAAAGAATGCATTTCATTGTTTTTTCTATTTAGGGGTAAATTAACAGTTTTCACAGTGTTATGTGAGCAATATCAACCTTCCCTGAAGAGGGATCCCATGTATAATGAGGTGAGCGCTTAAATCGATGGATTGTTTTGGATATGAATTCACGATTCATTTTGTTTTTATATTAATGCAAGCCTTAAAAAAAAAAAAAAGTGTGGGTTCACTGTATCTCAAAAGTGTTTCTTGTGTCTTTGTCATCTCTCTGGACATTTAAAGTACCTCGACAGAATAGGACAGCTTTTCTTCGGCGTCCCCCCCAAACAATCTCCATCGTACGGCGGCCTGCTAGGTGAGTTTTCTGAAACCGTGTCCTTTGTTTTTGTAAAAACATAAATTTCCCTGCACAGGAAACTTGCTGAACAGCCTGATGGGAGCAGGCGAGGATGACGACGGCGTCGAAGAGGCCCGGGAGGACAGCAGCCCCATCGAGCTGGATTGAGCAGACGGCTAACGAAGAACAAAAAGAACACACACGCCCACAAAGACACACACACAAACACACACACACGAAAAATGGGGGAGGCCACGCCCACTCTTGACTTAATCATTACTAATTGTTCAGAGTTTTGGTTTTCATGCACTTGACAGCATTGTAGACACGACGTTCCCTTCTTTAGCGTGTTGCTTTTTCACGGGGTGTTAATTGCTTTTGTCAGCACCCACCACCACCATTCATTTCTAGTAGTTATTTAAATTTGCCTGTTGACATGAGATTGTTTCTGGGTTTCTCATCCGTAGCAAATGGATGGATGGATATTTATTGAGCTTCAGAATTCAGTGTTTTGGGTTTTAAGTCACCTATTGATGATAACCAGACCTTTAGGAAATTACTAAATTCAATGCCAAGTTTTCTATCATCAGTTGTGTGCAAATATGAAATTTGCAGATATGATTAAATATTAAATTTCTTATAAATCAGTGGAATTGGCACTTGTACATTTTTTGTATGCATATGTTAGTGTTTAAAGAGTCATCCCTAATCTAGAATTGCTCTCAAGCGTTTGCTCTTGAGCATTTGCTATCAGTATTGGACTTTTTTTTTTTTTTCTACAGTCATCACTGTTGTGCAGCAAAAGTTCAACAGCCAAAATAACAATTTCCAAAGAGACTTTTGTGAATTGTTGGTTGTCAAATCGCTACCGACGATTGCGTTCACTTTTTCTTCAGTTTGACATATTAGTCACTGCAGTTTTATTTTTTTTTTCCTCCTTTGAAAACATAAGCGGGATGCTTCCTTTGTCATGACACACTAAGACAATAAACTACCATTGAGAGGATTGAGACTGATGTGAAACAAAACTGTCCATTTTCTTTATTGAGGCATTATGGGGAAAAAAAAGCACTAACGTTACAAGTCAAAAACAGCAAGGACATTATTCGCTTCATAACCAAGCTTAATTCATAAATGATCAGCACTGTATAAATATAATGGAGGATTGAGATAAATATAAATTATATGAATGGCACTGCTTGATAATACAACCAACTTAAGTGCAACAAAGATGGTGGCTGCTGTTTTAATGTTATTTTAAATGCTGCTTACAGGATTCACTACAAGGCTTGTTATTAGAACGTAACATTTATTAATTCTCTAAAAATGCCCTTGTTGGCTGTAAACACAAGTATGATGATGTTTGTTTTCATCAAACCTATCTAACCATAAGGCTTACATTTCATTAAGGCAATTTTTAGTGCTTTCCACTCTATAGTGAACCTTACTTTTCCAAAATATATTTGTTAATGCTTGGTAGTCAAGTACGAGACTGCAATGCGAGCCTCTGGACCGTTTCCGACAGGTGAGACATGTCAGCCTGGAGCGCCTGATGCTTCATGGACTCCAGTGTTCGAACCTAGGCATACAATTGATTCCATTGGTAAAGTGATACATTTCTCTCCCTCCCAAAAAAAAAAAAATCAGTGTTGCTGCAAAACTCACAGAAATTCGCGTCTCACAGTGTCCATGTTTGTGACTGAGATTCCACAAATTGACGGCCAGCTGGCTCAGCTTGTTGTTCCTCAGGTCTCCATGAGCGAGCAGGATGCAGAAGAGCGAGAAGGCCAAAGCGCCTTGGCGGCGAGTGCTCAACTGCTGCTCCCAAAAACACAACACAATTATTGTTTTTTAATCTCCTTGCAAGGCAGGAGAAGCTCAAAACAGTTCCTCACATCCTCTCGACCGAGAGCCTTCAGGTGGTCCAGGATCTGCCCGATCAGGGTCTCGCACAGTTTGTTAATCTCCGTGAGGAATTTTGGGTCTCCGCCGTATAGGGTCTCATTTGAGTCCACTGAAATTGTGAAAGGAAAATAAAAGTGTTTGCCATGATTAAAAGATTGTGCGTATTTACCTTTTGGAATTGTGTACAGATATGTTTCCTGGCTCATGGCAGCCAGCAGGGGGAGGGCGGAGATGTACACGCGCACTTTGGCATCACTGTTGTCCTCCCAAGCGTAATCCTGCACCATGTTGAGCACACCTCGGACTAAGTAGAGCACACCATGTTCTGGATGATCCTGTAAGCATGGATATTATGAACACTTAACTCCATGCTTGTCTACAAAAAGTCTCTTGTTAGTACCGGGACGACTAGAAGCGTAGCCAGGAAGTTGTTGACAAAGTCGAGCAGGAAACTCTCCGAAGAGCGAAGCTTCCCTTCCACGCTGATGGAACGTGGCACCTCCGGAAGGATACTAACTGCTGCTTTTAAGAAAGCATCCGCTGCAAGACGAGAGTGGAAAGTCGACAATAGAATATGAAATTAGGTTTTTATAGACAGGAAAAAAAGTTTTTTAGTGCAGGCCTCACCTTGGGATAAACACTGGTTGGCCAACGCAACCTGGCCAGACAGCAGATAAAGATGGAGACGACTGAAGATGCTGCTGAGTGACGGGATGGTGATAAAACTGTAGGCGGCACATGCCTGGAGGACAGAGAGGGGAAACGATCCATCAACTGGCACAAATTGGCGAGATGTCAATTTAACTCACCCGGACGAATGCGGCGGTTTTGCGGGAATGATTTCCACGCATCACCCTTCTGGTCTCCATCGCTAGCTGATTCACCGTCTGAATATGACAAGTGAATTAGCTTGTGTGTGTGTGTGTTGCGGAACAAAATGTTACTGTTTTTGAACGAATTGGTGAATTTGGCTGTAAAATGCCAAAATTCAAATAATTTTTAAAGAAAATCACACATTTTTTACTTTTTGATGAATGTAGATTACGAGTTTCATACTGACGTGAATAAGATGAACCAGGACGGGCTCCAGGTTGCAGAATGTGGCTCTGGCCTCCACGCAGAAACTCAACTGTTGCTCAAAGTCTCGGCCAAAGGAAACCTGAACACAAAAACAAACAGCTCAAAAAGAGACAAACAAATCTCCGATCGGCTTTATCAATTGTCACCTGTAAAATCACAGATCGGACACAAAAAGTAATTATTTACCAATTTAAGACCAATTTAATGTTTGTGAAATTATTTCCAAATGTGCAATCTGAATCAGCTCCGGATGAATATTGATCAGATTCTGACCTAATTTTTTTTCCCCCATTTGGTATGATCAAAATGTGGATTACCATAAAATAAAAACAAATGGAAATATCCTTGGTAGAAAACCTACCCATTGTAAAAAGTCAGGTTGATAGAACTGCAAACACGAGGTTCCACACAAATAATTAGCATGTGTCAATAAAATAAAAACCTCCTCAGAAGAAGTCATTAAAAGCAAGACCAGCTCACCACGCGCATAAAGCCGATGATGAGCACCGACGAAGATCTTTTTTCATCCTCGAGGGTGAGAGCGCTGCAAAACGCACATTAGTAGATCATTCCTATCTACAGATATTTACAGAAATCATATTTTGCCTCACTTGACAGAATCATGCATGGTCTTGCAGATGTGCATCACGGCGTTGAGGATGACCGGGTCTCTAGTTGGCTCCACCTGATGTCTGCCAGTTTAACCGGTTATTTGGCATACTTTGCATTTCCAATAGAAGCGTAGCTCTTACCTGATGAAGACATCCATGATGGATTTGCACACTTCCACCCTCACACCGTCTTTTTGAAACATGTCCAGAAATGGGAGGAAACGCTCCTGCAAATATTGAACATAATGACAACTGAGGCAAGATGAGAAGTTCAACCTTACTCACCATGGAAAAGAGGACTGAGAAGTCGTGGAAGTGGGCGAGGATCTTCCTGATTACAGACTGCAGCTAAGTGCAGAGACAAAAAGTCACTGGAAAGGACGTGATGAGAGAAAGGGGAGCTGGTAAAAAATATCAACCTGAACGTAGGCGTCCTCAAAGGCTCGGTCGGGAGTCATGTGTTTGATGATGTCTGCCAGAACGGTGTTCACCTCACGTTTCTTAAAAGCAAAAATAATTTTAAAAATTTCTCTACCCCACCTTGTAAAAAAATGAATATGTGAATGCCTGGATTCTTAAAAAAAGAAAAGAAAAACGAGTTTCTTACTGTGAAATTTCGGCAGGTGAACTCCACCCAGATCTCAGCACAGTTGACATAATCCTGAAAAAAAAATCCGTTAGATTTTATCGACATTAAAGCACCTGTAAGCAATATCAAGCTCCCTGTACCCGAGGATTGCGGACTTTGGTGATGACTTTCCAGGCTTCGTTGAGGATGGTCAGCCTCTCTGATTCTGGAGGGTCAGCGCAAGCCAGACAGCGACCCAGTGATCCAAATAATAAATGCTACACAGGAGATGACAAAATAAAACATTTGTGGATCACGACGTTAATTTAAAAAAAAAAAAAAACACTACGATTGCTCACCTTGGGGAATCCGGCCTCGTCGCAGTCTTTTATCATCCCGATGAAATCCATGGCTCTTGTGGCGACAAACTCGGGCCTAAATGCCCTCATCACTGAATTCAGCAGCAGGGCACTGCAGTATATTAAATTCCAATCAAAATCTTTTAATCATATTAATCAGATCATACAATTATGACTCACTTGTTACCCAGCTTCTTACATCTCTCCATCATTTCTGTCAGGACACTCTGGAGTGAAAAAAACACATATTAAAAAAATATTTATTTCATTGGTTGCTACTAGCGAGTGTCCGATCCACACCTCCGGTGCTCTGTAGGCACTACAGTGCAAGATCCAGTTGATAGCAGGCGAGTAGAGAGTCAGGTACTCGGGCATCTCCACTCTCTGTGCGAGCAGCTGGCTGCGAACACTCTCCCCGTTGATCTGCCGGAAGGTTCCGAGCAGGTCGAAGAAGTTGCGCTTCAGGCTGTCTTTCAAGCTTGGGGCTACTTCCATGCCAACCTGGGCAAAAAAAATACACGATTTGATATTATCCGAAATAAGTGATTTTGATGGCATCTGGAATTTACCCTGCAGAGGTAAGCTCGGGTGTAAGCCGCCACCAAGGGGTCGCCGATCCCTCTTATCATGGCGGTCAGTCGTGGGAGAGTGTCCTGAATACCGCTGGGGGGGAGGGGGGGGGGGGATTACTTGAAAGTTCAATTTAACCCAATAGGAGCCAAAGACTACTACTCACGATTTGTTCAGGAAGCGATTGCACTTGAGGATGGAGGCTTCCACGTATCTGGTCACAGATTTTGTTAAGGAGGCAAATTCCAGAATCAATTGAGCTAGTATCATGGTAATCACAATTTTGGGGGATACAATCGGGGTAAGAGTTCTCTAATGGAGGCGATTTTGAAGAACCAGTTGAGGCACGTTTCCTTGGCTGTGTCGTTGACATCGCTCGCTGTAAATGAGTCTGACAAAAAAAATAATAATAATTTATTTTATGCCCCAACCAGTGGACGTAGAATGCATACCTGGTAAAGGTTTCGGATCTGAACACATGCTCCAAATTCTGTCATACACGAGCTGGCCTGTGCAAAAAAAAAAGGATGATCAGTAAAACAACCACAAAGAGAAGATGAATGGAACCAAAGGATGAAAAGATTCAGTACATACCAAAAGTGTCAAGTATGTCAGTGATGAGGACAAACTTGCTTGGGTAAAACTGGATTACGGAGGTGTCCGAGAGGAGCTTGGAGCACTGGGGACACAGATTAACAGGAGTCTGTTTCGAGTCCCTTCATTTTTCTTTCCATTATCGACAGAACAAGGATTCACCTGGATTACGATCTTCAGTGCTTTGACCTTTTGGTCCGAGGCCCAGGCCTCTTTGAGAGACTGGTTCAGCTCTTGGATGCGGTTGGCATATTCTTGCTGGGAGAGATTGAGGAGCTCTCTCTGGGAACCCTGCAGACAAATGTAAGGTTTCATTTTTAAGATGACACTGGCGGGGAAATATTATGGAAATTATTTTCAAATGACCTCTTCCAGATCATCCAGTTCCTCCAGCCGAGTGCGGACCTTCTCTGACACAGCAGAGGATCCGGGATTCTGTGAATTTCCTGAAAGTAATTTTTTTTAAAGGAATAGAAATCACATGACAAAATAGTCGAGAAACAAAATTTTATGTACTAAAATCTCTTATTTTGTATTTGAAAAAAATCAGTATAGTGGTCATTAAATATAATAAAAACTTCTTACTGTCCTTACCTTTGTCGGAGCCCAAGCATAGATTCTAGACAAAAAAATAAATAAAATTAATTTTACTAAAACAATAATATTGAGCATGGTGCAATACAAAACATGTTTGTGACAGAGGTCGACTTACAATTGAGAGTTTTTCAGTGGTGGTAAACCTCGCCAGGATCTCGCCTCGCTTCATCGACCAGGGCTCAAAATCGGCTCCCACTGGCTCGTCCTCCCTCTCCCCTTTCTTCCTCGCATCCTGGAAGCACAAAACTTCAGTTTAATACAATTCACTTAAGCACAACCAGTCCTCATTCATATATATTCATCATTCATTATCAATTTAGTCCACTATTATGAGAAATATTTTTTTACTGTGTGTCAAAGAAGCAATCAGTGGTAGTGTAAAAGTGCAACTGACCCCGGCGAAGGCAACGTGTGTCATGGACGGAGTTTCAGCCGCAAACATGGACAGTGGATCGGTTCCGTCCAGCATAGAGCTGAGGGGGTCCGACGCCGCTAAGGAAGAGCAGGACGAGGAGGAGGAGGTGCTGCCCTTGCGAGTTCCACGGCGAGCTTTGCTTTCTGTCACCTAAGGGCAGGTTAACATAATATAATATGAGTAAAATATATATTTTTAAGCATATTTATTTAGAAATAAATTTTAATTAATGATAATTAGTACAATTAAAAAATAGCAATTAACTATTTTACATGACATTTGACAGTTTTTCTTCTACAAATAAAGGCATCTTACTAAAATAGGTTTGAGGGGATGGGAGTCAGAGAATTCAAGTGGCATTGCTTCCAGACGGGTCCTCTGCAGCTCAGCGTCATAGTCACGCCACCGGGAGCGCCTGGATGAGAGTAACGAGTTAGAAATATTAATATTACATATTAAAATTATTATACTATTAATATTATTTTTTAAATGCAGAAGGTAGCCAGAGTACCAGGGGGGAAAACACACAATAGCACAGGGAGAACAACAGATGGGCCTGAGGTGAAGTTTAATCCCTGTACTGCCTTTTGCATTCATCAAGTTTGTCCACCGTAATTTTTAAATGTGCTTTGATATGTGACAAAGAGGATTTGAAATTGCAAAGAGTGGGATTGTCAAAAAACAAACGTGATAAATTATTAGATCTAAAATTGTATTAAAGCATTTCCATCATGGTGAATTCAAACAGTATCCTTCATTTTTAAATAACTGAACTATTAATGGTGAACAGCCCAAATTATGGAGACATTATTCTTACCATATTTTTTATCTTTTGTATTTATATTTGACTTGATCAAGTTTCTATACATTTTAGTTCCTATAAGATAAATAGTGAAAAATATCTGACGGATATGTTCGAATACAAGAAAGCCACACATCCCACAATTCATTGTTTTTTTGTTTGTTGGTTTAAAAAAAGAATAAACACAATAACGCACATAGTATTTATTATCCTGCTTGTGCAGAAATTCCTGACGGCGCATTTAAGGTAAAATGCAAAATCGGCATACTTTACATTCAAAACAGCTTAAGAAGAGGCATAGAAATACAATGCATGTTTGACAATACAATTTAACTGTGGTGAAGAACAATATTTATATGTTTGGGTCAAACAGACGCAGCTTACCACATCACAGTAGCCATTTTTCAGTGATCACATGACACCCTTTACTTCCTGGTTATGGTATTTGTCGGCTTTTAGAAAAAGTGTGAAATTATTTCGTCAAATATTGTTAAATAGTTTATTATTGCCTAACGACAATATGTAATTATCTGTACTGCATTGGCATTGGTTTGCATTATATCGGATTAAAATTAATTTCCCATAATACACGGCGTTCACGAGTCACCGTCAAAGAAAACCAAACAACAAGAAGTATTACTACGTAGTATACGTTTAAACTCGCTGTTATGTAGTAGAGCGAACAAGAAGGAATAAACTGAATACTCCCCACTGTCCGCAACGAACGTGACCTTCCTTTAAATTTAGATTGTTTTTGTTACATACATGGTAGTTTAATTGTATATTTTCCAGATTCCCTTCTGCGTGTCTCATCTTTTAAATAGACGATCTTGGAAGAACCAACGCTCTTTGGTGCTGATGTAAAAATTCATGTTTGGAGATCCTGCAAATATGACATGACCTCAGGGCTGTCACTTTGTGCAAATGTCCACACAGTTCACCTGAGCAGGTAATGCACGTCAGCATTTAGGTGTGTTGTCTAACGTGTCTATTAACGGGCTTAGTCAACGCGATTTTGATCGTTGTGTGCAGACAGCTAACATCCTATTTGGCTAACATTTGATTCACAAGGATAATTGCATATTTTGATGCGCCACCGGACCGCAGTCGCTGTGTCTTCTTTACGGAGACCACAATGCATCCAATTTCCGCAGGCGGTGTTAGTTGTGAGACACTGGACGTCGTAACCATGTGAATTGGTGGTGGGGGACGTTTTGAAATGCTCTGTCGCCCCCTCGTGGTTGCATATGCTTAACCATATATACACATATAATAAAGGGTTTATTTATTTATTTATTTTTTAATGGTTTAAGCATGTGCTTCGGACTTTTACCACAAAATAGATTGATTGATCCCAAGAAGGCTTAATGCTTAAACCATTAGAATAAAATAAAAGTAAATATACCCAAAATATAATAAAATTAAATATACCCTAAATCCATTTTTCTTAACCTATATTTATATTTATATATTATTTAAATATGCCTAATCTGTATTTATTTTATTTTATATGGTTTAAGCATGTGCTTCAGAACGACAAGCGGGCGACAGTACAATTCAAACTGCTGCTCAACATCAATTTACATGGTTAGGCAGTCAAGTGGATTACGTGTATTGTATTTTTGACCCCCAGCGTGCTTTTTAAGAAACTGAGCGATTAAATAAAATAAAGTATAAGTAATAATACTAAGTAAATATGAATAAAATAAAATAGCCCTGGGGCACAAGGGATTGCAATCAGTGTTGGGGGGGCTTTGCAAAAACCTGGCCCTGGGACCCAGACCCCCTATAATTCGGCCCTGACTCACATAATTAATGATGTCTTATTGAAGAACAAAAAAAAAAAGTCTTATCTATGTAATCAATACTTTCACTCCTCATATGCTGTGCTGAGGATCAGGTGGCCCCTTTTTTTCTTCTTAAGAAGACATCCACTCCTTTTTGTCTTTCATTCTTATTAAGTTACCACTTTCCAAACCTTGTGAATTATTAAATGGATTTGTTTGGGTGGAAGTCCTCATTCTATTTGACTGGCAGGTGGAAGGTAGTAGTGTGCCTTCCCAGATATTTGTCCTCCTGCATCCACCATGGAAAAGTCCCTTGTTATCCAGCTTCGCCATGAGGAACTTGTTTTTTACGCCGCTTGCATTTCTAACATTTGGTGTGTGTTTTTGTGTGTTTGTGTGTGTCTGGAAGGCAGAGTGTGTAGGCGAAGGTGGGGAGGTGGCGGTGTTATGCGTGTGGGCAGCAGCTGGAGGCGGCATCTTTCCCGGGCCATGCGACTTGCTCTTGCATGGTGTCGACTGTGCCGTCCAAAGAAAGGGGGTCGGGGCAGGGGAGGCCAGCCGCAGTCCGGCTTTGGGGCGCTATGGAGCTACAGCAAGGTGCTGCTCAAGTCTCTTTACTTCAACAGCCTCAGCAACTCTGACACATTGCTCGACTGTGCTTTCGAACCTGTGTATTGGATCGTGGACAATGTGACTCGCTGGTTTGGTGTGGTGAGTACATTGCGTCGACTGGAGATAAAACAAGTCAAACTAACCTCACTCATCTCGCAGGCGTTTGTCACTCTGGTCATCCTGCTGACAACCTCAGTGGTAGTTATTGTTTATCTGTACGTCATTCCCACAATTGTCGGGACCTACGCTGTGCCTTGGATCATCTGGCATCTGAGCTGCGGCCACTGGCTACTGGTTATGGTGGGCTTCCATTACTACAAGGCCACCACCACCTCCCCGGGATACCCGCCTAAGGTACCTCTGGTGGTTCTCCTTTATTAATGACTAAAAACAACAATAACAAAATAATAACACATTTTATTTGTTTTAGGACAACATCCATATTCCCTCGGTGTCCATTTGTAAGAAATGTATCAATCCAAAACCGGCCAGGACGCACCACTGCAGCATCTGCAACACGTAAGTGCAACATGTTATGAGTTGAAGGATGACAAAAAAAAAAATGCAAACTCCTAAAAAAATTAAAAATGCTGCATTGCTGGAGTTTGATTCCAAACGAGGTCTATCAAAGAATAATGTTGCCTTTGCTTGCGTTACAGCTGCATCTTGAAGATGGACCATCACTGTCGTATCCTTGCAACGAGCGTCACATAACAAACGCCATTTCTCTCCTTTTATCTTCTTGTGTTGAACTGAACACGCCTCCAGCTTGGCTCAACAACTGCGTAGGCCATTTCAACCACCGCTACTTTTTCTCCTTCTGCGTCTACATGACTCTGGGCTGCATCTACTGCAGCGTCAGCAGCAGAGACTTGTTCCTGGAAGCCTACAGTGCTGTTGAGGTGAGATTGGATGTGATGAAAATAATTGTTTCTGCCAATCCAATTGATCCAATCAATTTCTTCAGAGTTACTATCAGACCCGTCCCCCGCCGTACACGTCCACAGAGACGACCGCCCACAAGAGCATCATCTTTCTCTGGGTGCTGACCAGGTGACTTATACTCTCCACCACCACGTCTGCCACGTAAACAGCGATGTCATGATGGTACGTCCCTCTTCCCCCTGCAGTTCTGTGGCGGTCGCCCTGGGAGGGCTGACCCTGTGGCACGCTGCGCTCATCTGCCGAGGGGAGACCAGCATAGAGCGCCACATCAACCGCAAAGAGAGTAAAAGACTGAAGGAGCAGGGCAAGGTACAGAAAAGTAATGGCGATTATGGAAAAAAAATATATATATGTGAATATTTGGAGGACTATCACTTCGAGGTCAATGGTAATTATTTTAAATGTATTTACATATATACTATATTTTTTAATATTTATATTTTTTATGTATATACAAATGTATGATTGACTTTCAGGTGTTCAAAAATCCATATCATCACGGGATGACGGCCAATTGGAAGCGGCTGTTTGGTGTCGAGACGCGCAAGTGGGTTCTGTTGCATGTTTTTTGCACTCTTATCATTCAACGACATATTTGATGCCAATTTCTCGTGGATAAATATTTTTTTGTTTCACAGTCACTGGTTCACACGCGTTCTCCTGCCCTCGAGTCATCTTCCTGCAGGGGATGGCATCATGTGGGACTGCAACTTTTCCAGGAGAGACCCCGTGGCCATCTGAGCCGTCCACATTTCAAACGCTATCACCTCGTCTTTATTCTCACCATCGTAACGATAGAGAGAATTTTTTTTTTTTTTTAAAAAAGGTGTTGCTGGTCAGCATTTGATTCAGTCTCAGACTCCAAATGGAATTAAACATCATATTATGATGAATTGGTTTTGAACCACCTTTGTGCCTGATGCAGCGTTCCAAAGTGACAGCTAATGGCTATCAAATGTTGACTCCATCAAAAACATAGTTTGGTATTTTTACATTCCACTTCCACTATCAGCCAGCTGATCTTTTTTTTTTTTTTAAATGGAAGCCTCAAATTCACATTATCATAGTTTTGGATTGTATTGCATTTTCCAAGTGTCCGTAATGATGTGGCTATTGAGTGAGCTGAGAAATGTCACTGTTAATCTACTGAGAACGTTTGCACGTGGCACTTTATAGTGGAGAAACAGGACATAATGATTTTCAGGAGAAAAAAAAAAAAAATCTCAGTTAAACATATTGATAATGTGAGTGGAATTATTGTTTTATTAATGTGTGTGTTGTGATATCACCGTTTGAAAAAGAGTTCTGGTGCCAAATAAGGGGGAGGGGGCAAAGAGGTCTCGTGCCTTGTTTGCAACCAATTAACTCTGTGAATTACTGTCCTGATATGGACTTTTTCTAGCACAGTAAGTGGTTTCCAAGGAAACGACCTGAGTGATGTGCCCACCGAAAAGAGCTGTGCTCAGTTGAATTGCTGTCCTTTTAATAAAAAAACAAACATGTTAAGACTGCATTATGATGATTTTGTGATTGAAAATGACACCAAATGCTTGACACAATTATAAATACAATTATTTTATTTGCCATTTTAAATTCATTTCCATGTTTTGAATGAAGTTTAAAGTCAATCTGTCCTAAAACAAAGATTGATTGATATTGCGTGGTCTAAACCTAAATGTGTAAATGGTTGAACAACAATGAACTCTAAAAACATATTTACACATTATAAAATGGGAGTCTGTTTTCTCGTGTACGTCATTGTGCAGCTCATTTAATGTGTTTTGTGTATTAACTACAATTCAATTGCTGTCCTTTGAGTCATAAACAATCTTTATCTTAAAAGTAGAATTATTAAATAATACTAAGGCCCTGTTCAATCCATACAAACACTTGATTACATTCATCAGAGGACACGCATTGAATAAAGAAAAAAACTGTAGGTACATAAATATACAAATGGATGTTAAATTGCAACGTTCTAGAAGTTGGTCAGTGTGACTCAATTGTGCGTTTATGAAGACAGACGTCCAACCCGCATTTCAGTAGGAAGAAAATTCTAGATCATTTGAATGTCGGACTCCATGTGTCTTTATTCTTTGACTATATTGGGTAGAGACTTTTTTATATTAAAAAATAAAAATCACCTTCCTCCAGGACTTCCCAAGAGGAACCTTAAAGAAAGACAGTCTGTAAGTGACTGGAAAGTGCAAATGGACCGAATGCGGTGGATCTTACCACTCTCCTCGCGCCTGAACCGCCTCCTTCCTCACTAGCCTCTTCTTGTCATCCAGAGGTCTGGCCAAGGCTCGCAGCACTCGGGCCCGAAATGGCAAAACCTACAAGTTCAAACTAATGCTTAGAATTTTTCTGTGACATTATATTTGGACAGAATAGTCAAAATAATTCTCTCTATGTGTTGTAATTTTACTCTTAAAATTGAATAACTGAAATGAATTGTTTTCAATAATATCAGTGCCCGCAATATAGTGAATTGAACAGACTATAGTCCTTTTCTGCCCTCTTGTGGCGTCTCTAAGTAATTATTCTTTATTTTTACCTCATGCTCAGGGAAGCGGGAAAGGGCGTAGATACACCGCAGTGATGCGATCTTGACATTCTGCAAGACAGCATACATTCAACCAAACCGTGTGGTTTTTTTCCTATGCTACTGACATTTAATTGACGCTTCAACACCGTCGGAGGTCTTACTAACCATGGTGGGAGCGGACGTGAGGGGCAGCAGTCTGCCCATCAAAGCTTCAAGCTGTTGGATGAGCGCCGGTGGCGGGTCAGCAATGACAGGCTCCAGACAGGACAGCGTGGAAAGCTGGACGCCCTGGTCGGGGTACGTCAAGGCCTCGAGCAACAGTGACAGCAGCTGGATACACACACACCAAAGTATTTTAGAATCATTTAATTTAAGTTTTTGTTTTCTTGACTCACCGCTGGTAGTTCAGTAACTTGAACCTGCTTGGGTAGTTTGTTGACTATATTGGACAGAGCCTTCAGGTAGTTTGGTTTCTTCTCTGGAGGAGAAACACACAAATAGAAAAAAAAAATTATTAATATTTAACGGCATGGTGGTGTTAGCATAGCTAATAGCAAATAAATGAATGAGAAATATTAAAAGAGTGCCAGTGGCTCACCTTGAGGAGCCGCGGTGAAACCTTGCACCAGCTTGGCTGAGTTCTCGCTGAAGAAGCGTTGGCGGTACATGATGCGAACATCTGCGTGGCAACCGCGGCTAAGGACATCGGCGGAGTCGCTCATCAGCAGCGAGAAGCTGTCAGCTGCCGCCGAGCCCAGATCGGCGTCATCCAGCAGCGAGAAGAGCTGAGATGAGAAAATACGGTGGTTGGATTTACACTCCAGGTCCAAGTGCTAGCAAAAATATTGTTTACCTTGTCAGTCAGTGTTGTGCATGTTGGGTGGTAGCGGAGAAGCAGAGCCTTGGCCACCTAGAGACACGAGCAACTTCAATGTTCAGTTGACGATTGCCAGTTTGACACGGTTTCGGTGTGGAGTCACCTACCCATATCAAGAGAGTGAACGCCTGCATGCGAACACCTAAAGCTGCTGCGTTCAACTCGTTCAAAATTCTGGTCATTGTCTTTTGGAGTAGACTGTCAAGAGAGTCGCCTAAAGGGAATTTGTTGTTTAAATGCAGCTCTTGTAGCACAGGTTGACCTAAAAACAAAAATTTTTTAAAAGTGACTAACCCGAAGGGATCTTGTTGACCAGGCCAGCGAAACACTTTGCAGCGGAGGTGTATGACATCGGGTGGCTGCAAGTGCAACTCATCTCTTCCAGCTCTGAAAGCAGCCGCTCCAATTGGGGCACCGCCACCTACAAACAAAGAAGACTTTTTTAATAGAATGCCAAAAAGAAGACTATTTAGCAGTTTGAGAATCAGTTGCAAAACCGCCATTTTGTTAGGCGGACTAAAAAAAAAAAGGGTTGGGATAAGACTCACAGTGCGAGGTAAAGAGCACACGCATGCCATCAGCAGACAAACCGTCTGAGATAGCTTCCAAGAGTCATCGTGCTGTTTCTGGGATGAGCAAACAGAGCAAAAGATATTCAAATACTCCCCACCGTTACATTCCAGTCAAAAATATGTGCATACATTTGCCAGCAACTTGATGTGTGGCGGGAAAGAGTTGCCGGGCAGAAAGAGGACGTCACCATCCAGGAAGAGAGAGACAAACTTCGCTGCCGTCTGGCCCGCCAGTCTAAAAATAATAAGACGAAGTGAGAACCCACAACAGGAGCTTGGAAAATAAACATTTGCAGCAAATGTATGACAATGACAATGTTAACTTGTGAAATACTAACGTTGGTTGCAGCCTGGAGCAAGCTGTGCTGATGATTGCGACCATGGTGGAAAGGACCGCCTCCTCTGCCAGAGGACTCTGGTGAGTAGATGAACTCTCACCTAAAATGGATGTCAATTTTTAAAAATGCATAGTGGATAATAATAATGGACTCGCGCACCTTTAAGCGCTGCTTGAAGTGCTAGTGAAAGCAGTCGCGGGATGATGATGTCATGGAAGCATCGGCCGGAGTCTTGGGTGTCTTCCACCAGCTCGGCTATTTTCTTTAAGCTGATGCACGCTAACACGGCCTCCTCTAATGAGAAACCAAATTTGCCTGCAATAAAACAATTGAGGTGTTTATTTCGGATGAGGTTATGTGTAACGCTTTTGAATGATTTTTATTCAGAATTGTTAGTTCGAGGTTCCGTGCATTAGAAAAGCCAGTGACACTTTACCAGAATGTGCTGCATCGAGGACTTCCAAGAGGACTGACGTGCTCTCCTGCGCGACACTGGGCTTGGCGGAAACTGCCGCCAACATGGACAAACAGCGCTGGCGCACTGCAGACTGCGTGTGTTTTATGGACTCTCCGTCTAGCTCCATTGACTCTGAGCATAGGAAATAAAACAGACAATGGGAATAATATTTTTTTTACATAGACTTAGCCTTGCTACAAATAGCAAAAATTTGACTAACCAGAAAAGATGGCTTTCTTCATCCTCGGGATCATATTGCTGATGAAAACACCCGGGTGCAGTTCCGCCAAGCCTCCGGCACATGATACCACAGCGAGACTGTTGGAAATAGAAAAAAAAATGTCATTTCTAATGTTGGGAGACAGAAAACAAAAAAAAGAAAAAGTGAGCTAACCTGACTGCGTCGTCTTCATCGGACAGCAACAGTCGAGCCAAATGATCGACAGCCAGCTCGATTTGAGCCTTTTCTAACAAACCTAGACGACAACGAAGATTCCCTTGAGAACGCACGGCAAATCCGATTTTGTTTAATAACATTGCGGCACATCTCACCGCTTTGTCGTGCCAGTGCCATGAGCATAGCCGTAGCTGTGATCTGCAGGCTGCTGTTAGTCTCCGAAAGAGCTGCAAAAGTGAGGCAGCACAACGACGGGCAGATGCCAGAGAGCACTCGCTCCTCTAATGGACACACAAATGTGTGTGGACATTAAGTTGTTTGGAGAAGATGGACGACATTTACCCTGAATGCCCCACTCACCGTTTTCTGATGACTCGCTGCTCTTAACAGACTGAATAAACCGCAGCATCACCTCCAATAATGTGCGTCTATGTGAACACTGATACAAGACAACAAAGTGACGTGATGTCATCGACGAAGGCGGGACTACAATGTCTACCTGGTTTTTGCTGTTGTACTGCTCGATGAGCGCCGGCATGACTGCCGCGACGATCATGTGACTCGCCCTGTTGGAAGCGCTGCAAGCAGCCTGGAGTAGCTTAGCGCTGGGCCACATTAGCTTCAGGTCCGGCTCGCTCAGATGATGCTTGCAGTCTACAAAAATATCATAAGGTCATTCACCCCAAAAAATAAAGAATCATCTTATAAGTATGAGAATAAATCACCTTTCAGAACCATATCCAAGAAAGTGCTGAGGGCGTCTTCAGAATCTGACTTAACAATCGAACGAGAAAGACAGGAAGTGATGGCGGTAAGAGCAGCGAGGCCTGCCGACTCAATTTTTTCACTTGAGGTTTGGAACACCTGTAATGGAGAAAAAAAAAGCAACTACTAATTGTAACCATGTAATAACACAATTTGTCGCTTAACAAACCTCTCTGCGCAAAGACGCCCACAGTCCCTCGAGGAATTCTGCCAAATCTTCGTGTTCATACGTTGCAACACCAGCAGCCTTTAAAAAAAAAAAACAAGTGGAGATGAACAACAAGCTACAACAGCACTGTCGCTAAAATAGTCCTCAGAGTTGGCTACTAGGAGCAAGTGAGATTTCCCACCAGGGTCTGAAGAGAGTCCAACTTTGCGCTCTGAACATCCGAGTCCAGCTTTTCAATGATGAGAGGCAATAGAAACTGGAAAAAAAAAAAAAAAGACGCTCAATGGTGAGCGCATGTAGCAAAGTGTCGGCGTGAATACAACGGAGACAAACCTGAGCAAATTTAGGAGTTCCTGTGAGGACTTGCCTCAGTTCTTGGACCAGTTCCTCTCTGGTGATACCACGAGGGTCGTTGGGGGGCTGCGATAAGCGGGTACAGTTGATAAGAAGTTTTCATGAACTTATTCTTGTCAGTTTTCAAATGACACTCACCACAGCAGTTGAACAAACAGAAACTTACCGGGGTAAAATCAACGGGGAAATAGCAGGACGTCACATCGAAAAGATCCTCTGTATAGTGATCTGCAAATACACACAGAGGAAATAGTAAAGATATTTAAACTTCAGATGATGACCATAACGCCGAACAGATGAACATCTAAAAGACCACTCTCTCACCCAGACTGTAACCTCTTTGGATGATCTTCTTGGCAATTTGGAAGGCTAAGAGAATATTGCGAGGGTCACTCTCCCCATCTATCGACTGGATGAATCCAAAAACAAAGTCTGCTCCGAAATCTTTCAATTCTGTAGATAAAGGGTTAAATGGAGTGCACATCCTGAAAACATCTATTAAAAGTATTAGTAGTGTTCTTATAATTATTAATACCAGCCTCTCTGGTGTCCATGACGTTAAGGAGCATCTTAGAGAGAGCCACTCGGTCAGCCAGCAGCAGCGACTGTGGAAAATAAACAGGCAGCGTATCTCGAGGTTGTCAATCAGCATCCATGTTGCATTAAAAAAAAAAAAAAAAACTCACCCGAACATAAACATTATGAAAGATAGACTTCAATATGGAAACTGCTGCACCAGGAGGCAATTTTGGGCTTTGTATCTGAGCAGTGAGGAAAAAAACAGTTTGAATATTACCTGACAAACCATGTTAAAAAGTCTTTAGATGATAAAAATGAGTTTGTAGTTAGTTCTTGGCCAACTTACAAGTATTCTGAGCCCCTGCAAGACAGGTGGTGTGGTTATGTGATCGTCACCCAGACGGTTCTCATAAAACGCTTTAAGAACTTCAACTGAGGAGATACAGATATTATCAATAACAATATTGACTGTTTGTTTTTGAATCCCCTCCACACAGAAAATTAAACCATTGCAATGGAGAGAAATACCTTCTTTCTCAGTGAGGTCTACATCTTCTAACACATCAGAGAGCAGCTTAATTCCTCTGGCTCGAGTTTGAGGCTGAGTGCTGGTCAGACTCAGTCTGAAGAAAAAAAACAAAGAATACATGAAACATTTTATGTCTGAATATATTTCTGCTATATTGACAGCTCACCCCAATGCTTCCACTAACTGCAGAATAGTAAACTCTCCATTTTTGAGACCTGAAAACAAACAACACATTAATCTAAATACACGTTCATGGTCTCACACACACATTAGCCAACAGTATGGAGGTCAAAGGTTCGTTGACTTAGACTTCACTTTATTCATTCTTTGGGATTGCTCCCTCGGGAAATTCGTGTCCAACTACATTTATAACGCAGAGAGGGTAAATAAAAACATAAAATACACACAGATGATATGAGCACAAACTTAATAGGCTCCAAAAAAAGGCAAGAGGCCCAAATAACCCATAACAACGAGACGCAATGTCCAGAAGACTAGGTGCAAGCAAGCAACGTAACAAGCACTTTTTTAAAGAATATACGACAAAGACATTAGTTTTATTGTCTTTGTTTGTCGTTTTAGTGTAGGAACTTCTTATGATGAGAAAACCTGCACTGCGGTTACAATACCAAAACAGGATGTTGAGGCGCTAAGTTAGCTAATTCACCAGCATCTAGCTTTGCACGCATTTAAAGAAACGGCAGCGAAATATATACAATTGAGAGTCAAATTGGACATATATGTATGCACCTGCAGCTGTATCTTTGGCTTTACTGTCTTGCAATCCGGAGACAAATTCCTCCACAAGTGACACCAGCACACTTTTCTCAGCCATCATGCCTCTTCACATAACTGGTGCGCGCATGCGCAGTTGAGCACAAAGTTATTATTCTTCTTTGAGGTTTAAATGGCGGATTAGAGACCTTACTGGTGTATTACCGCCACCTACAGGCTGACTAAGTCCTTAACTCTTGCACCAGTCTTAATACGGGAACCAGTGCTAACACTCAACTGCGCACAAAGTTGAGTCGTGACATCCAAATGTTTGATTTTAGATTTAAAAAGAACGTATTCAAACACATAACGTGTACAACCCTCCATCATTGACATTTTGATGTAATTGGTCGCGAGCATAAGCAACTGTAGCATTCTGTACACATTGTTTTTTTTTTAGTTTCCTTTTACCCTGATTCACCTGAACATATCATCACCTTAGCGAATGCGCAGGCGCAAAAAAAAGTTCAGTGGAGTCGAGATCCACCGTCAGTAACCTTTTGCTGGAAGAGGAATGATATTTAAGAATTTAAATAGGGAATTTATATTAATTGACACGATCGTGGACAATCATAAAAGAAAACAGCCGTGGGGGAAAACAGTAGCTTCCGATCATCTCCACGATCGAAGAAAAACTGTTGGGGAAATACCTCTCGTGCTCGAAGTTGGTGTTTTCCTGACGAGGAAGCTAACTGGCTAACATGATTAGCTTGGGGCGAGAAAAGTGGACGATTTGTCAACATCACAACGGGGGACAGTAAGAAAGAAAAACACTCTTTGATCGGTCCTTGTTTTTTAGGCCGGACGTTTTGAAAGAAAACGGAGTCACTGTGTTGATTTACAAAGTATTTGACTCTTAGTACTGTGGCCCACGAGTTGTGACGCTCTTTAATCGTGGCAACAACTGATCCAGGTAACACGCAGTGATCTCAACACTTGGCTTGCAACATCAAAACCCGCTGCCAGTCCTCCTTGCGGGGCTACACTTTGTAATGGGGCCCCTGCAGAGTTAGTAGGACGCCTTGAAGCTGTGTGAATCCCATCCAACCATGGGAGGATGTGTGGGAAGATACTGGGAACGATGGGATGATACACAGAGCAGAGGCTCTTCCAGAAACGGTGGTCGAGGAGGTAAGAACATCACGTCAGGAGTAGGAAATATTTTTAATGGGAAATGTGACGTTGACCACTTGTGGTTGTGTTTCACTCATCAAATTACTGGGTCATTGAGGTTCTGGTGTCCAAGGGTGGCAGACAGCCTCAGAAGCACTGACATGAAAATGATTCTTAAGTATATTCGTTTCGATTTGGATAAATCTGCAGCATTGCAAAGCTTGAAAATAATTTTTACAGATAGTTCTGCAAATTAATTTCTGATATCAGTAAGAATGCATGTGATGCAGTTATTATTATTGTAGTGGTTTATTATGTCTGCTACTTTCTTGAAATTGCACATTCTTCAAAAGAAAAAATACCATATTTTGATTTTCTTTCCTACATGAAAATCAAGACTCAATAGTATTTTAGCGACCAGACTAAACTGGAGCAGCACGCAGACATGCTTTTTATACGGCTGCATAGTTTCTGACCCAGAGAACAATTCAAAAGAAATTTGGCTCAGCATAACACAAAAATTCCTTTTAATTATTCGGCGGTTAGAGGCTCTGAAGACAACACTGGTGAATGTTGTTATGGAGTTTTGCTGCTCAACAAGCATGCATTTCCCATTATCACATTTGGCTGAACTTCTTTTACTGTTATTTTTAGAATTTAGAAGCTCATCTTCTCAAAGAGGCCTTCCCAAACTTTTAAACACTTCAAATCTACTGTGTTAGAGGCTGAACTGTGTGTGTTATTTTTATCTGAAGTCACAGAAGGCCGAAGCGTTGTAATGATAAGCAGTATTTTAAGGGAACCAGCCCATATCTTCTTAAAGTATACATCCTTTGTCTTCATGGTCTATATTATTATAGACATCCATTGCAGTGCCAGTTTGCAGCCTGCATTTATGCCATTTTTCTGTATGTAATGCAGAAAAAGCATTTTAAGAATTGTCGGTGCTTGTGAGGAAGCCGCGTGGATTTAAATCTTACACCGTGACACCATGTTCTCCGTAACCCGTCTGCGTGATAAATAATTAGTTTGAAAGAAAGGCGACCGTCTTGGATTTGCCTTTTTTTTTTTTTTTTTTTTTTTTTAAACTCCTCATTTCCCATTGCTTCCAATCTCTGGGAATTAATTAAGATGGTTGGTCATTTGACTGATGATACAAGCTTACACATTTCTCTTAAAGGGATTGAAAACCATTGTGCTGAAAATGTGCACGCACCCAGCGGTCTATTAGATAAGTGCTTAAGGTAAATATTTAATGACAGGGGGAAACACAAGTAAAGTTCCGTAGATAACAGCGACACATGCTTCATGCATATTGTAAACGCTGAATGGAGTCTTGAATAGTAAGATTTGTGCTGGATGTTCTCTTGTCAAGCCAATGCACGGCAATTAAAATGATGTCATAACCTGATCATTTTCCAAACAATTTTTATGAGGTGTACTTTTTTACCAGTGTGTGCTATCAATAGAGCCATAAAATAAAACCGTTTTGGTTTCTTTTCTGTTTACAGCTCGTAATGAGCCGCTAAAGAAAGATCGACCGAAGTGGAAGAGCGAGTATCCAATGACCGAGGGCCAACTACGGAGTAAGCGCGACGAATTTTGGGACACAGCCCCGGCTTTTGACGGCCGCAAGGAGATCTGGGATGCCCTAAAGGCTGCCGCCGTGGCTCTGGAGTGTAACGACCACGAGCTGGCCCAAGCCATTGTCGACGGCGCCAGTATCACCCTGCCGCACGGTGAGCCATAATACTCAATGCTACAAAAAGAACTACTTTTGTAAACTCTGATCTTTTTTTTATCCCAGGTACCCTGACGGAGTGTTACGACGAACTCGGCAATCGCTATCAGCTGCCTGTTTATTGCCTCGCTCCGCCCATCAACCTCATTTCAGAACGCAGCGACGACGATCACAGCGACAGCCCCCAACTGCCCGTCGCGCCCAAGAAGGAATTTCAGCTGAAGGTACACTTGGATTTAATCCCTTCCATCCTCAAATCTGCATGAGGATTTATTTTACTGTCGAACAACAGTTAATCCAAAAATATTCTTCAAACATCACAAAAAAAAAAAAAAAAAAATTCCCTGCAGGTGCGCCTGTCCACGGGTAAGGACCTGCGTCTGAGCGCCAGCATGACGGACACTATCGGTCAGCTGAAGAAGCAGCTGCACGCCCAGGAGGACATCGAGGCCGCCCACCAACGCTGGTTCTTCTCGGGAAAACTTCTTACGGACAAGACACGGCTGCAAGACACCAAGATCCAAAAGGACTTTGTTATTCAGGTCATCGTCAACCCTCAGGCTCAACCCAAGATGTCACCTACAGCAACCACCAGCAGCAGCAGTCCTGAAACAGAATAGCTGAGGTCCAAAACAGGACCTTCAGTGGAATAAAGCCACCACTACGCACGCAATTCTCTGACCTTTGCCCTTTTCCCAATGCTTGCTAGGTGCCAATGGGGAAAACGTGAGGAGGTGTTTGTGCGGGCATCAATGGACTCATTTATGTCACCGCAATCTAGGATAACAATCTCTTTAATAGTTCCTTATATTGTGAAAATGACAACAATGGAGCTTTTTTTTTTGCACATTTTAAGAGAACTCTCGAAGGTGTTTGCGTGCCTTCTATCAAACAAAACAAAAAAGGGTTCATGTCCACGTGGAAAGTTGAATTGCTAGTCCAGCCCCTTTAAAAAAACACATCAACAATCTAAGCTAAGCTGCCCTTTTTAACAATCATTTGGGTGTGTTTGTGTGGACTTCTTCAGGAACTTCAGTCGCTTATACAGGAAATTAAGAATTCTTTTCTAAATAAGATGTCTGTTATTGACACTATCCATACCCTATTTGTTTTGTTCTTTCTGTTTTTTTCTCCGCGGTAAAATATCAGTCCAATAACCAGTTGTCGTTACGGCTCGGTAGAAACCGCCCCTCGGTAGAAACTCCTAACTAGTCCTCGTTGGAGGTGTTCTAAAGCACAAAACTGCAGTACCAATTCCAGAAAAAACAAAACCTGTTTTGACTTGTCGTTTGCAGATAGCAGTATGCTCTCTTATGTACTGTAGCGCTGCACGTCATGAGTTTGTTTTG
Organism: Syngnathus scovelli; assembly: GCF_024217435.2. NCBI lineage: Eukaryota > Metazoa > Chordata > Actinopteri > Syngnathiformes > Syngnathidae > Syngnathus > Syngnathus scovelli. Next base: position 5,253,380 of record NC_090867.1, read on the forward strand.
TCTGAAAGGCAAACTGTCCCGTTTGCTGGAGCAAAACTACAACAAAACAATTTATTGCTATTAAATAGCTATCAGGTGAATTTTTCAAGCTGGAAAAAAACCCCGTAGCAAAAGTGTAACTCCACTTGAACTTAAATCTGATTCCTGTGCAATGCAGTGACTCATCTTGTGTCTCATGACTTGCCTTTACACAGTGTGCTGCTGGTCGCTGTCAAACTTGATTTATGCTGTTATTATGTCGATATTGTCTCTTAAAACAGGCAATATCAGTGGATTGCAATGTCGTATTTTTTTTTTTAAATAGTACAATCATAGAAATACATTTTAACCCCACCTCACCATAGCAAGATTTCTGTATTTATCAGCTTGTTAGCCAGAGCTTCTTGCTATGAGTAGGTTTTTTATTCATTATGCAAACTTGATTAAGGAATTTCTCTATGTGCAATAAATACACTCTAGACATAGGCCTAGATGACCGTGCATTTGATAGAATACCAGCTTTGTGTATGTGTTTCATATCCGAGCAGGAACAGACACGACACTTCTTGTATGAATCAGCAGACGCATTTGTCCATTGTTTGTTTACCTTTAACACTTTGTATTCCAAGCTGTTGCCCTGACCTTTACCTGGGAGCTTATCTTTTTACAAAATAAATAATTATTACAAATTGCCTATGTCTTTTTTTTTTTTAAACCTTTATCATGTTCTATTTATTTATGAGTCAGTTTATCATAAAGGGTGGGGTTTTGTCACATTTGTTTCAGTAAGGCGATGACTAACCAGGTCATATTTTTGTTAGTTTTGAAATCAATGTGAGTTAATATGGTGCCTCAATAACACTTCCAATACATCAACTAAACGGATTTTAATTCAGAATTCCTTTTTTTTCCCCCAAATTGATTTTGACTCAACTTTTAACCAATCTAAACCACCAGTAGGGATTATAATAAATAAATAGATTTTCATTTAAAATTTTATTTAAAGTATATAATGTAAGGCAATCTAATAAAGACCCATTCATAACCTCCATAAATCGTACACCAAGGACTACCAGAAATACCCAGCGATAAAATGCAAGTGTTCTAATCTACCACTAGATGACGCTCCTCACCTATACAATGAACTAAAAGGCTGTAATCTGGAAAATGAATGCCATAGTATCCTTTGAAAGCATTGCGCCACCAACTCCCCCTTTCTGCAAACCCAAGTTAGTCACTTGTGGATCTGTGGAGGATGTGGTGCATGCAAGCAGACCCGGAGAAAAAGCCCCTATTGACAGTGGAATTTCACTGGGAGCTTCATGTTTGTGGTCACTCTGCATGTCTCAGCCCATTCTACACTTTTTCCAAAGCACCAGCACCACTGTAGTCAATGAGGTTTAGAGGGGGCTCACAATGTCCGCAGGGCATGGACTGTGTACGTTTGATTTATTTTTCTTTAGCTTCTTTGTTCATATGAATAGCATATGCATAAAACCAGAGTTTAAATGACGTCACATAACATGACAGTAAAACGTCAACCCAATTTTGGCTGTAGCCCTCTCGCTTAAAAAAAAAACCCACAAGATATGAATGAATATTTTATTTATCAGCGTGTCATCAATCTGGTAACCACGGCAACGATACGAACTTCAGTGAAGTGCATACTATTTTAAGTGCGTATGGTACAAGTGTAAGAAAACTGCAGACTTTGATACGTCATTAACTTGCCGCCATGTTGGAATGCGTCATCCAATATGGAAAATAATACATAAGCAAAAACTTTATATTCGATTACAATGTAAATGTAATTCCATATAATTGATGGATAAATATTTACGATTACATTTTTTTTTTTTGGGCACAGGAACGGGAATTTTACCGAACGTCCCCAGTTTCCCGCTATTTTGGTAAAACCCGGAAAAGTGTGGAACAAGGGCGCGAAAAGTGCGAAAAGGGAGGCAAGCATACAAGGGTGAATATTTGGACAAGGTCAAAGACTTTGAGGATAAAATAATGACCAAAAGTGAATACATTTGGATTAAATGTTCAATAAAAACTGAAAAAAGACTTACCAACACAAACGTTTTGAAACTCGAAGTTTCTGGACGTTGTCTTTCATTCATTGGATACAGGTAAGCTAAACTTAATAGTGTTAGTATTCATACTCTTTAAGTTGTTGTTCGCTTTAGAGATGAAAACGGCCATTTTAATTATCAGAGACAATGTACTTTTTGTGTTGTGGTGATAAATATTTTATCGCAGTAAACTCTGCCAGAGTTTGGCTTCTGCTAACTTGGTGTAGCACCTGCGGCTAAAGCAAAACCCTGGCTGGGTTATTTACTTTCTGGACCTGGATTTGACATCTCTGGGCTTGACTAACTAGCTTGGTTTCACCATAGTAACTTCCTTAAGACTTAACTTGAAACATACTTGTGACTTGCACTATTTGACTTGGCCTTTTTCTTTGTCTGTCTTTCAAGGAACTTTACTGAGTTGGCGGGACATGTTCCCATGGAGGCCATAAAATACATACATTTTCACCAAAAAACAAACACTTTCAAGAATTGATGAGTTTTCAGGCATGGTGAGTCCCAACAAAACTGTGATTAATTAATTTGAACAATAAAGACAAATACAAACCCTGGTGTTGACTGCCTTTCACTTTTACTTGTATAACAATGTTATAGTCAAGCTTTAATTGCTTCTGTTTTTCATCCCATTCTAACATTGTCAATTGAAGATGCTAAATGTTGCCAAATCTGTTTTTACCAATTGATTGCTATTTGATTGTTGATTTCCAAAGAAAAAGTATCAAAAGTGATATAATGTTCTGATGGTTATTAATACATCAGATTGTTATGCAAAGTTTCCCACCAGAATAGATAGAAAGGAGTCAAATCCTCTCAAAATCCAAAGTGTTTGTATAGTCTTGTTATGGCAGCTTAATCCTCCATCTCCTACTCTCACTGTACTCTTATGTCTACTTACCTAACAAACTAAATCTAGACTGTTTGTCACCTGCAGAGCTTTTACTGTAACCCCCGAAGTGAACTTGGTCACCTTCTGTAGTCTGACAGGATTGGTCACAGGGCCCAGTAGGACCACAGCCAATGGAAGATAGACCAAGGACAGAGAAGGTAATTCCATATCAGAATGAGTTCTTGTTCAATTTATTTAATGATCATCTAGAACAAGGTTGTTCAATGTGTGGCCTTTTCTGATCCGGTATCAGCTCCATTGAGCTTTTACATGAGCAAATGTCTTGTAATATAAAATTAAAAAAATATATATTTATTTTTATATTCATCTATTAAATTAAATAATTTGGTAGTATTGTAAAAACAAAATATTTTTTATTGTCAGCCACATAGCATAATTGCCTCAGTCATATTTGAGTATCTTTAGAAATGAAAAAAATTAATTTTAGAGCACACAGTGGTATTTTTTTTATTTGTGTGTTTTTCCATCCCATTGTGTTAAGGGTTTCATTACAACACATTGTTTTTGTTTTATCCAAAAGAACCAATTACCCAATTTGATGTTTACATAAGATGTTGCCATGTGTGCCCCCCCCACAATAGCGCACACTAAATACACATATATCCTTATTTGCAAGCCAGCCAATCAGGAAGTGAGCTTTTCTCGTAGCAGACTGAAGCTTAGGAGAATCTTCTGGAGGCCTTGCAGGTTTGTCTAACCCTCACTTTCCCACAGTTATGGGGAAACGTGACGCTACGGGGGCTCGAAGCTTAGCGAAAGGGGAGGGGAGAAGAGTCGAACCTGAAAATTGCAGGTTTGACTTAAACATTCCCTCGAGCTCCTTTCGCTGTGGTTTTCTGGAACGCTGCTCAATTCATATACTATATGTAGGCTCAAAAAAACGGAGCCGTATGCACACATGTAAAGGAAATCGTCATTCAGCTGCACAGTGACAAGGATTCTTATTAAAGAAGTATTTTGAAAAAAAGTAGAAAAATTGTATTAAACAAAATGTACTGTTTCAAAAATAAAGTCCTAATGTTTTGCCAATTAAGTCTTGATTTAAATATTGCAGCTGAATACTCAGTCAGCCAGTCAGATAGCATTAGCAGCTTTTATTTTCTCCACAACACCATTTAAATCACTTTCTTCTGACAGAAGAGAATCCCTTAGTGGCACGCTCCTGATTGAAAAACACACGCATCTTCAGAAAAGTGGCCTACATAAAGCTCTGTCCAAGCCGCACGACAGGGCACGGCAGTGGAAAATGACAATTGCTGTCACTGCCTCTTGAGCTATCATGTTGCGCAGTCAGGATTGCTTGGCGGGCATCAGACGTTTACCGCGGACAGATGGCGAATTCGCATTCATCACATTTTTTTAGCGGGGGAAAAGTAACACTGTGACGTCTTAGCAGAACCACTAAAATGGAAAAAGGCAAGGATGGGCTTCCTGAACTCTTCTGCTGCTTGTGCATGACAAAAAAAGTTTTTGGTGGAATACTTACTAATTTTTCCACACATTTCCCTCCACCACTTTTATCATATTCAGCCTATCCCTTTATACTGGTCACCACTTAATCTGGAAAAATAAAGACTAACCACGAGACCACCCTATTGACCCTTCACAGTGATGTCATAGGTCTTGCTTTCAAGGGATATGATACACGTCCCCACTGTTAAAAGCGGGGCTCTGTTGCAGCTGTGAGTGGAAGGAAAGGGTGACTGTGGGGGTGGGAGTAGATTCTCTGCCACACAAGTTGCCCCCGGGCTTGAGTGGTTACTTTGGCAGGAAAGCAGGGGAAAAGAAGAGGAGAGTGTGTGTGTGTGCCACGTTTGCATCACACCACTTTCATCCCATCTAGTGGAGAAGTAGACTCCTTAATACTTTGGAACACCCTACATATTCATGTTTCAGTATTTGCAAATTAATTTATTCCCAGATTTTGTGTTGGAATTAATTCTACATAGTATTTGCTAAAAATATTTTTTTTGTGCTAAGGCGCCCTCTGGTGGCATCCAGATGTCAAGGAGTATGTTGAGGTGAGTTGAGGAGTTTTGTCGCATTATAGCAGATTTATGCAATATAGCAAGAGTGCACATAACAAATTGTGATTATAGCCAGGGAGCACCAATTAAAGTTTTTTTTTTTTCCCCCTCCCTTGCAGCAGCACAAAGAGGTTCCAAGACAGGGAATGTTTTGGCGTTTATTTGAGTCGCCATGGTTACCAAGAAAATCCAGGAAACAATGATGCATCATACCAACCTCGCCGCATGGTGTTTTTGTATCAGGTCAGTGAGTTTCAGTCTGGGGGTAACGCGAGACCGAGTTGAAACATCAGCGCATTCCCAAGTGCTTTCATTTGTCTGGGTCACTAAGAAAGAAAGGATGAGAGACAGCACCGGAGAGGGAAAACCAAACAGCCGTAAACATGTCATCAATGAAATTGGAGACAAAAAGCAAATTTTCCCTCCTCAGTTTCTTCATCCTCATGTTTTGGATAGAGCCCATGCCTTAAAACATCCCTCAACCCACTTTGCTTAACATAAGGGGGAAAAATAGACTTCACACTCCACACAAAGTATTAAACGGGTGGGCAATATTGTATCAGAAACACAAATACATTTGTTATTCCTGCTACAGCAGAACACGGTAGGTAAAATGTCAACTATTGCTACTGGGACAACACTGAAGAACTGAAATGTTTTTACAAGGTAAGTGCTATTGTACATCTTGCAATCTGAATTAACTATCCCCACCCAAATCACTCTATACACAGCCCTTAATGTGTAAACTTCTGGCAAAAAAAAAAAAAAAAAAAAGACTCCACCCCTAGTACTCCTGTGAATGGAACCCTTATCCACTGCAAACGTGGTAAATGTGGACAGGCAAACCCCTCTTACACTCCACAATAACATTTAGATTCAGTAGAAGCAGCCTGATAGAAGCTTGGAAGTCAACCTTTATTGATACAGTTTAAAAGATCAAACCAGTCAAGAAATCATATACGTCTTTCATAATTGCATCGCTACTGCTTTTTTTTATACTGCACTGATTAGCATAACACATGCCTCTTAAAAATGTCACATACCCACTTGTAAGCCACTGTAGCTGTTTCCCATAATGGAATTCCTGCATTAGGAAATACAAAAGGCCAGAGATGCTTGAGGTTCACCTTGTTTTAGCCCTTCTGAAAGCTTGAATCCAAACAATCACAATGGCATATGGCCACATTAAAAATTCATTCAAAATCACCGTGAGGATAATAATGATTACTACACACAATAGAAGACAAGTGGTTAATGATAAAGTCAATAAAAATGATTGCATGTAATTGATACAAATACTTTAATCAAGCATTTGAGTTTTCTGATTTGATACTTGTAATTTGGAGTGCCAAAATAGCGAGGGAAATGTAATAACTTTTCCTGCTGAAAATTTATTTAAAGCAACCATTTTCTTTGTATTCTGTGAAACCATGGCATAACTGATTTAAGTTCACAATAAGAGACACAATCAAGTTATAGAAGAAAACAAAAAATAAAACATCAATTCATAGGGCACTGCATATGAAAGGATTATTTTTCATTTTTCAATCCCTCCAGCCAAAATAATTGCCAAATCTCATTCACTGGACACTACATTACAACAACATAATGCAATCCAATACATCACTTCCAAAAAGATCTAATGTGCCCCTGTGAGTGCACATTTTACTCAAATCAAAATACTAAGGTCTGTTATAACCTGAATTTGTTGAAAAAGCTGCTCGGCCTCGTCTGACTGGCAACCTAGTTTAGACTCTGTGCAGTGTTTATAGTCGGTGGTTGGACACCTTGTCGATTATTCAAGTACTCTCCTCTATTTCGCTCAGGAAATAAATTAGTTGCTCTGTGAACTGCCCTGCAGTTGCAATGTGACTGTTGATTTAAAAAAAAAATGCAGACATAGCATAATACAAAAGTAGAGAATCAGGATTGAGCCACAAAAAGTTGAGGAGAGTCATTAACCTGATTTATGGCAGCTTGGATTCATGACTTTTAAATTCCATAAATGCAAACAAAAACAGAGTACTGTGTTCCAGCAGTCTATGTGTGCAGATTTAAAATGAACCTAAATAACCAAAAATTACATATTGTCGTGTTGTAAATCAAATCACATGGTATAAGGACAAAATCCAAAGCCTCAAAGAGAAAAAAAACAACAACCAAAAACACATCATAAAAATATAATGAAAACACATATTTTAGGAAAAAAACTTCTGTACACTTCCCTGTCAAAACATATTACAAAAATGTCTGTCTTTCAAAATGATTTCCTGAATTAAGAAATTGTTCTTTAGTATGTTGTTGCCTCAAAAAAAAAAAAAAAATACATTGACAAAAATAATACCAGCATTTTGGCTAATTGAACTCAACCCAATCAATTTTGGAAAAATAATTCCCAGATTCTTAACTTCATTCACTTCTCGATGGCATAGGCACAACTCAGTAGTTGATTAAAAAAACATCCAATGAATCATCTGTTGACTTTGGTCCCAATAGGTTTTGCTGTCCTGCAACAATTATCCTGTTAAACAATTCCCTGCATCACCCCGTTCACTTTGTACAAAAGTTAAACTACAAGGCAAACCGTTAAATGGTGTGCAAAACACTGATAAAAATGTGCTTGTTCATTAAAAAGTTATTGCTCATTAAAATATGTTCTCAGTGAGGGGTGATAATAAACATTTATATGATTGCTGAGTTCTTTCATAAATTGTGTATAGCCATCTGAGGGCTTTCAAAAAATGAAATGGTCCCTTATAGTGTTTAATAGCACCCTTGGTGAAACATACATTGCAAACAAGACGGTAAGTCTTTAAGGTAAGTCTTTAAGGTAAGTCTTGAAGGTAAGTCTTGAAGGTAAGACTTTAAAGCCTCAAGTAGTTTGATATAAAACTCTTGGCTGTTTGACTTGACAGATTTTCTACATTAGAACAAAATGAACTGATAACTGGTCAGGCTGGTGTTGTTTGGTGAATAGCAAAAGAATCCCAGGGTGGAGGACCAACTGTAGACTGAAGGAGGTGGTCAACAGGGTGGGTCAGTCAGTCAGTGAAGTCAAAATGGGTCCATGAGAGGGGCGGGGCCGCGGGAAAGCGTGGGGGATGTCATTCATGGTCGCAGGCTAGGTGGTGGACGTGACGGCGGTGGGCAGTGAAGCCCGGGGGGCATGCGGGATGGCGGGGGACCCGGTGGTAGCTGGACCACGGGCGGTGCTCTGGACGGAGGGCTTGAAGTGACGGGGGAGTCTGGGACGTGGTGGTAGTCAGGCTGCGGCGGTGGCGGTGAGGGGGTGTGGATGGGGCTGCGCGGTGCCGACCTGGCCGGTTGGGACCCTGCTTTCACTCTCGTGAAGTTGATGCACCGACCCTGAAGTTAAATAAAGTCACATACTTTTAACACTGCCGCAGCTAGAGGGGGAGCCGCGGGGCACTTTCCAGTGTTGTATTTGTTCTTTTCAACTGGTTGTCTAATCCCTACAGTTATTAGAAACATTCCATTATTTTTGGTTAGACTTTTTATTTGTTAAAGTTTTCAGAGAATACAATGGAAATTGGTGCAGTTGTGTGCCACGGGCATTACCTCATCGACTCTTTAGAGAGTTAAATGCCTCCTGGAGAGACTTGTGTTAAATGAATAAGATGTGCAGAGGAAGTCACGACTAAGTGATTTTTGATCGTGTGTCTTTTGTGTTTGTAGCTCAGCCTCATGCATGCTCTGACGTCAACATAAATGATGTGGTTTGAAGCAGAGGTTACAGAGTTTATTGCAGGCAAGAGCTGAAAGGGCTGTGTGTGTGTTGGTGTGTGTGGAATCTTTAAGACTTCCATGTCTGTGACTTAACTCGTCCGACATGTTGAGCGCAGTGGTTTTTAACTGTTGTCACTCTGAGAATCTTTTGTTTTTCCTAGCTTTCCGCAACCCTGCAAACAATCCTAAAAGTTAAACCTGCTCAATATTTGCGATAAGAAATCCACAGTTTGGTCGAGCCACAGACTCCACGATTGTGAGGTGTTCCTCGCTAGTGTATGAAACCAAAACTTTCAAGAGATCCCATGGGTTTTAATTTCAGTATTCTAGTGCGTTTGAAGCTGAAAAAGGACCGATTACTCATCCTGTCTTCCTTCCTCTGCCCGTCTGGTTCACTCCTACTGGCGCATGTCTCCCCCAAGTCGACTCCTACATTTTAACACCTGCTTCACATTACGAACCAGAAATGGGCGTCAGAGGCTGTGTGATTGCTGGCTCTATGTCATCTTTGTAGCTCGATAGCGGCCAGTCACAGAGATTCCCATAGTTTATTTTTAAAGCCTGCAGTCTTTGTATTAGAAACCAGATAAGATCTTGTCTGAGTTCAGAAAAATCTGATCTGAAAGGTAAAGTTAAATCCTTGAGAGTATTTGTGGTTAAAGTATATTCCTTTTATCCCTCAAGTGTTTCAGCAGTTTTTGAAATACTATCATTTGCTTTTATTCATTCAGCTACAATCTTAATCTGTCCTGATCCAAGCACCAGTTAAAATCATGCCTGTCCTTGCAGAAAATACTCCAATAATTCTTTTAACAGGAACATGTACAACCCTTTTTGCCCTAAGCGACTAAAAGTCGCCATCAGCTTTGCAAACTGGCAGACACAAAAAAGATTCAATTTCCGTCATTGGCACGTCTCTACTTGGTGACTTGCACTGGCTAGGCATGACGCAACGTTTGCCTTTAAGACGAAATCATGCCATTTTCCACTAAAGTCAAATGCGGTTTGCAATGAAGCCTTAGAAATAGCTCCAGGCTAGCTCATTTCCAGGCACTGGAATGCTGTATTTCACTCCGAGTGGAAACAAGCATCTTTTAATTTAATCCTTTGATTTGAAGACGCGTTACCTGAGCTTTATTTGGGAAAATGTGCTTGCCAAATCACAGTCCAAAATTTGGGCATTCTTTAAATAAATAGTGGCGCACAAGTGGGCATTAGTGTTGCTACGGAATGCTTGTTCATGGCGAGTCAACAGCTGTTTCATTACTGCTGTACATGACACTATTTGGACCTTGGTTCTACACACAAACTGCAATTTACGTCAGTCAAACTTGACTTATTGGAGAAAAACATCTTTGAGGTTTGATATTGAATCTTCAGTGTTGACGTGTGGAAGGGTAATTTTATTAACTTCTGGAAACAAAGCTCAAAGCACCATTTTAGTTTCCTAGTGGTGCCAATATACACAATTTTGCTTTTAGTCTTCTCAAATCTTGCTACACAGCGTTTGGTTGAAAAGCAGAGGAGCTTAAGTCAACTTAAGAGCAAAAATATGAGTAAGAGGTAGGAAACAGATGAAGTGCAGGTGGCTACTCACATGATCACCCGGCTGGGGCCTCATCAAAGAGACCTGGTCGTACCCACGACGAAACAGTGCCCATATAGCATCCAGTTTACCCTGAATGACACAGATGGGATGTCCATTTAACAATTGAAATCACTGTGCCATACAATCCGGGATTTACAGATACCATGTCTGCCGCTGCTATGGTTATGACGTTCACTATGAATCATACTTAATCCCTTTGTAACATACTTGTGGTTAGTTAATGCAATGAATTGCATTTTGACAACTAGGATTTATGAGATTCAATGTAATATTATATAACCGTAGCTGTGAACCTAAGTGTACTGGAATGTTCTTTCCTTATATAAGGTGAGTCTAGTCAGCATGCATAGTGACTGGACATTTTCCTACTGCTGACTGCGGGGTGTCGCCTTTCACCATGAATTACAGCAGTGGAGGAGTCATGTCCAAATACGCCGGCAGTGTGTACAGATAACACTGCTTCTCTACGAATGACCGGTGTTGTTACATAGAGCTCTTTGTGCACACTAAAAACACAAACACAACTGACGCCAGGTCTAATAATGGTTCAGTGTTTGGAGTGGATGTTTGTTTATTTCTTTGGATGTCAGAGGAGACCCACATCTCTATTTAGGAAAACCTGTTGATACAGTATGATGAATATCATGCTCATCCACTTAAAACACTTTCCAATCACTACTTTTGCTGACTACACTGGATCCCTTTTCTATTATGTATGAATAAAAGCACACTTGTGGCGCTCTTTACCCGAATGGGTGTGTACCACTTCCGGTTCTGAGGTGGCTTCTTGGGAGATTTCTTGGGTTTGGGCTCAAAGGGTTCGTATTCCTGCTCTGGCATTTTCACCACCGCGTTCTTCGGCTTCTCCAGCTTTGCCCCTTCCTCGGTGGATCCCTTTCCGCCCCAACGCACCTTTAAGACAGGAGTGACCGTTTCTAGTTTTACTTGCTACTTAATATATCAGTACCATGCATTACCTCCATCCTCTTGATCCCTCCGATTCCTCTTCCGCCATAGTAAGAGGCATCCACAGTGGGCCACTTCTTCTTTGGCAGACCATCTTCATCATCTGACTCCTATTATATACAAGTACAATAATCTAATTCAAAGACTTTTGGGTGGGATGCTACAATATACAGTAGTTCACCTTTCTCTAAATATTTTCGTCTTATTGGTATGTTTCAACTTACGGGCTCAGGAGGAGGTGGAGGAGGAGGTTCTTTGATCACCTGGAAAAGCAGCATACATAATTCACATTCACAAGAGATCAAAACATCATAGTTTTGCTTTTGAGAGAGTTTTGGAGAGCCCTTATCTTCCTGTAGTTTTTAGACCAACTTTTCTTTTTAATGTTCTTACCACTGTGCAGCAGAGAGGCCAGAACCACCACATAAGCAGTAGGGCCAGTAGCAGAAACAACACCAGCAGGGTGATTAGAAGAATGGTGCCATCAAACTGTGAAAGACATGCATAGTATTTAAAAGATGACAAACATAAATTATATGATCTTGTCTCAGACATTATTAGAATCAAGACCACTATACTCATTGACAAGATATGGTAACCTTTGAGGTACAGTGAAGGTGACTTGAATATCTGAGTGTTGCTATGGACCAGAACCTGACAGGAAACCACCAGAAACTATGTAATTTGTATCCTCTTGACTCTACCCTTGCACCACCCCTCAATCAAACAACCGGGTAAATTGGAATGACATCCAGGCATAGCCTCTGGACACGACTGTGGAAAGATCTTGCGCAATAACGCCTCCAAATCAAGAGAAGCAATCGCATTAGAGGCAATATAAGTAATGGAAAGTTAAGTTACACAAGAAAAATAGTGACGGTTATAATCATTGCTGAAGTCAACAACTTTACACATGAGTAGAAAGGCTGCCTTCAGGCTTCTACTGTCAGTGGTCAAGCTAGTGTTTGTATTTTTTTTATTCCCCCCCTCGATGACAGCAATTCATGTAATCTGGGAGATCCCTAAGCGAATCCATCAGTAACTTTAAGCTTAATGTCTGTGAGCTAAGTATGGTTCCCATTACGGTACCACAGATGAGGATCAGATGTAGGTCAACTTAAGCCGTCGTATCTTGCGGGCAAAGACACAGACTATTTATCAGAAATCAGCGGTAACGCCGTCATAGACATGGTCGGGGAGTGATGAACTGTTTCCTAGAAGGCAAATAGTACATTTATGAGTTCCATGAAAATTGCTGATTAGCTGGCACATGTATGACGCAATTTGACTCCACTACTTTTGCAGAGCACAATTTGGAAATTACATGTGACTTATTTGCCGTACTGATTTGTTTCCCTTAATGTTCAGAAATTGTGCTTCTACTGGTCTACAGTTAAAGAGGACAGAAGTTGATTGAACCCACATGCTATGAATAAAGATATCAACCCTCCTTTTAGAAACACAATTAAAATATAAGCTGCTACTTACACACTCTGTCGTGTTGATGTGCACATTACTGCTGATGAAAGACAGACCGTCGTTCATGCTCACTTGAAGATAAATAACCCTGAAACAAAACAATGACAATTTAATTGAACATGAGAGTCAATGCCAAGTATGTTTCGATTCAGTCTGACGTCTATTCGAATGAAGTCATTGAACTTGGCACCAAATGTCACTGAGCCATAAGATCGTAAGTAAGTAAGTAACGTCAAACTTGCTTATAGCCGTTAACAACAAAACACAAAGGCCCCTTAAATGTGTTTGACAAAAAGCAGCACAAAAAGATTGGGTGGATTTCAATAGGAACTAATAAAACAAATAGAAACATTCAAAAGTCTCCTGTTCTTAAGGATCACTTAGGCCCCTATTTTTGTTTTAATTTAAGAATTTACTAAGCCCTCTTGATGCCCTAAATCATTTCCTCCTCCAAGGGTGGAAAAACAATTCTGCAAAATCCTAGTGACCTCTGGTGACCCTTTGGCAGTGAGCTCCCTAAAAACATGTGAACGCTTTTGGACGCCCCCACCCCAAACCCCTCCCTTGTTGAACCAGGTGAACGTGAAAGAAGTTAAGCAGATGGAAAACAGGCCACCCAACTGATAAAGCTGCTTGAACATTGAGACACATAGACTGTCTGGCTTATAAGAAAGGGTGACGATAAGGGAACGCTTCGTGGCTGCAGTTCATGAACAGAACCCTGCATATGATGTTGACACTGCCATTAAACTACATCAAGTGAGCAAAAAAAATGACTGTTTGATGTGCGATATATATGAGGCGGTTGGCTTTTTCCAGATGTGGTTTAGTTATCCACATCACAAATACTGATGATAATCTGCAACATATGTGATAAAGTGAAAGTGCAGGACGGCAACTAAAGAAAAAACAAGAATAGAGTGTAGCCCTTATCCAAGCATGTTCAAACATGTTTATTCAGGCCACTTAATTAATAATTCCATAATTACACTTTAATTTAAACTACTCTAATCCCCCTCTACCACCATCCGTGTTAAAAATTGGTATGCGATAGATCTGGTAGATGAGTAGCTTAGCCTACTTTAGGGTAACTCGTAAAATGTACATTTATGGAAACATGAGAAATGAGATTCAAGTTGAAAATATTTCCATCTGGATGCATTTAAAAGGCCTTAAAATATCCCACTGAATGACAAAATTACGGATTTCTCTGAAGTAAACCAGCCTCCAGTTTTTTAACATTCTGACATGCAAAAATATTTTTAATGGCCAGTTGTGCCGCAAAGATGCAAGAGGGCTCTCCCTGCAGGCTCTCCGCCATGCTGTGAAACGAGATGTGTGCAAACACAACAAATGGCCTCACGTTTGAAAGACCCCCACTCGCTGCTATGCGGCTTTGATCGGCCCAGCTAGACTGGTAAAGCTGATGAGCTGACAAACCTTTTTTTTTTTTTAAGGGACACTGTGAAATGTGGAAAGAAAATGACATGCAAGGAGACGTAGATAGTTTGTGGGTTGTGAAGCCACAGTGGCAGCAAATGTTAAGGAGCAGGGAGGAAGAAGGATGGTGAAGAAAGATGGTTGGAGTAGCAGATGATTAGGTGGTGATGCATGAAGCCATGGAAAGTTACGTAGGATTTTTAAGTGGGACGCATGATGAAATGTCTCCACAATTGCTGCTACCACGTTAATATCTTCAACATCATCTGTGAATTGTCTTTTCATTTTCTTCTGTGACATTACAAATAAGTCATTTATAACTCCGTGGCTATGCTTCATTAAATATGGAAGTCTTCATTCGCTACAAGAGATTTAGTCTTACTGCATTTTTGTAACAAATGCACAAAGCTTCTCATGTGTCGCAGAGCTGCTTATATTTTACTAAGCGGCCCTGGAATTCAGAAAAAAAGGCAGGGATAGGGTCAGGTGTGTAGTATGTATGTACCAATATACACGTGACACTGTTTTTCCATGTTAAGAGGAAAAATGTTTGCTCGTAGAAGACATTGCGGAAGTGTACATATTGAAAAACTGACTTGAATGTTTGGATACAAAAAGACAATTTCAATATGCTGTTTCAAAAAAACGTACTTTCCGACTTCCTCAATGACAGGAGCTGGACATAGCAGGAAGGTGTTTTCTACACTTGCAGGTTTCTCATCTACACAAATCAAATAGAGCAAATTTTTACTTTCACATGTAAGTTAGGTCCACAACTGTGGAATCAAAATTATTGATGTCTACTTACTGATTGTGATGGTATCGTTAATTTTAAAGCTGCACAGGACCTGGTTGATGTCCCTGCCATGGAGGAAACCGTTCCCTCGCACCACCACTTGGAATGTCTCTGGTTACATGCCAATATATTGGGAACATAAGATTAGTAATCACAGTCAATTGCATATTGCATCAATGTAAAATCCCTCGATTTAATCAGTTTGATGTAGATCAACGCTGTTATTCTGGTTTGTGTGCGTATGCTTGCGTGTATGCTGCCCCACCTCCTGCACATACACTGGATGGCTCAGCTGCCAAGATCTCAATGCAAGATTTCTTAATAATCTGAATGGGAAAAAAAATATAGATTTTCACGTCATACATCTTTTACGCTATATGTTTGCATCACACAAGATTTGTCAAAACCTCGCAGCTTGTATCATATGACTTCAGCAGCACAATGCAAATACAGTTGTTGGCTTTCTTTATACCATATAGCTTTATATTTACCGAATCGATAACACCTCGGAGGGCGTGGAAGCCTCCCAAAACAGGAAACACATGTTCGATGGTGTCTGCAATGGTCGCCAGCTATATTTATCCATGACCAGGACATCAGGTGGGAATAGAAAAATACAAGAGAAAATTAATTATGATTTTAAAAAGTACCTAATTGATACAAGGTTAAAGTTAATCTCCTTTCTAATAATTGTCAAACTACAATAGTAAACCTTACGAATATATCCACTCTATGAAACATCAATGGTATTTAATAAATACATAAAGAAATAAACCCGCTGTTGAACATCAAGACAGTATTTAAATGCATTGTCATGCTACAAATCTAAGTTGTAGTGCTCTCAAGTGGCCAAAACAACACAATGTTGATCAATTTGCAGTTCAAAACAAATTGCATAAGATACCTGAGTCTCATTGAAGTCTTTAACGCCAACACAATACACAATGGCACCAAGAGACCTGGCTCGCTCGGCCTGTTGTAAAACAGGACGCAATGGGAATTATTCCCAGAAAAACAAGCAATCAAACAACGGGTGTTCCCTGGCTTCCCGTAAAGTGCAACGTGTAAAACGTGTGCCACTTTAATGGTGCGGTTGCTAACCTCTTGCTGCGCGTCGATAAGCTGATGTTCTTGCAGTTCTCCGTCTGTCAGTGCTATAATTACGCTGGCCTTGCCTGCAAAATAAGAACAGTGATGGTACAGCCACTACAAAATCTGAAAAAATTGAAGGGTGCCATTAAGGAATGCGCCCTTTGAATATTTATGAAAATAGTGTTCAGATCTGTGCTGCTTATTGTGTCTTTATTGTTTGTTATACCCTGTTAGTGATTAGTCAGTAGGTGCTCACCAAAGTTCTCCTGGTATATCTGCTCATTTGCCTTTAACAAGGAGATAGGTTGGTCAGAATGATATTTATATTTTATAAACACTAGACAGTGTGCACTGCTCGCCATTTGACTCTTTTGTTAATAAATAATACAGAGCTTAATTGCCTACCTTATAAAGTCCAAGGTGCATAAATGTATCTCCACCTGGAGTCTCTCTTTTCAGTTTATTCAGCCCTTTTTGGATGTCCACTCTGCAAAAGAGAACACATCCGTATGTGTTTGCTTTAAATTAGTGTCCTTTTTCTTTTTTATCAGGTTATCAAAAAAAGCAAAGCGGTTTCACGCAGTAACAGCCCCACACGTTCATTTAAAACCATGTGTCTCCAGGGCAACATCTGCTTTCACTCAGGTGCCATGCTTTGAATTAAGTTTGCTGACGATTGCTTCCTTTTGCGTGAGAGCATGCGGCATTGCACTGTCATGCGGTTTGGGACTTTAGCCTCCTCAGCTTTAATGTCATTAATAATGTGGATGGTCAAAATAATTTGTCTTACCTTTTCTCTGTAAGTTTTAAGATGGTTGATGCGCTTGAGGAGAATGTTATGAAGGACATCCTAAGCATGGGACTGGGGGAAAAAAGAGGATAGAATGAGCAAATGAGGCTTTTTGGTAAATGGTAAAAGTCACTTCTGCTAATTTAACAGCTCAACTGATTGAAACATTAGCCTGCTAAGTGTTTCAACATATGATGGGATGTCAGGATACACTTCATTTTATGACTCCGTATGTGTGTGTTCCTCTGTGTAGAACGTCATGGGGCTTCAGGAAGTCCAAAGGAGAGGAAAGACATTTTCAAAGTGTCCACAATCGTAAAATTGTTTCACGACCTCATATGGTCCACTTGAATTTTTGGAAGTGCACACAAAACATGAAAATTGGCCTTAAAATAGTGCAAGTAGCTGACTGTTATTTTGACATTCGATAAAAGCATGTTTTAATTTTTATCCTTTTATTCAAAAACATGACAGTTCAAATTGACTGTTCAGAAAATGCACTAATGTGAATTAATGATGATTAAGATGCTGGTTTGGTTCATGATGTCAGGAAATTGGCCAAAATGTTGCTCATTATTTTCCCAAGATAATCAGTCCTGTTTCGTAGAGGACTTTAGAAAAGGGAGAATATATAGTATACTGTAGAGAAGTTGAACTTCTGAACATTTGGAAAAATTTTAATTCAAAAAGTATACAAATAATTCCTTGATCATCAAAAGTTGATTAAAGTGATAACGGATTAATTGTTGATTAATTGTTGCACCTCCAGTTGATAGCATCTTACCTTTTGAATTTCTCTGCTAAATTTTCCACAAAATAGTAGATTTCATCCCAGTGATTCTGCACACTGCCAGACCTGAAACACAAAAACAAACCCTTGCCTTATAGGAAATGATCTAATCGACTGTGGTAAAACGACAACTCCATGCAGATGATGACGCCTACTCAAGTTCAAGGGAGACAGAATGTTTTTGTAGGTGCTGACCGACTGATGTAACAATA
Source organism: Syngnathus scovelli (assembly GCF_024217435.2). NCBI lineage: Eukaryota > Metazoa > Chordata > Actinopteri > Syngnathiformes > Syngnathidae > Syngnathus > Syngnathus scovelli. Next base: position 5,271,310 of record NC_090867.1, read on the forward strand.
TTGGACAGAAACCGGCCAACATGTGTTGCTGTTGTAGCACAACACCGGTTTTCCCACAGTACTCACTTGGGTTAACTCCCTTCATGCAAGATGGCTGCATATTGGATGTCTCTGAACAATTTGAATGTATAGGGTGAGAGAGAGAGTTCACACATATGGACATGTCAAGCCTTCTCAATTAACCCAACAAAGGTCTTTGGACTGTAAAAGGAAGTTGAATTTCCAAGAGACAACCCACACAAGCTCTGGAATCAAATGCAAACCTTCTGAACCTTGCTGGGTGAGGCAATAGTGCTACCCACTCATGCACAGTGCTGCAGGAACATCAAATACTGTACGTTCACTGAGATCATTGTACATAGAGAATATTTTGTCATACCAAGTCTCATCATCTACATGATGAGCTGAAAACAGCTCGGGGTTGACTCATACTCCGAGTGAGGAGGACAATAGCAGATTATAGCAATGCTCTCCCTCTATGATTGAGCTTTAGAATTCCCCATGCAGACCACACAGGCTGCAAATAATCCACCCAAAACAGAGAGGTCTTCCACAATGACATGGACTCCATGAACTCCGGCGTCTGCTTGCGTAAATGGTGGCCAAGGTTTTAAGTCAGCATTTTGTCCCTTCTTGTTCGGATAAATCCCCCAACACACACACAAACACACTAAGCCTTTCCCGTAATGCTGACTGAGCTAAGAAGAGGACAAGACCTTAAAGATAAACAATGTTCATATGGTGTAAGCGCATGTAGAAGGATTTCACACACAGCCATACAGATTGCTACGTAAAACAACTCGACAATATTTTGTAGCAGATTGTTCCCTTTTCCAGAGTAGTCATATGAAAATGTCATATGTGAATATTTAGCATGAGGTTTATTTGCTAATACTTCTTGTTTAACTTGGATTACTCCCATTGTGTGAGGTGGCTGGCATCCTGGGACTGAGGTCGAGCTTGCAGTTTTGCTCACCTGTTCAAACACCGCTGGGAGAAAGGAAGTGGGTCCATTCTGTGTGACTATTATTTTATCTGGAGTGCTCTCCCTCCACTAATTTCTTTTGAAATCATAATTTGGTGGTCTAACCCAAGCCCGAAACTAAAGTGGTTTGGGGTCTATCAAAGGTGAGGGGGTATTAGAATGTGTAGACGAAGCGTTTGAGGCCACGTTACATCATCACAAACCATCAGGCATCCACAAAACCTAGATGTTGAAAGCAGGTCCTCAATAGGTGGACTTCACAGGCTTATTTTAAGTATAATGGCCCTTGAGGAGCAGAGTTGCCCATCCCTGGGGTAGTGGGTAAACTGAAGCCTGTCCTAGCTAAGTACTTTATGAGACCTTTTACAGCGTTCTCATATTAATTTTTATGAGATCACTTTGTATTCATCAGTGTGAGAAACTTCCTGATCATGGCATATTATTCCTTTGTGGGAGAGTGAGCATACACTGTATTATGGCTAAATCACTAGGCAACAAAATTTCATGGTCACTGACAGTCATAGCACTTGGTGAGAACAGTCAGTTGGAAACAATGTATACCATTTTCCCACATGTTGCTGCAGCAAGGTTTTCTATGTTGAAGGATTTTGTCTTTGGGATTACGCGCAGATTAGATGTCATGTGAAAACTCTGATGGCTCGATGGTTTGCTAGATATTGTGACAAAGATTGACTAAAGGCTTCCATTTGAGTGCCAAGTTGTGTGTGTTGCAACCTGCTTTCAACACAGCTGGCAAAAAAGTCAAAATAGCTCAGAACTGGTATTCTCCACTGCACTATTAACGCTATCTTGCTGAGTAGGTAAAACACCGATGTCTCGATGTGGAAAACAAAATGAGTCAGTTACTCCTTTGTTGGGGGAGGTTGAAAGTCAAAATAAGAGAGAAAAACAAATGAGATTGCGAGGGAAGAAAGACATTTCCACATTTTCAGGACTCGAAAAAGGAGATATCCAAAAAAGAGCTTGTTGTAAAATATTTTCTTCAGAGCATGTAAATGAAGCCCTTTGGAATCTAAATGTTTGCAGTTGTTGTATCATTGTCATCTGATAACACAATCTAAAGTGACCATATTATGGTAAACTGACTTTGTAATTGTGTATACCGTATGCACAATGTTTTGAATTAATTGAAAATAATATTTATCATTTAAACTGAGATTTATGCATTATTTATGTATTTTAATCCAGTAACTGAAAATATGACAATCACCATTGGAAATAAAAATGGACATGGGCATGACTAATGTAAAAACCTGCCTATCACAGATTAGTTTCGAACATTTTTCTACATTTACACAATTGAAGAAATAATGCCAAGTTATGGAGACCTTTGCATATTACAGCCTAGTTTTTATTTAGTTGAGGTTAAGCCAGAGTGGACTGGACCTCAGTGAGGGTGGATGACAGCATATGGGGAAAAAGCCCTGTTGGTCTTACTCTGGAGTCTTTGTGGCTTTCGGCTCCATTCTCACGCTTCAAAGTGTGGAAGAAGGAAAAATAAAATTTCAAAAATCCCTACAGCGACCGAGACGGCTTTCTGCCATTCCAGCTGGGCCTATCCAGACCACCCCAGTCTGGAGCCAATAATGCCGCTCCAATTCAACTGACTGGGCACAAAGATTTGTTTGTTTAAAACCACTAACCTACTTTTACAGCGAGTGCTACACTACGACTCTTTACTGGAGCACTGCTGAGTGCATGCACATATATACATGCAACTGAAATGGGATGTTTGAACACAAAGTAGAGAGACATTCCATCTTTACATTTCAGTTTTATTAGCTCTTTAACGTTTAATTTTAACTATGAAAACAATAGGTGTGCGATTTATCCATCCATCCATCCATTTTCTATACCGCTTGTCCCCAATTATCTAAAATAGAAATGACCACATCATCAATATAATTATAAATTATACAAAAAGCAAAGTGGATATGAACGCATACCATACTTTTGCTCTCTAGTATCTAATCTAGTAGAATGTGCTTACATTGTAGAAGCTGATATCAAGAGATTGGGGCTTAAAAATAACTTTGATCGTGGTGAAGAGGCTAGAACATCATTCGTTCCAATGCACATGGAAACATTTTATGGTTGCATTACACCATGCTATATAAATCCTCCATCCAATGTACACCCTATAACTCATACCAATGCCAGGAAAATCAAAAATAAAGAGTTGAGGTAACAACAACTACAATAACACAATAAAATGATTATCTTTTCCACTTCACTATAAAACTGTTGTATTTTGTAGTGTAAACAAACACAAGACAGCTAGTGGGGGGGATGAGTAGATGCTGCTGCTTTCCAGCACTCTGGATGGAGCCATAAAATACGGTCATTAAACTCTTCACGTCAGTGGTAAAACCAACTATAATCGCTTATTTGGAGATAAAATATCCTACCCCATTCAGTCGGTACCCGCAGTGTTGGGTTTGGGTTTTTTATTCAAATCCTCAGGAAAAGATTTTTGTCAGTCATGAAAAGTACTACCATTCTGCATTCTCTGTTCCATATGGATTAAGCCTGGTTGATGCTGTGTCTGCAAAAAAAAATAAAACACCCAATGGATGAGGCTGGGTGTAGGTTTAGTTAGATTTCTGGAGAGCTTCCTCTTGATTTAAGTCCACCATCCATGTCTGCATATAAATCACAAGTCTGCCATGGAGCAGGCTGCAGCTGGCACAAGAGCTAACAATAGCAGCAGCCTATATTCACGTTATTCTTAGCATGGGCCTGTGTTTTAGGCAACAAAGCGAGTCAACAATGGCCTCCACATCTGGATAGCAGCTCTGTGATATAACTTTTGATTCGAGTTGTGCAGCAGATGCTTGTGGGCACAGCACGTCAAACATAAATCTGTGTGGTTAGAAGATTGTATATTCCTGACAAAGACATTCGGCCGATACCTTGAGACGCTATGTCACAAAGCTATCAAAAACAGGCCTAGATGCTGTCCTATATTTTGTTCAAGTTATCACTAGGTTTTTCTATACGCTAGTCAGTCACACATGCCCTTTCAGGTCTCCATAGATCAGTAAATGGTAGTTGGTAGTAGTTGATAATCAATTGGTGTTCATTCAATTATTTTGCTTGATTAAATTTGAAAGTGTGTGGAAGTGCCATTATAACTACTAGTGCCTACTATAAATTACAGTGCATGTAAGAGTGCCTTTTTGTGAGCCGTGAAACCCCTCAAATGGAAGAATGCAATTTTTTTTTTTTCACCATTTCATTATCTTCACTGGCAGTCTGCTCCACGTTGCGGAGATGTCACTAAACCACAGCGTTTTTCCAATGTGGGAGTACAGACAGCGCAAATGACAGGGTAATGGCTGAGCATTCTCTTTGCAAACAAGAAAAAGTAGTAGGCATTGCAAGTAGGTCTTTGTTTAAAAGGATTTGTGTGTGAATTCTAGATTTGGCTACAGAGAACATGACTGTATCATCCAAACAGTCGCTCCTCTTTCTGCTGATTCAGCAAACCACAAGACCTCCTCCTCTGTTGCGTCACCCCCATGCACATGGATGTAGCGATGCACATTAAAACTCATGGCGCAGTCATCATCTTTTAGAAATCCAATTTCTGACACTAATTAAGCAGTAGAAGCACCAAAATGTTTTGGACAGTTGTATTTAAGTATTCACAAAAAGAATCAAAACTTACTTATCAAGCACAAAATAGAGGTCAAAAGCGCCTTGACAAGAACTCTCTTCTTCCTCCTCTTCATCCAGCAGCTCCGGTTCTGCTCTGGCGGATGATGAAGTGAGCAAAAATAATCCAAATAGAAGCAGAGCAAGAGACATGCTCCACAATAATCTTGGCACCATTTCTTCTTTTGTTTGGGGTGAAAAAAAAGTAGTTCCTTTGCGGCGTGGTAAAAACACACTCTGATAAACAGTGTTCTCACATCCCACCAGTCAGCTTTTAAATGAAACGGATGCAAGGAAGAAACAAAGAAAAAGTGTAGTCGGTGTCTTTGCGAAAACGATTAAAAATGGGGGGAAAGTTTCCTGTCAGAGAGTCAAAACATGTTGAAAGTGGGGCAAAAAGGAGGTGAAGAAGCAGAGCGTTGTTGGCACTAGAAGATCTGGGAACCCGTGGGACAAGTTGGACTCAAATGGTCCAGGTTTCATATTTCATCTTGAGGAGGAGAAACTGAGAGAGTGAGAGAGCGAGAGGAAAGAAAATGGGTTAACATCCCATTTTGCTCCTCCCATGTCAAACCGGGAATAAGAGCAGAGGAATAGGCTGATTTTCCTAAAAGTGTGAGCCTTCAAATCTACTCCCACTCCAATAGAGTTTGCATTTTTATTTTCAATGAGACACCTGAAGTTTAAAAATGGGGCATCTCTTAAAGTGACCCTTTCAAATATCATGAAGAATTTATTGTTCAAAAATACAGCCAGCAGACATTTAATTATTATTTTTTATTTGGTCTCGGCACAAGAACAGAAGCCCAAGTAGGTTTTCATTACATAAATTTACTAGCAGAATAGACAAATTGGACATTCAGTGTTTTCAACTCACAAGGATCAAAAATGATTATGTTTGACATAATTTAAAGTATCCAATAACAAATATCAGCAACAATGTCAGCTTTAGTCAGTGTTATTCACATGCTCCCATCTGCAGTGAAGTAAAAACTGCTCTCAACATTCACTTTTAAAACGTTGCTCTATGCCACAGACAGACTAAGTAGTTGGAAATAAAAAGGAATTCTTACGCTCCAACAATTTTGTCAGGGCAAAAGTGGACCGCAACTCACTTCTGACTGCCCAAGTGCTTGTTAAAAATGCCCTTAGCTGTTTCGAGGGCAGCCGCCGCTGAGACGGGAATATGAGGTGCAATGCCTCTTCTCTCCCAGGCTGGCATCAAGGTATCGTCGGAGTGCACCGTGGGGATGCTTAGGAAGACGTCAGTCGTGCCAACTTGGAAGGTCTTTGCCGGGTGGGAGCCACCAAAAGTGGTCTCTCCCACTATCATAGCACGGCCGAGCCTCTTCATGATGAAGACAAACTCCTCTGCCGCCCCGGCTGTTGCTCCGCTGGTCAGGATGATCAAACTCTTTTTAGACCCGTACCTTGTACCTAAATCATACGGGAAATGTCATTGGGTCATTGGGAGAGATGCTTCAACCGCAGAAGGACTCAATAAAAAACTTACACATGAGTCAAGAATCTTAGTTGGCAGTACTGTATACAGAGCAGCATTAAAAGGCGATGGCCTGATGCCATATCCAATTACCCGTGAGTTCAGGCAGTGTCCGGAGTTCTGTGGAGGTGCCAGACTGTCTGTCTGTGAGCTTGTCCAGTACAATCTGCTTGTCGGCGTCAAAGAAGTAAGAGCAGAAACCGGCAATGGCTGTTGTAGGCCCTCCGAGGTTGTTCCTGTAAATTCAGTTAAGAAAATGTATGATTCAGTATTATCTCGGGTTGTCCGACAGATAGCTTTACCTAATAATTCTTACAAGCGGGTTTAAGATTTTAACCTTGAAGACTGGAGTTGCACTCCCTACATTTATCTTCCATCAATTTGGAGGATACCAGCTTGTCAAAAAATAGCTGGTTTTGTGCAAAACAACCCAGATTCAATTTTAATCCAAATTGGGTTGTTTTTTTACCCAGCAGTTGTCATTATAATTGGATGTGTGAATCATGACACTACCAATGAATTTAAGATGATCTCAGTTAATTGTGGATGAAAGCTGGATGACATCAGGGACTAGTTGCCAGTCAGTTTTACAGCAGTTGTTATTTCCTACCAAATGTGTACCCAATAGTTGACTGTGTTGATTCACTTCATCGTTAGAATTGTACAAATATACCTACATATAGTATTCTATTTAGTATCCTATGTATGTACAGTATTAGTAATAGTAATATTTATAGTATAGTTTTTTTAACCAGATACTAGAGCTTGGCCAAAAGCTACCCACCTGAGGTCAATGATCATTGCGTTAGTGTCGACCACTTTGCTCCAAACATGCTCCACAATAATCTGGGCAATCTCCTTGACTTCCTCAAAGTCTCCGAACATGTCAAAACGCAGGTAGCCTATGTTGTTTTCGAAAATGTCCGTTTGAAAGGAGACTTTGATGAGTTCAACGTACATCTCTGGAGTATAATTCTGAGGAGACGGACAAGCAGTACTTTCAAAAACACAACAATGACAACAATAATCAGTCTTTGCCTTGGGGTCTTACAATGACTGGCAGGGCTGGGGTGTTGCTGGTGGTCTTCAAGCTCTTGTCTCCAGATAGGGTCTTCAGGTCTGCAGACAGTTTCTCTTCAAGGCCGCTCTTAGAGACCACCAAGCTGTAGTCACCATTCTCAAGAAGCCCTTTCAGCTTTGTTGCGACATCGGCACCGGTCTCCTCAAAGGCATAGTTGTCAGCAATCAGAGCCGCCGAGCCCTCGATGATGGCAGGCACCTGGGCGCGGAGTTGAATTATCTTGATGGCTGTAGCAAGGGCGTCCTCTTCATCGACTTTAACATCAGGGGTGACGCCGGTTTGCTCCCAGCTTGAACCAGTGATTGGGTTGATGGATTTTGCGGTAGGCAAAGTCACATAGAAGCCTGTGTCACCCACTTTTAATTTATCTATTTTGACTGAGCCCCCGGCGGTCTTCTCTCCAACAACGGTGGCCCTCTTTAGGTTCTGGAGGCAGTACGCGATATCTTCAGCAATGCCCTTGGTGTTCTTGCTTGTGAGGATGACAAGAGGTTTGCTTGTGCCGTATCTCTCGCCCAACAGTGTGGTCATAGACAGCAGCTTAGTGGTAGTGTTGGAAGGACGATCATACACACTGTCGATGTGAATCACAGATTCAGCTGCGGTGAAGTACGAGACAATATAGGAGAGTCCTGTGATGTCTCCGCTGATGGTGTGGCGCAAATCAAAAATTAGAGCTGAGGTAGGCAGGACTTTGTTCCAGACTAACTCTACCAGCATCTTCCCGATCTTGTCAGCAGCCGCCTCCCCGAGGATGTGATCGATCCTCATGTACCCGATGTTGCCCTCCAATACATCCAGCTTAATGGCGGTCTGGAGCATAGCGACAAGTTGCTCAGGAGGCAGTTCAGGCATTTGCGGGACAACTACGGGCACCAAGTGTGGCTCGTAGGAGACCTTCAAACGTGGGTCACTGATTGTGGTCTGGAGTCCAGCACTGAGGACTCGAGACAAAGACTCACCATCTGGAATATTGAGGATCTCTGTATTGCTGCTGGCTGCTGCGATGGCCTCCTTCAGCCCTCCCAGCTTCTCTGGAGAGCAGTAGTTGTCTAAGACGATCTTTGCCATGTCAACAACAAGGCTCGGAGGAAACGCGGCATGGTTAAATGCAACATTTCCTAAAACTAGAAAAAACGGCACCAAAAATAGAGCTTTTGCCATTTTTACCAGCTTCACCACACCGAAGATGAGGAGCTGGTGAACGGACCTCTGCCTGTGAAGAGATTCAAATGCTTGTGTTATGGCTGCACCATTTCTGTTAACACACTCATAAGAGGATTTAGCCCACAATAAACCTTTAATCGTATTATATCTTTTGTAAGGCAATGACACATTCGCCAAGTGGGCGTAGAAACCGGGAAGCATTTCATAAGATACTGTATGTAAATTTAGACAAGGTGTCTGGAGGGGCTGTGCCAAATTAGCAGTGCCACTTGAATTGACCAGTAAAAGACAAAACACATATAAAAAGAGAGAACTCCAGAAAATACTATAATATCTTTTATCTTAAATGACGGACATTGTTTTAATCTTTTACCAGTACAGTCCTGTGCATAGATACGAACTTGTATGAGGCCATGCTCGGTTCTTTTGGTGCTGTGTCCCCCTCTGCTGGTCAGTCAAATACAACTAAACACAACTAAACAATTATTTCTGTACATTGTACCACTGACAAATAGAAAAACAATATGTCTTGATATTATCTGGGACAGGTATCATCAATGTGGTTTCCACAGGCACCAAGTAGCCCCCATGGACCTCATGAGTTACCCACAGGCTTACTCTAAATATAGCTAACAAATGGGATATTGTGATTTCTGTTGCGCAGTGATCGTTTGAAAAGGTAATCACATACAAAAATTATATCATTTCTGTTTCAGCATATTGTATATGCAGGCTGATATTAGCTTGGTGTAAATGATTCCCATCAACTAGAACAGCATTCAACTGACAATGCTAATGTCCCTCAAGGTAAAGGGACAAAAATTTCCACAAACGTGCACTTTTAGGCACTCAAATATGCTCAAAAGCCTGATCATACTTAAATATTATCGTATTATAAAAGCTCACGGTAGCGGGTGTACTTTAGTGCAGTTAAGTGGTCACGTCTGCGTCACTTCACAGCTGAGTGTGTGTAGACATGTGGCATAGCTGCTTTTAATCGCAGGTTCCTTCACGGTGGAAACAAAAACAAAGTTAACTTGCTCTGTTTTGACCCTTGCAGTTTAGTCTACAGAACTATAGAACCTTGTTTGGGTTCAGTTGGGGACCTTCGAGGTCCTGATCCAAACACATCTGTGCCTTATTCAGCAACACTCCAAATGCGTAATGCCTTAACTTTCAATCTGTTCAACTTTCATATTATGTATATAAAACTATTTCATGGAACACCAGTAACATTGCTTCTATCCTACACACAGTATACAATGTATATGAGACCAAAATGTAAACATTACTTATTCACATTTGCTCACACTAGCCTGGCCCTAAAATATTCAGGGTCAAGTATGCGCACATATTCTTAACTGGCAATGGTAATCTTTGAGCTGGGATAATCTTTTTGGTTATTTAACGTCTCAGTAGGTAGAGAATGCTTGCCGTCACAATCGCTAATCTATTAAGCTTTTCAGCCTCCTGAGAGATTTAACTGACTTAATAAACAAAAGTTGATTGGTATGTTTTCAGTTTGGCCTTTGGGTGGTTCACATATTGACGTCAGTAAATATTATGTTTTATTTATATTCTTAACTCAAGGGATTCTAACCAACCGTACTTTGCAGCTGTAATGATTCGTGACTATCAGTTATGTACACTACTACACTACCACCATGATACATAATTTTCTAATGCAATATATTTAGTGCACGGACAGCCTAAGATTATTGTTAATTAACCAGTATTTAATCTTTTTGAAGTGATTATTCTGCATTGTTCTTTATTTATGTAATATGACACAGTTTAATCATAAAATGTAAAAAATACCCTGCGTGATTTTTGATCATTTTTGCATAGTAGAAGAAACCAATGTACTCTACTGGACTATGTACAGTAATTATTAAGTGGCTGTGGTCTGTTGACTACCAAAAACAATCTGTATATTCTGATATTGTAGTAAGAAACTGTATATTGAAATTACAAATGTACAGATTTACATTCATAAAATAGCAGAACACTATAAATACGGTTTTACTAATCACAATAGCAGATGTACACATGTAATAGTCATGTTCTTTCTGACTACCTGCACCCACATTCTGCCACCTTCATCTCCTCATATAAGTATCGGATAGTGACGAGTCCATTCTCCTGATACATGACAGTGATGGGGTCCAGTTTGATGGGGACGCAGCATGCCATGTTGGCCTTCTTGGGGTTGCGGATGTTCATCAGCGTCTGGATGAGGGCGTGCTTGGATGGGGTGGATTCGTCTGTCAGTGGGTGATAGCACAAGCCTCGACATTCAAATGCGTCATATTCCGGAGGTGCCACGATCCAGCTGTCCCAGCCAATGTCCTTGAAGTTGACCTTGAGAGACGTCCGCCTGCAGTATTCCCGCTCGGCCTTTCTCCTCTTACGACGATACTGAGCTCCGGGAATCTGGTTGGCCAGATAATCCTCTGTGTTCCAGTTTGCCTCCGAGTGGAAGATGGTTTCTTCTTCATGGAGGATCATCTCTCTGAGTTCTTTCTTGGCCTCTCGCCTTCTGCTGCCAAGGTCATCTGAGAAGACGATCAAAGCTGCTGAGGTGTTATCTCCCACTGAAAGGCTTAAGCTCCAACCACCGCTTTCATTATCACAGCCATTCCCGTCCACCACGACATCAAATCCAGTTATTCCACGGCCTGATATGACTCCGTTCTGTACAGCTGAGGTGACATCCAGAGTCACCCACATGTTCTGAGAACCTCTCAATTCTTTGCAGGCCAAAATCTGTGGGTTGGATTTCAAACCGTTGTAATCCGTTTTGTAGACGTTGACGGAGGCAGTGAAACTGTGGGTCACCCTTGACCTGGCATCTGGGAGAAAGAAGAGTTGTAATTCAGCTGTGATGACCTTTTCATAGCTGGGTATGCTGACGTTGAACAGCAGCCTTTGTCTTGACTTTGGGCCGTTTCTCACAGAATGTGTAATATCTGGAAGAAAGACAGAGATCAGAAGAGTCATGACAAAAGTTGCAGATAAACGATTCTGACATGACACGATACCATGCTACATAATAGTGAAAAATAACGAAAGAATGCAACATTATTTCGAATATTATATAACTGTTCTAAGATACATCATGACTTCTTGCTGATATTTTTTAGTTCTCAACTGGCCCTACAAATGCAACCCTCCAATTTATCTGGACCATAACTGGAGATAGCCAATGGCTGGGTGTTGGGTATTGAGCACTGGATAAGAATTAAAACCTCCTGAAAATGTGGTGAAATTTACTATAATGAACGTTGCCTTCTAGTTTTGATGCAAGTGCTGCTATTTCAAGTTTTACTTGAGCTTTCTCACCATACCTTGAACACTGAAGCTGCGAATAACATCAAACTGAGGGATCGCCGTGCTGTCCGAAGAATACTTGTTGTAGAGCTCCATCATGAAATGAGGCGGGTCAATTTTTCCGTGCTCCTGAGGTACATCTGAAAGGTTGAGGTTCCTCAGAAAGTCTTCTTTAATGGTTCCGAGGAGATTCGTCATCCGAGAGTCCATGTCTTCCTCCTCTAGAAGGTCCTTCTGTGTGGAGTGTTGTGAGTAAAATCCCTCAAAGTCATCATCAACGTGGATGTCATTGCCAATTGGCTTGCAGGTGCAGGAGCCTGTGGAAAGCACCAAACTCAAACACACCTGGAACAAGAACCTCCTGGAGTTGTGCATTTTCAAACAAACAACTTGCTAGCTTTTGTGATGGCAACGTTGAACAAAGGCGATTTCCAGTGAAAGGACCATAGCAGTGATGTCCACTCCCATGCTCCCAAGAGTAAATACAGGGGGGACTAGTGTCAACTAAAATAGTAGCACGGCCATGCTTATCACTGTCATTGATGGCTTCTTTTAAGCTTTGCTATCGCTGGAGGGCTGGCCACTAATGAAGACAGTGTAAACACTTGATGGCGATAATGAGGGAGGTCCTGGAAAAGGCGAGGTTACTTGCACACAGGGTCAAAGTGTCAAGGCCAGCGGAAACAATACCAAAGCAAACGTTCTATTAAAAGAAACACCAAGTGCATTCTTTGCCACCCTCGTTGCCATTTTCACAACTCTAAAGCCACCCAGTAAGTGTGGCGTTTAAAAAAAACCCATCTATTTCCAAATTTTATTTTTTAACCTATCCTCCATTACGCAACTAATGTTGTGATCAGACCAAAAGCAATACAAACATAAGTTTGGTGCCAACTAGTGATATCTTGGTGCCAAGGAACTATGTTGAACTGAATCTAGAAGCTTTCCCACAATCTTGTTGCCAAAGAACTATGTTGTTGTGAGTTGAGATGTGCTTTGTTCCCATCATGTGGCATATAGAGGCAACTACAAAATGTTTTTTGATGACTGACGTGAGAACAGTTCACACTATTTGTATTTGTGGCCCCCATTACAAAACTCTGTCATAAAGACGGAAGACGGGACAGCAGGTTCTAGTGGGAGGGCTGGAGGGTTGCACCACAAATCCAAGCCAATGTGTCTGGGGACATTGGCCCAAGTCCGGCCTATCTTGAAATTCTTGTCTCTCAAGCCACGAACCCATGTGGCGTTTCAAATCACTTCATGCGTGGCCCGTCATGCTTTTAGTAGTTCCCACTGGAGCTATGAAAGTGATGGAAGTTAATGATCTCATCACTAAATAATGGCGGCAAACATGAGGGAAACAAACACAGCAGGGCGATCCAAGCTAGGAATAAATTGTAGGTTTCTTCCACGGTTTTGGAGGAGAAGATATGATTTGGTCAATTCATCAAATTTTCCATACATATGAGAGCAAATGGTTGATTGTTCATATGTGCCAAAATTTGTACAGAGTATTTGTCCTCTAAAGGATAAGTGAATTAAATGTATCGTAATTCTCATAAGGGAAAACAGTGAGAGTCATTGTGTAAAAATACTGACTGGTTACTTTAATGCAAAAAAACCCAAAAAACATTGTTATCATGCATTTTGACACAGGCCAAAAGGGAAAAAAAATAATCAAATAGATAATTACAATATAGTAGTGTCGACTACATACATGCCAATTCGCAGTATATTGTTAAGCATTTGCCATATAATGTATAATTATTAAAATCACAAATATAGTATGTTATAATGGAAATAAAAGTACTGCAATGGGGTACATAAACATTTCATACTAATTACTGTACATATCACAAACTGTACACATTGTATTGAATATACTGTAATGTGTTGTATTATGAGCACCCTTGCCTGCAATATTCCCAAAATGAACAGCAGGGGGCTGCAGCATACAAGATTTTCTATGAAACCTGACCAAAAAAAAACTCTCCGGTTACTGTCTATACAGTAATTATAAAAATGTACTCATTATGTACAACATATAGACAATGTTAATCCTCATGCACCTCCAACGTTCTCTGACCACTATATGGGAGATTTTATAGTGACATAATACACTTTTACTTTTTTTGCAAGGATTAGTTCACTTAAAATGATATCAATGGCTTGCTATGGTAATGTGTGTACTTAGTTCAGTCTTTGACGTCATTCAATCACCAAAGCTGTCCAGAGCTCACTAAAAAGAGTCCTTCAACGCTGCATGAAAAATAATGATAGTTATAAAAATACAAAAAAATGTAAGGAGAAGCCTGAGTTTCCTTTCAACCAGAACCAATCAAGTCCCAACTGCCTGCACTTTGAGCCTTCACCTCTTGGAAAGGCTCCATTGGCTCCTACCGGCAGGCACAAGTATCCACAGACATTCCTGGATAAACCTTGAGCACCATATTTCTATCCGGGTCCAGGAAGAGCACACTGAGGGGACTCATCTTTTCTGGCACGCAGCACGGTTCCGGAATACCTGGCACGATCCCCACTGCCCGAACGATGCTCTGTATGGTGGCGTGGCTGGAAGGACGGACCACCTTGAGAAATAAAACGGAAGAGTTATCTCTGGATGTGTGCTGGAATAAGAGTAGGGACATGTAGACATTAAACTCACCTTAGGGATAGGGAATCCACAAGAACCAGCACAGTAGTAGGCATCAAATGACTTGGGTGCTAAAACCCATTCACTCCATCCTATGTCAGCAAAGTCCACCTTGAGGTAGCGCCTTGCGCAAACTCTGGGCTCACTCCATTGTCTCCTGCGAGCCTTCTTCATTGTTCTCTCATCGAAGCTCAGCACTTCCCTGCCCTCCTGGTTCTGCTTCCTTCCCGCTTTGCTTTTGGATTTGACAGGGAAGTAGGTGCTCTGCCACAGTTCGTGATTCTTAAGGGTGTTGAACTTGACCTCTGGAATGTCGTTGGTTTGTATATGTAGACGGAGCTCTCTCCGGTTCCTTGAGGGTGAGGTGGACGTGTCCTCCACCACGGGGAAGGGCCCGTACCTTTGCAGGGTTGCGGCCACGCTGTTGGGCTCATCTATGGCTTGCTCATCAGCGTAGACAATTATGAAAGGCACATTGCCTTCAAAGAAGTGCTCTTGGTTGTTGAGACTTGTGTGCTGCTGATTTGCCCTAGTTACCAGATGGGTCTCCACCATGATGATAAGGTCTTCTCTGGCCTGCTTGATCACCATCGTAACATCCCTTGATTGCCACGGCGTTTTCTTAAAGGAGCTTACGGTGAGGTTTCCCAGCAGTGTTGTGGAGGCAGAGTTTGCTGACAAGCCACGGAAGAGGATTTGCAGGGCGGGTGCGTGTTGACGGTGGGCGGCGGCGGATGGACGACGAGATCTCCGGAAACGCCGTGGCCGCTGGTGTTGACGCTTGTGGAAGAAGTGAAAGGAGGCAGAGAGGATGACCTCCGAGTCTTGGATAGAGGAGAGGTTGAACTGGAACATTTCTTTTCCATGCAACAGTCCTGGGGAATGCGCAAGATAATAAAAATGAACAAAGATGACGATACACACAGTGTTTGCTTTTATGCACCCTTGTCTCAGTTCCTCATTCGACACCCTGAGTTCATCATCCCCCTGACATCAACCGTACTGAGAAACGGACCATCCATTAAAGGGAGATCTCTGAGGCCCAATGGCTGTAGTGTATAAAAGCCTTTTTGACACAAGACATATTATTGTATTATATTTTATTTTTTGTACTACTGGAATGATATAAACTAAATCCTGAAAACTATGAAGAACTGTAGCGTGGCTGTCTCATGCATGAAAAAAAAAAATCTTTTTAGATCTCCGCTCACTTAACTTTTCAAGTGAGTACTTCCACCACAGCCCAAAACCCAAACATTGCATTCGTGCAAGGGTGGGGTAATAGCATATGGAAATGATTATGGGCTTTGTCTGGATGTGATAATAGCCTCTTGTCTAACACCTTGGACTTTTACAGCTACTGGAGAAGTCAATCACTAAAAAGACCCCAAAGACCCCAACTATACACAGATATGCCATCTACAAGCTCAAGATCATAAATTTAGTCCGTAAGGAAATGCTGATAATAGGCTCTTAATTTAATTAAATAAAATGCTTGCATATTTATCTGTCTAAATTGTCCCAAAATGTCCGTGGGATGGAGTCCACCGTAGCTATCTTTGGGTCAGGGGCTAACGAGGTATACCTTGGACTGGTTGCCAGCCAATCACAGGTCACATAGAGACAAAGTATATCTATCTGGCTCTATTTAATCTCGGATCCTTATTCATCCAACCATCCATGATAATGAAATGTGACATTTATAATAACAAATATGAACGTGAAATTATTGCATGACTCACAAAATGTATTGTAACTCAGAATGTGTCCATTTTCTGTGGATAGTGTAAACTGCTTTAAAAACTCCGATTCAAATCCAAATTACAGAATAGTTAATTAACATGAATGTTTTTCATAGCAACAAATATGTGCGATTAGTACATCCAGTAAAATGGTACAATACGTATATGTTGCTGCGTGCGCTTTTACGTTCGTTTCAATATTTAAACTTCCTCCACGCGTGTGTGTTTCAATGCGTACGTAACTCACTCGGGACAGCTGTGAAGCTCCTCACTGTGTTTCCCTGGTTATGGCTGCGCGGGTCTTCGCTGTATCTTTCGTAAACTTTATACATGCTGCTGGTCACCACGTCCCGACCGGAGCTTGGATGCGTAAAGACGCGCCGCTCCGACGCGATTTTACGCACATCATCGGGAACCGTATTACTCCAAACCGGCTCCAGAATCACCAGCAGACGTAACGCATAGACGAACCACGTTGCCATAATTGCATTTGTTTTCAAATATTCCTTAGAAAGTGAAGATGAAGCGGGATTGATACGTGTATTTCCTTGCGCACGAACTGAGCGATATCCAGGTAATCCACGTTGGGCAGTCCGCGACGTGCAGCTGTTCTCGCGGTGGGAGGAGAGTGGAACAGTATGCATGCAGCTCTGCTGCCGAATGACAGAAGGTGACAACCCAACTATTTTTACTGCTCTCGCGCTGTAGTGATGTGGCCTTTAAGTGTGCCCACGCATAAATAGAACATCACGCCCATGTGCGCAGCTGGTCTTTCCACCAGGGTGGGTCGTTATTTCGTGATGGTTTGTGGTCATCGGGCAAAAAAAAAAAAAAAAAAAAAAAAAAAAAAAAAGCAGATTAAGTAGGAAATTGCAGGCACCAAAATTAGAATTTACAATTTCTTCTGAAATGGAGTATTAAGGAAATTGACTCAGACCTACACCATGTGTGTACTTTGCCTCATGAAAGTAACTGGCACGGTGGAATAGTGGCTAGCAAGTCTCCCTCATCATTAAGAGGTTCTGGGGTCAAATCTCTCTCCAAACCATGGAGATGTTTTGAAGTTGGAAGGCAGGAGTGTTTCCTCTGAGTCAAACAACTATCCAGTTGAACAAATCAAATTCAAAATGGATGTCTAATTCCGTTTAAATTTATATTCACAGCATTGACTCCAAATCTAAGGCACACGATGTTTCCTATTTGCTACTAATAAGTACGATATTGTAACATTTCCTAAGGAGCTACATCGGCTCCACATGGCAAACTGAGGGAAAAAAAATGTTTTACAACACTGATTAGCTGCCACATTGGAGCTAATTGAAACCACTGAGTGTATGTCACGGCCACATTTGTCTTCATAGAGTTTCCCACTTTATGGTTGTCCGGCTCCACTTATATGGGAAGTAAAGAATATGTCAGAGCTAGGTTTTCTCATGGACGTCTCATAATTTGTGGGATTGAAAATTCAACCCAATGAGCGCAAATTGTCAACGATCATAAAGTCACCTCATTATAGCGGCCTCGCTGCCAAACTTGTACTCACTCACGTCAGCCCAATTCCTAATATAGCTGCAAAAAAAAAGTGGAGGCTATAGGGAAAGTGAAGAAAAATAGTAATTATTAGGTGCTTTGAAATATACATTCCCCTATACTGCAATCTACACATGAATGAAGGCATTTTCTCCCGATGCTTTTAAGCTAAACAGCTGGAAAACACACTGACTAAATGACTGATCTTATCTTAGTTATTTTGATTAAAAAAAAAAAAAAAAAGGCTTTGATAGAAGACTAGTCCCCCTCCACGCCTTCATAAGACAAAAATACGCTCATTCACTGAATATTTGCACGGCATGCTCATCAGATCCAAAACCGTGAGGAGGACAGACGAGCCCACCATGTTACTTTTGGCCCGGGACTCGATCCTTCATCGAACCCCCCACCCCCCTCCTCCTCCTCCTCCTTTTCCTCCCCTTTGATTTGTTTTCATACTGTTGGCTGGGGCTGAATGACCATTCATGCTGTTGTGTTGGATATGGAAGGGCCATGACATCCTTTCAAATGATGTCTGCCAAGCTCTCACACAGGCACGCACACACACACAGTGAAATAAGTCTTGCTGATATATGTTTATACTCATACGCACAATGGGGTAGTGGTTCACTCGGTTGGCATCAGTGCAGGCAGGGTGGGTTCAGTTCACATGCAGTGATGGTGATTGACTGGGGACCAGTCCAGGGAGTAATCCACATTTCGCCTGAAGTCAGCTGGGATTAGCTCCAGATAACTTGATAAGTTAAAAAAAAAGTACTAATGGGGAAAACACTCAAGGTGTGAGTTGATAAAAGTTGTAAGAAAGGAGTAAGACTGAGGGAAAGCGGATTCAACAAGTTTGATCATTGGCGTGCAGAACTCCACCAATGCTAAACAATAATGGCAGATATTGATGGTTTCTTCCCCCCTTGTGACTTGAGCATAAATCCACAGCGCCTCAGCAGGTCAAGTAGTGATCTCTATTTGATCTAATTGGCAAAATCAATAATAAGTGATGCACAATTGCACAACATCTCATCTTCACAGTGCGAAATTACCAATTAAATTTTAATTTGTGCCTGATAAGAAATGATCATTGTACTCCACTCCAGTCCTGTGGGAGGCAGTAATATCAGTGCTTGCCAGTTGACAAATCAAATGTATGATCTGTTTGTGCAATTCATATAGACACAAAATGATTTACAGACACACAACAGAGCAGGATGTATTGTCGGAAACACGACTTCACTGTTCTGTTACTCAACAGATTTAGTGTGGCCGAATCAGAACTCCTAATTTTTTTTTCTTTTTTTCAAAAGATGAGGCCCAACCTCCACAAGTGAACGCACTCACTTTGTCAATCTGCGACCATGTGACGGATGAGTCTGAATGCCTCCCATGTGAACACCTTTCATCGGTTAATGGTGATCGCTCTCCTCAAGCGTTTTGGAGACGGCAATTTTCCCCTAAAGCGAGCCCCCCCGTCGGCCATTTATCCTCATAGGCCCCCTGTCTGAGAACAATCATCCACTATACGTGTTTGTCAGCCATTTGAAAAATTGACAACAATCTCAAATTGCGCTTATTATTCACGGCTCAGGCTGCTGGAAAAAAATGAAAAAGCCAGGGAGGAAGAAATGCACGTGTTGCGATTCCAACAGGAATGTTTTGCAGCCTTTTATGAAATGTTTTATAATACGGTCAGAGCAGTGCACAAAAACTGCTAACTGCACCATGTTCTGTCCTTGCAGCAATCCATCACGTTACGAAAGGCTATTTTCCCATCATGCAGTGTTCCCAGTGTTGCAATTACTCACTGGCTTAATGGACTAAGCTGCTCAACTTCTTTTATTACCTTGCCTTTGTATACCTTCTTTCTCCTCAATCACTTGTCATATCAACCTTGTCGAGTTGGTCTTCGTGCAAGGGGATACTTTGTCTGTCAGTGCCCACGTCGCTCGCACACAATTTTGCACGTTTTCCACACTGCCTTGTACCTTTTTTTCAGTCTTTGTGCAAAAGAATGGCATTAGAGTTGCATTTCAGCCCCCTGTTCTTCTGGCCCAGGTTATTGTTTTCATTGGCTACCTCCCTTTAAGTCTATTGAAACCGGCTTCTTTTTTTTTTTTTTCATGTCTATAAATGGACTCTTTTCATGACTTTTTAACTGAACGCTCCCACTAGGTGAAGATTTAGGAGGATACTGCACCACATTCAGACAAGGATACGAGATTTATGCTGTACATTAAAATACGCCCCACATTCGCTCTGATAGGAAACAGAAGGCTAAATCCAAATGACCTAATGTGGTAGTTATTGATATTCTTACCAATGTGCTGAAGACAACTATAGAGGTGATGACAGTTGTTAGTGAGTTACTTCCCGTCTCCAAGTTGATGACAGAATGAAAAGATGAGGCAGCAGGCAATCCAATGGGTGACTACATTGTGGATTCAGCTTCTCTCAATACAGCCAAACCACATCCAATTAATTGTAAAAGCATTTGAATATATGTACAGGACTTGCTTAAATTGTTCCAGTACATGTGGACTAATGGCACACACAAAATGAGGCCCTGGGAATGTTTGATCGCTTCTTTTAACTCTAATAATTGTGTCATATTCTCTTTCATTGTTGTTGAAAAACCCGCAGTGACTGTATATTGACTCACGCTGCTCATTTAAAGTTCCGACTCAATTATTCCTGCAATAATAGTCCCCCATCGCACACCATGCCGCTTGTCTCAGGTTGCTGGAAACGATCACATGACCCTCTGCTGAACCCCCGGCATCAAATACTCCAGATGTAGCGCGACGTGATTGTAAAACGTCAAGTTAAAACCGCAGCGAACCCAAAGGGCCCGTCGCCCCACTTTGCCCCTCAAGGCCTTCATAAAGTGTCACAGAGCAATTCCCAGAGCACAGCCGCACTCTTTTCTTTCACACTTCCTGTCATTCTGTGTTTTCTGTGCGTCAAGCCTTCATTTAGCCGCTGAAGTCGGTTCTTGCCAAGACCCTCACAGCGAGAAATTTGATACGTTGTATAACAAGAAGGACTGAGCTTAATGTGTCACTTCACAATTAACTGTCACAAGATAACGTTTTGGCTGAAAGTCCCCGTCACTCGTTAGAGTGGGTGAGCGATGTAAAAATTTACGCTAAAATAAAGACATGTTACTCGAGTGGCATTAAAAAAAATAACTACCATGCCAACTGTTCCAAAACACAGTAATACACTGCTAAATGAGAACCTCTTGCGACGAATAAATCAAAATTGAATTGGTTAAGGTGCTGATGGCTTTCAGTTAAAAAAAAGTCCAATCCGTTTCGTTTGACCAGATTTGCGCAATGTCCCGTAACATTGAGTTTAAAATAAATTTAATTTCCCCTAATGTGACGCCAAACGAAACCACGAGTTGATTAAAGCCTAAAGCTCCCAAGGAAAAAGATCCCAGATCCGCCAGTGAACTGCGGATACTTCACACTTTCAGTCTGTTTTTGTCCTCAATGATGTTTTGGTTAGCAATAGAGGTCAAAGAGGCATTTATTTGATTCGTAATTGAAGACTTTATATTGTCCTTCAATGTGAATGTGCCCTTCAAACGGCTGGCTACCAATTCAGGATGTACCCGCTCTCTCGCCCGTAATCAGACTGGAGGCTTAAGATCACCCACAACCCTGATGAGGACAAACAAAATAGAAACTAAATTGATACTTTGTTATTTTCAAGCCTGACTGCAAAGAAAGTGTCACATTTGTTTCTCATATGACTGTAATTTCCTCAAATGTGTTTCTCATCAGTGCTTTTTTTTTTAGCTCTCAATTATTGTTCCCCTCAAATCACGAGAGTTGTAACAATAAATGCAACACATGAGCACGGCGGACTTGGCTTATTCTATCTGATTTGAGAGATGTCACCTTAAGTGAGAAATGTGCACGTAGCTGCCACTCAAGCAATGCGTCTTTCTTTCACCTCGTTGTTTAGCTTTCATGGCCCGTCAGTGTAGCGCTTGGCTCGCTTTCACAGATCTTATCCATCCCGCGTCCAGATGGAGCCAGCGACTTGGCCAGGAAGCCTCAGATAAAGTGTACGCTGCATCAAACGGAACCAAAGAGGAAAATGAGCCCACATGAGCAACGTTGTGTAAGGTGAAGAGTTAAAGAGTCCCCTCAGGACTTTACAACTGGGGCCAAATTGGGAAATTGAATAATCGGCTGTTTTCAAACAAGCGAACTAACTTCATGAAGATCTTTCCACTGCAATCTCATCACAAGATCTCTTTTTGATCTCGACAATACGAGGCGTCATAAAATATAGTGACACGAAGAAAGTGAATGATGTGAGAAGATGTGACCAGCAGATCTGGAGGAAAAGCAACATCCGTATGGAAATGACCCAGACACATTTCTTCATCCACGATGAACCCCGAAGGCCTTACTCACATCTGGAGGAACTTGAGTCTGCAATGTATGTGTTTCTAAGGAAATAAGAGGTCCTAATGGAAAGGAGACCAAAGGACGAAGCACTTAGGGTGCAACAATGAGCCTGGTTGGAAGAAGTGACACAGCTGTGATTTGGTGACTATGTTTGTTTGTCTATTTGTTTTCAATCAAGCCAACGTGGTTTCACCTTATCTTGGTGGATAAGAAGAGAAGAAAATGTCAGCTCTACTTGGCAGATCATTGAATGCTTCACTCGTGAAAATTGAGTCAATAATTAATAAAATGAGATAAACAAATGGCATGGACTCAAATCATAACTGATTGCAGACGATGCTCTGTTTTACATCTGCAAACATGTTCAAATGAAGACTCCAACAGGACTGCGTAGACATTCATCAGTCCTATTCTAGTCGGGCTACGTTTTGACTGACACCGGCCAAAGACTCAGCAAGCAGCCTGCTTTATTTCATCATGAAACTTTAACGCATGGAAAAATAACAAGACGTGGAGCCGAGTGGCCTGAGAAAGAAAGGAAAACACAGAGCCCCCCGAGACAAAAGACGTCTGTTGGGTTTAAAAAAAAAAAAAAAAAATCAAGGTTGATTAGCAACTTGGCAAAGCTGCCTCCTAAAGCAAGTTTCTGGTCAAGAAAAGAATGAGTCAGGGTTCCATTGTTCACATTTTTATGTTAGGCTCTAGCTTCTAAAGTTTGGATTTAACACCCACGAGCTCCCCTACAGTGCGTCTAACGACTTTGTGACCAAGTGCAAAGAACAATTATTGGACCATTTAGAAGCCTCATTCCTCCAGTTGCTCTGCTCTGATTGACGCCACAAAAAAAATAGCGGCAAGTCAAAGAATAGTAAAAAGCTGACATATTCTGCCGTTCACCTGAGTGCCATCCATCTCCATTCACAGGAAGTGTGCATGCACATAAGGGACTACACTAGTCTGGACTTGATTGGGAGGCGAGCGGCGAGGCGGCCAATTTGTCATCATTTGGGTGACAAGTGGTCTGAGTGACGCACTCCCTCTCTGACCTCTCCGTGTGCTTTGAACTGACAACACAGGGGCGCATGTCACGGGGTGTTTGCAGGTTAAAAAGCAGAGGAATGACAAGAGGGACGTTTAGAGGAAGAAAAAAAAAACAGCATCTCTGGATTTAATGGGAAAACTATTTATATGGTATTAGCTTTACTTAAAGCAATCCATGAGTTTGAAATACTAGCATCTTGTCAAGACATGGAGACAGCTCCTTTACCACCCTGTTTGGCTACTGTAACAAAACAAACACTACTTCTTTGTTAGCGGACAGAAACGCTCTCCCTGTGCGATCGCGGCAGGACGCAAGCCTTGTAGTAAACATACGCTCACTTTGCACCGCAGCCAAGGGGAGTCTCCATCTTATGAATGTTTAATGAGTGAGGAGAGGGGCCAGTCATTTTCCCACACACCCAAACTTAATGAGCACTGTCTCTCATGTAGACCTATAACTGAAGGCAGGAATGGTGGGAATGAGGGGAAGATGTGTTGGAATGTTTGCGTTTGTGTATGTGCAAATTAAACGTTGCCTGTCATGTATCTGCGTGTATAAATACGCAGGTGTCTGCATATGAAATCTCCCTTTAACTATCGACGTTTAAATTGCCTCGTGGCTAAACAATTAGCAACATCCCAGGAAAACGACTCTGCTTTTGAAAACATTGTTGCAAAGGGCCAATAAAAATTTGGTGTACTGTACGCCAGTTACACTCAAGGTAGCGCTAATTAACGAGTCACATGAAAAATGGCATTTTTGGGCCCAATTAGTAGGAACTAGCAGTGAGGGCATGAATGGTTATACAAGCTGTTCACTATTTCACATTGTAGTAAAGTTTCATTTATTTTCTGCTGTCCTATGAAAATATATAAGAAATTGTTGCTTGTGTGACGTAGTCTACATCCAATTACCATTATAGACATTTAAGACATTAAAAGCACAAAGCCGTCTGAGGTTGAATACCTGGAGGAGGGAGCATGAAATGATATATGCGTAAGATATGACATACAGGATCTGGGGTAAGCCCCTGACGGTTGTAAATTGTCTGGAGGTGTCTCAGTGATAAAAGACTTGTGGAGTTAATGCAGGGGCGGGGACCTTCCAGCCTGTGGGCCATATATGGCACAAAAAAAACATTCAAAAAGCAATTCTAAAAACGAAAATATCTTGTGGCCAAGCATCATGTTTGAATAAAGGGACTTCATCTTGTCAAGCCAAAGCATTTTCTAATAATAAAAAAAAAAAAAAGCCTTGTTTTTTGGCAAGTTGGGACATTCCCTTTCAGAACAAATTTGGTGTATTTTGGACCTAACTGGATTCAGAGTGTCGTTTCCATTGGGGTTGGTGGCGGTAATAAAATACCCACTTTCTGCTTTTTGTGCTGCAAATACCTTCAGCAGCTAATCAAGCCCATCCATTAACATGGTGCTCCATATTCCACGGATGAGCTCATTTCTGACGCTCGCAGGGAGACCTACCACTTAGGAAAAATGATGGTGGTCCAATGCGTGATGATGTGCCGGGTTGTCTGGGAGCATGCGCGAGGAGGAGGTTCAGAGGTAATCTATGTTCTCACCTCTTAAAACAACCTTAAAAGACACAAAGAGGACTGGTGGTGATGAAGTGAAGTCGGAAAATCCCTTCCTTACTCATCCTTCAAAGGAGAAAGAAAACCTGCAAAGCTCTTTAAGACACATCCTCTCAGCACAAAGACGTGAGGGACATGATTCAGATACTTTATTAAGATCTCGAGTCATAAAGCCACTGGAAGACGTCGTGATCCACAGCCGTTGGGGCGCCATGTCCAATAGGCTGCAATGAAAATGTTTGATGCATAGCATACATCTGGGATACAGCTTTAGTGCTGAAGTCTTCTATGCTGGAGTCCAGTCCATGTCCTGCAGACATTTTCTCAGCCCTGGACTTAACAGAGATTAATATTGGGCTACAATAGAATTTGAATTGGGCCAAAAAACTATTGGCTGCAGTAAGTAGCCACGAGTTTCTAAAAAGTCATAAATCTACAATTTGGTGGATCGCATTACAGGTGCGTAGACAAGAGTGTAGCCAGAGCATACAGGTAGATCCAAAAGACTGGAAAGTTCAAATTCAGCAGTGTGGTGTTAGGTTACGGATTTTTTTTTTAAAACTCGTGCGTTTTTGTGACCACCAAAAGACGACACATTCTTCCGGGTTGCCCAGTTTTAAAGAAACACAGTATGAATATTAAAGCATGCAAGACATTGTGAGATGATTGGTCGATGGCCATCTCCTCCCCGTGTCGGTGTTATCGCTGAGGTCAGGCGGTTGGGTTTTCCCCGCGAAGCCCGACCACCTGGACGTGATGTTGTTCTCGTTTCTCACCGACCTTGAGGTGTTCTCGCCCGGTACTCCCTGTCTGGGCCTATTCCACAACACTTCGAAGAAAACCAGTTCATGCAGTTTGCCTCCACATTCTTCGCCGCCCACCAATCCACACGAGCACTCCAATACTAGATATTATATTAATGTGATTATAAGTTTAACACAACCTTAAAAATATGTTTGCAAACTGCCGACAGCACATTTCCCTTTAGTGGTCAGAGATGGAAAAGTTTTTTAACCAGCTTAGACAATCTTTGACAAAATCAATAACCTCCATCCATTGATACATTTTCTCTCTCATGGGTGAGTTCGTTTCTACACACACCTGAAGGCAGCTTTGAGTCTTCAATGAACCTGGTGTGCATGTTTTTGTAGTATAAAAGGAATAACAGACTATCTGGAGAAAACCCACGCAAAAATGGGGAGAACATTCAAATCCCACTCCTCTCTAGGTTATAAACAAGATCGAATCACCACCACAATTTAACCAGCACAATGTAACGTAAACTTGAACTATAATTTAAACTAAACCAACACACTTAAAGCAAGTCAGTGTGGTCTATTTATATCCTAAATAAATGTGACTTTTGGGACCAACTTCTACTTACTGACCTGTGCAGCTCTTGTTTTTGTCTTTCTTGTCATCAGGGGGGGGCGTGGCTAGCAGGTAGAGCTAGTGTCGCAGTTCTAATTAGTGACCTGGGCTCTTTAAAGCAGATTCTATGGAGTTGGCTGTGTCATAAAGCATTCGTTCATGAGCGGACAAACCCCATGTCCGACTGTCACTATGATGCCTGTTGCCCGGCTTGGCCAAACACAGCCTGCAGGAATGTGAGCGTTTAATCAGAGGACAAATGCCATATTTTGAGCAGTTTGTTTTTACGACCCAGCGGGCGTGCGTGATTGCAATTCTGTGTGTGTGCCCGTGTCCAAATGAATTTGTGCAGAAGTTAACACGTGTTTACTTTATGCTTGTGTGAATTAATGCTTGTGACATGCTCCTCAATAAGAGCGTGCACGTTCAGCAGAATATATGTGCCAGCCTACTGTGTACATACAGGGGACTGATATTTGTATACATCCCACTCTTTGAGTTTACGTGCATTTGTGTATGTTGGGCTGGTGGCCCAAAGTGGCCACCCATGATGCTTTTAGGGCCTCTGAGTAACACAGCTCGAGTCAACAGCAACACAAAACACATCTGAACCCCGCTGAGTTCTTCTATATGGAGCCATTTAGGAGTGCTTCCTTTAAATACAAACAGCACATATATGCACCATTCAGCGCACACTAGAAACGATTGTGCATGTCTGCCTACATGCGTCCATCTTGTTTGGCCTTGTCAATCCGGTGGACCATGAAAGCATTATTTTGTGCATAAATGAGGATCTTAAATAGAATGCTAGTGCAATCAAAAGATGCCAATGGATCGTAATAGTAGAAAACCACTTATGTAAATGGTTTAACCCAAACCTTTTGATTAAGCACAAGAAAACTTGGGAATTCCTTCACTGCCTGTGGGAAGAAAAAAAGTGGTTAGGCTGGCCTCCCAGATAAAGTCTGACTGACTTGGACCACGTCCACTAAAGATGTTCTAATAAAACTCCTCTTTCAGTCAGATGGAGGCCTTATCAGATTTTTAGAAACACACCTGTGAGATACAGTAAAATTCGGTGAACCTGCTGTACGTTGTTCTGTCTCAAGCCAGGAAAACTGATAACAATTCTTAGAATAATTAGTTTTGCAGAAGCGCTGGCCGGCCTGAACCAGAGGTCTCATACCTTCGCTCAAGGCCAACATATCTGCCAAGCTTTAGGGAGGTCTTATACTCCCTTCCTTGTCTTATCTGTGAGAGGCCTTCACTAGTTATGAACAGAACACCTTTGTTTTTTGTCTAGCTAAAGAGAAGTTCTTTCTCTATTATACCTTGTAGTTTCTATTTATGAATTGTTGTTGACCGGGACAGTTTTTAAGTTATCCCCTATTTACTCAATGTTTGGTTAAGTAGACTTCATGCAAGTTATCTCACATCTACTTAACGTTTGTTGGAGTGTAACCGGGCCTTCTACGTAATTCTCCTCGCGAGCAAAAGGATTACTGGTTGTCTTCTCCTTGTTTGCTGTATATTTTTATTGGCAGAAGTTTAAAATGCACATTTTCTCCAAATTCAATGAGAAAAGCAGTAGCAGTTGTTGAAATAGGATTTTGTGTTCAAGTTTATTTAATTTAACAATGATATCCAAGGTTAGCCTGCTAATGGCTAACTCACACCACCAACCACATAAAGAAAAAAAAATACTGGCGTGCATCAAAAAGATTTAAGACTCAAAGATCATGTGCCTGCCATATTTTCTCTTTTGGACAGAAAAAAAATGTCATGATAAATGAAATGATGGCAAGGCTATGATAAGTGAAGAAACATGTCGACACACCTATTTGCGCATTTTAACAGAGTTACTGGCACCTGGAGGATACACGGATATACTGTATAATATAACATCTATCATTCATTGCGGGGAGAAGATGACACGTGTGCTGCAGGGAAATATTATACCTGCTCGGTGTAGTGTGTCGCCTTGTCATACACACACACACACGCACACAAAGTTGGAACAGGTATCTTGGTATTGCAATCGTTTTTATGGGACCGTTTTAAAGCCATGGTTTGTTTGTGCATTCAAGTTGAGACTAGAACAATGAAATGCAGTTATTTATGAATTGTGTGGTAGGAACGGTTGGTTTGGGGCAATTGTACACACTATTAAACAAAGAATGAGTGCTATTTTGTGAGGTGATTTGGGACTAAAACTGCTTGTAAATGTCAGGCGGGGGACAGTTTTATTTCTATAGATCCTGCTTTACATCAGTTTACAAACCGAGTGGAATATACCTTTGACTAATCTTTAAAGCAATGCTGAATATTTTTTTTTAGTCTTAGTCTGGGAAGAGCAGCCTTGAAAACACTCAATACATCAGCCTTGTTATTTCAAGATCAAGATCAGACGTGATGGGACATGTATTTGGAATATTGACACCATGAGGTCTGCACTGCCATCTTCTGGCTTTACATATTCCATATTCCATGCATAGTACCTTTACTGTATAAGAAACAAAACCAGTAGGAGCTGTTAATTTAGGTATGATCTTTGGACAGTTGGAGGTAAAATGATGCATCCAGTGATTTCTGTTGATGGCAAGCAGCCCAGTGGATTCATGCTAATTTAAATCTACAGTAGTGCCAAAACAATGGGACAAGCTGTCAAGCTGTAGATCAGATTTTACTTTATTTGAATCGATAGATTTTGGCCATGCCCGATTCAGTAGAATTGTTTTATCTCGCTAGCTCTCTAGCCAGCTATCTAGTTAGGTAGCTCTTTCTAGCGATTGCTAGCTATCTGGCTATCTCTAGTGTTAAGATACCAATATGGAGGTAAGCCAAAAAAAATAAGAAAAACAGCCAGTTTTTTGCTTTGGAATGTTGATGCCTGGTCTATGGCCTTTTGACTCTTTGCTGATTTTATCTTTAGAGCATCTTGATGTTCTGTGAAGGTTATCTTCGAACTTGTCTCTTCTAAAATGGGTCTTTAGGGAGTGGTTTGAGTGAGGAAATGGCACCTATGGGTGGAAAAACAGTGGTCTTATTGAGGCCATGTCAAATAGGGTAGGTCTTGTAAAACTTGTCTAGACCCGATACGGTCTTGCTGTATGTTTCACGGTGGGTGATGTTAACTACTGGAGTGAGGCGGAGGGTCCCAGCGTGGTGTGTTTAAACTGGAGATGAAGGTAGATGCTTGCCAAAAGAGGGGAAGAGATAAATTTGTATCATCCATTGTGCGGGTGAAGACAAGTTGGATTTATAACACACACGAGTTGTATATCCTGTATGAGCTTTTTTTGGTAGATGCTCCTGCCACCTAAATGACAAGATGATTATTGCCTTCACAATTCATTCCCCATCCATAAGGGACATGCATGAGATGTTTTCTTCATCTTGGCCATCTTAGAAACCCTAAGGTTTCCCCACAGGAATATTCCTAAGTATGTTCTGCCTACTAAGTTTGTACACTGTGCAGGTCAAGTTGAGAGCCCCCCTCCAGCTATAAAACAACGGCTACAATATGATTTATTTCTTGAACATTTTTGCATGCATACCTAGGTGGCCCTCTTCCGCAAAATCCATCCTGTAAAGTTGCGGTGGACTGCGTTTTAACCTTTAACCCGTCCACTTCTGCCTACATTCTAATTTCACCCTTAAAGTAATATTAAGGGGCCTTATTGGGCACACTTTCCACAATGTCTGATTTTTTGTCACTGGAACTGGGGAAGTGGCCAGAGAGAAGGAAGACTGCTTCCATCACCAACTTCGGATTGGATAACAGAGGACAGGATTTAAGGCTGATTAGAATAACATGGTTTGTTTTAAATCATGGCATTCCACTTATCATCACTATGTTTATATATGGGATTAGGCTGAGAAAGAGGTGACAGAAGCAGGCAAATGACCTGATGCGTGCACCCAGCATCCATTGCTGTCTCTGGACTGTGCATCACTGTAGCGGCAATGGAAAATGTGAACAATAACCTGTAATGCTGAGCGAGACCTTTGAGGGCTGCCAAAAAGCATCACTGTGCCCATTTGTCTGGGTGGTGTTTCACGAGGCCCTAGCATTACAACAATCACGTTTACCAATGCTCTTGTGTTGGCAATCTGTAAAAAAAAAAGAACGCCCACCAGATTTTATGGTCATGCTCTAATTCTCATAATGTCAAATCTCTTTGATTACAAGAGATTTGGGGAGGTTCACGGAGGGTGGTGTACAATGTATGAATTATTATGTACTGACTACACCCTTTTGATTCTGGGGAGGATGTATTGACTCAGATGGAGAAATGTAAATAAAGTCCTCACTTCAACTTCTTTTCATTAAGCTCTCCTCCAAATTGTGTTGGCTATCAACCAAGATTTCTGAAAATGACTAACTTGCTACGTAAATAACTCATTCCCTGCCAACAGTATTGTACTAAAATAATGTAGGCCGTTTCTTACTATAAAACGATCTGACGTCGTAACAATTTTACTCAGTTCTCAGTTGCAAACTCCTCAACAGTGACGTCACAAGGGAAAATTATGTTCAAATCTGCCCTCACTCCAGCATTCCCTCATCAGTCATCGCCACGTGTAGTGACCTAAGCAGAGGCTGCAGAGGTCAAGACCGCGCTGTCCATTTCTGTTTCTCCGCTCATGAATAAACAGAGGCTAGTGTTTGGGTGTGCATGTCCTTCAGGGCGATTACACACACAAAAAAACACATTCGCATACTCAAACAGCCTTGGGCCGTCTCCGCTGGCATAATTAGAAACATTTGGGATCATTTGCAAAGGGAGCACAAGTTGTGATGAGATCCAGATGCACAACTGGGTTTTGCCGAAATACAGGAACCCTTATTTTACGAGGGACGATTACTCGCTCTTCCTTACCCCAGGAGGTGTGTGCAAGTGACTGCGTTCCCCAATTTGTCTAGATATTTAATTGGTGTTTTTTAAGGGGGAGGGGGGTCATCCACAATGAGGTCAGATGGTTTTATGGTTTTATTATGGACAGAAAATAGTAGCTTCCCCGATGAAAACATCAATCATTAAAAAGTTAGACTTCACGAGACATATACAGAAGCAAAACTCAAAGTATTCTTCCATGGTTCAAAGAAGCACACGTATTCTTTAAAAAATCAGAATTGCTGTCGTCTTTTGATGCATATTCCAGTTACCTAAGGAAGAGAAATAAAAATTACACTATCAGTACATACTGGCTAGTAGGTAAAACAACATTGAACCCAACAAAAAAGGCATCTGACTATTTTATGCACAAGTCTGCCATCTTGTGGTAGATGCTATGTAATATTTCACACTAACCCAGATTGCAACATTGGAGTGAAGATGAATGTCAGGGATATGTGGCTGTGTGGTTATAGACAGGATATGAAACTAATCTATGATAAGGATTAAAAATTCAGTTGAAGGTTTCTATTATGTATTGATACAGATAAGGTAAGTCTGTTCCTTACCTTTAGACTTTGTTCCTTCCCTCTACAATCAAATTGCTGACACCCGTGTATCACCTGCAATCAGTTCATCTGGGCGCATGAAATGAGACAATAAAGTAAAATAAATCAGCCTGTTATGCATGTTTATGTAAATTTCAGGCTATATCGGAAATTCAGGAGAGCTATTGTTTCTTTGTCACCGTCCCTCATCATCCAATTCGCTGTCCAGAAACATCTAACTCAATCATGAGCTAAGGTTTACAAATTTAGAACTTCAGGTCATAATGTTAGGGAAGATCAGAAATCGCTGACCTGGTTGAGCAGATCGGTTCTTCGTAGCTCAGTTCTGTCTGTTCACGATGGCAGAGACCTGCCTGTAAATGTTCTCATTTGCCGCCGTGCGGCACATGACTGACTCATGTTCCCCCGGTAAGCTGATGGATAGAAGGAAGGAGCCCTGAAGAAAACACAAAGTGAGAAACTAAAATGTAAACAAAGCGCCAATGTGTATGATCACACAGAATTGTGTTTAAATACCCGGTAAAGGTCTACAGAGCGTCAATCGGACCTCAGGGCCTGACGTCTTGAACAACTTAAGTACTTTCTAGGAAAAAATATATAAATTGTGAAAACAATACTAAACATGACTTACACAATTATACATAGAGATGGTGGATTAGTATCAAAGGTGACATTATGATAAACTAAACAAATATTTACAAGAGTTCCATTAGAGGTGAACTTCCAAATTTAAAAGCTTAATCGACATACTGGGTAAGACAGCTCCTTGAGCGACTGGCCGTTGATGGCCAAAAGTACATCGCCCTCATTGATCTTGCCGCTCAATTGGGCCGGTTGGCCAGGAAAAAGTTGCTTTATCCGGATCAGGTTGCCAACGTCTGGAATGGGCGGGTCCAGTTCACACATAACGAAGCTGAAGCCCAGACCGTCGGCACTCTTAGTCAGGGTCACTTCCTGTGAATTTTCTGAAGTGTTTTGGTTTGGGACAATGAAGATGCAGGGAAGATGAGAGAATAACACAGAACGCTGGTTAGTGCACCAAACATAAGATGACATCCAATTGGTATTGTAGAGCGGTAGTTGCCTTCAGTGTACTAAGTAGGGCATGACCTATTAATCAGCCGGCAGGAAAAAAAGTCGCTCATTTCTCAGAAAATGATCTATGTTAAGCAGGAGGGACGGCAGACCCGAGGATAAGGAAGGCCAGAGGGATAAGAAAAGGAAGGTCAGGGTCAGAAAGGCAGATCAGGAAGAGGAAGTGTGTGAAAGTTCAGTCAGATGAGTTTGCCTAGTGACAACTCTCACGCAAAGATCTACAGTTTCTCCAGCAGTTACATTCATTTGTCCAGTCTTTGGGTGAATTGTAGTCTAAATACCTTACAACAAGCAACCCCAGCTAGATTCTGTGTGAACATACTGTCAGTCACAAAGTTGTAGTCCCTGGGTCCGTGACAGAATATGTGGGAAGGGGTGCTAATAGATGAGGCGTTGTTCAAACTGAGCTGCCTGGTAGCTGCATCCATGTTAGGAGTGGCTTCACTGGTGTCATTGTAGGTGCTCAGAGAAACCTTGGGGAAGCTGCTGAGCACATGCTCCACAACCAAAGTCACCATCTAGACAACAGGAGGTGGCATATTTTTCATTAGCATCCCCCCTCAAATGTAGAATGATCAGTCACATTTCGAACTTTACCTCCCCAGTTTTGCACAGACATTCCACGGCCTGTTCATAGGTGACACCTTGAAAGTTGATCCCATCAACCTCTAATATTCTATCACCTGGAAGACAAAACAAAACAGTACAATCATATTTTTGCTATTCTTGTGGGGCCAGCATATAATTATGGTTTTAAAATGCATTCATTGATCACCTTCATGTATGCGCCCGTCTCTGTCAGCAGACCCCCCAGGAACAAGGCTCTTGATGTAGATTCCGCCATTGGGAGCATTAGTGCTGACATCATCCTGAATGATTGCATTATTTCAGTACATATAAGTAATGCTGCAACATTGATAGTTGGCTGAAGCAGCAGGGTTGGTATGATGAGCGATCTTTCTAATGCTGTTGGACCACGAATGTTAATGAGATTGAGTCAAGCAGACTTGGTGACCCACTCTGACTCATGCTCTTTTCCTGGCCTGCTTAATTGGCCTGCAGGTGGATGGATGCCAGAGTCATCACTTTCTGTATAATCATTGAAGTCAAACTATATAGCAAATATAGATTTTGTGCACCATATTTTTTCCACATTTCGTCAGTACCGTAATTTCCGGACTATAAGTCGCGCTTTTTTTCATAGTTTGGGTGGGGGGGCGACTTATACTCAGGAGCGACTTATATATGTTTTTTTTCACAAATTTTTACTTGATCATTAAGACATCACTTACTTACAAGTATAGTTGACCACTTCCCATGTTAATTTTAGTATAGTTGATCACTTCACATGCTTTTATATCTTTATCTTGAACATATTCAAAACATAAAAAATAGAGAAAACATCAAATAAAGCAATTAACACTTTAAAGCACCATATCCAAGTCCACTGTCTGCTGCATGTACACTTGCTCTATTTTTGCTCCTCTTATATTTATTATTATTATTTATTATTATTTGGCCCGTTCTCAGCTCTTTGTTTGTGTTCGTCACGTTAGCATGCCTATTGTTTAGCCTGTTGTTGCTATTTAATGAATTGGAGTGACACCGATGGTTTTATAAACATGTTATTCATGTAATAGTTGTGCTTAATCACTCTATATGTTACGTCAGGCCCGTTCTCAGCTCTTTGTTTGTATTTGTCACATTAGCATACCTATCGTTTAGCCTGTTGTTGCTATTGTTTAGCCTGTTGTTGCTATTTCATGACTGTTTTTGGTGTGGGATTTTGTCCTATAAATTGCCCCCCAAAATGCGACTTATACTCCGGAGCGACTTATATATGGCTTTTTCACTTTTTGGGGCATTTTATGGCTGGTGCGACTTATACTCCGGAGCGACTTATAGTCCGGAAAATACGGTACTCAGAGCCACACCTCCCAAGAAAAAATTTTGCAAACTCACAGTGATGCTGATGCCCAGGCTTCCGGCAACCTTCTTGAGCTTCACTATCTTCTCCTCTGACTTCACACAATTCAGTGAGGAAGAAAGTGAATAGCCGTCCTTAAAATGACACACAACTGTTGTTATGGTATTTAATGTACATCTTGTGACTGATGTCTATTTTGTGGCTTAGGCGATTGGAAGAAATTTATCTTACAATACTTTTTGGAGTGTACAAGCACTTAAAACATTGTGAGACCTGCGCGTTTAGAATACGGACTTCCTGGGGAGGGTAAAGTCTGTTGCCAGTCTTTGGCTCCATCATGAGCGAGACAATCTCATCCAAGCTGTCTCCTGGCTGTCCATATGCCATCAGAGTAGTTTGCGACTCATAATTTCTCAATGTCGAAGGCCGCTGAGTGTTTGGAGTTTGAGGGGCTGCGATTAACAGTAATGTTATTTCATTGGCTATGAAAAAAAATATTTTGTATAAACCACGCTAACTACACACGTATGCCCACACACAGAGCACCTTTTGGCTGTGAGATAATGAGCTGCACCTCCTCCGGGCTGCTCTGCATGACCTCCGCTGCCTCGCTAAAGGTGGCGCCCTCCAAGCTGATATGGTTCAGAGAGATCAGGCGACCACCTAAGGGAAAAGGTCATCATAATTTAGGTTGCCACCAAAACAATGTTATGCAAAGTACAGCGTTCGTAATAGGATCTGCCAATATGCGTTATGGTGAAGCAAGATCATACATAACAAATAGAAATTATATTAAAAAAATGAGTAATTCATTTTGTACCTGCTCGTATACGTCCATCCTTATCAGCAGGTCCCCCAGGCACTACAGATGCAATAAAAATGCCCAGCTCATAACGTCCCACCGTCTCTTCTCCCACAATCATGATGCCTACATAAACACATGATTTGGAAAAAGTCTACTGCCTTTATAAATGATGTTACCACTTCCAATCTTTCAATATTTTCCAAGCATAGAAAATACAGCACAGCAGCCAAATGATAACACTAAATCCAACCAATCATTAAAAACTTGAGCCAAAACTGAAACCTGCTTCGAGAACAAACTTCTGAAGTGGTATCGTAAAATGTTACCAAGGCCGAGCTTTGGGTCTTTCTTGAGAGAAACGCACAGGACCTCTCTCTCGGACGATGGGCCTTGTTTAGTTGGAGTTTCTGTGGGCCATAGAAATCTACAATCAGGCAAATATTGTTGCACTAACTAAAGTGGACTGTAACTGGAAGCTAGTCTATACGTGAATGACTGGTTGCAACCTCTGGCTGCTGGTGAGCCAAAAGGAGCTTCAGAGCCACTTTTCTGAGAACGGGCTGGAGAACGTATGCCAGTGCTACCACACTGACTACTGGAGCATGTGCTGCAAATGAGACATTTCGTAAATGCATTGGCAACAACACAGTCTTTAATATACAACATCAGTTGGAGTTCCAGGACATAAATTTGAAGATGATGTACCTTTGTTCATAAAGGCTCTGGCGCTGCTTTTTAAAGCGGGCCTCTATCCTAGCAGCAACATCCTCACAAAGCCTGGTCAAGGATTCGTTTTGAGGAGTGTTCAGACCGCTGTCATCTTGCGGTGTCTCCGAACCCACGATGGACTTGAACCGGCTGTTTTGAGTCCGGCAAGGTGATGCGTATTGAGGAATGTTTACATCTGGAAGCAAACAACAGAATGATCCACCAAATTATACATCCGTGATCATTTTAGCAGTCTTGATGTCGTAAAATTAACCTGAGACCAGGCTGTGGTTGAGCTGACGTGAATTCATTTCATTGTTGAACTTGTGCTGTGATGAGCAGAGGTTACACAGGTATTTGGCTATCTTTGACGTCTCTGTGATGAAGGTGTGTTTCTTCTTGCTGGCCCGGCACTCTATTATAAATCGATGCCTCTGAAAGAATATCAAGGATTTCTTTAAATGGGATTTTGCAAACATGAGTTGGATATTTTAGATTAAGCAGTCTACTCACATTGGAGGAAATAGTTTCTGTTTCACGCCAATGAAACGTCTGGCTGGTGCTTCGGCAGCCGACTTTCACCACGTAGACAATAACGCCTTTGGCACAAACTCCGAGGACAATTTCTCCTTCTACAGGCTTTTTTTCACGTGTCACACGGTGGAACAAAACACCGTATTCAGGCAACTGTAGACACACCTGCATCATTGGGGTTAGGGGTTAAAGTTAGGGTCTGCCTGCTCTCTGTAGCCTCAATACGCGTCTACGATAATAAAGAATCTCAAATAAAATGCGTTACTTTGAGGAACTCAAGTTCTGACTCCTCTGTGAGCATCTGGGCATTACTTGTATGGAGCCGTTGCAATTCTCCAAGAATGTAAGGCAAGGCACGTTTCTCTATGACACTTTTGGGGACATATTGATCAGGGCGACAGTAGTTTCTACCATACACCTGGAATAAATAAAAACAGAATTATTATTTGTCTTTTTAATCTACTTATCCCATTAAAATGCACCTAATGTACAATATGAGGTCTTTCTCCAAACCTCAGGCATGCAGTCCCCATACTCTGTCTGCAAGGCCAGAGCTCCGAGGTATAGAGCGGTCTCCTCATGGCAGGACAATCTATCGTCTAAGAGGTCTTTTCTAAGTTGGAGGTAGTACTGGTGGCGGGTCTGTTTGTGCCTGACAGGACGAGACTCTGAATCACCTCTATTAATTTCTAACAAAGGGTCAAATTTTCAGGGGGATAACTAAGTAGCAAAAAATACTTACAAAAGTGTAGAGATGTCATTGACAAAGAATTTGACCCTGAAGAAAAGGACAAAGGTGGTTGAAGGCACTTTCTTCCAGCTTTCCGGAGCAACTTTGGAAATCTTGGTATCGTTGTCCACAAAGAAAAACTCATTATCTGATGAAAGAGAAAAGGAGACTTCGTTTGCGCATCCTTGTTGTTAGAATTGTCATATTTAATTGTCCGTTGGTGAGATTTACCGTCAATGTAAGCAAGGGCGAAGTAAAAGTGTTCCACCAGGTTGGCATGAGCGACAATCATGTCAAACACGTCTCCGCCTCTGGTTTTCACTTCACATTTGATGGCTATGTTCTGACCGCTTGGCATCACCACAGTCAGTTCTCTCTGTGTGGTTGGCGATTTCCCTTTTTTTGACTACAATATAAAGAAATCAAGACGGAAGAAAGAGTCAAAGTGTTTGTTTTTTTTTAATGACTAAACATGATGAGAAGTAAAAACATGATTGATGAATTCCTTTGGTTTCTCACCAAAATGGATCCAGGCAGCTCTAAGACAACAACGGGCTCATCCGACATTCTAATAAACTCTGGACCCATGTCCTACATTAAAAGATGTCGCAAATGAAAATATATAATCATTACTCAATCATAACCCTCAACAAAAGGAATTGACTATTTGCAGTCACTATATTTTCAATAAGGCTTTCCTATAGCAAATTTGCTCACCTTCATTTTCTTATCATTCAGACTCATTGTCGACTCAAACTGCATGAGAAATCTCGAGTTAGCAGGCCGACCGCCATCTAGGTATGGGCTACAGACAGTGCGATTGAACTGTTGCCAACTCCCATTACTCTCAGTGTGTCGACATCCCGAGGGGATCCTAAGCAGGAATGACTTTATCAGTCCTTTAAATCTGTCACTACTGAGATCTACTAACCAACGTTTCAGTTTTTGTTTGAAAGATGTGAAATGAGAATGCATCACTTCACTTCATACCCTGTGGACTCAGGTGTATAGGATGCTCCTGAGAATGTTCTGGAGATCTTCTTCTTTGTCATCCATGTAGGGTTACAAAAAGACCGACCTGAAATACAATCCAGTACTGAGTAAGGTATACACAGTACATTGTGTATTCTTTTTTTTTGTCTCACATAATACAACTACTTTTCTTACTGTGTAACTTGTCTCTGATGATCTGACTGCGATCACTCATCAGGGATCCGTTTTCTGTCACTGACAGAGGCGCTACCTGTTGCATGAATATTTGGGCTGTCAGTTAAAACCAGCGGAAACCACCATGATCAAAGAATGCGAGGTTCGTTGTCCGCTAACCGAGTTTCGGTAGATGTCTTCTACCAGCTGCTTGACAAGCCGCTCGGCGGGATAAAGCATAAAGTTCTTGTGGTGAAGCTCGCAGGTCTCAAGCACCGTCATCAGGTCCGTCCGCCTCGTTACCGTGTCCTCGCACATGCTCAGTAGTAAACCCTCCAGCTCTGCACTAAGATGAACAGGCTTTCACAAGAAGAAGCATGTTGATAAAGGGTTGATGAATTTTGGACAGTTGACACTTAAGGAGCATAGTACCTGGTTTTGAGGTAGTTGATAATCCACGCACCAGTAAAAAGTCATACCCAGTGAGTATACAAGTGTCTGTGGGAAAGCAGGGACAGAGACAAGAACTTGTTATCCCAAGTGTGCTTTGCAAGGTGTAGCAATCCATTGGCCAATAATTAAGTTCAAGGTTGTGGGACTGTTGATAACTTTAGATGTAAGACGAGGTTTGTAATAAAAAATGTTGTTTTTTTTTGCGGACCCCCCAAGATATCCTTGCCCCACCCTCAAGGAAAAAGTTCTAGCTCCACCAGTGGACAGACTAAACCCTGTCGTGGTTGTCAGTCAATCATCAAATCAAGGGACAAGTTATGCCAGACGTATTGGATTGTCCGTGTTTTATAAAGGCACTGATCATAGCTAGATTATTTTCAACTTTAAATATAAATTCTGATGGACTAACTTTGATATTGCTTAGTAAGCCCTGAATATCATGAAATTCCTATCCTACTTTAGACTTTTTCCACTTTAGATACCACTGGTGTTTCTTGCTTTTAATAGGAAAGTAGTATCCCTGTAAATGTAAAAATAACTTGAAATTGTATGGTAGAGTGCTAAGACGGAACATGCACTGATCTGACCTATGGTATCTACGAGATCATTTTTACAACCTTTTCAGCTGTGGTTCTTGTGGAGGCAGTGTGACCCTGAATGACTTCGGGAGCCACAAAGGAGGCCACATCATCATTTCGCCCACAGCTCTTGAAGGCCATACGCCCATTAGCGGACAGTAGCACCGTGCCTGGGCTGAGGACGCTACACATGTTTCCAGAGCCTAAACGGAACACAGCAGAAACGTTTAGGGATGGCAGGTGGCTAATTTGCGGGAATCTTGTTGGAGGCTAATTACCTTTTTTGGAAATATCCAGTAAGGCCTCTGTGGTGACAAGCAATAGACACCAGACCTCATCCTCATCTAGCGGTGAACCTCTGGCTTCTAGCACCTCTGCCAGGGTCACAAAGGTCCCCATCCTAATGGAAAACACAGCTGCTGTGTGATTCATGAAAACCCTCAGTTTCTGTAAATATCAGCCAGTAATCGATGTCTAACAAACAACCAAACCAGATTTATACTTATAGGCATGTAAGGAAATGGAAGACATTGTTCATCTAGCAGTTGGGTTTTGATGGTGGAATAGCATAACTTCTGTCACATTTCCATGTACAGTATGTTAGCTCCAATTAATACTCTAAAATACACATCGTGAGGAATCAGAGTCCAAATGTTTGTCTTTCTATCTGTCAGTCCCGCTTCCTTCCCTATTCTGTAAATCAACCCTGAATTGTCCATGTGAACACATGATGAAGTTCTCAATACAATTATAGATATTTGTTTCTCAATACTGCATTCACATTATTTGCTAAACTGTAGTGTGAATATTAGTAAGCACACATGCCTCGTCGGGAACTCTATTTCTGATATAGTGACAAAAACATACCATCACAAACTATTCTGCACCACAGTGCAGCTGGTACTGTGTATTTCTGGTGGTCCTTTAATCATACTTAAATGCGGTAGCTATTTGTTTACATGTAATGTATCTTACCTTATTCCCTTTAATTTCCCTCAGACATCCGCCTTGTGAATCTAATCCTTCCTCTTACACGTCCACCACTTCCATGTCATCCACCTCTTCTTCGTCGCCAGGTCCCCATCTGTCATGGCAGCTTGTCATTATTGACATCATTTGCTCATGACAGATCAATTGTCTATGCAAAAACCAAAGACCACAGATATCATTTCCACTGCGCTCACAACTAGTGACGTGTTGATTCTGTGTTTTCTGTCATTTTATACTATTTTTAGACCAGGGACTTAAGCACATAATTGGATTTGCCGGACAAGCTAATGGCAGCTGGGGCAAGTAAAGGGCCAATCCAATAGAGGCAGCACTGTGTTAATGAGCCATTGCAACTGCAAGGGAATGTCTCAGTCAATTAGATCACTTTCTTTCGTTATCTTTCAACAGTTTAGCATTATATCAAGTGGGACGCAACACATATATTGCAAATGGCAGGTTGATTCATCACACCAAATATCTTCTCAGCTAGGAACTGTTGGATGCTCATTATGACGTTTCAGAAAGAAACTCTATTCCAATGCTTAACTATATTTACTATTATTTAAATCTGATGTGCGAGAGGAAAAGATCTGTGGAAAACTTGGAATCGGTGTTAAATATACATCTAGAAAAGTGAACTTGCATCTCTGTATTATTTGGTATTTTATTTAAACCTAAAGTAAAATGTGCTTTAAAATTAAATGTTTCTCTATGTGTGAAGCACAACGCATTTAGGGTTTTATTGTGGAGAAATTGGCTTGGCAAAGACAAGGGAACACTGTTGAAAAATTTCAATTGCTTCTCTTGAACGCAGCGGAGTTGCAAAAGGTTGCGTAATCGTCATTTCCGCTTTGCGCTCGGAGTTGCAACAGAAAACGGATCTTGAACGTCTCACTCTGGTCCTCATTGTGCAGCCGAGGAAACGTCGCAAGGTTCCGCCGACGTCGGTATGAAATGGCAGAAAGTGCTTGTGTCACGGAAGCTCAAAGATTAGGTTACGCCGTAGCCACACATGCATATTGCCGGGACCCCGGCCTGTTAGTTTGAGGGCCGCCCAAGTGTCTCCGAAGACGGATTCAAGCGTTGTTTGGTCTCCAAAACCGCCCAGGTTGTGTCTCCGGCGGACAGCCAGCGAACGGCGACTGCGGGTCGACACTGTTGGAATTATCCAGAGAGGGGTGAGCTCGACGTCTGGTTATTTGTTTTTACCTATGAAGCGATTGTCAATAATTGGGGGGGGTGGCTCTTGCCCAATTCGTGTCACGTTTAGGACCGTAAATAGGTGTTTGCTAGTCACGCCACTACAGGAGATATAACAGGTCTGGCCTAACTGGTACATGGCAACCAGAGTGAGCAGCTACTGAAACATACTACAATACTGTTTTTCTCTTTGTGTTGCATAATAACCACAAAGTATGAACATTTGTTTGTTTATAGAAAACAAACCGTGTTTCCCTAATGCTGTGACATACAATGTTGCGGACGATGAGCAGTTGTCAACAAATTTACACGCTGTTTTGGTTTTGCAAACTGTGCACCCAGTGGCCAAAATGGCCATTTCAAAACAGTATGAAAAATACTTTAAAAATGACAATTGAACATGTTAAACGAATAAAACACCAGACTTAATGTAAATTTATTGACCTGCAAATTGCATTGGCATATCCGCATTTGGCAGTTGCACAATGCAGCTGGAGTTTTTAGCTGTTGTAATTTAACACTTATTAAAAACTATGTATGGTAGCATGAATGTTTTTGCAATTCTATAATCTTTTTAGCTGCATTGCTATTGGCGCACATTCTGCTGAGAGGTTCTTTCGTCACCTCAGCGCTACCCCATGATCAATAAATATAAAGTAAGGTGGTTGAGGTGGACGTTTCACTAAATTTTCTGCCTTTAATCATTGTAAAATGGAAGCCCAAACTGTATCATAAAGCTCTATCTCAAGACACTCACCCAAGATTGCAGGAATGCACCTATCATTCAATTTGAATTGATACATTCCACACATAATTATAGTGAATACATGTACCAACGTGTACCACAATGGTCCCTTTTCAAATATTTTCTTTTTAAATAACAAACACACTCAAGTTGGAAGTGGTTGTGTTAGTGATCAACTTTGCAGTATTTTCCATCTATATTAATATAGGCAGTTCCCTATAATAAAGAATATTGACAACCTACCTTCAACTTGTGTGTTAAGTCGAGGTGTAACCTGTATTAGGAAAGGTACACGCATCTTATTTTGAACTAATGTAAGCAAACTATTTGAATGACCGTGAACATTTTGACCGTGTATTTTATATGCAGTGACCATTTTAAGTGTATTTAGATAAGAGCAAGGCTTGTTTACCAGGGGCAGCATTATCAACATGGCAAAACTTGCCTGTGTGTGGACTTTGACTCTTATGTGGCCCGATCAACAGTAAGAATGGAAATTGAAAATTAATAAACCTATTATTGAATTTCTTAAATAACGGCTGAGTGTGAGCATATGATTAGGTTCATGATGTGACACATTTGACTTTGAGATATGGTGTCCGAAGTTTTTCGTGATGGACTTATCAGAAGGGTAGCAGGGTACCTGTGGGCTGCTTGCCACTTTGCAGACTATTAGGAGGGAGGAAGTTATGTTACGATAAGAGTTCAAAGAAGAGAAGGAGGCAAAACTGAGTAGGAAGTCTGAAATAGACTTTCGAGGAGACAGACAAAATGGCATGCTTGCAGTTTTAACAGACTTACTGGACCGTATCATTTTTTTTCCTTTTGCAAAGATAATCCAGTCGTATCTCATTTTTTTATTCATTTATTTATTATTATTATTTATTTATTTATTGTTGTGTTATTTATTCATTATTTATTCAGCACGCTTTTGTTATACTTGTTTACTTGTTTGTCTGTTGTGAGCCATGTCTTGTCACCGTGGGATAGGGGGGAACGAAATTTCGGTTTCTTTGTGTGTCTTTGGCATGTGGAGAAATTGACAATAAAGCTGACTTTGACTTTGACTTTGATTTTTCAACATACAAGCCATTCCTCAGCCAATTTACAAACCTATCTTTTCCTGGCCAATTTCTAGATACTTACCTACCGCTGTTACCGAGCTTGGATAAAAACAGATAAGTTGTTTCAGGAAGTACATTGGGCATAAAAACTGCCAGCAAATCATGCAAGTGACTCACTGTGGCGACCCCCCTAAAACGCAGTTAATAGTCCGTTGTGAACTTGACCGTGGTTGACAAATAAATAGAAACTACAATGGATGTTTGAAGGCTAATTGGCGCTGAAAGCAGGGTTGCTTGGTAGTCACGGAAATGAAGATCAGAATAAGTCACGGTCCGAGAAACATCCAGCTATCATAGTCAAGCCAGTCTTGTCAGCACAATGATCCAAATGCCTCTAATGATTCCTCCTTTTTGGATTCAGCATGAGCCAACTTCCTGCTTCCACTCATCCTCCTGCCTATCTCATTGCATTGTTTTGAACTTTTTACCTTTTCCGTGAAGCACATTCACAGCACTGACATGCTTGTGGGATGTTTACTGCTAGTGTAAGGCTTCATTTTCTGCCAGTTTGACTCTACATTTATATGAGTTAGAGTGTTAGAGTTTGATTTACAATTGCAGGTCGCACTGCTAAGTGGTGTTATAAACATAATGGACTTTACAAGTTGTTTTAATGGGAAATTATAATACAGTAAGCCATTATGTTATACAGCTCTTCATCTTTCTTTCAGTTTCTTGGGCAGGGACTCAATCCCAGTTTTGGTTTTATTATTTCAACTTTCTGACAATGTAGAATTAAATGTAAATAATTGTTTTCACATAAAAAAATTTTCTGCTGTTTGTAGGTGTTGAACGATATCCTCCACTTGGATGCTCAGCCACAGTCCAAGGCAAAACCATG
The DNA here is from genome assembly GCF_024217435.2 of Syngnathus scovelli. NCBI lineage: Eukaryota > Metazoa > Chordata > Actinopteri > Syngnathiformes > Syngnathidae > Syngnathus > Syngnathus scovelli. The sequence continues at coordinate 5,315,763 of NC_090867.1, forward strand.
AACCGCAACAAGCGTGAAAAGGAGTACTACAGTATAGATGTGGGCGACTCAACATTTATGGTTTTAAAGCGCTACCAGAATCTCAGACCCATTGGATCCGGAGCACAGGGAATTGTCTGGTGAGTCACTTCTATTTTTGGCGGCTTATTTTATTGTGGGGCTGACCTGATGCTAAATTGATCCGTAAGGAGCTGTTGAACAGCGGAGCAAGGCAATCACAATCAGGCTATATTTCTGCACACCATAAAACAGGAGCCAAATAAAATCCAGTAAAAAAAAAAGTGAACCAATGTGAATTTTAAAACTCTGACCCACAAAGCTAAGATATGACTTTCCCATGAATTTGGCTGCACCGTGCATCCAGCGATTCCCTGAGCTTTTGCATTTTCATTTCAGTTCGGCTTACGACCACAACCTGGAGAGGAACGTCGCCATCAAAAAGCTGAGCAGACCCTTTCAGAATCAGACTCATGCGAAACGAGCCTACAGAGAATTGGTGCTCATGAAATGTGTCAACCACAAGAATGTAAGTTTTGTTTCTTTTTTTTTTTTTATTCAGATGTTTTTGGTTGTTTGTTTGACAGACTTGATTTCTATATCGATTCAAATACACATGCGGTGGCGGTCATGTTGTCATTTTGATCCGCTAGCGAGTAATAACCTCTTTTTTTATTTTGACAGATAATCGGTCTATTAAATGTATTCACACCACAGAAGACACTGGAGGAGTTCCAAGATGTGTGAGTATAACCCAGTTAATAGATCGGCTCACACATTGCACGTTTCAATTAATGCAGGGGGAAGCACACGAGGGGACTTGGATTATATTTGCCGACATTTATAGGCACTTAGTGAGTTCGGCTGAAGCTGTGGTTGGTGTGGAAGACTCCTCTAATGTGCTACGGATTTATTTAGAACGAAGATGCTGTGTTATGTCCATTGTTCAATCAAAAATGAGTTAATGATATTTCAACATTCCATGACTAATAAATATCTGTTTTTAACATATAAACTACCAAAATGTGGACTGGAATGATTAAATATACCGCAGAGTGTCATCCCGTTGAAATAGAATCGTACGCATGGCTCTTTGTGTGTTTGCGTTTCTTGTTTCTGCCTGATTGAAGCTAAAAAGGAAGCTGCACAAAATGGTAGCTGGAGGCTTGCAAAATAAGTTCCAGGATGAAAGAGTAGCACTCCATTTATGCGTGGGTGCGCTAAATTCAAATTGATCCTGTGTGTCTTTCTGCGCATTTGTACAATAATCAGTCTTTGACGCAAATTACTTCCTCCGGACACAAATAATGAGTCTTGAAGTGAGAGATGCCGTTGGGACTCAATTATTAATCTAAATGTTCCTGACAACAATTTGCAGATGGTGACATAACAGCTGTCAACTAATCTTATGTCATTCTTAAAAATCTGAATTCTGTCTGACAGTTTTCAAATGCCGTGGGATACAAATGGCAACATTTTTTATTTTTTATTTTTTGCACCAGTGTAAATAATTTTCAGTCGCACTCCTGCTAGGATTTTTAGTAACTTCGATGACGTGCATTTTTACATTTTTGTGGCTGTTTCTACTTCTGTGGACTTTGTAGATATCTTGTTATGGAGTTGATGGACGCCAACCTCTGCCAGGTGATTCAGATGGAGCTGGACCACGAGAGGCTGTCTTACTTGCTCTACCAAATGCTGTGTGGAATCAAACACCTGCATGCAGCTGGAATCATTCATAGGGTCAGTACACACACAGGTCTAGATTTAGTGACATTTTGGTCAAAAATACCCGGCAGACCATGAAAGGAGTTGACATCTACAAGTTGTTGGAACACACTTGTGTTCACCTTGAAGCGACAGAACGGTCTATGAAAAAAAAACTTGTCACACACGCACGTACACACACTGCGGTCTGTCAATCACCCGCATCGAAGAAGCTGCAGCAGAGAGCCTCTTGCTCTGCCAAGCGGAACTAATTGAGCTCGAGGCGGAGAAAACCGGACTCACTCACACTGGCACGTCTTGGCACGCAAAGCCTTTACTAGGTGAACGGATGCAACATGACTCATGGCCACGCATTTGACTGTTTGAATTCTATTAACAGACTCATTCCAGCTTAATGTTAACCGAACAGATCAGTTCCAATTGAAATGAATTATCTAGTTTTTTTATTATTTTGTATTTTTCCCCCCTACAGGACCTGAAGCCAAGTAACATTGTGGTCAAGTCAGATTGTACCCTTAAGATCCTGGACTTTGGCCTGGCCAGGACTGCTGCCACAGGGCTCCTCATGACGCCTTATGTGGTCACCCGTTATTACCGTGCCCCTGAAGTCATCCTGGGCATGGGTTACCAGGCTAACGGTGAGTGCTCGGAAGGGGTCTTTGGAAAAAATAAAATTGGCAGCGTTGTTTCCTTGTTCTTCCAAATGTCACACTCGGCGAGGCATCCAGGCATGACTGGCATTTCTGCTCTGCGGGAGAACTTTCTTTGCCCAGTGATATTTTAGCATGCGTTTGATGTTTTATGGGGCCTGTCCTTATTGTCATGCAGCCTGATTAAAACAAAGTTACAACCTCTGCAACGGCACAACAAAATACACGCTTTCATTCCATAATGGTTGACAAAACAAAACCTTAGTGATAAGACACTCTAATCATTTCTAATATTGCATAGAAGCATATTAGCCAATCAAAGTTAGCCACATCTAATATTAATTGAATACCGCCATAATATGATTTAGGCTTCAATGGAGATCATTCAAAGTGTTAAGATGCACAACCTCCATAAATATAGTAATAGTAAATTTCTGCTTCAAGCTGCAGCCCTTGCAAGTTGCAAGAAAATAAACACTTCTTTTGCTTATTGCTTTCTTACCCTGGCTTGACCAAAGTCATTGAAGTCAATCTTTCCCTGCTGACATTTGTGTTGCTGATTCTCTTCCCTCCTTCAATGCTGCACATTTGTAGTGGATATATGGGCTGTGGGCTGCATTATGGCAGAAATGGTTCGCCACAAAATCCTTTTCCCGGGAAGGGATTGTATCCTTGAATTGCTTGCAGCCTTTACTTAAACTACTCACAAAACAAAACATCGCCTCCTACTGATGAAGCATTCCGAGTGTTGACACACTTAAATATTTTTGACTCGATGATACGACGTTTCCTAACGAATGATCTACATTTTTGATATTGCATGTATTTAATTTTTACCTCACATTGCAAGTACATGCCCCACGTTCTTATGTTTTTTGTCGTTTTAAGTTCTCAGTTTTTCTTTTTCATCATTTCCATCATGCATGTTAATTTAGTGGTTGTCATTCCATTTTTCAGTTGATGTCTGGTCTGTTGGCTGCATCATGGCTGAAATGGTCCGGGGTAGTGTGTTGTTTCCTGGCACTGATCGTATCCTTATGTCCAACCTCCATCCAAATGCCCCAAAATGCCGTCTTCGCTCATCCTTGTTCACATCTTTGCTCGCAACAAGAATTATTTTATTCCATTATTGTACCTCATTTTGATCTGTTTTGTCTTCTGCCGTGGCTTAAGACAACCTCTATTCGTTGGTCTTCTCGTATTTGTCTACCACTAAAGGAAACTGCAGTGAGAATAGTTATGGGTGGTTCTCAGATGCTGTGGTCCATCGGGATGGTCAAACACTGACTAACTTTTCTTCTCTTTACGACCAATCACCAGATTTCATACTGCAGAGATCAAAAAACGTGACTGAGATTTGTGCTGTCGTTTATGTTCGACTGTATTTTCAGTGGATTTCAAGACCTGCTCCCTCATAAAAATGTTAGCCCTCCATCATTGCGCCCAGTTCTTTTCTTAACATTGTAACTTAAAGATATTGACCAGTGGAATAAGGTGATCGAGCAGTTGGGGACCCCGTCTCAGGAGTTCCTGATGAAACTCAACCAATCGGTGAGGACCTACGTGGAGAACCGACCGCGCTATGCCGGCTACAGCTTCGAGAAGCTATTTCCCGACGTTCTGTTTCCCGCAGACTCTGAACACAACAAACTGAAAGGTAAATATAAGCTAACTGTTCACCTTCAATGTCCAATCACTTATGATTGTTAAGCGTGTTATGCAACACAATATCTGAATGTGTTTGTACAGAAGATGTCCTTTTACTTGATTTGCTCTAGAGCTATTTGTTGGCAAAGTTGCATATGTCGTACTTTGCAAGTGACAAGACGCTACTTTAGAAAAAGCACTTTATCTGGAAGCTGACACTTGAGCAGCAAGCTGTTTACCGTGACCAAATTTAACCTCAAGCGTGTCTTTGTGAGGAAAGGGAGAGAATGTGACAAGAACGTTCACAGTAAGCACCGCAAAGCTGTCGCAGGCGAAGGGGCGGGGAGTAGGACATCTTTCTGTCCTCATTAAATAAAAAAAAAAAAAATGAAATATTGGATTTGACAGCTGTGTTTCCTGTCAGGACCATTTCGGTTGCTTTATGATAGATCATTAGTTCCAAAAGGCCATGTGTGATTCAAGGCGGAAAATCATCGTAATGCATGAGAATGATGTGGTTGTTTTACTATTTATCCACAGCACTATGGCGCTATATTGTAGGCTTTCAAGGGGTGCTGGAAAATACAAAAGTGCCTGAAGTGGCATTTTCAAGGTTTGAAATGATCCCATTTACATTGCTTCGAATTAAAGAGGTTCCTTGAAGGTGAACCAGGTAAAAATGTCCAAAGGTCCAATATTTTCCAACTCTGCCAGTTGCACGTAGTTATGATGTGGTTCGGGATTAATTTCTGTTTTTCCCTTCCAAAAATCTTTGGCAGCAAGTCAAGCCAGAGATTTGCTGTCAAAGATGCTGGTCATAGATGCTTCCAAACGGATCTCGGTGGACGAGGCCCTTCAGCACTCTTACATCAACGTGTGGTATGACCCCACTGAAGTGGAAGCAGTAAGTATTCACTCCCCTCGTTCTCAGTCACGTTGTCTTGAGTGGGTTTGAAATACCATCAATCCTTATTTTAGCCGCCACCAGCAATCACCGACAAGCAGCTGGATGAGCGGGAGCACACGGTGGAAGAGTGGAAAGGTAGGAAATGTCCCATCCGTCGGTGTCTTCTCCGCCCTTTGATTGGCTGCCATGGAAGCTTAGCTGTTAGCGCTGAGTTCGTTATATAAGAACATTTTCACAGCATCATCCAAAAAAGGGTTGTATGATATAAATAATGATATTTTTCTTTCAGAGTTGATATACAAAGAAGTCTTGGACTGGGAGGAAAGGACAAAAAATGGTGTCATAAGAGGACCGCCAGCGTCCATCGGTTAGTGTTAATGTACTTTATGTAATTATGCCTGATCACATTGGTTGATTTGCGCTTTTGAGAATAGTTTCCCACATTCACAGTTTGGCATTCGTAAAATCACCACCTATTTATTTTGTACTTTGTTGCCATCATTTGGAAATGTGTCAAGTTAAAGTGATTTAGAGAGAGAGAGAGAAAAAATAGTGCTTTGCCATTAACCTTCATTAATTTGGCCCACTTACAGATTTTCACTCTTCCTTGCAAAGCTCTGTCCCATAATATTGTACACTAGCTAGTTATGACCCAGTGCTCCATCCCCCTCTATCCCATAGCACAGGTGCAACAGTGAGCAGCGACCCCCCGCAGCAGCACCAGCACCCCCCCGCTACACGCTCCCCCGCCCATGTCACCTCCACGTCCACAGAACCCGATACAGGCGACGCGCTGGGCCGCTGCAGGTGACCATCTCGTAATTCTCTTCCGTCTCAAAAGACAGATTCTTTTTTTTTATTTTTATTTTTTTTTATTTTAAAGTTCTTTTGAGTAAACAATCTCAAAGTAAGAGACAATTTTAACAATTTCACTACAACGCGGTTTGTAACGACCCGACTGTGACGACCTAAATGTGTGTGGAACGCCCGTATGCTACTGCTCGGGTAAACGTCCAATGACTTTGTACAGTTTTGACACTAGATAGTCGGTAGTTAATTGACACACCCCTCCTGTCTTACACAGTTATTCGAGGCTTTAGGAGCGATGTTTTAAGTGGAACCTTCAAAGTGGAACAAAAAGGGGATCCGAGGTGCCGATTTCAAAACAATTTGTCTCCAATTTGTTCTCACTGGTTCATTCAGCGCCATCCTAAAAATGTATGGCAATATTTGAAAAATTAGGCCAAAGAAATGTAAATGTTGCTTCGGCCATTTTGTGGAGTCCTGCTGCCAAGGAAATATGTTGAGGTGAGTTGAGGAGCTTCCTTTCGTCAATTCTAGACCTTTGCTGTGACAATTTCACATTTTCTTCCGCTTTGGAGGTTCCACCAAATACGAATGGAGGGTGTGTAGCTGGACCTACGATAAGATGGGTGGAAGTGTTGCACGTGAGAATGTTTCCGTTGAAAAGGTTATCAGGATGTAGAACATATGACAAGGCAAGTGATTTTTATTTGAATGAGAAAGTGAAGAAGAAAAAAATCATCCCGTTATTAGTAACTTTTAATACTGTTGTGTGTTCATGATGTCTCTTGGGACAGCTGCGGTTAAAAAGCGAGTAAGTTGCATGTTTAAACAGCAGCACACCAAAAAAAAAAAAAAATGGAAGAAAACAAACAATTCTTACTTTATGCAATAATGTTGTCCTTTGAAGTGTTTGTACTCAAGAGAAAAGTGCCTGTTGTACTGTAACAAGTCATTCATATTGTTTTGAAGGCATCTGAATAGTTAACAGTAGATTCCAACTCGAACCACTACTTTGTGTGTGTGGGGTGGCAGGGGGGTGCATTTGTATATTTTTCTACTTTGTTTTCATTTTGACCCTCGAGGGACACCGTAGGTGACGATGTGTCTGAGGCAAGCAGTGTCACCAAGGTCTTTCATCAAAGTTTCGCAATCAGCAATACAATGGGCCCCTTTACGCAAAATATAAGATATTATATTAAAATATAATATTAGCCAGGGAGAAAAAAAAAAAACAATGCTGGAGTAGTTTGCATAGTTAATAAACAAGCAAGGATATATTTAGGTGGAGGCATATGTTTTAGGTGGAGGCCATAACTATTATTGGTTTTTTTTTTCATTGTTAATATTGTTTTTCATTTTGGAACCGTGCAGTAAACATGACCGAAAAGAAAGTACGTTCGTTGTAGCTGTTTGCTGTACGCTGTGTTGGCAATGCAGTTGTTTCTGTTAAATATGTCAAGGACTACTGTACGATGGCTCCTTTCAAAACATAAAATCATAACTTCACATTGGGTTGTACCAGCAAACTCTGAATAAATTTTGCAATCTACAGTCATCCCTCGGGAAAACCAGTAAAAAAAATTTAATTTTAATCAGAAAAAGTACAAAATATATAATTCATGTAAAAATGAAATTAGGGGGAAAAATACCTTTTTTTTTTAAATCCTACTCTCCAAACACATTTATATTTAAATAAATGAAAAACACATTAGAACATTGTCGAAAGGTTAATGTATTTTAATAGTTGTATGCAAAAAGAGTAATTCCTCTTTAGTCAAGCACCCAAGAAAATACTTCTCAGTATGCAAAATACTGCCTAATTTTAACACAGAAATTACTGTAGTAATCTAATATCCAAATGTATACAAAATAAACTTGAAATATTTCCCTCGGTAAAGTGACTCTATTTCGCTTGAATTGAGAAATTTTACATTTTCAACAATACTCTGTATAAAATAATAATAATAATCCCAAGCAGTTTGAATGGTGCAATCCAAGTCGAAGTTTACTCTTTTTGCCCTTTTGATTTTTTTTGATTTTTTTTTTTTTTACTGATTCCTAACTGAAGAGTCATTATTATTTTGAAAGTGCTCTTAATTTTCTCCACGCGGCTTTTAATTTAAAATTCCTTCTGTCTCTAATTTGTCCGAATCACTAATCTATCTATCGGCTTTGATGAACTACCTCACGCTGAATTTCTGCCACTTCTTGCGTCATCATCGCTCGCCTGCATGACATGTGAATAACAGATTCCATTATTATTTATTTATTTGACTGAGTTTAAAAAAAAAAAAAAAAAGTGTCGCTTTCCACAGATTTTGTACATAATGTAAAGTTCACCTACCAGTGAGAGGAGAGTCCTATGTATTTTCTTTGTCGTTGTTGTTTTCCAACTTAAATGTGCAATACCTTCAGCAAAGTATGCTCTCGAAGCGTCGCCTGAAGGTAATCAAAAGTGTTGGTACTGTCAACCCCCACTACCCCTTTTTTTTTTTTTTTTTGCATAATTCAGATCCATTTTAAGACTTCAGCCTTACCCGCCTGACAGATTTTAGGTTGCGGTAAGACAAATAATGGTAATAATAATAATCATATCATATGTATGGTGCTGGTTTGCGAGTGACTCCAGCCAAGAAAGTAAAATAGTTCGAAGAATTCCCAAGTATAAAAAAAAAAAAAAAAAAAAAACACACTGGGATCTCATGATGCCTCCTCTTCAATTCAATACAATGGCAGAACAAGAAAACAATGTGTACTACGAATAAATGAATCCACTTTGGTTATTGGTCTTTTTCTTTCTACATTGATTACATGGTTACGATTTTCGCCAATATGATTTCATACAAATTCAACATCTTCGATGAACCCAATGTCAGCTTTATTCTCCATAGGTGTCTATTCATTACAATTATGTATATCCAAATAAATAAAAAAAGCACCATTGATGAGCCATCAAGACATTGTGACATAGCCGTACATACACATACATACATAAGAGGAAAATAAATGTTTGTATTGGACTGCTGTGATAACAAGTGAAGTTGGTAGTAGTCTTCTGTGCCATTCCTGTGCAATAAAAATCCTAACGTCTGCTTATAAAACGCAGTATAGTTAAAATAAACAACCGTCACATGGTTTTTACTGAAGCACATTTTCATTATTATGGGCCCTTTTGTTGAGTCATTTTTAATCAGCATGCAGTTGCTCCATGAACAAAATATGCACAAGCTTCATGTTCTTCCCAAGAGATTTAGTCCAAGACACAAAATGGAGGAAACGCTGACCAGTGCATTTCCTCTCAGGCTGGCTTCATCAAACACAATTACATTCACTACAAGGATACATTCTTTCCATTCAAAAGCACTAAATCACTTTCACAATAATTGGCACCTTCTAAGATATTGGTCGTCAGCACTTTTGTCGACTTATTCATGAGTGAAACGGTCTCGAGGGAGGTTATGCTTGAGGACCGGGTCAGGCGGCGCTAACCTTTTTTATTCATTTCAATATTTAAAAGGACTTCCCTGAAGGCACAACTAGGAAATACCATTGTTTCTTTAAGGGCAGTGTTGAGCTTCATGTTCCAAAGTCAACATGGCCGCCAGGTCTGACTCACTTTGAACTGGCCTTCGTTTTAAACCACAACAAACTCGAGGGATGACCTGTAGGTCATGTGACTAAAGAGGCACTGGAAGGGCCTGAGGGCAAACACAGGCAAGACTTAGCTGACTGTCTAAACAGAATACAAATATGTGTTTATGCTCCAAGATGGAAGTGGAGAACTGGCAACTTAAGTCCAATAGCCATTTCCTATCTTCAGTAATATTAAATCGCCCCCCTTCAAACACATTTTGAATAAATATTCGTTTTGCAACACAATTTGTGACTATAGTGAACTCCTATTTGCAGTTCTCTATTCACAAATTTATTTGTGTCTATTTCTGTGGTCCTTATCCTCAGCTATTTATGTAAAAAAAGAACTTCTCTTGTGTTCCGAGGAGCTAAGCTTAGCCTGGGATGTTATATCTAGACTTAACCACATGTTTTCGCCCCGCTGAGTCGCTATTAAAAAGCTCAAGCTAACTACTTAGGTGTCATTTTTTGTATGACAGTTATTTTTAAGGATGACATTTTCAGGATCATAATTTATGGGGTTATTTACACTTTAATATATTAATTTGAGCAGTTCTAAACATTTTGGAGGGGGTGTGAATTCCTCAACAGTTTTGGTCCCTATTTCCTTTCAATGGGGATTGTGGGGGGGGGTTAGTTTAATGTATTTTAATATTTAGCAAACATTCATCTACATGTGAAACAGCAGAGACAAATCGCATTTAATCATCATTTGACTTGCTACAATTAGGTCACATTGGTCAGTGCTCACCAGTAAGAAGTGACTGCATTCATGTACCATGTGACGCATTCCAAAACAGTCTGGCCACATTTCCTCCGGCGTTGTTGTCAACGCATAAAAACATGGCCGAGCGTCCTGCGGCACCAAGGATGCCGTGAGCCCTTTTCTAAAAACAAACCCTGGCGTCGTCCCGTCGGTCAGGTCAAATATCACTGGTTCTCGTACTCATGGTAAGATCTCCCAGAGTGGAAAAGAAGTCCTCCATCTCCTTCTCCAGGAGTTTGTTGCGGTTCTCGGCATCCTCCCGAGCTCGCTCCGAGTTCCGCAGTTTGATCTCCAGCATCCGCTGCCGCTTCTTCTCCTGCTCCATCTCCTGTTCCAAACGTTCCATGTGAGCACACAGGGCGGCGCTGGAGTCCTCCAACCTGTACGTGGCCATACAAATGCACGGATATAAAAAGTCTACACACCCCTGACCAAAACATACTTATCAAATATTATCATTTCATAAATCTTCAGCTAGCATATACTCACTTTTGAATCCTGATCTCATAAGCAGCCTTTTGTTTCCCGAGCTCGACCTTGAGGCCTTCTACCAGACTGCTCAGGTTGACGTTCATTCCGTCTCCGTCGTCGGATGTGACGATGGACGGTACTCCAACTACCATGCTCACGTTTCCATTCTCGCTGCAGGCCGCACTGCTGCTGCAAAGCTCCATGGCCTCGCAGCTATCCTGTTCAGAGCTCGGATCTGTGGTCGTCCCCCCTCTCTCGGGCTCCCTCTGAACTTCCGTCCACTCCCCCTTGTCCCCGCCGTCACTCCCCGCTCCGCAGTTATGGTGGGCCGAGGGATCACCGCTCCCAGAGTCTGGCGCTGAGATCTCACAGGACGAGGTGGACCAAGGAGTGCTGCCTACACTCTGAACGCTGCCCATGCTGGATGAGGAGGTGACGTTGTCATAGGTGGAGAGTCTCTGTGAGGAACCGGTGGAGTCGCGGTCTCGGGCTGATCTTTCACCTGAAGAAGTACGTCTGTGCCCTCTTAAGGAAGACAAACCGTTCATCAGCCAGTTACTGCTTCCTCCCCCGCCGGAAGACACTGCGCTGGGTTCCACTGCCGAGCCGCTCTGCTTGGGCTGAGGCTGCGAACGAGGCGTCGAGGAGCCTTTAAAAGAATACTTCCACGAGGGGATGCTCTTGGCTTGTTTACTCGGGCTCACAACTGTCTCCCCCTTTGCTGACGAAGACCCTAGTTTTGGGCTCTGCATGGGGGTGACAGCGGTGCACAGTTTGGCTTCGAGTGACGAGGCACTGCTGTTCAGTTCTTGTTCTGGGTTAGATACAGGGCAACTCTGCAGGTCCTCTTCGGAGATCCAAGCACCAAGGCTACGATTGAGGAGCTGATGCTCCGCTTGGAGTGCTGTGGAGCCCTCCTGGTCCCTCCCTGAGTACAAACGCTTGTGTTCCCTGATCAAGATCGTCATGAGGTGTTGCACTAAAGAGGTACCTAGGGGCAATGGATTATATTCAGTCTCACATAATCATTTTATTTGCTTTATCATGGTCCTATTTGTTGTACAATTTACTCAAAAATACATAGGTGGCATACTGATTTTCAGACAAATTTAATTGGATTATTTCTTATGTAACACCTGATGATCTGTCATAACTGCAAAGTGTTTAGGAATTACTCGCGCGATGTTAAAATCTTTCTTTAACGACTGTACCCTTTCCTTCCCAAAAACAAATCCGAAGTTTGAATAAATGAATTTTCCAATCATCCTTTGTCTATTGTACCTTCCATGATAGTCACAGGATCTTCCATCTTGGGTCGAAGAATATTGGGCCCAAACACTGTGGCGAGGTTCTGGACGCTCATCTTGTTTTCATTACAGTGCGATTGGACTTCGTCAAGGAATCTAGAAAGCAATGACATCTCTTGGTAGGTTATTTCGCTTATCAAGATGAACTAGTCGTCCAAAATAGTATCTTACTTGCATATGTACTTGAGCAGATTGTAATTAGGCAGAGGTAGTGTGTTAACTTGCTTCCCGAGCTCCTGAACTCCCTGTCGAAAAGCAAACCTTTCAACAAAACAGCAAACGGGTGTAAGGACGGAAACTTGTCAAGTGCCCACATACCTCCTCCTCATCTTTGGACAAAAGCTGTGCACATGTTAAAAAGTCTTCATATTTGCAGAAGGGAATGACAGGTTCAGGCAGCTCTCGCAGGTACAACTTCAGCAAGGATGCCACAGTGTGAACGTCTGTGTTGCTGCAGGAATTTAGAAAAACAAAAATCTTCAGCCGGGGTGTTTGGTCTCACTTATCTTTCTTCACTTGTCATGCCTACCTGTCAAAAAGAGGCTTGTCGCCACAGTCGAAGGCCTCCTGCAGATCTTTGACCAGATTGGCCTGGCCCGGCATTCTGAACAGACCCTCCTCGTCCAAGCCCCTCTCCCTGATGAAATCCACACATTGCTCCACTAGCAGCGGAGCCAATCGGGGGCCAAACTTCTTCTCATACTGCACCGTGTCCTCTAATCGCTGGCCGAATATCCCTAGAAAAACAAAATTATTATATAGTATCGTAACAACCTCAGCGGCTGAGTTTGCCGGTGCACCCATAGTTGCGCATGCTAAGAACAGTAAATCAGAAAGTAATATGTCCTGCTGACAAATGGCGAAGCAGCTGACAGCACAGATGCAATGCGTGCAGACTTTTTAGTGCTGCTGTTAATGACAGCTCCAGAAGTCGGTGACAGATTTGTTCTGGACAGACAACTAGGACACTACGAGGGGGTCTTAAAATATTGCCTAGGCGGAATGAATTTCATTTTAGCCATAGACAATATTGTACTGTAAATCTATTCTTTTGTTACATTAATGAACACACAATGGCTTCGATTGATAACTGTACTATCAATGGATGTAGACTTGTTTATGCCTGAGGCTTGCAGTCAGTGAAAGCTTTGCCTTTACCTCCTCCAAACGGTGCCCAGATGACCCGCCGTATGGCCTTGACCCAGTCATCCATGTCTGTCTGGGAGTTGGCCATGAGCAGGAAGGATTCATGGCTGATTGGTGCACGGTCCTTCTCTCCCGTTCCACCTGGAAACACACATGTAACAGGTAAAAGAACATATAAAAAAAAATAAAGGGGGCTACTGTGAGGCTATACAGTACATACATGATTCCCCAACTTTGAATTCAAAATAATTGTGTGTACTTTGCAGTCAAAAATGTGTAAAATATTTGAAAAGTCCACATAATGTGACAATGTTAAAACAAAACACATGCTCTGAATGTTTTCTACCACTAGATGGCATTAAAGCTCAATTTCTTTCAAACGGAAGTCATCCTAACCATCAGGAAGCTTTTAGCAAAATATCTCATCCCTTAGACAAGATAAATAGTAAAATAAAAAATACCCAGTCTAATAAAGGTCACAGTAACATTACTCGATGTCATGTGTCTTTGGCATAAATTGGTAAATTAAGCAAAGTAGAAAATCCATCCTCCAATAAACAGCACTTTTAATCCAAAGTGCACTTTAATAAGCGTGGGATGATAGTGTGACCAGATTCAGTCATTGTGCTCATAGACATTTAGCTGCGAGAAAGGAGTCCAAATATAAACAGTGGTGCCATAAAGTCAAATGCTATTGTCACCCAGCTTTGCAAACTCACACCATCATGATGATCACACCGGTCTGTCTTTTGAATCAGTCTGGTCTGCACTTGAATTGCTGAACTAATTTTTTCTCCAAACACGAGCTGAATGAACATCGAGATACGGATTTGTAGATTCGCCTGCACAGCGGAGATAACTTTAAATGAGTAAATGTAAAGAGACGTCTCAGACGTTAAGGAGCCCGGACATCTTTTGATTCCACTCCACTCAGTCGTGACCTGATAACACACAAGTGCGCACGCAGACAGAGCTACACAAAATCAATGCATCCAAAGACACCAGACAACTCGAGCATCTCAGCCTCAAGTGAATGTATAGAAAGTACAAAGATCCCTGTCGGAGCTAATTAAGATAACACTAAATCATAAAAACTGTTCAAGGCTGCAACATTTGAGTTACCACAATCACAACTCTTTCGTAAGACAGGTGGAAAGCCGGACATAGATTCAAATCAAAAGTAAAACTAACAATTTGATATTCCCTACAACAAAGTTATTTGAAGAAATTGACCAGGAAATCACTAGCGTTGATAATCATTGATCAAATTCATGTAACCAACAACAGGAGCTAGTGCTCTTCCATCCTGTGACAATACTACAAGTTAGTTTACATTTCGTGAACAGCTCGGCTGCCCCGACGCCTCCCTGGCCTTTTACTACTCTAGTTAAAAAGCTCCAGCATCTGCTTCCTGTTACCTTGGAGATGTTGCTTCTTCAGGGTGTCCGGCTTACAGCAGACCGGCCCCATGTCTGCAGCGACAGTTCAGACCAGACCTGATACTGCAGCAGGGAAGCAGATGACTACGCAGGTAGCGCCGATGGCCAGAAGCTGCCAGTGAGGCATGCTCGGTGCCAAACAGAAACAGAATCCATCAAATGAGTGCCACTCCTACAATCATTTTTTCCCTCTTTTTATTGCCCGGTTTCTTCCCGCCGTTCCCATTGAGCAGTGTGGGCTGCAGGTCCTTTCCCTTAGCCCCCCTGGGGAGAAGTAAATCCCTGAGGAGGAGTGTGACGAGTCCCTCTCCCTCTCTCTCTCTCTTTTGGTCTGTGTGTGCTGGAAGGTGGGTTGTCCTCCAAACTTTGCCAAATAAACTTGTGCACACACTAAAAAAAAAAGCAGATAATACCAAACATTTTCTGTGCTTGCAAACAATCAGCATTACCACCTTGACATGATACAAATATCATTTGTCAAAGAATCCGTAATGGCGTTTTCTAAGACCCATAAAGTCAGTCAGAAGACTCGAGTGTGCCACTTAAGCAGTCAGTCACCTTATCACAGCAGTACTTTCCGCCCTGAGTCAGCTGTTATTAAATCAAAAAAAAAAAATTCCAGTAATTCCCCAGCTTCCCGTATGCCTCCAGGCTTTGATACAAATAACCCCAGTTCCAAATTAGGCGCGTGACGAAGGAATCGGCTTTGTTTGGCTCCACGGATTGTTGCAGCTACAGCGCACAAACTGGGACAAAAAATTGTTTCCTGAAATGCTGCCAGGATTTTTTCCTCGGACAATGTTTTGAAAACTATTAAATTATCCGCTGCTGTTGGTGGACAAGGACGACCGTGAGTTCATGTAAGGTCACTTTGGCAAATGTAATCTGACAATGACAGTGACCTTGGAAAAGTGCAAATAGATAGACAAATGAAATAGCACATATAAACAGTAAGACAATATAAATGTTCCTGGTGAGACTCCAGATTTACACACTTGCATCAGTCTCCTTCCGCCTCATTACTTTCCAGTGTGTCTATGGCGAGAGGATCATTGGAGTTCACACCCTTCTGCAATGTTGACCGGCCATAAACAAAACACACAAGACACTCACAAGTTGCTCGTCCACTCTAAACACAAGGAGATGTCCCTAAGCAAACACTCCTCCGAGGACAGTCTGGCACAGGGACCAAGAATGTATAGGACGGATCCCATTTATTTATTTTTTCTATTTATTTAATATTACAGATGTTTTGAGAGTAATGTGCTTGTGTGTAGTAATTAAATGAATTATTATTAATGCTAGCAAAACATTGTGTCACCAAGTGTGAGATTAGAAAATTACAATAACACACAACCTGAAATCTGCCTCCTTGTTATTCACAGCATGAAGTCTTACCTGGCACAATCTCAAAAAGATGTCTTCCTGGTTCGTCTGGGTTGGCTGTGAGTTCGTTCACCTGGCATCCCTGCAGAGGTATGCATCCCTGAAATACACAAATACAACACTGAGCTTCGAGAAAAAAAAGCTGAAAATATAATATGTAAATCTTCACCGATGAGATTGTTTTTAATTATATGTTCCAAAAAAGTGACGCTTAAAGACATTGTTCAGTTTTCATACCCCCCTTGTCATGAATTGAACTTGGGCCCACACAGATGATCAGAATGCATTATCGAGATGAATAGCCATTTAGCTACAACAACTAAAACCAAGTGAGCTGTGAAGCCATGCCAGCCAGCATCAGAGGCATCGGCCCTGTTAATCTGCTGACTGGCATCCTTCATCAAACAGCCTGCCGACTCCGCCAAATCGCCTCAGCCTGTGGGCCGGGCCCTCGCCAACATTAGTAGCCATGGCAACAATTGGAAGAGCTGGTTGGAGCGCAGGGAAAAGCATAGGAACCAAGGGATTGAAGGTTCGGGGAGGGGGGGGGGTCCCTGGGGTGCTATGCGCTCAACAACACAGGCAGCAAGGGATGAAAGATTTACAAAGGGCAACACGTAACCTGAGAACACAAATCATGCAGAGAACAGTAGAGTCGGTTGGTATCAAGCTAGTATTAAAGTATCATTTTGTGCTTGTTACACAGTCAATTGCTTGAATATTATCTAGTTCATGCTGAAATTTAACTATCCAGATTTGCCCGAAACCTGCCTTGGCACATGTTTCAAATTTGTATAAGCTTCGGCTTTTAATAAAACCCCGACAGAGCTCGGTTACCATGACACAGGAGGCAAAGTTCCAACTAGCTATTGTTGACACGCCCATCTTAATCCGGTTTGCCTATAAATGCCCATCATCAGTTTGGATGCAACCATTTGGATTTTAAAGTGCTCTAAAAATGTAACCAGAAGCCATTCATTTTTTGTCAATAACTAAAAAAGTCCCGTTATTGATTTTCAGTGTGCTTTCACCATGCGATCGATTGCCTTTTTTCTGTCATTATTTTCTGTCGTCTTTGGAAGCTGGTGGACTTCTATTGTAGCAATAAGGCAACTTCTCCCCCTCCTCCCACGGAGCGCCACTCCCAGTTTCAAATATCCCATCGATTAGAAGATTAGAGAGAGAACTAAGGCGGGGGTGACACGTTCTCACACACCCTGGATTGTGTGAGTTTTCATTTCCTTGAGTATATGCACGTATGCCCATTTCAGCCTTGTCTTCCAATGCACGAAGGTTTGCAAATCAATACAGCTCGGATGAGTATCGGCAAGCTGTGATGATTAAAGGCCCTTTTCAGTCATTTGGTCTCCATAGATTAGATACTGCAATGAGACCGAGACGTCATCCTGTGTGTGTTCTGTGGGCGTGTGGGGAAACGACAGTGATGGCAGATGGCCTACATTAAATAAACGGCAGTCATCCGGAGTGAAGGCTTGAAAAAAAAAAGAATCAATACAAGTGTCAAGGTTTCAGTCAGGAATACTCTGAGATTATGATTGTTTTAAATGTGAGGATGATGGCCTCGCTGTCTTTCTGTTGTCGGATTACATCCTCCCCTGCCTAGAACATTGTAAACCGCTAAACAACCTACCCACCCCATCCCACCCCACAAGCAAGGCCAGTCCAGTGACACGCCCACTCCATTACTTCTAAGTGGTTATTAAAGAGGGAAACGATGAGTCAGCACACAGCCACAAAAAAGTGTCTTAAACTGAGAAAGTAATCGAATCAATGAAGCATCTTCCTTGCAAATATTTTTAGGCTGATTGCACTAATGGAAATGTTATGCCATGTGTACCAGAAGCACTTGGACCGGAAATGTCTGTCTCATACAGAGCTTTTAAATTTTTCACTACAATGGGATAGCTAGTTATGTGGTGTGGCTGCTTTAGAGCTTCTCGTTGTTGGCCCTGAGTGTGGGGAAATTTATTGCAGCCAGTGTGGACCGGTTTCAGCATATTCAATGTACATGCTTGAGTGGAGAGAATGGTTTGCTTCATTTTTTTTAAAAATAATTTTGAAGCTTTATTTTATGTACTTGGCCATTTTTTAATCACTCACTTCACAGTAGTGTGTCTAAGTTAAAATACATTATTTTGACTTTCAGGAAGCGTATTAATTGAAAAGCGAAATGTCAAAATTCCCCGCTCAAAAAGATGTTAATCTACGTAAATTAATATTTGTGGTGGGATGATAAAATCTGTGCAGTTATTTATTGGCAATGTACATAAACATCCAACGCAATACCGGATGGCTCTGCTTAAATGACGTGACTGCAGTCCATTCCGCAAACAACCAATTTTGTCATAAATAAGTTCGAATAATAGCTTCAGCATGCGTCTAGCTTTCTAATTACCTGTGGTTTGGTTTCTTCTTCATCTTTGTAGAAGTCGAGTTGTTCTGAGCGCAGCACGAACCAACGCAGTTGCCAGTTTTTCATGATGCTTCGCTGCTTCTTCAGCCAGCCGGCTTTTAGCGCCCCCTCGTGGAGGCTTGGTGAGGCCGGCTGGCAAGAGCCTCGCGTCACCTCGCCCATTACCATGCTCTTGGACCTGGCTGCACATACACACGCATACGTTTATTTTATTTTTTTTATAACAGTGAAAAGTAAATAGTCCAATAAAGCACAGTACATTACTTCCCAGCATTGAATACAAACCAGTCAATCACTGAGTTGACAAAGAATAGACTACTACATTAACCATCTTGGCTGTATGCCATTTTCTTCTTTTTCATTTTCACTCTCCAGTGTTATCTTTCATTGCGCATGCTGCTCGTCATTCAGGAACACACAACCTCCTGCCCCGAGCTAGAACACCTCAAGATGAGATACAAAGGCAAATATGAATAGGAACACAAATAATGTCGAGACACATAACGGCACACACTCCTGTAGCCTGCGGTGACATAGATTGTACTCCCCCCCTAACCTCTTCACCTGCCTTCCATTTGCAAGGTCCTTGGGCGAGACCTATTGTCTCGCCACGAGCCAAAAGCAAGGCAAACGGCTTGGGCTTCAGATAATAAGACCACATGGGACTGACAGGCTGAATCATTCTCAACAAATGTGTGAAACCTGAGCTCAGCCCAGGGCACTTTCAAAGCAAAGGGACTGGCGGTACCCCCATGTCCCAGTGCGACATTAGTCTTTTCCCGACTGAGATCACACACACAATGTCCTTATTTTGAAGCAACTATAGCGCTTTAATGTACTGTTCAAGTTACAACCATATTTCACTGTCAACCCGGCCGTATGGATTCATTATACACAGGTATGAACTGGTGGCAGGGTATGCAAACAAGGCAGTGCAATTTAATGATCATGAATAATTTATCCAACTCAACTGCGCAGACGAGCTCCCCTTCTTGTGTACGCACAAGATATGATCAATGTTGCTGAAGGAATACGAGGATGGAGAAATGGGGAAAGAAAATCAATCCTTTTCCATTGTCTCCATTTCATTTCCTCCAGCCACACACATAGATAGCAACTAGGAAAATATTTTATAGGTACTACCTCTCTTGGTTAAAATATATATATTGCTCCCAATCATAATCTTTACAGCTTGAAAATCAGTCAGTGGCTCTTTGACCTTGTCTTCAAGGTGGGAAGTGTTTGATTCATTTGAACTGTCACACATCATTGGACACCCAGTTAGAAATCGGTAAATCTAATACAACAGCTGCCTTGACAAAGATAATACACCGTTATAAAGGTATTCAAAATTATATATATATTTCTTATTTTTCCTAAACACTACACCCATAATGTTGCAATCGATTATGTGAAGTTGTGTTGTCATATTTCACCTTAATGACGCTTATCCGTCCATTAGTCTTCCTTAGACGCGGTCTAGTTGTTATCTCCCCTGCAGCGTTGCTTTTAACTAAATCACTAATTGCTCTGTTATTACTGAGAGGATGCAGGCACATTCATTCTCATACGGAACAAATTTAAAACGAGACACCATATTATGTCTACTATATGCATTATTTCATCGAGACGTTTATCAAATGTTGCTGTTACATGACAGTATGAGCTAGAATCGACTCCTGTGGTCTGAATGGCAGCTGGTGTCATATTAGATGATCATGTTAATTGTTTGTCAGCACCTCATTAAAACAGTATGAGTGTCCGCATATAGCTTTAAGGGCAACTATATGAAATATAAAATTACCATCTTCAATATAATTTTTAATTTTTAAACAATCTATGGATTAATCCCTAACACCATATATTTTCATCTTTTTTCGATTTGTTAGTATTCACATAAAAGCATTCCACAGTTTTAACACGTCAGCTGTGTGTTGAGTGGAACACACAAGCTTGTCTGTGATTCACGCCTGAGTCACAGTTTCTTTTTTTTTTTTGCCTGTGTGGGTCTCAAAGTGCCAAAACTCCGATTTGAACCTCGTGCCCAGGGTGATTCAGACCTTCCCTTGGCTAGTTGGAGCTGTAACTGGGGCCACTTCAGCTTTGGCGTCAAAGCGTGCTTTATGCATAACCACTGCAATTTCTTGGAACGGAGAGCATGATTAGCATTTGTCATGAATTACATTGGAGGAAGGGAAAAACATCAGAAGGCTTAGCATAATTTCTTCTTGGGCGGAGTCCATTTATACACCTTAATGTAAAACCTACAATACACTAATGCATCAATATAAGGCTAATTATTGGACTCAAATGTAATATTTATACGGTTTCCAGGCACACGGGCATGCTCTCAAGTTGTAAATGTCAAAGGGTGTAAAAAGTGTACCCTTGAGGGTACCACCCTAGCAAGAAACTATTATCCCCCAACTACTGTACCTGCATGTCTATTAGATTTTATGCATACTATCCTCATGGGTCCTTTCAAGCATAAGTAAATCAAGCAAGCCAACCACTCCAGCAGGCGGCACACGTCCAAAAATGGATTTGAACAGCTCAAAATGGATCAATCATAGATTACCAATCCATGTACCGGGTCTTAATGTTAACATCGATGCCTGAATTTTGGATCGGTTTGCTCATCTGTTTTTGTTAGCATGTTACATGGCGGATGGGGGGGGAACATATTTACTATGTCTGACATGTATCATCAAGCTATAGATGCACTTTATCTCACACACACAGGGATGCTGGAGGAATTTAATTCCATTAATCTAGTCGTTGGGTGGTGATTTATGGCGGGCAGAGTTACAGGTGCATCCGCGCGGAACTTGCAGTTAGCCTACCACTGTTGATAAATTACCCGGCTGGTTTGTGTATGTGTGTGTGTGTGTTCAAGGCAGGTTTGAATCTACACACTGCGGGCGGGGGTATGGCGATTGACAATCATATACAGCCTGTATGTGGAACTGATGCAGCAGGATGTGTAATTCTCTTCACGTGTACATATAATACGCCAGTTGGCGCATCTGCAGAATGTCAGCGAATTGCCAAGTCGCGCGACTTTGATCGTAAAACCATGGCAACGAGCATCACATAGTAGGCGAGGCAAGCGGCTTATATGCAGGCAATTAAAACTGACAGAATCTGGAAGAAAAACAAGATTATTTTTACATTACCAATAATCTGAATGCAAACCAAATTGTGAATACTAGTCGGTCACTAGTTCAGCAAAGAGGAGTTTTGCTTTAATCTTGAAACAAATTCGATTTTTTTTTCTACAGCTACTAAAGTGCAAAACGTGACAGGAATCTAACAATCATAATTAAGCAGCTAATACGGCAATTCATAAAACACACATGACCGATGCCTATTGTGTGATAACTTATGCAAATATAGATTGAAGCCTCTTTAAGAGCAATTTCACGCCGCTCCAGGAGAGGATTTCCGCATCCCACTCCGATTATCGGGAGCTATTCAT
The DNA here is from genome assembly GCF_024217435.2 of Syngnathus scovelli. Lineage (NCBI taxonomy): Eukaryota > Metazoa > Chordata > Actinopteri > Syngnathiformes > Syngnathidae > Syngnathus > Syngnathus scovelli. The sequence goes on from NC_090867.1 coordinate 5,337,559, forward strand.
TACATCTTAATCACATCCAGATGAATAATTGCGAGTAAGGATGGAAGGAAAGACACGCGGACTGGGACGCATATGCACACATGGGTTTATTAACGCATCCTTTTTACGAGTGTGCACACATCACACGCTACACACACGCACACGCACGCACGGCAGCACCAGCTGACAGGAGGCTCATAGCGGGGATGAAACTAGAGATGCAATTGACTCCAAGCAGATTTTACACAGGCAGTTGTTTAAATTGAACATTTTCATTGTGAAACACTATATCAGAATTTGAATGATGGGGGGAAAAATAAAATTATATGAAACTACATGTCAGTCCCAATGAAATAATACTTGAAAGTTGAAGATGTAAATGTCCAAAGCGTCCTACCTCTCCGGGTCTGTCTGATCTTGGGACTCAGCATGGTTGTCATGGCTTGTCGGCGCGCTCTTCTCTCGGCATGTTCGTGTACATCCAAGCACCCCGCCCCTGCTCGTCCTCTCCCTCAGCCTCCTCTTCCTCTCCCTCTCTTCTCTCTGACCTTCTGCAGTGCGGCCGCCAGCTGGGGGTTGGGAACACAGGGGAGGGGAGCGCGACAAGAAAAGAGGGAGGGACTACGTCGTTTTTTTTTTTTTTTTTTCCCCTCGCCCAGTGGCCTCGACCCCTCCCTACTGCATTATTCATAACGGTGCATCCGCCTGAGGGTGGATGCAGCTTTTACAACAATATATACCTGATCAAATTTAATGCTAATTTTAGGTCTAAAGTGCATCTTTGGCAAGTTTGGATGATTTCAAAGTGAAAGGGAATTGAGTGAGGGGGTTGGGTCATGTGGCAGGTGCCGCCACCGCCTCCACCTAATTAAGACTTTCTGAGCTTGTCTCCCTTTTTAATCACCTCCCTCCCCCGACCCCCCCGCCTCATTTCTTCCTCCTCCTCTATCATTTTCTATTGCTATTCTAAGAAATCCATTTGGTCTTGCTGGAATTCTCTTCTACTGTATTTAACCACGTTCTCAAAATACACCATCCTGGCCGCTTCTGGTTTTCCTCGAGTGTCATTGCCTCGCGACTCAAAGTCAAACATGCGGAATTCCCAGATGCTACGGTGGGTCGGTAATTACTTGCTCCAGGCATTCCGATGGCACGGCTTAGAAAAAACAAATATGCTTCCAAATGGGTCTGACAACATCCTGTCCCCTAGAGCTGCTGTCTGGATTTAACACATGACAACTAAACGCTTCGTTGGCGTGATTTTGCAAAACAAATTGAATTTTTTTTTGCAAAACGACACAATTATTTGGTGGAAAGGAAAAGTCTACACACCCCTATTCAAATGCCTTTTTTTTTCCCACCTTCAATCATTGAAGTAATGTGGTTGCAGAAGTGTGCACACCCTCTTATAACTGAGGCTGAAGTTCTTTTTTTTTTAAGCAGTGTTGTTTTTTTAAAGGTTTTAATTCACCTCACATACACAACCTGGAAAGTGTGCGTGAGCTATAAAACCTCACCTTTGAACTCAGAATCTCAAAACTGTGAGGCAAACCACTCATCCACTGTGCTGCCCTATCGAAATAATACAAACTTATAACATAAGGTGAAAAAAAACAATTTTATTCCCACGAGACTCCCTTCAGCCACATTTTAAACATTGTTTTTTTTCTTGCTCGTGGGATTCCTAAATTTACGACTCAAGTCGGTTCAGTGGTGTTGTAGGCGCAGCTGTGCCACAGCAGAAGCCAGTCTCCCTCCTGCTCCAGTCCACACTGGATAATAGCCATAAGTCCTGCACTGCAATTGAATCAGAGCGACCACAGCTGCTCTTATTACAGAGCAAAGAGGGAAGGAGACATGGAGAAGGGTGGAGGGCTGTGTTTTTTAATGTGTGCCCTTTTTTGACAGACATGCACTTACACACAAAAGCAAACAAGCATCTGAAATGAAGCAGCACTTTGCTAAGACAAGCGTAGCTCAAATGCAAATCAAATGAGATCCAAAGTGAGATAAGAGGTCACATGACCCGAAATAGTAAAATGTGGGGGAAAAAAAAGGACAATAAAAAGCTGTGGTGTTTTGAAAGTGGTGTGACCGCTCCATCCAGGGTGGGGCACTGAAAATTGTCATTCTACCACCCAACCCAATGTTGTTTTTGTCCCGAGTGGAAACATTTTGGAACAACAAAAAAAGACCACACAAAAAAATGTGCTGATAGCGTGGCATTTACATCTTAAACTGCCTTTTTTTTTCTTCCCCCAGACCACTCCATCCCCTCCGACAACTGCTTACTCCCCAACTGCCAAAGCTCAAGGTGATCTTCAGCAACAGCTGTCCAACCACAACACAGCTAGAACCTGCTCCATTATCAAGTCGCCATTAAAGGCAAATAACATCACTGGGCTTGAGAGAACCTTCTGAAATATTGACGCGGAGGATGATTAAAATTTCATCATGGCAGGGCGGGACGGTGTTAAAACAAGCCAGTGGAGATGGGGCGGGGGTGTCTGGACCGTTAAAGGTGTGACTGTTGACTTAGCGTTATTTATTGATCGGGCATGACCGGCTGCAGTGAGCCTTTTTTAGTCATCTGTTTTGCTATGTCTGCTATATTTCAATCGTATTCCTTAAATTGAAATACAAAATGTCGAATGTCACCCTACCAGTGCAATTTAAAATGGCGGAACAAACAATACACGCCCGAGTCACCATCTCACCCTCACGTCGCCATTAGGACAAAGAAAGTCATATGATGTCTTTCTAAGAGAGTCGTTGGACAGACTAAAGGGGCACAAAGTAGACAGGTGTTGCTCTTTAACCCCTTTTAGCTGCCATCTCGCTCCTCTGTCAGCGACAATTAGCACATGGCCATGACTTCATCCTCTAATGCAATGAAGAGAGCTGACAGGATAAGCAGACTGTGACAAAATGGCAGCAACCTGCTTTTTATCTTTTCTTTCAAATATTCATTGAATTTCATTCTGAAATTGCATGAATTGAATTTATTCTGTTCATTTGTATTCTTTCAGGGTGTTCACATGCAGCAGTTGGATGATGTAACTAACTATACTGGCAATGGGATGGTTTCTTTGGAATTCAGCTCAGAAATATTTGCATTTTATTTATTCTTATGAGGTTAGTGAAAGCATGCAAATTTAAAAATGATGAAATGAGAGCTTGGTTCATGGACTGTGAACCCCATTTCAGAATATAACGTTACCATTTTATTAGTGTGTAGATTTTTTGCCACCTAGTGGTGAACTAGTAGAACGCAATCACCTAAATTTGAAGCATGAGTATTTCAAACTTTAGCAGAGTTGCAAGCTCAAATAAATTAATATTCCCTATAGTGCCAAAGTTCATTGAACCAGCTTGTATGCACAACCCATGTAACATTAGTCATTATGAGACCTACGATTATATATTATTTTTAAATTGATCCGACAGAACATTTTTTTTGCGTATTATTGCAATTTATAGTGTCTTTATAAAATGAATGAACAATGAAAAATGGTTGGAAAAATAAATTACAATTTAAAACTGAAAGGCCGCCCTGGATCAAGCAGTTATTTCCTGCTACCAGGATTGTTAAAAACAAATTGTACACACTACGGTATTTACAAACAAGGAGTAACGTTAATGGTGAAAAATTGCCAACAGCTACGTGTCTTCTTAATGCGCAAGAAACAGCTCGCTAATGTGTCTCATCATATGATCTCCCTTCGATAATGCAAGTGACTCGTTTGGTGAGACATACCAGCAAATGACAGATAAAACTTGGAAGATAGTGCCGCATTCACTTTGGCCTTTCCAGTCTCATTTCCTTCAGTCCAATCGACCTCTCAGCCGATATGGGAACCAATGCCCGGTAATTCAAATTAATTCTATTTGTGGCCACGAGCTTGGCTGCCGAGGCAATTTTAGTCATTCTGCCTGCCCGAGTGACATACACAGAGAAAGGGAAGCGGGATGGAGAGCAAACTAATGGAATAGCTGAGTGGGGAAGCAAGGAGTCACACAAAGAAACTCCATCTATTTGTCTGTGCATTGCTGGGAATTGATTTTCAATAGTGCCGGCAGAGTGCATGCATTGTGCAGTGAGCATTCGATTGTCACAAAAAAGGCCACAGGGTCAACCAAGGTCTTGATTTATCAGTGATTTGTATTCAAAGAGTTGAAGGATTGGATTATTTTTATTATGAATTCTGAATTTCAAGTACATCAAATTGGATGTGGATTACACTAAGGTCACACCCGCAGCTCGGCTAAGTCGATACCAGAATCCTAATGAATTTATCTGGTGAGATCTTATTTCTGTCCACTCAGCACTCCTCAGCTCAGCCATGTGGTTAAGAAAAAAAAAAAAAAAAGACAAGTCAGTGGACTGCGAGGTTATTTGCACTTTTTTCAAGTCTTATCGACCGCTGGTGAGTCAGTCACCAGAAATCGGCGCGAAGGGAAGAATTGATTATCTCCTGGAAATAATGTGGTGAACAAACAAGTGTTAAAGCAATCAACAGATTAGTCACTGCTTTTACCACCCATTTAATTATTCATGCAAATGGATTTATACATTTATATTGTTACCTAAAATAAAAAAATCATTTAAATTAATTTCCTTGGAATTTTACTGAGTGACTATCTTTATGACCAGAAGTCTTTGCAGCCCTCTAGTGGACACAAATCGATTTTCTGCTTCTTGAGGGTCTATCAGGGGTCAGGAAAATTTGGCTACTGGCAATAATTCCCAAAACAGTGTCCAACTAGATTTAGGTAACGGTCTCCACTCGTGGCACGTACACAGGAGCCTTAACTTGTCCTGCGTTCAGCAGCCGCTTTCTGTCTGCTCTGCAATTCTTAAGGCAGACCTCACATAGATTGTACGCATTAGCCATGAAAAATGTTTTCGGAAGAGCCATTTTCTTCAAGTCTGGGGGCGAAGGAAAGGGATTTCTGTCCAGGTTGATTTTTTTCAACTTTGGGAGGTTTGCCAAGCACTTGGGCACAACGGAAAATCTGTTGTCAGAGAGGCCGATGTAGACGAGCTCATGCAAGTCCCCGATGGCTGTGGGGAGTATTTGAAGCTGGTTGAGACCCAAGTAGAGTTTCTGGAGGTTCTGCAGCAAGCCCAGCTCCTTGGGGACTTGTTTTAGACGGTTGTTGCACAAATTCAAAACCACCAGGCTCTTTAGGAGCCCGACGGTCGGGGGGATCTTCTCCAGCTGTGGCCAAAAACAGAAAAGTCGTCACGTAGAGCCAGGCAATAATAACATAGCTCCGTACGGCCATGTTGTACTCACATAGTTGCTGTGCAGGTCCAAAACTTGGATTTTGGTGAAATCACGAAGAAAGTCAGGCAGCTCAACGATGAGGTTCCTGCCCAGGATCAGTTCCTCGACTCGCCACAGTTTCTGGATGCTTTCCGGGACTGCGTCAAACTCTTTGAAGCTGAGATTGAGGCGCTGTTTGCCATCCCCCAACACCTTAATGCAATCCATGGCCATTTCGATGCTGAAGACCTTGCTCAGTGGAATGATTTTTTTCTTCTTCTTCTTCTTCGGCATGCTTCTGTAAATGCATATTTATTTGAAGACTTGATTTGACAGTACACAATTATTTGTTAGGAACGTACACTCAGAGTATGTCATTTTTCTTTTAACCAATAAGAACAAGGTTGAAATCAGTTTCTTACCGGTGTCAAGTTGATGTTTCCTCAAAGTAGTCAGGAATACTTCCTGTAGTTACTGTGTGCCTGATTCACCTGAACAAATATTGCATTTGTTTTCTGGTGTTTCCTAGCAACATTTGCAGGTGTCATTGAGGAAACCGACAGTGTTTATGTTTCAATGTAATCAAGTTTAAAAATCTGATATTGTTACTGGGAATATTCTTTTGCTGATTTAAAAAAGAACATTAAATCACATTTTATTTTACATGTGAAAGAAAACATTTGTATTAAAAATGTTTCAATTGGCCAAAGTCTTAAGAAATGTAGTTTACATTTAAGGATCCACCAAACGGTTCAAACTGACCCTTTGCCTTTCACTTCTGCTGATCATGGACAAGATCCCAGTCTGGCCCAGTTTCCATGCTTCGTGAATATAATTCTCCTTCTGCACAAACATGCATACACACATGCATTCTCTCTTTCTCGCTCTCTCTCTCTCTTCTCTCTCTCTCTCTCGCACTCTCGCACAGTCAGCAGCATATAGCATCATAAATCATGCATCATGATTACTCAATTGTCAACTTGTGACTAGTGTGTAACTTGAATTTTGTCCTATAGAAGTGGCACTTGTGCTGCGTTAAAGTTCTATTCGGATTTTTTTTTTTTTTTTTTTTTTTTGAACTTCCAAAATCTCGATAGGAAAATTGAACTATTGGTGAAATGGCCGAGAGTAATTTGTACTCACATTACCGTCCGCCTTTTATTTGCCTGAGCATTGACTGGAAGACCAACTATTTCCACGCGTGCGCCTTTATGTCCAACTAGGGAATATGGATATATACTCAGCAACGGACCCAATTGACTGAAGTTGGTTAAATGCAGGGAACTTGAGTACAGCCGATGACGTAACGTTATGTGCTTATCTATTGGTTTAATTCAGAGTCGCCTTCTGTAATTTAGTTGTATGACGTCATAGCGCAAACTCGTTTTGGCTGATGCGTTCACTGACACTGAAGTTGTCTGGAATATAAAGTACAAATACTTCGTACTTAAGTCAGCTGTTCTGGTATTTGTATTTACTTCAGTATTTTTATGACAGCTTACTTTACAATCAAAAGTTTGGACGCAACTGATACAAACTTTTGAGTGGTAGTTATTTAAATCATAACTATATTTTCTTTCCTTTTTTTTGCACCAGGTTAAAGTCCCTTAAGTAAATATTATTTTAGGGCCTTGTCTTTTTTGGTCATTCGATAGATATTACGTTTGCAAGCAGGTATTAAAAATGGGGAATGACGTATTAAAATAGAAACACCAAAATTTGATTACTTCCTTATTTGTTTCGTTTGTTGTCTGGGGTAAGAAAAGAATTGGATTTTTTTTCGTAATTATGACAACAAAAATTGAAAAACAGGCCATGTACTTGTTTCGAATTTAAGGTTGTCACCGACTGCATTTTACACACTGGTGGCAAGGTTGACGGGTCACCTGGTGGCGCTCGTGTGCAAAGCGTCGTTGATCAAACAGGAGAAGAAGATTGCAATAGATTAGCAGACGTGACGTCAGGCACTCAGGTGAATTGAAGACCGGTGTGCACAAAAGTAGTTATTAAATGCAGGTGAAGCACAATGGCGTCCTCCCGCATGGCCACTTGGCAGTAAGTCTGCACACGAGCAAAATGTTTGTCGTTTGCTGCCATTTCTCAACGATGCCTTTTTGCTTGTTGCAGGATTTTCACACTTGAGGACCGCTACAGCGTTTGAGCAAAGCACAGTAACGTCGCAGTTCATTTTGATCTGCTGCAGGTAGCACAGTGGGCTCTTTGGTTTTTGCGCCATTATCGAATGTTTTGGGTTGTTTTTTTATGCTGGCCAGCTCTGTTTCTTTCTTTCCCACGTGGTGGTTTTTACTGGGGCTTAAATGGAAATGTTTGTATCACACATCGTCCGCGTTTCTTGGTTCTGTTGAATATATAGTGGTGTTTCGTTCGACGCTTTCATGCAAACTTTTGAATTTGCTTTTTGTGATTGTTGCTAATTATCCAAACCAAATATTCGTCCACTTTCGATATTTATCTACTCCAGGTTGACAAACTCGTACCTAAAAAACGTTTGCTGTTAGATGTTAATTGGCTTTACTCTGCCATGATGGTGAAGTTCGTGCAGCAACTACGATGCTGCAACTACACGGACGATGAGATAATGTCCCGTTTTGAGCAAATTCATTGCCAAGAGTAAATTTGAATACATTTTATTTGACCATAATGACGTTGTTCGTGTTGTGAATACGATGCTGTAGCTACATGCAACGCTTGCCCCCCCAAACTGGCAATTTAATTTGTGCCTGTTTTACACCAGTATGTACGCAATTTGTGTTGACATTGGTTTTTTTTTTGTTTGTTTTTTGTAGCTATAAACGTACTACTGCAGCTTATATAAAAAGCGAGAGGCAAGATCTGAGGTTTCATTGTGGACAGATAATGCACTTCAAAATGAGGTGAGTTCATGTATGGTTGTCACATTCTCATGGCAATTGAAGTTATTAACAAACAATTAATGGTGATGCGTGATTTGCAGGCAGGAAGAGGAGCCGAAATGGCATGAGGAAAGGACACATTCCACACCCAGTCAAGAATCAGCACTCAAAAGTTGACGTGTGGGGATCATGTGACCAGGAGGGGGCAGTGTGAAGCTCTTAAACGTGCTTTGGTTATGGGTGCAGCATGCTAAAGTTGACGTGTGGACCATGTGACCAGAAGGGGGCAGTGTGGAGCTCTAGGACGCGCTTTGGTTATGGGTGCAGCACCCTAAAGTTGACGTGTGGGGATCGTGTGACCAGGAGGGGGCAGTGTGGAGCTCTGAGGCGTGCTTTGGTTATGGGTGCACGACGGAAAGGTTGCAGGAGTGGACAGTGTTTGGGGGGTCTGATGGTTGGACTTGATTAAGAGGTGTAGATATTGTGGTTGAGGTTGTGGCTTGTCTGGATCCAGAGCAGCGTTGTCTTGTGCAAGGATAGCCGTTGATGGCGCATTTGGGGGAGGACGTGGTCACGTCGATGGACTCCAACAAAACTTTGACGTGGAGTCGAGTGTCCAATTTTGCGATATGACTTGTAACTTTTTGTGGCTTTTTCTAACCTACCACTGTCGTGCTTGCATTCTTTGTTCTCCCCTCGGTGTAGGGCGGCGTTGGAGAGAGACGATCCCGAATGTTCAAGTTTGCTATATAACTTGAAACATTTTCTTTTCTAACCTACCACTGTCGTACTTGCGTTCTGTGTTCTCCCCTCAGTGTAGGGCATCGTTGGAGCGAGCCGGGCCCGTATGTCCAATTTTGCAATATGACTTGTAACATTTAATGTCACTTTGTAACCTACCATTGTTGTACATAATCCAACCCTAACCTACTAGCGTCGTACTTGCAGTCTTTGTTTCTCCCCTCGGTGAAGGATGGTGTTGGAGTGAGCCGGTCCCAAATGTCCAATTTTGCAATGACTTGTAACATTTGTTTTTTCTAACCTACTACTGTTGTACTGAATCTAACCGTAACCAATGACTGTCGTGCTTGCGTTCTATGTTCTCCCCTAGGTGTAGGGCGGCGTTGGAGCGAGTTGGTTGCATTTTGTCTTTTTCTACTCTACCACTGTCGTACTTGAGCTAACTCTAACCTACCACTGTCGTACTCGTGTCCTTTGTTCCCCGCTAGGTTTAGGGCGTCGATGGAGCGAGCCGGTCCAAGAGGAACCACCGATCGAGGGTGCTCTAGACAATGATGCGAGCGGCGCACAACTCATTGCATGTTCTGCCCTTTGCAGGCTGGACGCAAAAGAGGAGACGCACGGCCAGACCTGCACCGGTGATGGTAACCAAGAGTAGCTAGCCGCTGTGAACAAGTAAGCAAGTGACCTCCAACTTGAGGTGCTCTTTGAGTTTCTGATGTTTATGTTTCTGCAGATGGCGACCGGGACGCGACACGATCTGATCAGAAGCGGACGGACCGCTGTGGCTTCACGCTGAAGTATTTTGCAGCCGGCCGGGTTCCGAGGCAGACCCGCTTCCCTGGAGGCGTCGACCTGCGCAGCGTCAATGCGTGAAATGGAGTTTGAATTCTATTTTTAATTCACACCAGTGGTGTCCAAAGGTTTGTTTGAGGGCGGTATACTGAAACAAATTCCCAGTTGTTTAAACACTCAAATCAATCACGACATATTGCTGTTAATATTCTGTGCTACTGCTACAAAACGGTGTTGTGTTCATTTTGAAGGTCATTCATGTGGTGTCTTGATAAACCTGACCTTGACACAGCAAAACTGAGGACAAGCTACTACTTTGTCTGACAGTGAAATTTTGAATAGATGATTTGACTTGTAAACAGCATAGCTTGATATTTGATGATGCCGTTGATCAGTCGTATTTTGGTGCTCCCCTAGTGGCCTGTGCCTAATGGCCTTCTGTGACGAATAGCCCCTCGGCCGCTGTTTGGACACCAATGGTGGCATGTATAGGGCTGCACGTGTATTGGAAAACTACTATATGGTAATCTGTTAGTTAGCCATGTATTTTAAGAAACAAATGTTTTTAATGTGGCCTAATGAAACAAGCTCAGTGTTTTGTTGCCTTAGTACTGGTAATTATTTTAAAGATGAAGTCATTGATTCAAGTTAACATAACGGTTGCATTCAGTTCAATTCCTTTCTATCCCAAGTTTTTGCATGACTTTGCTCAATGCAATGGTTTGGCCCAAGACTGCCATATCACTGATTTTCCAATATGTTGTGCAGCCTTGAATGCAAGTGCGAGCGACCGCGTAGTGAGACCTTTGTGCTTGTGTCTTGCAAAGTGGAAGAGAAGCTGCACATAACAGAGAGCCGGCGGATGAAGGCCACGAGACCCAGGATTGGCGAGTGGGGCTGGCGCAAAGGATGAAATCCCCCCCAAGAAAAACAGTCGCCATGTGATGAAGAGGAAGGAGCCTGATGCATGACTGGCCAGAGGCGACATGGTAATCAAATATGCAAGGATAGTGTACATACTTCATTTTGAATCGCATTTCCTTGTTTGTCGCAGGGCTCGCTCGCGTGGCATTGGAGGGACGGGAGCAGTTCCTCAAATGAAGATGAGTACCATCTGCCGGTCACTGAGTACGTCGCCAGAAGTGAACCGCATGCAACTGAGTGCTGTCTTTTTTTCTTTTTTTTTTTTTTGCAGTTGTGCGACGCAGAGGAAGAGTCCAACGAACCTTCAGCAGACCTTTGCCCGTGACGAGCCGCCAACTACATGAGGCGGGTGCAGATGTGGCGAGGGCGAGGCAGCCAGCATTTAGGGAGAGTATGACTTTGTTTTTCCCTTCCGCACTTGCTTTCCTTCCCTCCCTCCACTTTTTCACTGGGTGTGCACACTGTCTGCATGATGCCTTGCTTTCTTCTCAGTGCTGTCATTGTGCAATATTGTTTTAAAGTGTTTTTTTTTTTAATACATGAAGTGAACTGTAAAGTTTATACTGTAACTGTGTGTGTCTCTGTACCTGTATTAAATTGTGAACTGAATTCAACTGGTCCATTGTCACCATTGGCATGTAAAAACAATTGTGCATATTGAGTTAAATCACAACATGCAAACTAATACTGTGAAACGTTCTCTATAAGGCAATTGAAAAATGGGTCTCAAATAAATGAGTCCAAATAAGTAATATGAAACATAGTGTCAGGCATTTCTTTTTACAGTGTAAAGAAATGGTGTATGCTTTCAAAAGCCAAGTAGCCTGACACGCATAAATGCAAATGACAAGCTGTTAAGTATCAAACCAGACTGCGTTGCGACCGATGAAATTAATCTTTGGCAAACCCTTGTGCAACCCTGCCATGAAATGGCCACTGAATTCAGAATCTTGCTCAATGTAGATGCATTTCTTTTTGTACGAAAGAAGCCTTTATTTTCAAGTCGGAACCTTTTTTTTTTTTTGCGGTTGAATCGTCGTGGGTGATTTTGTGAATAAAGTTGACTTTGTGTCTTGTTCCTGTGGGTGGCCTTTGTAAATAAAGCTAACTTTGTGTCAGTCATTCATGATGCAGTTGATTCTGCATCTCTTGAAACTTAAACTTATTACACGTTTTGTTGCAGGTGTTGATTTCTTCATTTGCAGTCTGACTACGAAGGCCTGTTGCTATACAGTGGAGACGGAAGCTAAAGTAAAATTTTAAACATTACATGCAACTTCTAGGATGTTGGCCTTCAAGTCAAAGCACTCGTTGCATGTTACTTAACAACACTGCCAACCTTGGTACCAGTACTGCATAATACCATTCAGTTCAACGTTAAGCCTGCACAAACGCGAGTGAAGGCCACACCGCAACCTGCATAGGTGGTATGCAAGTGAGCCAGAGAGCTACTCATTACCGGCGTCCTTATTAAATTGTCAGGTTAGATGAATTCCAAGTGCTGCCATCTAGTGGCGACCAATTTGTCCCGTCTGACGCACCATTTAACTATGCGAAAATACTTCATTTTTAACTTTAAACATGGCTAAATATAATAGGTGCCCTAATTGGGCGGCTGGGTTAATGCGACCCAACTTTCGTAGTTTGTTTTACCCAAAGCAATCTAACATACATAAATACTGCCGCTGTCTCTCCAATGTGTGTAAAACGTACAAAATAATTTGCATCATTTATAGACCACATGCTAAAAATATGACGTCCATGCAGCTGGTCTTGTAATCCACAGCTTGGTAAAGTGCTTCCGGTTGAGCATGGCCGTCCGTACTCGACCCCGAGTCTGCGGTTTGACCTACCGCCCTGTCGCGCAACAAACCGCGCGGCCATCAGTGATTTATGTGTGTGTGTGTGTGTGTATATATATATATATATATATATATATATATATATATATATATATATATATATATATATATATACACACATACATACATACACACACACACACACACACACACATATACATACATACACACACACACACACACCCCTATGGCTCTATATGTCCTCAGCACGGTAACGTTTTGTGCCGGTACGTACACTATATGAAGTAAATGACGGGATTGTTTTCACCTCATTTTATATGCATCAAGCATACGAGCTGGTGTTTTAGAACAGCCTAAACTAGTAGGTCACAAGATTTAAAAAAAAAAACACTTGCTAAAATTCTAAAAAGTTAGTTGTCTTTTTTTCTGTTGAGAGAAGCGTCCAATGAAATGTGGTTATTACCATTGGGGGAGAGAGATTTGATTAGCGTTAGTACATGCATGGTCAGTGCAATTGTCGGTCAGTACAGCGTTTGCATAGGGCAGTGCATTCATGGTTAGTGCATTCATGGTTATCACACGGCAGAACATTTCGCGGCGGCGGGGAGTCGAACCCTGGGTCTCAGGTGTTCTAGCGCAGCGATCGAGCCACTCGCCCAGCGTGGCGAGCTCGGCGGTCACCCCGCTTTTTCTTCGAGTCATTCTTATCCGTTCAGTATTTCGTTCCGCGCGCGTTGGGTAAGTACAAAAGAGTGCAAACGGCCGGCAGCTGCCAGGTCGAAATAGCCGACTGATCTATGACACGGCCTCTCGTCCCGAAAATACCTGGTTCGATCCCAGGCATGAGCACATACTTGACGGTGCTTTTGCAATTGGAACCTCGCCTACTATAAGTGTACGCATATGCAAATAAAATTGCATATGCAAGTATTTATGTGTAAATAGACAATGAGGCCCCGCCCCCCGACTGGGCGGGGCCACCCACCGGACCACGCCTACTGGCCCCGCCCCCGGGGCTGCAAGCCACGCCCCCTGCCCTAGCGTAATTAGACTAAGGTAGGGGGCTGGTGTAATTAAACCCTGGTGTAATTAAACCCTAGTGTAATTAAAAATGAATAGAAATCTAGTAGTGTAGGGGGCGGGGCGAAGCCCCGCCCCCTACACTACTAGATTTCTATTCATTTTTAATGTATATGAAAACATTAATACAATTATAAAAAATGTATTAACTTTTTATATACATATATTTATTATCATTTACATTAAAAATGAATAGAAATCTAGTAGTGTAGGGGGCGGGGCTTCGCCCCGCCCCCTACACTACTAGATTTCTATTCATTTTTAATTACACTAGGGTAGGGGGCGGGGCTTCGCCCCGCCCCCTACCCTAGTTAATTACACCAGGGTAGGGGGCGGGGCGAAGCCCCGCCCCCTACTCTGGTTAATTACACCAGGGTAGGGGGCGGGGCTTCGCCCCGCCCCCTACCTTAGTCTAATTACGCTAGGGCAGGGGGCGTGGCTTGCAGCCCCGGGGGCGGGGCCAGTAGGCGTGGTCCGGTGGGTGGACCCGCCCACTCGGGGGCGGGGCCTCCTTGTCTATTTACACATAAATACTTGCATATGCAATTTTATTTGCATATGCGTACACTTATAGTAGGCGAGGTTCCAATTGCAAAAGCACAGTCAAGTATGTGCTCATGCCTGGGATCGAACCAGGTATTTTCGGGGCGAGAGGCCGTGTCATAGACCAGTCGGCTATTTCGACCTGGCAGCTGCCGGCCGTTTGCACTCTTTTGTACTTACCCAACGCGCGCGGAACGAAATACTGAACGGATAAGAATGACTCGAAGAAAAAGCGGGGTGACCGCCGAGCTCGCCACGCTGGGCGAGTGGCTCGATCGCTGCGCTAGAACACCTGAGACCCAGGGTTCGACTCCCCGCCGCCGCGAAATGTTCTGCCGTGTGATAACCATGAATGCACTAACCATGAATGCACTGCCCTATGCAAACGCTGTACTGACCGACAATTGCACTAACCATGCATGTACTAACGCTAATCAAATCTCTCTCCCCCAATGTTATTAACCACATTTCATTGGACGCTTCTCTCAACAGAAAAAAGACAATTACAATTTTAGCAAGTTTTTTTTTTTTTTTTAAATCTTTTTTGTGACCTACTAGTTTAGGCTGTTCTAAAACACCAGCTCGTATGCTTGATGCATATTAAATGAGGGGAAAACAATCCCGTCATTTATTTCATATAGTGTACGTACCGGCACAAAACGTTACAGTGCTGAGGACATATAGAGCCATCGGTGGATGTGTGTGTGTGTATGTGTGTATGTGTGTATGTGTGTGTGTGTGTGTGTGTGTGTGTGTGTGTGTGTGTGTGTGTGTGTGTGTGTGTGTGTGTGTGTGCGTGCGTGCGTGCGTGCGTGCGTGCGTGCGTGTGTGCGTGCGTGCGTGCGTGTGTGTGTGTGTGTATATATATATATATATATATATATATATATATATATATATATATATATATATATATATATATATATATATATATATGTATATATAGAAATAAATCACTGATGGCCGCGCGGTTTGTTGCGCGACAGGGCGGTAGGTCAAACCGCAGACTCGTAGTCGAGTACGGACGGCCATGCTCAACCGGAAGCACTTTACCAAGCTGTGGATTACAAGACCAGCTGCATGGACGTCATATTTTTAGCATGTGGTGTATAAATGATGCAAATTATTTTGTACGTTTTACACACATTGGTATTTGTGGTATGTTAGATTGCTTTGGGTAAAACAAACTACGAAAGTTGGGTCGCATTAACGCAGCCCCCCAATTAGGGCACCTATTATATTTAACCAAGTTTAAAGTTAAAAATAAAGTATCTTCGCATAGTTAAATGGTGCGTCAGACGGGACAAATTTGCCGCCACTAGATGGCAGCACTTGGAATTCATCTAACCTGTCTTAAAGGACAATTTAAAAAAGACGCCGGTAATGAGTAGCTCTCTGGCTCACATGCATACCACCTAAGCAGGTTGCGGTGTGGCCTTCACTCACGTTTGTGCAGGCTTAACGTTGAACTGGATGGTATTATGCAGTACTGGTACCAAGGTTGGCAGTGTTGTTAAGCAACATGCAACGAGTGCTTTGAATTGAAGGCCAACATTCTAGAAGTTGCACGTAATGTTTAAAATTTTACTTTAGCTTTGGTCTCCACTGTATAGCAACAGGCCTTCTTCGTAGTCAGACTGCAAATGAAGACAACACCTGCAACAAAACGTGTAATAAGATTAAGTTTCAAGAGATGCAGAATCAACTGCATCATGAATGACTGACACAACAAAGTTGGCTTTATTTACAAAGGCCACCCACAGGAACAAGACACACCAGGCAACTTTATTCACAAAATCACCATGACAATTCAACCGCAAAAAAAAGGTTCGGACTCGAAAATAAAGGCTTTTCTCGTACAAAAAGAAATGTACCTACATTGAGCAAGCTTCTGAATTCAGTGGCCATTTCATGGCAGGGTTGCACCAGGGTTTGCCAAAGATTAATTTCATCGGTCGCAACGCAGTCTGGTTTGATCCTTAACAGCTTGTCAATTGCATTTATGTGTCAGGCTACTTGGCTTTTGTCAACAATTTTGAAAGCATACAGCATTTCTTTACACTGTAAAAGGAAATGCCTGACCCTGCATGTTTCATATTACTTATTTGGACTTATTTGTTTGAGACTAATTTTTCAATTGCCTTATAGAGAATGTTTCAAAGTATTACAGTTTGCATGTTGTCATTTAACTCAATATGCACAATACTTTACATGCCAATGTTGAAAACAGACCACTTGAATTCAGTTCACAATTTAATACAGGTACAGAGACACACAGTTACAGTATAAACTTTACAGTTCACTCCACGTATTAAACAAAAAAAAAAAACACTTTAAAACAATATTGCACAACGACAGCACTGAGAAGAAAGAGGCATCATGCAGACAGTGTGCACACCCAGTGAAAAAGTGGAGGGAGGGACAAGTGCGGAAGGGATAAACAAAGTGATACTCTCCCTAAATGCCGGCTGCTTCGCCCTCGCCGCATCTGCACCCGCCTCATGTAGGCCGCCCGTCACGGCTGAAGGTTCGTTGGACTCTTCCTCTGCGTCGCACAACTGCAAAAAAAAAAAAAAAGACAGCACTCAGTTGCATGCGGTTCACTTCTGTCGATGTACTCCGTGACCGGCAGATGGTACTCATCTTCATTTGAGGAACTGCTCCCGTCCCTCCAACGCCACGCGACCGAGCCCTGCGACAGACATAAGGAAATGCGATTTTAAAAAAAAAAAAAGTGTGTACACTCTCCTTGTACATTTGATTGCCATGTCACCTCTGGCCAGTCTTGGCCAGTCATGCATCAAGCTCCTCTTCATCACATGGCGACTACTTTTCTTGGGGTGATTTCATCCTTTGAGCCCCCGCTCGCCAATCCCGGGTCTTGTGGCCTCCGTCCGCCGGCTCTTCGTTTCGTGCAGCTTCTCTTCCACCTTGCAAGACACAAGCACAAAAGTCTCGCTTGCGCGGTTGCTTGCCGTCGCTGCGCGTTTGCACTCAATCAAGGCTGCACAACATATTGGAAAATGAGTGATATGACAATATTGGGCCAGACCATTGCATTGACCAAAGTCATGCAAATACTTGGGATGGAAATTAACTATTTGATCTGAAGGCGATCAGTTAGATGTTAACTTTAACTAACCCTAACTTTAACTTAAAATACATGTCTAACAGACCACCATATGGCAGTTTTCCAATACACGTGCAGCCCTATACACGTCACCATTGGTGTCCAAACGGCAGCCTCGGGGCTATTTGCCACAAAAGGCCATTGGACACGGGCCACTAGGGGAGCGCCAAAATACAACTGATCAATGGCATCATCAAATATTAAAATATGCTGTTTACAAGTCAAATCATCTGTTCAAAATTTCACTCAGACATACAGTAGTAGTTTATCTTCATTTTTGCTGTGTCAAGGTCAGGTTCATCAAGACACCAAAATGTCGTAATTGATTAGAGTGTTTAATGAATTTGTGTCAAACGATTGGGAATTTGTTTCAGTATGGGGCCCTTAGACGTTTGGACACCACTGGTGTGAATTAAAAGGAAAAAAAAAAAACTTTCACGCATTGAGGCTGCGCAGGTCGACGCCTCCAGGGAAGCGGGTCTCCCTCAGAACCTGGCTGCAGGATATTTCAGTGATGCCACCCGGCCAGCCCGAAGCGTCCACTTCTGTCAGATCGTGTCATGTCCCAGTCGCCATCTGCAGAAACACAAACAATGTCAGAAACTCAAAGCGCACCCCAAGTTGTAGGTCACTTGCTTACTTGATCCCAGCGGCTAGCTACTCTTTGTTACAGTCGCCGGGTTGGGCCGTGCGTCCCCCCTTTTGCGTCCAGTCTGCAAAAGTCAGAACATGCAATGAGTTGTGCGCTGCTTGCGTCATTATGTCTTGAGCACTCTCGACCGGTGGTTCCTCACTGAACAGCTCGCTCCAACGCCGCCCTACACAGAGGGGATAACAAAGAATGCAAGTAGGACAGTGGTAGGTTAGAAAAAGACAAAATGTTACAATAGTCAACAGGTCGTATCCTAAAATTGGACATTCGGGTCCACATCAAAGTTTTGTTTATGTTTCCGGCACCTCGTGAACCGGCTCGCTCCAACGTCGCCCTACACTGAGGGGATAAAGAATGCAAGTACAACAGTGGTAGGTTAGAAAGACACAAAATGTTACAATAGTCAACAAGTCATCCTAAAACTGGACATTCGGGTCCACATCAAAGTTTTGTTTGTGTTTCCGGCACCTCGTGGACCATCTCGCTCCAACGTTGCCCTACACTGAGGGGAGAACAAAGAAAGCAAGTACAACAGTGGTAGGTTAAAAAGACACACAATATTACAATAGTCAACAAGTCATATCGCAAAATTGGACATTCGGCTCCATGTCAAAGTTTTGTTTGTGTCCATCGACGTGACGTCCTCCCCAAAGGTTACAATGCACCGTCAATGGCAATCCTAGCACAAGACACCGCTGCTCTTATAGCAAGATTGGGGCTTGGGTACCCAAGCTGGTTCCTCAACAAAACCTGAAACATAAAAGGGGTGAAACACGACAAGGATTTAGTTGTGTTGATCGGTGTGACGGACCAAGACGAGTTGAGTCAAGTCAAGAGCATTTCTATTGCCCAAAATCACAGTCAAGTCTCAAAGGGCTTCGCATGTGCAAAAATTGAAGTCCTCCCCCAAAGCACCGGCCGGCTTTCAACCGCTATCCTCGCACAAGACAAAGCTGCTCTGGATCCAGACAAGCCACAACCTCAACCACAACTACGGCGCACCTCTTAGGCAAGTCCAACCATCAGAGCCCCAAACACCTGCCCTCATTTCAAGGCAACCTTTCCGGCGTGCACCCATAACCAAAGGCAACCAGAGCTGCCCCCTCCTGGTCAAATGATCCCCACACATGACATGTCCACGTTGGCGTGCTACTTGATTCTTGACTGGGTGTGAAATTAGTTCTTTACTCTTTGCTCCTCTTCAACCCTGAAAAACATTCAAGACACCATTAATTGAGTGCTAGTAACTACATTTGTGCTATAGCATTCATGCAACATAGAATGACTTAGTGTCTAATCCAACTGGAAAGCAGAGAAATTAATGCTTGCTAAATGTTTTGGGGTCTGGGTTGTTCGCGTGTCGACTGGGAGGCAATGGAGAAATTCAGATGCGATTTTTTTGGGCTATATTTGCAGAGGAAAGGTTTGTAACCATTTTGTCACATTCGATGTTCAAACAAATTATTTGCAAATTAAACATTCACGGAAAATGAGTTCCATTAGACTGAACAAGCCACCACATTAATAGAAAATGGGAGGTGAGCAGTTAACATGTGCATATAAAACATTTGAAATACATTTTAATCAGGCGGGGCAGCACAAAAAAAACACTTTAGTGGAAAAAGAAACAAGCTCAATGTGCTAAATCAAACAAATGGAAATAAATTGTGACACGATATGCTCAGACCTCAACACTATTGTGTCCCTCGAGCGTGGAAATCCTGCAAAAAGCAAAATAATATCGTGAGAAACGGGATTTATTTGTTTGCTCATTTACCCGAGAAGGTCCCACGCGGTGAGTCGCACCTGTGCACAGCTGCACTTGATGAATCTGCGCAGGGCCTGCCTACTTTTTTCTGCGCATGCCCGCTGAAAGACGAAAAATTGTAGATATAAAATAAAATACTTCAAAATCACGCATACGTTTGTGAATCTCAAAATCACATCAAAATTACGCATCTGAATGAGACAATGTACTAAATGTTTGAGCGCGTGGGGTGAAAGCGTGCGAAAGCTGCACACTTTGAAAGGCGCATTTTACGTCATCTACTTACCGCCATGTTGGATATGCGTCACCGAACACGGTGGCGACCAGTGTTTTTAGGGCAGTTATGGTGCTTAAATTGATTTTCAAACTTCAGTAGAGTGGTAGCAAAGTAAAACATCAGGCTCGGGCTTTCAGTCGATGGAAGATATAGCTTCCCTAATGCACAAATTTGTGGCAGCTGCGCCAGGTATCGCGCACGCGCAGATGAAATTCTCCTGGACGGCAACTACATTGGGACAAAAAAAAATCTAGGTGACTTCAAAATACATAAGTAAAAGTCGTCAATTTGATAAAATCGAAACTGTATTAGAATTAAATGTGTGAGTTCGATATTCACAAATGAAAAGACATTGTTTTCGGCACAGAAACAAGAATTTTAATTAACGTCGCAAATTACAGTCAAATGCGCAAAGAATTTGGGGTAATACATTCCATTAAAGGCTGAGAAAAGTGCACTTCGGATATTTTGTACACCTTACGCACACTTGCACCTGCAACGCAAAAGCACAATTGAGGGGCGCAAAGGTGCAAGTGCGAGTGTTTGGACAAGGTGCTACTGAACAAAAAGTGCACTGTCTAAATTGACAATTTTTGTCCGCTAGAGGGCAGTATAAGCTAAAACAACAGGCGTATGACTTGAGGTATGATAGTCTATGGATAAAAAAAATCAAGTCCTCAGCAATATAACCATTATATATTTTTATTATACATGCAAATCCATCCATCCATCCATTTTTTTATAATTAAAAATAGGAACGACCTCAACAACATACCCTTTATATATTTATATTATACATGATTTTTCATTATTTATATTTATATATTTTGATTTATGATTAATGATTTATTTTACATATTATATTTCTTGTAATAATTATTCTTAAGAGCTTCTGTGTAATGATGAATTACTATGAGTGAGTTTACTTAACACTCAAACTGGATGTTTCCATTATTGGAAATTATTGCCAGATCGTAAACATGCTCAGCAAACATTGTTAGCGTGTTGGTTTTTGACAGTAGGGCCAGTTTTATCTTTAAACTTTAACCAAATCAACCTCTGATCTACTCAGTTTGAGGCTAATGATCAAACAAAATAGTGAAAAGAACTTTTTCAAGTCACAGCTCTTGGTGTTGTTTTGGTGGTTTTCACCCTCATCTAATCTACTCTAATCTAATCTAATCTTGGGCCTTCTCTCAGAAATCAGTATTGTCAAAGTTAACCTTTCACCCGAGCAGACGTGAGACTTCCCTGTTTCCTTTTAAATGTTTCAAGTTCTCCTCTCGTTCCAGTGTATATATTAGTCACGCTCTATGACTTCAGACATGATGTTAGTTGTGTCAGGACCGCAAATACGCCAACGGAATCTGCTAACCATCAATCATCATTTCACACTCACAAAACAGCTCAACGCAAAAGCCGCATTTGTGGAAAATATTAACGCGAAACTCGAGCATTACGCTGGCTGCGACCAGCTGACGTCTTGAAGAATGAATGCATCTTGCATGCAATTTGAACACAAATGCATCATGACACAGCACTATCAAGTCAAGATATCCTATCGCTGGGTCTCCTCCCTCACTGATTAACTGTATTCAGATGAGGCGACGTACACACAAGTCTGCACGGCACGCTGCTGCGACCTTTTTGAAACATCCATCCATCTAGTCATCCATCCCGAGCCACGTGCGGCTCATAGTTTGGAGAACAAACTCACCTCTCACCTGTCACAGTCCCAATGTCGGTCACCTGTAGTTCCGCCAGCACCCGGTTGTTGTTGTCAAGGTGCTTGAGGAGAGAAGGAAGAAAAGTCCACCTCATGTTGACAATTTCATGCCCCCTCAGCAACACACAGGTTTGTCTTCTTTATTGCCCTTTAAGACCCCTTAAAATGCATTACAACAGAGAAGGAAAACGTGTGGCTTGATGATTGACTACAACTTACAACCCTCCATTCAGAAGTGGCAACTTTGATGAGTCAATTCAACCTTGGGTGGATGGTTATTATAGTGAGATTATCATTTAAAAGCATTTAATTGTTCTGAGCAACATACATTACGTAAATCAAATTTCAAATGTCTAAATTGTCCAATGGCAACCTCAGATAAAAAATCTGCCTGACACAAGGTGGGGGGGGAACCAAAATGAATTATGGCGGACACCTGATGACAAGCGAGCTCACACACACACACATTACACACCATGGCTAGTGGTGCGCAACGTACACCCGAGATTGGCTTCTCTAGGCTATCACACTCCTTTCACACCTCACAGAATTCCATTACAGGGGGAGCCACATTCAATTATTTGGGGATTGGAAGACTGCAAAAAAATCACTTGCAGAAGACACGCAGACTGAGACACATGCTCACACTCGGAATACAAAACAGCAGTAAACACTTTATGACTTCCCACCTGCTGCTCTGTTGGCAAACTTAACCGTTGGCTGCGTACATGCGGACACTCATACTTTCTAGCTATCAACCAGCGATCAGTTTATCAGTCGCGCAGGATGCACTCTGTCAATAAGTTGCCATTTATGTTCAGGTGTTTCCATAGACATCAGCAAGACTGCGCAGATATGGCCTATCATTGTCAAAAAGTCATGATAAAGATTTATAGACATCTAGCACGATGGAAGATCTACTTTGAGATCAGCCAGTGTGTTTTCAACCCAAAGATAAGCCAATGTGGCCATGAACGTCCAATGACCGCCTCAGAGATTGAAGGTTCTGTTGAAGCACAGCGGTTCATTCGGTTTTATTGAGCAAAGCGGCATTTTTGGGTGATTATCTGTGACGCAGTAGAACAAGAGCAAAGTTAATTTACATGTCAAGGCCGGAAAATATTCAGGCCGACACGTGCGCTGTCATCGGTGGTGTAAATCAAAAGTGTTATTCGATGTTCGTGAGTGTATGTTAAACATTAATGAGCCCTAACAATGATCATTATTATCATTCATCCTTTCTCATGATGTGTTTATGATATTTTAGTGGACAGTAAATACGAGAAAATAAAAATAATATTTACACAGTACAACGGTCCTTTTAGTTTTCAGCGACAGGTCACAAGAGTAGATAATGTTTAGAAACAAAGTATTTTTTTCATAGCACTAAAAGGTGGGATTTGAATATCAACTTGAATTTTAAATATCCACTTTTTTAGGTGACACAAAACATTTGAATAGCAGATTATGTTCTTCTAAATTAACTGGTGCAAATTTCAGGATATATAGATGATCTCTTCATCGGGAAGGAGTGTGAAATTTAATTCTTAGGGTTTGCGTGCGTCTCACTTTTCTAATTTCCCTCAGCCTGTCAAGCCTCTGCTTTCCACCAACCATGACTAGAGCCCCCCCCCCCCCCACCCTCTCTCTGAGCCTGTGTGAGAGAGAGAGAGAGAAAGAGAGAGAGAAGGCGTTAGTGGTGCTGCGTTCGGACTCAAGTGGAGGCTGCTTGTGGGCTGGGTCACACTTGGACTTTAAAAGACACTCGCCGAGCTTGGTGACCAGTCAAGAGGTGCTTGAGTCAAAGGTGTTTTTTTTTTCATTTACACTTGCTGCTGGAAGGCAGACATGGACAAGTTTGTGTGTTCAGTTGTGTTGGTGCTGCAAGTGGTGCGGTATGGTGTCGCTCTGCCAGACAGATGGCTGCCAGGGGAATATTCCAACACGCTGGCCGATGCAGTCAAGTTCCTCAAAAACTACAACAGCACAGCGGAGGAGGTTTTCTTCCATAGCGTGTCGGCCAGCTGGAACTACAACACCAACTTGACAGCGTACAACTCTCAACTCCAGGTAAGGTCGCTCCTGGAATAGTTTCCTGCCAATGTAGTGTGTACACTCCAGATTTGATTTCCAGAATTTAATCGTCGGAAAAATTATAAGCGGCCAACATGCAAGCTTTTATAGATATAAACAGATCTTTTTTTTATTTTTTTTTATCGTTGTGGTTTTTCTTAGGGAAGTCATGACGTTAACAGTAGACTGCAGTGAGTTGCCATCACATGATGCCCGAGGAAAAAAGGGCAGTGGCACGCACCAGTGAAGCCAGACACTAAGAGAGTTTCGAATTATTATAAAAAATAAAAAAAAAGAGCTTACTCTCTCTTCTGAGGCTTTTATTGTGATGTCCATGCTTGTACAGCTGTCACAACAGGAATTCTCCAGGCTTGGAGAACAAGTGGAGATGCGAGCCCCCGCCACGCCGCGCCAACATAATGTGTCTTGAGGCTGTAAGGTGAACAATAAAAGTAGAACAGATCAGAAAGTGGGATGGGAAGCCATTTAAAGGCATCATTTTAAATGTAAAATGACCTTGCATAATTAAATGAAAGTTAGTTGGCTGGTTAAATGTTCATAATGGAAACCAATTAGTTCGCCGCTTTTACCTCTTGCTGGGAAAACCGCAGATAAGCGCGTTCGCGGCAGAAACACGGTCCAGCCTAATCACAACGTGTGTGCAAATATTTTCCCATTTGTGATTGAGTCACTCTTGACCTTGAACAGCATTGCAACATAGCAAAATGCTTCATCGGTCCAAAAAAAGTAAATACATCATGGGAACATACAGCGTGTTGATCTTGTGACAATTTAGGAGGGGATTGAAATTTTGCACCTGCACAAGCTTTTTCTGGGCAACAACAATCCACTATATTAACATTCTGGACATGCTGAACTGAAAATGTAATTCAGTAATTCCCCCACATTTGACGGAGGCCATGTTTATAATAAATAAAAAATAATAATACTGTTTATCCTGTGCCCTCACAAATTCCCAAAACTTGTTTACTTCCAAGATATGCAAAAAAAAAAACCAGCGGGCAGCAAATAGCGCCACGCTTCTTACGTGTCCTTCCCGGTGTGTTCAGGTAAATGCATCGTTGGAGGAGCAGGCCTTCACTGAGGCTTGGGGGATCAAGGCCAAGCAGGTGTTCACCAGCGAGGTGCTCAACACGCTAGAACCCAAAGATAAGAAACTGATGGGCAAAGTCATGGTTCTCGGAGCCGCCAACTTGTCTCCTGAAGAAAGAGGAAAGGTTGGTCTCCAATGATTTGGAGTTATTCTCCAGTGTTAAAAGGATTGACCGATGATTTCCTGTATGTGTTTGTGTTCGCAGTACAACACAATTCTCAGCACCATGGACAGTATTTATTCCACGGCCAAAGTGCATCCGCAGCCAAACGTCAGCTGGAGCCTGGAGCCCCGTGAGTAAAATCGATTGCGGCGGTTGAGGAGGTTCGCGGAGGAAAAAGTCTTCTTATCGGTTCCTGTAAGAGTAACAGGATGGGCAAAGTTACTTCACAGAGGAAGTGTTTTGAATGTTGAGTACAACGCTGGAACAACAGCGCGCTCATAGTGTTGAACTGTGGGGTGCACTGGGAACAATGGCCTGATGTTTTGTCTGCAACATAGCTCAGTGTTTCTCAAGCACTCTCATTTTTTTTTTTTTTTTTTAATTGGCCAAACCAATTTAAATTTGAACCCTCAAAATTGTGATTTAATATCTGATTATATTTATGTATTATTTAATGTACTTTAATTTTAATTTTAATTTTAATTTATTTATTTAGCCCATTTAAAAAAAATATTTATATGGTGTGTATTATTTATTGTGAATAAATAAATACATACAATTGTTCACCACTCATGCATTTGGTCTGTCATCCTCATACCTGACTTTGGAGGGAAAGGAGAACTTCGGCCTCCCTTGTCCAAAGCTAATCGCACGTTGTCCCTTGCAGATCTCAGGGACATCATGGCCACCTCGCGGAGCTACAAGAAGCTTCTGTACGCTTGGGAGGGCTGGCATAATGTGTCAGGTGTTCCCCTCAAGGAGCACTACCCCAAATTCGTGCAGCTCAGCAACAAAGCCTCTCAAGCTGATGGTGAGAAAAATACAACAATGTTCAAGAAGATATTATAAAACAATTTTTTGTAGGATTTAAAGACACGGGGGCAGACTGGCGCTCTTGGTACGAGACGGACAACTTCCAGGAAGTCATCGAAGGCTTGTATAAAACAATCGAACCTCTCTATCAGCACCTGCACGCCTTTGTGCGCCGACAACTCTACAAGCAGTACGGCGCCAAGTACATCAACCTGCGAGGACCGATTCCCGCTCATCTGCTGGGTACAACAACACTCTAGTGGCAATCTGGGAGGCGGGCGGGCATTCGGGGGTCAACACGCTCCAGCGCCAGCTTATCTGGTCACGGTGGATGTACATGCTTCAAGCAGGCATTTCCTATGGAGCCGGCCAGCGCGCTATCCCATAACAAGGATGGATTGTTGCTTGAGTGTGTTTTCTTCCTCGCCCTCAGGAAACATGTGGGCCCAGACCTGGAACAATATCTACGGCTTGATGATACCATTTCCTGACAAACCCAACATGGACGTGACTGGAGAAATGGTTAAACAAGTAAGGGAGGGGCGACGAACACCTTACAGTAAAATGGTTCTTTTGAGATCGATGCAATGTTTTCGTGTTTGGCAGGACTACAACGCTACGAAAATGTTTCGTGTGGCCGAAGAGTTCTTCACATCGTTGGGTTTAGCCCCAATGCCTCAAGAATTCTGGGACAAGTCCATGCTAGAGAAACCCGATGACCGTGAGGTGGTGTGTCACGCGTCTGCTTGGGACTTTTACAACCGCAAAGACTTCAGGTAATCAGGATTTAAAGACAGCTTTGGAGCAAAGAAAGATTATGGCGGGAAATACTTGTGTAGGATCAAGCAGTGCACCACCGTGACCATGGAGCAGCTCTTCACCGTCCACCATGAGATGGGCCACATACAGTATTACCTGCAGTACAAGGATCAACCCGTGGGCTTCCGTCGCGGGGCCAATCCAGGATTTCACGAGGCCATCGGCGATGTTCTCTCTCTGTCCGTCTCCACGCCCAAACATCTGAAGACTATCGGACTGTTGGAGTCGGTGACGTCTGACCCTGGTATAAGAGACGACGACAATCAGATCATGAAATGGAAAAATGTTCAACTCAAATTCCACATTGTGCTCCTTCAGAATCTGATATTAACTACCTGTTGAAGATGGCACTGGAGAAGATAGCCTTCCTTCCTTTTGGCTATCTTATCGACCAATGGAGATGGGGCGTGTTTGGGGGCAACACTCCTCCGGAGCGTTACAACTCTGAATGGTGGTACCTTAGGTAGGTGAATCTTATTCCTATTCAAATATATCACAAAGGCTTAAATGAACATTTTCTTTCAGCATTCAGTTTTGCAAAGCTAGCACAAATGTTTACACTGAGTAACTTTCCATGACTGGTTCCTCGATCCATCTGTTTTTTATTTCTTCTCTCAAGGACAAAATATCAAGGCATCTGCCCACCCACCAAGCGCACCGAAGAGCATTTTGATGCCGGCGCAAAATACCACATACCTGGAAACACGCCGTACATCAGGTAGCATCTTATTTTATCTACTGCAAAAAGTGTTTTTAAAATATTAGACTTGTGTGTGTGTGCGCCTTGAGGTGTTTCTACACACAAAAAAACGTGCAAGGCAAAAAGGAAATAATGCAAAATGGGAATTGAACGTGTTATTGTACACGGTGATCTTAAAGCATTCATCAGAAAGGCCGGTAATGGGATTTTCGACAATACCAAAGCTTTACAATAACAGGAAACTCTCTGCATGGATACCAGCTGCACTTAGTTAACTACAAAAGAAAACAACAAGTGCTAGATGAGGCATTTTCATTTCCAACTTGAAAGGATTGTTTTGTTTTTAGTCAGATGTCATTTGTGGGTTATGCTTGAAGGAAGCAATGCAATTTGTTATTGGTCTTCCAGGTATTTTGTTAGCTTCATCCTGCAGTTCCAATTCCACGAAAAACTGTGCCAGGCAGCCAAACACACGGGAGACTTGCACACATGCGACATCTACCGCTCTGCAGAAGCGGGGGCCATTTTAAAGTAAGTGTTATATCACGAGGCGGGTTAATTTCAGGAGAGCTGCTGCTGTTTAACAAAACACCTTTCTAGGAAAGTTCTTCAGGCCGGTTCCTCCAAGCCTTGGCCTGAAGTGCTCCAAGAGGCTTTGGGTACAAACAAACTGGACGCAGGTTCATTGATGAGATACTTTGATCCCATTATCAAGTGGTTGGAAAAACAAAATGTCGACGAGGTTCTGGGATGGCCTGACTTCAACTGGGTTCCACCCATTCCTGAGGGCTACCCAGAAGATATTGGTGAGAACCAAAAGTTCTGGAACCAGACGACATAGAAATCCTTCACGGTAGATTTCCTTGATTGTTGTCCGTGCAGATAAAAATACAGATGAGCTTGATGCCAAGAATCTTCTGGATGAGTATAACAGTACAGCTGAAGTGGTATGGAACGCTTACACGGAAGCCTCCTGGGCGTATAACACGGACATCAATGAAGCCAACAAGCAGATCATGGTGAGGCCTTGGCTCTCTCTCCGAATGGAACCGCTGCTAAATAAAAGCTAATTTTGTCCACCAGCTTCAGAAGAATCTGGAAATGTCAGCCCATGCTTTAAAATACGGCCAAATGGCGCGGCGCTTCGACACGGAAGACTTCCAGAACGATGCCGTCAAACGTATCGTTAAGAAACTCAGCGACATCGAGAGGGCCGCATTGCCGTCAGCGCAACTTGAAAAGGTTTTTTGTGTCTTACAAACATTTGTGACAGTCAAGCTGCTGCTCCAACTAAGCAAATGTTGATCTTTTAGTACAACAACCTCCTGTCAAACATGGAGACCAAATATAGCGTGGCAGAGGTCTGCAGAGAAAACGGCCAATGTCACCCACTGGATCCTGGTAAGAACCAAAACTCCTTAGTTGACGCCACAGTGAGCCAACACGTTATCTTTCAGACCTTCAGAAGATCATGGCAGAGTCCAGAGATTACGATGAACTCTTATTCGCCTGGAAAGGCTGGCGAGATGCGGCCGGCAAAGTGCTTCGCTCGGATTACCAGCAGTACGTCGAACTGGCCAACCAAGCTGCCAGACTTAACGGTAAGACCTGAAGATGACCATATTATAAAAGTCGATTATACAATCGTATTCTTCTCTCTAGGTCACAGCGACAATGGCGCTTTCTGGCGCTCTCTGTATGAAACGCCCACTTTTGAGCAGGACCTGGAGAGCCTTTGGAAGGAACTCGAGCCGCTCTATCTCAACGTCCACGCCTATGTTCGCAGGGGTCTGTACAATAAGTACGGCCCGAAGCGCATCAACCTGAAGGGACCCATACCTGCGCACTTGCTAGGTAACCTAGCTGGACCTTTCATTTAATCAGAAAAACCACAAGCTAGTCCGCTGTGGAATTCACACTCCAGTCAAATGTTTCTTTTGTGTGGCCACAAATATTCCGCAGTTGGCTGTAGATGTCTTTGGAATTGGGAAGGATTTTCTTTTCTTTCAAGAAACGTCAAGCGTGAGATTGTGTGTGACACCTCCACATAGTTAGGAATGAAAGAATTCAGCTTGGTGAATAAACACGACAGAGCGGAGGTGAATTTTTACGGCGAAATTGTGTCGCTTCAGGTAATATGTGGGCGCAGACGTGGTCTGGCATCATGGATCTGGTCATGCCTTATCCACACGCCACGCAAGTTGACGCCACGCCAGCCATGGTGGCAAAGGTACACGTCAAGTATAATGAAGAAATATTATGAGGAGTAATTTTTTTTTTTTACCTGCACCAAGGGCTGGGACGCCAAAAGAATGTTCCAGGAATCCGATAACTTTTTCACCTCTCTGGGGCTGCTGCCAATGCCAAAAGAGTTCTGGGACAAATCCATGCTGGAGAAGCCCACTGACGGACGCCAAGTGGTCTGCCATGCTTCGGCATGGGACTTCTATAACAGAAAAGACTTCAGGTAAAATAGAACCACCCATGTTTGAAAATGTGATACGACTAAACATATGTCACGTAACCCAGAATCAAACAGTGCACTGTCGTGACCATGGACGACTTGATCACCGTCCACCACGAGATGGGCCACGTCCAGTACTTCCTGCAGTATAAGGATCAGCCCGTGGCATTCCGTGAGGGCGCTAACCCTGGCTTCCACGAGGCCATCGGCGATGTTCTGGCCTTATCCGTGTCCACACCCAAACACCTGAAGACCATCGGCCTCCTGGACAAAGTGGAGAACAATCACGGTGAGTTAGCAGAAACTGAAATGTATATGTGGATACACACAAAGAACTCCTCCTTTTGACTTTCCAGAGAGTGACATCAACTTCCTGATGAACATGGCGCTTGATAAAATCGCCTTCCTACCTTTTGGCTACTTGATGGACCAGTGGAGATGGAAGGTGTTTGATGGTCGCATCCCACCATCTGAGTATAATAAAGAGTGGTGGAACCTCAGGTAAGAAAATCCCTGTTTGAGAACCGCTGAGGAACATTAATGGTTGTTTTTGAAACGCAGGATGAAGTACCAAGGCTTGTGTCCGCCCGTCCCCCGCACAGAAGATGACTTTGACGCAGGTGCAAAGTTCCACATCCCTGCTAACGTTCCATACGTGAGGTGAGTGTTGTTCTAATCCATCACTGATTAATCGACAAACATATAAGCATGTTTATGACAAGGAAATGATATGATCACCTCCTCCACAGGTACTTTGTAAGCTTCATTATCCAGTTTCAGTTCCACCAGGCCTTGTGCAACGCCGCCAAGCACGTGGGGCCCCTGCACACATGTGACATTTACAAATCAAAGGAGGCTGGGAAGCTTCTAGGGTGAGTGTACACTGCGAAACGTGAATCATGTCATAAATATAAAGTCAACGTGGTTATGATGACGCCTTATCTGCAGAGACGTGATGAAGCTGGGTTTCAGCAAACCTTGGCCCGAAGCCATGACCATGATCACGGGCCAGCCCAAGATGAGCGCCAAGCCACTCATGGAATATTTCGAACCTCTCATTAAATGGCTGGAGCAAGAGAATAACAAGAATAAGGACATTCGAGGGTGGCCCGATTACGACTGGAAGCCTTTGAGTAAGTATGAATAAGTCAGACATATGGGAAGCGCATCTTCTTCCGAGAGGAACTAGTAAAAAGATTTGCTGGAAGACTATTTGGGGTTGCAGTTTACAACGCAATCTTTCTCCTGCTTGTTTTCCTGATGAGATCCTGTTGAAAATTTGTGGCCAGATTAGATTGATGGGAGTGAACGAAAGCGCCAGGGAGAGACAACAGCAGCTGTTGTTGTTTGTTTGGACAACACGCACACACACGCAGTTTGGGTTTAGTCAGCACACTAACTTGCCTTCTCATCAGATTTTCATTTCGCATGAAGTATCGGCTGGCTGGTATCGGATCTGTCAAAACTGTTCAATAACAACAACATGCTTACTCATTGTTCTTTGCACATCCAGACGATGAGCCCAAGGTGGACTTCCTAGGAATGAAGGTAGACAGTGCATCTGCAGTTGCGGCCCAGTGGGTCTTGTTGGTCCTGGGTCTGGTCCTGCTGGTTGCCACCATCTTCCTAGCCTACAGATACAGGAAGTCAAAGAGGTCCAGCAGGTCGCTATCAACAATAGAGCTCAAGCAAAAAGACTAAAGAGCAACAGGGCAAAATGTGAATATCGCTGTGTTGTTTTTCTGTACAGTGCATCTGATCACATTTGATTTGTTTTGTTCAGTCTTGTATATTTACTGTACACTCCAATTATATTTTTTTGCCTATGCAAAATAACATTTTGTAATTTATTTGTAATATGTTAATATGTAGGGAGGATATATTTGTAATGTCATCGATTGTGTAAGCATTTTTTTTTGGGATGTTTCTTATTTCTACAATAAAAAAAAACTGACGGACTTTGTCATGACATTTGCAGAGAATTCATTTGACAGAACTGAATTACATTAAAACTGCACAGTATAAAAAAATCAGAGCATTTTTAGCCCCCCCCTCCCTCCCCCATCCATCCTGAGGAGTCAAAGGGGCCTCTGTTAGGTTTGCAGTTCTCAGTGTCACAGCAGAATACCTGGCAGCTCTCAGGTAACATGAGCAAAAGCAGCAAGGCAACATTTTGTCCCACCAGAGACGACTGAATCAATGTCTTCTTAGTCCAGCTTGCTTTCAGGTGCTGAAAGCTTCCCAAAAAGTCTTGGACGGCATTCCAAAGTCCCGTACAAATAAAACAACAAATGATGTCCACTCACTGGCCAATACACTAGCACAATCATTTTTTTTTTTGTTAATTTGCAAAATTAATCAACAAGTCAAACATATAATTTCCCTTGTATTAAAATAAGAAGTGCCCAGTGAGTGTACACTATAAGTTCATTCAAATAGTCAATGAAACATTTTAGCATAGCTACACATTGTCTGGTTCTTCACAACATGAAGCTTTGCGGAATCCAGTGTTGTGACTCCCTGTGTGAGATCATCCTAAAGTGATCTGCAATGTTCACACAAAACGGTAATAAATAATCATCAAGTCAAGGCCTTGGGATTCAAAAGCGGCTCCATCAAAGTGAGAGAATCCAACACATTAGTATCGCCGCTCTGTCTGCTGTGGCATTCAGGTCGCTTGTATCTCGAGGCACTATTGTGATTAAAATCATGGAAAAAAATTCACGGCTTCAATAAAAAATAAAAAAAGTCATCACGTGGGAATGAAAAGAATAAGAAAACGACCACACCAAATCCTGAACATCAAAACAAGCGGCAATATTCAATTTGCAACACTGCAGTCAGTAAGAATACTAAACAATTACAATCTCTGAGGCAAAAATGTTCCATATATTGCACGGAGAAATTGACAATTTTTTTTATCCAAAGTTCCTCCAGACCGAGTCCAGTGTTCTTTGGCCCGTGTGCCAGTCAGTAGTAGAAACGTTGCGTCTCCGTCCAGTTGGTGACCCAATACTTTGGGTGTAGCTCCTCTGGCTGAAATCTCACGTTGAACTGATAGCGATCGGCCTTGCGAAGTTTCACCCCGCGGTGCTTTGGCATTATCCGGTAGTAGAGGGATCGCTTGAAGAATTCAAGCTGGGGAGAAAAGAAGTGACACGAGAGACTAAGGCACAGTGAAGATTTAAAGGCGGCTTGAGAACCACATTTAGGAGATTTAGATTCTTTACAGAGACGGAGCGTCGGGAAAGAGCGAGGGGTGACCCCGACTACCCCCACTCGGGAAAAACGTGGAAAGAAAGCACAAGCGAGGTATACAGAAAACACTCATTCCCATTAGAATGCATGTAAATGCTGAGAGCTTTTAGAGAAAATTATAAAAGTGTTCATTTATTATTATCTTCAAGCTTATTATTATTTTGAATAAAGGTAAATATTTAAACTTTTTTTTTTTTTACACCAAAATTAAATACGAAACAACTTTTTGGTGCATTTTAGCAAAACTCTCAGCATTCACACAATGACAAGCAGCTTAAGTTCCAGCCTGAAAAGGAAGCGAGGAGATGTTAATTGACATTACGACATAATTACGCAGAAGCAAAGGCGTCAGAAAGAGCGAGGAGGCCAGACCATCACTAGAAAAGTTAAATCCATTCATGGCAGGGGTTCTATTACCCAAAAGCCCCACTGGTGTGTGCAGTTGTGGACCCATAGTGGGTCTCAGTAGTCCTCAGTCAGCCTCTCTGTCTCAGAGGGCTGGATCTTCATCTCAGCCTTCTGGGCTTTGGCCTCATACATCTCCCTCCTGCTGGCCCTCTGGAAGAAGCCACACTGCATGGAGGTGGACGTGAAAAAGTTAGACTCGATCGGGCCGTGCGAGTGTCCGGGAAGTTTTGAGAACTAGGTCAGTGGTGTGCTAGGTCCACTTGATAGACAGGGTGGGCTCACCTTCCAAAGTATAAGAATGATGATTCCTAGAAGTAGAACGCCTGCTACGATGGCAGAGATGATGATCCACAGAGGAAGTTCATAAGGCGTCTCCACCCGAGCCTCCGGTTCGATATCCACCGTGAACTACATCCGAGTGAAAGACGGCAGCCATTTTAAGTCTAGCTGTTAATGACGGTTGATAATTTCGACTTGACGTGCCTTACCAGAGTGCTCTGCCTTTCCATTTTCAGGGTGGGGGTGTCCGTCATGAGTTTCAGTGTGGCTTTACCTACAACTTTGATCCACAAAGCATTGGCAAAGTCCTGAAAGGTACACATCATATATTTGTTACTGCTCTCGTGTAAATATTGATTATTATTGTTGTAGCTGATAAAAGTACCTCCAGCATGGTGCTGTTCCACAAGCGAGCACGGACGTGAATCTTGGCTGAGTTGGTCATGTTCAACAAAGGACACGTAAAGGTCACGCATCTCGCCGTGCCCTTGGAGCATTCCTGAAAAACACAAAGAGGAAACATCAGTACATGAAGAGGGGGGGAAACTCACCAACTCACTAACTCAACTCACCAACAGGGCCGATTGTTTTCGCGGCGTGAGCAGCGAGAGGGTCGCTTGCGGCTCTATCGTCTGATCGTCCGACTCAATCTGCCTTTTGACGCGTTTCGCTGCATTTTCTGACAACTGCAAAAGGAACGTGGGTAAGGAAGCAGAGCAGACGGAGACATGACATCAGAAACAAAATGAATGGCTTTGATGAAGCCATCAGCCTCTCAGAATAGCATCCCAACTTCTATTTTCGATTTTGTGGCCCAGGGAGGCTCAAATGTGGTGAATCGGACATTGTTCCCCGAAGGACTTTAACACAGGCTTTTGCATATGAAGCACTTTCAAAACCACTGCTCAGACAGGCGCACCACTGCTATTAACACATCATGCATGCGGTGGGATTGCAGAGTGGAAACATCTCACACCGGCCACTACATTAGGCACACCTGCGTCTCATAATCAGGATGTCTTTCTATGAGATGGTCCTAGCTAATAGGAAAGTAGTAATTGACATCACTGTATGCTGTGAATGCTACATCTGATATGTTGGGGAGAAGCTAAGTTTAGCCTGGGTTGTTAGTGGGAATCAAATCTTCTCAAAGCTATTTATGTTTAAAGGGTGATGTTGTAAAATCAGTTTGACACATGAATGATACACAGGCATAAAGCTAAAAAAAAGGAAGCTCACGGTTAAGTTCAACGGGTTGATGACGTCTCCAGGCGGTCGACATTCGCTCTGGGACTGAGTCTGAATGGTAATCTGAGTCAGGTACAAGAGCCACTTCCCGTTGGATGCCTCAAAGGGCCACTCAAACTCCACAGCCAGGGTCCCCAAGTCCCCTAAGGGCGGCCCCCTCATGTTAACCTAGTGATAGAGGCAAAAAAAAAAAAGTCATGAAGTGAACGGACAGCCACAGTTCCTCTTGAGCCCTAAATAGCATCCACCCCCGCATACAGCCATGACTTGTTTCCTCAAAATAATATTAACCATCTGACAGTCCAAGGCGTCAACGAGGGAGTAGAGCTGAGTGGTTGAGGGTGACTCACATTGAAGGTGAACTCAAGTAGACTTCCCACGTTGCTGCTATTCACCATGGCCGACTCGCCCATCACCGTGCCGCCAAATTTAGTCTGGATGAGTGCATTTACACTGCACGGAAAGAGGTAAAAAAATAAAAATGGGTCCAAAAAATAGATAAAAATAAAGATTTTTTTTTTCTTTTGTTGTATTCGACTCACATGGAAAAGGAGGGGAGGATGGTATTCTCAATCAGCAGGCTGACTGGCACAGGAAACAGGTCGTTCTGCTCACTGAGACTAAAGAAACCAATCAAATGACAGCGTTTCATTCAAGCCTTTCTCATTTTTATCATTATTATCATAGCGTCAACATTTAAGCCCTTACGTCGACAGCAGCAGCTGAGTTTGGATCTCCTGCGTGTACAAATCTATGCCTGACGTCTCCAACCACAAGATGAGTGATACCTGTTGACAAAAATGGTTTTATTTTCAGAAGATGCCAAAAAAATAGTTCAAGGAATCCCAGACGCACCTTTTCCTTGCCTTTGAGTGGATTACCCAATTCACAAAGGACGGTGCCGTCATAGCGACATTCAACATCATGATCCTAAACAAAAAAAAATGAATTATTTAGATTTAAATATAAACATGCATGCCTATGTGTGTAAGTGTTGCTACGGTGTCATCTGCTGCCCCCTGTTGACCATACCTGGGACCTGACGGCAGAGTATTTGAGCGCATCGGGGATGGTGACGTTGAGCATGGCCTGGTGGGCGTCCTCAGCCAGCTTTCCTCTTGTGGGAAAGTTAGTCACCTCCACAATCAGCTTTATTATCTTCATACTGCTGTTAAACTGGAGGATTTGGGATTTGTCCTTCCTGGAAACATGAACCAACATGAAGCTTTCCTTTTTTTTTGCTGGAATTCAAATTATTCATTTTTTTTGTCACCGTGGAAAGGGGTTTTCCTTATTGTCGGCAAATTGGGCCGTCAGCTGCAGGTTGCTGGTGCACTTGTTGTCGGAGCCGCACTCCTTCTGGAAGTTAATCTGGTAACAAAGCAGGTTTGAGATTGAGAATGCATGCGGTAGCATTAGTGTAGTAATACGACCTTGTATGCACTTTGAACCTTACCTCACTTCTTTGGGTGAGTTTCTGGCCTTGACTGAGAATGGCAAAGGAGTCCAGGTTCTGAATGGCGCGTCTTGATTTGGCTTTTTGTTCATCTAAGGATATGTTGAGGGAAAAGACCACTGGCTCCAGTTTGTCCCTCACAGGGGCCTTAAAAGCAATTTTTAAAATGACAATCGATATCAAAATGATCTCATTCTGAGAACCATATAAAGAACGTACCACAACAGTCAAGCTGAGTTCATGACACTGAATTTGTGAGTCTGGCAGGGTCAACAGGCCCGTATACGTGTCATCACCGTTTTTCTGGAAACGAACCCGGGGGCTCCTTCTCCTATCAATGTCGGCCTCCACTGTGTACTTCACCACTGCCACGTGATCAAAAAGTGTGTTTATGTTCAAGTGAGACACACAATCATATGTGACTTACCGATGTTTTTCTTGAAGTTTTTGTTGCCGTTACTTAAGGTGAAAGACACGCAGACAGTGGCCATGATGCTGGGAAAGAAAGAAATTCAAATATATTAAAACACTTCAAATATCCACTTTGACCTTGACGCTCGCTCACCATGGTGAACTCCCTTCGCACTGATTAGGATCCACAATCTTTGGCTCCACATTGAAGTCCTTAGTTAAGTGGACAACAGGCCGAGTCCTGTCATAAATAAATAACAACAAATAAGCAGGATAAATATTTAACATCACCTTTATACAAATATCCCACCTTAGCAGTGCGATGCGGTCGTCCAGGGAGCCCACCAAAATGTCAGGGTAGCTGTTGTCATCCATGTCCATGCCTCCATTGATGGAGTAGCCAAACGTTTGGAATCCTCCGCCAGCCACCGACTTGCCCTCGATCACCTTTTGAGAGCAGATCAAATGTTGACAGCGGGCATGAAGAGCTTGAAGTGTTCACCACATTACCTGGCTGGGTTGTGCCGAGACTCCCTCTTTACTTCCCATCCAGATATAAACCTTGCCCGTGTCGTGGAATGGAGCTCCCACGGCAAAGTCTGCAGATAGAAAGACATGTAATGACAGTGAAAGGCCAGTAGAGGGCAGTTTGACACTGTTATGCACAGGTTAGTGCTCCACTAGCCGTTTTAAATTGACTAATTATGCTGTATAGCGTATTAAATAATGAAATTATTTATTTTGATTTTACATAATATTTAAAATATTTACTATGCTTAACCATTTATGTAATAAAATTACACAGGACGTGTTCAATTAACCAATCAAACAATTTTTAATTTTACTATTTTATGTTTACAAAAAAAACTAAAATTTTGTTTTAATACCACAGTAAACTGTTAATTCCTTTTAATTTGGCATCATTAATCTAATTTTTTATTTTATTTTTTTTTCACAATAAATTATTTAATAAATTTAATCTGCTCGCCTTGGAATCCGTCCTGGTTGATGTCACCAATGGCGGCCACTGCGTTGCCAAATGCGGAGGATGCCGGGCCCTTAAGCACCATAGTAGAAACGTTCTGGAAGGAGCCATTCTCATTCATATAGATATAAACGGCTCCTCCTTCATCCTTCTTGCGGTCAAAGTAAAACGGGGCACCAACAATTAAGTCATTCCAACTGCAAACACAGGAAAACAAAAATCTGCCTTAGAATGTCAATTTTTGTGCCCAACTGTCAGCCTCCATAAAGTTTGATTCATGCATGAAAAGAAGAGGCAGAAGGTGATTTGGCCATGATATCATAGCAAACACCTTGAACGGGCTGCTGACAGCTTTTCAACTCTGCTTAGATGTACTTCAGTGCACATTCCGCATAACACGACAGGTCACGGCCATGAAGCAGTGTGCCGGCTGGCTTTGAGAGCCAAAAGATAACATGACTGCAAGATCAACCTAGTCTGGAACTTTTTGGTAACATATAGATCAAATATTGTGATTTTATGACCACATACTTGTCATTATTAAGATCGGTGACAGCCAGACTGCTTCCAAAATACGAGCCCACTTGTTCACCAGGGATGATGAGCGCCGTCTCGATGTTGTTGTCAGTCTTCACCCCGAGAACCACGGAACCCTTGGACTCATACCTGGGGGATCCCGTCACCACTGTGTAGTCGTTAATACTCAGCAGGCGCTTCTCTTCAAGGACGGAATAACCTGCAGGGCAAAGATTTTAAATTGGACCTATATATAAAACTCCAGGGTGTAATAATAATAGTAATTATTTGTATTTCATTACAAAAAAAAAGAAAAAAAGGCTTAGAGCGGATCCTTGATGCACCTCAATGAATTTCCTAATTGAGCTATAATGACTTTAAAAAAAAATTCAGACAAATTACCAGACGTATGAAACAAACATTTACCCATATAGTAGAGTTTATTTTGTTTTTTCAGATTATATTGTTGTTTCAGAGAGCCAAAGTCTTTTTCGATGGAGTCCCATGAATTGGCAGGATCAGGATTTCTCCATATAACATGTACATTTCCTAGAGGAAACAGAAAAAAGTTATTCTTCATGCAAATAATCACTGTGAGAATAATCCATTTTGTTCCCGGCCGGCCGGGACTCACCTTGCCACAAGTAGCTGCCCGGGCTGCCCATGTAGATCTCGTCTTCCGTCATGCCGCCCGAGATGCCCATGTTGCACAGGCCTTCGTCTTCCATATCGGAAGTGGGGTCGCACAACTCGTAGGTGTGAGTCTGCCAGTCGTCATTGAGGTCAAAGGTCAGGTCGTTACTCCTCACGTAGCACTTTCCGATCATCCGCCGCTGCTCCCCTGAGCCACTTCCGAAGATCTTGACGTAGCGATGGCCGCAAGCCTGCACACCAAAGAACACACACAAGTGTATGGACACCGTGATTTTGTGACCGCATTGAATGGGAGACTATAAATGATGGCCGCCGTCTCACCAGTATGCGTCCGGACGACTGGACTCTCTGGCTGGCCACAGTCACGCCGAGCCACATGCCCTCCACCATCTCCGACGGGTCAGCTGTAAATGCGTCAAAAAAGTGGCACTATTAAAAAGCCGCTTGTCAATCATGTCCTTGATGGTAACTCTTCTCCTTACTCACTCGAGCTGACCAGATCCATTCTGGAACAGTCCGAGGCGTCCGTGGTTATGGGGCAGGAGTAGACAGCACCTGTTTCATTGACATTTGTCAGCGATAAGGATTTCTCTTTGGGCGCTCCTGCTAGAAGCCTGGACACACACACACAAGCAGACACACACAGAGTTGCAGATAAAGATGACAAGATTACATCGCAGTCTTGTCATGGTGTATGATTGTATACAAAGACGACAGCAGCGTGAAAAATGAGCCACGTGCAGAAAAGAAAAACCTCACGAAAGGTTGGCAAAACTAGATTATTTGGAGAAAAAAAATGAATGGCGTATGAAAATCTTTTTGCCGTGTACATTTTGACACGCCTTTTAACACAGCGACCTTTGAAATGGCGGTGGACGCGACAGCCCCACATTTATTATCTGTAGGAAGAAAGCGAGGACAAACCTGTTTATGGCGGCTGATCTGTTTAATCATGCGTGGAGGGAGGAAAAAAAGTCAAGCGACCAAAGTGAGATGTCTGTTTGCGGTTTCGAAGAAAAAAAAAAAAAAATCCCCCATAGACACCTGCAATCTTATCAGCAAAAGCTAGACACAACTACGTCCTCTCCAAAGTCTTTTGTGGGCAAAGACAGATCTATTTTTATTTTTTTAGATTACAAAGCAATAAAACGCAAAAAGGAATTTTAATGCAAACACGTTCCAACTATCCTATCACTATCACAAGAAAGATATGATCAGCCCTGAAACAATTATCTGGCCTTGGCGATGACAACTAGCTGGAGCCAAGATGGCCGCCGGTCGTGATTGGAGTGTCCGATAAATGAGATTCCATGAAAGTTTGTAGACATTGCTGAGTTACAGAATGTGTGGAATCCGCGTTTTGTGTTGAATACATTTCTCCTGTTATTGTCACCACCGAGCTAATGTAACACACAAAGTAGCAATAAACAACTTCAGAGCTGTCCTGACTCAGCCATGACAACGGCAAGTCAAACAATGAATGTTTGCCTCTCTTGCCAGCTCATCACCTCCTCATAAAGACGCTGACAAGAGCTCACGGGAGGGATGGCGAGCGGGCACCGAGCGCCTGCATTCCAAGTGAGTATACGGGACGTGTTGAAATCTGCCCTCTGCTACTCAGCAAGTGACTTGAACTACATTTATTATGGTTTGCACGCCCAGATGAGGTGAGAGTGGCTGCATTCTTCACATCACGACTAAGAGGACACCATTTATATAGCAGTCTTACTACCCAGGGCTCGACCCATCAATCAGCCGCACTCGGATGTGACCTTGGCCCGGTCGTATAAACATGTCGACGTGCTCCAAACTCTTCTATTATCTAATAACATAACAAAAAGCTACTAAGCAAAGACGGAAATCAGAACGCTTCCACTCGGCGAAGACTTGACTCCGTGTAACTGTCATAAATACATACATTGCTAGCCGACCAGTCAAAACAACACACTGTGTACACCTGACTCACACATGAACTGGCAATGGACAGTAACGCGACAACCTTCAAGAATTAAAATGGACTTGTAGAAAAATAAAATTGTGTGGTTTGAAATGGTGATCACTGATTCTGATGTTACGTCACACAATGCTGAAATATGAAAACATGTGAACAGGAAGTTGGCAACAGTGTGAAAAATATCTTGGCTCGGAGTGAACAATACAATCTTCATAGTCATTCAATTCAATTGAAGGTCAGGTACACAATAACAAGGGATTATCGCACAGACAGCGGCCTTCAACCACAAAAATGTAATCTTTCCAGTCATCCGCCGACAAAATAAACTGAAACGAGGAGCGGGATGAAAGAGAGCTCATAAAATGTGGACACCTTTGAATCAAATAAAATGAATCACATCCAATGACAACAAAAAATGGGTCACCTGTGTTGTTCCCACCTTGTCAAACGCTAACTCAGCTGGTCAAACATCCTGTTTGCAGCCCACCATCTGCCACCGGTGAAACAAACTCATTTCGAAGCCGGAGCGACAATTGAAACGCGTCACGGCAACCAACTAACGAGTTGACAGAACCATACCGTGTGTAAGCCAACACTCGTTTCAAGGATGAAAAATGGTCTGAGAGGTATTGAAGCATATAGTTTTTCTAGTGACAGGTGACCCTCATCCACCCGGAGGCCAGCTAACTTACACCGGCTTCTTTTCCGCACAGGAGCAAAAAAAGGAAAAGGATCTCTTACGGCTCTGCAGGTAGCCGTAATGAAAGCCCCAGACTAAGAGAATCTTCTCTGTGGAGAATAGCAGGAGGTGCAACATCCTGCTGGGATCTATTTCAGCAAGTTATTAGAGGCCGTCGTTCAGTTGGGACACAAACATGGACACACACAATAAATAGGGAGCCTTTTACCATGAGCTTGTTTGTGTTCGTAAAGCTTAGTTTGACCTGCTTAATGTGTTCTCACAGTAAAAAAAAAAAAAGGGGGGGGCGGCACCAGCTAATTAAATGGCGGACTTTTACGGCCCGGGGCGGATAAAGTCAGACAGAGGTGAAAAAAAAAAATTAATTTGGAATTTAATTGGAGATTTTTTGGGGGGGGTCTTGATGACACATTGAAAGAATGGTCTCTGCTAGGAAATGGAGTGAATTCCCGACAGATCATCACCATGACTCCTGTCTTGTCTCAACCTGAAACCTGGCAGGTTGTGACTGTGCACAGAAGGCTAATACATTCCACACATACCGTGGGGTCAGGGAACTGGAAGAGCCAATAGGTGGCCAGCTGACTGCCCGGTCCCTCCTCCTGACTACAAAAGAGAACAAAAAAAGCCCACCAAGGAGACTTGAATAGGCGACTGCTAGTGGACCTGTACAATCCAGCCTCAGGTAGTTCAACTTTGACTTCAAGCTAGTCCAAAAACTGTCCCCACAGAGCCAATATACTAGATTCAAGCTAATTGCTTAACGGTGTCAAGAGTCCATTGCATTTACTTTATTGCCAAAGTGGGAGTGTCGGTCGTGTCTTGACTTTCATCCCGTCTGACTCATCCCCACTTTTAAGTGGTAGTAGGACTTGTTGAAGCTGGTTCATGCGCTTGTATTTTTTTAAAAAGTGCACTCAATAGGATGAAACTAAAAACAAGTGTCATCATATATTTAGTCGGAGGAGTTGCTGGGGACCCTCCTCCGTGCAACTAGCATGTGGTCCACTTCTTGAGTGTCAGTCCACTGAGGATGTGTGAGACTCGATCGATAGCATGTCATATGGACACTGCTCCTCATTCTTCTCACACCAATGCACATCTTTGTCCCGCTTCACTGAGATGAGACAGTGATGCTAATAATCTTCCGCTCGGAAAGGCAATGTGTATCGGTTTGCCACTTTTTGTCGACTCCTCAAAGTGGAGGCGGGACGTAGATAACAGTAGGGGGCACTGTAATTGACCGGGGTTCAGGTTCTGACATTAAATAAACAATGATATCATTCATTTGGAAGAATAGTGTGCATGTCTCTCACACTTTAGAAAGTATGGTGGCTTTTATTTCAAAGAGGATAAAGAATATATGCCTGTGAGGATTGTCACACAAGTTACACATTACGTTTGTGTGGACTCCAGAATGGCTGAATATGCACAAAGAGGAGCTAAATGCACACTAAGACACGCAGACGCTCCACTTTGCCTGAGGCGGGACAATTTACCAAGCCCAGCTGTTTTACCTGCAGCTACGGAAAAAAAATCTCACCCAAATGAAGTCATTTAAGCAATTTAAACCTTAAAAGGGCCCATTGTTTTTTCTTAATCATATATTTCAATAACTTATAAACAGAGAATGTGTTTTTTTCTCACAACAGTTTAGTAGTGGAAAAGAATATGGCTGCTTTTCTATGTGCTCAGTCAGCTGTAAGGCGGCAGTATCTGGTTCCGCCCACTGGGTCAAAGCAGGTGTCAGTTGTTTCCAAGCCATCAAACCAGAAAAAAAAAAAAAAAGTAACTTACAGGTATTTCCTGGAGCCCTCCGTCTGTTCATGCATGGCTACAGACAATCCAAAGAAGCTCCCTTTGGTTTTCCCCTCTTTGATCACCGGGAAGCGCTCGTCCACGTTGAATCCACGGCACACGGGAGCTGCGTGGACAAAAAGCAGCAATGTGCAAAAAAGTAGCCTCGGGGTCATTTTGTTTCTTTAGAGCGGCAGGTCCTCGCCGATAGGTAAAAGACAGCAGGGACCTCCCAATGCAATAGCTGCAATCCCGACGTGCGCTCGCACACTCATTGAGAAGGTGAGCGCTTGCTCGCTCTCTCTCCCCCCTCCCTTCTCTCTCTCTCTCTCGCTCTCCCATTAATACCCAAGCGGCCCACCTCCACATGAGCTCTGTGCCTCTGCCCACCTATCGGCCGCACAAGTGATTAAACCCTTAATCCCCTAACAGAGAACTTGACGGGGGCAGCCAAAGTTTTTTTCTGACTCAAAAACCCGTCTACATTTCTATATTGATTATCAACACAACATGGCAGTGTGTACACTGGTAACATCCTGAATGCAATCCAGTCCGACGTGAACAGACGTGGAATGTAATTTGCAATTTACTGTATCTCCCAGTTTCCTGTCTTTCTTTTTTTCACAGACAGAAGAAATAATCTTTAATTGAGGTTAAGTCTCTTGCTTGCAACACCTTCCTGCTCACTTATGAATTTTAATCCGCAATAACTAGAGGAGGGAGAGTAATAAAGCCAGTAGGACATTGGATGAATGTGAAACACAGCACGCACTCGCTCGCCGAGTCGTCGCCCCTCCGCGATGACATAGGCGGCCGTTGCCATGGCGCCGGTGGTTGCTATGAAGCCAGTATGTT
Source organism: Syngnathus scovelli (assembly GCF_024217435.2). Lineage (NCBI taxonomy): Eukaryota > Metazoa > Chordata > Actinopteri > Syngnathiformes > Syngnathidae > Syngnathus > Syngnathus scovelli. The sequence goes on from NC_090867.1 coordinate 5,381,807, forward strand.
CTGGACAACAGGAAGACAGCGTGGCCCGTTTAAACTTCAACCAGGAGTCTCGCTGGGCTCGGATGACCTTTTCACAGGAATCAAACTTCATTTTGCGAAGCGAGCCCGCCACTTGTTGCGGCCTAATGGCGATCAAATGCGGGTCGAGACTGCAACACAAACAGAATTTCAGGCATAGTGCAGTCAGTATTCTTCGCTTGTAACTCGATCAGGCTGACATGGATGAAATCGAATTGCAGGAGAAAATCATCAAAGATTAATGTGCTCAATCTAATAATTTGCCAGTTCCTTCTTGGTTTGCATGCAATGAGATTAGAGCAAGGTGAAATGCATTTTGCACAGGTTCTTCAAGATTCTGGGAGTCCTTGAGTGGAGATTTTTTTTTTTCTTCATAATCCCAACGCAAATTAAACATGTATTTTTGGGATTCTTACAAGGTCTCTCACTTGCTCTTCAGGTCTCGGGTTTGCGAAAAGCCAGGAATGTTTAGCCTGAGGAGGAAGGTGTGGCTCGGAACTCTCCCACTGTCCAGTGGCACCTGTTTTTGGGTTTAGCTTTGGGCCTGACGGAAAAAGAGAGCTGGGAGTCAGTGGGACACACTCAGCATGTTGTGGAAACAAAACATCTTGTGTTATTACTACAGTACAAGGTACAAGTCAGACCATAAAAACAATCTCAGGGTCAACGTTACAAATGAGCAGTTTCCAATTTAAATAAATAAATCCTTGACCAATAAATTAGGATTTATTTATTTATCATAAGAGGTTTTGAGGAAAAGGCATATTTATTTTTCAGCGGCACAAATCTAGAAAGGAAATCCAATGTTTTCTCAAGATGAAACCCTCAGTCGGCAAATACAAAAAGAACAAGGCCCTAGAATTGAACCCTGTGGATCCCCTAAAGAACAACACACTTTGAAGATCACAGACAGTTTTCAACACTTATAGTTCATATTTGGGTATAATTGTAACTTTTTAGACTATTTTCTAATATGAAAATGAGGTCAAATGTTTGGTTTGACACAAAGCGCAAAAACCAGACAATAGATTCTCTATCTACCTCTGCATTACCAGTGAAAAGAATGTGTCATGAGTTAATGATTTATTGTAAGAAAAAAAATAATAAGTGCCATGGTACTTTGGAGGCGCTGTTTAATCATTAGGGGAGTTGCTCAAGACCAAATTCCTCCTTCTCTTATTCTAAATGAATCACACTGTAGATTGCGAGGGGGAGTTTTTTTTGGGCTGTGGACAAACTAGGAGGAGTGGGTGGTCGTGTCTGTGAAGCATGCCACCATCTTGACCTTTCGTTTATTCGTCACATGCACTCTCGCCGTGTTCTCCTCACCTTCACAACATTTTGCTTTATTGAAAGGTCAACGTCGTCGTGGTTGCCTCAGAACTTGATACTTAACAAGCCCAGCGTGAAGCCCACACAATGACTTCACGTCCTGCAATGTTTATTTAAGGCGCAGCTCTCGCAACTTCACATGTGGGGACAGATTTGGGTCCCATCGCTCACCACTCTTCCTTCAGATCGTTTTTTTTTTCTGTGCACCCCCTGTGAGTAGCGACTATTCTAGGCTGAAAAAGTCATTAGTCCTTGTGGGTTGTTTTTATCCTGGATGAGCACTTGAAGTCATCATCACCTGCCTGAGAATAACAACTAGTGTTTTTAGTCACACTTTGCCATATTTCCAAATTGGATGGGGTTTTTTTTCAAAGAGAAAAAAGGGTGGCAGAACGGGAACTCCCAACATGGGCCAAGCTCAGGCATGCCCGGATTGATTGCTAGCTGTTTTCACAAGGCTAGCAAATGACAAGGTGGATGTACTAAAGTACTGAAGAAAAAAAAAAAAAGTTTCAAATGCCAAGTTAATTTTCACGACATTACTCTTCATACTTGTCTTTAAGATGGGAAGTTTCTCCTGGACAGTGTTACCAAAATGTTCCCAAGTCGCTCGAGAGCAATTACATCTTGTCCCGAGTCGAAACATGCTCAGATTCAGGGTGGAGTTTCCTGAACCACGAGAGAGACAACATCAACAAGAGTCCAAATGTCACCACGGTTACACAATTTTTTTTTTTACTGGGATAATCCCTAAATGGGATGCTAACAAGGGGGTGAGGGGTCAAGATGTTCCTGGGAACGAAGACCAAGATTAAATTAGCACTCAAGAGAGATGGTTTGGAATTTGTAGAGGTTCCAATAAAGAGAATTTCACGAGGCATTCATCTGGCCGCACCAATGTAGAAGAATACGTCGAAGAACTAAGTGCAATAGTTGTAACTCTTGCTCACAGAAAAGTGGAAGTGGCCTGCGAGGGGTGCATTAAGCCGTTGCGGAGATGTTTATGTCACGCTTGTTTGGACAGGGCATGCCCTTTAACATGTGGATACATACATCTGTCTTCTATTTTGGATCGTGTGGGCAGCTGCAGGGTCTTGGCGGGAACACTCAATGCAAAAGTCTTACCTGGACCTCTGATCCGGATCACTGCGGAACACACGAGCCACCTGAGAAGAGAAAAAGAATTCTGTTTAATTAGAAGCTCCTCGTTTTATCTCGGGTCAGAAGGGGGTGATGAGGGGGTGGTGAAGAAGAGCGATAACACCCCCCCCCACACACACACACACACTCAGCAGAGAGCCTGACTCCCATTCAATCAGATCAACTTAAACTAGCCCGTGGCCATTCATTACCAGGACTCACTTAAAGTTTTCAAAGGGCGAAGGAATTGCGTCGTAGTATAGGAAGCAATTGTGTGGCCGTCATCCGCTCGTAATTGCAACATGTAAACATCCTGGATTCTGCGTAGTATGTGGATTATTAAAGCTGATTTATTTTTCAATAAAACAATAAAAGACAGGTGCAAGGAATTTATGTTATGACGCAATATGTGTTCAGTACTTCCTCATAATAACTGTCTTCTATAAGCCCCTCCATATGGCGCAATAAAACTGGCTGCCATATTTTTACCTGCAGGCCGAGTATGAGAGAGCCTGAAGGAGATGCAATTGAAAGTGGAATGCAGAAGGTTGGGATTTGAAAATAAAAGAAATGGGAGGAGAGAGAGAGAGAGATTTTGTTCCCCAGTGGAATTTTTGATAACTATAGTCTTTATCGTTCAAGGTCGTGTGAATATGGTTGGACTGTGTTTTTTTTTTTTTTTGGGGGGGGGTCAACTGAGAGTAATCATCTGCCCGTTGAAGGTTCAATTAATAGTTGTTTTAATAGTTTTAGGGTTTAATTTATAAACTTAAGTTAGTTTCAGAATGAATGCATTGTTCGGCTTGGCGCATTGGTTCAACTCTATTTTTGGTTCATTTGCGCCATCTACTGGATATGCGTGCGAATGGGCACTTAAAATTTCTGTGACGTGACTTTACTGTTTTTATTCATTTTTAGACATCCCATCAGTATTTTCTCTTCGTGTCGGATTGCACATTATTTTTTTAATGATACATGACATTAAACCTAAAGTAATTTTTTTCTAAAATTTGAAGACTATTCAACAAATGTTTGGGGTGTTGGTTGGTTTTACCGCATAATCCAAAATAGTTCCTAGATGTGGATAACAGGTCCATGGCACCTGCACAAGAAGATCACTTTCGAACACCGAACTATAAACAGTGACGCAAACATGCTCCACTCCATGTGAAGTTGCACTGCGCTAATCCACCAACAGAGGGCGTTAGAGTATCATGAAAGAGTTGACTAAGCAAGTAATGATTGTTGTTCTTTAGAAATAATGGACGAGATTATTAAGAAAGAGTGCCGAGTGTGTTACATTTAAGTATAATTTATCTAATTTACGCACATAAAATAAAATTATATTCATCACATTTAGTAGAGTGCGCTGCAGGGCAGAATTTCACCATGAAAATAATAGTAGAACTCAGAATTAAATTTAGCTTTAAATATTATTAGCTAAACTTAATCAACATTATATAACCATTCCACCTTTTTAACACGTCCATTTGTCCCACCCACACCCCAGAAAAAAAGCAAAACACACACCCGGCACACTGCCGAGGAATTCACCCTGGGGGATGCATCAGCTGAAGCAACCTTTTTTTTTTTTTTTTTTAACCTATCCTTCCTATCTCGCTTTTTCTCACTCCTGCAGTTGACTCTCGGGCCTCTCCAAACACTTTTGAATGACAATACCAGGCAGCAGGGAGCCTTTTCATTTAAATGAACTCAAGTGTGATGTCCTGGAAAAACATTGCATAAAAACATTAAGGAGACAGTCTGGTGATGAGATTAGTCTCTTAAAAAACAAACAAGAACAGTCTACTACCTTTAAAGTTGTGAAAATGAAATACAGAATTAGTGTAGTTGCAGGATGGATGAAGTCTCTAAAGAGCTTCAAATGTTGTGATTTCTCACCGCGAACAGGTAAATGCAAATGGATCATTAAAAACTCAAAAATTCAAGACGGTGAGGTTTGCGTGCGGGCGTGCTTGACTTGAAGCCTGCAGGGAGGGGGGGAGTAGTGTGGGGTAGTGGTGGAGGGTGCAGTGGAGCCAATAGGAGCGCAGCATCCCACCCATTTCTCTATAACTTCATGTCACAGACACCCAGTCATGCCACAAGCAAGTTCTTGCAGCTACAAGACTTTAAGTGGACTTTGCCCCTGAAAGAAGCTCTCTTCCTTCATCCACGCGTGGATTTATCCCAGCAAGGGAGTCCCCCCTCCCAACCCAACCCCCCCTTCCACACAAGCATGAGTACCGAGCAGCTCTACGAGAAGAAAATCTCCAGTATTCTGACCGACCTTCCCGGATCTATGAGCTCCCACCCGAGCTCCAAGGACTCTCCGACTCTGCCTGAGTCCTCCGTGACGGACATGGGCTACTACAGCACGGCGCAGTCGGCCCACGGCCATCCCGAGTACTACCAGGGTCAAGCGTACGGACAACCCATGAACTCTTACCATCATCACCACCAGTTTAACCTGAACGGAATGGGAGCCGCTGGAGTGTATGCTACCAAATCAGAGTACCCTTACACGAACAGCTTCAGACAGTACGGACATTATAACAGAGATCACCTGCAGGCGTCACCTCCCAGCTCAGGTAAGGAAATGACCACTGAAAAGAGAAAAAAAAAAAAATGCATGTTTAGTGGTTCACAAGGGCTGATTATTATTATTTCCATTTAAATGTGATTCCCATTTGTTGCTTTGATATTTTAGTTAAAGAAGAGCCAGAGCCGGAGGTCCGCATGGTGAACGGCAAACCGAAAAAGATCCGCAAACCCCGAACCATCTATTCCAGCTATCAGCTCGCTGCTCTTCAGCGGCGCTTCCAAAAGGCACAGTACCTTGCTCTGCCCGAGAGAGCCGAACTCGCGGCTCAACTGGGACTGACCCAAACACAGGTAAGATACCCGGAGCAATAGACAACATTTATAAAAAAAATAAAATAAAATGAAAAAAAAAATAAAAAAAAGAGGGGGGGGAAAAAAACCTGGATTTCCTGGATGTAAAAATAATAATAATAATTTTAGAAAATATGTATTTTTTGGGAAGAGGGGGGACTAAAACAGTCATTTAAGTTGAAGCTACAAATACAAAATGAGTTAAGCAAACCAAAATAATTTGCAGATTTGATCATCTTTAAAGTTGAGGAACTATTAAACTTTTATTTCTTGTCAAATGTAGGAAAAACAATAAGCAAAACTTAGCATTAACTTATAATTTAATCATTTATTGCCTTGACATTTTGGCTTCAGTCACTTTTTATTTTTTAAACAACACTGTGGCTCTTAAACGTGTTTTAAAGCATTCTATTTCTTTCTCAGGTCAAGATCTGGTTCCAAAACCGGCGATCCAAATTCAAGAAGCTATACAAGAACGGCGAGATGCCCCTAGACCACAGCCCCAACGCCAGCGACTCCATGGCGTGTAACTCGCCGCCCTCCCCCGCCGCCTGGGACAGCGGCACCCCCCAAAGCGGCACCCCCCTCAGCCGAGCTCAGGTGCCGCAGCCGGCGCATAGCTCGTCGCCGCCATACATGGACGATTATAGCAACCACTGGTACCAGCAGGGATCCCACCTACAGCATCCGGGCACCGTGCACCACCCCGTCCCGCCACAGAGCGTGGGAGCTGTTTATTAACACGCCAAGACTTTTTTTTTTTTTTTAAATCATCAAGGTCTACCAAAGAATGCATTGAACATTTGGACCGGGAACAAGCCTGAAGATGATCCAGTCATCCACACCAGAACATTTTCTTGTTCCATTCACAAAAAGGGATTTGTGATCACTTGTAGCGACGTATTTAAAGGACATCTGACGTTTTTTTTTTTTTTTAAATAATTTATCACCTCTGTTATATTCCCCATGTTTTTTTTTTGTAAAGATATGCAACTTTATTTTTGTTAAAGTGTAACCACGCAATAACAGAAATAATTTCCCTACTTTCAATAACTCATGCCAAGCGTCACATTAATTAAACTCAGGTTATATTTATAAGGATTTGTACAAAGCGTCAAAGGCTGTAAATACGTGTTGATATAGAACCACTATTTTGATCATATTTGTTGGAGCTACACGATTGTGGTTCTCCCTGTAGAAGTCATTTTATATTCATGTCGTTTGCTCACTCGTTGCCTTCTTGTCCTTTGAATAAAAATGTTAATTGCACGTTGTGTTCAGCCCCTTTATATGGTGATTTTTTTTTTAATTGTAGTCATTTAATAATATTTAAGTCGTCTGGTTACAAAATATTCTCATCAAATTTTAGTTTGAGGGAAAAAAAGCAAAATAATAAAACTGTTTACATTGTGCAGGTGTACCTAATGTAATGTCCGACGAGTGGTCACTCAGTTAGAAATGATACTTTAAATTAAAAGCATAGGAATTGTTTTTAGTTGCCGCGTAAATTTAAAAGCAGATTCAAAACAACCTCGCTGAGGTCACATTTGTTCCTTGCTTTATTTATTTTTTTATTTTTTTGTTTAGGGTCAACCTGCTCACTTGACTAGTTGTTGACAGCGCCGAACAATGCTGTTGACGTCAGAAAACGCACAACAACAACAGAAAAGTTTTCCCGATGAGTGTGTTCTGGCAGCATTGACATGCGCTGCAGTAGGAGGCGACGTAAACGCAGACACGCTGGAGTCGCTCGGTTTTTATTGCGTCTCTTTCGGCGTGTGTGTGCATGTGGGGGTATTTGGGCCAGTGGGGAGGGGGGGGTCTTAAGTCTTTCTCACTGGACGAGCGAAAGATAAGTCAAATGAACTTGTATGACAAAATAAGCAGATGTGAATATTTTGCAATCTATTAATTCTCATCAAGAGGTCATGTGATCTCCCAGAGTTGACCCCCTTGGCCGCAGCGCCCGACATGTGTGGTCCTCGCCCGGAGAACCATTTGTGCTGAAGACAAACGCGCGTGAACGTGTGGGCCCTTCACGTTATCTCTAAATATGAACAAGTGGAGTGAAGGTGAACTATTGAACTTGAATTTGATCCTTGTACGGTGAGAAAAAAAAAATCACTTGGTGCTGAGTTCCCAGTGAGACTTTTACCTCGGTCGACAGTCAACAGGACAGTGTCAGCGCCGGTCTCTCGGGAAGGGCAACGATTCGGGTTGAGGTGGAGGTCGAGAGCTCCTTGGTAAGGCCGATGCGACGACGGAAAGACTTCCAGCAGCTGTCCGGACCGTAGACCCACCGGGTCTGGACTGGGCCTCAAATGGTGAGCTTTGCTGTAAACACAAAAGAAATATATGGATGAGGAGTGGACAGCTGTGAACCCAAGTTGACCCTGGGCCAGCTCGGCCACACAGTCCACGTCTCAGAGTACATGGTCAAATATATTAGAAGAAAAAAAATAGTTTTGAATGTGATTTTGTGGGAAATCGTCATTTTTGGCGCGCCTTTTTTTTCTTGTTCAATGTTTGGGATGTTTTGAATGCTTGTAAGCTATACTTTTTTTGTTGGATATCGTTCGACTAAGTCATAAAAAGATCCACATCATAGTGACTCCCATCCAACCCTTCCGGGAACAAAGAGCGAGTCTCCATCGCATAAATCATGACGTTGGAGGGTGAAGACTTGAGATGGAGATGCAAAGTAGTGATTATGGTTTGGGGAAGTCTCCAGAGAGAGCGTGTAAGTCAACATAATGTCATCTGCAGCGATGTAAACACAATGGTGTGTTTGTGTGTCCTCCCGACGCCTGCCAAAGTTGATTCCAGCCTTTGAATCTCGGGAGGATGCCGCATCGTGTCCCGTGGAAGTCAAATTGTGGAAGAGCAAATTGTCACGTCATTGCTGTTAATGATGATAATCACCCTGCTTGGGTTCTTTATGACATTTCCCCTTGTATTGCGAACGCACAATCATAATTACTTAGATTCATCCGTCTAATTCCACAAGGCATCGTTCTAATCTGGAGATGTAAAATTGCCTATCATTTTCCCAGACGTCTAATCGCAATGCTCAACAAGGCGCATGATTGTCATCAATGAGGAAAGGCTTTGCATATTGCAGTGACAGGGAACTATAAAGAGTCACGTTTAGGCCGCTCCAATGTGACTTCTTCAGAGCTTCCTCAAAGAAGACACAATTGAGCTGCAAACAAGGTGAGGGTGTCCTAAAAGAAGGTTTAAATTAGGTAGAATAACAAACGAGTGAGCGCTAATGTTAGCTTTGGAAACAAGTGTTTACAAAAACTAATTGCTTATTATTATTTTTTAAAGGTGCCTATAACCAGAAAGCATGACGATAAATATCGCAAACTGCTGCTATAAAACGTTGAGTCAAGATATTTGTCGTGAACATAATTACACAGGTTATTGAAAATATTTGAGCTACAGTTGAGCTTTAAATATGAGCCCGTTTGAAAAGAAATTGACAAAAAATGTTAAAATGTCTGTTTTTCCACACAGCTGTTCCCCCAAAACTGCAGTTTAATTCTAACATCACTGTGACGCACAATTTTACTAAATTAAATGTGTATAGTACTACAGAAATTATCATGTGTATTAAACTGAATATTTTGTGTGTGTATATATATATATATATATATATAAATAATTAGTCAAATTTTTTTTATATATATATATATATATAGAAATAATTAGTAAAATTATATATATATATATATATATATATATATATATATATATAGACAAAAAAATTATGTATATATGTCTAAATACACACATTTACACATACTATAAAATAGACATTTATGCATATAAATAAATACATATTTACTTGGATTTTTTTCATTTATTATCAGTTAACTGAATGTAATATTCAGCATAAAATGCTGTTTTGTTTGTCAAGGTAATAAAACACTGGATTCGTCACAAGGTCATAGCAGCAGTTAATTCATCTTTATGTGTTCAATACAAAACAGAACAGAGACAGTGTTTTATTTGCAGTTCACACGGATTTGTTGGCTTCCATTCCAATGTCCGCTTGCTGTCGAAGCCGGTGAGATATTTGGCGAATTTCAAGGAGGCATCTCGGCTATAATTGCAAAGTCACAACAAAGCTCATCTAACATCTGTTTGTTAGCTTAATACTCTGAGTATGTGTTCAATGGAGAACGCCTCTGTTAATAATCATGCGTGCGATCAGTTCCCAACGCATTCATCCAGGTCCTCTTTGGTGTCTTTGAAATGTTTCGTCAAATGACGCGCAAAATTAGCGCGTAATCCAGCCAGACTCGCACAATCCAATAATCCTCCCTCACATCATCTGATGTCTGGACATGGCCTCCTGGTGAGGATGTTGGCTGGGGTACCAGTGGCCCAAATTGTTCATGTAGTTGTTGGGGTACATGGGGCCTCCTGCTTTATTGGCCTGCATGGACACGTCCCAAAGTTGCGGCATCCCGTGAGGCGAGCACGGCGAAGGTGAGCTGGTGCTGCTCAAATGCTCGCCCTCTGCCCCGCTCCCGTGCTTCATGATTTTTTTATACTTGGAGCGTTTGTTCTGAAACCAGATTTTCACCTGTAAGAGGGAGAAGAAAAAAAAAAGCACAATCTTGACTATTACAATGGAACTCAAGAAAATACATAATGCTATCATTTTTATTGACACAGCAAGAAAGGTTTTTAATAATTTTCTTTAGGTGTGCCGTTGTTTGTATTAATATTAGAAATATTAGAAACCATTCCTACATCTGTTAGTGTCAAAACTCTCATTAAATAAATTATCATTACTCAAATGATCAGGCCAACAAATGCCGCCGAGGGTGATATTTTTGGAGAAATAAAATAAACTGTGTATTAATGAGGAGATTTATAGCCTTGGCATTCTTACACACAATCAAATTTAATGTTCACTTCATCCCAAACCAATTTCAGGTAGCTACATGTAATTAAACAGCCTCCAATTATCACACCTATAAATAAAATGATCAGATCTAATACTAAAGGTTTGTGTGTTTGTTCCTGTGGTTAAGTGAGTTAATCAAATCGTGTAATTAGTGGAGTAAATAAGTCACATCAGTCAGTTAGGTCCAATTACAAATCACAGCAATTATATTCTACCTCCCCCCCCCTCCTGCATGCCTGGAATAATCGCTGATCTTTTTTACCTGCAGGGCAAGTTGGTATTTATTTTTTGTTGTTGTTACAAAACTGGTACTAGTGCATCTGACTGTCTTGGGCACCCACCTGAGTCTGAGTGAGTCCCAGTTTGGCCGCCAGGTCTGCACGCTCAGGCAGGGCCAGGTACTGAGTTTGCTGGAAGCGCTGGTGCAGAGCTTGCAACTGCAGACTGGAGTAGATGGTGCGGGGTTTACGGATCTTCTTCCCTTTGCCATTTAAACGCATGTCCCGGCTTTCTAGCGCGGGGGACTTGTCGTGATCTGGGAACCAATAAATAAAAAATGAAATAAATTGTGCAAATAATACAAATAATGGTGCACACCTTTAAGACCCTTAATTGATATTTTAAAATATATTTATAAATAATTTTCTCAGACCCTCTTTAGACCCTTAATATAGTATAGCCAGCATAATTTGAATTAGTGCAATCACGGGTAATTCGTGCATCCAAGTATGAAGATTTTTTTTTTTTTCTACATACCTGCGTGCTCTAATCGTCCATGCAGGCTCAAACTGCTGCTGCTGGAGCTGCTATTATTGTTGTGCTGGTAGGACATGTAAGCAGACTGGGGGTGAGAATTCGAAGCGCCGGGGTAGGCGTAACCCAAAGAGCGGCCATAGGACGCGCTGGCCGGGAACGAGCCGTCGTGCTGCGAATTGCCAGCAGCGTGGAAGCCGTGCACGGGGTAAATGTGAGCAAGCCCCGCGGAGCGCTGCTGGTGAGCCGGATGCGCGTGTCCGAACTCGAGAAAAGCCGATTTGGACGGGTCGGGGCCATTGAGGGTGTCAGGCATGAGAGCCATAGACATCATTAGAGCGTCCACACGGGAGAAAAGATGGTTTCATGAGTTCTGAGGAGGAGAACCTGTACAGAATCCAGACGAAAATAACGAAAAGATCCAAGTGCGCGCATCCACAGCGCCCCCCCCAAAATCCAATAAAAGCCAAGTTTGTGGAGAAAAAAACAAATCTTTCCAGCTGACAATGCTCGTCAAACACCTCCTGCTTGCAGCTTCAACACACAGCTTGTCTTGTGTCTTGCAAGCTCTCTCTCCCTCTGATTGGCCTTCAGCCGCAAACTGTCACTGGAGCTCGAGGAACCTCATTAACATGCGCTAAAACGCGGCTTTGCACGGGCACGCACAAATGTGATGCAGGAACCTCCTTCTATACAATAGCAAAAGATTAAATCATCTACGTCGTGTCATGTGCTGACTGACAGAAGTTCCAGTCCACATGTGTCCAAATAGCGCCTCAAGCGCGCAACGAATATGAGTATTTTTTATTGGCTATTAATATTTTATTGAACAGAAATCCCGCTGGGGAAAATTGCTATTTGAAGTGAATATTTGTAACCGCGGGTATTTTAGTAAAAGGGACAAAACAATACGATTCATGGAACTCAGCACGAGACAAGACATTAATCGAATTAACGGCATAAAATCAAAATCAAATGGAATGTCCTGATGTTAGCTTAACTATTTGTATTTTGCTATACATTTAATCTTTTTTTTTTTGCTTTTAAATGCATTTTTTTCTGCAGACGGAATTTCAAAACTTTATATTAAAATCACTATAGCCAATCGGGTGCCATTAAAAACAACCCCATTACGATAATTTAGATTCCACAAACAAAATAATTTACTAATAAATCGCCTTGAATAGCTACAATATAAATCTCAGATAAAATTTTGCAGTTTGATTTTTGCATTTGTTTCCCTTTGACACAAAGGCCAAGCGACATTTTAAATGGCAAAATGTTGCGTCATTTCGTAATACACGCGCCGTATTTGCAGCTTCAGGTATCAAATAAATGCTAAATACATTTATTTTCATACGTGTTACGTGTTTGTTTGTTTTTTCCACACCATTCCCGTAACGGGATAAAAAAAAATCGTGGCAGAATTACAAACGGACTCGCTGGCTTGCAAATATGTCACGCAAAAAAAAAAAAAAAAAAACAGCGACTAAACACGTAGTCCGTGTGCACTAAATGACAACGTTTATAAAATAAATAAACAGTGATGGGGAAATTGAGAAAACGCGGATGTGGCAAAACAGGGTGGGAAAGTTGTGCAAACTCAGCAAAAAAAAAGGCACATACGCAAACAGAGGATATGAGTGTAAAAAACGGAATCTTCAAAATAAAAGTAATCCTGTGTTCATAAATGAGCAAATAGAAGAAAACACAGGGAAAAGTCTATTTGTACATCTAAATAGAGCCATCATGTGTTCGCGCCTATGTACAGTAAGATATGGTCGCATTCTCAAGAGCGTTTGGTGGGCAGAGCGTTGCTGCCGTGTTGTCCAAACCCATCATTTTGGTCAGGTCCTACTAAAAGTCTGCCTGCAGCCACACAGCAAAGGCCTGCTGGGAACTGGAGCACTTCCCCGATCCTCAAAGCAGCCACTCAGCCAAAACAGTCCGCCAGGACAAAGCCACAAATTATTATTATCATGGAACAATTTCATTCACAAGTTGAAATTTTGAGGTCCTCTGAAATGAAGTGTTAACACAGATCTACCCTGTCACTGCATAGGAGCTGAGATGCCAATAGGAGAAAGGAATCCAGAACTTGGATTTCTGTACCAATTAACTAGAATCCCTAATTAGAAAATAGGGTTATGATGAGCACCGTAGACCTGACATTCAAAATGCACTTAATTTCTTACATGCAGGTCAGTCCTGCAAAATTCTCAACACCTACAAAATCTCCTAAATTATGTACGCACGCGCACATAGAGGAGGACGGGAGGGCCTGCCAGGCTTGTAATTATGTCTGTACAAGGAGCCAAGAACAAAGACGGGCCCTGCAGCCATGGGGAGAAGGGATGGGTCCACGCCATGTCTCTCTTAACACAAACATTTTCTAACCAGTCAGCGCTCCCGAACCTAGCCCAGACTCGGTGGCGTCTCCTCCACGAGTCCTGCGTTGGGGCGTGTTCCGCGCAGGTGTACACTCATACACACACGAGCTGAGTTTTTCCGTCATGTGTCTGTGACGCAGACTGACAACATTCTTTGTGCATTCCCAAACAACTGCAGCAGCTCTGATCTTCCACGCTGGCACGTCATGTTTTACAAGCTCGTCGCAAGAGGAGACCCACGTGGAGCCATGAGGCTTCAAGATGGCGGGCATAAATGGAAAACCTGATACATGCGACAAAGGAAGAGTCAAGGGTCAACAGTAACCACTCTTTTGTCCTTATTGGGCACAACAGAAAAAATATATACATGTGCAATGATCAATTACGTATTTATGTTGTGGCCCTATTTAATTAAAAATAATATGTTGTAATATTTTTGGTTGCATGCTTGACTACATTTTGGTAGGACATGATTTTGATTCATTGGTTGGACTTGATTAACTTAAAAAAAAATACTGTTATAAAGTGGAACTCGTGTTAAGCTTTAATCGACTCATTTACATAATGACTGCCAGACAGCATCATCGCCCGGTGTCAACTTTTAATTGATTAGTTGAATAGAGAGCTTCTGGAATCAATTAGGCACAATAAGCTTGTGCAATAATGAGCATAGTGGTGTCACATGGTCACGCGTATTTTAAACGGCGACAATTAGAGAAATTGCATCGGGTCTACTTGGTGCCAGTTGTGACGACGGGGATCTTGGCGCGCTCGCATACGGTTTGCTATACGGCTGACGGACAGGCGGTGATACAGTAGTGGTACTGTTTTGTGTTACTGTGCTTGCTGGAGTGTTGCTGCACTAATAGTACCGCCTCATGCACGCATGCTCCACATCTGGAACAGAGAAGCTAGTCTGGGTCCACGCTGGGTGTTTACAGCTCCGTTTTTTTGTTTTTTTTTTCACGCGCTTCACAAAATCTTGCCAAAGCACACATTCCAGATTCACCAGCTCAACATGGGGGGGAAATATACGCTATGTTTTTCCATTGTAAATCGTGGTCACAGTGCCAAGTGGGTTGGGTAGAACAAAAAAAACAAAACAAAAGCTGGCATGCAACACTCCTAACAAGGGGAGGGGGTAACAAAAGTGTGACCCAGAATCCTGCTTTAAGGCCTGCTATGGTTTATGGGTGGCAGATGGGGTCGGGTGAGGGCATCATGAGACAATAGTGATAAGTTAATTACGGCGGAATATTGTGTCCCTATCATCTAGCAAAATACAATACAAAAATATTAAAAACACCTTGCAGTATAATTTTACGGCACTATCGATTTTTATCATTACCATTATTCCCCTTTTTTTTTAACATTTATATTTTATATATTTTTATATATTTTTTTAATGTTTTATATATATTTAAATTTATATATATATATATATATATATATATATATATATATATATATATATGTATATTTATATTTTCTATATATATACATATATATTTTTTTTTTTAATAAGATGGCAGATGGCGGTGGAAATAGCGAAACAAGCGGATGATTTTCCCGGGGGAATTTCAGAAACAATAAAACGCGGCTATAGGTCCTGCGAAAGGACCGGTTTACCAGGTCCGAGGATTATCCTTCTGAGGTTACCTGCCCCCCCTTGGGTAACGTGAACCCCCCCCTTTGTGGTCCGAAAGCCAACAATGTGCAAGATAAGCGTCAGTTTGAAATGCCAGAGGTGATGAGGATGACAAGTGGAGGAGGAAGGGGGCGTCTGTCTGGCCTTCTGGACAAGTGACGGTTGTGAGGAACAACAACGGTCAGTTGGGAAATGTCAAAACAAGTAGAGGGATCTCACAAATGAAAAATCACTCAATGTTTTGACTCAATGCCGAGCAGGGGTGAGGAAATATATTTTGTAAAATATATAATACTAATAAATACGTTCAATCTTACTGAAGTCACTTCTCTGTCTTTCCCTCTTGGATGGGAACAAGTTGAGGGGGATCAAGTTCAGCCGCTGACAACAAGCCTCGTTTCTGTCAAGTGTTAAGTTCCGTTGTAACGTACAATGTGACACAAAGCCAGATTCAACTTCACGTCCGATCAAATAACTTTCATAGAGAAACACGGCGAGCTGATATTACACGATGGCTTATGTGTCTTGAAGGCTTTTTTTTTTCTTCTTCTAAGATGTTTGCAAGGAAGACATTTCAAAGCAGTACTCACTAATTTAGTAGAATGAGCTTTGCATTGAATGAAACAAGATGACAATAATAACATAAACAAGATGACACAACAATATAAACAAGCTGCCTATTTAAATTGCTCTTTTGACCCCCGACCTGGACGTGCACCTTCAGCTGCAGCTTCAAGGTGTTTAACCTTGTCATATTAAAGAGTTTGTCACTGGAGGGCGAGATGACCGAGGCCAAGATGGGCCGGGGATTTAGTTTTTTGTTTTGACGTCACTGTTTTCTCTAGAAGTGTCACACTGAAAACCTGACGCCAACAATGAGACCGAATACCGAGCACTTCATCACACGTGTAGCTTGGCGTGAATGGTTGACACATCACGCCAGCCCTCTCGGCGAGGCGACGGTTTGAGTCTGAGCAAGCCCGTTTTGAGAAAGGCGCAGCCTCCCGTCAGCTCGGGGCCAAGATTGATGGCCAGGAAGGAGCTACCTGAGGCAGAGATCAAAGTCAGACAGGATACATACGCCTTGACATTTAACTCTTTCATCTCCAACCTTTTCTACACGAGTCACGACCTCTCACCTGTCTATCTGCTTGACCTCCCAGTGATGAATGCTGAAGCCTATTGGGCTATATGAAAAGGTGCTTTTGCATGCCAATGGGGGGGAAAAAAATATCCAAGGTTTAGCAATCCTCAACATGACTTCTTTGAAGAAGCGCTGGAAAATACAATTCCACTCCAGTCCTGTAGGTGGCAGTAATGTGCATTACTGGTGATCTTAATTTCACAGCAGCTTCACTTGCTGAAATTTGTTTTTTTTTTAAATGTTATTGAGTTCACCAATACAATCCATGAAAATGAATGTGAATATTTGTTATTTTAAATATCCAACAATATACAACAATAAACTGTCGATTTAGATTTAGCAAGATCCATTTTGTAAACTGCTTCACCTCACTATCTTATGTTCTGGTAATTCAGCCTTAATGATCAATATTAAAATACAGCAGTATAGTTTCATTCCCAATAATATTAACTTTAACGTGAAGCTGCAATTTTAACACTGTGCCTATCTATATACTAAAATAGTAAAAACTGTATTTAAATGATTCAATTAGCATGCATTGCATGCAAAAGGTGAATAAAATACTTACCTGAACAAATGCTTGCAAACAAACCGATGTCAAAAATCAAAAGCAATTGTGCTGCATGCCAAAGTGAAATTGTACATGTCATTCTCCTTTTGAATACATTTTAAAGCCGAGTATAATTGAAGCGATTGATCAAACTAAGAAAAACGAAATCTCGGTGCTCCTCGGCGTGGGGTTTTCCTCGCCGAGGAGGCTTAGCAGCGGAGGGCTATTTGCATTCCAGCAGTGAGAGTGAGGACAATTAAGCCATTTCCCCTCCAATCTATCTCCCTCCAGCCAGGCAGCCATCCAGGCAGCCCGGCACATCAATGGAAAGCGCAGCTGCTCGGCCCATGTGTGCCAGGCTGCGAGATGGAGGAGAGAAGATTGGGGTTAAAACCCTCCTGGCCCTCAGATTGGCTCCATACCTGAGTCAAAGTGCAGATGAATCAACAGCTGTTGCCGGGCGAAGAAGGGAAACGGAGCTTCTAACCCCATATGGGAACGCGGCCAATGCTGTTTGTTTCCCCGACAGCATGGGCAAGGATTTTGCATCATTGGAGGCGGTTTCAGTTTACCACCACGGGCGCTCCCAACTAGCCACTCCAGAATCAATTAGCCAAATCGCATTTCACCAAAGTAGCTCCGTTGTGCCTTGGACCGCTCAGGCCCCTCGGGTGTCAAAGAGCCCGGCTTAAAGGTGCGAGCGGCCAGCTCGGCTTTAAATTGTGTGGGATTAGACTAAACAAAAAGCCACAGAGGCCCGGTCACACCACTAATAGGGACAAACTTGGATCCAAATGGCAGGTGCTCAAAACTTAATCTCACGGGCCTCACCGGGTATCGCTTTCAACCGTACCCAGCAGCGAAGAGTGTCCTGAACTTGGACGTAATCACAGAAACATCTTTGGAACAAGGACCTCCACCGACGCTAAGCGGCCCTCGCCCAGACCAGGTGATTAATCATTTACATGTGTAATTTGGAACCGGTGTCAAAACAGAAACTGTACACGTTGTGTTCTACGGACTGCCACCAGACTTGACGGAAAACAAGTTCAACGGGGAGAGGAAATAGCGAGACAATAAGGCAGAGATATTTTTCTGCCACCCACGAAGAGAAGCGCTTCTTAAATTGTCGTGTCATGCCAGCGTGCTTAAAACTAATCTGCGGCGTTACAAACGGCTCCAGAGATAAAAAGATGAAAAAAAAAAAAACTTCCTCAAAGCGAAATACTGAGACAACACGTGGCGAGTAAAGCTCATCGCTGATGGTAAGCAAATAGAGCTTGGCTTCATAAATACCTTCAAGCGCACGGGTCAAGCGACTTTTGTTTTCCTCAAGTGGCTCAATGGCCTTCTAAGGTCATAACAAAGGATTACAAAGCAAAAACAAACACAGCGGAAGGAGTTGCTTTGAATACACTCAATGAAAGTACAAAGGACCCTTATGGAGTCAACCTTGAATGTTATTATTAGGTCAATCAACTTCCTTAAACACTGAAAAATATTTTGGAGTTTCTTCCTGCTACCTGACATTTGATTCTACGTGAACTTTTTTTTATTCAAGTTTGCCAGATCTTTCCCGCAGTTAACGGGCGTGTTTAAAGGTGGGCACGGGAATGCAAAATAAAATACCAGTGCCCAATAATCCACCTGTCACCTGAGGGGGATAGGTGTGGCGCTGCAGGCTCTAAGGAGGGGATATGTGCAGGCTACCGTGACTTATGTGGACTCATCTGGCCGCCACCTCAGCGCCCAGAGGGGGAGGGGGGTGTTTAAAGGAGCCTGTCTGGGACGTGAGTTTAAAGTTTCTCGACGCTGAGTGGCTGAGCTTTGAAGAGGCAGCTCCAGTAATGAATTGGCGTATTGTCTCCTCGGAGGGAGAAGAAGCCTCTGGGTGGGACATCACATCAAAGGCTCCGATTTTATTACTTATAGCATCAGTTCAGGTATGCAAGTGGACACAGTGAAGCGCAAAATGTGACCCCTAATAAGGATTTAACATGGGACTAATTGAATTGTTGGGTGGGTGGGTTATTGCCTCAGTACATATTTCTCATTGTTGACATATTTGTTATTTTGGAAGACAATGAATAAAATGTCACGTACCTTTCCTGGTTGAGCTTCAAATCTCTGAGTTTGAGTCAGTGATGCAATGGCATTGCTCTTCTTCTGAAAAGAAAAAAAGAATCAATTAAAACAGGATTGTTTTAATAATGGACGACCCGGTCAATTATTTTTGGAATAATCAATGAATGGTATTCATTTAAAAAACTGGACTTCATTTCAAATTGACTGTTCAGATAATGCAACAACAAATTATTATTCAGTTCATTATAATTCGGGTTTGTTAGCAAATAAGACTTTGTAATAGAAAGATATTTCTAATCGAGTGAATCACAATGAATGTAAATGATGAATTTTAAAGCTGCTGGAAATCACAGATGGATTAAATGTTGACACCCCTTTTGCTGTCCAAGGGGCGGTGAGGCATCACAGACCACCACCACCGACACAATCTCCATACTGTATGTGCTGGATCGCCTTACGGTGGGAACACTCGCTCTCTCCCTTCTGCTTCTCACCAGCTGTGAACGCTGCTAAGTCAGCCAGGCGTAATGTTCTAATTGTCATGTTCCTCTGCTCCTCGTCAGCCACAATGCACGTAGAGAGGTGAATAGGAGTCCTGGCAAACTGGGTGGATCTGAGATTATTTCCACACCTGTTCCTCCAATTTTGGTAATCTGACCGGCTTTCCTGTGTCACACTTCAATTTGGAACATAATTTTCGATAATCCTGCATAACCAAAATTCTTAACACGTACATTTCTATTGCTTGCCAATAGATAAATAAAATATTTAAAAAAAAAAAAAAAAAAATCCCCTGGTCTCAATTAGCCATGATGATTTACCTAAGGGGATCTTGTGTTCAAATAAACCATTGTAATTTTTGCCAGGGAGGCAAAATAATTGATTTGAGGGCCCTGAACCACAGAGCAATTACTGACCACTTATTTCTGTTTGTCAGGTACGCCAGCACGGTTTTCAATAAAACAAGTCGAGGGGAAAACTAAAATGTACCTTTAGGGATCGTGTCTCCCTTTGGGAAAATCAAACTGGATTGAGCTTGTCTGTAGAAGACATGATTTTTTTTGCTGCCTCAGAATCTTTTGTGCCATTTTTGAATGGTCATTTTTATGCACGAGATCTCTTTTCACGAAAAATGAAGTACGTGGTTTCTTCTGTTTTATTCTTCAAACTCATTTGATGTTGCATTAGAATAGTTGATAGAAGCAATGCAGGGTGAGGCAACAGGCGGTCAAAAAATTCTCAATTTAAGAAGAAAATCATTTGAGCGACAACGTTTTTCGAATATCTCCTTACAAGTCAACGAAGCTCTGAGCATTTCGTCGGACGTGACCGGCGTCGGCATTGGTGCGCTTCCTGTGGGTTTGTCCGCCAGTCTGGCCCGTGACGAGATCTCACGATAAAGTTTGGGCCCGTTTTCCCTACATCTGCCTCCTCCGGTCAGTCACATTAACTTGGAACTCATTAGTCATAATCGGCTCCCTGTAGGCCAGCCTTGAATAACCTCTGTCTGGCAAAAGGCATCGCTCCGAACGCTCCAAGCGAAATGTGTTTGACCCAGATACAAAAAAACACTTATCTGATCCATGGAGGTTTGGAACTTTTCCTGTATGGAAGTAGATTACAGATCTTGCTTGTGAGAACAAAACTGCTGCTTTGCAAAAAACTGCACATACACTGGGTGGGCTGTTTTGCAATTAATTGATAAACACAAACCAATGCATAAATCCACTGATAAAATGGTGGCTTAGTCTCTCATTTCCACAAAGCCACAGAGGCAAAGAGATGAGCAAGCAGTAACGGGAGGTTCGCAATTGACTTGAGGAATTTGGTCTCGCTTCACGGTGACGTGACCAACTGGTAGCGATAACGCTACAGAATGACTGATCCATCCCGCTCATACCGAAACAAGGAAAACAGTACTTCAAACACATCCATATTTCAGTGACAGCAAGCTCCAGGGTAAAACAACCCATTTACCTGTAATCTGTTTTCAAAGGCACCTAGGAGGAGCAAGGTGGACCTGTAACCACGACAAAGCCCGCCTAAGGAGAGCTCTGCCTTAGGAGACTCTTGTCAAGTGTTAAAAAATAGAAAGACGAGAGGTGAGGTGAAGCTTCAATTGACCACAGCTTGACCTTATTTGGTTGCATCCCTTCAGGCTAACGTTGTTGTCATGTTGCTCGACACGAGAGTTACGGAAGTGTACGGTCACCTCCACCCCCGACATGCTTCTACCTTCCTGCTGTATAAATGAATTGTTGGGTCAGAAGGAATGTTGCATTAAACCCAAGCAACAATGACCACCAACAAAAGCAAAAGAACCAAACCCGACTTAGGTACCGCCCCCTGGACATACAATGCCGTTGCGTTACCTCAATACTCAACCTGCCCCTCCAATTCGACCCAACCCTTGCCCCCCTGCCAAGCCAAGAATGCTGGAGGACAGTGACCTTTTCACCCAAGAAGTCCCACCATGGTTTCTCAGGAAGATTATCTCGGGGAAAAGGTACCAGGTGTAGTACTCAATCCTGGGTGGAGAGTATTCCAGTATTCTGGAGGTGGACCAGACACCAAATTAGGAGAACTCATGTCTTGGATGTCATGATGTATTGAAACAACCTTGCAAGCTTTTTATCTTTCACTGGTTTGGCCATCATTCAAAAATGTGAAACCAATTTTGTAGTGAGGCAGCAGGTTTCTATTACCAGCCCTTCCAATATGAAGAACCAAACTCGGTCTCATTTAAGGGGCTTTTCCTCAATGGCAGCAGAGATCACAAACAGAAAAACGAGGCACTGGGTTTTATTTCGAAAGTTCCGTTGACTTCTATGTTGTTGTTGGACTGATGCCCAAAAGCGTTTGGGAGGCTCCTATGAGGACGGTGCCACAGGGGGCGCCGTCAGGTGTGTTCTACCCTGCTTAGGTGCTCATCAGGTGGCTCACGACAGATGTCCAGGTGGCAACAGTGATCCACGACTGGGGGGGCCCCAATTTCCCCAAACGCACACATATGCACATTCCCAGGAGGTATGGCTCGAGTCAGATTCACCGACATAGGATTGCGCAATTTGAGGTGAGGCTAAGTCTGCTGGCGCACTTTACGTCTTGCCATTTTATTGACGTAGGGAAAAATGCAAAATCAGCAGTTTTGCTATTAACATTTCTGAATTCACATCCCTTTTATAGGTGGGTGGTGGCAAACAAAGTCTTTCACGAAAAGGCCGAGACGTAACAATCTACTGTACAGCTGCCTGGCACATTGAAGGATTACCTCAACCCCATAAAATTGCAGCAGCGGTAGAAGAAAAGCAGCAAAGATAAACAACAGCAAAAAGTGATTAGAAAAGCTCCTGAGACACTCGAGAAATTAACATCTCGCCAACAGCTGGGTGTTACCTCAACAGACCAAAATAAAAAGCAAAAAAAATAATCTTTCCTCAATTAAGGCTTTCACAAAGCATAAAGTTTGAAATTCCAGTGCTGGGATAAAAGCCTAATCCAGGGAGCTCAGTCGTGATAACCAAAGTTAGCAACCATTACTGCAAAGTGTTGCCAGATGCTTCAACAGCACAACTAGCGCTCGATCCTATCTTGGCTTTTAAGTCTTCAGATAAACAAGCCTGGGTTAGCGATGGGATATCAATCATTCCCATTAATATTTCAACAAATGGCTGACATTGTTGCGCAAATAGTTGCACATGAGGACAAAAAAAAAAGTGCAATGAGGTTGTAAAAAGCCTCCAGCTTCTTCTATTGGCATGGCGCCATGAACATACATTAAAACGCTGAAGCTGCAAAAGCCACCTGTTGCTAACGTTATATAACATCTTATTTGATTTATTGCGGGTGATAAGAAAACATGTACGTCTGTTATTCTATATTTACTTGGAAAATTATTTGGCAAATATTTTTAAGAATATTGCTAAAACATTTACTTCTAAAATCCATTCGATAAAATATAAAGCCTTAACGTCAGTAGTGGCAGTTCCTATTGAGATTTCTTCAACTTGTGTTTCAATTTTTCATTTTTATATGGACCGTGAAACAGGTGCGCTTTTTGATTTCCCCGAAATCATTTATGCACTCGGGAAACATCACATCAGAGCTAACTGGCAGGTTTGAAAAGAAGCAAAAAAGGCATTGTTTTCTTTCACTCTGGGATTTGTTTCTGCAGGAAGTTGCAGCTTTGTGCGCATCGAGGCACGATGGAAACCTAATCCATCAGGGAAGATCGAGGCGGGTGGGCCCGCGGTGTCTGATACTGGCCAGACGCCTCGGTGACAGCTCCTGCTTCGGCACTGATGCACGTGTTACCCGGCAACAGAGGGCCAAAAGGAGACAGAGCCACAAAAATAGAAGAAAAAAAAATCCCGCAAATGAAACATTCATGAAAATTCCCAAACCATTGTAGAAGATATGGCGAGTGATATAAGAAATGATCTGCATCACATAACTTTATTATTGAACAGATATATATATTTTTTTACTCGTCGCCGCTAATTCTCTAACAGCTCGGTAATCGTCAGATCGAATGTCGGCAGTGGCAAACAGAAGCATGCGCTCTCTTTGTGCTAATCCACACAAGCGGCTTCCTACTCCAATCAAACCTTTTGTAAACTTCACAACTCGTGCGCCGCCGACACCTCGGCTGCTTTATTTCAAACCACCTTCAGACCACAAATAGGCCTAAATCGACTCAATTACTTAGTGCCTCTTTAAATACTCGGAGCGCATTTACTGATCCTTTCCAGCAAGGGGTTCTGTGATAATGTGCTCTTCTTTATTTGATTTCCGCTTTCAAACAGCCATTACTGGGTCACATGATATTGGATATTAGATACCAATATTGGATTTTTCTTGTTTGCGTTTTTACTGACGTCAGCAACATTAGATTTAAAAAAAATTGAATCTTAAAGTTAAATACAACTGAATTATACTTAAACAGCAACTCTTTTAGGTACCACTAGAGGGTGCTATTCCGACTTTGTTTGGAATTGAATTTTTATTCTGTGTTCGTGCAACCTAATCTGAATTTTTGTGAAGGAAACATTGATATTTACTTCCTTATTTTTACATTGCTGTATTTTTGCAAAAGGTAATTTTTAAAAAAACATCATTATATGACATTTTTCTAATATTTTGTATTGTACATTTATTTGTACTACATTAGACCTAACAAGTCTGGATCTCATTTCTTATGAATTATGCTATTTTCGCACATGATGCATTTTGATACGGACCCCTTCAAAGTTGATTACCGCTGAGCTTCGCCAATATAAAATACAGAAACAGGAGAATATAGTCGATGAAATTCAACACTTCACCCATTTCAGCCCGCGTTGGTAATAATGCACACTTGTGCCATCCCGTCGCAGCACTGAGAGACAGTGAAGGTGACAGACGAGCCCGTGCTCCGAGTGGGCCGGCATATGGGAGCAATCAGCGAAAGTGGGGGTCTGCCGGCCCAACGGTAATTAGCACACGGCCTCATGTTCATGTTTCTTATAATAGCTCAACACAGGCCGGTGTGGACTAAAAATAAACAGGGCAATTAGGGGCGGTGAGGAAGGTCGTCATTTCAGGGGTGTGACCTTTGAACCCGGGTCAGAACCCGTATAGAGGTGTCCATGTGGACCACCTGCACCCTGCTAGGTCGCTGGGGAAAGAAGCCATGTCGTGTTTATGTTAGGGGTCAGGCGCAACGTTAGACGCTTGTTGGCTAAACTGGACGTGTGAGTAAACATTGTCTATTTATATCAAGAGACTGAAAGCGGGCTGTGTTTTGGATGCAACCAAACTAGCAACGGCTAGTTATGCACTTGCTAATGGCTCACATAAAAAGTTATGGTCAATACAAAGGGAATTTGATTATAATTAAGAGCAGAAATTGGCCAGCAAGGAAGATACATTTTCTGGTTGTTGTCATAGCTAGCTAACTACAACTCCAAAGGTTTTAGCTTTTTATTTTACAGGTAAGTTTTTTTTTTTTTTTTTTTTAAACTCAAAAACCTTTTCACCCACAAATGTGTTTTCATCTAAATAAGTCCACATTTGAGCTTCAGCATGAATCCTGCTCCTCTTGCATTGGCGCAGATGTTCACATCAGAGTCCCGCCTCCAAAAAGTAAAAACCTTTCACACCTGGCAACTCTCAAACACAACTTGGCACCAAAAGAAGTAGCAAAGGTTGTCCCGTCCTGACCTTTCACCTCTTGTGATGTCAATGAACCTCTCGTCCAATTAAATGATGGAAGCGTCCCTTGGACGTGTCAAGCACAAAGACAAATGATTCCATTAGATGAATCTTTTTTTCCTCTTAATGGCAAGCAGAGAAACGCAAAACGTTTCTATTACTGGAAGTCATTTGTGCGTTTTTTGTTGTTGTTTGGTGCCTGAGTGACTCCAGAAAAACAGCAGCAGAAAACCTTCAGTTTGTCAACATGATTCAATGGCAGACTCAAATGTGATTGACTGTGAACAGAGCTGGCAAGGTGCAATGACAAGGAATCATATTGTGTTGCTTTGCATACGAAGCGGATTAATGGCAGTACGTTGGGGCCTCGGCGGGCCAAGAGAAACAGGCCGAGCAAGCCGCACATCCACAGGCCTCGCTATTTTTAAACCCACATTTGGCCTCGGCGCTGCACGCCTACCACAGCAAAGGCTGCTCGATCCATCATGGAAGCCAAGCACAAAGACAATGTCAAAGTCTGGAGGCTCAAAAGCACCAGCAAGGCCAAATAATGTATTTTTACTTTCCGGTTCTTGCCCGCGAACTTGACTGACTGAGCGATGACAATCCGGATGGGCTAACGTTCGCACTCTGCTTTCTTTCTCCAGAATTTTTTTAACAGGCTAGCCAGGTCCTTCACAAAGCTTCAATTTGACCTGGTCATCGGACAAGCCCCCCTTGACCCCCCGAGAGAAGAAAGACCCCTGCACCGCTTGCAAAGTGTTTGTTCTTACTGTCAGCCTTCAATTGAGGATAATTGTCTCTTTTAGATCTCGAGGGCCTGTGATCTGCCATCCATTGAGCCCAAAAGGAGGTTATGTTTCACCTAAGGAAGGGTGGAGGTGGGGAGGGGATCCAACAAGGGCCGCCTTGACATTGATGTAAACATAGCATCGACATCAGAAGGTTAATACGAGATTCTTAAGACAAAGTTGGATCATATTTTGTGGAATGCAGTCATTCGGTACGCCGTATTAAATATCTCAAATGTTTCTTTCCAAGGTTCAGAACGTAAGCGGTGCTTTGAGTTACAAATGACCCAACATAAGAGATTTTTTTTTTTTGTCTTTCTTTCCAAACTTGAATGTCGCCCTCCTCCCACTATTTGGGCAACCTCTCCATCTCCCTATCAGCGCCAGGTCGTCATCCTCTCTTTCTGGCTGCTGCTTCAGCGCCTCATGTGGGGACAATGTGTGCGCTGTGCTGTGGCAGAGGAGACAGCCGTCAGTCTGTAAAAAGAGGAAGTGGTGCTGTTTACCCCAGAGGAGTAGGAGTGCTTATCCTGACTCGCCGACTTTGATCTTTTACTGTTAATCACTTCCTGCAGCGCCCTGTATGTGAACTACACTAAGGGCCCAGCTGCCATCTTGGGTTCTTCAATGCAAAGAAAGCAAACCAAGTATTAGACTCCTAATCATCACACATTGACATCTGATTTTTTTCCATTGGTTTCCCCTCTCATGTATAAAAGTATTTAACGTCGCATGAAGTAAAATGCCCTTTTTTTTTCAATTTGAGTTTGTCCCCTATGCTAGCTGTCATTGGTGCAAGCCCACCTTCCCAGAGACAAACACCACATGTCTCAACCCCCTGAGCATCTGAGAGCATTTAAAAGGACTTTTGAAACGCGACGGCCGACACCCCACGACTGAAATTTAGAAGTGCACCCAAGGACTTTCTACCTCACATATGACTGCGTCTGACCTCTAGTTAGACCATTGGATGATGGCTTGTCATGCATAGAAAGGCGGGTTTTGAAAGACTGATGATGAAAAGTATCCGTGTTTGTGTGTGAGTCGCTTGTACGTAGAGTCAATGGCGTGCGGCTTGACGGTGAGTTCATGCAAAGTTGGTGAGTGGGATTATTCGTTGACTGTGGTGGCGCATCTTTGTGTTTAGACATTGAGCAATGAATGCCCTCCCCCTAGGGCCGTTTTGAAACATGCTGCCAGCTTTGCTTTTACTGCTTTGTTTTTGTACAGTTTAGCAAGCCAGAAAGTTAACATAGTGCCATCCAAATTAATCAATGCAATACCCACCGAAAGGACACTTGATTCGGTACACATGCACAACAAAGAGCCAAAAGCGAGTCTTAAAGATTCTCCCATTTCAAAGATGAGAAACGGGTATTCATCCAAAAATGATTTATTGCAGTGGTTGTAGGATGAAGTTGTCTGAGAACTTTCGAATATTCTTAGTCATAATATCATGGCCGTATCAGTGCTGTCCATTGTCAAGCGTGTCCCTCCATATTAAAATATTTTTTTCTCCTTATATTATTTTATTTCTTAAGTCTTGGGACTTGTTGGGCTAACCTGGAACCTCAGGAATCATTTTGTATTTGATTTTGTTGGATCACCCAACACACTGTACATTCCTGGCATGTAAATAAATACATGAAATGAGAGAGTAACCTCCGAATCGCAATGTAACAAACACCACATAGTTGTAACAGTAACATGTGGTTAGAATTTCAAATCGCCACATAAAACACAAACACAACCTTACACAATATAAGAATTTGCCATCCCGGGTTGCAACTCTGACTCATTCCGTTCGAGTGTGAGGTTTCGTCTGGGTCTTTTTCCTGCGACTCCTTATGTGTGTACGTGTATGTCTGTGTGTGTTTTTGATGAGGCTTGCGTGACTAGCGTTGGAGTGTTCGAGCCGAGAGTGGAAAGGTTCCTCCTCTCCTGCCTAAAGGGAAATAGCAGTGCATCAAACCTCTTCTAATCCCACAGAAACTTTTTAAAAGGCCGCGTAAAACAAGCAAACTCCCCTCGGGTAACTTTGCTTAGCATACTGGTATTATGATATCTTGCATCAACACAACAGTTCCAACAAACCCAAATCAGTCAAGTAAATAAATGCATGTTTGGAGAAGTTGGTTTTTGTTTTGGTTCCACTCCAGTTTGGGATGTGGAAGAACTGGACTTGGTTACAAGTAGACTAGAATCAGGCCAAACAAAAGAAACTCAGGGTGGTAGCAAGCCGCTCTTACCGCAAAGGGCAAGTCAAGTCGGGCCACTCTTCACAAGTACAATAATAATCAGAATTTGTTTTTGGCATGCATCTCAGGAGATTTACGAATGACGTCTCTCCACTTAACAGGTTTCTGTGGCTTCATAGCAGTTGAGGTGAGTCAGACTTGTCATCTCACCGCCTTAACATTTGTTACCTTAACTGGCCTGGCTTGGTTTTTTTTAAATGGTGGAAGTGATGCCCAAATTAATCACTTGTCCACGCGTCGAGGATTTTGCATGGGTTGTGACAAGCAGCTGCTTTCGCATGATGTCACAAAGGAGTCCGAGTCGTATATCATGGGAAAGAATCTATATCATTACCGGTCTGGAGTCTTGGTTGGTGCTGAGCATTTCTGTTGTTTATGGCAATGGCGCTCTCTCAGATATCAAAGTGTTTGGGGCGGAACAGTGGTGCCTTCTTGGGATTTTCTCCACATGTCGCATCGCTTTCATTTGTCTTTCCAAAAGTAGCAGATGTCACTTCTCATGCTAACTGCCGTCACTGGGAACGTGAGATGCGGAATCGTGTTTGGAAGTCAATTCCAGACAATATTTGCTGGATTTTTTTGCTTCAGCTGGCTAATAATGCTCAATTTTGAAAAGTAGCTCTAAGCATGAAAGATCTGATGCATTAAGAGTGGGAGTAACCGCAATCGAGGGGGGAGGGGGGGCAAAGTGGAGGGATGCCCCCTGCTGCTTCCCAATCCCAGTGACAATGTGACAGGTGGAGGGGGCCGACCCATTTGGGTGTTCCAGGCAGGGCCTCGGGGACGAGCTTCACCTGTTGCGTTCATGCCCTGACAGGTAAGACCCACCTTCCATCAAGCCCACCCCACCCCCACCGCAGTCACCCGGTCCCCAGAACCCAACAATTCTTTTATTCCGTGCTGGAGTTCAATCTGTCCTATTCAGCCCCCTAGTGCGCTTTGGGCAGATGTGTGTCAGCTTAAAGGTTCCCATCTGTTGTCCTTGAATTGGTGCCGGAGAGAAGCTAGGACTGCCAGGAAGTGGAATTGTTGCGTTTTCTTCCATGACCGGGCCTAGAAAGCCTTCAATGATATTTGTGTTGGAGTGAAGAGGGAAACATTGATACTTGTCATTGTTGTCGGGAGATCAAAAACTTGCTTGTCGTCATTTCTTGGATGTCTGTTCTCACTGTCGCACATGTCTCATAAAATTATTGACAACAGTAACATGAAATCAAGTTATTATTATGTGGCAGCTGAGAGAAAAGCTTTCACGCGATCTTGTGCATCAAAAAAATAATTTTAGTGTTGCATTTTAATGATGATATGCGTTAACGATTGGGAACTGTTTATAATTCTCTCCATCTTGACTGGGGTCCCAGTTCCAGCAGAGGAAAAAAAGCCCCAAAGCTTCACCGCGGAAAAGGTGTTCTTTACTAAAACTGTTTCTTAAAAAAATGTAGATGACCAACAATATCATGTGGAAGTTGCTTAATCAAGACAGATTTGGTGGGCTCCCATGGAAGTGGTGGCCTGGTGCCGGTGAACACAAGCGCTTTTGTTTGTGGGAATCGGCCTCAGGTGCAGTTGACCCCTGACCTCTAAGCCTGCAGGTTGAACAAAGGGCCATTAAGTAGAGCTGGGCATGTCTCCACTCCAGAATGACTGAGACTGACTGAAAGACTCACCCCCCTAAAAAAGTGTGTAAAGGGTCAGAACTCCACATATCGAAGACATCTTTTGAGCTTCATTTTTTTTTATACATTTAAATAATTAGGTGTCTAAAGCAAATGGGACACTTCATCCTCATGTAAAACAGAGACCCGGTTAACGAGTAGACTTATTCTACCCCTGATATGGATCATCTATCAATCGGCTAGCCTTTAGGAGAGACATCTAGCATCAAACAAGCGCTGACAGCCGTCATCGATGCTTGGGAATCCTGAGCAGCTCACTTCATCATTTGATCAGGGGAACAAGGTCCCCCCTAGAAGTAGCCCCCTTGTCCGCCTGTCACCGACAAAACAAAGTCGAGACAGCGGCGTGTCCTCTGGGCTATTGCTGGTGACAGCCACGTCCCTTCGGATTTAGCAGCAGCACACAATGCTCCCAGTCTCTCGCAAGGCCCCGGTGGGACAATGGTCTCATTCAGATCGAAAAAGATTGCGTTGTGCGGGCATCATGCATACTGACTGCCTTTACACCTGAAACTGACAGGTGGCTGATGGTCGCGGCTGCTTTCTGCATATTCCCCCCCAAAAAAAAAAAAATCCCTTCCACCAGAGGACAAGGATGCCAACTGGTAGCTTCAAGTTGCTCCATGTATCCTGTGTGGAAATATTTTGCTGTGTCTGCATGGAGGTTTGTCTCCCCCCCTTCCACTCTCCTTTCTGGCTCAAGACTGCCCCCTAGTGAGACAGCCTGGAAAATAAACTGTCCGCTGTCTTGGAATAGAGCTCACCATCTCAACAACTAGGAGAGGATGAAGGTGAGCTTTTCGATTGCGCCATGTAAGAGTTGCTAAATCTCCCCTTATGGATGCAGAATAAAGACACAAAGTGTTTTGAAAGGAGGCGGGAGAAGGAAGAAGAAACTGTGCTAATAAGGCTCTCAAAATGAGAGTGTTATTGTTCACCAATAAAATGGGTGGAGGTTACAGAACAGTTCCTTCTTCCTACTTGGATCTTCAAATACATTCCTCAGTGGTGAGTGTCTGTTGGGCATGTGTTCCAGCTACAGTTGGTCGCGTTGGCATCAGAAACTAGCTTAGCAAGTTCCTTCACTGCCATGAGCAATTATTTCCTTCGCGAGAGACAACTGTCGCTTCCTTTTACAAATTAGAAAATATCTTTAGGTTGAACGTCAATGTAGGATCGTGACAAATAGCAATGTTGACTTATGTGAAGGACTGTCAACTAGGCAAGACGCATAGCAGGTAATTTGGGGGGCATTAACAAAATGGTTCCTCCTTCAAAGACTTTTAGTACATTGTCTTCCGCTATTATCCTGATAGAAAGCACTTCATTAGTGGGAAGGGAGACGAGCTGTCAGAATGTTGCTGTAATTAGTGACGGGGTGGAAACAGGAGCTGGAAGTAGGGGGGACGCGGGAGATGTGAGATGGTCAAAGTGGTTGAATTATTCAGAGTGGACTTGGGATGATCTCTCCACCTCCATTTAGTTTACAACGAGGAATACATATTAACACACTGATTTTAAAGGGCATCGGAATCGTTCAGTGTGATTTTTAATCATGTGGTTATAGAGTTTATAGATCTTGTTGGCCGATAATACACTAAAAACGTACGTTTAAAGTATATCTTATAAAATATATTTTGTACATTATGTAGTTTACATGACACTATAGTAATTGTAGATAAATTGTGTGATCCACAACTGATTTGCCATGACAGATCAGTGTCACGGGAAATTATGCCATTTTAAACGCACGTCACAAAAATACACTTGGGTCTCGATGTTCTGATGTGGGATTACAGGTGTTAAATTTTCTTTCCACTGTGCAAGAAGAACCACGGTCTCGGTCCCATGCGGTTGAACATTTGGATGTATACGTGTGACAGCGGACACCTGAGCGGTATTAAATATTCATCACAGCTCTGAAACCCTCCGACTGTCTCAATTAGTTCTTCTAAGACCTCTGGCCTAACAGTACTTTGTACCTTGTTGAAAACAAGAGAGCGTGTCTCCTCCACCGCAAGGGCCAAGGTGGGGCATTGCGGCATTTCAAGCTCCACTGGTGTCATCGCTGATCTTTTTTTTTTTTAGCTGTACTGACTAAGTAGAAGACAACATTGTGGGTCTAGCTATACTTGGTCTCAATTTTCATAATGAGACAAGTCAAGAGGTATAAATCCTAAGTCTGGCTGTGTGGAGAGAGAGAGAGAACGGAGCCTGCTGATAAATAATGCAAAAGGTTGACCTCAGAGTGTGACTAATCCAAACCTCTTGACACGCGACGGGCATGACTCACATGTACCTTGATAGTGCCTTTTTTTTTTCGACAAATACCCTAAAGGAGTTTGAAGTAAATGTGTATTTAGAAAGGCAAAGGTACAATCTTGCAACCATCAGGAATGACTGCTCCGGTTTACATCTTAATTTGGAAACCAGTTGATCCAACCAGAGAAACAAGTTGGCAGCACAACAAATAAACTGGCAGTTAGAACATTGCTTTAAGCAGCATGTCATCTCGGGTAAATGTTTGATTTCATTTTGTCAGTATGCATACCATCGTATTAACTCGTGAGACTTTCAAACAATCGTCGTAATTTCTTTGGCTAGTTCCAAAAGATGCAAAAAAAAAATATTCAAATCTAGCGCCGTAACCTATGACAGGTGAATCTGAGCCGCACTCACTTGTAGTGTTGTGTAATTTGGCGAGAAGTTAATGGCCCAATAATGCTATAACACTCAACGATCTCATCCACGCAAAACCCTGCTGCAATAGAAGTTTCCCTCGATAATTGGGGCAATTAGAGATTCCCTACTCCACCGTGCCTGCTTGCGGAGGAACCCTGCTATTACTGTAACCAACAGTTTCTCCTCAGGAGGTCTGCACTCATCTTATCTTGTATCAGTTTGCCGGAGTTGATATGAAAGAACAACTTAGCTAATGTAAACAACCGACGAGAGAAAGTTGAGCATTTACGGCATAACGAGGCGTAGCATGAGAATAGGACCATGAAAACCAGAAGCTAATTGATCCTCCATAGTTATTTGCATATATGCTTCTTCCATAGACGTAAATATACGGCCTGAAATGAGTTATGAAACAAAGTATCCATGCCGGCAGCCGTGTTTGTCACTCATAAATGTGAACAGTAACATCAAACGCAGAAGTAACACTAATTGAACAGCAGCAGTAGTTGCGACATGCTCCATCATCTTGAAGCTCATGACAGCCGATAGCGATCGTTGGCCTCTCTGTCTTGCAGCGTAACCTGTTGCGGAAAAGTTCTAACGCTTCAGTCCCGCCCTGAATCTTCACACGCAAGCTTCTTCAATCGACACAACTATCATTTGTCTTTGGACTACCCGAGGTACATTAATAAAAACAATCGGGAGTCCATTCTGATAGGAAGACCAAAGTTCCTGGATTCACCAGAGACCTATTTAATGCTATGGCGGGTTTGAGTTGTAAGGAAGTTTTAACGTGACCAACGTGAGAAAAAAAGTGAAGGCCTAGATCGAAGCCTTGGGGTACCCCTTGGACCCTGTGTCTCAATCAGAGCTCTGACATAGAAACAGCAAGACTCTGTTAGTCCCTTGATGTCTCCTCAAGTTCCTCATGTTCGCAGGATTAAGCATGTTGATCTTTGATGGCCAAAAATCCAAAGAGCAATTGCAAAAGACCCATGCAAACATGCATGGGAGTGTACACACAATGTTATTGTCCTGTTTTGCATAAAGAGAACATCCCGTCGGAACGCCGTGGCGCAGGTATGTCTGACGCCACTCTAAGCCACCCCAGTCCTGCTAAGGAGTATACTTTAGCAAGCCCTGTCGTCTGCGTCAGGCCATGACAATCATGAGAAAATCACAAGGTAGCCTCAGGGCGCATCTCCTGGGTTACAGGTATGCTTGTTGACACATGCCAAATCCTCCTCTTTCTCCTAGCTTGGCAGTGAAGAAACTGCAACGCCCTGTCTAAAGCTCAGACATCACATAGGCCGACAAGCAGGGCAGAACATGTTGGCCTACGAGATGGAGCCAGTGGCTATGGCGGGGCCTCCGCTAAGCACGCATGTGGGTAAACCTGTGTAACGATCATATACACTTTACGTGGCTGACACCAGGTAAGGTGATGCCGCCTGGAGGCACACTGAGGCCTACACTGGGTCACAGTTTTTGGCCTGTTCTAGTCGTGTTGACGGATGAGAGCGCTGGAACATTCCGCTGACAGGTGACGGGTGCAGCTCTCATTTGATCTGCCAGCGAGCGCTGAGAGAAAAGGAAGAAGCCGAGAAAATCAAATTCCTCTGAGGCCGAAGCTGTAAACAGCCGGCAGGCCGACAGTGAGTCCAAATCCTTAGGTATTCAAATAATTCTTCATATTTAGTTTACATCAGAGGTATCTGCAGTAAAGACCAGTTTTGGGAGACAAACTAAGACTTCCTGATGACCTTGGTCTTACTTTACCGACTTCTATTTACCTCACCACTATACCATCGCCAGGTAACAATTAAGGGACACATAGAGCAGTTTAGCAAAAAAAAAAAAAAAATGGCGGCACATGTTGAAGGTGTATCTATCATCGCCTGCTCCACTTGTTTGCTTTCCCCTTATAAGTGTGTGTCAGGGACACAACGGCCTTTTACTGTGGTCGCTCACATCCCTGGAGACTTTCCGGCAAGAGCAAGCTGGGTGGACTACACAGGAATAAAAGTAATCCCAAATCCGGTATCAGATTCGGTATCGAAAGGGGGTTATAATTAATGTTACACTCCTGTGGCACAACTCTGCCTGGTTGCAGCATAGTGTTCTGTAAACAAGGCCGGCTTGGATTTCCCATTGCTTGCCAGGCATGCCATGTTCCCTGCATCCAATTCACTTTCAGGGTACGTTTACAAGCCAACGCATGTAAACGGAATTTGCAAACTGGTCTAGTACCGTTTTGTATGCATTCAGTTTTAGCTTATTTTTTCTACAAGGCTACGATATTTTTTTGGGTTGAGCTCACAGCAACTTCACCGGCTCTTACGACTGGAGATTAGCTGAGGACCTTTTTTTTTTAATCCTTTTGACATAATATAATACATAATTAGTGTAAACTCCCTCAGAAGAGACACTATTTGAATTCTGGCAAATACGTGTGTAGACTGTGTGTACATTTGAGGAGTGAAGTGGATGTTGTGGAGGGAAGGTGGTTCAGCCACCGCCCTGACTGGCTTCCAGACTCCCCCGACAAAACCGCAAAATCCCGCTCCCCCCCCCCAACCCCCTCCACTCACCCCCGCAGAGGCCGACGCCAGATTCAACACCGCATCCACGAAACAAACACAAACTCCCACTGTTCTCGCCGATGCGGCTTGCAGCGGTTGTGCAAGTCGTTTAGTCAAAATTCCTTGTTTATATCGCAACCATAATACAGCGGGTCTACAAAGAGGTACTCGGGCTTACAAAGCCGACCCATTCAAAACATTACTGACCGGTCTTTAAACAAAGAAATTGAGCCTCATTGCAATGTAAAGTTTTGAGGCTACTGAGGGTTTTTTGAATCTGCCTAGAAACACGGTTTGCATGCAGATCATTTCACCGGGTGATTTGTTTGCAGCTCTTATGCGTTTGACTTTATTTGATGCATACGTGGTGATGATGTATGAACGTGCGCTATATGGCAGGTTGTAAGGGCCGTTTCCCTCATATCCCCCTCCATAAACCTTCAGCACGCCTCCCAGTCTCAGCACTGCCACTCTGTAATTGTGGAGAAACCACAGCACACAGCCCCATATATAAATACCCTTTTTCTTCCAGCCTTGTCAAAATAAAGGTTGTGCGGGAAGAAAGAAATAAGACTTCCTTCGGTGCCTATCGTCCCTACTTTGTTGCTATTTTGGAGCAAACTTGACGTTTGGGTGAAGTTGCGAAGATATGACGAATGAGGACATATATTTCCTTTTTTCAAGTGGAGGTCAACACCAAATTACACGCTTTTGTCCCAGGGATATAAAACTTAAGAGTGAACTAATGTAGCTGTTAGAAGTCGGTAGCGCTTAAGTAAAAGCTGCAAAACAAACTGACAAATAACTCGTTTTCAAATCAGACGAGTAAAAATATTAATAAAAAAAAAAAAAAAGATATTACTAAAAGTGAAGACAATTCGCAATTCGCAATTCTAGTAATGACACACGAATTTGATGCACAATTTGTCTTCGCGGGTTACGTAAAATGATGTGGCGGGCCGTATCTGGCCCCCCGGGCCTTGAGTTTGACACCTGTGCCTTATATGGAGCAAAGACTTGCCAAGTTTGATGTGTATCGAAGGTCCTTAAGCTATGGGGAGTACATGAGATACTGTTGATGCGCCAAACGCTTTGATGTGTGTTTTCAGTGGGCCGAGACTTCCTCGTTTTCATTGCACCTACCCGTCTGTGTCTACAGTGTCTAGTCGCCACTCAAAACACACAAAAATGCTTTGAAAAAACTCATCACCTGTCTCTGACAGGTAAACTGACGCGGCTTAAGACTAGAATTGCTTAACTTCAACAGGAAGTAATAAAGCTCGGTTCAATTGGTGATTTGAAATAATTGTTGACAAATAAATTATATACAAACCTTAAATGGAGCTTACCCCAGATAACCTATTTTACTTTACGCGCCACCTACGGGAATCGTTTAAGTCAGCAGTACACTACCAGAGAAGCCATTATTGTTTTTTTTATGCAATAATTATTATTATAGCACAATATCTTTACTGTAAGGCAAAACACTGGGATTGTGTATGTTTGACTGATTTGTACGTAAGCCTTAGTAAGTGGAAAGTCACTCATCCGTACTGTTTGCAGTTATGGTTCATTACATACCTGGAAAGTCTATTTTTGAAAACTTTCTCAAGAAAATAAAAAAACAAGAACCAGAATGCACTTGGCTGGTTGCCTTCCATAACCACTCCCTGACAGCAGCTGTAACGTTGGAAACAAAACAAATGTCACTAGTGGAATCACGCAATGCTCTGACATCCTTTTTTTTTTTTTTTTCGCCACACCTGCCTTGGAAGACAACATGGCCTGTTTGGATTTGGGAGTGGCGAGGAGCCAGTCTGACTGGCAGGTGAGGATGGCTTCAGAACAATAAACCACGACTTGAAGGTACAAGGCGCCGCCAAATATCTTCTGAATGACACAGATAGAACACATTTAGATGCAGCATAGCGTGTCCTCAGGAAATCCAAAACAAGATCACTACCATTACCAAAAGCAACTTTTCCAAAATATTTGATCATGACATCACGAGCAATGTTGCCGCCCTGGGTGTAACACACGCATTGGGTACAGCTGTGTACATGCACTTATGCATATGCACAAACATTGCATCTTTCGCTCGTTTCCCTTCCTTACTCGCCATTTCTCAACACATAACCACACACACACACACACAGCCAGCCAGCCATTGGTGGAGGGAATGTGAGGAATGCTCCAAACCCCAGGCTGGTGTTCTGACTCGTCCCAGACTTCATGCCGTCACCGCCGGGGTCTGTGGCCAGACCTCCCTGTGCCAGACCCACTGGCTCCAACACCCGCCCAGGCCAGCCGAGCTACAGCTCGCGACCCATAATTAAGGAGCAAGCTGCATCGCAGCGCACATCCTCTACTCCCCTCCCCTCTTGACAAAACTGCGAAGGCCCCCCTTTGAAAGACAGACAAAATTCTGTATATGGCTAAATGTTGGGAAGTATTATTTGTCGAAGCTTGCCATGCACGTACTCTCTTAAAGGGCATGTAAGGCAAATTTTCATGCAATGTTGAAGATAGTATAATTACAGTGCTAAACATCAAATAGTAGAAGGATTAGAGTATGACAAGAGTTGTTTGTAGAATAAAAGCAATGGCGGGGCAACTGCGGTTGAGATGTTTGTCTTAATCACATTGCCGCCAGCGTTGGCATTTACTTTAGAAGTTCCTCAACTCATTAACATTTTTGATGCTTCTAGCGTTATTTTTCAACACAGCAGCCAATGTCCTCAGTTGGCTCAAAATGCTGCAAAGTGGGAACACATAACTCAAATTCTGGCTTTACTCCACTGGGCATCTTAGAATTTATTCTATTCATTTCCTTGTGTCAGCGAATCAGTTGCTTCTAGAGGTACGAGACGGAAGTTCTTTTTTAAGTTAGACAATTTAATTCTGAAGGAAGAGTTTTGGGACAGCCCTATTCTGAATATCAAGGAACAAAGATATGCTTGGAGGAGTTCAGTACCAAAGAACTCAAGAGCCTTGAGTTTTTTCTGGATGAATATTCCCAGAGAGACACTCCAGAATTTTATAAAGGAGTGGAAACCTTTTTTAGCTGCAAAGACATTTTTCTTTCCTGCTTGAGAAATTAGCAAGCGTTGTGATCAAACACACTTAAGATCTACGCAGCTCCATCAAGCACTCGACATTAAGCTCCATACGTTCTTTCCTATTCCCTCTTTCCCGCCGATGTGGGGGTCATGGCTTGTAAATTTCACAAGGCTTCCTCGAGGAATACCTCTTCCTTTGAAAGAGAAACAGGAAAATTACAGTGGACAACCCACTTGGTTTTTCACCCCCTTTCTTGCACTGTAATTTCCTCCTGCAGTGGGTCAGCTTAAAATAACCTTAACCTAATATTCACAACATGGAGAGACTTTGAGAGATGCTGGAGGTCTCCCCCCCTGGGTGGCAGTGGGCTCTCTCCGGACCCTTTTGGAGACTGCTTACTTGATTACCTTTCTTATACATCGTCGGGGGAGTGCTTCCCAAATACGAGCCGTGATATGGCTGAGTATGATCTAGACATCCATTGAAGACTCATTATGGTTGATCACTGAAGCATCATATATAATAGACAGCAGATCCCTTAGCTCAAGCCCGGCGATGGGTATCACAAGAGAAATGCCCATGATCTCACCAGAAGCACAAAGTTTCCGTCATGCAGGTTTCTCATTAATCAGAGGCTCCTCTCGTCTCCATATCCTCATCTTATTTCCATCACCAAAGACCGTGACGCCGCAGATATTTATACAGGCAAGTTTAGAGAAGGATCAGCTCGACCTCGGCTCCAGGAGCCGTGCTGAATAGTCAATATCCTGCGATGTGACACTGATTCATGATGTGTCTTTAAAAGGAATACCAACTGTGGTTTCATGCTCTTATTGTGAATTTTTGAAGATGGAGATCTGCTCTGTCACATTTGGAAGGCAAACTTCTCTTAGTTGCGATGGGGTATTTTAATAGGACAAAACCTCCATGCTGATGCAAGACACAGCAAGACTCCCACCATTAATCGCAAAACACTCTTGTGCATTTCCTCATAAACATGCACACAACTGAACCCTCCCACTCCTCTTTCCTTCTCCTAAACCCCCAAAGCTCACACACCATACCACAGGCACCACACACACAGCGCTTCTCATATGGAATATCGTGGGTGGCGCTGGAGCGGCTGTAAATAGCACTGGAGCAACCCCTCCATTTCAGCGACCCAAATTTCCTTTTCTGAGGTCTGCTACTTGGCCTGGAAGTGCTGTACAGCAAGTCTCCAGTCGCCACTGAAGACCACAGTGGCTACGCCAAATGCACTTCACAAGGACCACGGACTACGGTGACCAGATGGCCCTTGCCTCACATCGCATGCGTGCCCTCACGTTGACGTACGTGCGAATAGCCACGTGCTAATGCAGCAACTTTTATCCACTTACAGGAAATCGTCATACTGGAATAAGAAAAGGGTTAAAGGATCTTCCTTTAAAAAAAAAAGTGCTCCTATACTTATAGAGGTGGGGGCTTGGATTTAAAAATACTATCCATGACAATGAATGGAAATTCAATTCCGTAGATGAAAAACCCTACAACCTCGAAATAGACCCGAGCCATGAGGGAATACAAGAAGGGTCTGGGCAGGAGAAAGACTTGCGGTTGCCCATGTCCTTCCTTCAAAGAGATTTTTGTTTGTCGAGAAAGGAGTGAGGGTTGCCATTCATTTCGGCCATTTTAACTTGGTACAATATTTTACAAGCCCTTCAGAGAGGACCTTTTGCTTCCTTTTCCTGTGGTTTGGCTCAGGATGTTGCTGTCAGGAGAGGGGAACAGCCAAACCCAAATGTAGATGCTCAACTTGGCAGGCTCTCCATGGAGTGTCCTGACCAGACAAAAGCAGGGAGCGGACTACAGCCAATTTATTTATATTCACTGTGGTTTTGCGTGTTACGTCCTAGACTTCCAGACCCTGGGTGGATATTCCATCTGAGGATTGAGATGGATGGATGAGGTTCCATTGACATCCACAATAAAAATTAGAACTATAAACTAAACAAACAATACAGAATTGATGTCACATCCTTAATTTATGTGTTAATCAAATGTGAGGTTTTGATGTCTTGCCCACCCTGTTTTTATTTAATTTTTTTAAGTCATGCCCCGAGACAGTCAGGCTATGATAGAAGACAAACTGCCCCGCTTTTATGACTTGACATTTTATGCGATTGTCAATATTGGCAGCGACAGAATATGCAAGCAATTTGGACGTCGTCAGAATCACAACGTTGAGCTCCTTCCCCTTCAGGGGGGATGACCTCACCGCTGTCAGACGAGGTATGGAACCAATTTAGGGGAGCTCCCCGGAATCACTCCGTGTGTTTGGCTCTGTCGAAACGAAGACATTTGGAGCCATATCCACTTCTCCTGCTTGGAGACAACATGGGTTTTAGGGATTTGAACGAAAACTAGGGTAAAAAAAAACAAAAAAAACAGTCTGACTCACATCCAGGTACTGTTGCTGCGTGGGCGAGCTCATAAATGAGTCAACCAAAGTTATTTGGATATAGGGACGGTTTGAGGGATGCATACGGTCATGCACAAACACACACGAGCACATAGAGAGTGGCTGCGGCCAGCTAGACCTCTCTGGTCAGGAGTCGCTGCCAAGAGCGAGCCGAACAGTGGAACACTGGGAGTCTTGTGCCTGATTTTGGAGACTCGTGTCTCTCCCCCGACCTTGCTTCAAAATATACTGCGGCTTCAAGGAACAGCACTCTCAGCAGTAGGGAGGCCAGGCACGGAAAATTTAGACGCAAAATCTAGGGGGGAGGGGTGTAGAGCTGAAGTCGTTCTCATGCTCATTCACATCTGCGGCCGTGAGCATTTTTCTTAATGCTTTTAGCACATTTACTGTAAAAAGAGCTGGAGCGAGACTACGTTGTGGCAATAATGGGATCATAAAATGATATCAATCATGAGTAAATTGTTCATCAAACGTTGACTTTGTCAGCAGAGATTTATCTGCCTCTTTTTTCTTAATTGCAGATGATAGCAAAGGGTGCAACTGAGTGACACAGAGGTTGACACCTCATAATAACACCTTGTCTTGCTAATAGCGAGTGTTATTGCTACACTAGCCTATAATCTCTCACTTTTTTTTTGTTACGCCTTTGATGACGAAGAAAAATCAAGCTGGCACAGAACTGTTCAATCCACACATTGCTGTCGTACGTATTACATCATAAGTTTGCAGAAATGTCTAATTAATTAGATGTACTAACACGGCTTTATTTAGACGCCCGCCTCTAGCAAGAATCTATTTTGATTGACATGTTGAGAGCAATATCAATTATCTATGTAGAACACTTTTGAATCATGCAAAGACCATTTAAAATATGTTCATTACAAGAAAGCATCCAGTGGGTGTATTTCAGAAAAGCAAGGCTTTTGTATTAGCTTTAAGTTATTTGCCTGCAGCAGGTCTTTCTGGCTCAAAGTGAGAGAGCGATAAGTGAAAAATTTTAAGGTGTGTTGTCAGGTACATTTTTAGTAGAATTTGAAAAATGGACTTGTGAAACATCTGTGCTCTGACAAGATTGGACCTTGAATTTATACGCGGCCACATATGAGGTAGAGTTCAAGGGACATTCATATCAAAGTCAAACTTTTTTTCAATGCCCACAGTAAAAGAACTCTAGTCGCCTTTCATCATTTTATTTGGGGGGAGCACAAGCCGGCTTGACTTAACTGTACATCGGCTTGGTGCTCTAAATAAAGTTTATATTTATATTGCACATATAGGACATTCTGTTCTTCCCCTTTGCACGAGCTAAGGCAAAGCCCAAGGATGTTGAAACCCAACATGTTTTGTCTGCTAGCGCCCCCCGTTTACACCTCGCCACACCTCGATACACCTCAGCACACTTCATCGCAGAATGACTTACGATGCACGGGCACGCCTGTGGGCGACAAGAAAAAATTATGAGGGAAATTCACCTACGCCAAAACGGGCCCACGTTCAGAGTTAAGGGGGGTGGCTGACAGAGGGGAGTGAGTGAGCGCTGAAGGGAAGGGAGGAAGAGAGGCAGGGTGTGGGAAGGGGGGGACGAGGGGGGGTGCTTCCTGTCGCCATTCCTGCCTGCCCATATAGACAGACGGCAAAAGAGTGTGTATCTGAGTCTGACTGCAAGCCACATGACATTCTCTCTGCTTGCCTCTGCGCCGAGTGATGTGCTCCCTCCCCTCCTTCCAGTTCCTCCCTCCTTCCCTCCCACCCTCCTGCCCTTCAAAGCTTTGACATGTCATCTCCCACCACAAAAACAGAGGTGGGAAGACTCGCTGGCGCTACCGCTGCCTCAGGGTGTCTGGCACTAAAGCTGCCTGCAAATACAAGCGAGGGAGAGGAGACAGAAAG
This sequence comes from Syngnathus scovelli, assembly GCF_024217435.2. Classification (NCBI taxonomy): domain Eukaryota; kingdom Metazoa; phylum Chordata; class Actinopteri; order Syngnathiformes; family Syngnathidae; genus Syngnathus; species Syngnathus scovelli. The sequence continues at coordinate 5,424,275 of NC_090867.1, forward strand.
GATGACAGAAGGAAGGAGGGATAAAGACAGAAGGAAAAATTGGGACAAAGAAAAGGAGCAGCGAACAGCACGGTGCACAATGAAGGAGACTCGTAAAAAGCCGGGTGTCAAAAGAGCTGTTAGAAAGATGGAGGGCTTTGAGATGCATCTGTTTTTTAATGTGACACTGCTGCAACCGCACTGTTGCCTCATGAGTCACACACGCAGACTTGCAGCAGCTGTTTGCAAAAGGGGGGGACTCAAAAGTCTGGGTGAAACCTCCAGGGTCCAGAACCACAAGAAACACAAAGATACCCATAAAGGTCGGACAAAACCCAATGAATTGCATCCAGCTCCATGAGAAATGTTGGCAAGCCACAATCCTATATTGGAACTTATATTTGCAGCTTCTTATATGATTTTCCAAGACTGGTAAGAAGTATCTCGACCAGCATCGTGGACAGACAGCCACTTCTTATGAATAAATGATCCCAGGCCAAATGTTTGCAGCTCGGATGCCGCAAAATTTGCAGATTGACTTAAGGAGCAATTATGCACTTGGCTTCTGAGCCTCTGAGGCTTTGGGAATGAATTGCTGAGTGGCTCCTGGACAAAGTAAGCACATCTGACCAAAGTGGGCCTTGCCATCCATTGAGGGTGTCAAGGAAGCCGCAAGACACATACAAACAAGAACTTTGATAACAGGGACAAATTCTTTAGCTATGAAGTAATTGGAGCTTGATAAAAGCAAAGCAGGTTCCGGGAATGGTGTCACAAAATCGTGATAGAAACTGAAGCGGTACTAGCTCAAAGTGTCAGGAATGACATTTTAATTGAGCGAGATGCCAAAGCAGTAGTGGAACACGGATGAAGTATGAAGAATCATTTTACTGGGTATGACCGCAAAGTCACAAGTCGACACACTGTGATTTACTTGAAGTCAGCTGCTTTTCAAGCCACTGAGGGTAATCTGTTTGCTGATGGTATCGGCTCCAAAATGTTGACTGCTGAGGTCTGTGCATGTGATGGCGACGCGTCTCTTTCGGCCTTTGGCCCAAGGATTCGAAAGACATTTCCATCATGGTGCATGCGGAGCCCGCAAGCCTGTCTGAGACGGGTTTGAGGAACCAAGTCAAAGCCAAAACGGAAAAGCAGTATTTCACTCAAACGAGAACACAGAGGAGCCATTTTTTTATGCTGTCTCTTCTCAAGAGAGAAAAGCCACAGAAAAGTGCCACAGGGCACAAAACGAGAAAAACAACTGAAGGAACAAGAGAGTTGGCGACACTACCATGATTTACTACATTATGTCAGCGAGGTTGTACCGCCTACCATTGTATGGACGGAGTCTTCCTCACATCGTGTCTGTTCTAGTTTGGTGTGTCAAACTTCAACATCAAACCGGTTCATCATCTCTTACGAACTTGTGCCTGTGACTCAAGACATAAGGACACTCATCTTTAATATCATTTGTTTATATTTAGTTCAAACTTTTTTTCATTTGAAGTCTGACCGGAAGATGAGCATTTCAAATCTTTAGAGAGAAAAAAAGGATTGAATCTGTGACAACACACCATCTGGAAAGTGTTAACCTCAAGTTTTCCTTTTTGTCAATTAATATAATAGGATATTTAATATTGTGTCTATTGACTGAACAGAATAATTTGCCAATTGGCAATTAGAACTCTGGTGAGTACCCAAAAATGACAAAACAAATTATACAGTTATAGGTATTGTATTCATTTTGTACACACAGATGTGTAGAAAAATTGTACATAACGAATACAATACCTATAACTGTCATTAAAGTAAGAATCTAGTCTTCCCAGAAAAAATAAATTGAGGGTTCTTGAGTATGCGTGGGACAACACTACCACCTACTGGAAATGATGTTCATTGGTTTCAGGGACAAACTCACTTTTGTTTTTTTTTGTAAAAATATTCTGTAAGCAAATTTTATCTACCATTACTCTTCGTTTGCTATAACAGACATAGATGAACCACACAACCAGGCGAGAATTTTATCAGTATAAAATCCTGAGGTTGTTTTATTTGATTTTTTGTGCATTTCTTTTACAGTGGTACTTTCAGAATTTTAATTTGCAGCAAACCAAAAATTATATTCTTTCATTATTTGGCAGAAGAATTGGGACAAATCCTCTATTGATGGAAGGGAGCATGGAAACATGATTCACAACCAAAGATGTTTAGTCAGCTTCAAACCACAATGAACATTCTGAAGCTGGTCAATAATTGCTCCCTTGCAAACTCAACTTGAGATTGTAAACCTTTTAATTTGACTTAAATATATAGAAAGGGGAATAAAAAAAAAAAAGAAAGATGCTCTTGCTCTATACTGACAGTTTGGGGCTCGAGGCTACTTGTGGCTGGTGAGGCTGAAGGTGAGTTTTTTGAGTAGCCTGAGGATGCTCGTGCTTATGTCCCTTTGGGAGGCGTCCATTTTAGCGAGCTGGGGTCAATGGTTTTGTTGCCATTGCCTCTCTTGACCTCCTTTGCTTTCCATTCGTCAATTAAGTCCTGTGTGGAGGAAACAAACTATAGTAAGTAGTGAGCCATCATATGGAGTGGCACAACTTATCAAGAGGCATACAACAATAAGGAGCAAGCGTTAATTTGCATTAGTGTGAGCTAAAAAGAATCAAATGATGAAGTTGCACATTTAAGTAAAGCTCAGGCACATGTTAAAAATCTACAGATTAGTTGGGTAAACTGCAAGCCACTACCACGCACGGGAAGTCTACATACGCAATCATGACATGCATTAATTAGCATTAGCACAATCATGCTGCTATGTAAGATCACAACATGCATTAGCATCAGCACAATGACGGCACGCAATGACACCCTTGACTACACAAACACGCTACGTGCAATGCAAATAGAAAAACAATAAGAGCCACTGATGGAAGTTTTCTCACCTGTCGCTTCAAGACCAAGTGCTTCCCCTTCCAGTACTTGAGCATCTGAAGAGACTGTAGCGTGCTCACAATGTCCACGGGATTGACGGCAGTTTCCTGACTAATTTCTGTGCATCAAATAAACAGCACAACTTCGTTCAAAGCCTGTCGCTAAACTTGTCTTCATTTCCCCGGGGATCTCTCCTTAACTGCGCAAGCGACGTGTGCGTTTGAGTTCACACACACTTACCTTTGACGACAATCTCCTTTCTCTCCCTAACTGTGCGAGCTACACGCGCGTTTGAGTTCACACACTCACGCTTACCTTTGATGGAGATCTCCTTTCCTTGGAAATTGTGCATGTATCGGAGTAACACTTCCTTCCAGTAGCTGCGGTAGCTGATGAGGCCGAGGTCCGACAGCGGCCTCTCTGGCGAACCCACCTTCTCCTCTACTTTGGAGAGGAGGTAGCCTTGAAGAGAAAAGCAGACTCGTGTCAGCACGGACGCTTTTAGATAGGTAGGAAGAACTTTGGCGAGCGTGTACGGTACATACTGAAGTCGATGAGCATCTTGCCGAAGCCCTGTCTCATGTACTGGGGCATTGTCAGAATGCAGGAAACATTGTAATTGAGGAAGGAATTCTTTTCCTACAAACAAAAAAGACAATAAATACGAGCTTTTGAAAAAAAATACTTGCAATTCTTTCACTATCTGTAGCAGGGCTGGGTTCTATCCTTACTTTGGAAAAGTATCCCACTAAATGGCAGCCCGTGTTGTCGGCCTCGGTCATGACATAAAACAGAAATGGCTCTACGTCGTAGTATAACGTCTTGTGGTCCAGGAAAAGTTTGGCGAGTAAACACAAGTTCTGGCAGTAGATCTGTGGAGTAGCAAAAGTCTTTTAATCAATGAGTAAAGTGATACTGTTGTGTACGAGACGGCATTAAGCGCACCTTATTTTTTTTGCCGTCAACTTCAAACACAGATATGGCACCTTTTCTGTACACTTCATCTCCTGGAGGATGCTTCCACACACACTTGGCCTGACACAAACACACATACAATTGAAAGTCTTTATCAGCATTTATACTGCAGTCGTTTGTGATTCTCACCATGTGCCGCCTGAGGATGGTCTGGCTTTTCATGTACTTGAGGCAGAATTCACAAACGTAGAGGCGACCTAGGCGGGCGTACTCCTCAGGATAGGGCGAGTGGTACCAGGTGTCCAGCTCGTAGCGGCCAAACAGGATGGTCTTGATCATGTTGCTGCCCTCCGTGATCTGACCCTGGATCCGGAGCTTCTCCTGCGGGCGGGCCAAAAACAGGAAGCAAAAAGATGGTCAGAATGCGTTTATAGTTACAGCTTTGTAGGCAGCACCTCTGTACTTTATAGACATTATATAGGCGAGGGGATTTTTACCAGGTCTTCAGAAGCACGAGCCTGAGCTTTCCTGAAAAGCTCCAAGTCATAATCGCTGGTGATGTTTTCCAGCAGAGGCTCCCTGGTGTTGCCGTGCGTCTGCCGATGCTCCTGTGGAAGACAAAGGATGAAACCACATGACAAGTGACGGCCAACTCAGCTGCCAGTCGATGTGGTGATAGAGATGCAGCATTGTGGTACCATGTGTTTTTCTTTCTGCTCCTTCTGCAGGCCAGAGTTTCGCCCCTTCCTCATTTCAGCAACCTGCTCTTTATATCTGCTCTGCTTAGAGGTTGGTGTCTAGATGAAACATTTGAAAAAAGATCCAGTTATGCAGTTCCACATTTTACAGAGCCAACCAAATTTGCTTAAAAGCTTGCCTGGTGACGGGTTGCATGACGTGAATGACTTTCTTCTTGTCCCTTCAACTCCTCATCTTGCTTCTCACGGCTAACAGCTTTTACCTGACAATAAGTGTTAGCATGTTAGCTAAATCAAAATTATGTAACCTATTAAATGCTGTAAACACACAAACTGCGACTTGCTTTGCCCACTCAAAAACTGCTGACAACCTCCCAAAATCTCACCTTGCATTCATCTGCAGACAGGTTGTGGTACAGGGGGCATCCCGACACGGCAAAGTGACGTTCATGTTTTCCTGTGAGGTGACCTGTTTGAAATCATTAAAATAATTAATACATTGATAGATTTTTCTTTGATATTATCATAAGCAACTGGAGGCAAATGTAAGGCAAGTTCACCCAGTGAATTGCACCCAGGGGTCGGGCATTTCATGTTGAAGTTGTACGTCTCGTGGCATCGGCGACGTTTGGGTCGGTGGGAGAGGTCCTTATCAGAGTCTCTGTTGGCCTGATCTTTGGCCTGGCTCTCATCGTGAGATGCATTCGGGCTGGAGATATCCAGCTCAGACTCAGAGGACGGCGCATTTCCCGTCGGCGTCAGTGGCGGGGATTCGTCATGATCTGCAGCCTGCTTCAAGTCAGCCGTGTCTGCAATAAAAGACAATTATTGATTCCGCGAATGGAATGAGAATATTACATTATTTATATGACAGGTAGGTACACAAACCATGAGAACTCTGGCTCAGGCGAGTGGAGGCTCTGGTGAGGCGCTGTCTCTTAGTGCGGGTCCCATCACTTTCCGAACTGTTGGTCTGTTCTCTTTCAGCAGATGAGTCTGAATCTTCAGTTCCATCTGAACCACTCCCTGCCATATGTCTCTATTGTGATGAACAAACATGAAAGTGAGGCACCATGGAAAGGGATTTTTCTTCTTCAAAATTGGGGTTTTCCCCCACAAAGCAACTAATTACGTTTAGAATGTTATTACTTTATTACAAAAACGGCTCATGCTCTAAGACAGGCCACAGTTTGCTATTTTATGATACGTGTCACCAGAACACTCAGTAATAATAAAAAAAAATCTAGTTTAAATCAAAATAAGGCTAAACTTGTGTGTCACCAAATCCTAGTGGTGTTATTGTAGCAAATTAGCGCCCGGTTTTTAAGCCGTTTTCTTCACGTACCAAACTGCATTAACAAATTAAACATTTCAGGCATTACACCCACTATTCTCATTCCCAGCAACTCTTTGGGTAGAAAATTCATCAAACCAATAGTTAATGTGAACCTTTTTTCAGTTCGACATCTATATTTTCACACAAAATAACACGCTTTGTCCACCATGTTATCGGCAACGCTACGATACATTTAGCTTCATGTCATCTAGCTTTAGCTACGTGCGTGCGCCGATGGTTTTGGAGTTATAACATAATGAATATACTATTTTTAAAAATTAATGCTGCTCTGTTCCATTTAAACACTTAAATAAAAAAACTAAATATGGTGTGGCGTTAAATTGTGGAGCATTTTGCCCATACGGAGAGTTACACATTGTTGCTAACGAGCTAACCCAATTGACATTGTTGCTAGCACGCCACTTTTTTTCTTACCTGACGTCTGCGCGGCATTTTCAGCTCAAGAATGATTCGCTCAGACGGGTGTTAGAAGAAATTGGCACTGTTCCGTTAAATTAAACGGAGTCAAAGGAACGTCTACGGTATAAATTTAGTCAGTCTGATTCTGCCACTACATTGCCCAAACGGATTCGAGAAAATTTACCTAGCGGTTAGCTTGTGGCTACTTCCTGTTTTACTCTTCTTCTGTTGTGTTTGTTCGCTGTTCGCAAAATACCTTGATGTGCATTGTCGCTGCCTAGTGGACTGGAGTATACACCGTGACCATTTTTCATTTCATTCAGTTTTATAATTATAAATCTCTTTTATAATCATAATCATATTCCAGAAACTGCATGTTACTTCCAGAAGTCCATTGCATGACCTTAAAAGGTAGTGGGATACCACCTCCCCCAACAGCTTGTCCCTGCTACTATAAATAGCATCTTCCAGGCCTTTCTCCTGCATTTGAGGAACCAACTTGGAAGAGTGAGCATTACTCAGAAGTTTTTCTGTTGTGAGTTTGTCCAAAGCTTTACAATGAACAAACCTAAAATTGTTAGACCAGAGGAGAGGTAAGCGATGGCTTGTTCTGTTTTATTTATCTGAAAATAACTTCTATTTTCCAACAGTCAGCCAGCACATGCGGTGTGGTTTGACAGGAAAAAATATGTCACAATCAATTTCAAGGTGCAGAAACCTAAAGATGTCCAAGTAGACATCCAGACAGACAAAATGACTTTGTGGTGAGTTTAAAAAGTTCACCCATTGTGTCATTGGACTGTGTGTGCACATTGTATTGTTGGATTAAGATGCCTGGTTTTGTTTTTTCCAACAGCTGCAAGAATGAGACAGATGATGTGATTTACAATGAACTCCACTTCTATGAAAAAGTCCAAATCAATGTCAGTATCCCATTATATTACTAAATAAATTCTAATGTGCTTGTTCCAAACAAAATATTTATTTATTGTTGCATTTCTTCAAAGGACTCTAGGGAAAGAGTCTATGATCGCAGCATCAATGTCTTGCTAAGGAAAATAAAACCTGATTATGCATGGCCTCGTCTTCAGAAGGATCCAGAAAAGGTATTTTAATTGATTTTACTTTTCGACTGATGTTTGCATTTACAGTAAAGATGCCGTTCTTCCTTGTGCAGCCCAGTTGGATTGCTGTGGATTTTGATAACTGGAGGGATTGGGAGAATGAAGAAGATGATGGAAGGGAAGAGTATGAAAAATACGTAGATGTAAGTAGACTCATTTAGATTTATTTCTCAAAGCCTTAGCTTTTTGAGAATACTTTTTCCCCATCAGATGATCCAGGACATGGCCAGCACTAATAAAGGAGCAGCACCAGACATGGGGGATCTTAGTGATGTAAGTCTAGTTTGATGCAAATATAAAATGTCAGAATTTAAGATGACAATATCCTATAGCTATATAATATATTGATCATTGATCGTTTCACTTGCGGCACAGTCTGACTGACATGGCCTACGAAGCGTCGGAAACCGAACTTCTGAGTTGATTCATCATCATACAAACAATAACACTATTAAATGCTTGTGAGTCTGTGAACAATTTACAAATATGAAATTCCAGTGTTATTTATTCATTGGTTGTGTTTTTATCATGTAGTATATCATTGTCAATTGTAATTGTGTTTTTAAACTATTCATGTCAATTTTAAGTATTTATTTTCTTCAATGTATGAAGTAATAATAAATCATTTTCAATTTAAATAAAAACATGTCATGGTGTGAGAGTTTTTATGAAATACCCTGTTATTTATGGTTAGTTCTGATAAATGTTTTATTTACCTGTAGTAACATGGAAACGGAAATTTCTTAAAAAAGTTATTCATATTAGGAAAACACTTTCCATTGAAATGTGTTCAATCTAAAATGATTTATTTTGCTTTGATAATGAAATTATTTTCATTTACCCCCTTTGCCAGAATCAAAGAATCGCTTTTATTAACTTTGACCTTCCCGCTACCCGTACAAAAATGTCACCAACCTAGCTTTACACTCACTGTAATCTTTTCGTGTCTTATCATTTACTGTTTTTCTCCAAAAATAAGTCGATATGGCTTTCCAGTGTCAGAGGGACTGCTACATGAAAGAGGTAAGAACATGCCTGAGGTGATATGTTAACGCTTTATTGCTTAAAATAATAACACTAACACTATTTTCTATGCATAAACGGTTAGCACCGTTGCTCGCTTAGTGATAGCATTGTATTGTAATAATATTATTACAGTTGGGACGGAGTTGCTGTTTTCTTTTTGTAAAAAGTACAGATGCGTAGAAAATAAACTTTTTTTTTATTTTTACTTCCCAACACTGCACAAGACAATATTATATTATTAGATTATTTATTGCAGGTCCAGATTTGAATTGATGTTTTTCATTTAGTTTGTCACAACTGTAGCTTCCTGCTCCCCATCGGAGCTCAAACTGGAAAACGGTGGAAAGAAAGAAAACGTGAGTGGATTCACTGTGAAGCTGCAAGATACCATCTTATTTCCTGAGGGAGGCGGCCAGGTATGTATGATTTTGGATACCTGAGGACATGACCGAAACCCCAGCAAAATATTTGCAGCTTAAAGCAATATTATTATTGTCCTTTTATCTCTTCCTCCACCAGCCAGATGACTATGGGCTGATAGCAGACATCCCTGTTTTGAGGGTGACCAGACAAGGACAAGATGCCGCTCACTTTGTGACCTCGCCCCTGGAGGTGGGTCAGGAGGTGCAAGTGATGGTGGACTGGGAGAGGAGGTTTGACCACATGCAACAACACTCAGGTGCGCCTCCCAAATACTCTCCCAGAGTACTATTTACACTAATAAGGATTTTCTTATTCTTTTAGGACAACATCTCATCACAGCCTTGGCAGAAACCATGTTTGGCTACATGACCACATCTTGGTATATTCACAAAACTTTATTGTAACACTGTATGTATACAATTTCGCTGTACTCACCCACATTTTTGTTATTAGGGAGCTGGGGCGTCAAAGAAGCACCATTGAACTAAACACGCCGGTTGTTCAAGCAGCCCAAATCCGAGCGCTGGAGGAAGCTGCCAATGAGAAGATCAGAGCTCACATCCCAGTCAATGTTAAGCTACTTTATAAAGACAGTCCTGAAATGGAAAAGGTCAGTGCTAAATTGACTATTTTGTGTGTGTGTGTTGAAGCCAGTGAGTACTTATGCGCTACGTGCAGGTGAGGACTCGAGGACTCCCGGACGACCACACGTGGCCAATTCGAGTAGTTGACATCGAGGGAGTCGACGCCAACATGTGTTGCGGAACGCACGTGTCTAACCTCAGTCACTTGCAGGTACATGAAAACACTTGGAAATATTCAATTTTAGTCGTTAGCGTAATTTCAAGGGGATATTTTTTTTTAGGTAATTAAAGTCCTGGGGACAGAGAAAGGGAAGAAAAACAAAACCAATTTGATATTCTTGGTGGGAAATAGGGTGCTGAAATATGCTGAGAAAAGCTACAGCACCGAGCGCTCTTTGGTGGCTCTTCTCAAGTAAGTTGCATGTCAAAGTTTAATTGTGTTAAATTTAAATAATAAAAGATTTGTATTTACTTCTCATCAACAGAACTGGCCCTGATGAACACGTTGATGCTGTGGACAAGTTGCAGAAGTCACTGAAGCTTGTGCAGAAAGTGAGCCAATATTTATTGCTTTTTATCTTTGGATGTTTTTCTAAAATTGTTTTTTATTTTCCTTGTAGACCAACTTGAGCCTACTTCGGGACATGGCCCTCCTCGTCGCTCACAACTTTAAGAATGACACGCACAGAGGGAATTTCTTTACTTTGCACAAGTAAGACATGTTAATTTTCCACATTAGCGAGTGTTGCTTACAAAATGGCGTCCTCACTCACCCACAGAAAAGAAGGCGACAATGAGTTCATGAACATCATTGCCAATGAAATAGACACTCAGGTAAGAATGCAAAACTTCATTTTTTGGTATTTAATAATCAATTAATATTGTCTCTTGACTATTCTCAGGAAACTTTGGTTTTCCTGACTGTAGGAGAGGAAAAGGGGCCAGGTTTGTTTCTGCTGGCTGGACCCAGCGAGCAAGTGGCGCAAATGGGACCACGGTACAGAGAAGGGGGGAAAAATAAATCTTACAGATTATACAATATGATATGTAATCCATTTTTTTTCCTCTGCCCAGGTTGCTGGAGTTGCTTCAAGGGAAGGGAGCCGGAAAAAATGGCCGTTTCCAAGGCAAAGCCAACAGCCTGGCCCGAAGAGCCGAGGCGGAAGCTTTATTGCAACAACACTGCAAGCAGCAGAACTCACAAGAAGAATAAATCCAATCATGGTTTAATCATTTATTTACAACAACAGTAATACAAAGAAAATAACATTTGCGGAAATATGTAAAAATGTTGTGTTTAGCTGATTAAACTAGTAGCACAATGTTGTCAGATGTTCAATGTAATTCTTTTAATATTTCTAATTTAAAACATTTGATCTGTGATTTCATGTTTTTTTTTTTAAATAATAATAATAGAACCAATTGAGTGAGGCCACTGTTAATGTGGGGAAAAGTCAATCACCTTTATGTGTGTAGCTGAATATTGAAAGAGTGCAAAACAAGCAAGTGTCCCTTCCCGATCACACGTTTTATAAAAAAAAATATATATATAACATTACTGCATTTTGATCCTTTTGACGTTCTCGTCATCCTTTACAGGTCGAGTGCACCTCATCCGCTTTATTGTAGTGGCTTTACTATCTTCATCGAGATGTAGTTCTGGAAAAGGTCAAAGAAATGTAACATCAGTCAAAGCACAAAGTTAGATTATCATCTAAATCTTACCGGTAGAGAGTAGAGCAGGATGGCGAGGAAGAGGAGCAGGATGGTGAGAATGATGAGTACGATGAAGAGACACCGGAAGCGTCGCCACACAATAAACTTCATGGTCTTGCATGGGTTGGTGAACCAGAAGAAGGAAGTTTCGGGGCGCCTGTTGGTCACGGAGATGTTTTACAAAATGGCGTCCATGAAAAACAAAAAAAAAAATAGTGTGAATGGGTTCCTACTTGGGAAAGTCCAGTTTAGGGTTCATGTTGGGTTCATCTCTGCCTTTTCCTGCCGGTTTTTCATCCACGTCAGCCTCACTCACAATTTCCAAAGTCATCTCAACTTTGCCCTATGGACACAAAACAATTTTTGGACCCGATATGAGATATGATATCATTTTGTTCATCCTCACCCCGAGGGCCTTGAGCCCATTTTGCTCAATGGAACATGGCCACCAGCCTCTCACGGACTTCTGTGTAAACAGACACTTGGCAGCTTCAGGCTTGTGCGGCACGTCTACGTCCACCTCATCCATCATGGATAGTGAACACTTTTCTGGCGTCTTTGCAGGGGGAATCAAATTGTGCAAATAGAGCTCCAGTGTTCCTGGGATCCAAACCAAAAATGCATAATTGAAGAGTTACTTCACTCCAACAATGTTTCCCATTGACTCACCGAGATAATCATCCAGCGAGAATTTGTCATTGTCCCATATCTGAATACTCAGCTTGGGCGGAATCCTGAACTCGGTTTTATCCAAACTCCAAAAATGCTCCTATTGAAACAAATAGAATTTTTTTTTGTCGAGGTCCAAACCTGGAGCGGGGAGGGGTGGGCTCACCTTTTTGGAGACGAGGCAGAGTTGTTCCGCGGGAAGGTAGTCGAATTCAAATACAAACCTCCAGTTGAAGTTGCCGTCCCCGTCGAGAGACCTGTAATGGACGTCCGTCCTCTGCTTGTCCTCCTCCATCCCTGCCATCCATCTGCGACAAATCATTCATTTCAACTCTTTAAAGTGTTTTTTACAATGTAAATAAATAACCGTACCCCTTGACGTAAATGTCGCTCATGTGCTCTCCGGTGACGCTCGTCTCATCCAGCGTCACATCTGTCGTGTTCCAAATGACCACGCGCAGGAAATGTCTGAAATAAAAAATTGGTTAGGTTTGACGGCGTGATTCAGTCGATGATTTTTAGGGATGCTCACTTTTTGGCTTTGCGTGGGGTGATGTCAAAGGGCGGCCCGGGTGGACCCATGCTCTTGGGGAAAATGTCGACCCACATTTGAAGCCTTCCCTGTACACACAAATGGACAGGTTAGCACGGGGTACATCATGTGGACATTGAATCTGGACAAACCTGGGACAGATTCGGCTGGAAGCTGCTGTAAAGAGTCCTGGTCTCCACATGCTCAGGTACAAGTCCCTGCGTTCGTAGGATGTGCAGACACAGACGCTCACAAGGTGGACCCAAGTGTTCATGAATCTCCTTTTTGCCCTCTGGAAGGAGAAATAAGTCATGTCGTCTTTTTGAACAGCCATGAAAAAGAAAAAAATCTTACCAAAGTGAGCCAGTGTGTATTCTTTCCCGTTGAAGGTGAGCGAATTGCCGTTGTCCTCACTCCTCGGTTTGGAAAAGCCTTTCAGACGAGCGAGGTTGTCCAAGATCTCAGAAGGCTTCAGCTGGTCCCGCCACTGGTTGATTCCAGAACTGACAACAAAAACACAGTTGATATCTACACCAAATTTTCTTTCACGTATGAAAACATTTTGGGCTTGGTTGCCATACGTGCAGTAGGTTTGCGGCAGGCCGCAGTAGGAGTTGTAACGGGACAGGAAACGGTTCTCCAGGTCGATCACGGTCTCCCCGACTTTCTCGTCACGACTCAGGAGGTCGTAATCGTAGACGCAGATTTTCAAATCCTTATCTTGGGGTAGGAAGCAACTCATCTCAAACATCCTACGGCAATAAAAATATTGTGCTTTAATCCTCTGTGGGATTATGTCGCATGAATGCTAATTATGCTAGTTAGCTACCTTCCAAACACAGGATTGGTTGTGTTGGGGAGGTAATGGTCTCGGTCATCTAGTGTGTTCTTTCCCAGGGAGATCTTCATGTAGGGGTCACACTAAAGGAAAAGTTCACCACATTGAGATAACAGCATTATAAAAAAATATATTTTATATATAAGATCCTCACTCTGCCGTTATTGTCTTTAGGCTGCAGATCGATAGCCCGGACCACATAAATCCTAACCAAACACTCCTGAGGGCCGCTATCTGGAAGTTCTCGGAACTGCCGGGGAGGAGGGGTGATACCGGGGTCATCTGGCAGGGGGTATACTTTAAACGAACCCTGCAGGCGGAAGAACACAGACATCACAGTTTCGAAGTTTCATTTTTCTTTCGACCTGTAAATGTGTCAAAGTACCTTGAACTCCCCGACCACGCTCGGATCATCATCGCCGTCCTCGTTTTTGCCTCGCTGCAGTTTGAAAGTCCTGCAGAAGTCTGTCAGCCCTTTGAATTGGGAAATATCTTCTAGATCTTTGTCATACACCTGAGAAAATAATTCAAGATCATGAAATTAAAAATTGTTTAGCTAGAAAGCTTCTAATTCATCAATAGCTTGAGAAACCAAATTATTTGAAATTCCACTGATGAAGTGGTATCTTACTGTGAGGGTGTCGTATCCTTTTTTGAGATAAGGGCCACATTTCTGATTCTCTCCCACTGAAGCGTAGAATTTACTCCACCAATCTACCGTCTGCTTTTCCTACAAAGCACAACTTTTACAATCAATTTATTCTCAGTTTGAAAATAAAAATAAACACTTACTTACCTTTTCCACGTGCTGTGAATAAAAGAGAAAGTCATTTTTATTATTGAAATAAATGTTTCTTTTAAAAAAAAGTGTGAAAACAAAGGGGTGCGTGATTTGAGTTGCGGTTTTCAAATCAGCCACCAGAGGGAGACAGAAGAGAACATTTGTGTTACAGCAGTTTTGGTAATTTTGTTGACCAAGAACTTTTTTTTTTTTCTGTGCTGCTGATAAAAATGTCCAAGCCTGGAATTCATTTTCTGTGCTCGTTAGATGCGATGAATAAAAGAACAAAAGAACAGACGGCAAACAAGCTATTAATGGCATTGTGACATCATTAGCGTTGTGCTTTCTCAGCTTTCCAGTGTCATTAGTGTCCAGTTTTGAGACTAAGCGACAAAAGCAACATCAAGTCTTCATACATACAAAATGGGAGGGAAGGGGAGTCATTTTGCTGACAGCATCTGACATGCTGCACATGAACTGCAAGCCAGAGTGACATCACATGTCAAATTTGACTCTGCACGTCAAATTATGACTTTTTAGTCCAAAGTTGATTCAAATTATTAGAAGAGAAGATGAAATATTCTTAATATTACCTACCTGGGTTTCTAATAGGAGTCTAGTTTCTTCCATATTGATGGCGATTTGTCTGGAAGGAGTCGCTGCCATGAGAGCCACTGCAAGAATTTTTTTTTTTTTTGGTCATTCTGTCCAGTGTTGGAGAATTATTTTGTCTCCTCACTTTTGGACGCCATGGCTCCCTCAGGCGTGATGACATATGGGTCGCAACGAAACTGCTCCAGCGAGGAGATAGTGCACTGGCCCACCACAGGTTTCCTGCCGAATGGACGGTGGTCAATCACCTTCAGCACAATCGGAGGTGTGTACATCTCATCCTTAGGTAGAAGCTGGAGGAGGTGACAGGAAGATGGGAATTAAATGAGTTGGTAATGTTTGAACCAAAAAACAGGTTTAGCGGGGGTGTTGACGGAATTTCTTCAAGGTTGAAATATATTTCAACACAATGTGGTTACCACTTTGATGAAGAGCACCGAGCTTGGAAAGTTGGGGCTCTTCTTCATGTTCCTGATGACTGTGGATTCCACTCTTTGCCCGCCGCACTCCACCACCAGGCTGGGAGAGGACACTGTGGCCAGTTGATAGGACTTCATGTTCCTCAGACCCCATGCAAGAATCTGCATGCAACAATTTCAAATATAAATAAATAAAATTATATTTAAATTTGTTTTAAAATAAATTCTAAATATTTTTAAAAAACTAAACATTAAAAATGTACTAAATTTAATTAAAATGTATGTATGTAAATGTATGTAAAATGTAAAAACTGTATTAAAGTAATTTAAAAAATATTAAAATAATAAATAAATACATAAATAAATAAACAAATAAACAAATACACAAATATATTCATAAATAAATAAATAAATTTTACCTCCACAGCAGTGAGCTGCACAACAGGCCGGATGCCCTGCGGAACCATGTAGAGGTTTTCCGCCCTCTTTGGGGGGACCAGAGGAAGATCTGAGTCTCCTGACTAGAGAGAGAGAAAGCAGATAATCAAATCAAGATGAGAATAAATGTCCTTTATTTATGAAATCATCAAGTTCAGATGCAGACCTTATCTTTGAGGATAAGTTCAGCCGCCACCAGTGCCTCCCCTTCCTCACGCCCCCCCTGCACGATGGGGTGCCATAGCAGTTTGGGCACCTGATCCATACTGGGATTCAATTTGACCAATGGAGCGCAAATACATCGACCCAGCAGCTCATCCTTACCCTGGACAGTTGAAAATCTCGTTAAAGGAAAAACATTTCCTCAGGCGGGATTCACTAAATGATTCTCTTTGTGTGGCGTTACCACTTGGTCATAGTCGTAGAACTCGATGACAACATCCGGGGGATGTTGCGCAAGAGCCTTTGGGTCCCCGTGAATTTCCACATGGTCAAAAATGAGAGTTTGGTCCCAGGTTGGGTTTAAAGTCGCACGCAGTTTCTCTGTCGTCTTACTTAGATGCAGGAAGGACACGTGGGCGTATGGATCTATGAAGCAAAAATATATTATGGCCATAGATTGGGACAATTTATGACAGCTAACATTAGCGACATACCAGAAAAACTGTCTTTGTCCATAGATGTCATATTTCTTGCTTGATAGACATAAACACGGAGGTGATACACGCATGACCCTGAAGGAGGAGAGAAGGTTAACAAATTTATCCGCCCTCATATGCTGACCACTTACTTTCTAAGGAGCAGGACACGGTGGGTGTGTTAGCACCAAACATCTTGGTGACGTCGCCTTTGGAGCTTTTCTCTTTCTCGTCCGTATCAACGCCCTGCCAAGTAAATCAACAAAACTGCTGAGGGGAAAATGCCAACGGCTTTTCACACTTAATACTTAAATCAATATTTAAAACTAGAACTGGATTAGACAAACTACCCACCAGTGCACCCTCTAGTTTGAAAATGGCAGACGCCCCCAAGCGGTCTTCCGGCGCCATCTTTCTCCTCCAGCGCCTCCGGCGAAACGTATCCGATGATCGTTCCTTCCTGTGGAACTTCCAGCCAATCAGGGAAGAGAATTCCCAACCCTCTGGATCGCCGTGGTCTCGCCTCTGTGGGGAAAGGAGCACGTTGGGCGACCATTTTTCCAAAAATCGGTGTGACAAAGTGCTGACCTCGGCGGAGGCGCCCGGGGGAAGTGCGGCTCTTCTGCGAGGCCGAACCACCCGTCGCCTACGATGGACATGGTACACCTTCTCTGCCGGCACCCAAGATCGAGGCTTGTCCTCTGGCGGAATAGTCAGGCCGTATTCCCATCCTGTGGAAAAACAAAAATATTTTTCCTTCAATTTTCAGACCAGATACAAATTTTAATATTTGTTTCATGTATTTAATTCTTTTTTTTTTCTTAATCAAATTTCAATCGCGGCACCTTGATCATCCACAGCTCTGTTGTCGTCAACTGTCCACTCGTCCTCCCACGCCCAACCAGGAGGACATTCAAACTCGCCCGGATTACGGCTCTTCTCGCCATTCTGCCCGACAACAACACACAAATCAACCTTTGTGTGTGCACTTGACAGCTTCCCGACATATTTGCATGTTTGCTCTTTTCTCACCACGTCGGTGAAAGGCTCAGATGCCGCCTTCCACTCTCCGCCGGGGAAGCGGGTTTCATTTTGGAAAACCTCATCCATGAATTCAGTGTGTCCTGCGTCTGCCTCTGTTAAGAGACTTCCAACACAAAAAAGTCAAATTAGATCAAATTCATTCATCTTTTTGCTTTTAGTTAAAACCTTCGACATATATTGTTAAATTGGTGGTACAAGCTCAGGAAACTGAACCCTTTCACCTTCCCGGCAAGAGTTATTTTCTTAAATCTGTGGCACGAGAGGAATGTAAACAAAACGGCCGACTCATTTCCTCGGCAGACCAGAAAAAAAGAAACCTAATAAATGAACACTGTACAAGCAGTGCAACTTTTTTCCTGGGTTGAACTCACGCTTTCTCCGGGTCAATGAACCAGTCCGACTCCCACTCCCATCCTCTGGGGGGCATGAAGTACTCCTTCTTCAACTTGAGGTTGCCTGTTACGTCAGAAAATTTATGGCGCCCCACCAGTCCTGTGGTTCCCCACTTTCCAAACATACTGGCTTGGTTCTCGTACTGCAAAAAAGGCACCGTGGCTTAGTTTCATAATAAAACTTCTGTGCGCCGAGTTAGCTTAGCCTTTTATTTGAATGAACCTACCAGCTCTGCAAACACACTGAAAGTCCCCTCGGAGAAAGAGTTGAACTTCTTCTCGTGCGCAGACAAACCCAGCCACATGTTGACTCGGATCTGAACGGGCACCTTCAAGCCTTTGCTTTTGTCCATGGGGTACTGAGAAGAACACGATAGACTTGGTTGGACAGGAGAAACCCGGGCAAGCTAATATTTGGACCGTACCTTTAAAATGATAGTCTGGGTTTTGCCACAGTGTTGCCCGCAAGCTTGCTCACTGTATGTGGAGAAGAGGATTTTATGAGCTGGGATGCGGCTGTAGGCCACCCTCCTCTCCCCGCGGAGCATCCAGATGATCACGTCGGGCATGCTGTTTTGAGGCTGAAGATATAAAAAAGTGGAGATTAACACCAGGGGTTGAAAATTAAACCCATTCATGCATTCACCTCTTCGGCAAGCGCTTCAAGTTTCTCCGCCCACGACTCGATGTCGGGTAGAGTTTCGGGAATGTCCTGAGCTTCTTCTCTCATGCGTCTGGCTGCTTGATTGATGCTTTTCAAGCCGCTATCTCGCAGCTTCTTGAGTTGGATGTCCAGGGAGGTCAAGTTTGAGCGACCCTCCAGAACCGGTGTTGGGAAACTGGATAAAGGAGACAATGTGATGTTTTTGTGCAGAGATGATTGATTCCCCATCATTGACGTACGTTTCTAGGTCTTCAATCAGCTGACTCAGCAACTTCACCCACACACCAGATAATTGATTTTCGGGTGCTTTAGCAGAAACGGCCGTTCTGAAGACTTCCAGGTTCGATTGCTGTAATGAGGGTAAGCTCAAAAAACAGGATTTTTTTTTATTTGAGAAGAATATGGAGCATTACCAAACGGCGATAGATGTAGAGGATGGTATTGATGGTGTCCATGCGGTGGCTGATGTCCTCCCAGAATGAGGTGACCACAACGACCGGTTTAGTGCCCGCCCATGGGAGGTAATAGTAGTGGTTACCTTCAAACACAACACGCCATTTAAAAAAAAAAAAAAAAACCTTTAAGTCTACAAGTGCGTCTCACTCACCATCAAACACTGCGCAGCTATACTGAGTGGTGGAGGCCAGCGGTTTGCATGTATTGTCCAATTTGTTGCCATAGTTACCGATGCTGACTTCAAACTGAATTGGCTCGCCTGGTTCCTGGATCATGGAAGCACTGTGGAAGACTGCACAGAGACAGTACTTCCTTCTCCTCTGGTACTTCTGATGTAAGAGAGCAAAACAGCTAATAAGTTTTCCCAGACTTCCTTTTGTATCGTTTACTCTTACCTGTACTACCAAGATGTCATCACTGGGGATGCTGTCAACTGCTTTGTCAACTTTGCCTTCTAATTTTGTGGACATTGCCACCAGGACTCGGCCTCTGTAGGCCACTCCTTCACCCTGACCCAAAAAAAAAAAATGAGTTAGAAGTAATTTAAGTGCATTGAAATGAGCTCTTGTCCAAAAAATTACCTTTCCCAAATTCAGATCTTCATAAGGATCTGGTAGTCCGGTGAATTCTCTGGGGCTGCCGTAGAGGTTGATGTAGCAGGGACCAAAGACGGGCAGAAAACCAACCTCAGATTCTCCTGTTGCCGCTTCGTATAGATACAAACACAAGTTAGCCTTGGATTTTAATATGCAGTTAGTTAGGAGGCGGTGAGATGGTTGTTAGTAAGCAGGGAAAGCAGCTCTGGATCAGGAAGGGGGGGGGGGGGGGGGGGTTCGAAACTGCACAACAACAAAAATTATGTTTGAGCAGTGGCGGAGTTAGGGGGGGGGACAGCGTGGGCATGGCCTGCATGATAATAGCAAACATGCAAGACAGCAAAATAAAGCACAGGTGAACCTTCATATGACGACAAATCCATATTTCCCGCATGTTCCTCTATTCCAGGATGAAAGACAAAAATTAGAAGTTAGTCGTGGGGAAATTATTAAGTGCTGGATTTTGGTGCAAAATAAATCGTTACCTTCTATTTCGCCCCCGGAGGAGGCTATTTTAGCCAGGTTGAGGTATGTGGTGCCGACAGCATCATTCCCAGTCACGCGATCCCTGAAGTCACACATAACTCATTAGCACACGGCTCAGCGCTCACATTCAAACTCAGGCGTGAAGCTAATGTAGGTGATTTTTTTTTTTTTATCATACAGAAATATTTTTTCAGAATCACTTCTCCCAGCACTTCCTCCATGTCGCCTTCCTGGACCTGCCTTATCTGATATATTGTTCGCTCGGGAATGTTGAAAATGAGCAGGAAGACAGTGCCAACAGGATTACAAATTTTGTTATTGCAAAGGAAAGGGAGGGGCCGGAGCAGGCTGACTCACAGGCCACATAATTCTCATACAGCTGGTGATGGAGCACAGCCATCCATATTTGCAGAAATAGCGCCTGCTAAAACTTCCCGTTAGCATGTAGCGGTAAGCGTTTGGGACTCACCAATCAAACACTGTCAGTTTCACGCGCTCGCACATGGAAGGGAACTACGAGAGAAGACGTCAAACATGATTACATCTCGACGTTGCTATTGGGATGTCGAATTAATCACCTTGACTTGAAGATTCAACACTTGGTTCCACTCTGGGTTTGCATTTCTTTCTATAATTTGAGTACAGAGCTGCATAGGCAAGAAAGAGGTGTTATAAGTATCATTGATAAATGCATGAAAATGAAAGATGAAGGAAGAGGAACCTTTTTGCCCGCAAAACGAGCCTCTATGAATGGATCCACCAGGTTCTTCTTATTTTCATTTCCTCCAAAAATCCCCTTCAGTGACTGGATGAAGGCATCATCCACTAAAAGTGACATTCGATGCTGAGTTCCTGCTCAGGTTGAACGGAAGAGGATTCTGGAAGGTGTCTTACTTTGAGGAATGTCCTCCGCCCGAAATACTTTGAGTGACAAGGTGGCCCATCGGAGAGTGACGCCAGCCGGAAGCAGCAGGTTGCTTTCGATGTCGTCTTGGTCGTCATTTTCTTCTCTCTTCTCCGACTGTATGGGCAACACGTTTGTTTACGATACAAGAATAGAACTAGGTTTTTTTTTTTCTTACCGGTTGCTCGTCGCCAATCCCGACCACAAAAAGGCTGACTTTCAGGTATCCTTTAGCTCCAGAGTTGGAATCATCTGGATCATTCAGAAGTAGCCACTTCCTCATGACGCAGTGGCCTACAGCAAAAAATTGAATTAGTTTCCGAACAAATTGATGACACAGCGTTTGTCACAAGCTCACCTGCTTCGTCGTAAACATAGCCAACGTCAAGCTGCGTAACAAGACCAAAAGAGATGAGCCATATTTTGAAACAACTCGGCCATGAATGGGCATAAATTCACAACAGTACCTTAAATTCTCCCATGAGACTGTCGGCCCGCAGAGAGTAGGAATTATAAACCTGCAGGGAGGCATTAAAAGTCCACAGCTCATTTAAAAATAAAATAAAAAAAATAAATAATAATAATAAATGAATAAAAAAATTAAAAAAAATCCTTCTAAGTTATGCTCATTTTGGTCTACCTACTTACCCGAATACTGATGTTCTGTTCAAACAGGTCTGATGGAAGCATGTGGACGTTATAGAAAAACATCTGCAAAAAGAGTTAAATGCTTAAAACGTGACCAATTAAGGGGGGGAAAAAATTAATTACCTCGTCAAAGAAGGGGTTGTTCCCTCGCTTGATCCTTGTCCTGTGGGTCTGTCCGCACACCTGAACCTTGACCACCGGCTTGATGTTGTTGCCTGGCAACTGACGGGCTTCGATAATACGGATGCGGATCTGATGGACACCATCGAGGTGAGTGGACTTCATATAAAAAAAAAAAACCTCAGTCTAAGTTACCTGGAAGTCCTGAGGTTTGTTGATGAGCCGGTGTCTGTTCCGTGACTTCGCAATTCGCCTTCGGAGGCTCGACGATAGCCCGGGAGTAGATGGGCTGGTGGCGGAACCACTCGGGGTCCCGTCAGGTGCCGTCTCCTCGCCTTGCTCTCCACCACCTCAACGGTTATGCACATTATGGTGCTGGCCCGAAATCAAGAACTGTCGTCGAACATACCGGAATCCACGGTGGAATCGCCATCATGGGATTCGTCTGGATTTGGGTTGGCATTGGGTGGTGGGTCATAGCCGACGACGAGGTTCATCGTCGCCTGCAGGGAAGCAATTTTATATTCTACAAGTGACGCCATACTAAACAAGGTCAGATGTACTTACATCAATATTGTGGCCATTCTCATCAAGCAAATGCACATTTTTGACCGGAAGGGATCGAAGTTGACCGGAGGCAAGGTCTCTCAAAGGAATTCTCGTCGACCCGATGAATCTGCCCCAAAAAAAAAAATCATATCTCGAGTTCTGAGCACTGATTTCCTGTGCTGAGTAAACTCTGGCCGGCCAATATAAATGCAAGTCATGAAATGCCCAATGTGTGCTCAAAGACGTCATTGACAAACAATTAAGGTCACTGCCTTGAGCTAACAGGCCCCGCCTCCTGAGGTAAACAAACGCAGAAACAGAAGCCAGTAAATATTTAGTTGATAATTCCAACATCCCCAAGCAGAGTTTAGCACTCGTAGCATCTTGACTTGTTATTAACCGGTTAAGCTCATCACTGAAGGAATCTGCTAATCATGTCAGTGCTGCTTCCAATTTGGAAAATCGAATCAGTCCAGAGGGCACACATTGACGTTACGCCCCCACCAATTCTTTTTTGCATTGCCATTGAGCACAGAAATAGATTCTGGAAAACTACTCAAGACAGGAGGGGGAGGGGATGAGGGGAACCCTGTGCTATGACTGCATACATCTTTGGGGAATGTGTCAGACGAGCCAGTGGAAAACTTTGCTCAACGTGGACTCACACTGGAGACATTTGCTAAAAGCTCCTCCCTCGGTTCAGACTGTCACATGCATAAAAGGAGGGGGGAACTTAGTCAAAGACATGCAAAGAAGAAAAAAAAATCAGTTCACAAATGTTGCATGGCAGTAATTAGTAAGCCAGAGGAAACATTCTTTGCGGCTGCTCTGAATTCATCCCATATGTGATTCTGCATTTTCAACCACGAGCTGCTTCTTGTTGCTCATGTCATGTTGTCCAGACATGATTGGAGAGAATTTGCCCCATCCTCGCCAACGGAGAGCACAAGCAACGATTCATCTGTCGCGTTGCCCAATCACAATCAGGCGTCCCACGCGGCTCGGCAAGTCTCGGCATGACAAGCGGGGCGTGAGGGGGCAGAGGCAGCCAGCAAACTATAGTTTTTTTTTTTTGCTTATTCAGCACATAATTCTGCTAATCCATTTCTTAACTAACAAAGGTCAAAATAAAGAGCTAAAACTTACTTATCTTTTCCAAAGGTCTCAGAGTCTTTCACAATCACATCAAGATGGGAGTTGGGTTCTAGTGCGGATCCATTCAGGTTAAACTCAAGGACCTGCAAGGTAAGATGAAAAACAGCAGTGAATCTCCATACAACGGAGATCTGACTGCAAAAAAAAAAAAAAAAAAAACATATATATAAACATTTACCTCATTCCATACTGGATTCACCTCATTATCAATGGTGTTTGTTTTTTTCTTTTCATCTGAAAATAGGAGGCCAGTGAGAAATTAATAACACAAGAAGTAGTAGTGACTCCACAAATGTCCTTTTTAGAAATCATTTTGGATGCAATAAGTGAGCAGCAGTTGTTGCCTCATAAGGGGAAGCATAAAAGAAGAGGAAGAAAAGCCACACCTGCAGATTATAGGTAACTGCCATTTTACCCCTGGATGGTCTCGATTTGTTTTACTATAAGAGCTGTGACCCAACTTGACAGACATTTAGAACTTATCATTCCAAAATTGCATTTTTCATCTAACTGGGAATTAAGATACACGCGTTTGTTTTCAGATGACAAATGCAGCATTTCACTCGATTTAACAATTTCTATCTATAATTAAAAAAAAGATATTTACCTTTAAACACTACTGTCGCGAAAGGATCAGGAGTTCCAACCTTCTTTTTGGGGAGACCTGTAGCTGATTCAACCAAAACGCGCAACATGATGATCCAGTTTGACAAAAAGAAAAGGAAAGGGGAGGAAAAAAATCCCGCAAAGGTTGTTTAATGAGTGAAATGTTCAATCCCGTGGAAAATGATCAACCCTGGCATCTTCACAGACGCGTCCAGGACGCAGACAAAAGTAGATTTTTAAGTGCAACGTTAGGAAGTGGAAATGAGGGCGGATCACGGGCGTGTAATTATCATGAGTGGCGAGAGACAAATCGTGGGCAGCTGCTGCCATCCTGCGAGGTATTGACATCAAACTTAGTCATTTAAACTAGCAGATAAATAACCCTTTTAAATCAACCATTAATTTTGGAAAGGTGACTTTAACCACCACAAAACAAAAATTAACTACAAACCTTCACTTTACCTCGTTTTAGCAAATATGTTGTAATTTAGCACCATCTAGTGGCCATAGAAATCCAATACCATCTCGACCCATGATGTGTACCTTTTTTGTATATCATTAAAAAATGTGTTTAAAAAAACAATCGGCGCAAAAGGTGGATATTTAATAAAAAGACGTGTGATAAATAAATATAAATGTACATACGTAAATATTTTTTATTGATAAAAATATTGTACCGTCTATCCATCTCAATATCATTAATTTAATTTAATTTAATTTAATTTAATTTAATTTAATTTAATTTAATTTATGGTTTAAGCATGTAATTCTGACTAACCACAAAAGGGCGTTTTATTTTATTTTATTTTATTTTATTTTATTTTATTTTATTTTATTTTATTTTATTTTATACTGCAATAAGTCAATATGTAGAAAAAATATTGGACACTTTAGGAGGTGGGCGGTTGTTTTGAATTGCTTTATCGCCATCTAGGGGTTTAAATCTAAAGTGCATGCCTAAAATTAAATTAAATTAAATTAAATTAAATTAAATTAAATTAAATTAAATTAAATTAAATTAAATATATTACTTTATATTATATTTTATATTATATTAGTCGATATTATATTTTATATTTAGATTATAATTATAGTATAATTATATTATTTATATTTATATGTAATTATAGTATAATTATATATTTTGTATTTGTATTTGTATTTGTATTTGTATTTGTATTTGTATTTGTATTTGTATTTATATTTATATTTGACGGTTTAAGCATGCGCTTCAGAATTCAGACCACAAGAGGGCGACACTACAATTGAAAACAGCCGCTCACCATCAAATCCACATGTTTTTTTTCAGTCCAGTGTTTTACGTGTATGTGTATTTTTGCCCCGCACTATCGCTTTTAAGATAGTGAGCGCTGAGACGTTTACAATACTCCATCGGCTATATCGGGTATTTATATTTATATTTATATTTATATTTATATTTATATTTATATTTATATTTATTATTTATAGCATTGTAATGTAATTTAACTGAACTGTTGTATCTGCCGGTGTTCTTGGAAAACTGATCAGAGTGAGGTCGGAGGGGCTTCTGTCAAAGCGCTCTGGCGCTACGGGTGATCCTGACCTTACTTCACTGGTCAACTCTCATTGGACTATTACATAACTTCTTGGTTTTATCATCAAACACATCCGGTGACCGAAACGTCAGATTCCGGATTCCATTTGTAACCGCACATGCTTCAAGTTGGCAACATCTTCAGCTATTTAATACTGCAAGCTCCATCCATTTTCTATGTAATGTAATCAGTAGTGCCCTCCTCCCACCAGCGCCTCTCATCCCTCCCATCACTCTAATGAGCCCAGTTTAGTCGTAGCATCCAAAAGATTACCTGGCACTGCACCATCTAGGAATCAGACAAAGGCTGCAGGGAGGAGACAGGTGGTGACAGGTCATGCTGACTCATCAGAATTCTGTCTTTTCATAGAGGGCTCATTGGAGCAATCAAGGTCGTTACAACAATTTGTCTGTGGAGGAAAAAAAACAAAGGTAAGATCAATAATAAATTGAGCTCTTGTCAGACAGTAAGTTCAAGTCTGGAGTAGTTTCCTCGAAGACTTCCATGCACTCCCACGTCTTGATGTATGAGGCCAATATAAACACACAGGCTGGACAGTCTGGCTGTGTGGATGTGCGTACTTTATCACTTCACGCTCTTGTGTTACACCTTCTCCTCTCCAACTTTGAAAAATATTCCTTCTGCAGCCACATTCAAAGCTGCTTTTTTTCTTAAAAGTCAGACACCCGTTTTTCATTAGCTTCTTATTTTAGCCATTTTAAGGAGGCAGTTTTGAAATTTCTGCAGAGGATTAAGCTCTGAAGGTGCTTCCAGAGAATGATAAAAATACATCCACTGCAAAGAAGTGCAGATGGACTTCCAAAACAGCTGTGATACTGAACCGGTATCATTCCAGTAAGCCACAGCTATGTCGCTATGTCCTGACTGGTGTTTTGATTGGGCTCAACGAGGGTAAATAGTGTGAGCCACCAGTGCTCAGTTCCTCAGATGGCGCGTGGTGGTCATCGTCGTCGTAAACAAAGTCGTAAATGCTAAAAACGGACTAAAATCACACATACAATGCCAATGAACTAGGAATCGGCGTCAAGGACGTCTGGTGAAGTGGTACATTTTAGGCTCAGTAACAACGACAAGGCCAGATTTGAAAACGAGGAGCTCGACTATACTGAGGTTGAACTATTTTGTGCAACAACAGATGTTTAGCGCACACAAACAGGTCTCAAGCTCAGCGTTCCTTTTTAATCATCTTTTAGCCTGAGGAATTGTCGTGATGAGTCAAGTACATTTGGAGGTGCAGAAGAAGAGAAAAAAAAATCCATTCCACAAACAGTATTTCTTTATTACTCTACTGCATTTTTAAAAATCCCACTAAAGTCAGTTTACATTTTCTCTGTATGAATAATTGCCATGTGTGCACGTTCAGGCTCGTGCACATCCAGCAGCGGTCAGCTATAAAAGGAACGATCAAGTCGGCAGGCGGGAATGTGCCAAGCTGCAGAGTGCTTGGTTGACCGCGAAGAAAGGAAGCAAGTTATATTTAAGGTGCAATTGATGTGGAACGCAGAAAAAAAAAATCAGTATATTTTTCATTGTCTGGGCTATTCTTCATTGCTTTTGTGTTTGTGGCTAAGAGTGCCAGCCGTCGAGACTTCTGTGGGCTTTCAAAAAAAAAAAGGGATAACGTAAGGAATGCTTTGATGGGAATGAAAACATCATTTGCACAAAAACAACCCGATCGAGTTTCCCCTCACTGTAACAGTGTAAACATATAAATCACATCATGATATTATAGATTTCAGCTTTAATGAATGGGTAGCAAACGATAAGTCTCTCAACACGTCAGGGCGGGTGTTCCCTTCAACTACAATTTTAACTGCATAGTTTCCATTTCACACAGAAAGCCTGATCAACATCTAAATATCCACCTAATCACTTTCTATGCATGCTCTGATCTAGCTCACAAAAGTCTTCTCACTTTGTTTTTCCTCCAGGACGAATAAAACAACACCCAGACACTGACGTGTGTTTTTTTTCTTCTGCAGCCGCACCCGCGTGCACAGACGCGTAAACAACCCCAAACCGGCGACACTTGTTCCAAAATACCACGACAACACAAGTGCGTGTGCCAAGTCGAGTGTTTTCATAAAAAACAGGTGAGAGATGTTTATTTTACTTGTTGCCCTCCATGAAGTTGAGCAACAAATTTGTCTGGGTATTTATTTTTGCCAAGTAAATGATTTGCGAACATTCACTATTTGACTAAGAGCCAAAGTTGGACCTGTGTCCAACATGACCTGCACATACCTGCATGCAGGCGCCTCCACCCCTCCCTCCCTCACTCTCTCTCTCCCTCTCTCTCTCTCGGATGCACACAATCTCTTCCCTCCCTCCCTCACTCTCAGTGCAGCAGTTCACGGGAAACGATCCAGCTGTGGGCGACTTTTACCAATACACGCTCACTGCTCCTCTCAGTTCTTCAGCGACTGCGCCAGAGATGCCTCGCCCACCCTGGTGAGAGCCCCCGATTGTTCCTCTTCCTCCCTTTTCAACAATGAGAAAAGAACGATTATTATTGGCCGTAACCCTCATCGCCATCTTCTCCGCTGACCTCTACTTCATCCTCCTGCCAAAGCTACGTAACATTGAAGGACTGGGACAGTTTTGCTCGTGTCGCCGTGGCAACTTCAGCTTCCATGCTCAGTTCTCCAACTGGACTTCTGTCCCGCTCCAGGATGTGTACACTTCTGGACTCCCCAATGGGGGTTCCAAACTTGACAGCTTGTTCGCCCATCCTTTGTATAACATCCAGAACCCGACGCTGGAAGCAGAGGAGAAGCTGCTCCAGGTGGACCTCCTGATGAATTACTACAGGAAGAAAATATCACGATGGGAAAGGTCAGCTTTTGTCTTCTTAGCATCCCTCTCACACGAGTGTCGCTTAATTTACGGCCGTTCAACCCAGCGGCAAAAATAAACACACTTTGGCATCAGCGCATGATAACAAATGCAGCTGGGAAATCACAAACAAGGTTTTTGAAAAAAGACAAAGCTGTCCTAGCTTGTCTGTGTGCTCATTCAGCAAGAGTGGGAGATATTTGGACACTTGAGGTGGAAAGGGACAAGAATTACGAGCAGTCAAGTTCTACTTTATGGCTATTTCCACTTCTCGAAAGCAATTTGTGGTTAGGTTGCCTTTAAAGTCAAGACTCTTCCTCAGACACATGAAGTTGTACAACGAAGCCGCGTCGACCTCCAACATCACCATGACCCAACACCGAGTGGACTTTGACGTCAACGCTAACTGGCTTAAGTTCCACACGGGAATTAGTCGCCATGCTCTGTACTCCCGCCATGACCCTGCCATCACGCGGCTGCTCGCGGACATGCGGGACATGATGGTGGTCAACGCAGGTGAGACAGTTGGACTCACTTTTCAAGTCGCCGTGATTTGTAATCTGAGATATTGTTGCAGATTACACTCAAGATGAGAAGGCCCTGAAAGGAGCATGTGATTGCAGCCAAGGTAAGGTCAGTCCTGCTTTTCACATTACATGTCCACTTAAAAGTTACTTTAGGATAATGGATGGTTGCTGTGTATCTATTCAGTGGTGAAGCCCAGTGGGCACCACCTGAAACTGGCACTGAAGATGCAGAACTTTGGCAAGGCCATGTTCAAGCCAATGAGGTGAGCACAGCCTCATTAACCATCTTCAAACTCGTAAATGATGTTTTTATGCCTATGTGTCAGGCAGGAGAGGGACGAGGAGACTCCAGATGACGTCTTTTTCTTTGTGGATGTCCAGAGACACAATGCAGAGATTGCTGCCTTTCACTTGGACAGGTACCATCCACATCTTTCCAAGAAGTTCAGTTCGCCGCATCGGAAAATAGGAGTGGTCTAATGCAAATAAATAAATAAATGAAAATAAAAAAATTAAAAAAAATTAAAAACATATAAATAAATTAATATATAAATAAATTAATACATTTACTTACAGATTTTTGTGGTTTTCTGTTAGGATCTTGGACTTTCGAAGAGTTCCACCGGTGGTTGGCAGGTATCTGAACCTTACAGGCGAAGTGCTCGAAGTGACCCGAAATGATGACCTACGGGCTGTTTTCTTCACCTCCCCCGGTAAAAAAAAAAACTAATTTAGTATTGCAAATGCAATAAATATTTATTTCATTCACCTATATTCAAGTTTATTGACACGTTTGAACTCGGCATCGTCGACAGTATGCTGTATTATTCGTAGCGGATTTGGCGCCGTCTTGCGGACAAATAACAGCATTACATCTAGCTCGAGCGAAAGAACATTTCCGTTTTTTTTTTTCAGTAAGTAAATATTAGAAAAACAAATTTACTCTACAAATACGCCAAAGCGCACACATCCTGATACATGAAGCCTAAATTGTAGCTAAATTAAGCAGGCCACATGAAATAAAGTTATATATAAATATATATTTTTTTTCTCATCTCATTACAGCAAACAACACTTGCTTTTTCTCCAAATGCCTGTACACGTGCAAGACGGAATACGCAGTTTGTGGGCACCCCGACCTACTGGAAGGTTCTTTGTCCGCCTACCTACCCAGCCTCAGCATCGCCCCCCGTATCTCCATCCCCAACCCTTGGATACGCTCATACACTTTCACCGGCCAGGAAGAGTAAGAACCCCATTTGAATCGATCTTATTAACAAATCAAAAAAAATCTGGATTATATGTTATCAATTTTCTGAAAAAGATGGCAGGTGAATCCATCCTACTGCGACAACATAAAGAAGCTTTATCCTTACAACTCAGGCAACCGGCTCCTCAACATAATCGACATGGCCGTCTTTGACTTTCTTATAGGTATGTTATTATTGTGAGAAATCTCTTTATTACAACACATATAGCAAAAGAAAAAATGTATTTTTTTTTTGCAGGCAACATGGACAGACACCACTATGAGATTTTCACCAAATTTGGCGATGGAGGATTTCTTCTTCACTTGGATAACGCCAGAGGGTAAAATAATAATTAAAAAAATATATAAAAATCAATATACATGTAAATGTAGTACCTTGATTGTAGATTTGGGAAGCACAGTCAAGATGAGATGTCCATCCTTGCGCCACTCTCTCAGTGCTGCATGTAAGTTGAACTGCAAAAAAAAATATTCTACAGCATTCGTCACAAATAAATGTTTATATTATTTGCCCTGCAGAATAAAGCGCTCCACTCTCCTGCGGCTCCAGCTGTTGGCCCAACCGCAGTTCAGACTGAGCGACATGATGAGGGAGTCTCTGCAAAAAGACCCCCTGCGGCCCATCCTAACAGAAACTCATCTCTTAGCCCTGGATCGCCGCCTCGTGAAGATCCTGCGAGCGGTCCAACGTTGCACGCGCAAGCTGGGTTCCGACCAGGTCATCACCAATGACTTCATCGGAGCTACGGTGAACCCTCGGGCCAACGCAGAGAGCAAAAAGGCCAGGTAGCAGCAGACGGTGGCAGTCAACTCTGCTCCTTAAGACTTCATGATGAAGTGCAGTCGTTTCGATTTTAATGGAACAAGCCAGAATCAATACTAGATGCTGTGAAAGCTCCAGTGAGGGAATCTGAGGAGGTTCCGCGTGAAACGCATCGATCTGCGCATTATTGACAAGCCTGTTGTTGCACATAAGCACATGAATGTTAATAAAAACAGAGCACATCAAATATAAAGTTCGCTAAAGACAAACAGGGTAGACGTTTTAAGCCTCAATGTCTCCCTCTAGCGGCTTGAGTTGAAAATATTTTCATAAAGGCACCCTGAAGTACATGTGTTGCCCATGAATAACACACAAAATAAAAACCGCTTGAGTCAGATTGTTTTTACTTTTTTATTGCTTAAACTGCCATCTGGAACAATCTATACCAAAAAGGATAAACATCTTTCCACATATAGGAGGTCAAACTGAACACAGGGAAGAATAGAAAAAGAACGGTCCTCTCATGGCCCATACCGATACCCGCTGGAACCAGCGGGGGTGACTGACGACTACTGTAAGCCCAGGAAAAGTTCAGCTAAGGCAAACCGGGACGACTACGGTGTGGCTAAAACATCAAAAACCGATTGCTGAGGTTGCAGCTATATACACGGAGACATTCGTCCAACAAACTTTTTCCCTGTGGAGCGAGATGGACAGGAAGTGACTAAACGTCGTGTTATCTTTTCAGGTAAAAATGTCGCAGGAATGAAGGTGGGCTGAAATCACTTTGATCAAATCGCCATGACGTCACAAATGAAATTTTGTCGTTCTCGTGCCGAGGATGCGAAACAACATTATGCCGAATAAGCGGGGAGAACAAATCACAAGCGGGTGGAAAAGACAGGCGGCGTTTTCCAGTCGGCAAAAAAGCAAAAAGTCTTCAATAAATAACTCGCTCTTAATACATAAATACCTTGAATGTCCTGAAATATTTTTCAAAACGCAATTTCGTAAGTTAGGGGAATGGGGAAAAAAATAAAAAATCGCAACTCATTATTACACAATACAATTATATACTGTTGTGTCAATAGACAAGAAGCATTTATTTACTTTGTGGCACTGAACAGCTAAAATAGAATTTATGGAAAAATAAGTGTTTACAAAAGACAAGAGAACATATCTTTTTTTTTTAAGATTACCATCACTCCAAACCATAAATTTAAGAATAGTTATTGAGTCATTTAACTAGAACATTTTGATTACAAAGCAAGTGACCAAGTTATTTGGTGTCTACTAAAAGAACGGAATACTGAAATATACAATACTTGCTTTTTTTTTTCTTTTACCCTTTCTATATATATTTTCTGATTTCAATCTTCAAGTAAAGGTGTTCTACTGATTAGCACAAAAAAAGGGTTGGAGGGGAAAACCAAAATCCTGTCTAATGTTCCAAATAGAAGGTAACATTGCATCTCAGGTGGAATGAACATTTGGCACCAGCCTCTACACACTAAAACTCAACTCATTCTACTGCTCAGGAAGCTGAAAAAAAAAAAAAGAAAAGGTCTGACTGACATTTGGTGCAATCATCTCCTATGCTGGCGAGCCTCTGCTGCACGTGTCTAATGGGAAAATTCAAAAAAGAAAACATCCGTCTGTAACAAATTTCCCATGTGAGGTTTCTGATTGTCCTGTCTTTGAGAGCCCGGATCTCCTAACAAATGTGGCTTTGCGTTCTCCGAAAAAACAAAGCGGAACCCAGCGCGTATCTGACAAAAGCGGCGTGAATGCAACTGTGCCTACACGGTAACGTTACAGCGGCTGGTACAAGCGCTGGTGAACGGCTAAAAGCCACCTCCGGGCGGCTGGGAAAGAAAAACACGGGGAACTCAGGAGAGGAGGGGCGAAAAAAGAGGAAAGGAAGTGGCGGAAAGCAAATTGCGTTGGTGGACCCGAAGTCGAAAAAGGGCGAGGGGGGGTGGGGGGGGGGTCGAGCCCCTTCAGACCGACAGCGAGACGAAGCTGTTGTACTGTTGGATGTTGCGTTTGAGGATGTCCGAGCACGGGCCCAGCACGCGCTCGAAGCGAGGCCGGTCCAGCTTGACGCACTTCAGGGGGCCGCGGGCCACCACGGTGGCAGCGCGGGGGCGGTTCATCAGCAGCGCGATCTCACCTGAGTGAAAAGTGCAATGGCTCTTAAAAGGAAAATTCAGAGCTGTCACTATTCTTCAAATTTGTCCCAAGTTCATACTTTTTCCACATATTTCAAAATGAATAAAAATGCCAATAATACTGTGCTTCTGCTGTGCGCAGCTTGGCCACACGAGGGCGGTATAAAACAAACAAATGGAATTATTTCTAGAATGTGAACACAATGTGAAACCATGAGTCCCAAATATAAATATAAAATATTTCTTTACCAAAGTAGTCGGATGGTCCTAATCTTCCCACTTCGACAAACTCCTCGTTCTCCGAGCGACGTTGCAGCACCGCAGCAGAACCCTGATGTAAGCACGCAACAAACACGCATGATGCCGAGCGTGAAACCGCCGCAGCTCTTTTGCGCGCTCCTCTTCGACAGCTGCATTTACCTCCAAAATGATGAAGAACTCATCTCCAGGTTCTCCCTGCACCACAATCTTCTGGCCGTCCTCAAACTGGACCGGCTCCAGGGCGTCGGCGACGGTCAGGCGCTCCCACTTGTCCAGAGACTCTGGAGGGAATCAAGCACTCAATTGTAAACACTCCCGAGTTCACGCAGTGCGACAATAATATTAAAAAGGACGCACCTAAAATGGACACTTTCCTCAGGAATTCCTCATACATCTTCCTCTTCCTCAAAGTGCTTCCCTACATTCAAACACAAAATTTCTGGTTAATATTCTTGGCCGCCATGCGAGCCAAACGCCGACGTTTGGGCACCATGAGTATTCTCCTGTAGCTGTCTCTGTCGATGCCCCACAGCTTGACGTTGGTCTTGGCCCGGACTGTGGCGGCCCTCGGGGTGCCATATATCAGCGCCAGCTCTCCGAAGCTGCCGCCTTCGCCGATGCTCGTGACCCATTCGTTGTTCACGTACACCTGGACCATAGAAGAGGAGGAGGCAAAGTCTTCCTGCTAGTTTGCGGTCATCATAAGAGAAACTACTCACATCCATCTCTCCTTGGTCAATAACGTAGAAATTGTCACCCTCATCACCTGCGGAAGGAAAATTGTAAATACGGGTCTTGATTTGGTATTATTGTCAAAACAATCCTACCCTGCAAAATGACGGTCTCCCCGGCGATGTAGGTGACAGGAAACATAGCGTCAAAGATGTCACTAAAAAGAAACGTTTGAGAGTTAGTTCATGAAAAAAAAAGAAATTCCTCCCCTTACTTCAATATAGTTCCAAGATGCAACAAAATAGGCGCCAAAGCAGTACTTTTATACCAGGAAGGGCTCTATTAAATGCTCCCTGGACCCCCCCCAAAAAAACTGTCAAGTACCTCCTTTCATTGTCGTCCAAGTGCGAGAAGAGCACGTTCTTTTCAATAGCTTTGGCTAAGGCCGCCATTGTCTTGTAGTCCTTCGGAATGACCTGAAGAGACAACGCGACTGAAGGAACCTCTTCAACCAAGCATTTCGCTATACACATTTGTGTACCTTTCTGACATAAGAGGCGGCATCCTCCTCCGTGTAAACCTCAGCGCTGAAGGCTCCCCGCCGCCTGCGACCCTTCACCACCGGGTTCATGGGCGGGGACACCTCCTCGTCACGGGAGTCAGAGCGCGAACTGGCCTTCTGCTGGTTCTGGATCTGCTTAGCCTCCTCCTGGTGGGGAGAAGGGATGCAAGAATAAAAAAAAAAAAACTCCTGCAGTGTGGAGACAGTAACGTTCCATGAAGAGTGTGTACGCACCTTCTCAAGACGCTCAAAGTACTCCCTGAGGAAAGCCATGGGCCGCTCGGGCCTGGAGGTGCACAGCTGGACAATGCAGTCCTTCAGCAGCTGTTGAATGTTGTGTTTCTGCACGTACTGCTCGCACTCCCTCAGGCTGCGCTCCTCTTCGCTGCTCGTGCTTCCAGAAGCCATGACGACAAACCACAATCTTGCTCTATGACCTCTAACCTTGGGAATGAGCCAACAGGAAGAGGGGGGGGGGGGGCAGATGAGATCTTCTCAATGCCACAAGTTGCAGGATTCTAAATGAGCAATGTGAGTTTCTGTGTAACCAATGGACAAAAATAACAAGAACGTGAGAGAAATAGAACCACAGTGAGAAGGCAAAAAGACGTGTGATGTTGTTTAGCAGCAGGCCAGAAGACGGTCATATGATGTCTGTTTTCAAACCGCAACATTTTTCATCCCCCCGAGTCAAGTTTGATATCACAAAGTCTGACTATGAAAGTGTCTCATGAACAACGCATGCACGATGTCGCTTTCAATTAATAGCAAAAGTGTGACTGGCCTCTTGTTGGAGGTTCTATACTTTTTGGAAAATGCAATCATATGATCAAACACTTAGAAAACAAGAAGTTGCTTGGCCTTTATCAAACAGGAAAGCCTTGACAGTTATACTTAAAAACTGAAAGTGCAAACCACATCCATCCTGTGCTTGCAACACTATCAAGCATGTGTCGACACCATTACCTTTTCTATCTTATTTAAACATCCAGTTTTCACTTGAATGTCAGCAGTCTATTATATCGAAATCATGACGATGCTCCATGACCTTGCCTAAAAAGCGGCGGTTGAATATGTAGAACAAAAACAATGCGGATGGTAAATCTAAATATGAATTAAATACTGAATCTCGCAAGTTAACATTGTGTGCAGTATGCAATGACGTCTAGGTCAGGGAGTGCTTGGCCAACGCAAACCTCGCGAGCGTCACATATTCTCCATTAGATACTAAAACGCCGTGGTTAGATTTTCTTTACTCATACACTTAGTGTAAATTCCGCATTTCAAATCGCGATGGAGGTTTTGACGTATAGCTTCCTAGCTTCGTGCAAAGGCAAAGCCCTCTTGCCTTGACGCCATCTTGGGTTCCATCATAAACAAACGCGAGAGAAGACAAAACATATTTCACAGAGGTCATGCCGCGCGTCGGCGAAAGGAAAAGAGAAATACTCACAAGATGTAGTAAATTCCTACCGAGCCCTTCGACAGCGACTCGGGACGGGTGGTGTATGTCAAAGCTGTAACCGTTAGCAGGTTGAGCTCGGTTCGATCTTTTTTTCCCCAAGCCCTGGACCGCTGCCCCACCGGATACGGCTGAGAGCCAATCAGCGGCCTTCACTGACGTCAATTCTCCTCGTTCTGACATGTGAGCCCGTAACCCCTGGCAACCTTAAAGGGGCCAAGTCCAAGCCAATGACGTCAAGGAGCTCAGCTTGAACTTAAAAAAGTCACATAAGTTGTTTAAAACATTAAACCATGTATATCATAATCACAGATTTTTCAATGCATTAATATTTGCAGATTGTTGCTGTGTTAGAATAATGAAGATTACATCGTAACTAACTGCCTCAGGTCACTTTTTAGTGGCAAAGGGGTGCACGATTTAACGCATTCCTTTTAAGTTTGAGACACAAAGATTTGAAAGATGTGGTTGTTTGACGTGTTATTTGAATTTCGTTTGAGTTTTGTGACATAAAACCGATCAAAAGCACAGTGAACAGATTGATAACACTGTTAGCCAATGGAATCACCAAAACAGTCCATCGAGCGTGACGTTGACCAATCAGTGGTTTGCTACGTCAACTTACTCAACTGACAGTTTCTTTGACAAATCAACTACATGCATTATACAAATTTGCGTGCCAAAATAGAAGGCGGGGCTTCTGTATGTCTCCCAGCCAATCAGAACGCGCGTTAGAGTGACGCGTCCTCCCATCAGTTGTTATTGTTTTGCTGTATGGAGCCTGCAAGTTAATATTCATATTAACAGTACCGTCGTTGTGTGTCACAGCAAAACGACACGATCGGTACCGTTGATCTCGTCCACAATTTAAAGCGATCGGGCGATCGTTCGCTGTCGTCGCTTGTATGCGTACCATCCGGGGCTAGTCCGTCCGGACATTCCTCTCCCCGAGGACTGTGAGCGTGGCGTTTGGAGTCGGGGCAGAGGAGGAGGGGAAAGCGGGGGTGCCCCCCGGTGTGGATCGAGCCAAACCCGAGGCCTCTGAGCTCGGTCGGTGAGAGACAGGGAAAAGTGGCGGCTCGGATGGATTTGCAAGACGAAGGGGACGGCGGCCCCGAGATGCTCCGAGGCTTCATCTGTGCCTCGTTTAACCAGGACACCACGTAAGCAACCTGAGGGCCTTACTTGCCCTGCACGAACCAAAGCTCCTTGACGCACCTGCACCGCAGATATTTATGTTTATAGTTATCAACCCAAAAGTATTTTTGGTAAACTAGATAATCTTTCAACTCCTCAAAGTCATTAAAACTGCTTTAGCATAGTATAAAGTTATCACTCCCTACTTCATCTCAGCTGCATCCTCCTTAATTGACACTGACAGCAGTGCTACTGCAACTGGCCAAACCATCTGTCGCTGAAAATTATTCCAATGCTTTTGTTCCTTTTTTCATTTTTATTTTTTTGAATGGGTGTTTAGCTCCTTGTCAGTAGGCACCAAAACCGGCTACCGTCTCTTCTCTGTCACCGCTGTGGACAAACTGGACTGCATCCATGAGGGAGGTGAGAAAGCACCGTCTCCTCATGCATACAAAATCGTTGGTGTATACAATGAACTCTCTTTTCGCAACATTCAAAATGCAGCTGACCATAAAGCACGTTGCGAACCCAAAAAACAACAGCATTCACTAGTTACATTAAATTAAGGTCCTGTAACTTGAAAAATCCCTCTCACCCAGTGGAGTGTCCCGACGTTTGCATCGTGGAACGGCTGTTCTCCAGCAGCTTGGTGGTAGTGGTGAGCCAATCCATGCCACGGCGGATGAACGTCTATCACTTCAAGAAAGGTACCGAAATCTGCAACTACAGCTACACCAACAACATCCTCTCCGTCAGGCTCAACAGGCAGGTAAGATGCTCCAACGGTCTTTTGGGTCGGCGTTTGTCAGGGTTCCCGTTAAATTTGCCGTCTCCGTCAGCGACTGGTGGTTTGCCTGGAGGAGTCCATTTACATCCACAATATCAAAGACATGAAACTTCTCAAGACTCTGCTCAACACGCCCACAAACCCGTCAGGTAGGAATGGAATGAAAGCCGCAGTTAATCAGAAAGTAATGGCATGCTCTCTGCTTTCCAGGTCTCTGCGCCCTTTCCGTTAATCACGGCAACTCTTTCTTGGCATACCCCGGTAGCGCCACGATTGGCGAGATCACAGTGTATGATGCAAACAATCTGGTGAGGCCTCAGTTAACAAAATATAACAGCAAGTCATGACGCCGGTGACGCAATTGAGTCCCTTTTCGTTTAGAGCACCGTGACGCTGATCCAAGCCCACGCCAGTCCTCTGGCGGCGCTCACCTTCAACACCTCCGGCACCAAACTAGCTAGCGCCTCGGAGAAGGTGAGTCCTTCTCTGTAACATCTCGCATCCACCGGGCATGGCCAACCTGATGTCCATCTTCCTTTGCAGGGCACCGTTATCAGGGTGTTCAGTATTCCCGAAGGACAGAGGCTGTTTGAATTCCGGCGAGGGATGAAAAGGTTAGCAAACATATCAGACAATGTCAAAATAGCTAAGACACCATGGCGTAAATAGGAGCTAATAATTTGTGTCTTATTCTTAGATATGTTAGTATCAGTTCGCTGTCCTTCAGCGCCGATGCTCAGTTCCTGTGTGCCTCCAGCAACACTGAGACAGTTCACATCTTCAAACTGGAACAGCACAGCCCCAGGTTAAAAAAAAAAAAAATCAGCTGTGATTATACTCAACAGGGACAAATAGATGCCACAAAATGGCGGCGAAGGCTACTTTTGTATAAACTACTCAAGTCTGTAAATAAGATGCCACCAGATGGCACCAAAGCAATTTGTCTTTTTCTGAACAAAAACATATTTAAATTCCTAAACAGGCTAAATCACGCCAAACCACGAGAATGAGATTTATTACTCAGACTCATGTGTCTACAAGCCTTTCATCCAGACGTCTGTTTTCAAAGCGACTTTATACAGTTCTGACGATTTCTTGATGTTTCTAGTCATGAGGAGGAGTCTCCCACATGGTCTGCGTACGTGGGCAAAATGTTCACAGCCGCAAGCACCTACTTGCCGGCTCAGGTGTCCGACATGATGCATCAGGACCGGGCCTTCGCCACCGTGCGGCTCAACATGTGCGGCCTGAAGAACATCTGCGCGCTGGCTACGTAAGTTCATCTTAAGTATTAAACAAAATAGCTTCTTATCTGATTTTTGATTATTTTCAACGGTAGGATTCAGAAGCTGCCTCGCCTGCTCGTGGCGTCCTCGGACGGCCATCTTTATATCTATAATGTCGATCCACAAGATGGAGGCGAATGTACGCTGGTGCAAAAACACAGGTGTCTTTACCAAACACAGTAAAGCTTGGCTCGGTAAATATTACGAAACAATAACGTTGATGGGAATTTTGGCAGCTTGTTTGATGACAGCGAGGAGCAGGTGGAACAAAAGGAAGAGGAGACGCCCGCAGAGGTCTCCAACCAACCGGCCGGCCAATCGTACGCAGCCACCGTGGGACTACCCTCCAGCCCGCCCTGCTCTGCCACACTCTTGGGTGAGTTATCCACCAACTGAAACATTTCGGGATTTTTGCCTCGACCTCAATCGACCTTTCGTTAATTTCCAGGATACTCCGAGGAAGGGGGAGCCCAGAAGGGAGACGTCATCCCAGAGCACGAGTTCGCCGAGAGCCCCGTGCGTCTGGATGATGAAAATGAATTTCCTCCAGTCAGTAACTAGAATAACTCAACACTACTGATTCCTGAGATAAGGGGGAGGGGCTTAAAAAGCAGGTTCTTCCTTCCACGCATACCCCTGCAGGTCAAGGGGACCAATCTTACCAGAAACATACGAGAAGCGCTGACCTTCTGAGTAGGTCAACATTCCCCAAAGTGGACCTTGTATGTTGTTCTGCTTATGAGAATAAAAATAGTAGAAGTGGTAGAATGACACTAATAACGCCATAGGGTATAAAGTTTTATGAGAAAAATAACACTACAATTATGTGGGACACGATTGAAAAATAATAATGTTATCATTTTATGTAAGTTTAAAAAGTCTTAATTTGAAAGAAAACAAAATTCTAAAGTAGCTTTTGTGCAGAGTTTTCCTGCTGAAAACAAAACCAAAGGATGTGTCTGAAAATCTTCTCACTGGCGGTTGTTTATTATTTTTTTTAAATAATATTTCTACGCAAAAGGCTTCTTGCAAATCACGTAATTGTTCCTGTTGAAGTCTGCAAGAGTTTGGATGTTTGACACGCGCTAAGTTTGTTTGTATTCGCTTCCGTACGGGCATTTACTTTTTGAATTAACAAAGGTTTCGCCGTTTCAAATAAGCACATTTCAATCTTTGAAGTATTGTATAACTTAAGGATGCAACTGTGATATAAAAGCAGAGACACTTAAAGATTCTCACGTATGTAAAATGAGAATTTCTCACATGAAGGAGCCAATGGTTAAATGTGAATCGCTTAATTAACGGTGCGCGACAAAAGGACGGACTGGTCCTTGAATTTCAAGATGGTTATTTTTATTACACAATAAATGACCATGCATATATTAAAGATTTTTTTTTAATTTTATGTAAAATGTGTATATAACATACAGAAGAAGTTAGAGACTTTTTGTGAGTTGTGCTTACAGGTGACATTGAATTTTGCCAAAAGGTGGCGCTGTTGGGACACCTTCAGCTATTGTATACTGACAATGAAGAAACAATAAAGAGTGAGAATCAATTCACCTGAAGGTTGTGTTATTTCTGAGCGGTGAAGAAAGAACAAAGACCTTGAGGACATAAGAAATTGTGTTTTGCAAATGTTCTGAAAGGCCAACAAATGCTGAGCAAATATTTTCTCTTTGCCTTATTGATCACACAGGCCTCTCTCTTTGCTCTTTTTGTTTGTTTGTTTACACCCCTCCTCATCGCGTCTGGACATTGTACCTACAAGCTTCTCAGCACACATTTCATCATCCTCGAAATGTTCTCGATGTCAACCCAGAGAGAGACAACGGCAAACTGGCCGCGTCGCTTCGCAGCAAGGCCGGGCCGAATCGTCCGTCGTGTAGTCGGCCACCGACACGGACGGGTCGGTGGCGATGTCCCATAATAACCTCTCCCTCCAGAAAGCGACTTTTTCCGCTGTGGTTTGGTATTCACGTGTCCCGACCTTTAAGGGCGTTTCCTCGGCCGGGTCACGCTCTAAATCAAATATCAACGGCGGGTCGTGGAACTCCTGCGTTCCGATATCACCGTTGCACGCTTCGGCTGAACCTATAACAAAATAGATACATACAAGCTCAAATAGATTTCTGCTATTTAATCACACCTTAATCTGCATAACAACATCTGGGCGTTAGCTGGTGTTGAGCAAACATGACACCTACCGGTCAGGTAGAAAGCTTTGTATTTCCCAACCCGTACTGTCTGCAAGTCACCCAGCCGCCCTGCCGCGCCACTGTTAGGGTGGAAGAGGACCTAAAAATAAAACCGGTCGATTTATAGAACAGTTCACACCTGCCTCTTAACCCGTTTAACTCGTTTTACCCAGCGTCCACATTTATTGCAGACACAAAGACAAAAAAAAAAAAAAAGGAACGAGCCTCGATACCTACCGTGTGACCAGTTTGCACGCCGTGCAAGAGGATATTTGTCACGTCAATGCCATCGTAGCGCCGGTCAGAAGGTGGCGTCACTCCTGCCAGTGATAGGAGTGTCGGGAAAATGTCCATTCCACTGTGAAAATGATTTTTTGGTTGATTCAAGTAACACGGGAAAAGTCTGCTTACAATTGTCTAATAAATAGTTTTGTGTTAACAACGGCAACAGGAAGGCAGCTTGCTTTCTCATGTTGGAGGAATTTAATCTCGTGCGAAGCCAACAAACCTCAACAGCGCCTCACTGGTGGCGTTTGTGGGGATCACGCCGGGCCAGTAGGCCAAAGATGGCACCCGGTGGCCTCCTTCCCAAGTGGTCTTCTTAGCTGAGCCCCCACCTAGCGAGGAAATTCACGCTGTTACATTTAAAGCTAAATTGAACGCAACTCGGCTACTTGTGTACCTCTTTGTGTCTGCCATTTTCCTTGAAAAGGTCCCGGACTTCCTGCGTACTGACATTTCTGCTCCCAAGGACCGTTGTCACCTAAATGTAAGACAGTCTTTTTCAGACCACGAGTGAAAACCAGCAGCACACGGGACTTACTGGTGAACCAGATGAGCGTATCATCTGCGTCCGAAGCACTTCGGATGGTCCCCACGAGGCGATCCATTTCTTGGAGGCTGGCGGCGTACACTCGGCTGGTGGGTTTATGTGCTGGGGCCAAAGGTACGTGCATGTGAGCGAGCGCTATATAAAGAAAATACGGCTGTCCTTGCTCTCTGCAAGATGTAAGACACAAAAATATATTTCAGCTGAAGACAAAAACATGCTAGGACAATAATTGTGTGTGCTGTTATATTGTCAGTCTACATGTGTTGCTGCATTATTTGTGTTCAGTCTGTGCCTTAGCACAGATGCTATTTAGCGTTAGCATGAAGCAAGTGGACTCAAAGACTTTGCGCTTGTTTTGTTGGGCCTCGAGATGATTT
Source organism: Syngnathus scovelli (assembly GCF_024217435.2). Classification (NCBI taxonomy): domain Eukaryota; kingdom Metazoa; phylum Chordata; class Actinopteri; order Syngnathiformes; family Syngnathidae; genus Syngnathus; species Syngnathus scovelli. The sequence continues at coordinate 5,466,709 of NC_090867.1, forward strand.
TTTTTTTACTTTACCTGGCATGGCTCATCGCTCTGAGAGCAGCAGACTGGTACCGTTGCGTAAGCGTCCATAGGTCGAGTGGTTGCTCCAGAATACTGCTGTTTTCAATCAGAGGAAGGCCCACTTTGGAATAGCAGCTCCTGGCTTTGCGTTCGCTCCTTCTCAATCTACAATTGTGATGAGAAGACTTTAGGACATAGGTGTCAAACTCAAACCCCGGGGGCCAGATACGGCCCGCCACATCATTTTATGTGTCCCGTGAAGATTAATTTTGCATTATTAAAATGCAAAATTTTCAAAATAGAGATATTACTAGCAATTTTGATGATCATTAATGTTATAAACTATTTGAACAGTTTTTTACTAGTCTCCAAAACTCGAAGACGTTGACAGTCATAGTGGCCCTCTATGTAATGTGGCTCGTGACAAAAGTGAGTTTGATACCCCTGCCTGAGGCAAAGAAGATAATACAGACCTCATTTGACTACTTTGAAATCTATTCAAAGCTCATCAAATACTTGCACATGTGGATTTTGAATAGAATCGAGTCCCACCCACTTGGTAATTTGTAGGTCAGATGAGTCACAAGCGAGGCACTGTGGAAGATCATATCCAGGGTTGTCAGTGCATCCCATATCGTTGCTGTAAGGAATTCCAAAGTAGTAGTCGAAACCTGCTCAGGAGATAAAAAACGGGTTATTTTGTATGGAAATACAGCAACCCAAATTCCTCATTTGTATGGTTGCTACGTGGGAAGGTCAAAGTCCTCTTTACCTCTTTTTGTCGGACCATATGGTCCATTATGGCCCAGATGCCATTTCCCGATCATGGCAGTATAGTAACCCGCCTGCTGCAGGAGCTGAGGCAAAGTGATTTCGGACAGAGGCAAACCGCCAACAGAGCCCACGGCAAAATTGTGAGTGACCCCATTCCTGAGTCCGTAGCGGCCGGTCAGGATGGAAGCCCGGGATGGCGAGCAGGTTGAGGCCGGAGAGTGGAAGTCTAAAAATCTGGATGAAAATATCAATGGGAAGACCGCCATGAGTCCGCTTTATGAATTCGGTTCTACCTTAATCCTTGCTGGGCCATCAGGTTAAGATTAGGCGTATTGTTGGCCTTCTGCTCAGGCAGGTTCACATCCAAGTCAGCCCAGCCTAAATCATCAGCCAGGATGAGAATGAAGTTGGGCTTCTTGTTGGGCTTCAGAACCACTGATCCGCGCTCTGACATCAGGTGGAAATACAGGCCGGCCAGCATCACACAAAAAAGTAGCGGCGTCACTCCCGCCGGCATTTTGTGATGAAGTCTGAAAAAGAGTCATGTTTTTGGAAAAAAAACATCCTCCATGTTTTTGTTTGCTTAAATGAAAGTCAAACAACCAAGAAAAGTAATCCGAAACAAATCTGAGAGCGGTCGAATATTCTTATTATTTTTTGCTTTCAAACATCTTTGTTTTCTGTTTATCAAGCTTTCCAATAATGTTCAAAAATAGAGCCCCCCCCCCTTACTTGTGACTCTGATTTTAAAAAAAATAGTAAAAATGTCATCAAAAGTGTATCTTAGATTCGATCATTAAAAATATTTGATGTAAAAATAAAACCTTTCATGCCCAGCGCAGTACACTAATTTGGAACGTCCCATGACTGCGTGTGCCTTGGGCACCCCCAAACATCTATATACGCCCCTGGCCTGGTCCACGCTTACCTATTGAAAAAAATCGCGTCCCGCTTCGTGCAAACTACTTCAATGTAAACACGCAATTCAAAACTGGAGCGCACCAAAGAAACTTTGCGGGCGCAAACAGCGCCTCCACACCATGCATGTATAGTTTGCAAGATGTTGTTTGGGTGCCTGTGCAAGGGAAAACTGGTTGGATCCAGATCTGTCTTTAACCCTTCGCTTTCCCATGAGGGGTGAGGGAGAAGCGCGCAACATGTGCCGTGCGGACAAAAGTAAAGCGGGTTGAGCAGTTTAAACACGAGGAACTAGTTTCTATGCTGCGAGTAGGAGCGCACAGGTGAGACGCGACTTTACTACCGCTTCTATTTTGACAATTGGGAAATGATATAGCGTTTGTTTTTTTGCCCTCTAAAATATGTTTCAACCTAATAATAGAGTGGCAAGAGTATTTCAAGATTGTGGGACATTGAACCGGTAAACACGCGCGAGGGATTGCGTCAGCTTTCACTTAAATTTGCCCCGTCGGAGCGTCATTTTTCAATTTAATGTGCGTTTCTAATGGAAATATTTGCCCTATAGTAAAGCGCACCCGAACCGTAAATAGAGTGTAGTGTAATATATATGGAAGCTCCATAAATATGCGCACGTGGTTTGTTGTTTATTCCAAGCGTGTGATTACCATGTCAGAATTTCACTTTTTGTGTTTATTTTAATTGTAATATCTGAAAGATGGTTGATATTTCTGTTTTAAATTTTGTTTTCATTATTTCCATAATGAACATTGAGTAGTCACATTCCTTGTTTGGCACGCTCAAACATGGCGAATTAAAAACTCTTGAATCTTGAATTGTTTCAGTTTACCCCAATTTTTTTTTTTTTAATTAAAAAAGTAACTATTTCAGAGCATTTAATTATTATTAATTTTTTTTTTAGAAATGGTGCTGTGTGGACCAACTTTCTTGGGGCCTAACGTGTACACAAAGCCCCCAGATGGAGGCTGGGGGTGGGTGGTGGCCGTGGCCTTTTTCCTGGTGGAGGTTTTCACCTATGGCACCATCAAGAGCTTTGGGATTTTCCTCCAAGTGCTGATGGAGGAATTTGGGGAGAGCAACAGTCGGGTGTCCTGGATTGTTTCCATCTGTGTCTTTGTCATGACCTTCAACGGTGAGTGTTTGGAAATACATGAATCAATTTTTAACATGAAGCCAAAGAAGTGTCAGAACAAGTTGACCGGTAATGTGAAAGATTAACTTCAACGGAGCAATTTCTAACTACGCAGGTCCTCTTTCCTCCGTGCTGACCAACCGCTTTGGTTTCCAACTCGTCGTCATGACCGGAGGTGTACTGATCTCCTCGGGAACCATCATTACAAGCTTCACCTCTTCCGTCAATCAAATGTACATCACTTACGGCATAGTGGCAGGTATGAAATGTCTCTTTTTAATAAAATGGCCTTTTGAGATGAGTCGTGGTTTTGATTGCGCCTTTTGTCGTCCTGCTGGCAGGTCTCGGCTACTGCTTGACATTTTTACCCACGGTGACGATACTCTCGCATTATTTTTCACGACGACGATCACTAGTCATCGCCGTGGCGTCCACCGGAGAGGCCCTGTCCATGTTTGCTCTCGCCCCGGGTAAGTTTAGAGTCATCTCCTCCTTTGGATGACTTACTCGCCGTTGTTTATCTTCAGCCTTCTCCTCTCTGAGGGATCTTATCGGCTGGCGTCGCACCATGGCGGTGATCGGAGCTTTGCAGGGAACCATCATTATTTGCGGCGCTCTGCTTCGGCCAATCATCATCCTACCACAAAAAATACAAGAGACTGCTGGATCTTCTCCAAAGAACGAGGAAGCTCAAAGCACAGACTTGATTGGACAAGATTTTGTGAGAAACCGTCCCGTTGAGAAGGTCAACTGCAACCCAGAGGAGAAGACTTTACTAACAAAGGAAGTGAGGCCAGATGTGCAGCCAAGTCTAAAAAATAACTTCGATCCAGCTCAAAGGCAGAAGAACGATGTCGAAGTTAATGAGAAACCTTCAATGTTCAAACTTCTGGATTTCTCCATCCTCAAAGAGTGCAGCTTCATCTTGTACTCGCTCTTCGGACTGTTTGCCACGCTTGGCTTCTTCGCCCCTCAACTCTACATCATCGAGTTGAGCGTCAGTCGAGGCGTGGAGCGCGATCGCGCCACCTACATGCTCTCCACCATGGCGGTGGCTGAAATCCTCGGTCGATTTTTAATCGGATGGGTCCTGACACTGAATCGAATCCAGAATCGGAAGCTTCTCGTCCTCCTGGTTTGTGTGATTTCCATGACTGTGGACCTGGTGGGATTTACTCTAGTCACGGAATTTTACGGGCTAGCGGTATGTTGCGCTGTCTATGGGTTCTTCATGGGGACCCTTTCATGCACGCATATTCCCATGCTGGCAGAAGATGACGTGGTGGGCTTGGAAAGAATGTCCTCTGCTGCTGGAGTTTACGTTTTCATACAAAGCTTTGCCGGCCTGGCTGGACCCCCACTCGGAGGTAAATTTTGAATTTGTGCCCCCCGTCTAGCTCCGCCGGTGCTCGATGCGTCCCCTTAACACTTTTGTTTTCGTCTCTAGGTGTGTTAGTGGACGTGACAGAGAACTACGGGTCGGCCTTCTACTCCTGCGCAGCTGGCATGGCGGTGAGCGCTGTGTTCTTAGGCTTAGTGAGACCTGCCAAGAAAGGACGTCTTTGCACGAAGAGAACATTCAAACCAAATAATGACACACCTCATATTATGACAGAAGGCGTCAACGAAGCGGAAAAACTCACGGGCAGTACTGACGTTAGCGCCGAGGCGCACGAAAAACGACAATCATGTCGAGAGATCAGTCACGTAGCCTGACATGCGGGTTTGACATGTCGCTTGAACATGCTGGCAAAGCTCATTTATGTCCTCACTGTTTTGTGTGACTGTCTGATCAAAATGTTGGGCAAACACATAAAACAGGAATGGTAATGCGCTTTGCCAGCAATCTACGATACATACCAGATATACCAAAAAGTGTTTCTTTCTGGAGCAACTGTATTGTTGAAATGGCTTTAATTTACAGAAATATTTGAAATAGTCTTTTAAGAAGAATTACCATTTAATAATGTGAAGCCAATGTAGCAGCAAATACTGTACATGAAATTGCACGTCTGTAACATTAACTCTTAAGGTTGTGTTACTTCCGCCTAGCTCAGGAGACTCGTACGATTGATTTTTTGTTTTAACCAAAGCGCACATGAGATGTCAAAGATGCACTATTTTTGTAAGAAAAATATGCTAGCAATAAAATGTTTTTACTCTTTGAATTCTATTTTTGTTATTTAAATTTTATTTTTTTCATCTGACTGTTAAGATAAATATATCAAATTTGGAAAGTTACATCTTGTCCCTGTTACCGTTTAGTGACGTTCAGTATATGTTGGCACTTCTTCAGCCACAGTTTGGCCGTATGAAAAGCTTCAGTAGGTTTGGGAAAGGAGGTCACCGTCGTCGGTGACCTTGGCTCCTCTTCCATCCAGTTCAGTAAGGCCTGTGAAGCACAAAAAAAATCTCTAAAATACAAATACACAATTATGTGGTAAGGCTTAATCGAAATCTATTTCCTGTGGAGTCCACATGGTTGTATATTGATTTTTTTTATTTATACAGAATATGTCTTGGCTCAATAAAGAAGTATAGCGCTGTAGAAGACGAGCAACATTCCAATAAGATGTTGTAAACATTGTAAAACGTAATGTGAGGTGACGCCCACATTTTCACCTCATATCGCTCGGCTATGTTAAAGCCCACGGAGGTCTGAAGTTTGCGTAAACAGATGGGACAGAGCTCCAACGGGCGTCGGTCGGACTCCTCCAGGTGATTGGAGCCTTGCATGACACAGCTCAGCCACTGGCAGTGCCTCATTCCAAACATATGGCCGATTTCATGCGTCATCGTCTGGCAAGAAATCATTCCATTACTTTCTTTTTTTTTTCCCCAATTGAGACAAAGCGTGTTAGTACAACCTTGCAGGATCGCAACAGCAGAGTGCTGGTGATGGGGGGAGTGTAATGGCCGTCAAAGGCGGAATAGTCGCCCTGCTTTGCTTGACGCTGTTTCTTCACCCTTCCTGCATAATCTTTGCTGTAGAAGTTGTCATCGTACCTGGCAAAGCTGAAAACACCAATCCCTGCAAAAAAAAAATGCAATTAACTTTCCCTCAAGGCTGAGAAATAGAACTATTTTACTGGAGCGCCATCTAGCGGTGTCACAACCAAATTACACGATATTAGTAGACATCTTTTTAAAAGTATTTTTATAACCAGCTCTTGAGCTACTTTATCCATCCATCCATTTTCTGAACCGCTTAGTCCCCACGGGGGTCGCGGGCGTGCTGGAGCCTATCCCAGCTGTCATCGGGCAGTAGGCGGGGGACACCCTGAACCGGTTGCCAGCCAATCGCAGGGCACACAGAGACAAACAACCATTCGCACTCGCACTCACACCTAGGGACAATTTGGAGTGATCAATCGGCCTACCAAGCATGTTTTTGGGATGTGGGAGGAAACCGGAGTGCCCGGAGAAAACCCACGCGGGCTCGGGGAGAACATGCAAACTCCGCACAGGGAGGGCCGGAGGTGGAATCGAACCCGCACCCTCCTAACTGTGAGGCGGACGTGCTACCCAGTGCGCCACCGAGCCGCCCTGAGCTACTTTATATTAAATTTAATTTACAAAGCCCCTTTTGTTTGCAAAGCTTACTCAACACAGACAAGAGGCGGAGATTAAAACCCACAAACCTCTCCACTGCGAGGCAGACATGCTAACCGTGAAGCTACCACGCTGACCTGCTTTTGTTTGATTCTCTGAGCAAAATACAAAAGTAAAATCATACCCTTATGAAGAGATGCTTGTCCAAATACAAAATTCCAGGAGTCTCTTGGGTACAGGTCAATCATTGTGATTCCAACCACACAAAAAGCATCCTTTGGCTTCCTTTTGCATAAAAACTGAAGCAGGTCACCTACCAGAGGATATGGAAATAGTGCAAACAAAGCATAGCTCAGAAAAAAAACCACCACTGTTGAGTGAGGCTTCAAGGAGATATTTCCAATTACCAGTGAGCAGCTGAAGGTTTTGTGAGCTCTGGTTAATTCTGAATGAGCAGCCTGTTTGTGCAACTGTGACAGCTGGTAACCAACAAACAGGCAGCCCATAGAAGAATGCTTGGCAGTATCCTCGAAGCCATTCCACGTATTGCTCTGTATGGGGCCCGGCCTCGCCAAAAGAACCTGCAACAAAACAAGAAGGTCAAACTATGATTAACAAACTCCCATCTACTTTCTAACAAAGGAAAATCATCTACCATCATCAACTAACCTATGGTCTGAATGTAAATCGTGCCACAGCTTGCACTTGGGGTCTTTCTGTGAGGATCTTTATAAAAACTCTCAAAATCTTGAGGGTTCTCAGGATGTGAGGGAATCCAGTCTGAGTCTGAATGAACAGTCACAGGCTGGAAAATGGAACCAGGCTGCCCTGGATGCAGTCCTTCCTCTAAAAGGTGACATTCTTCTTTGGTGTACTGTTTATAAAGTTCAGTCAAGTCCTTGCAATTGGAAATCAATGCTGTTTGCAGGGTCTCTGGAGAGTGGTGAATCACTTTCATCTGTAGAAAAGTAAAAAAAAAAAAAAAACACCCCCGACATGACTGATGTATAGTGGAGCGAATAGCGAGTAGATATAAAATGCTAAAATACCTTTGCAATTTAAAAGTGTTTATTTGGTGACAAGGAATTTTGATTAAGCTTATTGTGGCACTTTTCTATCATTTCTGGCATGTACAGGAAATTGGGCTGTATTTATTTGGAATTGTAAACTAATATTTTTCCCACTGCACGTTAATTAGATTTTTTCCTAACGCCGCTAATACCGCTAATGTTTGTTTATCAGAGTTAGGCAACTCATGAGAACATTTTCTCATTTGCAATGGCAATTTAATGCAGTAAAAATTAAATAAATGAATAGGTAAAAAGCAAAAACAAAACATGTAATTTGAGATCACGCATTTCATATGCACGTACGTTTCCGATTGAGTTAGACGCCATCAAAACAATCTAAATAGATTTTTTTTTGCCTGCATAAGCGATTAAAATGCAAGGTAATATATACAAATAATTGAAATAGCATGTAAGTTACGAAAATGAAGCCAATAAAAGGATATTACGTCGGGACTCGCAAGCTGCTTTCATGCAACGTCGCTACTTCCGCCATTGGTCGATGGCGTCATGACAACAGAGGGGCGGGGCTTGTGACGTCAAGGAAACGTTTGGGACTACCGTAGTTGACACGAGCTGGCAAGCCCATGTCATTTCAAAGCTAAAATGTCGCTTATATGACTCGACAATTTCAAAATTATCGTGCTAAATTGAATCATTTATAGATCTGATCGTTACAGGGTCTTTCCGAAGGACAACCAAGCTCCCGTTTTCTTTTTTCAGCAGGGCGAGCGGAATACGACAGCGGAAGAACTTGGTCACAGTGCAGCGTTTTTTTGGGGGGGGTTAGTTAGCTCCCACAGTTAGCCAACGTCAACCAGGCTTTACTGTCATGCTGATATTTGCAAAAGATTTCCACTAGTGTTCAACTCAAAGCTATTCGACAGCGACGGAACTACGATTGGAAGTGTGATCTTGCATCTTGAACCGGCTGCAGCCTCTCACACATACACACACAAACGTCAAATAAGGAATATGTCTTGCAGCATACTTGTGGAGCTATAGCCCGAGTCAGAAGCTTTTTACTTTCCAATTCAGCTCACAGGGAGTGTCCACCTTTCTTTGCCACATCTAGCAAGACTGCAGCAATGCTGACAGATAACAGGTACAGTAACTACTTTTCTGTGTGCCATCTTTTTCCCATTCCATGCTAATGTCATGTTATCAACTCCATAAAGAGCTGAGTGAATCATCACGTGATCATGTAACTGCAGTGATTGTGTGTAGCTGTAGCTATTTTTGGTTCTTCTCAGTGCTCTTTTAGATCCACGACCCCCCACCCCCTCCTCCTTTCCACTCCTCACTGCATCATTCCTTCCAACACACTCATTCACATTTGAAAATTTTCCATTTGTTTCCCTATGTACAGGAAACGCCATCGGAGCAGTGACAGTGAGGACAATCAACAGCTGAGCCCTCAGGCCAAGAGGTCAGGAAGGGGTCCGAGCCTGCTCGTTTCCGATTTGGACTCCGAGGTACATGCGCGATGTTGTGCAATGTTTTATTTAGCAGTCAAGTAAAAAAACTCCTTTCTCTGTTTTGTATTCAGTCTTCAAGCAGTGACAGCAGCAGCGGCATCTGCAGTACGGAGAGACCGATGGTGGTCACGAGCAGGCCGTGCATCCACAGCCAGAGCGACCGCATCCCCCAGTGTTCGCCCGGCGGCAAGCCCAAGGACTCGGCGGTGTCGGCGCAGCACGGTTTCCATGGCGACGGCAGTACTTTCTCCTACGACTCCATCAACAAGGTCCTGAGGGAGGCGCACTTCAGCAGTCTACAGACGAGAGGGAGCCCAGGTTCGACATGACCGACGACATCGCTGACGCCGTTTGACGTCTCGTGCCCGAGTCCAGCGTAGCCCACCGGGTCTAATCGGGATGATTGAAGAGTGGGGACGTTTACATATTATGGGCTGTACGGCTCATCCCCGCCCTTGCCATATACCATTTGTGAAGACCATAAGCACATTTGCCTTTTCACGGCCCAGCCACTGTGGTTTATTGTGCAGTATTGATGTGTGTGTGTATGCGCGCGTGTGTGTGGACACGACTTGTGCACTTTAAAAAGAGGTATCGTTCTCTTGACATGCGTGCATTTGATGTGTGGACATGTTCATTGGTGCTAATCACGAGAGAAGTGGGTTCCAAAGTGCTTGCAAAGGTAAATAAAGCGATGCACTTTACTCAAAAAAGATGTCTGCAGTTTTTCTTACCCATCAAACATCACACTATAACCAAGTGGGATCTTTTATTAGTAGACATGATAGACTGCCATTGTTGCAAATATTTTGCATTATATACTCACTCTGGTTCCACACAAAACAATTCTAAGTGGAGACATGCACTCGAGCACCACTTGCATAAATCGAGCGGCTGTAAACACAATAAATAATAGTAAGATGGTGGTATAAAATAATCTTTCCTACATTTGCATTAGTATGATAGCAAACACTGGAAGACAACTCTAGGATAGCAGGTCTTCAGGAAAATGATTTTAGTGCAAAGCAGAGTGCAACTTGAATGTGCTGAAAAGGTTGTTTTTGTAGCCTGAAATGAATCCTGAGATAAAATTCAATAAACCATACTGTATCATTAGATTCACTCAATTCTTGAATAGACAAAGTCCAACAATGTGCAGAGAGTTGGACGTGAAAACAAATACTCAATGACATCTCTGTAAGAGATTTAAAAGGTGTGAAGAGCCTTGCCAGAGGTCAAGAGTTGAGAAACGAGAAAGCGGACGACTGTTGGCTGCTCTCAGACGAAGCTGGGGGGTTGGGGTGGTTCTCTTTTAGAGAGTCCTGTAGTGAGTCTGGGTCTACGTGGGACTCGGTAGTCTTTGCCCTGCTCACCAAATTCATACCACTGAACAGGGAGAGTCTGGCGGCACATGGCTCAATACCCTCGTCGTCTTGAATGGCAGTCACCTCAGTCCTAATAGGAGCCGGGAGCGGTTTCTCACAGTTGCCCACAACTAATGGTGAAATGAGTAGTTGGCTGGACGTCTGGTTGGCTTGATGACTGTCGCTGGCCTGATCCTGTTTGGGGGTATCGTGAACGCCACCCATCAGGGCCTTGAACTGTCTCAGGATCTGGTAGAAGCAGATACAAAAAGAAAATATGATCTGTTGAATTATTGTTACTAGCTTGCACACCTTCATGGATTTGTTGGCCACTGGTCCTGGAGGGCCCTCGCTGAGTTGACGGAGCCGACGTTGCGTTGCTCCAAATATTTGCTCGAGAGACAGAAGGTCGGCAGTCATAAGGCAGGCTACAGCGCACAACGCCCTCTGGAGGTAAAAATGAGAAGGACAGTATGAGTTGGTAGTTTATCCAAAACAATGCTTGACATAGATAATTGTTATTACCATGTTAACAGTGCTGGAGGGATCTTGTAGCCTGTTGGAGAGCAACTCCACCACAACCTCACAGTTGAGAGTAGAGCACCTGACAGGATTCAACAAAGGCACTCATGTCAAAAACTACAAATGGTTCTACATGAGTTGAATGAAGTTGCTGTCTGTACTGACTCTTTGGTAAAGTGCTGGCTCTCCTCGTTGGATAGAAACACTCTGGAGCCTTCCATCAACTTGCTAATGAGCGCCATCTCCTGACCGCAGTCGCCCAACTGCAACGCTTCAACCCTTTCCAACAGACAACACTTGAAGTTGCAAGTCTTTTTGGTGATTTTTACAAACGGGTTTCTCGGCTCACCGCTCTGATAGGTCTCCGCTGCTTTCTCTGCTGGCTCCCGATTGGCTCCCGGTGCACGCCGACTTGCTACCTGCTGAGGCTCTGCTATTGGTGGAGATGTCCTGAGATGAGTTGTGAGAGGAATTGTTGCCACTGTCAGTCTCTTCCCAGCCGCCTCCGATCTGCCCTGGACATCGGGTTGATCCTGTAGTGACTAAAAAAAACATTTCAATGAATTTCCCAAAATAGGTTGATCCTGAAAATGTTTCGTTTTGGACCTTTAAGTTTGTGAGCAGGCAGGCTGTAGGCACATGCTGGTACAGCTACTTCTATTGGCGCAGATGGCGCCACTACAGCTCGGTAGTGGTTGTCGTGGAGACGGATGCCCTGGTGTTCTGTCGGAGGGAGGACGGCACTGGCCACTACTTCTGCAGCTTTCTGGATCTTATCTAGAAGTGAGTCGTTGCCTGTTGAAAAACACAGATCATGTAATAAGGATTAAAAAAAAAAAAAGCTGTGACTTGAACAAATAGTGAGTCACCTGTCCCCTGCTTTCCTGGATTATACCCAAAGCCTTGCATTCCTCCCTTGTGGGTGGCTGCTGATCCCATACCTGAACAGAGAGACAAATCCAGAAGCAAATTCTGACAAAAATCAATCATGTGGTCAATGATGGTCACTCACCCATTGTTGAAGTTGCCATGTTTAAAGGCAGCACACCAGTTTTCACATAAAATGAATCAGTGAAAAGTAGTCGCGCAACTTCCTGCAAACACACAAATACATTAAGTCTTTTTTAACCTTGTGTATGGTTGTGTGTATTATTATTTTTATTTTACCTGTGCAGTGTTTCTCACTTTCTGATACAAAGCCGTGCCGTGGATGGGATCAGGTGGCCCACTGTATACTTAAAAAAAAAAAAGAAGAATATTCATGTTATTACAGGCACAGAAGAGAATCATCAAACGTCCAACCTGATGCCTGCTGAATGAAGGTGGAATTCCTCCTGAGTTCAGTGAGGAAATGTTTGGAGCCATGGCCGCACAAATGAACAAAGATCTTCAGCACCTGAAACACAAGAAATAACATTACTGGAATAAATACATGGAGATTCTATATAATCTATAAACTGATTCACCTTGAGTTTGACATGACAAGACTCAACCTGAAGCCTCTCGAGCAGGTACTCCAATAAACATTGATCATTTGCCAAAGACTCGTGGGAGATTTCTGCAAAGGGATGCCAGTTAAGGGCTTTTAATGACATGGTAGATTACTTCTTAATTTAAAGTTTCTGCAAAATCAGCTGCCAAAGGATACTTCCAATTTCTTGGAAAATGTACCCAGGACAAGGGCTCTCATCATCTGCTGTTGCCTTCATCAAAGTCGGGACCTTCAGTAGAGAGTGGGAAGAGAAATTAGGTTTGTTTATACGTAAATTCACTAGTCTTCAATTAATCCAAGAAAGAAAATGTCTTGTCGTGTTGCACATTATGCACCTGCTCCTTTGAAACTATGACAAAACGCATTGATGAGTAAAAATGACAATAATTTATACTCTCAGTTTTAGTTAGCAGGGTGTGTTGCTAGTAGCTAATGGCATAACCAGATGGCCTCTGTGACACGTAGACAAAATGCCAAATGCGCCAGCGAGCGATTCGTTAATGCACGATTTAATAACTAATGATCAAAACAACTGTCACTTACTTTCTGAAGGAAAGCTAACCGTTCCATGAAAGAAGCCATGATTTAGCAATTGTAGCTGCGGGTTACTCATTTTTCAGTGGACCACAGTGGAGGTGGGGCTGGTTGTGACAGCTAGCCAATCAGAGGACAGGACGTCAACATACAGAATAAAATTCAATTGGCTGTTGAGAAAACCAAAACAACCAATCGTTGAAGGGTAGACTTTTGGTGGAAATAAAAACGAGTAAATCAGAATCCAGAAATAGTATAGCCCATCAGGTATTTTTATTTTCTATTATTTATTAATTTAAAAAATATATTGAGATAGTAGTTGTGGAAACGCCCAAAAAGCCAATACAACCAATCATAAAACGCAGAACGGCTAGGTATTTGATTGACAAACACAAGAGCGAATCAAAATATAGAATTTTCGCTGCGTTCTTGTTACGCATGTAACGTAATGGCGGCGTCCGTATAGTTACGAAGTCATGTATTTTTCTGTTTCCTAATATTTAAAAGAAATATTTGACACATTAAAGGGGAAACGAGGAGTTAGTAAACTTCCCCGAACCTTCGGGTTCTTACTATTGCAAGGCTGAGCTAAAACAATTGCTGTTTCAGTCATAACATCATGTCAGGGTCAAATGTTTGGCATCGTAGCCGAGATAAATTGAGACGTTTTTCAGAATTCTTTGCACAATGTTCGGAGGAGGTAAGCATTGAAAGATTTCTCATCGCTGTGCAAGAAATTTTTTGCATTGAATCTGCAACTTGTATATGTGTATTTAATATCTGCGATTGCATGTTTAACAGAAATTATGACTTTATTATTTATTGCGTTGTTTATTGTCCTATGATTGTATTCCAGGCATCAATTTATGGCAAATGTGTTGCAGCGACCACAACAAATAGACAGGAATTGAAGAAAGACCAATGTGCTAAAGAATTTGCAGCCCTCAAGATGTGTTTTGAAAATGCTGTAAGTAATTTAGTCTACAATTGTTCTACAGGTCCCCTTTATTGACAACTGTTTTGTTACAGGCCAAGAAACACTCCAGATGAGTGGAAAATCCGGATTTGCAATAAAGTCAACAGACGACTGAATGACTGTCAGACTCAGAAAAGGACTATACGTCACGTAAAAAAAATAAAAACATTTGAATGACCATTTTGATAAACTGAGTGATGAATAGAGCTGTCTCGCAGTTCTGAAGTTCTGGGTTCGAATCTCATCCTATGCATTTAGGTGTATGAGTGGTTGTCCACGAGTGGTTGTCCATGTGTCCTGATTTGCTGGTCCTAAGCATACCCCAAAAAACGAATTACACAATTTTGTGACAGAGTCTTTATTATCATTTGAATACACATAAAGGCATTGTAAATAGAAAAATAGTCAAAAAATACCTTTGTACAAAAACGATGCATGTGCTGAAGAAATGTTTTGAACTACATTTCTGATATAATACTGATACTTGTCCAAAATATTTCTGTAATTCGACAGCAAAAATAGCTGACATGTCCGTTGCTGCACATGGATTACAAGACACAGAAATCAAAGAGGAAAATAGAAAGTAACTTCAATAAACCATACAAAAAAAAATTACCTTTAATATAACAGGCTGCTCCAGCATTATGTTGAATTGAGACTCAAAATTAAAGAAGTATTATATTTACAGTATTTACATCTCAATTTGGAGGGGGGGGAGAAAACAATTATGGGCAAATTAAACTCATAATAGTCAATAGAATCGATTTGCATAGATTTATGTACATATAAACAATTTAATAATCACTCGAATTCTGCCCCACGAGACAATAAGTTAATATGTACAAATTAATAAGGACTGGACAATTTCAACATTTGCCGCATAAAGTCTTTCAATATAACTTAGAAAAAAAAATTCAATTTACACCTGGAAGGCACCACTGCATCTGTGAAGGCAAGCGAATCTAAGGCAACGACTTGTATATCTGGAGGCTGTCCAGGTAGAAGTGGAAAAGAGAATGTTTGAGTTATTTCATCTTCTTGTCCTCTGAGGCCTGCTTAATCTGCCGCGAGTGCACCATGGCCCCCGCGAGCAGCTTCTCCTCCAGGGCTACGTGCAGGTCGGGCCCCCCCAGCTCCAGCAGGGGCTCCAGCCCATGCACGGCCCTGGGCACCTCAAGAGCCCCGGCGTCTTGGACGGGTCCCAGGGCCCGGCGCCTCCGCTTTAGATCCAGCTCTCCCTCGTCGTCCGCCTTCTCATGGGAGCCCCGAGGGCGAGCTTGGGCTTTGACCGGCTCGGCTTTGCTGTCCTCTCCCGGGTCCGCCCGAGCGGCAACTTCCTGTTTGAGGTCTCGTCCTCCTTTCTTCAAAGCTTCGCCGTCTTCATTGGAAGCCCCCTGTGCGGCGTTGCCGGCGTTTTGGGCTTCTTTGGCTCGCTCCAGCGCCTCTTGTTCTTTTTTCTCAAGCAAAGCTTCGCCCGCTTTTTCAATCTCCTGCTGGCGTCTCTCTTCGGCGGCCTTCTCCTGCGCTAATTTCTCTTTCTCCAGCTTCTCCCTCATCTCTCTCTCCTGTCGTTCCTTTTCCACCCGAGCCTGCACTTCTCTCTCGATCTTCTCCCTCTCAAGTCGCTCCTGCTCTCTGGCCAGCTTTGCCTCCCTCTCCAGCTGTTCTTTTTCTAATCTTTCTTGTTCCGCTCTCTTGTCCTCCAGCGCTGCTTTTTCCTTCTTCTCCCGCTCGAGCTGTTCCAGTCTGGCGTGGGCCTCGCTTTCCAGCTTCTGTTTTTCATCATCCAGCTTGTTGTCTTCATCCCTGACAATTTGTTCCTTTGGCTGGTGGACCTCGGGTACTTTCCTCAAGAGAGGCACTCCTCTCGCCCCCAGCTCGCTCTGCTGATGGGACTCGACCGCGTTGTTCTCTTTGTAAGGCGCCGGAGGAGCTACCTTGGCTAGATCGGGTGCCTTGCCTTCAACCTGAACAAGATTCGGCAGCGCGGCGGCGGCAACTTGCGGCGCCCCGACGACTTGCGGCGCCCCGACGACTTGCGGTGCCCCGGCGACTTGCAGCACCCCGGCGACTTGCGGCGCCCCGGCGTCTGCCGGCTCCTCGGGCTGCTGCGCATCTGAGACCAGGGCTGAATCTCTGGGCTTCCCTGCTCCTCCTTCTGCTTCCTCCGCGTGCTCCTGGAGTTCTGAAGGAGCAGCACATTTCACGGATGAACATTAGATTTCGAAATCTAAATCCACAAGACAATACACAAAACATACCGCCTGGCTGCTTCTGATGGATTTCTTTGTGCTGCTCTTCTATGACTGCCAGAAGCTTTTCCTGCTGATCAAGAAGTCTCTTCTGTTGCTCCTGCTGCTCCTTGATGACCTGCAGTAGTACGGCGTGGTCCAGCTGGCCTTCTACAAGGACGGAGACAGCGACTTAAAAGGAGGCCGTGGAAGGAAAGAACAACCGAGGGTGATGAATGCATTATTTGATCAAAATCTACGCTAACATATCGAAACACTACAAGGACTACGTTAGACGACTGGGAATGGTGAGTTTAGTCCATCACACGTGTCGCTATATTATTACAATCAATATGGACAATAAATAGTGAGTTTTGAGAGATTTTAGACCAAGACACGGTGGAGCGGGAGGGATGTCATACCTGCAACCAGCTTTTTTATCACTGTGATCCGGCAGAGAAAGGAGCAAAGAGGTAAAGATTGAAGAGGAGAAAGAAAGGAGGGGGGGGGGGGGGGGGAGCAGAAGTCAATAACAAAATGAGAAAGTGCCAAAATAAAAATAAATGCCAAGCGTGTATCCTGCATTGTCAGAGAAAGGTTCAGCTTCCCTCTCCCCAAATTTATCTTTAAAAAGTGCAATAAGCAAGAAAGCGATGACAAAAGAAGCAAAGAGTGATTAAAAGTGGCAAACACAAACATTTAACTGTAAACTGTCTTTACGTATTCATTCATTGTGAATAAATTCAACGTGTAATTTGCACTCACCGTCCATTTTCTCATCTCCGGCGGCATCTTTGCCGTCAGCAGCTTGAGCTTCTTCAACAGCAGATGGCGCTACAATCACATCAAGGTATCAAGCTTGGAGCGCTTTTCCAACTTTGAGCCACAGATTTTGACGTTGGCCTAATTTACTCACGTTTGCCTGCAGCCTCGACGGCTTTGTCCACTTTGTCTTCATCGGCGTGTACGGCGAGCACGTCTTTGGCCACATCGAGCTTCTCCACTTCTTTTGGGGGTACAACTTCCTGTTTCTTCTCTGCTGACTTTTCAAGCACCTCATTGGACAGGTCCTCCTTCTTCACAACCACGACTTCAGGCTTGAGGACCTTTTCCTCGCTCTCTTCAATTTTCGCGGCATCTTGACCTGGCTCTTGATCTCGTTTGTGCTCTTCCTCCATTGTTTCCATCGCCTCCTCCAACTCGGCATTGTTCTTCCTGCTGTCTACGTGGACCTCGTCACGCGGGATGGGCGGCTCATGGCGGTGGGCTTCTCCCTCCGGCACGGCTACACCTGCGCGGACAAACAAGTGGGATTCCACGTCGTGTTCTGATCCGGGTTCAGTTTTCTTACCTGCATCGGGGCGGTCCAACTGCACCTCCTCCTCCTTCTTGCTGTCAGGAAGTTCCACGGGTCCTTTAATCTGGGGGGGTTCCACCGGCTGCCTTTTGTTAGGTTGGAGCTCATCCACTGCCGGGAGCTCAGGCTTGTCGATGTCGATTGCTTTCACATTAGCAAGATTCTCTACGTGCGGACAAATAAAATTACTTTTCCAATTTGGCACACATAGCCAATAATACAATTCTACGGCGATGACGTCACATTGAAGTCTGAGCAGCTCTCACCACTAGGTGGCAGTTCAATACATGGACAAAAAAAGCAAATTGCAGCAATGGCATTGAAATGAAATGGTGACAACAGGAAACGAGTGCGAGAGACATTTAAGTTGATATTGAAAAAAAAACGAAACTAGCAGGAACCTCAGCACATCAACTTTCTTTCTTACCTCCAGTTGCTTTCTCTGGCAAACTAATATTTCCTTCTTTCCTTGATATAGAAGCAGCTTAAAGGCCTTTTTGAGGCGCCCGGGGAGATATTGGAAGTAGGTAGGTAAAGACGGAATTTGTTGGGGAGGGGGGGGAAGGGTGTCGAGAGGAAATGAGGGAGTGGGGGTGCTGAGAAAATTGCCTCGGTCTGAAGGGCATCACTCCTGCTCCATCAATGTCACACGCTCAGAGATGCTCAGAGATACTATCAAAGTCTTATCTTCTTGCCTGGCCTGTCTCCCTATCAGTCATTCTGTTGGGCATGAGATGAGAAATAATGTCGTGTATTTTTTTTTTTCTTCTTCTTACCACTGGATCGCAATTTCCTTACATTGCTTGGACTCGGATGAAAATGTTAGCGTCATTAGGGAAGGTGTTAAAGCCACCGATGTCGTGGCTTACCGTGCAGCTCAATGATGTTGTGGATTTGCATGTTGCTCTTGTCGGCTGCTGGAGGAGGAGGCGGAGCTTGGGCTTTGGGGCCTTGGGCTGAGATGGACAATGTGGTGAAGGTGCTGATGAGAAGGATGCCCAGACCGACGCAAAGCACGAGCTATTGGAGAAGATGAGAAACTCTTAGTTGACTTTCAAAAATGTTGTTAATAGATGTCTGGCACCTGAGCAATGATGCTGCTCTTCTGGATCTTCCTGTAGATCAGAGCGGGGCATATGAAACAGATGAGGCTCCCCATAGTGGCTCCAGTCAGACCCAAAATGGTTTCCACTAAAGAGACACAGAAGCAGACAAGTTGACATTGTAGTCTTACAATGCCTTCCAATCAGCAATGATGTCACAATGGCAAAAAAGGGGAGTCGCCTCTTGCTCCCCAAATGCATGCTCCTTATCTGTAACGCCATTCAACTGCCATTCACAATCAGCCGCCGCCCAGCCCCTCACTCTGGGCTCGCGTCCCTGGCATCCAACTCCTGGCGGCAGACCGCCCTCGGCCCACCCCCTGGATCCGTCCACTGAGTTGGCTGGATGTCAGACACCCGAAAGGCATCGCTTATCCAGAGGACGGACATCATATTGTCTCCCTCAGATTTAGTGTCTGTTCTCCCCCGGGGTCCTTACCTCCCTTCTCCTCAGTCTATTAGTCTGATTAGAAACACAAAGAGCCAAGCACAGTGTTTTTTTTCTCTTTTGCAGCGGCCAACCTATCAAAGGTTTAACACGCAGTGGCCATAAAAAGGATGAATGCAAGAAAACTCATTCTAACAGTTACAACTCTTGCGCCATTTTGGAACCGTGAGCGGGACCAATTCAGACCTGATGCCGAGTCAGCGACATTGCCGGCGTGCGTACGTGGAACTGTCGCGAATAACACTCCCCCCCCCCCCCCAACCGCTGTCTACCCGTCTGAAAGGAGATAAAAGTTAGAGCCCTGATTTAAGGACTGCGTTGCGGTGTGACAGTCACTGCCTCATAAAGTCACATTCGCACGGGTCGTTAAAGTGTCCCAGTGACTCTGCCCACACAAAGAAACACGTGCACCTTTCCAGACCTCCAGTCAATGAAACACACACACACACACACACACACACACACACACGGTGACTGTACCGTTGGGGATGAGGATGCCTCCCAACATGGTGCCAAACACGATGCTGAGCGTGATCATCTTGAAGCGAAGAGGGGGCATGTACCCGCCGGCTGCAAACGTGCCGTCTTTTTGCTGCGAGGGGTTGACAAGACAAACTTTAGACACTCGTTTGGATGTTCACTTGTGTACGGCAAATGGCGCTCAAGTCAGCTGTGTTTGTGTACCAAAGCTCATGTGTAGATATGGGGGGTGGTGAAATTGAGGTCACGATGGTATATTTGAAGACTTATATAGGTCACGCCATTGAGAATGACGCAGCGGTTTCTAATCAAGCACAGCAAACACACACGCATGGATAGGCCGAGCGTGCCGCTATACTGTTTGCGGTCACGGAAGAGAACTTTCAAAGTCACCTGCTGCTCGAAGAGCATGGTGTTGATGGCCTGGCGGCACGGTAAGATCATCATGGGGAAGCCGACGGCCACGGACATCATGAAGCCCACTCGGATGACCTCGGTCACCAGGTTGGAGGGGAAGTTCATCAACACGTTGCCGGCGATGTTCTCCGTGAAGCTGACATAGCCGAAGAATCCCACCTGGAGGAAAGAAATGGGAGTCTTAATCGTCGGCGTGAAATAAAAAGATGGCGTGTCTGCACTGACGGTGATGTAGAAGACTGTGACCACGTTGAGGGACGAGGTGAAGATGGTGCTCATGCGTTTGACTGACGGCTCGTCCAGGCTGTCATAGGTGGGCAGCACCTGACTGCGAGAGAAAAGCATACCGACATGGAAACAGCGAGCGAGAGGATTCGTAGCAAAGGAAATTACTTTTTAGTTCCGTTCCGTTATCTCATGTTCTGTCCTTCTCTCTTTCACTTTCACACGCTTGGAAGTTTATGAGCAAGAACTGCCCTGGACTCCCACTCGGTGCTTCATCCACAAACCATTAAATCTCAATGCCAAGGTTAAACAAAATGGCATACGTTTTTCTTTTTTTTTTTTGCACCCAAGCCTTTAAAAAAAACAAAAAAAAAAACAAAGCCAGCTCCCATTCGGTCATAATGGCAATGTTAAGTAATGATGTAACGGCGAGTAAACACGGTTCATGAATGTAATAAAACTCCAATGTGCTGAAAGCTATTTAATCAGGCCGTGACTGCATCAGCGTTGGCGCGTAGGAGGGCCGCAGTCCAGCGTGTTGATTCGTGCTTTGGCTTCAGATGCCTGCCTGCCATCTAACGGCGCTCCCGCATCGCTCGGGCCCTGACAACGGGCCAAACGCATCACCCTGCCAAATATCACTCAGCGCCACTAGTGGGACCTGGCACCCAGACACACAAAGCATTTGAGTGTGTGCGCAACTAATTTTTTTTATTGCACGTAGCTGCAGTCAAATGTGTGTTTTTTTATTTTTTTTTTTATTATTATAGTTACTAAAGTGAGAATAAATTGTCAATTTGAGATTTGAATTTCAGAGAAGAGTGTTGTTACCATTATGTCCAATTTAAATGATTAAAAAAAAAAAATCAAGTATATGAAATGAGGTTTCAATTGCTGTCATTTCCAATTTCCACATAATTATAAAGATGCCAATGGAGCATTTTCCCTTCAAATGCATACAATTATTATTTTTTTCTTTTCTGAATTCACTTAATAGGGTGTTGCCTGAGTCACAGGCTTGATGTCACTTACCTCTCGTTCTCACACAAACACACACACACACACTCTAAATCTGCTGCATTCAAATTACATTACGTGAAATAACCCATAGGAAAGATTAACATAGAAGACACCAAAGAAAAAGAGCATGCAGATGACTTTGAGGGAAGAAAAACTCTAAAAGTTAAACATATTGATGCTACGGATAAAAGGCGGAATAAGAAAAAAAAAGTTGAATGAGAAGATGATGTGAAACTCCCACTGTCTATCCATAATGGGTAAAATAATTGTGTGACCGTGAGAGGCACAGTAGAAGAATCAGCAGCGTCGTGGTGAAATTAGAATTCCCTTGCACTGCATATTGTCAGATTGTGCTTTCCAGAAATCATGCAAGGATAAAATGTGACCACCCATCTACCGTGGGGTCTTGGGGGGGAACCACTATATGTCAGTCACTGAGCTTGTGAGACGTTTACAGTCCAGTCCTGTGCAAGAGGCGTACTTACGACTGACAGGCGAAGGCCATCCCACAGATGGGGAGACAGCGAAACACCCCCTCCCAGCGCACCACATTGACCTGCCCTAGCCATCGGCCACTGAGCAGCCCGTGTTTGAATGAAGACAGCACCATCTAAGGGGACGGAGGGGGGTAGGGGGTTACAGTGCAAACCAACTTAAGACAGGTGAAGAAAGAAGGAAGGGGGGGGGGGGGCTCCCATGCAATAAATAACTCATGAATGAGGACAGAGAACCAGAAGAAATGAGGACATGGACACCCCATGCTGCGCAGAAACCTGCCAAAGTCAAAACGATGAGGATGGCAATGAAATAAACAAAATGAGAGTAAACAAGGAATAAAAATGAAAGAAGGCGAGCGAAAGGTTCATCCGTGGAACCACTTTGGAACTGTACCCGGCCTGCTCAACGAGATAAGAGGGGGTCCAAAATATTGACTATTAACACTGCTACTGCCATCCAAACAAACACACACACACACGTGAGGAAAATCAAAGGGTGAGAAATTGAGGAGAAGCTGGCGAACTGAACGTTCTTTCACCCACTCCTCCTCCGCTGCCCTCCTGATGGTGTGAGATGGGGGTCCCGTGGTTTACTTACGGATGACAGCAGAAGGTGGTGGCGATAATGGGCAGGCACTGAATGACGCCCTTCATACGCCACAGGTGAACCCGCTCCAACCAGGAGCCCGAGACTATGCCGTAGCGCAGGGACGACAACACTATCTACAACATGAGCAGCGGGGAGAGCGGCGGGAGAAAGTGGAGAAGGGCGTCAGAATGGAGAGGGAGGGGGGGCAGGAAGTCAAAATGAGGGACAGGAAAGAGTGGGAGGGATGAGAAGGAGATTTGTGATTGTTAGAGGGATCAGAAAACGTATTCCAGGTTGTCGCCACGACCTAAAAAGTTACTTGCAAGGTGCGGTGAGAAGTCTGTGGAAGCAGGAGTACATTGTGAGTGCACAAACACACAGATGAGATACGACAGGCAAGAAAGAGCCCCCCCACACCCCCTATTTGGTATTGCACGTTCCAAGTGGAGCGATCGACTCACCGTGAACATGAAGAAGGTGTAGAACATGAGCGCCATAGCCGAGAAGGACTGAATGGAGGACATCATGTTCCTCTGCAGACTCAATGGGAGCACGATGAAGAGCGACACGGCAATCAACAGCAGCACGCGAAAACCGCCCGTCACCTAGAAGAAAAAAATATTTAAGAACCAAATTGTTCTCGTGCTATGTTAAATTCTGTCGTTGATATTCATGCAAACCTGCAAGCCCAAAAGCTGGGCAAAAAAATTGGAACCCAAATCGGCAATGACCACATAAAAGGCGATGCACGTCCCCAACATCAAGCCGATCATACTGCAAGGACACGAGAAACCGCAGCATGTCAAATATATTGTGTGTGTAAACGCAGACATAAATGTGTCGTATTGACTCACCTGGTTTCCACCAGAGTTTTTCCTGCTTTGCCGTAAGCGTGGAAAGCTGCAAAGACAAATATGACGTCAGCGTGTGAACAATCTGTGTACAAACACAAGGCCATGTCTAAAAATAGTCTTTCTCTTTTGATATTAGAATCAGCAAAACAAAACATGCCACACTAAAAAAAAAAAAAAAAACTTCCCACACATTTAAACACACTTTTTAAACATAATTTTTTTTTTTAAAATATTTTTAGAATTATCCACCCGTGATCCAAACAGAAAAATGTGAAGGTATTATTTGGTGGGGTCTCCCAAAAAAAAAAAAAAAGTAATTCCTGCACATTTTCCCAGATGACATCTCACCCAATCCCGCATAGGTCCTTCGCTTGGTATTGCTGGCGGTGTGAACTAGGAACATGCATGACTTGTGGGTCATCCAGGAGCAGAGGAACAACAGAAGCGTTCCAAGCACGATCCCACACTGAGACCAAAACAGGAAGACAACAAACAAGGACACAACCATGAACAATTGCGCATACATAACCAATTTGATTTTATTATAAAAACGACGCTCCACCCGTCATCATTTCATCAGCTCTCTTCTAGTTTTGACTGCAGCATTACATTGTTAGAACATTTATTCCTGTGCAGTGTTGCAGTAAAAGGTCATCCTCCACTAAGAAAAGTAAACTTTCCAAACTAACCTCAATGATAAGTGTTCCTCTAAAGTACTTTTAAAGAATCTCCATCCTTGTTTTCCTGCTTAATGAAGGCCTCCGGTTTAATTTGACTCATGAGGAACTACTGTAAAAAAAAAAAAAAAAAAGAAAAAAAAATCCTGCACCTTGGGCTATGTCATTGACTATCAATGTTTTACGATTGAGACACTACTGAGCTTCATTAACTTGTTGACGAACAAAACAAGCTAATCACTGCAGTAAATATCCAATGGGATATTTGTGTAGTAAAATCCAGAGGCAAGCTTCATTTTCTCCCACAAAACAAATGTTTATTTACATGATTACTGTGTGGTAACTGTTGTTTATTGAAACTAATATCAAATCCCACAGGAAGTAACTTACTGGATGAGTATAGCCAAGATTTTAATTTTATTTTAAGCTGTATGTTGGTCTCTTATGATAAACATAAAAGGGGAGTTTGCAGTTATTGCAACATCTTAGTGGCAAATAAATGAAAACACTTGATTGATTACTAGATTTCCTGACCTATTGTACACTTAATGAGTGGGAAGGCACTCCAAAAAGCCAACTATTCAACAACACAAGTTATTATAAATATCGTTATTATTTGTTCGGTGACAAGTAATGAGCAAAAAAATGAAAACAAACATTTAAAAAGTTAATTTCAAATTTTAAAAGCGGGTCTTGAAACGTGTGCGCGCCCGCACTCACTTTGAGGTGTTACGAGCACGCGCACGCCATCATTAACACACCTGTTTGAAGCAGAAGGGCATCGTGAGCACACTCACGCCGACGATGCTATTCACCACGTTCATGATGAGACCCCAGTTCGACGCCGTCATTTTGGGAAAGGCTACCTCTTCTTTCCTTCGGTAGGAGAATTCCAAACAACACGAGGAAAAAAAACCCAAAATATAATAACAGGAGTAAACGTCAAAACGTCACAGTTGTCACGGGGTTCGTCTGACTTCCGGGGTTCATCAGTTTCTGTCAGTGACGTGGCGCTGTAGGGACAGTAAACATACGTTAAATACTTTTAACCTTTGAATATAAAACATACTAATACGTGAATGTATGCGTCACAAAGGAGGTTTTATCAACAAAAAACAAATATAGGAACTTTACCGTCAGTTTCATCGTACACCGAGCGCGTCGTCGACCTGTTTATGTAATCATGAATTCTAGATATGGCGACTTTGTCTACAAAGTAGCGTGCAAGATGTTATTCAAAAAACAACACTGTTGGAAATAGTAAATCAAATGCGCTCAGAGTGGTTTGCCCCCAAGCAGCTCACACTCGTAACTAGGAAGTAACGACTGTAGTCGAGGAAGTGAATAAAGACAACACAGGCTGCGCCCTCCATGTCAGTGAAACACTCGGACGCCTCCTAGCGCGTCGATAGTGCTTGTACTTTTGTTAGAAAGTCCAAAAAAAGCACTGTTCAAATTTGGAATACGTTGGTAAAAGTATAGAAACCAAAATGTACTTGCATGCAAAAGTCTGTGTTTTTTTCCCAATTGTCAATTTATATCCATGACCCATTCTGATAAATGTTTACATCATGACATCATCCACAAATCTTGAAAAGAAAGTAACAAGATAGTTCGATGTGATCTGGATTATGTTGCGTTGCACTTGTGACCTGTCACAACAATAAAGTTTAATCTAATCTAGTCATTTGTTTCTAATGTCTCCAGGCTTTCATCTGATAAATGGAGATGCAGATGCCATGTTTCAGATGTCTCTGTTGAGAGCAGTTGACAGCAGGTAGCATCACTGACCCCCTTCCAGATGGTTCTATTTAACTGCTTGTGGTCCACATCATTAACTATTCCAAGCATTTATTATGTTTTTCTTCCTTGTTACTTTAATAATACCATTGTATGACCTCCCCCAGCACCTGAATATAGAGTTGTGAGTGAAAACAGTTACAAAATTAATATGGGGAAAAAATATATATAAATTTAGTCATTTTAAATATTGCTATATTTACAGGTGGGCCTCAATATATAATGGCACCGACGTTTGATGTTTTGTGGTTTTGCCGTGAACCAACATGGAGTGCGTTTGATGTTTTGTGGTTATGCCGTGGACAAAAGTATGCAAACCAACATGGAGATAAGGTAAGCAATGTTTTCTTATTTGTCATACAAATAGGGGACATTAGGGACTCAATTGCGTTGAAAATGGGTCATATAGGAACAAACATAAAACAGTTGGGGCCCTTGCACTCAAAAAGTGCGGCCGACTTCCTCTTACACTGATTGGCTTTGTAATCATAACAACACTAATATATCTATGTATATAAGTGGATCCTGTTTTCCCAGCCTTCCAATTCCGGTCAGGAAAGGGAAACAAGAGGCTAAAGGTGTGAAGGTAAACACACCAAAAAGAACAAACCCTAAAACGTACTCAGGGGGGAAAAAAACATTAAAGTCCTGCACTTTCAATGTAACTTGTGATGGTTTATTCCTGCTGCCTGCCTGGTGCCCTCTCAGATAGAAGACTATTGTGTTGTTTGACCAGGAAATGGAAGAAAGACTCAAGCGGTGGTGGGAGGGGGGACGGGGGAAGCGTTTTACTCAAAAAGGGTTACGCTGTATCTCCAAAGATCAAGGTTATTCTGAGGCTGGGATGTGATGGTTAGGGAGGGGGTGGGGGGACAAAGTGTGTGTTGTATAATTAATGAAAAATACAACAATTGTTGAAAAATGAATTGCAAATAAGAAGTACAGGTAAGTGGAAAACCAGGTAAGTTTTTGAATTTTGATTCTAAAAAA
This sequence comes from Syngnathus scovelli, assembly GCF_024217435.2. Taxonomy (NCBI): domain Eukaryota; kingdom Metazoa; phylum Chordata; class Actinopteri; order Syngnathiformes; family Syngnathidae; genus Syngnathus; species Syngnathus scovelli. Next base: position 5,493,226 of record NC_090867.1, read on the forward strand.
TGAAAGTGATGTTAGCATTTCGTTTTACACTTTGCTTGTTTGCATTGCTTCTATGTACACGTTATAAATGTTTACAATATTTACCATTGCAAAGCAACTTTTTAATTGTTCATGTTCATTTTATTACACATAATATTGTTTAAAAAAAAAAAAACACACACACATTGCACAATCTGTTATTTGGTAGCCCAGGAAAATATTGATAGCATTTCCATTCGTCTCAATTGGGGCAAGATTATTTGAGATGCGATTATTTTGTGTGAGTGGTCAAGGGACAAAATAAGGTGTCTAAAAATACGGTCACTGACAACCTTCTACGATTCTAATTTACACGATAAATACAGCATCTTATCAATGTGTGTGTGCATATGTGTGTGATCAGAGCGGTTAAGACAGGAAAGCCCTGCTCCTCGTGCACCGATGACCCCTCCAAATCAATGTGACAGACCACTTGATTGGCTGGAGGGTCCCGTCTTTCCGCACCTAATCCCTCAAGGTGGACCCTCGGCCAGGCCTGCTGCGTATAAGTGTGCGTGTGCGCGCGCTGGCTCGCGCGTGTATGTGTGTGTGTCTTTCTGCACCTAATCCTTCAAGCTAGAGCAAAAGCCACGGGTTGAGGTATACTGCCGCAGTTATAGGGGTCAGGCCTGTGTGTGTGTATGTGTGAACGCTTGAGTTCTTCTCCCCGGTAGTCCAATTAAGAGTGCGGTGTAGCGATGTATATTCCAAAGGGTCAGTCATGTGTTTGGAAGTAGTCGTGGGTTATCGGGGCGGGGCGAGGGGCACATTTTAGGGCAGATTTGGACAGATAACCCACTTTGGGCGAAATTAGACGCAGGCATCTGGATTTGACCCAGGGTCCTCGCTGTGACCCCCAGAGTGACCGAGGGGGTCACGGGGCACAAAGCAGAGCGGTGACCCCATGCAGGTCAAGCATGCGGGCGGCTGAAAGGACGCCTTTGTGGGGGCCTGCCGTGCTCGCTATTTCCCATGAGCGCCAGGGGACCGCGTCTGCCCAGGAAACCGGAGGCGGAGAGAGCAGGCGTGTGCGTGTACGCGCGTACACCGTAATTGATTTTTGTTTGGATTTCAAGTTGCTTGATGTGTGATTATCCCTGACAAGATGCCCTGATTCTTTATTTGTGACCTTCCTACGTGGGTGTGTTTGATTTTCCTGCACTCTCAGAGATTTAGTTTGTCTCATGGAAACTTTGTCATGACAGTTCCCATTTTATTCCCATTCAAATAATCCCTCCTGATTCCCGAGCATCTCGAAATCAGGGAGAGGAGTTCATTCTCGCGTGCGCTGATGTTCGAGTGTGAAAGATTCGAGGTCGGCTCGTGGTCGCCGCCGCTTGTGTACATCTGTTAGCGGCTCCTTAATGAGCGCGCGCCGCCGCCGCCTCCTCCGCAGCTTGCGTGTGGCCCTCGGAGAAGCAGAGAGGAGCCCTCTGCTCCGGTAATCACATTTAATTACACACCAGCATTAGACGGCCCATGAATAGCGTTTTTAGGCAGGCCTCTCACACTGGAATTGGCCGCGTCCCACTCCACATTGCCTACCTTTGTCCCGGCCGTCCCCTCTGTCTTCTATTAAGACTTTGTTAGTTGACCATCAGCAAGGCACTAACGGATAACGCCGCACATTAGCAACTCCAAGGTAAAGCGCACAATAGGCGTTTTTTTTGGCTGAGCGGCGTGTGTCAGTCTCATTAATGAGGCAAATGGACCACACATTAGACTCATTTAAAAGAAAGGCTCCCAGAAAATGCTGCATGTCTGCTCTGGTATTATTTAAGCTTTAAAAAAAAAAAAATAGAGAGGCAAAGTGTATTCTGTTCATCTCCAAGGGAGGGCGGGCGGGGGTATAGGTGGGTCGCAAGTGTGAAATCAATTTTTGAAGCAAAGCGGTTTGAAGATGCACGCGGGCAGGAGAGAAAGATGCCAGGTAGCCATCTGCACGCCATGCACGCACGCAGAGCAGCGTTTACGTGTTCATATCGACATCTTATCAGCTGTATGTTTATGCGTAAAATTATGCTCCCCCTCTGCCCCCCAAGAAAAACCCGGTTTTAGGTCAACACATGTAAAACTGTCACAACCGCTCGGTAGCAGCAGTAATCATTCTTTGCAGAGGATAAAGAATACCTGTAAATATAGTTATATTGTCTGTCTACATGTGTTGCTTCACGTTATTGTTCAAATCGCTGTTAGCTTTACAAGACTACTACGTAAATTCTGTTTAATGTTTTTTCCTCTTGTGTTAGCATCAAGCTAGCAAACTTAGAGGCAAAGTTGTTTTAAATACACATAATACCAAAGTCGTATCACTTGGAGCTCACGGCACCATACTGTACTGTATTTTTTTGTTTTTATAGAGTTGTTAAATGTTACTGTACTCCTCTCATAACATTCATTTCCGTCATCACTTCCTGGCTCAGACAGTATTATTTTCCATTTTCTGCTCTAAAACACCGTTTGGGAACGACGTCCTTACCAATTTGCCCCGGCTTTCGCTCAACCCCTCCCTCCCATTCTCCGTCACACGCCGGCGTACACACATCCACACAGTCTCGAACTGACCATAAATCCAGTTTGTTTTTCAAAGGCCAGACTCATAAAGAGACGAGGTGACAGAGCAGCACTGATGGGTCAATATAGCCTCTCTTGCTACAACACCCGTGCACGCGCTCACATGCACTCTCATACAAGATGCATGACCCCCAACGCCTTACGTACACACACAGGTATGTCGAATTTGCATGAGAACACATTGACTTTTATTCATATATGCACATTGTACACACACACACACACACACATTAACAGGGGCAGTGCGCTGTGAATGGTATGTTTGAGTGGAACAGAATGACTGCGGGAATTCATGCTGGCTTTCCTCTATTAAATCTGCTCTGAGGCTTGCTGTGTACGGGAGTGCTGACGTCCCGGCCCACTGTGATGATCTACAGCCTGTATGTGTGTGTGTGTGTGTGTGTGTACCTGTTGCCAATGATCTATCGCTCAGGGGGAGTTTTATATAGCATATACGAACATTTGTGCCCATTTGCACGCGTTTAAATCAGGGTTTTGCGAGCGAGCGTGTCCGCGCGGGCGTGCAGCTGCATGCTCCATAGCTTCCTTTTTGCAGCGTTTAGGGTTTGGCACACAGAGGGTGGGAATTCCTTCACATTCACCTCAAGACAGAGGAGGGTCTCACAGGCAACTCCGCACGGCTGCAAACCTCAGACGCAGGGGAGTGATAATTTACTGTCCGAGTGGGCCGCAACTGGAGGGGAAATCGGTGGAAACAGGACGGCGTGTGTACTGTACGTGAAGGGTGTCAGAAATGTTTCAGGACTTGTTCTTCAGTCAGTGTGTGAGAAGCTAGGGTTGTGGCGAGACTGAGCGCCTAAGCATCTGACAGTTCCTGAAGAAGAGCTGGAGCAACCTACCTACTCATTTGAGCTGATTTTTTTTTTTTAGCTCTTTACCCAAGTGCATGACGGAGACACTTTTTTTTTTTCAGCATATGGATGACATCAAGATGTTGGAACTTTTCTCGCATATCTCCCTGACATTTATAATATTGTCATGTATTGAGTAACTTATGAATTAAGGGTTAGCAACAGGTGGAAATTATTTTTCTAAAATGTCATAGCTTTAAATTATGAGACTTTTGACAACTAAAAAAAAAAAATCACGCAGTTGTCATTGCGTTAAACAGACATGCACAGTTAAGCACGATTCGTTCGACAGATTTTTGCGACGCATCTCAGGATCGGGCCTTGTGAGACTCGACACTCACTCCGTCGTCGACATAGCTTTCAACATTCCTCCCATTTCTTTTTCTTCCTCCCCCGTGCGGGATATACTATCCTCTGCCCCCCCTCCTCTTTTTCACGTTCCCTCCCCGCCTCTACTTGTTCCCCCTTCCTCTTCCTTTCTTCTGTTCTCATCGAAATTCAGCCCTCGCCGTGGACACCATTGATCTCGCTTTCCTGCATGTTTAAGAGCTGCTGGGCGGGCCCAGTGTGTTTTTTGAGGATTTTTTTTTTTGGGGGTGGGGGGCTGTGGGGGCAAGATAGCGGGGAGGATAAGGACGGCAGAAGTGGGGGGACGCAGGGAGCAGAAAGGGAACGCTGAGAGGAGAAGTGGGGCGGCGAGAAGAAGAGGGCCTTTAATAGCGGCGAGGAGAAGAAAAGACACGGGCTCTCCTCGTGATCACGTCTTCCGCCTCTCTTTTGGAGACACAAGAGAGCAGCTATTTAGTGGAGCCCACACATAACGGCCACTTTATTTACTCTGCGCCTTTCAGCTTGTGCCAAGCTGTCGGCCCAAAACAGTAAAACGACCTGTTTGACAAAGTACAACCCCCCCTGCCTTTTCAATATACTGTATGTTATTTACTCACAGATACGACAGCTAAACATTTCAAAGCCTTGTCGATGGCAAACGTGGCAAAAGGTGTTCACTCTCTACTGATGCGTTTGGAAAAAGGGCTGGTTTAACTGTTGTACTGATAAAAGTGAAAAAAAAAAAGACAGAAATTTACTATTCTAGTACAAAGAGTTGTTACCAACAAAAAAATCTGTACTGTATTCTCTCTCATAATAGGGACGCTCTGTAATACTTTTTTTTAACAGTGCCAAAAAGAAGAAAAGTTAAAGCAACTGTAATTTTTATTCACAACTTTAATTCGGTGATTCTTTCACGTGCCACTAGGGGGAGCCTGCGTACCATATTGTCATAGTTACTGCTACACAATAGCCATTTTAATATCTTGGCACAATGAAAAAAGCCATCTCTAAATAATCTTATGTTGTTAAGAACTCGCTAGCATTAGATTGATTTTGACACAATACGCTTTCGTCAGGAGCAGAACCGATGTCTGTTTTCCGACCTAGTGAGGAGTAAAAATCGTCAGAAAAGCGAACTAAATTCAAGATTCAAGATTTAAGAGTTTTTTATTCGCCATGTTTGAGCGTGCCAAACAAGGAATTTGACTTCGGTAAATCACAGCCTCTGTTCAACATTTAGGTGACTAACAACAACACTCAGGACATGTACTACTAAATCTACTCAAGTACAGTGATTAAGTATCCATACTTAGTTACTTCCCCCACCCGCTGACAATATGGACAATAAATGCCAGTATGTGCAGTCTCCTTAACATGTGGGCGCATTTAGATACGACCCACCTTTAATCCCCCCTCAGGCCGCACACATTGGTCCACTCTCCTCATCCAGAGCCTCGCCAGCGTCAGAAAAGGTCAGCAGGCCTACCCGGGCTGTCCCCAGGCCAGGCTGGCGACCTAGCAGTCCCCCCCCCCCCCCCCCTCTCAATGTGTTTCCCTCTCCACTGACTCCCCCGCTGACCTTTAAGGAGACTCTCATTGCTAGCAGACCTCTGACAGACTGCAGCTCCTTAGAAAAATCACCAGGGAATGTTTTTTGGGGGACGCGGGGGGAAATTGTACAAAACACCCTGAGGCATTTTGTATTAAAAAAACATTTTGTATTTTTCCTAAATTGATCTTGGGGATGTCAGTAAGGAAATCTTTTTTTTCTGAAATATCTCATTTTTAATTTCAGTTTTGAATTGTAGTTTTCGGCTGATACAAAATGAATCGTTATCAAAAAGAAAATCTCATCAGTTTTGTATCTAATCGCTATTTTCTTTGTCCTTGCCACAAAATTGAATGAAGGGTATAAAATAGCCAGCATCTGTTAGGATTTGGGAATAATATAGCCCAACATTCTTTTGATTTGATTTAAACTCCCTCATGACAAAATTATTTTTTTATTTCCTATGGGATTAATTTATTTGACTCTTTGTCAGAAGGTGAATACAAAAACTGCATTAGCATGTAATGGGGAAAAAAGCAAACTCGGCAAAATCTTTTGTCCTTTTACGAGGATGCTTAAGGAGGATCCTGAGTCGTACCCGCATGTGAATTTGCGTTGTCGGTGCATCCTCTGAAGTGACGCTCACGAGGGCTGATCACAGGCCCGCAGCAAGTTGCGTGTGTTCGTTTTTTGCGTCTGCTGACAGTACAGTCGGTGACGTGACGCCCCTTTTCTGCACCCCCTCCGACAACCCCCCTCCCTCAACCCACTGCACTCAATACCTCTCGTTTGAGGCCTCTGAACTTTGTGCATTCAAAAGCAAATAGGCTGCCACATAAAGATCATCCCTCATTTCTTCTGCAGTCACTCAGAGCCGCACTCACACGCACACACACACAAACCTACTCCATCAGAACATGCCCTGGGTCCTTTTCAACATACCAGTCAAAAACATTCCAAGTATTTTATTATCATATGAGCAGTAGGGATTTTTTTTTACATACATACGAATGCCAACATAGACTTAAATAGAAAGCACCAAAAAAATTACACAAATTGAGATCTCGCGTTATGTAAACCAGTAATGCTCAAATTCAGAATAAATCAATCATTTGAGCTGAAATAACTCAAAAAATCAAGTCAATAAATAAAGTGACTAAATACACTTTCATGTACCAATTTTGGCTAAATTAATACAATAAATATTCAAAACAAATGATCATGTAAATGCTCTGTGGGTTGGATTGTGGAATGGCCTCGGGGCCATGCTCTTTCCACATCTGCACTCAATTTATACAGTGAAATGATACCCAATAATAATGTGAACATTCAAAACTAATTCCAGTGCCCCTTTGGGTGACCTCAAACAATCCATCTGTGCGTGTGCGTGCACGTCCACACTGACTTTGCATCATTATCGTTGTATTCAGGCATGACTAAGACATGACAAAATGCAGATCCTCACAGGTGTTCTCTATTCACGGTTACCATGACAACTCTCTCGTGTCCCCCATCTTACCCTTAGTAAAGTTTAATCAGAAAGACTTTCAGGGTCCGACCTCAGCCGTCGGCACTTTTACGTTAGCTTGCGGTTCAGCGTGGGGCCAGCAGGGGAGGCTGTGGCTCACCCTTTTGCTCTCCAGCTTGTCATTTCCCCCACAACATGAGACTGGCTGATCTCAGAGGTCAGAGGTCGTCACCCTGCGTTCCACTCGAGCTCCCTCGGACGGGAACCTGCGGCGGCGCAGGTGTGGAGTCGTGCAGCGCGTACGCCGACTATAAGGATGCGACTCCTCATCTGTCCTCCCCGTGCGACCTCTGACCCCCTCTCCTTTGTCAAGTTGTAGCATAGTTGCCATGGCGGCGGCGGTTTGTTTGAAGGCGTCGCGGGCTCATCAGTTATGTCACCTGACCCCATGCTGAACCCGCGCGCCCACTCGCGCAATTTGGTGTGATAGCATTTAAAGCAAAGGCCTTGTTTTAAAAAAAAAAAGTGTGTGTGCGGGGGGGAGTGTCAGGCCGTAGAGGAATGAAGAAAGGCTCAGCTGTGGCCTCACCTCACCTCCTTTTAATTTTATGAGGACGAAAGAAAGTGCTGGCTTTGGACATGTATGACAGGACATGAACGGAGAAGCACATGTGACCCTGCGACACACCCCGCCGCGTAAACACACGCGCACCGGCACACACTCTCACATCTGCTTTGGCCATCGGCTCCAGTTGACGTGCCCCTCCTCCCAAGACAGCCACATTAATTCTCCCTGTAGTGCTGCTCCTCATAGCTTTCTCTATCACTGGCAAAGTAAACCCACCATGTGAGAATGATGAATGGGCCATCCTGCACCGGAAACACACGTTAAAACCTCCTGCCCGACACACACACACACACTCGCGCACATACACACAGCCCTTCGCTCTCTCCCGCACTCTCCCTATCTGACTGCCTCTCTTCTCCTTCCCCCAACACACGTTGATGGTGTTGTGCACAGAAGATAACTGCTTCTTCTTGTGTGTACATACATACAGTATGACCTCACCGACGGAGAAATAGAGACATGTTTCTTTGACCAGCCATCGGGTCGTACTTGAACTGTCTCCTTGCGTGTATTTTTTTTTTTTTTTCCCAAAAGGTAAAGTTCATATTGAACTACACGTCCGCAGCTAAATTCAAAGGCATGTCCCATAAGGAAAAAATACTCCCATTTAATTGAATCTGTCAGAGGTTTTTATTTGACAATTGTTTATTTTTGTGTTTAAAGTGCTTGCCTCAAAAGGTCAAACACATGAAACCAATTATGATCCATGCCCGACAACCTATAACGTTAATTTAAAAAAAAAAAAATCTTTTCCACTGACATTCTTGCAACCTGAATCAATTCTTTTATTTTAAAATCCTTCATACTAATTGACTGACCACATTGCTCTACTGTGCTGCCAATTTTACGTAAAAATTATTCAATTATCTATGCTGCCACCACCCGTCATCATCATTATATTATTAGCATTTGAACTGGGGTGTGCAGAATTTTTTTAATATCCACTCTATATAGTTTTTCCTAACGTAAATACGTGCAGAGCTATTTAAGAATAATCCAAGTTTTGCATTTGTACCTAATATTGTGACCAGCGAGCCCAGTCCCCCGCATTCATTCTAATGAACGTTGCACCTCGTAATCATAAATTTAATCCGTTGTTTTCTTTTGCGTACTTGGCGGAGTCTGACATCAGCCAGGGGAGATGTTCGAACTCCAGGTGGTCCATAACTAATTAAATAAAGCATCACTGTGAGAGAAAATCCCTTTAGATGCATTGAGAAAGAGAGAAGGGGGGGGGGGGGGGGGGACGGGAAGGGGAGAAAAAAAAATCCCCACAAACCTAAAGTATGGAGCAAAAAAAAGGAAAAGAGTTTCATTTGCTGTCAAAACATTTGTAGTGGAATTAAACATATGGATGCCACAGGCAACGTGAGGGCTGGAATACATTAGAGCTGCACAATGTTACACTAACCCTCCAGTATCTTACACAGCTCACAGAGATTAATGGAATAAAGGGAAGAGAATTGTGTGTGTGTGTATGAGAGAGTGTGTGTGTCAGTCAATCCACTGCAAAAATCAATATTCCTCTATGATAAAGCTCTTTTGCTGTTGGACTTAGCGCTACATCCCCATCAGAACTTAAATTTGACGCCGTCTGAGCGACAGTTAAACTTCCCAGTTAATTAGACAAATCCGTTTTGAATTGTAGTATTTGACTTGTGTGTGAATCGGCTCCGTTTGATCATTTTTGTGTATGTTTTCTTTTTTTAAAAAGCTCCGAAAGACTCTGTTTTGAAATTGTCTTTGTGCTCCGACTAACAGTAAAATTGATTCAAATTCAAATGTGTGTCGCTGTCCTAAACATGGTGGCACAATGTTTTATTGATTTCTTTCTAAACTCTTGAATAATATCGTCGTGGATTACTATTTTTATCAATCGAGTTTGCTTGCATTTTATAATCTGTTTACAAAGAGTGACGTCATCATTCATGTGATAGATTTATTTTTTATTTTTACATGAGGTCATGGCAAAATACAAAGGTTGAATTGAGGCAACATGGACTCTCGTTTGCTGAAAATATTTTTCTTGATTCCTGAAAAGAATCAAAAATGATGACAATCGAGTAGTCTTATGAAATATTTTTGGGGTGCTTCAAAACTGAGATTAAATTAATTAAACTAAACTAATGCAAAACTATATTTTTCTCGTTGCATGACAATTGAATCATCAAAACAGGTCTGAATTGTTTACAACCCTATTCCATTTTTGTTTATTTTCCCCCCGGACTATTATTCACACTGTTTTCGGTTTTGCCATTTACCAATATCATGCCGTGAGCTTTTCCAGACAATTTTTTTTTCTCACAGCCTGCCCATGTCACCAAATGAGCAATTTAAGCCACTTTGACCTAAAACGCAACATGCAAGGCAAACCCGGTTATTTGAGCAGGCCTTTTCGAACAAAGGCACACACGGACAGTCGCCCCACCCGGACTAAATTTGGTAAACCATGCGGGCTCTTGCATATTTCCTCCAATGTTTCTGCCCATTATTGCAAATTCGGAGATCCCACCGTGCGGGGACGACGGCCAATTTATCATTCATTGCGGTAAATCGCAGTGGAGACTGCATTTAATTGAGTTTATATTGTATTTCTTAGCTGGGTGCCTTCTCGCTATAGGGTGGGTGGGTGGGTGGGTGGGGGGTTCTCCCAGGCTCTCCCAGTAGCAGCAGCAGGGACCGAGGGGGGGGTCAGGGGGGGATGCCGGGACCCCTCCACCACTACCTCTTGACAGCTCCGCCTCTGACTAACTACTAGTGAAAACCTCTCATGTATAATGTGTTTGTATCTGCAGCAGTACGCTCACAGGCCACTTGCACGATGATAAAGCTACGTCGAAATGACTGCTTTTGGGAAAGTAAGGTTTCGACAAAATAAAGATGTCTTTGATTAAAAAAAATAAAAGTTTGTCCATGTGCTTGTTTTGATTAGTATTAAAGAATGCACTGCGTTGGGGTTCTACAACCAAGCTACAAATAAAAGGTCGTTAGCTGACATTTTTTAATACGCCTCCACTAGATCACATTGGGTGTCCCTAATATTGTGGCAACCAAGTGTGTATTTGCATAAAAGTAACTTTTTAGATAAAAGACTTCCTCTGAAGAAGATAGTAAATGGTAATGGTGTCTCATTTGACCATGTTTTCATTTAATTAGCTGAATCTGACTCGTGTGTTTAAATGGGGAAAACAGCGTGAAGAAAACAGAGGACGTCTTATTCATCAAAAGCAAACGTGAGGAAACTGTTGTGTTGCTATTAGCAGCATGTAATGAAAAAGGCCGGCTCCCCAGACTTAATGACGCTCTCTTATATTCCACTTCAAAGCTTCATCATTTAGTTCATTTGCCTCTCTTAATGGACTGTGATGTCATTATAGGACACTGGCTATGGATCACGTGATTGTTGTCTGGTCAGTCAGTTGCAGCTGGGCCGGCAGAACCTGCCGACTGGGTCCTGTTCGGCTCGCTACTACCCCGACATGCTCGTATATGACCCGGAGGACTCGCAGTCAATAGAACACATAACACACACTACCACTTATTGTGAAATACATTTTATTTTATTTTTCTTTACCGCCAACATCACAATTAATTTGAATTACAAAAAGAAAACACTTATGCTAACCGAAAAACCTTAATTTCACATTATACAGCTCACGAGACACACACATGTATACTCACATGTACACACACACACATACTACACACATACTTGTGTGTTCAATAGTATAATTCTAAATTATATTTGTCAAATAACAGCAATCCATATATTAACAGAATATAAAATGTTTAATGAATAAAAAATAGAGAATATGCGGTTGTGCTCATAAGTTTACACACCCTGGCATAACATGTAAGGTCTGTGAGCAATCAGGCATAACATTATTTGTAAAAGGATTCAAATTAAACTCAAAAGTTTCATTCATAAACATTATATATGTTGATAAAATTGCTAATAGTTCACCGATTCTGACCCAATATGTAAATCTTTAAGCGCAATTATTGTATCTAAAAGCAGGCATTCATTATAAATCACCCATAATACAGTGCAGTATATTGTTTAACTTAAAATGGTTTATTTTCGTTTAAAAATAACATAACATTTCATTTAATATGATCCATTCAAAAAGCAAATTAAATGTTAAATTATTATTTGCCTCTTGTTGATTATCACGTAAAAGTTGCTCGATTGTTTTTAAATGAATTTATTAATGAACAGATATGAGCAGGCTAAATTAGAATTTTCAAAATAAACTATCAAGCTTCCACGCTAAAACACGAACGCGCGTGGTTATTATTCAACAAAGCTGCCAGAGATCGTTCGTGCAGCGTGTGATCTTCACACACGCACACGGAGAAAGAGAATGTGGATTTTTTTAGCCCAAAATGTGATCGTGAAATCCAAAACGGCGAATAAAATAATAAGGATAATACACGCGCATTTTAATAAACCGGTCGTGTAGGTTGTGAGAGGATGAGTAGAACTAAAAGCGTGTTCTTGAAAAAAATCCAGTCCACGCTGTGTAATTATGTAAAGTGGTGCTAAGCTCTTGCAGCCAGCCTGTAATTTCGCATTTGCCGAAGTCTGGTGAATTTAGACGACTATGCGACATCAAATGAGACAAAACCGAGAGGAAGCTCCCCCTTTTAAAGTTAAATTGTTTTTGCTATATTGGAGGGGGGAAAAAAGGACTAGATTAAAGTTCCGTTGTGGAGCTTCTTCCCGTAAGCACACCCACACGCGCACACACACGCACACACACATTCTGCTGACGAGTTCAAGATTTTAATTGCAACTCGGTGTTCTTTTTCCTCATTTATAATCAAAACACGTTCATGAAAAAACTAAAATGTCATGACAATTATACTTGGGGGGGGGGGCATGTTGAATGCTTTAGGATAAACTAAACACACGCGGACACGCGCACGCACATGCGATTATGTTCTCATTCTGTCAAGTTACGTTGAAAATTTTAATTGGAATTCAGTTTGATTTTCCTCATTTAAAATCTAGACACGTTTACGAAAAATAAAAATGTCAAGTCAATTACGCTTGAAATGGAAATAGAAAGGTCACAGTAATACTGCTTGATTTAGGGTAAACTAAACACACACGCACACACACATACATGCAAGATTGCAAAATAGTGATTGATACACGCCGCGGTCACCTATTATTTAAAATTTAGATATCGTAAGGACGATATTGTGCAAATGTACAATATATTTATATTTTACAATTACAATTGTATATATTACTATACTACTCAACACGTGCAAAAATAGCTTATTGTAAGCATAAATGATAGTAAATACATTAATGACACAATATTTGCGCGTTGTAATAATAAAATAATTTACCTGTGCAAATAATATAAAAAAGTAAACGAAGAACAAAGGGTGATGTCCTCGCCGTCCGTCCACATTCTTGGCCAAAAGTGTAACATGAAACCGCAGCAAAAGAAATCTCGTGCAGAAAACGGCGTTCGAAAAATGGCGCTCTGCCGCAGAGGGGCGTCTGTGGGAGGAGATGCTGGTGATAGCTAGGCGGGGGGCGTCTCCAATATGGAGCTGCAGTCTCTTCTTGCACCTCCAACCCCCCCACACACGGAGAATTTTCAAAACTGTCCCTGGAATTCGTCAGCCAAACGCGCTCAGACACTGCTTGACTTGTCGCCCATACGTTGGAAGAGATGCGGGACCGCGCGGTGCTGTTGCGCCCCGGAGATAGGCTCGCTTGTCCGCTTCGTTCCCGAGCGACCCCCCTCCCCCCACCCATTCCGCTTGTTTTTCTTCCACGACACCTCGAGGATCGTCAAAACGCTTTCTATCGTCGTCCACCCGACACTTTTTCTCTTTCGTGCGCCTTGGAACGATCAGCTGGTTTCCTCGCTTCGTCGTGCATCCTCGAAGCCTCGGTGTGACCGCGTGTCGTGGAAGGCAGGCGGGCTGTTGTGCGGGGGGCTTCCGTGGTAGAGCTGTGAAGAGGGGATCGCTCTCTCTTTCTCTCGCGCCGTGGAGGAGAGAAGGGGAGGAGGAGGAGGAGGAGGGAAAGGAGGGGGAAGCCCACGCAGGGAGCCCCAGCATGTTGTGTGTGTGCTCGCATTATAATGGTTGCTAGGAAATCCTTTCTCTGTGTGTGAGGGAGGGGAGGATACATGCAGGGTGAGAAAGAAGGCAGCTGCAAGATATAAAAAAAAAGAAAGAAAAAAAATCATCTCGTTTCAAATATAGATTTGGTTTCTTGGTTCTTTTTGAAGGTATAATGTAAGGATTTGGTGCACACAGTATGTAGGGCGTTTTTGGTGTGTGCAGGGCTTTGTTGTGTGTATTCATATGCGCACACAGGCTTTGAATAAATCTGCACATTCTTTGGGACTTTATAGGGTGAGGGCTCGAACCCTGATTGAGCCAAGGAATATATTTTACATAAACATATACAGTGTACTGTATATGGTACTGAAATACAAATCAGTTAATTTTATAAAGATGTAGTTCCACTTAGTTTTTTTTTCAAAAGCATTTAAATGTTTTCTTCTCTAAAATTGAAGTTTTTCATAAGTAAAATAACCTTTGAACCCGGGAGTGTGGACTTTTTACATCCATTAAATTGAGTTTTTCAGATTTTTTTTTTTGAGAAGTCTAAAATGTGCCTTGGCTCATTAAAGGTTGCGGGACAGCGGCCTAGAGTGTGTTTGTGTTGGTATTTTCATTTCAATCACTCTCCGCTTGCCCAACCGTCAGTCCTCACCTATGTAAATGCACCCCTGAGGGCAACAGATTTATCTGCTTCACCCCCCACGCTTGCGTAAAGACACGCTTGCCCCGCAGCCCAACCCAGCTCACCCTCTTCCTCTCTCGCCGTGCCCCGCAGTAACCCCCTTCCCCACGTGCGGAGATGGATGGCCCATATCCCCTTTGTTTAGATGCAAATGGACTTTAACCCCCAATTAATGGATAACTCCCCAAAATGGCTTCTAATAATACACCACTCAAATGATGCGCACACACTTTCACCTTCAGCCGCATTGTAATATTTAATTATCAAGTCCATAAAGGCAGAAAAGGGGAACATTCATTATTAAATTTGTGAATGGAGAGTAAAAACACACACCAAGGTAGCAGTATTGAAATTTGCCATAAGAAATAATGGAAATAGAAATAAATGCACTCTACGCTTCACGTTTTCAAATGAGCTTATAAAGTTTTACATATAGATAGGTTCTATTTAAATAAAGTATTATTTTGAAGCTTAGTGTCAAACGCAACATTAAACCATGTGTATTTAAAACAAACCGCATAACTTTGCCTTTAAGTCTGTTAGCTTAACGCTAACACATGATAGGAAATCCCATTGACGGGCTAACGAATAGCATTTGAGTTGCCGAGTCATAATCCTTGAAGTAGAAATGAATTTGAAGACAAATGTATTCTTTATCTTCTGCAAAGAACAAATCCCATTTTGAAATATGCCTTCATATTTCTTTTCCCTCTGTGATGAGTGTTCCCAAATTCAAATCAAATAAAAAAAAGCCATTGCGGAGAACCGCAAGCAGCAGAAAATAAAACCCACCGACTTTCTTTGCCAGCATTTATAGAGGAGGACTATCACGTTGTTGTAATTCTATTTTCATTTTATGCGCGCTTGTTTGAACTTTGCCTTCTAGTTGGATCCTGTGCCAAGTGCTGGGGGATGATGACAGACGCTCGGGGTTGAACATGAAGCGGGGTGTAGGAACAGCGATATAGATATGATCCCCCCATTAGCTTCGGCGCCATGCTGCTCCACAACATTACCGCAGCACTAAAATTTTATTTTAGTATAGGCCCGTTCATTCAGGTTGATCTCGGAGGAAAAAAAAAAAAAAAAACGGTGCGGGGGTGGCTTTAAGGCATCTGTATTCAGACGCAATATTTTTCTTCCATGTGTACCCGTCAGCTTCTCAGTGCAATCAATGCCCCCCCTCTTGCTCAATCTCCCCCATGTCAGCAACGTAGCAGCAGACGGCATTATGTCAAAATTCATCGAGGGAAGAGGCCACTTGTTGCTGGATATGACGAAAGCTGGCCGAGGGAAGCGTCGACCGATGGTGGGGGGGTTATTTCATACACGCAAGATGGATGTTTGAATGCATCTGTAAAATGTCACCTAAACAGAGCTGTTGTTAAGGACACATCTGTCTGCGTGGTAATAGAAAGGAGTGACACGTTTTGCAGATGCGGCTAACTGATGTTAGCATGTTTTCCCATGTTATGATGATCTGATTGACAGAGAGAAGGAGGGTGGTCATTGAATGTTTATTTTTGTGGTGTATGGATTACATAACTACATAGACCATCATACTTTTATTTTAAATCAAACCCCCACCCCGAACATTGATTGGGCTTCACAGAGCGCTTGTGTGTTTTATTGTTTTCTCGTGTGGGTCAATGGAATACTCGCACATGAACATTTGATCCTCTGAACTCTCTCTCAACTCAAAAGTCATTCGTCACTGCTCATATCATCGCATTCACTCGGTCCCATGATCAGTAAAGGTTGTGAGCCCAAGTGAGTTTTTTGGGTTTTTTTAAACACAGTGCAACAATTATCGCATTTGAACCGACTTTGGTTTTTATTGGTTTCACTCATGTGGTATGTTTGAAGTAGCGTATAACTGACCTTAGGCTAACCTAGGTAGGGTGGGCAAAGTAAGGTCCGTGGGCCATTCGTGGTCTGCTCTTATATGCCTTCTAGGGGAAGAGAATTTAGTTGTTCTACCTGCCATTGTCCGCTGGTGTAGAATAAAATCAAGTTGACCCGCTTTTTGAGTCCAACCGATGCTATCGGCCTCGAGTTGACCGCTGACCCTTCCGCATGTCCACTGCAACACACACATGCCTTTTTTCCCCAGCAAAGACGTGACTGAGATCGCATGACTGGCCGGCCGTTCCTCGTGACTTCGCTGTAGATTTGAAAGGCAATGCTTGGGTCAATTCTAAAAAGGAGAAAAGACTTTTTTTTTTTATTTAAATGATTGGAAGACTGATAAAGGGGGTAGTAGGGGGGCAAGAAGAACAAGTGGACTCATCAGCAGACAGCGAGGAGGGGCGGGGGCTGACAAAGCTAGCTTTGTCCCTCTTCCGGCTGCTCCATTAGCAGCTGCAATGTAAAAAAAAAGAAATGGATGGACGATGGCATGGGTTGCCCTGCTTGACGTTAAAGTGATGTCTCTGTTTGTCTCTGGAGTACAATGCATTTTAATGCTGCTGCACGGAATATGCATAACTCACAGAGACATACAGTGTGGTCCATCAACTCTAAAAGGAACCACTGTGCGTCCAGTGATGTCATCGTCTTTTATGACGGCTTCGAAAATGTGTGGGAAGACGAAGCCGTTTTAGTGGACTGGCAAAAAGTCACATCCCAGGATGCTTTGCCGGCTTAGCTCACCCCCTTTTGTGGCTCTGGCTACTCACCTATGGGGACCGCTATAAACTTGAAGGAGGGCCTTGTGTGTATATGTGTGTGTGCACTTTGCTTCTGAAGCAAACAACCACCGCTCTCCAAAAATCGCAGGACCGTGTAAAAACCGTAGAAAGCGGCAGCATCTTCAAGTCCGGTGCCACCTCGAAATGTTTTCCATTTGCCAAAAAGAAGCTGGAAGCTAAAATTGGAAGCAGAGACAAGTTTAACGTCTGACTCTTAAC
Organism: Syngnathus scovelli; assembly: GCF_024217435.2. NCBI lineage: Eukaryota > Metazoa > Chordata > Actinopteri > Syngnathiformes > Syngnathidae > Syngnathus > Syngnathus scovelli. The sequence goes on from NC_090867.1 coordinate 5,510,358, forward strand.
GTATCACAGCAGTGTCACAAACACACACACACAGGAATATCACATGCACGCACATTTTCGCAGCGGTATTATAGCATATGGCAAATGACAAGCGTCAGATGTAAATCCTCCGCATTTGTTTGAGTTTACCATGATTTAATTTTACGCACATACCTACTAAATGGTTCCAGTGAACTCAGTTCAACTCTACAATAAGCAGCAGCTTGAGAGAGTTTTATTTTATTATTTTTTTCTTCAAAAAAAGAGGCCTTATGTTTACTGTCACAGTAAACATAAAGATAATTACACATTGTGCATTTAAAACAAAATCGCATTGTGTCATGTTTGCAAGCAATGCAAAATGCAATTGACCTGCTAACAGTTAGCTTGGTGATATATTTGAACACAAACAGTGGAGCAACACATGTAGACCGATAATGTAACAGGGAGGTGTGTGTGTGTGTGTGTGTGTGTGTGCGCTGGGGTGTGCAAATGGCGGCCATCACACTATGAAACAATCAGATTTGGCCGTGCACATCTTTTATATCAAATCCGATTTACCGATTCAAATTGTTTTTGTTACACCGCTACTGTGTATGTATGTATATAAATCATAACATTGAGCTCTTGTACGTAATATCTCATTAATAGTGTGTGGTGTACCTAATGAAGTGTCCAGTTACTGCCCAGTATTTCGAACCATTCTCTCCAAAGAAGCTAGCTTGTTTAGTGATGAATATTGCAGATGTTTCCTGCGTACATGTGGTTGCCGCATAATGATAAGGCCCCTCCGTGAATCCACTGGACATTTTTACTATTTCAAGCCTTTGGCAGCTTCAAAGCCATTTTTTTTTTTTTTTTTGCTGGCCTAAGAACAAGAATGGAATTTCACAAATATGTATTTATGTATGAGAAGAACCTGACATGTAGGACTACGCCACTGAAGTATGTTTAGCCAACACAGCCAGAGAAAGGGAGAGGACTTGGGCGGTAAAGCGGCCTTGGTCGGGATTGTTCTAATGAGGAGCGAAGGGTCGAGTTTCAGGGCTGCGGGCGTTCCGAGTTTGACTGAACGCACCACAATTGTTCCTCATCAGAGTTGAAATAGATGGATGGGGTGAGAATGTGGATGGCATCTATTTAACCATTCAGTCCGGGGTCAGTTTGAGCGCACTCTCCTGTTACAGCTCGCTTGGAAAACAAGGAATCGGGTGGGGAAGTGGGGGGGCATTTGGATTATGACAGGAAGAAAACATAAGGAGCTTCCGCGAGCTCCGGCAGAGGAATTTTTAAATCAAACAGATGTCTTAAAGTGTCTTTCTGGGGAAAAAAAAAAAAAAGGCTAGTTGAGCGTTCGGTTCTTGTGAGTTTGTCGACTTCTTCCCAAAATGTTGCAACAGGTATGATCGTTTCTGGAGAGATTTTAGTTTTTTGGATTAATCAGACAATGGAGATGGTTTTTCCATCACTACAAAACCAATCTCAACAAGAAGTGTTGACACTTAAGTTTTTTTTTTTTTTTAATCAGTTCATGAGACTGATACTACCTCTGTCCTCTGTAATGTAGTGGTAGTCAAATATAAATAAGCTTCTGAGTGGGTGAGGTCAATCTTGACACCTTCCTCGCCTCATCAATCATCACCACGCAAAACCAATATGTGTGTGTGTGGGGGGGGGGGGGGGGGGGGGCAGAGTAGTTTCGACATAGAGAAAGGGCTGCTTTGGAATAGAACGACTTTGCTCAGGCTTGGCAAGTTTATTTGAACGGAGTTGCCTGTCGGGGCCTGTAAAGGGCTGATCCTTTTTGGTGGATGTTACGCGGTTAAATGTTTTTCCAAGGCTTTTTTTTCCTCCCACTTTCTCTATGTTGTTTAGTATTTCAGGCTGGATGGGCCTGGAGACTGTCAATCGGTCACTATTGGTAGAGCGGTGCCTTGAGATACGAGTTTAATTTGGTCGGTAACCACCATCTCAAAACATCTTTTCCTATTGAAATGAATGGAAATGTTTCTAATCCACTTCATCTTCCCAAGAAAAAAGTGTTTTTAATCATTTAATTGCACAATAAGAAAGACATACTGTAGCAATAATGTGATGCAGCACAAAGGAAGTCAAACTAAAACCTTGTAATAGACAATTCCCATTCATTTAAATTATGAAGGAAACCTGTTTTGTATTTTGTTTTTGCGTGGGAACTGCAGCCCCCCACATCCCCTATTCCCCCCCTCTTCTCTCTCGCTCTCTCTTCCTAAATGCTTGTCTACATCCCCGGCCACTCGACACGCACCCGCGTTCCGGACGCGGCCACGCAGGGGTTAACGTGACGGTGACGTGGTGCTGGTGGAGCGGTGACCCGCGGGAGCAATGCGGGGGGATTTTTGGGGGGGTATACTGTTTTGAAAATGCGGGAAGGACGCATAGTGCAACAATCGCCTCGTTTCTTGCAGTTATTTCCTCACTGGTCGTTTGTTTTACGCCTCCACTTATCCAGCGCGTAAAAGTGACCCACCAGTGGAAATTGTTTGCGTGTTTTTTTTTATTTTTTATTTTAAGTTGTTTTACGGCGCGCCTGTTGGCAATCATTACGACGCGGCAGAGCTGGGGATGAACTTCCCCCACTCTCCCTCGAACCGTGAGTTCAATTCACTTTTACGCACAAACTTGTCCGGACCGCTTGGAAGTGATCAAAGGCTGCGGGGGCTTCAAGTGCGTGGAAAATGCCCGTGGACTTTAACGCCCGTGCTAAATGTTTATAGTTCTCCTCCAATTGGACCAGCGTGTACGTGTCTGCGTCCAAAATGCTTGTAAAAGCTCCAGCAGTGTATCGGTGTGTTTTCTTAATGCTTTAACACCGGCTGCACTCTGACCTCCAGACGGAAGTTTAGATCTATTATTGGGTCAACTATTAATAAATAACAAACACATGACATATAAAGTGACTTTTGTCACAGTATCCACAAAGACCGATTGCCCAATAGTAAACAAAACGAGGGGGGGGGGGGGGGTATTGTAATTGTAAACACTCGGAAGAGGTGTGTGCGTAATATTTGCCGGCAGGAGCGGAAGTGGGTGCAACTCGCACGATGATGTGCCCCCCCCCCCCCTTCCACGATTAAAAAAAGAATCAAGAAAGCCGCAAGAAGAGAAGGTAGGGGAGCGACGTTGCTCCTATTGTGGGAGAGAGCGTGACGTAAATTGAAAAGTACAAGATGTCACGGAGCCTCGCGTCCGCAGGATCCGGTGCTTGTCTTCGGGGAAAATCCCACGGCGTGTAAATTCAGCACAAGACGTTTGAGGTGATGCGCTCTGCAGGTTCCGCAACTTTAAAGTTCTGTAAAGATAAAAGTTGTCTTTAGGTAGGTGTGTTGTGCGTTTTTTAAATTCAAGCGTATGATAGAACTTAGCGCGCGCAGTTACAACATTTCCGTGCGCTTCCAATAACTAAACAGGACGCGTGTTTTGCATTTGAGCGTGTCTTTTCAATGCTTGCCAATTAAGTCAATGCAAATGGACGGATGGGTGTTTTATTGCTCTTACGTGACAGATTTGTCTTGGAAATCGAGTAAATGTTGGAAGGTTTGTCAATTTGGGGCCTCTCGAGGGCAATGTGGTGTCACGGAGTGACGCGTACGCGCCGATTCGAGCATGTCAAATGTGCTCTCCCTTTTGAGTTCACGTCATATAGGCTTGGCGCGAGCTTGGCTTACACACCGAGCTCTTTATTTGCATCTCGCGCACACGCTGTTATCGTAAGAACCAGCTAGTCAGCATTACGTCATGCTTGCTTTTAAACTAGAATTGTCCCTACTCTCAAATTCGAAATACAAGCAGCTACTTTAAGTCTCATCACAGATATATTTTAAAAAGTACAGTTCAGTTGTATTTAACTTTCAAGTACAATATATTTTGCATTTTTTTCAATTTATTCCAATTGTATACTTTTCCACTATATTTAAGCAGTGTTAAATATTCAAACAATGGAGAATGTTACAAACTTGCCTAGTACTTGATTATCACATAGGCCTACTATACCACTGTATTTTTATATTTGTTATATTTGTGACGCTCAGTCTAAAATAATTGTCAACTGCTACTCTGTGATAAGTTTCCTTAAATGCATCCACTAAAGTACCGAGTGCGCTATGCAAAGAGCTTTTGTTGAAATAATTTAAAGAATCTTCCAAAGATGAGTGCTGTGTTGCACAGGGTCATGTGACCCTTTGACCCCACGGCGGCCTACAGAGCCACTGTGCTAAACCCAACCTAAACATTCGCGGACATTTTAGAGTTTAGCAAAACATGTTTGTAATCTTCAGTTAAGGCGCTTGGGTGAGTTTTATTTTCTATACATTTTACCCCCGGTGAGAAAATATTTGTAAAATTTCACGAGTTGTCCGAGTTGATTTGTCACTTTTTACCAAGCAGAAAAAAATAATTTTTTAAAATTTAATGTGGAAATTTAAGGTGGAAAAAATAAACGTGATTATAAATTGCGCAAGTTTACCATGTGAACACACGCAAGACAACACGCTATGGTCATAAATCGTAACGATAATTACAGCCTCTACCTGCATGTTTTGATGGCCCATAAATAGATGCCGGTGTCGTCTCCTCGCAGGCCTGGATCTGATTACACTCGGATATATATCTATGTGACAGGTACTAATTTGGCGCCCAACCATTCCCCACGTTCAACCACCATCTATCTCCTCTTGGGCGTCTTGCGTTTACTTGCCATGAGCTGCTCTCCATTTCATTTGTCTGCATGATCGCAAGCAGCAGCAACAATCCCACGAAAGGTCATGTTGCGTTTGCGTCCAGTCTTGTCTTTTCATTGCAGAGTGAGCCGAACGATATTTACAGGCTCGTCCACCAGAAGAGTACAATAACGATGCCGTCGAGCTCACTCAAAGCTTATTTTGTCGTCCGATGCCTGTCTTTTGTCTCACGAGATGGCCACGGCACCTTCAGGGCAGCCCGCTCTCAAATGAACGGCTGTGTTTTTGTAATTCTATCAGAAATAGGGGACGGCTGTCTCTTGCCTTGAGTGGCACCCGTGGAGACTCCCCCCGGAGCCCCCCCGCCCCCCATTTGGAGCTCGTTTAAATCCGGCATGTTTCCCATTGGCAGTGAATTATGACTTTTCAAAGGGGTCTTATTTAGACGTTTCAGAAAGTTTGGTCAGTTAACATTAAGGTGGCTGGCATGCCACCTACTTTAGGTTAATTTAGCCATTTGCTGCTAATGTGCAGGAAATATTTTATTCGCCTACTTCCAGAAAGTGAAGTTGAATGGCTCAATAGGGACTGTGTGTGTCTGTGTGTGTGTGAGCGCTGTACTGCATCATATTGTGAAGTGTTTCTAATATTTTGATTTCGCTCCATTAAAGAGGTAAAATAATTTCTATATATAACATTCATTTTACCATATAAATATAAATATACAATAAGTTTAAATACCAATTTTTACAGGTAAAAAAAAAACAAGTTGTCTGAACTCAAAATTTAAATGTCAATAATTTATATTTTAAAGTTGTTCCAACTTAAAATGCCATTTTAGCACCCCCCCCTCCTCTCCAAAATAAACCTTCATTGGCAATGTATACTCACCAGTCACTTCATTAGGTACAGCTGCACAATCTGATCCAATGCGAGATGCATGAAAGATTGCAATACTCCTTTTGTAGTCGATCAATCGATGATGTCATTTATTTTTTCACCACAACGCCCGTCACCAACCAGTTTCACATCAAAACATATTTCGGCTTTCATGAGAGCTTTAAATGTCCATAGTGAAGTCAACTTATATGAACACCCATCTTCTAAGTAGAATCTAACATTCCTCATCATGCACCACTGGCCTTTTAATTAGGTACACCATCTGTATAGGGAAAAAGTCACTTAACTATGTTTTAATTCAAATGTGCTTTAATGAGTAGCCCGGGACATGCCGGGGAAGGAGCCTTGCAAACCGGGCTGGAGTGCGAGGAGAAGAGGAGCAAGGCCCCTATAGAATAGAAAGCCGTGAGAGGAAGGTGGAAAGTGTCAGTCAGGGACGCTTCACTGCTTGAGGACAATCCTAGTGCAGGACCGCTCTGTTTCAAGAGCAATCAGTCAATCCGCATTAATTATCCCGCAACACCCCCCCACCCCCTTGCACCCCCTACTACTCAATCGCCCAACCACCCCCACCCTCGGCACGCGGACGACCCCCACTTTAACGTGGAAAAAGAACTTACAATAGCAATGTAAAAAATAAATAAATAAAATCCGACCCGAAATGTACGTTTATTTTGGGTAAATGCTTAAAATGATGCTGAGGATGACGGGACCAAAAAAAAAAAAACTTGAATATTTCAGTTTTTTTAATTTTGTGTAAATGTAAACAAATGTGTATAAATATATGTATATATGTAAACTGTAACACAATTCTTATGAACATATTTTTTTAAAAAAATCTAAATATTCTTTAAAAAAAAATCATTAGTTATAGTTCGTCATGCGAAACTTTAATTTACACTCTGCTGTATATTTTGTTGTTGTCCAGCACACAGAAGCAAATCACTTCATTATTTAGTATCCAGTGAATGGATGAAGTCCACCTTGAATTGAATTGTATCAATATGTATGAGCATTTTTAACCTCTGACCTTCACAATTCGCATTTGTGATTCAGGTTGCTTCTCATTTTTAAGTATTTAATTTGCCACCAAATCATCATTCAAGTAATAATTGCAAAAACAAAGAATATCTTTAATTGCCTCAGCTTATTTGCAATCAAATTTAGCATTATTTAGCAGCATATAGTGAACACTAAACAACTTTGGAGATGAGGCAACTTTATTTTCCACACTCACATTCAAGTCAATACAATGCAGTTCTATTTGTGTATATAGAACAAATTATAAATATTGCAAATTACATATTTGCAGCCTTATATAAGTGCAACGTTGTGCAATTCTCAACGCAAGTGAGATAGGCAAACATGGTAATGATTATCTAATTACAGACCTAATAAATTTGCTTCCCCAACACCCTTACATTTTTCCTTAAAATTACAGGCTTATATGTAAATTGTTCTCCTATAAAGTCTTCTTCTCAAAGCGCAAAGAGTGTGTCATAGTCACTCATCTCGTGGTTGTACGGACATGCCGTGTTTTGTTTGGGCCCGGACCAAAGCAAATGATACGTTCACGTCTGCCTCGACTATTTCAGGCATTTGTATTTCCGTTTGTCAGGACATTAAATTATATCAATGATTTGCATCACTGTGGTAAAAACGTCTCATTCTATTGTAACTAATTATTGTCAAGATGCATTTAGAAAATAATAAAAAGAAAAGAACACGTGCATTTCATAATTGTGCCCCATCTAAGGCGCAGATTTTACGCAGCGGTTGCAGAACAATATCAAGCGGCTTACATCACCGATAGAGCAAATTTAGGGCGAGAGCAGCTCACCGCGTTTAAAATCGAGAATCCCTGCGTGCAAACTTTTGGTGGGACCCCCACGCGCTTGTCGGCTCCTTCCCGGTTCCGCGTCGCCGTGCTCCCCTCTTCGTTTCCTGCACACAAACCTATTGTCGTTGCACCGAGCTCCTCTGCATTTCATACGGCGTGCAATTTGCCCCCTTTTTACCGTATTCCCTTTGATTTAGTCACTCTTGACTCCTTTTGCTCTGGGGGCCAACGGGGGCTTCGCGCAAGGGGTGAGGGGGGACGCCTTGAAACCGCTCCTCCTTATCTCCTTTCGTCGTTCAGAACGGGTCGCCTTGAAACCGCGGGGGCAGTAATTGCTTTTTTCAGGCAGCACAGTGGACTGGCCAGCAGCCAATCAGAGCCTTGTTTACACTCTCTGATGGACGGCGCAATGGCTGCGCGCCAGCCAATCGGGAAGCGCGTAAGGAGCCGGAGCCGCGTTCACCACCAGAGCTTTGCGATACAGAGATGTGGGTATCGATCAATACCCAGAACATACAGGCTCCAGTATCGTCGATATTGATACTGATACCAAGTACTTTTAGAATTATAAAAAAATACCTAATATATAACATGGTTTGTGCAATTTAAACTCTCTTGTTGAGTGCTTAACCCTGCCATAATATCTTCAATGGACTGTCTTTCGTAGTAATCTGCATATCTCTTAAATTCCTTTATCCCAGACAGTATTCCTAGTTTATTTGGATTCGATTCGTTAAATAAACTAATCACTGCAAGCCATTGTTTTGATTTCCCTTCCATTCCCAGTTAGAGAAAACACAAGGAAAAATTGTGCACTTCGCTTGCAGTTACCTGTAGTTAACTTTAAGCTTTTATCACTCAGAAAGTATATTTTATGTTGTGCCACAAAAATAAACAGCTGGTAGGTGGAAAAGCTAAAACAAAGCATTAAATGTAAAATGTCCGTCACTGTAAAAATGATTACTTGAAAGTAACTGTATTGCGGGGCACATTTATGTATAAAAACATGCACTAAAAAGAATTAATACATGCAAAGGATCGATACTAGCTGTATGGAATTGATGCGATACCGATACTCACATTAGTATCATTTTTATGGACACTTGGATCGATCTGCACGGCCCTAGCGTTAACCCTTCAAGTGCCAGTGTAAACAAAACCGGACGGAATGCTGTAGACGTGTTACTACAGCAGCTCATATATTTCGATGTGGAAGCATACAAGGCCGTATTCTTACACTTTTAATGGGCTAAATTACTCAAGCATAGGGAACGCTAACCCCGAGGACAGTCGCGGAGAAGGCAGCTAGTGTGTGTGCATGTGTCTACAGCCACACATTAAGCCAGCCATAAAAAGATTGAAGAGTTTTTTTATTCGCCATGTTTGAGCATGCCAAACAAGGAATTTGACTTAAAAACAGCAAAAATTAAAATTAATTGTTAAACAAAAAGTTTCAACAGCAAAATAATGTCACAGAAAGTATACAGTGAATTTATTATGTGTAGTGGAAGATCATTTAAATGTTCTGCATTACTGTCACTATATGTCACTGCATAGATAGATGATACAGTATTTGTAGAAAATAATTTTCTAACCAATTATTAGAAACAGAATAGATTGAAATACAACTTTGCTTTTATTGATATAATTATGGTAAAAATCCCAGACCCCCAAAAATTAACAGGATACACTTATTTTCAAGTTTTATTTTGTTTACATTATTATGATATAATAGTAGCCTATGGTTTTACTTATTTACATTTGAAAATAAATTTAACTGAAATACATGAAATTGGATGACTTACCTCAGCAGACCTAATAGTTGGTAATCATTAGCAAATATTTTCATATACTGTACTAGTGTCCAATTTATAATTTGAAAAAGGGATTCGGTGAAAGGACAAAGACAAAAATAAAAAAGCAGTTTCTGCAGTTATTCTACCAAAGAGAAAAAAAATAGCAAGAAACGTGACCATTTGATTTGGCTGAATGGGCCACAAAAATTACGTAGGGGACCAGATTTGGCCCCGGGGCCTTAGTTTGCTATGGCCATGACATTATGTCGTAAACATGCAATAAAACGAGCGGTAGCTGACATCCAATAGACGATCGTGCAATATTTAAGCCGATTTTAAGTAGGAATAGTTGCTGACTGAGCGGGCCTCGTAGTACTTGCAACCACGCAGTGCTCCGATTACGGGCTTCCAAATCAAACCCTGAGCTGTTTCCCTCCTCGAGTCCAGCAACATCCTCATTGGCTCAGATGGGCAGCCAATGGTGATGGGTGTTTACCGACGACTGGGAGGGGAGGGGGGTGCTTGTATGTGTGTGTGTAGCGAAACCTAGGGTGGGGTAAGGGCGGATGGAAGAGGAAGGGGGGGTGCCTCACGGGCACGCTTTCACATTGTCGTCCTCAAACCAGTAGGCGCGCGCGTTCACCCTCCCCGCACACAGACCCCCCCACACACCACCATCCGCCTCCTCCTCCTCCCGGCGTGTCTGAGTCCCCGGTTGCATGAACGAGTCTCGATTCACTACAAGCCCGAACTTCTACGGCGCGTCTGTGCCATACCTCCAGTGAGTGCGCAGCACAGTGTGCAGCAGCAGCAGCAACAGCAGCAGCAGCAGCAGCATAGGATGTAATCAATCCCACATGTTTCATCTCGGCGACTCGGGGATTTTGCATGATTTTTAGGGCTTCGTCTGTGATACTCTTGCTTTTTTTTGTTCAGACACCACCGGCCAGACAAGGGATATAACTTAGCAGTAAGTAGCAAATGTGTATTGTTTTAATATTTTTTTTTTTAACATCATCACTAAAATGTGACCCTTTGCTGGCTCGCGCGATAGGAGTCTTTAAATGCGGCGTTGTCTTGAAATCATACTAGGATGCATTGTATATTTTAAAAAAAAATCTTTTAAACAATATTTAGTTGTAGATGAAACTTATTGAACTTAATATTGTTTTCAGTGCGGTTCTAAGTAAAAGAATAACAAAACATGAATGTTCACTAGTGCAGATTTCTCTTGCATGATGTGTCACTTTTGGGCTGGTTCCACTTTTACAGGTTTTCTGTCTAATTCATTCATTAATTTAAAAAAATATTTTATTTATTAGACATTTGACTTGAGTGCTTTATGGTTATATGCGTGTGGTTATTTTTGTACGAATGTATGGTTTATGGGGGGGCGGAGGGCAGTCCAAGATAATCACACCATAGTTTCATTCTCCCCGATGCGAAGGCTATGCTGACGCCGAGCTTCCTTCACCCCGGCTGGGCTTGTGCCTCCGGTTCAGCCGGCTCCATAGAACGTTCTGGATTTAGTGTCGCGTTGTGACTCGACTTTATTTCCGAATTATTCAACGTCACGGGTTACCATATTAACCGGGGACACATGTCAATTTCATACATTTTCTACCGGTTTGTCCAAGGGTTCAGTAAATTTTAAGTCTTTTTGCATTCCTCTTTCGTGCATGGGGATGAATATGCACATTTCGACACTTTTACTCCATCTTGTAAGTAAACTTTTATTGTAATTTAATTATTTTGTTTTATTTTACAATACTGTGAAAGCTAAAGTGCATGTTTGTGCGTGCATGCGTGTGTGACGGGGAGGCGTGTGTGCACGGAGTCCGTGGCAGTCAGTCAGTACGCGTCTTCCCGTCACACACATACACACGCAGGCACACACACACACACACACTGCATTGCGCCCAAATTGTCTTTTTCTTTGACTTTACTATACGAGATCCACGTACGTCGTCGTGCGCGTTTGCGTGCCCGTGCAATAAGACGAGACATCGCTTCAGCTTGTTAAAATGTAGTCCGAGTGGCTCTCTATTTACGTGGAACGTAAACACGTAGACGTGAGTTTACGGTAGAGGAGGAAGGGGGGAAAAATGCAAAATGTATAGAGCGATGTCAGAGCAGAGTTGTTTATGATCGCTGTCCCGTGGAGAAAGAGAGATTGTGTCGAACCCACGCAGAACAAGGGAGAGTCCATTTTGGTCTCCTGTAGTGCGCTTCAATCGGCCCGCAATTCTCCTCTTGTGATCACGCACGTTGTCATTTTCCACAGACGTACAAATAAAACAGTTAACAATTAAAATGTGCTTTTAATTGACGATATCAAACGTGCCACCACTCGCTCTTCGTTTTTGCACATGCATGCACTTCGCAGCACGGACACACATCAAGTTACGCAACTTTAAAAGTTCCCCCCTCGACTCGAAACGTGCGCATGCTTCTTCTATTCCTTAGCATCAAAACATTTGACCCAGTCAAGAAACAGATTTGTTTTCTTTGTTCCTCGGTTCCTGGGAGCTTCTATCAGCAGCTCTAGATGGACACTGAAAGGCCCAATAGATGACTCCCCACCCGAGCGTCACAGGGAGCCCTATTTAAGTAAATGACCCGGGCTGCAAGGCATACATATAAAGTCGATGATTTCCGACTATTTCGCCGTTTATTGCCACGCACCCCATCGCACCGAGGCATAAAGGTGATTTGATTTGTGATTACACTGCTTGCTGCGTGTGTGCTTCTGCTGCTGCTACACACACACACACACATGCATTGCATTTGCCTCCATATTGATGGAAATGTGCTTTCATAGATGTTGCCATACAAGAAACAGGCGCAGTGCATCTACTGGAAAAAGGCAGAAAAGAGAAAATACGCCATAAATAAATTAATAAATTAGAACGAAATAGAAAGCACCTCGTCCCCCCCCCCCCCTCCCCCCCTCCTTTGTGATAAGTGGGAGAACAAATGCAATTTTATCATTGTAAACAAAATGAGGTCTGAGCACGATGGGGGGCAGTTTGCAAAACAATGGTCATAATTTAGACAAATTTCGCCAACTTTGCATGCTGGCCCTGATTGTTTTTCCATTTCTGAACAATCTAAGTGTGTGTGTGTGTGTGGGGGGGGGGGGGGGGTATTTACATGATGGATGCATGCAGGAAGCTTCTAGTGCGCGGCGCTAAGGGAGGGGGCCAAAATAGATCTTGCATCCTGGGGCCAAATGTTGCTCACAGGACACCAGCTCACCTTTCTCCTCCAATGTTTCTCAGTCAGGATTGTGGTTTTAGCGTGTAAATGTACTTTTTTTTTTATGTTTCTCGTGCATGTGAACATCTGAGCAGCAAACCGTATGTCAGCGGAGTCTTTTCTGCATGGCTCCATCCCAGCTTGACTCATTATTGTCAGAGCTTTGACGTGTCTCCTGCCTTCTCCTTTGTAGGAGATGACGGGGACTCACTTTCCACCCTGCCAAGCCAAAACTCCGCTCAATGCGAGCGGATCTCGAAGTTCATAAAGGGGATTATTTGCATCTGGGCGCCTGAGACCTTCGGTGCCTCCGGATTTTACTTGGGATTTGGGATTTATCGCTTCTCGGCCGGATGGAAAGCCGTGATTTCACTCCTCCGCACCACCTCCTGACGGAGCGGAGCGCGCTGGTGCACAGCGCCGCGTCTCGGATGGCGCCAGGCGGCCACAGCGCCGTGCAGCACCCGGCTCACTTCCAGACGGGGAAGTACTACTCATCCCATCTCTCCATGGCTCCGCACTCAGGTCAGTTTTGCACCGAATTGTTTTCTCTTCCGTGTGAATGCTAAAGAAAAAAAAAAAGGTTGCAATAAGAAAACTTTAGGAACGTTGGAAAAGACGGGTATGTGCTGGAAACGCGCACGTTTTAAGTCATTATTTCTCAACAGCGCATTTTCCCAAACCCCCATTTCTCACACGTGGATTAAAAAATGGTTTCCACCGGCATAATCTTGTCACATATTTATATGATTCATCAATTAGTAAACTACTTATCATTGTCATTCGATGTAATTAATTAAGATTGGGTAATTCCACTGCTTACACCTCCCATTAAACAATAAATTAAGGCTATTAACTGCGCCCGTCCCAGTGCACGACGAGCTCGTTGTATGAGGTTTTTGGTTCGGTTCTGGTGGGCAAATATAAGTGTTTGTAAAAGGGGGGGGGGGGGCTGCTTCGAGGGGTTCTCTGGCTAATGGAGGTGCGGGTAATACCAGAAAATCCCGTTTCTATATTGAGCGCCGACGTGACGGGGTGCGAATGGGTTGACAGTGCATGCATTAGATTTAACAAGTAGCTTTGGTATCCTGTCTCGATGGGGGGCGGCTGGGGCGGGGGGATGGGAAGGTAACCTCCCGTGTGCTCATATCCGCGGGTGGAGGTCCTGGGGAAAAAGAAAGAAAAAAAAACCCGACTTCAAACCATATAAGCGTTTAAATACTGCGATTAACTGGATGCACGTGAACGTGTCTGATGAGCGAGCTCATTAATTAACGCTTGCAAATGCAGCGGATTCTTTAAAATGGACCGAGACACTCAGTCCTGTTGTATAGGACCCACTTAGCTCATCTTATTTGCATATTCATTAGTTGTAAAGACACTCTCAAATCACAGATTTCTATCTATCTCTATATATCTATATCTATCATGTAGCTTATCAAGTACACGACCCATGTTATTTAATTTAGAAACATATAAATACATATATTTTTTTCTCATTGGAGTTTTAATTAAAGAAAAAATATACGGTATACACCAATACCATTTTAATATATTGGCATATTTTTTCGAAATATGTTCCAAGCGGTGTCAGTGAATACGACACTCAAATGATACGTTTTAGTTTAAAAGTACCTTCAATTTATGAGCACGTCTGCTTAATTTTAACGTCTGATGAATTAAACATCGTTTCTAAATTATGTACTGCTCTTATGTAAAACACTCTTCATGGTGTAAATACATAATTATGGATTTTGTTTAATAATTGTTCTTCGTTGTGAACTTTCAAACTCCGCCATATGGATTATGAAATTCATTGTCCAAATCTACTGTATTTCTCTTGCTTCAACTAAACCCCCTCCCCAAATAAAATCCCGTTTATACATGCAAAATGGGCTTGTTTAAAGTAACACACTTCTAACCTGCATAACGCCTTAACCAGATTATTGTGCACAAAGACTGATAGCGCCGCTCGCCCACATGCATTATGGTCCAATTTAAACCCGATTCTGTAATGTCGGAGGGGGAGAAAGCATAGTAATGCCGGCTGATAATGCTATTGAAATATATTCAAGGGGGCCTCTCGCTGGGTCTCAAGGTGCATGACACTGTATTGAGCTCGCAGATATCCAGACTCTCCATGCATGTCTCTGATGGGCTTTTGACTGACATGACGGGCATGGAGGATTGCTGTTTTGACGATGGGGGTTGCTATATTTGCTTGGAGGTGAAGGTTTTTTTTTTTTTAGGAGAGGGGGGGTGGTATACCTTTTGTGCCTGCCCCCCCCCTTGGAGATTTAGCAAGCTGGCTCCAGGCCTTGACTAAGGGGCGAAATATGATTTGGAGTTGGCTAAAGTGGGACAGGAGGAGGAAGGGCAGTGTGTGCAAAGCATACGCACAATTCCTACCATCTTCTCCCCTTTTTCTAAAAACATCTAATTGAGCGTATCGGAAAAATGGATCCCACCCCCGGAAAAGCATGCAATCCATCAATTCTTCTGAAGCCTCTTATTTACATCAGCATGGTGTCTGCTTGAATATCGACACGCTTGACAAGGTGATGGAATGATGGTTGCATACCAACGCCCCGAGACCCCTCCCGCCAATCCCCCCCAATTTGATAAAACCCAATAATGATATTACACAGGCGTTGTGATTACTGATAGAAAGGATGGGAAGCAAGCCTTTGTCTCTGTCTGCCTTGCTGCCCCCTCATTTTCCTCCCCTGTGCTGTTCTTCTAGTTTCTTTCTTCTCTTTTTCTATGGTTAGCCCTGGGCAGTGGCTGAGCGTGTGCACGTGCACGTGCATGAGAAGGTTTTTTGCCTGCAGTAGCACAGGTGTGCAGTATTATGGAGGGCGTGGCACGGCTTGTCATTGAACAGGTGGGTTACTTCCCAGACAGCAGTTTTGTTTACATGACCGTGGATGTGTGGGAGCGTGTGCGTGTGTGTGACCTACAAAGACACACCCACACACAAAGAAAAGCTTTTTTTTTTTTTTTTTTTTGCAGCTGCACACACAGCCACACATCGGAAACTGCGTGCGCGCTTTGAAAAAGTAATAAACCATAATCGCAATGTTTCTGTAGGAGCAGATAACCTCTCCATCACCTCTCTTGTTTTTTTTCCCCCCCTCTCTCACTCTCTCATTCTTCCCCGTGTTGACCCCCCCCCTTCTTCCCTTCGACGCACCCCATTGCTCCTCGTGCTCGGTCATGTTTGAGACGCACCTCCATTCACCATTCCTCCACGGCGTATGGAAGCACCCATTGGCAGCCTTTCATAGCTATACGCTAAAAACAACCCAGCAAATTGTTTTGCAGCAAACAACTTGCTTACTTTGTTATGCTCACTATCATTTCAAGTTGGTCAAACTTAAAATATTCTACAAAATACAAAATGTGTGCTTTTCTTTTCAGTCCACTCTAACCGCATGACTTGAGGGGGGGAGAAGGACAATGCATGTGTATTGTTTGTAAGGATGAGTCAGCTAAAGTGCATCGTTGTGTACTCGTATTGAAATGCACAAAGGAGACGGAAAGGCTGGAAAAAATGAATGAGAATGGCAACGAAGGAGGGACGGCAGAGGGAAGGAGGAGGCTGAATGTTTCCACCTGGTTGGTAATCCAGTCGGATTACAATCGCCTGACGGCACCCGCCGGCCGCCATCCCCGTCTCCTCGGGCTGGCGTCTCCGCCACCTCTCAAGAGTGACAGGAAGTGAAAGCGAGAGAGAGAGAGAGACGGGGGGTGTATATGTGAGATGAGTCAGCAACGGCTGAGCGTCTCAGACAGACCGGGCTGGTCTCGACTGCGCCCAGGGCACGGGGGGCACGTCCCGGGTGCGGCGCGCAAGACGACCCCCCGTGGGGAGGGGACAGCTGGTGGAGGCTGCAGCCAGCTGAGCTGCCATTGGACACGGCAAACTGTCAACTCACTTCTGTTCAAACATACTGTACGTATTTGTTTGTTAGTTAGCGGGATTACACGTAAGCCTCTTAACCAATTTCAACAAAAACTTTGCAGAGTGTCATGGCAGGAGACGCGTAGATGGGGGTGTACAATCGACTGCTTATTCAAATAAGGATTTATTGTGCGCGCTCAATTTTCCACATATTGTCAAAATTCGGAATGAAGTGATTTTGCAATGTTATAGAATGCAATTTCATATGTAAAATGCTTTTGCGGAATTTATCGTAAATTTACCTAGGCGGGTCCCTAACATATCCCCCCCTCCCCCTCCCTCGGGGCAAACAGAGGTTTACTGTATCTTCCAAATTTATTTAGACAAAGGGAAAAAAAATGAAACCGAAATCACGGCGCATAATGTGCCACTTATCTTCATCCAATCACGAAACACAATTCTATATTGAGTGCAAGTCTTTTTGATGTCAAAGTCTTGAGTGGAGAGCATGTTTGTTCCCAGGCACGTTTGCTTGGAGGACAGAAAGACTTTTGTCTGGCCTCCAACTCGCATCCAACATGTGAACAGCTGCTTATTGTCTGCGGTGGTGATATGAAGGGAGTTGGGCCCGCTCGGTTTCAACATCTCGGGGCTGTGAACGCACGCCGCCATCTGATGATTTGGCATGTGAATGGAAAGTGCCAGACTCTCTCGGTCCATGTGCTCCTTTTCCTCTCTCCTCTTCCCCCCTTTTTCCCCACTTCTCTCGCAGGCCAGACCTCCCCTCCCCTCCGCCTCGTTCCTCTTCCACCACATGCTCGCCCTTCCTCCTCCTTCTTCTCTTCCTCTCCTTCTGCTTCCCTCTTTCACTTCCCCTTCGCTCCGCATTTGCTCCTCTCTCTTTCGAGTGGTCCTCAGGGCTCCCTCCTCTTCCTCCTTCACCTTCTCCCCGCACCTCCCTGCGCTACACTCTGCTGTCACTCTCTTTTCTTCTCAATTGACCCCCCTCACCCTCCACACACCTCTTACATCTAGTTCCTCTCCACCCAAACGCTCTCCTCCAATCTCTGTCTCAATTTCAAATCATTTCCTTATTTTTTATTTTTTATTTTTTTTTACTTCTTCATTTTCGTGCTCAACTGCACATGGTCACTGGTGGAATGTGACAAAGTGCATCCAAATGCTATAAATAAATAAATATATATATATTTTTTTAGCTTGGGTCTAATAAAAATGTGTATACACACACATACACGCGCACACATGCACACATACACACACACACACACACACACATATATATATATATATATATATATATATATACATAGTAATAATATATATATATATGTGTATATATATATATGTATACATATATACATATATATATATATATATATATATATATATATATATACAGTGCCGTGAAAAAGTTTGTGAACCCTTAGGATTTTACAATATATTTGCATTTTTTTAAAGAAATAACGGAGACAAGTTCACAATAGTGTTACAGAATGGTGACACATTGCCATTATGGCTGAATACAAATTAATAGGACTATATTTTAACTATAAACACACAAGAATAACAAAATAATGAAAACGCAGTTGTGAATAAGTTTGTGAACCCTTGCCAACAGTCAGAGTTAATAGCTTGTTGCACCTCCTTTAGCAGCAATGACTTCTTGCAATCTTTTCTTGTAAGTACTGACGAGTCTCTCACATCGAGCTGGGGAGATTTTGGGCCACTCCTCCCTGCAGAACTGCTTCAGTTGTCCAAGGTTTGATGGTTTTCTTTGGTGCACTGCTTTTTTCAGGTCCGACCACAACATTTCTATCGGATTTAAGTCTGGACTTTGACTGGGCCACTCCAGAACATTGAATTTTTTCTTTTTGAGCCATTCCGATGTTGATTTACTTGCATGCTTTGGATCATTGTCCTGTTGCAGCATCCAGTTTCTTCCTAACTTGAGCTTCTTTACAGACGGTTTAACGTTTTCTTCCAGAATATTTTGGTAAACCTCGGAATTCATGATTCCTTCTATGATGGTAAGTTGCCCTGGTCCTGCTGCTGCAAAGCAGCCCCATACGAGTACTCGTCCTCCTCCATGTTTTACAGTAGGGATGAGGTGCTTTTGTTGATAAGCTGTGTTTGGTCGTCTCCAAACAAATCTGTTTTGATTTTGGCCAAAAAGTTCTATTTTAGATTCATCAGTCCATAAAATGTTGTTCCAAAATTCTTGAGGCTTTCCTATGTGCTCTTGAGCAAATTTTAACCGAGCTGCAATATTCTTTTTTGATAGTAATGGCTTCTTCCTTGCTACCCTTCCATGAAGGTTATTCTGAGCCAGTCTTTTTCTGATGGTGCTGTCATGAACTTCAATTCCTTTGCTTGAGAGAGATTTCTGAAGGTCTCTAGAGGTAAGTCTGGGGTTATCAGTGACTTCTCTCACCATCTCTCTTTCTGCTCTGCCTGTTATCTTCCTTGGACGACCAGATCTTCGAAGTGAAGTAGTTACTCCATGTTCTTGGTACTTGTAAATCACTTGTCTTACAGTTGAAACATGTAGCTGCAGATCTTTGGCTATGGTTTTGTAACCTTTTCCAGATTTGTGAGCTGCAATTATTGCTCCTCTGTGGTCTGGAGACAGCTCTTTAGATCTTCCCATTGCTAGATTTGTAATGTTTGTGTCCACGCAGGTATAGCTCTACTAAATGACAAGTACATTCAGGTGCGTATACAACAAGTGTGGCTTTAAGGTCTGTCAAGTCACATGAAATTACCCGAAGTCATCTAGTATTGAAAGACATGTCACACAGTCAGTTTTAACTTCTATAGGTGGAAAGGTTCACAAACTTATTCACACCTGTGTTTTGATTTTTTTGCTATTTTCTTATGCTTCCTGTTAAAACAGGGTTTTGCAGATTTGTGTCAATGCTAACTAGCCTTGTGTCAATATCCTGTAACACTTTTGTAAACTTGTCACCGTCATTTCTTTAAAAAAAGTGCAAATATATTGTAAAATCCTAAGGGTTCACAAACTTTTTCACGGCACTGTATACGTGTATATATGGTATTATACTAGTATAGTATTTTGCTGCCAATGTAGAATATTTTATTATGTTACAATATGCTTTTCCCTCACACCCCAAGTCCTCTTTTCCTATAAGGTGGCACGTAGGCCATAATACTTTTTAATAAGTTCCTGTTGACACCTTCACCTATATTGCTTTATAAGTTCAGACTCTTTCTCGTCAGATCGTAAGAATACTTTTCAAGTGTAAGGCCAGTAAAAAAGAAGCGTTCAAAGACCGTTGTAGTTATTTATTTAATACTGCAATGCAAAGTGTTTTTTTTTTTTTTTTTTTATGACCGTCTCCTTTCTGATATGTAAGTGCCACAATCAATGAAAAGATTTGTGTGTATGTGTGTGTTTGCAGTCACCGCTATTTTATGGGCTCTTGTCTTCGGGGTCAAGGCAATCCCCTTGCTTATGCCATGTGATCGAGAGGCGACATTACTTTGCGCGGGGGAGTGCGGATGATGTCACAGCCTCCTATCCATACACACACACACACAAAGCCATCACCTTATCTCCGTCGGGCTACACCTGAGACTAGCCGGCCTTTTTATCCATCTCGAGGTCACATTTAGATCCTGACTCGCAGACACTGGAGTGGACTTGTTTGATGCGTTTCTTGTGTTGCGCCGCTCTCCTTCATTCATTTCAGCTGTTTGCTCCATTCATATTATAATGGATCCCATTCAGGCGGGTCTATGTCCAGTTTGTTTTGCTGTCAGGGGCTCAGATGGATAGAGGGAAAGGGGGGGGGCGGTGGAGGTTCATCTGGAGGTGAGGATTAAAGAGCCTCCACGATGCCGGAGGTTTCTCCATAGTCGTAGACGGAACAGATTGGTGTGACAGACAGGTAGATATTAAATAGGTAATACGTGGCTGGGTGTGTGTGTGTGTGTGTGTATCAGAAATAGAGAGAAGCAGCTGTGTGGAACAGCATGGATCGTTACACAGTGACACACATGAAAGCATTAAGTATATTCAGAAGCCTTTGTTGAATATACATGGAGCTCGTATGTGTAGGTGTGTGTGTGTGTTTGCGTATCTCCTCGCTTCGCGCAGACTAGTGATGGGGAAAAAACAACTAGAGAGCTCAGAGAGAGAAAAAAAAAAAAAGATCAACAACAACAAAGATCCGTCATCAGTCATTCATGGCTAATCAGTCTCGCGGGGACGCACATGCACGCGCACACGCATCCGAGGTCCTAATCCCACCGGGGTTCCTTGTGCCTCTACGTGTGCCTGTCTAAATTTTGGATCGGGCCTGATTAAAAGCAAAACTCTCCACTTCGGCATGTGTCTCGCAGCCTTTCTCTCTCTTTCAGTCCCTCTTTACTTGTGCGGGTCTTTGATTGCCGCTAAAGTGTCTCCACTTCTTCTTCTTGTCTCTTTAATAACCGCCCAGTGTCTTTCTCGGTCGTTTTGATCTGTGTTTTTGTAATGTTTGGAAGAATGCGTGCATGCTTGATGTATGGAGTCTGATTTGGCCTATATAAACACACACATGCTGTGTGTGTGTGTGTTTATTAAAATCATCTATCCTTTCCAACATTTAAGCCTTATTTGCAAAGCCAACTGAAATTTGATTTAAATATATTCAAAACATGGATTTAAAAAAAAAAAAAGGTCATACGATGAAGAAGTGTGGCAAGTATTTCACAAGCGACGCATAATTTGCTGATCTGCGCTAAAATGTAAGGAAGTTTACGTTGGTCTTTCAACTGGGAAATTTTAGTGACGCTTACGTTGTCTATTGGAGACGTTCTCTTAAATCGGTTTAATAGGCACTCCGAGGAAGGAAGTGAGGCTCTGGCTGGTGTAAAGAGGAGCCCATTATCACTGTATGGATAGGAATAAATAATAAATAAATGATTGAAGCACATTACTCTTCATTTGCATATATGACAAAAAAAGTCTCGTGTAGTACTGGTTTTGAAATAGCGGTTGTAAAAATAAAAAAAAAATGTTTTGTGTTTTTCTTGATACGCTCCCTTATCTGTAAAATAACTTGATTAATCGATTAATTATTAAAGTAGCGTAAAGGAGCTTTGGAAGGGAGTTTGCTCTTTGGCTCGGGTGCAAAATGTCAAAAACAGCTCGCTGCGGTATTAACAAAAAGAAAACACAAATTTGCATTCTATGAATTGCTGCCTGTCATCACAGAGCGTTATTGTTTTTGTAAATGCAGCCATGTCGTTTGATTGTTGGAGAGTGCCGAATTTTGTGGCTAAGGTTGACTTGATTGTGCGGCGCTTTTCATCCTACCCTTAGCCACAATGTCATTACAAGTTAATTATGTGCATATTTTTGATTAAATGCAATTACCGAGACACATATTGTACCTACTATAAAAGAGTTTCAATGAAAAAAAAAAATCAGCATGACATAAAATCATGAAGGTTTTTGTATTTTTTGGTGACACACATTTTTAAAAAACTACCCTTGTATTTTTTTCTGACTCAAACAAAAATCCAAACTTCAGACAATAAATTGGTGACATTGAAGGTGACATTTAAATCAGTTAAAGTAACTTGGAGGACAATACAAGGGATAATTAGTTCTTTATTTTGAAATATAGAAAAGCCCAAAACGATTTTGTAGAACCGCTCCACTTCAAATTTTACCGGTATGCTGCCTTGAAATTTTGAGCTCACAATTTTGACTGACTTCCTATTAATTGACTAGAATTTAGAATTAATTTATTTTTTTTCCTCCCACCCTCCACTATTCTTCATCTCATCTTTAATTTCATCTCAATGACTCTCTCCAATAATCTTTTGTTATTCCTCCGTAAATATGAAGGCATATGAGAAGAGGAGGCAATGGCGCGCAGAAATAAGGTCACACTAGGTTATTCTCATCTCTCTGTCTTCATCACAGCCTCCAATCGTCTCCCTCTCTGCTCGCTCCCTTGTTGCGCTCGCTGTCTGCCGATCCTCTGTCTTGTTTAGTCTCCTCGTGCACACTGGCAACACACACACACACACACACACACACACACACACACACACATCCACACATGCATGCTGAGGCTGACACCTGCGTGTGGAGCCGTTGAGAGTCTAATTTAAGTAAAGTGCTTCTCTAGGAACCACAACCCCTCAACTCACGATGGTGGAGGTTGATACGGAGCGCTGCGGTTAAGCACACACAGTAAGCACACACACACATGCATACACACACATCCTGGTTGGGTGATATTGCGCTGTGACCGGAGGTGTAGGATCGGTAGAAGTGGCGTGGATGGCTTAGGAGTAGTATTCTGTTGTAATCATAATGTATATTTGACCCCTCCCTCCGTCACGCCCTTTTGGGTAATTGACCTTAGCAGACGTGGCAGGACGTCTTGCCCAAGGACACTTAAGCAGAGTGGATGCTGCCTGGCATTGGCAGCCCAAGATGAAAATGAGCTCGTAGGTTTTGGTTCCACTATTTTATTACGACTGGGGCAAAAGTATTGAGGCAGATGTCTTCATTAGGCTAGAACAATTATTTGACACTGAATTCGAATCAAGTGTTTTTGAACCCGTTCAGGCAATTCGAGTGTTTGTGGAGAAGTATGGTAATCGATTAGTTGCTTCATATTCAGCTGTTTTTGTGGAATTTTGATTAATGATGTCTTCAAGCAACTGAGGCAAATTTAAAAGGACAACTTGGCTGTCATACTCCAGATGAGTGGAAAAAAAATAAAACTGGACTATTGAGTATTTTTTCAATTTTTCTTTTTTAATTCCCACGTTGTCCCCATAATCTTCCCCAGTGGATATATAAATAATTCAAATTTTGAGTTTTACAGTTACAGGTCAAGTGTAATTTGAATAGGGGTGTGTAGACTTTTTTTTTTTTTTTTTAACATTTATATTCACTATAAAAGTGAATGGCAAACACTCATGTGGAACAAATATAGGAATATTTTATCTTATTCACATGAAACTACTCCCAAAACTCTTGTAGAATTGAGCACTTCTGGAGAACAGACTTGACTCCAAAAACATTTGGAGACGCTTTTTGGTACTTTTAATATGCTCTATTTTTACAAATCAGGCTCTGCGAATGCATGTCCCAGCTGACGGCAAGATCTTTTTCCGCGTGTGAAAATGTCACCAAAAATGTGACTGTGTTATCCGAAGAAAAAAATTTCTGGCTAATGTTTATACAAGAAAGAGAAGAGCAATTAGAGCGATATTTTTGCACCAAAGTTTTTCAAGCTGTAATTGTAACGAGGAACACATGTTAAAGGCGTAGCGGCGACGTAATCCAGCACCACAGAACACGGTTTTGAATTGGGATTGTGCTCTAATTAACTCGAAATGTGTCAAACTTGGATTTTGTCACCGACGGCTTTACGTTTGGACCTCCAGGTGGATGTCGTCCGACGCATCGCTCTCGTCTTTGTGTGCATGTGAGCGTATTCGATTGGGTGTGTTCGAGCGGAGAGGGACCAGAACTCCCAGAGCAAGCTCGCACACAGGCACTCCAGATGAAATTGCATTATTGACTCTTACCAAGCCATTCCTAAATATATCTGTAACCTTATGCTTCTAATTCGCGTGTGTGTGTGCGTGTGCATACCAATCCGACCCAGTCTTGTATGACCCGTTCTTTCCAAATTCCCCCGATGTTCTTTGATACCCCCCCTACGTCCCTTTGTAGCCCACCTCTTTTTTAACCAATGGCAGGGTTTGTTACAATCTAAATTCTGAAAGGATTTCCATTAGGTTTAGTAAAAAAAAAAAGAATTAAATATAATAGAATAAAAATATTAACAGTCTGCTACTTGTCGAGACTTAATTCTGAGCACAGCCACATCTCCAATTGTATGAGGGTGTGCACACTTGTGCAACCAAGCTGTTTTGTTCATTTTTTTTTACTTGGCATCTCTAAAAGACTTTTAAATAATCAGTTTGTGTAGTACAGCTTTTAAGTCACATTAATGCTGGAAAAAAATATTTCGATTTTTTTTTTTGTTTGTTTTGGGGTGTGTAGACTTTTTATTCAGGTGGTCGTGCACGTCATCCAAAAAGTCTGTGCTGAGCAATTTTAACATTTTCCTTCTTACTCATATTTTGATGTAGCATTTTGTCTTCACCTTTGTCAAGGGAAGAATTTTTTTTTTTTCCTTCAAAGTGGCCTTTTCTCTTCATTGAATTCAACCTGCGAGTCCGTTTTTATGATTGATTCTTTGCTTTGTGTAATGAGCAGGCACTCCCAGCCAGCAGGTGATGCGTCTTGTAGGGGGGCTTGCCGTCGAGATTGGGGATCTTAGCTGGTTGTGTGTGTGGAGAGACATTAGTTTCTGTGTGTGTGTGAGGGTGTATTAATGTGTGTGTGTGTGTGTGGCGAGACTCTGGTCCGCAATCTGGGAGTCAGGCTTTGAGCTGCTGTTCATAGTCTGCTGATTTATGCGCCTCGCAGGGAAATCTCTCATTTGTTGCTCTTTCATCTCATTTTTTTTTCCCCCTCCACTCTCTCTCCTCCGTTCTCCGTCTTCTCTCTCTCCCCTCTTTCTTTGCCGTAACGTGATGCAGTGCAGCCGCTCGTCCCAGATGACACGCCATGCTTTGCCTGCGCGCCTCCCTCCCTCCCTCCCCGCTTACTCCGACATGAATGAGTCAAGAGGAATAGTTGATGAATAATAAGATAGAGCAGAAGGGAAAATGCTATCTGAATGTTGCCGAGCAAAAGGACTCCTCTCGCTCCCGCGAACATATTCTTTGTAAGCACTGTTCAGTCCTTTATTGACACACTGAATGTGTTTGCACCCCCACGGGCCGGCGTGCGCGTGTGCGTGCGTGCGCGCGTCTTCGAGCCTTCCGTGACCGCCTTGTTTGAGTAGCCCTGTCACTTGTGCAATTCTGGGGTGTCAAAATAGATCAGAAAGGTCTGGCTTGACTCCTGCCACTAAATACAAACACACGCGCACGCACGGAGAGACTCATACACACACGGAGTCAGACACACACGCTGGCTCAAGGCTCATTGCCAGGGCCCTTGGTGGTTGGAGGCTTATGAAAGGGTCGGCCTGACGAGAGGTTGCCAAGTGTACGGCAATAGGCGTAGCAGCCAAACTAACGAGAGTCAGAACCTCTGACACACACACACACACACTGGGACCGTACAGACTGAGTCTTTCAGTAGTGAGTGCGTGTGTGTAAGAGTGAGTTCCATATAGATGTGTGTTGACAGAAGCAAAAAAAGAGAAGACAAAAAGCCATGCTAACCCATAAGCTAACGTGGAATGTGTAAGTGAAAATAAAACAAGAGGCTAATACTTATTTGATAGATTTCAGATTTGCTGTGATTGCCTGATTCAGTTTAAACATAATATGAATTTAAGCTTAACATTTTCAAATAAATTCCTCTCTCTACAGATGAGTGAGAAACCTTGTGACCATCAGGACTGCTATCTTTCATTTTCTCAGTTAGCTTTCACCTTCGATCTTTGCTCAGACGTGCAACACGCAGGTTCTTTTTTTTTTTCCCCCTCCGCCCACCTCTTTCTTTTTTCTTGTTTTGTGTTTCAAGTAACATTCTGCACATATTTTTTTTTTTACAAGTAGTTTAAAATAAATGCGAGAAAAGAGAGTTGTTATCATCCAAAAATAAGACGCTAACCTTGGCTGCTTTTCATCCTTTGACACATTCCCCGGATTTTTGCATTTAAAGCGTTTATCCTTCTACTGTCTTTAAACTGACAGCGTGGCCTCATTGAACCGCGTTTAATTAAAATTGCCACTCGTCAAAAAAAGGGCTGCCTTGTACCTGTGAAACCGAGGGCACTTAAGTACAATGCGCCTTGCGCTCGAAAGTTTCTCATCAACCTTTTGGGTCGCAATCAAAAAACGAATCAAATTTGGAATTGACATATTCCGATAAAGATTTGTTCTCAAGTGTAACTGAGGTAGCCTTGATAGTTAAATAAAAAGGCCAAAATGGTTTTATTACAATTTTTCTTCAAGCGCATAGATTTCAATTCAAAATCAACCAGTAGTGCTTAACATTTTTTTTTTTTTGGGAAGGGAGGCCAACAAAGTTGAATTAAGTCTTTGTGGGGATGACACCAAAAATTTGCAAAGCAGTTGAACCTGGTCGACTACTTTGCCTCGGCCGCCCGTGCAAGCAAACGTTCGTCAAGCGTCACTGTCAAGCGTAAAGCAACAAATCAAACTGTCAGAACAGCCGAAGGAATTAAAGCGAACAGAACGTCCTAATTTTTGCCGTCTTGGTTTGTCAGCATCTGATGGGAGGATTCAACGAGACGGTATTGACACGCTTCCATCACATGATGCCATCTGGGAGAGTGGGCCGCGCGTTCTCCACTTTAATCACAAACTATAGAGAGCAAATATAGCGTCTTTCTCAGACAGCACTTTCCGTTTATAGCAAATAACATGTATCGTAACGCGCACCGCATAATCTCGAGTTCGCTCGGGTCACGCATGCGTTTATTTCCTTTGCCATGTGCATGCATGTCTGCGGTTGACGTGATGAACAAAGGCCTGGCTGAGTGGGGTTAGGGCGCGTTTGTTTAGCTCATCGTTGCGTCTCACGCAGGCCTCCTCCGACATATCCCGTCAGTTTACGCACGCCGTTTTCGCATTCATCATTCGCCGTTTAGGCTCGGAACTACGGGGGAGGGGGGGGAGGAACAACGGGAGGATGTAACGGTGACAGATGGAAAGGGAATGTTGGGATCGGGATAAAACAAAAGCGGAAACAGAGGGCAGGAAGAGACCAAGGGGAGGTGGGGAGAGAGAGAGAGAGAAAAAAAGCAAGCGGACGGGAATAAGGTTTCTGTTAGCGGCTGGTCTCTCAGATGATTTTCCATATCAGTGGGCCAGGGGAAGCGGGCAAATGTGATTTTTTTTTTTTCTCCTCAACTCGCCAACATAAAACAGACTGAGCGGGCAGGCGGGGAGGT
This sequence comes from Syngnathus scovelli, assembly GCF_024217435.2. Lineage (NCBI taxonomy): Eukaryota > Metazoa > Chordata > Actinopteri > Syngnathiformes > Syngnathidae > Syngnathus > Syngnathus scovelli. The sequence continues at coordinate 5,537,750 of NC_090867.1, forward strand.
GACAGGAAAGAGGGGCAAAATGGGCCCAAGATAAGTACATGGAAAAAGATGGAGACGAGGGGGAAGGGTGGAGCTGCGACCCGAGAACAGCTGTGGGAAGAAGGGGCCGCCGCGCCGGAATGCTAAGCATTTCAACTCTTAGAGCGCTAATCAATATCACCGAGTGTTTGAAATCAAACGTTTTATTGACTTATTTCATCAACATGAACTTTTATGTCTTCTCCAGACATTTTAAGATGGCCGTAACTTCAAAAATGGAGTGCGTAGCTTATAAGACCTTTTTTTCTTTGCTGCTGTTGTTGTATGTCATAAAAGATGAGGTACAGACAGACCAGTGAGTCTATCATTTTCTCTTTGACACACACTTGTGTGTGTGTGCGTTTTTGTGTGCCCACACTGCCAGGGGGCCTTGTGAAACCAGCCCGAGACGTACTGTATATGAGCTGTGTTTTATTATGACTGGCTGAAAGGCCACTGATCTACTGTCGTACAAGTGTGGTTTGCAGCTTCAAGTAAAAAAAAAAAAAAAAAAAAAAAGTAAAACAAACAGAAAATTCTTCCAAAACATTTTGACTTGGCGAGGAAAAATAGAACAGAGCGGGGAAACAAATAGATCAAGAAGGGAAAGTTGTGCCAAATTCATTCTTATGTGGACTAAAAGCAATGGGGGCACATCTTTTTATCAATGAATCAATCAAATAATTGTAATAATAAAAAAAAATTATACAGCGCTTTAAAATCATGTTTACAAAGTGCCGAAAAGAGTAAAGTGTAAATAAAACAAAATGAGAAACAATCACAACCAAGCAAACAAATGCATTTCTTTATCCCATCGATTAATCGAATAATCAGATAAAAATCGATTTTTGCATTTTTAACAAATGTTCGTGTGTGTGTGAGTGTTAAGGGAGCAAAAATAAGTTATTTTATTCATTCTACACTTTTTTTTTCCAATTAATCGGTTTTCCGAATCATCGATATTACTGCATAAAGCCAAAGCGTAACTGCCTGGATTCAGCGTGTGGTAGTGAAGGTTGCAAGCGTTCGTTCATGCGTGCGCGCTCGACTCTCCGACGCGAACTGTTGTCGTAATTGTCTCGGCGAAGCAATGTTTACGGGTAACGACCCAGCCCGGCGCGCTTGCTCCGTCTCCGCATCCAGCGACTAATTACCTGACTCCCTGTGGATTTGTTTCTTCCTTCCCCCCGACAACTGTTCAGGTTGTTCCGCCAAATGAGAGCGCGCTGATAAGCGCGGATACATTCAAACGAGCCAAACTAAACACAGCCCGATCGCTCGCGCTGGTCGTGTGCGCGCGGTGGATCAGTACCGCCGAATCCCTACGTGATTTGTCTCGGAAAGACTTGTCAAGTCCTCAACGTGTTGAACCAGCAGCGGCGGAGAAAAATATCATTCTTCTAAGATTCCGAGTAGCTTTAAAGGAAGTTTGTCTGCACATCTGTTCTCATAATTAAGCCTGCTTTCATTCTTCTCCAGAGCCAAATTTAATCAGCAATGTTCAGAACCGTGACCTCTGACCTTTTTTTCCCCTTCTGTCTCTCAGGTGCTTCCTTTATGGGTTCCTTCCTGTCCAGCAGTTTAGGGTCGCCGGCCTCCCACCCGCCTCACCCTTCGGGACCCGTTTCCTCCCCATCCTCTCCCTCGTATCGAACCGGACCCCATTCCAATGCTTCCCCGATCTGGTTCCCTCATTCACACGAAGGTAAGACACACACTCGCACACGCGTGTAACCGTACACGCGTAGCATTTGCTCTCTGGTTAATCCAAGGTTTTGGTTTTGGGATTAGATGGCGATGAAGCCATTAAGTGGTTTAAAGCGACAGCGAGGCCAAACACATGAAGCTGCGATGCTTCGGATGACGCCGCTTACAACACGCACGCACTCGCTGAGCTCATCTGGCAGGAGAAGCATGTGGCTTTGTGTTACGCGCCGGTTTTGGCCGCCTTTCAGTACCCTGACCCCAAAAAATGCCTTCTAATAGCAACTTGAACAAAAAAAAGCCAAGTCAATATCAGACTTTTCACTATACACACACCCGTTTTTTTTTTTCCATTGACTTCCTCTCACCTATCATCCTTCGCCCCCTGACCCACTTTGAGGGTTTTATGAGGTCGTCCACCCTCGTTACACACACACACGTATACAATTTCCATCGCTACAGAGGAAATTACATTGACTTACATTCATTTCCTGGGGACGGCATTTAACCGCAAACCGAGACTCGACCCTAAAACATAATGATATACTTTATGGTGGGCTTAATTTTCATTCCCAAAGACAGGTGTGTCCTCACTGATCCCGCAACACCTGCACAAACTATTCACTTCGAGAGATGTATCGTAAATAAAAGATAATTATGGGTTTGTTTAAATCAACATCCAGACGTTGTATCTCTTTAAATGTATGTGCCGTACCTAATGAAGAGTCTAGTGTGTGTCTGTTGCTCCACAAATAGGAAGAGCTCAGAGCGAAACTTTAGTGAGGCAGCCCCTCCACCCCTGTCCCCACCTTCAAGCCCCCCCTGTGGGCAAACCGACCTCCAACGGCCCCCTTCCTGATCACAAAGATCTACACGCACAGTGTCGTCTTTTGGCAGTTAACCGTTTGTGGTCAAACAATGAGTTTGACGTGGTTATCTTTACTTTTCAGTGTGGGCTTTAGGTTCGTGCCTGACTGATAGTTGACAGTTCAGGAATCATTTGACTCATTCGTACCATAATGTGTGAAATTGAATCATAAAGGACAAATAATTCTCGACAGGATTCAAATCAAAACAACCTTGACTTTGGAGAAGAAAAAAAAAAAACTGCTACTTGGGTCAATTTGACCCAACTGTGGGTTGTTTTATCAAAACAATCCAATTTGGGGCGGTTGTTTTATTTAAAACAACCCAGAAAGTCGGGTCAAATTGACTCAAGTAGAGTTTAGCCTATTTTTTTTTGGTTATTTTTGATCAAGCAGTTTTAAAGTTGTAGTAAAGCTTTTGTTTTTCTTACGCTCAGCTATGCTTGTAACCCATTTCTTGGTAGCTTTGGCCCATCAGTGACATGTTGGGCCACATTGACTTTGAACGTAGCGTTTTTTTTTTTTTTTTTTTTAAAGAGGAGACGTGCAACCCATAAAAGTGGAAACAATATTATAGCCCTGCAGTGGCAAAGGCAATTTAATTGTGACAGGAAACCCTAACTAATGACTACATTTTCAACTAAATGGATAATGACAAGAAACAGCATGTCTGACTCTTTAAGACGGAGGAGAGCCGGTTTCTTTGACGCTTTCAACTTTGTGACAAATTTCTATCAAACTGTCGGACCGCAGAAATTCCATTCAGGGTTCCAGTTGTGAAACAAGACAAGTTGTCTCATTTGTAGCTCATCTAGCAATAAATAGCAACATTTAAGCCCGGGAAATGAGCGCCACTGTCTCCTAGAGTGGCTGTCTTATAAATCAGCTTCATAGAAAGAAGCGACGGTGGTGGGATGGCAACCAATGGAGAGCACCCACGTGTGTGTGTGTGTGTGTGTGTGTGTGTGTGAGCGTTTCCTATCAGACAGATTTTGGGCCTGCCGTGGCTCAGCTTTTGATTTTCCCAACACGTGTGCACACGCACGCGGGCTGGCATTCACGAGCACGCCGGCACACTACAAATGATTGTTTTTAAGAATTCAAGCCGGGGAGCTCCGCCGGGCCCGCTGCCAGCTGGCCGCTGTCCAGAGAGTGGAGTGTGGAGCCAGCACAAAGAGGAGAGACCTGGCCGACACACACTCACACACAAAAAGGCACAGTTGTATGACATATTTACGCACACACACCTGTCCTTGTTTCATGGCTCCTCTACTTACTTTCTTTGCCGCCGTCCTCTTATCTGGTCCATCTCAAAGCTGTGCACTTTCCTTTCACTCCTCCCTTCATCTTCCATCCCAAACAACAACGCAGCCACATCTGCCTCCCGGCACGGCAGCAACATGGCATTACGGCCTTTTCATATTGACAGGCCCCTCTTCTTTTACTCGCACTCCCGCTTTGTCATTTATTCCATCTCTTACCCTTCGTCCTTTTTGGTCCCCCCCACTTTTGCTTGGACGCTCTTTGTTCCTCTCTTCTTCCCACCCTCCTGAATTTTATCACTTGTCATTACTCGGGGGATTGGCTTTAGATGGCTGATAGAGCCTTTTGGCTAATTGTTGCCATTTAGATTCACTGGTTGTTAACCATTCAGAGTAATCACGCACACACATTCACTCACAGTGGAGCGTACACGTCGGTGCATTTACATGGCCGCATGAACAAGCCCCCCCCCCTCCCTCCACCAAACACAGCCACACATGCCGGAGCAAAAAAGGGGGTGTCGGCGGTTTTGCAGCGCGACTGTGGAATGCGTAGGATGAGTTTTTATGGAGTGCTGTTTACTTTGGCCACCACCATTAAACTTTTAACGGCTGCCAATTAACGGGCCAGCAAGGACACTCTGTGGGGCATGAAACCAGCTGCTGAAGAACAGAGCACGGCCGCAAACGCAATTGGAGCCTTTTGGTCCCACTCGCTTGGGAGATGGGCGCCTCTCGCATGTTGTTGTGATTTGGCCACTTTCTGATCCATCCCAATTCCACAATGCAGTTCAACGTCCTTGAAGACAGAGGAGAATGACCGTTTACCTCCCGGCGACCTCCCGGGAGGCTCGCTGCGACGGTTTACACTATATTTGTCTTGCCTTTGGGGCGAAGAAATATCTTTTGGAGTTTAGCAAATTCCATCCGCTTAAATGCTGCAAACATTTGGCAGTAGCTGCCTGCTGTGGTTTTTGTCACCACTTTGTCCACTGTAAATAATGTCAAGTCATGTGGCATGTTAGTGCAAAAGTGAATGTAGCCATGTTGTTTTTGTCTGTTTTACAAAGCGGCAATTTTGTGATAGATTGTCGAAATAAATTGTATGTTTAGAGAGCTGCTGAGTGTCAATGCTCTCTCCTCCCTTTGACAGGGTACCCCAGCTATTCAGGAAGTCTTGCCTCCCCTTTTCTTCCCATGAGTCCGCTGGATCACCATAACAACAGTCTGTATGGACAGCACCGCTTCTATGAAACTCAAAAAGGTACGTTTAGCAGAGATTGATTGAGCGATTGATTGGCCCAGTGATGGAAGGTACCTTTTCTCTTCTCCCAGATCACTTCTACCTAAGAGGCCTTCCGACCCAGCCCCCTCTGCTCTCCACCAATCACAGCCTTCCCCCGCTTGTCAGATCCGCTTCCGGCCACCCGCTCGGCTCCTGCGGCCGAGAGACGGACAGCGCCAGCAAGAGCGCCAGGGACGCGGGCGAGAAGGTTGTCGCGTCCTTATCGAAGGAGAAAGACAGATCCATCAGTAAAGAGCGCCACCAGGACAATAAAGAAAAACATCAGCTTCCTCCTCATCAAACGACTGCTGCCACTCCATCAAGCATCCAGCACAAAGCCTACCCGCACCCCTCCCATGCTCCTCCCATGCTTCACCTCACTCTCCAAAGCAGGGAGGAGGATTCCAGACACCTTCTGGAGCGTCACAAGGAGCACAGAGACAATGACAGCCAGGGAGGGAAACATACCAGTGCCTGCAAACTTTCCAGTGTTTCTGGTGCGGAGACTGTCCCCAGTGAAAAGGGGAGCACGTTGAGCAGCTGTAGCGGGGGCGGGGCAGGGAGAACTCCTTCTGGAGGAAGTAGGCGTTGCTATAAAGAGCCCATAAACGGGGATATGAGGATCAGCGACTCTTCCGGCGCTTCCTCGGAATGTATACGAAGAGGTACGGCTGCTGCAGCGGCCATCTTGGCACCTCCGCACTCTGTGGCCTCCTACTCCATGCCTCCTCCTCCACCGCCGCCACCCCCAACTCATAGCTTGCACATGGGCTCAGCAGTGGTAGGAAGCTGGCTTCACCCGCATCACCATCCGCATCCCGATTTTTACTGCCACCCGGCGCCTATTACCGTCGTACCCTCCAAAGAGACGCTTTCTGGAGGGTCCAGCAGGGAGGCTAAAGTCATAGGCCCGACGTTTGTCCCTTCTGTGGGAGCGCTGGGAGATCTGGCAACCCCCGAGTGTCGCGCCGGTAAAAAAGGAGAGGACAGAAACGGAGAGGGATCTTACGAAAGTCCCTCTCAGCACCTCAGTCGCCTTAGCAGTTGCCAGAAGAAGGACAAATCCCAAACACATTTGCAGCAGCTGGGATACGGCAAGGCTGACAAGCCCCCCGACTGGAGCCAACAAACACAGCACTTCCAAAAACACAATCCCAGTTCCAGCTCTCAGCTTGAGCTGCGATCCTGCAGCCTGGAAACAGCCTCGTCCCTCCGAGACGTGGAGGTTGTGGAGGATGTTTGCCGGCCCTCGCTCCCACCAGATGCCCCGGGGACGTACCCCGGGGCTGGACATTGGTCCACGTCCAAGACTGGCTCTCCTCCTTTTAGGGACTGCACTCAGTCGGATGGAAGGGCGGGGTCAGCGATTCAGAGGGAGGGACAAAAAGTCGCCCGCATACGACACCAACAGCACCGCAGCCACGGCACGGAAGAAAAGGGAAGAGATGGCCAGGTGACGACATCGTGGGGTGCTCGAAGAGGACCACAGGATGAGCAGAGGAAAGAGTCCCGTCACGCCGGTACATCAGCCTGTAACAAAGACAACAACCAATCTACTCCGCTATCCCATCCCTCGTCGCCAAGCACAGCAGGGGAGGGCAACGCCATGAAGAACTTGATGAACTACAGTTCCCAGCAGCCTTTACTGCTGCCCCAGCGGAGCCCCTTTGGGGGCTTGGGCTGCCTTAAGCAAGGCGGGGAGAGATCAGAGAAGGGGGAGAGAAGCGGAGGCAAAAACAGCGCCGTACAAGACCCACCCAAACAGTCGCTCCCTCCTCGCAGAGGCTCCTCTAACGAGGGAGAGAAGGGCGATAAAGGCGGGAGGGAGGCTGGCGAGGCGGGAGAGGGGGAGGTGAGGCAGCCTCCGGTGGGTATTGCAGTAGCGGTGGCCAGGCCCCCCCATCGCTCTCCAGACAACACCCCTGGACACAGCAGACAGGGCAGAGTGCTGCCCAGCATGAAAGGTCAGACGCTGCTCTATGTTCCTTGCATTCAAAGTCAATTCATGCTATTTTGGGCCTTTGGGCTATTTGAACAGAAATAGGAGCTGTTGGTGTCGCCTCCATTTCTTGGTCCGTTTGATGTTAATTGGGGACGCAACAGGCCGGCCAATTATAACAAGGCAGACAATTTTTTCCCAAGCTCACCAGAATCTCACAATCAAAACGGAAAGCAGCTCCTATGTCGACGTGTCATTTTGCACGATGGAGAAAGGAGATGAAAGACGTATTTTGATTGCATTCACGGGAAATATCTCTTGAGTCACACTTTTAGTTCAGTTAAGTTCCCAAGGGCGTTTAAGCTGAGCCTGTTTCAGGAAAAGCATACTTCATGTACTTTCCATGTCCACTCAATCTGGCCAATCAAACACATACACACACTCCTGGTTGGCTCGTAGCAACCAATTAGAGCACACACGCTACAATTTCCAGTCAAAGGAAGTAACAACAAAGACACCAAAGTGTTTTAATGATCTCGTACATTTTTCCATTTGTAAGCATTTAGCCGCATTTGTGTTCCAGGGGTGTCCCGACCCATGTATCCGCTCGGCCGCGAGGCAGAGGAGAGGAAGAGGATGACAGAGGATCAGATGGGTCTTCATCACCTGGACAGGGACAGAGACTTGATGATGAGGTACGCACTTCCACCAAAGCATGAATGAACACATCTGTTTTCTCTCGTCGCAGTCCTTTTATTCTTTGTCCACGGTTTTTGGTCGCTGTCTCTTTACACCCCCTCACTCACTCCATTTACTCCACTCAGCCTTTGATGTAGTGTTTCCGTGCCACCCCAACACACACACACACACAAACACTATCTCTTAGTCTGCCTTTTAGTCTGAGATGGGCCGCGATGCCTTAATGGTATGGGGACTAATACAAATGTCTCTTAAGTATCACGGCTCTATTATGGGCCTTTAAAAAAAAAAAAAGTTGGCTGTCACTCATCCTTGATGAACATAATGGTTGTCGTGGCAATGAAGATCACAAGGATGGTAATGATCATAATTGTGACGATATCGAATGAGCTAATGAGGATAATGAGCAAAGTTGGTGTCCGGTTGAAAAGGGACAGCAAGGATCGCATCGAGTTTGCCAGGATCCACCCTTCGAGTAGTTGCCACGGTGACCTGACCTCTCACCTCTTGGTGCCCGGAGGCGCCAGCCAGTTGGGGGCAGACGCCGCCGCCGCTCACGCCCACCATCACTGGATGCACAGAACGGGAAGTCCCTCCCTCTGGATGGGACATTCATATAGTGAGTGGACATTTTTCACCCATTGGCTTGGACGACGGTATGCTGAGAGCACTATTGCACTTTTTATTCCAGGTCTGAACCACGTGGGGATGAGTGCCAGTTTCCCCCCGGGCTTACCCAGCCCTCTCCAGCCTGTGCTTGGCTCGCTCACCCAAGACCCCAGCTCCCCGCTGATGGTCCTTCCTACAGAGCCCGGACCTCATCATCACCTTGGTACGTCCCCACACGCACACACAGTACATGGCAAGTTCTCGCCGCCGTCCGAACGCCAGCTCCCATCCCGTCTCCTTCCTTCTCTCCATTTGCGCCAATGGAACCGCTGCCATTTCTCTCCCAGCGTTTTAGTATCATTGGCTAATCATAATATAATGCTCAACTAAGTCCCTCTGTCAGTGCGAGCGTGTTTTATAGCGTCGTTAATCGGAGCAGCTATTTCCATTGCCCTCAGCAGCGTGGGCCCCCGGCATTATGCAAAAGCGTTTCAACTGACGTCCGTCTCTCTCGTGACAAGCTAAGTTGTGTCGTCATGTCTGGACCGACATAAGACGTTGATCAGCGTTAAGGGTTCTGGTTTACATCTTCGGGAAGTCAGATCGCGTGTGTATGTGCGTGCGAGTGTGTCTGAATCCTTCTTTGCAAACAGGCTGTGAAATTTAATTATCTCCCGCCTCCCTCGCTCCGCTCCGTGGGAGTTCCTGCGGAGAAGGGAAGTGCATCCACTGAACCCTTCCCCTGGGAAACATTAGCCCACTCAGGCTAATCTCGCAGAACAAAGGTTCCCAGTGACAAAGCAGCCAAGGAGGCATATGTGTGTGACCATGTGTGTGTGTGATGAGGACAGGGCGGGGCTGAACGGAATAACACCCGATTTTAAATAGTTAGGGGGGGGGGGGGGGGAAGTTGCGGTGGTTTTGGGAAGATGGCCTCAGCCAAGCATCCACAAAGAGCACCTTTGTGACATACTTGTCTTTGAAGCCGCTCCACACACACATATGGCTGGCTTCTTCACAAAGCAACTACGTCGGGCTTTAAAGTCAATATCTCTTGTCCGTCCCGCAGACGTTTTAGAGCAATCGGGTCTGTGGCCTTCTGTCTATGGAGCCCGCGGGGCCCCTCCTCACCTTCAGCATCATCCCGTCTACTCCCGTTCCTCATTCCTACGGCAACAGGAACTCTACGCGCTACAACAGCATCGGGCCATGGAGCATTTGCAGCGCCATTCCTTGGGACAGGTACCACATGTCGGACCGACTTGGCCCCCATGTATACTTTTATCTCCTCTCACGGGACAAAACGTTTTTTTTTTCTGTGTTCGTAGCGCAAACACGACGAGCAAGCCGCTCCGTTCGAAGACTCGAGAACCTCGTCATCCTCTTCCACCACATCCTCCCACGTGGCCAAACCCTTCTCGCACACGCCTCCCCCGCCAAAGACGTCGGCGCCGTCGCCGGGGCTGTGTCCCAGCAGCCGTCAGTCGCCGTGCTACCACTCCCCCTCCAGGCGAAGCCACCCGCCCAATCCCTTGACCCCCGCCCCCAGCCCGGCAGCGGCGGCTCCCCGCTCGCCAGCACTCAGCCCCGCGCCGTCGCTCTTACCCAAAGGCTTGGAGAGGACCAGCGACAGGGGAGAGGGGCAGCCACCTCAGGACTACCCGCAATCCCTCGAGCCTGGTGAGTGGGAATGTTAATGATTAATTGATAAATGCTGAGAGCTTTGGTGAGAGAAAAAAATGGAGGCTGCATCTAAGTGAATATCTAAGTGAATATTTAACAGCGGTGGGAAATAACCAGAAGTTCAAATAGAGTATTTCGTTACTATACTAAAAGTCCCTAAAATGTGAATTGTCTTCCAAATTTGACGTTCCACGCAGATTAACAATATAAAAAAAATGCTAAAAAAAAATCCATTATATAAAATAAAATCAAGCTTTAGAATTGGCAGTTGTTCCTGGGCTTTTCCACAGTGCAACAAGTTGCTCAAAAGTAGCAACACCAGTACAAAGGCTCTGTTCACAAGCTGGCTGATGACTCACACTTTGAAAATTAAAAAAAATAAAGTAATGAAAGATGAAAGTTAGAAAGACAATAAAAAAAAATGAAAGCGCCTCTAACCAGCCAAAGTTCACTTGTCGGCTGTCAAGTGACAGGAGGAGGAAAACAAATTTTTGGAATATCAAAATATTTTAAGGGACTCTTCACCAGGTATGTCTTGACCACTCCAACCTGTCTTAGTACAGTTAAAAAAAAAAACATCCTGAGTAGAATATATGCAATTTTCCTCTATGCATGTTAAAGGGGGGCCGGCGGTCAAGGATGGGGATACCATATATGTGTGTGTATAAGCATAAGACCTGCCCTCCTTACCCTTCAGGGGTCCTTGAGAAGTACAGGCGGAAGGATAAGCATTCATCTGGCTGCATTGTCAGGGGGTGGAGGGATACCATCAATAATAGGCTGACAGGGCTGGTGCTGCAATCACAGGGAAATGGCAGAGTGTCATCAATATCCTGCTCACACACTCGCACACACACACACACACACACACACAGAGTAGCGAATACTGTAACGTTCACACTGTTCCTTCCTTCTGCACCCTGCTGTCAGTGTATTATGCCAACTTTAATCACATTCTTCATCCTGTCTGCCAGAGCTGAATGGTCATACATTTCAAACAAAAATGAAAAATGAACAGATGATACAATCCCCCCCCCCCCCTCCCCACCTACAGATTGTTTGATTCCTTGAAAATGTTTCATGTGCTGGTTTTGGGTTTTTTGTTTTTTTGGGTGGGAAAAGTTTCATTGGCTTTTGTCTTCTTGTCTTTCCACCAGACTTGCCACCCGTTTACGCCTTCCCTCCGCTCTGCATGGGTTTCAAGGCCGGGCCTTCGCCGCCCGAAGCCCGCTTGGCTGAGCAAGCCTCGCAGGAAGCGCGGCTGGCCGAGCCTGACTCAAAGTCTCTCCAGCCGCTTCCCCACATCCCGCCTCTCACTAAAGATGAGACCAGGAGGGACAAAGAAGAAGAAGAAGAGGCGGAGGAGGAAGACTGTGAAGTGGTGGAATCCCACAGTGGACCCACAGAAGAAAAGGGGGAGGAAAGTCAAGGGGGTGGCTTCGCTGTTGCCGAGCATGAAAAGACCACTTCTGGCCCGCTGCCCCCGTCTTCTGTCCCGGATCCAGCCGGCCCGGCTGCGAGCGAAGCCCTTCAGCGAGCCCAGATATCCAAAGACGATGAGGAATGCGGGAAAGAGGAGCTTGCAGGAGACAAAATGGAGTGCGAACCAACAGACCGCTCTCTCCTGGGAGAGCCTGCAGAAGAGACAAAAGAGGAGGAAGACCAGACCAATCAACATGAAGAGTTGGTCGTCGACAGTGACGAAGAGACGCAGATTGAAAGAAGCGTAGCCGAACCGGAAGTATCCCAACTTCCTTCTCCATCCTCGGATGGGCCTTCTCCATCTCCCTGTGTCAACACGGCAGCCCAGCAACAAGGCGCCTACATGTGGAGCCTGGAGCTTCTCATCGCCGCCGCCCTGTGCGCCACCCGAGATGCCTTGCACGCACCAGCACCCGCGGCCCGAGCTCCGAGCCCCCTGGTCCACCACGGCATGGAGATCCTGGGGGAACTGGCTGAGCTGGAGATTCAGCAGCGGAGTCTGGAGAGCAAAGAGAACCAAGATGAAGGTGACCACCGAGCGACGTGTTCAAAAATCTTTCTTGAGTACAGATTGTGGCGACTCTGCTTACGCTCTGGAAATGAGCCAGCACACACACACATATACACACGCATACACACACAAAACACGGGCGCACACGCATGCATGTCCCCCAGGCTCTGGCGTCTTGCTTTGCTAATTAGACCCTTTTCCTTTTAAACACTTCTCCTGTAAGCGCTCCTATTTTCCTCTTGTCCCTCGGAGAGAGAGTGTTTTTATTTATGCCAACGCGTGTGCGCGTGCGAGCGAGTGTGTCAGCGAGTGTGTGTGTGTGTGTAAGCTGTTAAGTAATCCCAGATGAATCCCCGCTCTCTTCCATCAGACTCTGTCTCCCCACTAGGCTGCTTCCCGCCTCTCCGCTTCACGCTTTTTTTTTTTTTGCCTTTCACCACACCTTTTGTTTTTTTTTTCTCATTATTAAGCCATTGTAATCTTGTCCCTCATCTCCCAAAACAGAATTAACACCTGTAAAAATCATACGTCACTTTTGTCCATATGTGTGATACGTACATGGTGTGTGCATTGTTTACAAGTGCACGCGACACACATTTCACACGCATGTGTAATAATAGGCGTGAAATCAATAAGTCCTGTCACGGCTCGCAAAACGTTTGCCAAATCGCAACCGCTGTTATTAATACCGCTGATGGCAATTTTTGTCATTGCAACCATGTTGGGGGAGATGAAAGCGATTCCGGGCCGACGCTTTCACACTGCTTCTCGGTGCGGAAGAATATCGCAGACGTTGGCTGCAGATCGCAATTACAGATAGCGGCGGAATCAAGATACCTCCTCCTCTGTATAAATTAGCACCGTTTCTTTTATTGGCGCACAGACAGGAGCTTTTGTATCGGGATTTTTTTTTTTTCTCTTTCATATTTCCTTTCTATTAAAATTCTACTCATTAAATATAGTAGACAAATGTTTTCTCACCGGCCTTGCTTTTATTAATACGTTAGTGTACTCGGAAAAACTACTTGGTCCAAAAAAAAAAAATAGCCAACTTACAACTGCAGTCCACTTTGAAACGAAAAATGATTTGTAAACAATGGCGTCATAGTATGGTCGTTAGACTGCATCTTATGTCCCCTCTACCTCTTAGCTCCACTCCGGTCGGTCTCCTCCAAAGGCTAAATTGGCTTCTGTCCATGTCCGTAATGAGGAGATGTGGGAGAATAAATAGATAGTTCAATAAACACTTTACCTCTTATTGCTTCCCCTCCCTCCGTTCTCCTCCCCCTCCCTCCCTTCCTCCCGTCTGGTGTCCTCCTCTGCGCTCGCGTGCCGTCTGCGCACCTCAGCACAACTACTGTACGTGTGTATTTCATGTACAAAGGTGTGTGGACAGTCTCATGAATATTCTGTTTCATCTGCTGGTGCCGTGACAATGACAGAGCTAATGACATTGACAGATGTAGTGATTGCGCTCTACGTCTTCTACGCCGCCCCACCCCCCCCTCTCGACGGCACGTGTTGTTTGTGTGCACGATTAGGCAGGAGCAGCCGTATACATCAAATAAACTACACAGCTAATATCGTAAACATCACCACTCTTCAAGGCACGGCTACGGCGCTAGCAAAATAAATCAGCTCGCCGCGCGCAACATGTTTGTAGAACGCCGTCAGCCGTCTTGTCACTGAAGCGATGTAACAATCCGCCCTCCCCCCCACACCCCTGCCCGTCATCCGTCTCTCCCCAGGTGAGCGTATGCTGACCTTTGACCTGCACAGTCTGGCAACGCTGGCGGCCGCCCGGGCCTTGGAGATGGGGGAAGGGCCTCGTCACGGTGGAGCCGAGCAACGATGTCAAATTAGGGAAAGGCTGAATTTGCGCAGGAAGTGCAACTGGACGCCTCGCCATGAGCCGGTGAGCTTTTCGTTTCGATAGTTTTGAGGGTCAGGGTACAGTGCCGTGAAAAAGTTTGTGAACCCTTAGGATTTTACAATATATTTGCACTTTTTTTAAAGAAATGACGGTGACAAGTTTACAAAAGTGTTACAGGATATTGACACAAGGCTAGTTAGCATTGACACAAATCTGCAAAACCCTGTTTTAACAGGAAGCATAAGAAAATAGCAAAAAAATCAAAACACAGGTGTGAATAAGTTTGTGAACCTTTCCACCTATAGAAGTTAAAACTGACTGTGTGACATGTCTTTCAATACTAGATGACTTCGGGTAATTTCATGTGACTTGACAGACCTTAAAGCCACACTTGTTGTATACTCACCTGAATGTACTTGTCATTTAGTAGAGCTATACCTGCGTGGACACAAACATTACAAATCTAGCAATGGGAAGATCTAAAGAGCTGTCTCCAGACCACAGAGGAGCAATAATTGCAGCTCACAAATCTGGAAAAGGTTACAAAACCATAGCCAAAGATCTGCAGCTACATGTTTCAACTGTAAGACAAGTGATTTACAAGTACCAAGAACATGGAGTAACTACTTCACTTCGAAGATCTGGTCGTCCAAGGAAGATAACAGGCAGAGCAGAAAGAGAGATGGTGAGAGAAGTCACTGATAACCCCAGACTTACCTCTAGAGACCTTCAGAAATCTCTCTCAAGCAAAGGAATTGAAGTTCATGACAGCACCATCAGAAAAAGACTGGCTCAGAATAACCTTCATGGAAGGGTAGCAAGGAAGAAGCCATTACTATCAAAAAAGAATATTGCAGCTCGGTTAAAATTTGCTCAAGAGCACATAGGAAAGCCTCAAGAATTTTGGAACAACATTTTATGGACTGATGAATCTAAAATAGAACTTTTTGGCCAAAATCAAAACAGATTTGTTTGGAGACGACCAAACACAGCTTATCAACAAAAGCACCTCATCCCTACTGTAAAACATGGAGGAGGACGAGTACTCGTATGGGGCTGCTTTGCAGCAGCAGGACCAGGGCAACTTACCATCATAGAAGGAATCATGAATTCCGAGGTTTACCAAAATATTCTGGAAGAAAACGTTAAACCGTCTGTAAAGAAGCTCAAGTTAGGAAGAAACTGGATGCTGCAACAGGACAATGATCCAAAGCATGCAAGTAAATCAACATCGGAATGGCTCAAAAAGAAAAAATTCAATGTTCTGGAGTGGCCCAGTCAAAGTCCAGACTTAAATCCGATAGAAATGTTGTGGTCGGACCTGAAAAAAGCAGTGCACCAAAGAAAACCATCAAACCTTGGACAACTGAAGCAGTTCTGCAGGGAGGAGTGGCCCAAAATCTCCCCAGCTCGATGTGAGAGACTCGTCAGTACTTACAAGAAAAGATTGCAAGAAGTCATTGCTGCTAAAGGAGGTGCAACAAGCTATTAACTCTGACTGTTGGCAAGGGTTCACAAACTTATTCACAACTGCGTTTTCATTATTTTGTTATTCTTGTGTGTTTATAGTTAAAATATAGTCCTATTAATTTGTATTCAGCCATAATGGCAATGTGTCACCATTCTGTAACACTATTGTGAACTTGTCTCCGTTATTTCTTTAAAAAAATGCAAATATATTGTAAAATCCTAAGGGTTCACAAACTTTTTCACGGCACTGTACGCATCTATGGATGTAAATAATACACTGCACATTTTTCTTTGGGTTCAGCTTTAAAATCCCCTTGCTTTGTGCGTGTGTTTGTCAGGTGTGTCCAGCGAAGGGCTCCATGGAGACGATGGGAGGGGAGGAGCTGGCCATGCGTGTCCAGTTGGCCGAGCTACAGCGCCGCTACAAAGAGAAACAGAGAGAATTGGCCAAGCTTCAGAGGAAACACGACCACCAGTAAGCACACACACACACACACACACATGCATGTGCACCTTTTGCACTGCTGTACATTTCAACACCCACAATGCCGCTGTCATGCTGCCCGCCCCCCTCCTACCCCCCGCTCTCGCACCTCAACACAGTTTGACCCGCAGCCAGAACAAGTTCCCTCTGTAGTCGACCCGCTCTCCTCG
Organism: Syngnathus scovelli; assembly: GCF_024217435.2. Taxonomy (NCBI): domain Eukaryota; kingdom Metazoa; phylum Chordata; class Actinopteri; order Syngnathiformes; family Syngnathidae; genus Syngnathus; species Syngnathus scovelli. The sequence goes on from NC_090867.1 coordinate 5,553,805, forward strand.
TTTAATCTCTCATCTTTTGCCTCCCTCTTTTCAGGAAAGAGGAGACATCTCGCAGCCCTGCCCGCAGGGGGCCAGGCCGGCCCCGTAAGCGCAAGTCCACCCCCGGTGCGTCGGCTCCAGACGCCTCCAAAAGACTCAGGTGAGGTCCCGCGACGTGGCGCCCGCACAATCACCCTGATTGGCGAGCCGGGGCTCATTTGGCCTGATTTGTGTTTGTGGTTTTAGTGAAAGGCGCGCTTGATTTTTCAAGAAGTTCTACTTCTTCAAATCAATTGATTTCAACGCGCCGCCTATAGCTGATGATTTGCTTGATTGGGCGCAGGAAGGAGCTGCTTGTGTGCACACACACTGGCAGTTGTAGTGCGGCTCATCACTTTGGCGTTGTTGTTGTCAACAAAGTACAATGGTACCTTGAGATACAACTTTAAGATTTTCCATGGCCACCCTTGTAACTCAAAAGAACGTCGTCATATAATCCCATCATATTTCAGTAATATTAGTCATTCTTTGCAGAGGATAAATAATATATGCCCGTGAGTAGTGTTGCATTTTTCATCTTCATGGGTTGGTCAAATATGCATTGCTGTAGGAGCCCAAAAAAAAAAAAAAAATGCTAGCTGGTAGCATGTCAATGGCGCTTTGCATAGTTTGTTAGCAGTAAGCTAAGCTCATGAGAAATTGAATGCGAGTTTACTTATTACGCTTGGCAAGATTTTTGAGAGGAGTCCTGATGAAACTGACAAGACCCTTCATTAATCATCATTAATCACTTTTAATCATATCTATCACTCGCATTGATTATGTCCCGCTTCCCAGTGAACCATTAGCATGCATTAATATAGCCGGGCAAAGTCCTGATGTACAGTTATTACAGTGATAAACGACTCGACACCGGCCGCGCCCACTGCAGCACACCACCGCATGTTACTTGGCACGCGCTAACACACACTGACACGCACGCACACGCACACTCAGTATTCCACCCCGCTTATTGATGAATGTGTTTTCTCATGCCGCCCCACCGCTGTTGGCATGTGCCCCCCCCCCCCCCCCCCCCCCCCCGCCTCGCCAAGATAAAATGATTAGAGAAACTCCAGGTTTGTCACAGTTACCATTATTAGAAACGCTAATGGGAATGCCAATGAAAGGCTTTACTCGCACATGCCTTTGCAATTCTTCGGCACATTCTCAAGCAGAGTTTGTTTAATTACTAAAGCTAGCTGCTACGTGCCTGAACACCGTTTCTTTTGTTATTAATAAACCATTTGTTTATGCTTTCCTCTTTTTGGGAGTGTTTGGAGCGCAAGCCACAAAGGGAAGGAAGCGAATCGCTACCATCAACAACTAGCTTACATCTTCACTTTGTCACTCGATCAACCGTTGTTGTTTTTTAAAAATATTCAGACGAGAGAGTTTGAATATTATCATATAATTAATAATTATGTCAATTATTGTAATGATGTAAAGATAAAATGAAAGAATAATCAAATAAAATGTCGGCGTTGTGCTTCACGCCAAAAGTTGTTGCTATGGGTCGAGTGCACAAACTGCTTTTCCAAACACTTGTGTGCTGCAGCATTACAATTTCTCATTTCTCATAACTGGGCTCACTCGACGCTGAGGCCCGACGTTTCCCTCTGTGGGAATATAAGATTCCCATGCCTCAGACACCAGCCGCGAACACGGTGCGTGTGTGGGTGTGCACGCGTGTGCGCGGAAGCACCAGCGTACAATGAAGGAAGGACACAGCGAGAGAGGCGGGTGGGGGCGGAGGCGCCGTGGTGTAGTGTTCAATAGATGTTAGTGTTTATTGATCGAGCCCCGAAGCTCCGGTCAACGGACAGACTCCCTGGAGACTGCTTCATCTCGCCTGTTCCCTCCTCTACCAACCAGCCTCCTCACACACACACACACACACACATACACACCATCATCATCACCCTTTTAATGTGGTGATTCAGTAGAATATTTTGCCTCATCCAAGTTATGAGACAGGGTCGATTGAGGGGAACCGGAGAGTGGATAACGTAACAATGACGGGAATGAAGGGCATACAGATGCAAATGTGTGATTTGTTTTTTTATTTTATGACACTCTTTCACTATATATTCCCTCTGATGTGTTTTTCCAGGGCTGGTGTTAATTTACAGGATGAAGAAAGAGTCAGGAGGAAGCATGACTTCAGCAGCCTCAGCGCCACACAGGTCAGTCCCACAGACGCAGACGTCCACTTTCGGCTGTTACCTTTCCATTACTGGAAGGATATTTGTCAACTCAACACGGCAATTACCTCACAAATGGTCTGTTAATGGTGAAAAAAAAGAAAGAAGGCGTCCACTCATGTATTCGTAACTATACAAGCAAATTAGAAACGTTTTTGAAAATCAGTTTTGAATGTCACAAAAAGTATATAGTAAAATAATGACTTGATGTGAAATAGAAAAACGAAAAGTAATACAACTGAGCAAAATGTCAAAGCTGCTTAATCAGTAGCCAACATGTCGCTTCCGTAGTTGAAAGCCAGCTGCAAGCACAGAGGTCGCCCCAGCGCTCTGAGCTCCAGGCTGGCCAGACGCGAAAGCCAGCTGAAGCAGAAGGCCGCGGCCCAGCGCACCGCATCCTCGGCCAACGCGCCGCACTGCCGAGTCGCCGGCGGTGCGGAAGACGGACCAAAGAGTCACAGCGGACACGGAGGAGCAGGTGAGGAGGGGGGCGCGCTGTGGACTTCATCTCCAAGCACCCGAAGAATGATTTTCTTCCAGAGGATCTTACTTCCTGCTGTTTTTCTTTTTCCAAATTAAGACTCACAACAGGAGTGGGAGGCCAGTCAGATGATTAAGAGAAAGCGGGGGCGCAAACCAAAGGCGTTGATGAGCCCCGACCCAAACCGAGCGCCCGGCTCGACCCGCACCTCTGAGAAGCAGGAAGTCAGGGAAAGGAGTGACAGCGAGAGCTCGGGGCATGGTGAGTCTGACGAATTTGCTCATTTTTAATTCATTCATGACATTTATGTAATTTTTCACAATAATAATGAAACAGATGCAACACTTGATTTGTGCAAAAGCAAGTTGTCGGCACACGGCGCGGCCTCTTCTCACTTCTCGGCTCTTGTGTCACAGCGTTCAAACTGTTAACGACTTGCCGCGGGCATGCCATGCCGCTCCCTCTCGTAACTTAATTCGCCACCACCCCGAGGCCCCATGACACTGTACGGTAACACGATCCCGCTCTGGCCCTGTTCAGAATGTCGCACCCATGTCCTCGTCGCTCCTCTTCACCCTCGCGGCTTAGCGAGGATTCCCTCCTCGGAAAGCATTTTTGATTTGCCCCACGCGGGATGCGAAACTTCCCGCAAGGAAGTGGTTGACCTTGTGGCCTTTAATGACACCGAGCGAGTATGTGTGACCGTGCGCGGCCGAGTGTTGACGACGGCGGCGTAAGTGACAAGTTTGTCGGGGATGTGTCGACACTCGACACGATCCTTGCTGTCGGTGACACACAGCTGCCAATAACTATCAGATGCCAGCGCGCCCCCGCGTGCAAATCAAGGTCGGCATATGTGGACGTGCGTGCGAGGCCAAATTGGCTTCCCAGCCCTGCAAGAACCCGCCGTTCCTAATATTGTGGCCGCTGAGCCTACTTCCTATTACGGACGTTTTTCAACACGCGCGCCGACGCTAAAGGAATATTGAAAGTCGCTTGTCGATACGTTCCGTCAAGCGGGTCCCCCGGACGTAGTTAACGGTGTTTGCATTCAGATCATTCAAACCTTGTGTGACTGATCCTATTGACGTTGTGCTTCCGCAGAAGACGAGGAGGACTGCAGCTGCGACAGCGACGAGGGAGCCAATGACATCGGGATTAGCTCATCCGCCAAAGACGCTGCCGTAAACGCCGGCGGCTCTTTTTCGGCCCAGTCGTCGAGGCTCCACACAAACCCCAAAAACAGTGTTAAGAAACCGGGAGCTCCAGGTGAGATTTTAACGCTTATTTATTATTCGTTTACCTTTATGGGTGATATTTAACATAAAAAAATTTGGGTTCCCTTTCACACTCAGGAAACGTGGTTATCTCGGAGCAGACGAAGGCCCACAGGAAACAATGCCTGGCCGATTGCAAAAGTGAACGTCACCATGGTTTGAGAAGAGCTTCTCTTCCCAACTGGGCGGCCTCTTCACTGGGCTGCCCTTTTGGAGACGGCCATGGAGCTCTGCAAGACGACACCAAATATTGCAAGGAAGCCACCAGGAGAGACTTAGACATGCACAGTCATCTGGGAAAGGTGAGACTCTTATTTACATAAACACAGAATCTGCGCTTAACTCAAATAATAAAGACCGAGATGTCAATTGTCGTTACGTCCCGGAGTATAAAAAACAGAAAGAAAAAAGCTGATTCTTTCTAAAGAAACAACACACCCTGATAGGAAACCAGTCCAATCTCCCAAGTACTCCTCCACTTCTTTTCAATGCTTGAGTCACCATAGCAGCATAATAATAGATTATGTTTGGCGCAAGACCTGGAACACACCCATGTAACACACACTCACGCTATCGGTGCCGAGAGTGGGAGGATAATCACGCGTTGCCTCTGGTGGTGACAAAATGCCGGCCGCATGCGGGAAACGCCAGCTCGTGTACACTTAGCACGGCGTGGAAAGACTAAATACAGGCACAAACCTGTTGGACGAGGTGACTTTTCATCATCACTCATCAGTTGTCTTTGGAGAAGGACGAGCCTAAACCTGTCTGAGCATGGGTAGTGTCGGAGGTGTGTGGGAAGGTGAGTACAATAAATGAGACTTTAGTTTCTGCGGAAGCAGGCGGTCTTTACTCCTGCACGTGCACCAACGGGCCTGTTGCTACTAAGTTCATCAGTACACAGCAGAGCTGTCCTGAGCATTACATGGCTAACATGGGAGCAATCCGACTGGATGCTTTGTAAGTGCTTTGAAGCCACGTTAGTGCATCATTTCCTGCATCATTGCTTTTCTGTCCACCATCCAATGGAATAGCCGAGCCGCCCTAAATGAAAGCTGCTTTTTGCGGTCGGGCCATTAAGAACAATAAACCAAAGTAGGATAGAATTTTTAGGAAACGGAGCATTATCACTTCAGCGTAGATGTTGATAAGACTTATGTTGGCTGGACTTGTGCCTAATGAATTGTCCTTTAGTCAACGCAATATATTTCAATTTATTCTTATTTACATTTGCAGGCTCAGGGTCACGCGGTCAGCCGACTCCTGCAGAGCTTCACCGCTGACGATGGCTTTCGCCTGGAGGAAGAGAGCAGCTTCTCTGAGGGAGAGGAGGAAGAGGAGGAGGACGATGAGGAAGATCAGACAGCGTTGCACCTTCCTCCTAAAATGCCTTGCAAAATACCCGGTAGGTGACGCGCCGATAATTAAAAGATTTTAACAGCGTGCTGAACCAATGACCTCACATAGTAATTTTCCATCTTGTAAATGTTTCTGTCTCATTCCATCAATGTTCTCCTCATCAGCCTTGCCCAACTGTGTGCTCAGCAAAGAGATGCTCGTCGACGGCCTGAAGATTTTAATTTCCAAGGAGGACGAGTTGCTCTACGCAGCCCTGGTGCAAACTCTGGACCTACCTGATATGTACGAACACACTTTCTACTGTGTGAGATGTATTAAAAAGGTTGCATTGTTATATATATATATTTTTTTTTTTTTTTTTTTTTGTCCCCTAGCTTTAGTGTTGTCATAGAAGGGGAGCGCGGGAATCGCCCCCGGATTTATTCACTGGAGCAAATCCTACAAGAAGCTGTGAGTTTCACTCTATCCTCATTCAGATCACATTGTTGTTATTTGCGTCTGGCCAAATGGACTGTATTTCTTATTTGTTGTATTTGGGTCAAAGGTTCTGGATGTGCGGCCCCAGACTGAGGCAATCTTGGCAGCGGGGACGCGAGTTTGTGCCTACTGGAGTGAGCGCTCACGGTGTCTTTACCCCGGTTATGTCCACCGAGGTGAGTGGGAAACAAATCCTCGGAACACACTACCGAGGAAAAAACAAAACAAAAAAAAACTCGTTGCTTTTCTGCAGGGGGCGCAGGCGACGAGAAGGAGGGAAGCGTGATGGTGGAATTTGACGACGGGGACCGAGGACGCATTACACTCGCCAACATCAGACTCCTCCCACCTGGATACCAAATCTGCTGTGAGTATAAGATTTTGGGGTCACACCGACAAAATAGAAGTCGTTATTGAGCGCGACATTCTTGTCAGGTGCGGAACCGTCACCGGCGCTTCTGGTCACACCGGGACGGCGATATCGCCGCAGCTCTACACAGGAGAAGAAGGACATGGCCACAGCCAATGAGGAGCCAGCAGGGAAGCCCCAAGAGAAGAGACCAGGTGAGGCGAGAAGCTATGCTATCAGGTTTTCCTACAAGTTAGCGCACATGACTTGGATGGACGTCATTTTCAAACGTTCTTGTCTAACTTTGTTTGTACATTCCGCGCAATCACAGATAGGCTCACGTTTCCAACTGTGAGTGAGAGAGGAGCACATTGTCAATGGAGATATGTGAAGAAAATTCCTTTTATGCTCTGTATAACCACATTCATCATGATTTTATGAGGTGTCGTCAGAAACATGCGTGTCACTCATCGCGATAATGCTTCAGGTAGAGACAGGTATCGGATATGTCCAAACCTACCTGGCCCGGTAGAGATAATGGTATTAAATTTCTCCGGAGCTCTTACCTCCACTATTAATCTCGCTCTGTTCCCAACAACTGTCACGTCGTATTGATTCCGACTCCTCTCTGCTGTCATCTCCTCGCTCAGTTGGCAGGCCCAAGAAAATCCACTCCGTTCCTAAGACTGCCGGCACAGCGGAGACGGACTCTCGAACCAAAGGCAACGCTTCCTTGGTGAGCTGGTCCGCCGCGCCCAGGAAAAGACCCCCGGTGGACTTCTTCCTCTTCAACGGGACTTCCCGTAAGACGCAGAAGAGATTTCGAGAGCGAGACGTGGGCCTGTTTCATCGCCCTGCCTCCCACCCGCTCACTTCCACAAGCCCGCTCAGAGGCATCTTTGGTTCCCCTTTTGCGGTTGACTCTTTTAGTAGCATTGCTAACGGCTACTCCGCCTTTGGTAGCGGCGGGAACTCCGGATCGGCGCGACACGCCAACACGGGCTCTTCCTCTGGGCCCCGGGACATCTCAGCTTGCTCCTCAGTCGTCGCCGCGACGATAGCAGCAGGGAGCAAGAAGCCGCTTAGTGATCGAGACAGAAAACAGTTCCTGGTGAAGCTCGATCACGAAGGGGTGACCTCGCCGAAAACAAAGAACAGCAAGGCTTTACTACGACTCGGAAATGGAAGCAAAGGAGGTAGAACTATGTCCCCTGCGGGTGCTCCGCTCCGATACGTTCACCCCGCCATGCTGGTGAAGGACGCAAAGAAGGGAGGAAGCGATCGAGAGAACCGGCCGGACCCTCTTCAGAAAGATCTACCGGCTAGCAGCCATGGGGGCCAAACTGCAGATTACACTTTGGACTACCACAGCGACGGCCCGAGTTCGTACTCTGAGCTGGATGAGGATGACGAAGACGGCGGTCGAGGTGCCAGGGCGCGAAGAAGAGGAACGGCGGCCGCGTCCCATCGTAGCGGCCGCTTTCTCTCCCGTCTCTCAGTCTGCTCCTCTTCCTCCTCCTCGTCATCGTCTTCCTCCAGCTCCGTATCCTCCTCGTCCCTTTGTTCCTCAGACAACGATTCCTCCTACTCGTCCGACGAAGAGTCGTCATCGGTTCTCCTGCGTCGCGCACTGCTCCAGCAGGATAAACACAAACACAGACAGAACCTGAGCTCAGAGTCGAGCAACGCCACCCCTCCCGCCACGGTAGCGGCTCTCCCCTATGTGGCCAAGGCCGGAATGACCCACTCCGGGTCAAAGGGGAGGACAGACGACAGGACCGAGTACATTTCCAAAGGAAGCGTGGTGACCAACAGTAGTGCAACCAAGACCCAATTGAAAAGAAAGGACGGAGTTGCAAATAGCCACCATCAAGGTTCGAGTGGTCCTCCACCTTCCTCCAAGGACCCGACGGCACCTAAAAGGCAGAGGATGTCCTCGCCTGAGCCTCAAGGCAGCGTAACTCCACTGCTGCCTGGACGCCAGCTATGGAAATGGTCCGGTAACCCGACACAGGTAAGAGAAGCTTATTGATCGGAATCAAAGTCAAGTTTGAGATAACTATTAAGAATTTTCTTCCACCACCAGAGGAGAGGTCTGAAGGGCAAAGCCCGCAAGCTCTTCTACAAGGCCATCGTGCGCGGCAAGGAGACCGTGCGGGTCGGAGATTGCGCCGTGTTTCTGTCGCCCGGGCGGCCCCAGCTGCCTTACGTCGGCAGGGTGGAGAGCCTGTGGGAGTCATGGAGCTCCAGCATGGTGGTCAGGGTCAAGTGGTTCTACCACCCGGAGGAGACTCGCCTGGGCAAGCGACACTGCGACGGCAAGGTAAAGACCTCAAAGTGAAAAGTGGGAACAGCCATGACATTTCCATTCGAATTTTTACATGAACAAAATAGAATTTTATTCCCGTGCCATTTCCCGCGTTAACCGCTTTTCTCAAAGGCAAAACGTTCATATGACATTGTGACCGACTCTCTCCCAGAACGCCTTGTACCAGTCCAGTCACGAGGACGAGAACGACGTCCAGACCATCTCGCATCGCTGCCAGGTGGTCGGCAGGTCCGAATACGATCACATGATCCGCGAGCACAAGTCCGGCGCCACGGCCAACGATCTTTTTTACCTGGCCGGCACGTACGAGCCCACCACCGGCCAACTGATTGGTGCCGACGGCACGGCGATCGTGTCCTAGCGTTCGTAGCGAGCGTGCCCAAAGCTGTTCGGCCAACCGCTTCCCGATGGGGCGGGGCGGGGCCAACGGGATATATCTCTGCTGGATCACGAGACGGAGGAAACTCACAGGAAGCTACAACTCGTTTTGGGAAGGTTGGAAAGGTCACTTACTGCTTTTCTTCTTAACAGGACCAAAAAAAAAAAAAAAAAACAATGGAGCCTCCAGGTGTCATTTTGGACTGTGCGCACGAGCTGATTGGTTGCAAGCCAAGATGATGTCATGTCACGCCTACAAATATTTTGCCCCTCTCAAGCCATACACATCAATACCTCTCTTGCATCTTTGTATTCGGATGCGAAGACACGTACAGGTAGTCGGATTGCTTTTTTTTTTTCTTCAAACGTGTGCTTGGATGAGTGATTGGCTTAAAGTGGCCTCGTGTGGATGTATAATAATGTAAATATTATACATAGATATTTGTATAATATTTCTTTGCAGCCGAGATGCTTTTATATCAGCGGCTTTGTGGATGGGGAGGAGGTTGAATTATGAATGCACTGAACAAAATCACAGATGAGGTCAAAATGTACGCCCGGCATGGTTGGCAGCCCCATTTAGGGGGTTAATCCATTTCCTGTCGGACTCTTACTGGAAAAGAAACCAAGTTTCTACTTTTCACTGATCCGGAAAGAATCCAGTCAGACGTAAATGTAAATATTTATCCGACGTCTAAAATATACCAAAGCACCCGCGTGTTTACACTTCCATCACATTACAAGATAATTTTATGAGAATGATTAAAAAAAGAACGAAAAAAAAAAGTTCAATCAAATCTGAATCCGGGACCCCTGCAATCAATCACCGAGGTATTTGAAGTAGAGTTCCTCTCGTCTCAGTGTTGCTATGACAGCCTCGGAGAGACGTCGCGGCGACATTGTCTGCACACTGCCCAGCTGATGCACTTGAGGTCTCTATGACAACCAGAATGGCATCACGTGACTGTGAAGGACAATCAGCGCCAATCAATGGGACAATGTTGAGAGACAAAACAAAAAAAAAAAGGATCAAATCGCAAATGATGCTTCTTGTCACTTTTATTCCTGCTTTGCCAAAAAAAATGTGTGCGTGCGTGTGTGCGCCGGTTTTCTTAGTTCACCGTGGTCTTACCGTTTATGCAAGCCTGTGATGACTGTTGTATAGGATGTACAGGGGGGAGAACACAAATGCCTTTTTCTTTTTAGGGCTTTGACTGACTTTTGACATGTGAAACTTTTGTAAGAAAAAAAAAAAAAAGATAAACACTGGATTTACTTCTGATCATCCCATTTCGACGGAAGCGACATTTTTTGTTTTGTTTATTTCCTCTCCCACTGGAACCCGCTTTGTATGGTTGAGATGGAAAAATATTATTTCTCATGGAGGTATTTCTTACATATTTCCATATGTACAAAAAGAAAAAAATATTTATCTTAATTTTATTGCCTTTTTGTGTTTCATTAAAAAAAAACAATTCTTCCAAAAAGAGAAAAAAGTTTTATTTCACTGCTTTTTTTTTTTTTTCCTTGAGCTCTGTGAATAGCGCCTTGTGTTCTTCAATGGCGATCATTTGTCAGCTGAGGGAAAACGGACTATGGGATAAAAGCGCAAAAGAATGAGAAGGAAGAATGGGGTGGGGGTGGGAGAGTCGTTTGAGAGAGGAACAAGCTATTTGAAACTGTAGCTGTAGTTGATTGATGGCGGAGGGGTGGAATTGCGAAATTGTATCTTGCCGGCAGGCTGTACAGGTGGGTCGGGTCTTCACAAGAATCAAAACGGAACACGACCATTAAAGGAACAAAAGGCGAGGGGATTAACTTTCACTGTGCATAGATTTCAAACTCACTTCAATCACAAGTAACCATTGACCTTTGCTCTAGGGCTCCACCTACAGGTTTGTAGTCTTACTTAAACTTCAAGTTGCATTTCAAAACTATAAAGTGAATAAAAAACATCCAGACTTTGAATCTTGAGACAGCAAAGAGGCGGAGCTATTGGATTTTGGACATAAAAAATATTTTGAGTTTTATATTCATTTTTGTGTGTGCAAGCAGGCCACTGGAAGGAACATTGAGATCATCTCTAGCCGCCCGTTTCTGGGACAAGGTGAGCCAATTTAAATGCATTTTATTTGAGACTTCCTGTAACATAATCACACCTTAATTTTTTTATGGCACTGTAACAGGAGTGACACATCTTATTGCGCCATGAATGTCTGGATGGAGGCTTTGACAGCATAGTCAAGGAAGTAACTCATGACTCACCATTTTTTTCTCTGAAAAAAACAAACATTGCTAATGAGACTTAGCGACAGATAAAAATCACCCCCACATTCACATGCCTTTGTCCATCGCCGTGTGTTTACTTTCCTTTTTGTCTGGCATGTTTTAGCCGTTTAGCTTGTGATTACAGAGATATGGAACACCGCATCCAGCCAACGTGACCGCACACACACACTGCGGGTCCTCCTCATTGGCTCCCCCAATCAACTGCCACCTTGAAAGCACACAAACGTTAAGTGCAGTCTGACTCCTTATCAGCAGGTTTTGCATTGAGCTTATCTAGCCTGACATTGTTAAGACTACTTTACCCAGAATGCTGCAGGAGATAGGGGCACAATGGGAGGCTGGCAAAGGTGGGGGGGCGAGTATGAGGGCGCCCTCCGGGGTTAATGAGGGAGGGCTTTTTATGCAGACGGAGCAAACATGCCGCAGGCTCATTTTGTGTCTGTGTGTTCAGTCAGGTATTCATAGATTCAAGATTTTTTTGTTTTATTCAGGCCGCACCCCTTAAAGTCACAAATAGAGTACAGTATTGACGTAGCAGTATACTTGTGTGTGGGGGACAAAAAAAAAAAAAAACTGAGCGAGAGGTGAAATAGTCACGTGCATGTGTGTGTGTCGAGTCTGGAGAAAGCTCTCCATTTAGATACAGGCCGAACCTGTCACCGAGGTAAATAAATGGTTGCCAGCTGCTCCGAGATGAGTGCATGTTAGCAGATAGTTTCAATGTGTGTGTGTGTGTGTGTGTGTGTGTGTGTTGAGGTACATTCAGGTCACTGAAAGTAAGTGTAAGAAGATCAGCTCTTTTCTCCGCATGGCCCCATCTATCGTTCATATGAGCCCGCGTGAGCTCGTCACTCGTATCCATCTTGTCCCGGCATGTGTGTGTTAGGTGACAAAAGTCAAGCTTTACCATCTGATCCGCATCTGTACCTCCAAATCTTCCATGCGGTGTATTTCTATCAACTAATGATGCAACGTGCGTATGCATAAACCTTTCCCTTCTTTGCCATACACAGCAGGGGGGGATTTAAATAGCATACGCCCGCCGTTGCAACGTGTAGCATATTAGCGCTGGGTGACTGTCTCGTTTCTCCCAACATGTGCTTTTATCATCACTTTACATTCTGTGCATTGTCTCAGACAATATTTTATACAAAAGGAAGGAGAGCAATAGCTACATAAATACACATCGAAAAATATTGCTAATAGCTAATTCCCGGTAACAGATGGAGCTAGGTGAGTTAATTATTTTGACAGAAAAGATGAAGCTAGTCGCTATATTTATCTACTCTAGCACCTCACGCTTACAAAAGCAAACATGCTGGAAAAATTCCATATTGCACATGGTGAATTATTGACTTTTCATACTTGAATGAGCTTTGCGTGGCTCAACTGAACAATCGTCACGAGAGAAAAACCGAAAGACCTTGTCTTGTGAAAGGAATCGTAATTAATGAGATTCTTCACGTTACCTGTTGACCTCCCCGCGTTTCAAAATGAGACTTTGAACATATTATGAGCCTTAGCGCCATTCAAACCATGTTGATGTCAAATTACGGTAACCATGGTGATAAATTTTCAGAAATGTAATTAGCAGTGGCGTTGACGGAGGCGCCTTTGTCACTTTTTCATGGTGTGAGGACACACAAAGAGCATTATGGGGTAAACACGAGCGCTTCGCTTCAAGGTCGTATACGCCGTGTCACGCTACCTGACGTCGTCGGATTAAGATTAATGCACATCGCGTGAGCCAACACGCCATGAATGCTTGTGCGAGGAACTCTTCACCTTTTGGGGGAGGAACAAAAATGTCGATTCAAATTGTGCTTCTCAATAAAGCAGTACAGTATTTCAACATGTAGCTCAAGTTATGATTGGGGAAAATGATACTCATCACAAATGAATGGATGCTTAAGAAAAACATTTTTACTACGGGTGTGTTTATGAGGGCCCGTCAATGTTCAAGCGAGGCGTTTATTGTTTTATTATAGGTAATAAATCAGCTCAGTCATGACACGGGAACAAATTTTCAATAAGGGCACGGTTCGAAAGAATCACTTTACATTGTTTGTAAGGACTTCTAATCGTTTACATTAACGTGTAAGGCTAAGTCGGTCTGTCGCCACTTTTCATACGTTCGCATATTTTGTAATTATAATTTGTACTATTAAGTGTAAGATTGAAGTCATGACATGAATGAAGAGCCGACATTTACAGTGTTATCAAAATGGGCGGCGGGGGAAAGTAGTCTGACTGAATGTGGGTTATTTAGCCTGTTATAAAACGCTTCAGTTTGTTTATTTTGTGGATTAATTTAGCAATTGTTTACATTTATTTGGTTATTTACAATAGAATTGAATGTATGATTAACTTTATGAATGACGTGGCCCATCTTAAAAAACAAAACTTTGCCAGCCCGGTTCCTCTGCAGGCATTGGCGATGCTAGAGGGGGGTGCTTGGGGGCACTCCCCCCCCCCCCCCCCCCCCCCCAAAAAGAAAAAAACCCTAGCTCCGGCAGTGCTTACAGGTGCACTGCCTCCGCATGATAATTTGAGGCCTGAGTGTGTATGTTTGCTCCTCACTCTTTCATCCCATCAAGTGTTCATCAGTCCTTCCCTCATCAATCACAACACACAGCGGATCACTCATCGACCGTGGGCCCCGCTTTCAAACGATAACATCTCTCCACCTCCAGACACGCTCGGACTGTAAAACGCGGACGTGTATGACGAGGAATGTGATCATAGCCACTTTCAAAGTCTTTCTGCTAACACAGCAGGCGGCACCTACACCCCCCCCCCCCCCGCCCCCCTCCCCATAACACCCTCACACAGCTTGCTGTTGGTCATCACGGTGCGTACAAATGTATACACAGGTACAGTTGCCATGGTGACGGATAGGCAGCCATGCCGAATGAGTGCACAGTCCCTCAGGACGTCGCCTTTGTCCATCTATCCATGGCTCTCTTTTAGCGATGACAAGACGTCTCCTCTCTGTCTGAAACCCCCCCCCCCCCTCCCTCACCCCCACCCTGCTCTTTCTTCCTCATCCTCTTCTTCCTCGCTTCATTATGGATAATACATGTGTTTCTCTAATTTTTCTTTGCGGGCCTACCAGTTTCACTTTCAACATTTGTTCTCTGACCCTTTCCCCTCAATTTAGCAAACGGCGTCGCTTGGTGGGGACTCGAATCCCAGTCGAGTTGGTTCATCGGGCGGACGCAATAAACTGCAGGTTGGTTGGAGGCATTTTGAGTGGCGGCTTCTTATTATGACGGAGAGGCTATTGAGGGGTTGCAGTCCAAAATTGGGAAATTTTTATTTTTTGCTGAAATGACGTAATATATCCTCATTTAGCCCTGTTTTTGCTGTATTTTATGACACCTACTGGAATATCCAGTGGGTGTATGTTGCACAAGTTTGCTACCAGACCTTCGCTCACTTTAGTTGCTCAAGCCTCTAAAAAACTAATTGCAAAGTTGCAGAATGTTTTTAAGTGGCCCCCACGGTAAAATGTTGCAGAATTTACCGATCGGGGTAAAATGTTAAAACAACATCCTCTGCTTTTAGCCTGCGTTGATGCCCTTCCACCCGGTGACTGATGACCCGCATCACATGACCTCTAATAAATAACGGTGCAACTCCACACCTCCCGTTTATTGTGTGTACGTTTACGTGTATGTGTGCGTCAGTGACCTCCTCCTCCCCCTCCCCTTCCGCATATCCCTCGGCATGTGAAACATTTTTACAAGCCTGGCGTTAAGCTGTTCATCAAACGGTATAGAAATAAATAAATAAATAAAAATACCCGGTATCATGCGCCCACATGCAAAGAAGCTCTGAGACGCAGAGCCTTCTCTTCTTCACCGGCCTTCTCTTTTTACACATCTTCCGCTCATCCATCTTTCTCACCATCATTCATCTTCTTTTCTATCGCTCCCTAAATATCCCCCTCTGCTCAGATACTCACTCGTCCGTGTTTGTTATGAAGTCGGCAACTGCTGACTGGCTGGGCCGCGATATGGCGCGACCTCAACTTGCCTTAGCCGTGGTAGTCGACTAGTTCAATCAAATTTGTGTTTTATGTTTTCACAGTATCTTAGGACTGAACGTCAAGACTCGAGGCTGTCTTAATGGCTTCATCTGGTGATTAGTGTTTGAGGTTAGATGGTATTTATGACATCGGACTCCGATGATCTTTTGATATTGAATATTGCGGAGATTTCACAGGTCTTGAAGTAAAGCTGTTTTGCAACCTTACCGTCAGGTTGTCTCGCTGATGAGTGACTGCGATGACCTCTTGAGTTTTTTTCCACCCTGAAAAGTGATGAGAGGGAACCTTAATGTCTCTCAAGAGAGACGTGCAAATAAAGAAGCGGCGCCGTCGGGGCAGGAAAAGATCGGACCATTCCAAGATCCCAAACGGAGCGGAGCTTCAAAATACATGCGATATAAACGGCTTTATTGATGGAGTCCAATAACCTAGCGAAGGCACGCAGAATGGCGACAATGCAGCTATGTGAACTCCAATCATGCCAAGCTGGATATAAATTAAGGTAAAAAAAAACACTTTCTATCAACTACTGTCAGAGACTCGTTAAACTGCAGTAATATCTTAGTTGTAAAAAAACTATCTGCATGTAATTCTCCACGTCCCCGCTTGTGCCCCCGGGCCATACTTTGTTCCACTCCAGGCCTGTAGGGGGTGCTATGTCTCACAAGTAGTTCTGATCTCACGGGTCACTACCTCACTTGGCCCGATGCAAGCGAACTGTAACGATGAGAGATGGGCTCAAACTCAACGGGTCCTCCTTGGCTTGTTAACTAAATAAACGACCCGACAAACGCTTATCAAATTTTAAGCTGCCAAATTTTATGCTTGACAGAGGAAATAACGAATCCCCTTGTAGCATGTTCTACTTTGCATATTTCCCAGTGGTCTCGAGAAGATTTCCAAGCTAATATAATCTGATTTGTGCACACTTTAGCGTTGACGTCCATCAGTGCCGTTGAGTCCGTGGTATATGTACAACATGTTGTGTATCACCGGGAGAGTGCGTTACCTGTGGAGGAAACACAAAAGGTGGGAGACAAAGGGAAAAGCTAAAAGGAAGAAAAGCATCACAGGGGCCTTGATGGAGCGGCAAACATCGATGGATGGGAGAGAGCCATCGAGAACTCCGCTGGGGCAAAGGAGAAGGCTCGAGCGTGAAGAGGGAAAAAGACTAAGTGAGATTATTTTGCAGAGGTCGAAGACAATGGGAGAAGGATAGGGTGAAAGCCACAAAGGGAAGAGGAGAAGGCCGCAAAGGAATCATTCTCTTAGATGTGTTGCACTCAGAAAGCTCTTCAGCTTCCCTTTGAGGATGGACATAAAGGATGGACTTCCATTTGTCCATTAATTAGTCAGTCTAATTGACACCTTCTTTGTACATACTTATGCATAGGAGCTGTGCAAGATAGCGGCGGCTCCAAAAAAAAAAACACTCGTTTGAAAAAGTGACGTCATTTTATTTATAAATAATCTCTGTTGTCGTTCATCCAAAAACAGGATATGACCTCTTTTACGTGAGTTCGACATTTTCATCCCATCATTCCATACGCTTTTGTTGTGCCTGTTTTGAATCTGCAACTGTAGTAGGCTCGTGTTGTGCGCAATGCAAGAGAAGCATTAGGGGCGTTCTTCAGTTGCCTTGATTGAATAATTATTCAAATCCTCGTAATCTTTTTTTTTTTAATTTCATCTCCCTTTAATATGCCAGTAATATGTGAGCGCATGAATGACTTGGTGAAGGGGTGGTCACGAAAACAGTGGGCGATGCACACTTTGTAATTGCGCCTCATTATCCTCTGCATTCCGCTCACGCCAGACAACCACATAGGACGAGTGCCACTCACGAGCAAGTCATCAACCAATCAGAGGGTGGCATTTGTCGTTCAAGGGGAGGGGGGGGGGGGGGTGATAATGATAACTGTAATCCCGGAGATCTCCCAGATAGCTCGTTTATTTCATTTAAAAGCCAAATTACAAAACCCGAATGCAACCGAGGCCGCGTGATTGAGTTGCCGTGTCGCGCCGTTATTAAGAAAGGACTCGGCGTGCAATTAATGCGGCATCACAGCGTTCGCACGCCCACACGCACACACAAACGAATATAAAAATCAGTGCAAGAATGCTTCTGCGTCTTGGAAAGAAGGTTTTTTTGCAGGTATAATACACAGATTAAGACATTTGCACCTAAGTAACTACATATGACCTATAGAATTGACTACGTTTTTTTGGGAAGACACCTTATATTTTATTTCAAGTAGTGACTTTTCTTCGGAGAGTTCGGTATCACCATGTCCCTATGTCATTAGCCGCTGAAGGGGGGCTGTAAAGCGCCACCCTGGAGGTTTGAAAAAATCCACTTGCGTAACCTGTTTTAAAAGAACGTTTACATTGTCTTGAGCTTATTGTCTTTAAGAAATGCAAATAAAATTGACACAAATAAGAGATCGTGTTTCTTTTGGTTATCAGATAAAATAGAAAACGATTGGTTCTATGATTTTCTTTTTGAAATAGTAACACTAAAATTGAAATACAGGTTGATTTGCAAATTCGCTGTCATTTCCAGGGTCAAACCCGAAGCAGTCATCATGAGTGGTCACCTGGTGGCGCTAGTGTGCAAAGCGCCGTTGGACAAGCAGGAGAAGAAGGTTGCCATGGATTGGCGGACGTGACTTCAGGCCATTAGGTAAATTGAAGACCGGTGTGCACAGAAGTAATTATTAAATACAGGTGAAGCAAAATGGCGTTTTCCCGCGTGGCCACTTGGCAGGTAGGTCTGCACACGAGCAAATGTTTGTCGTTTGCTGCCGTTTCTCACGATGCCTTTTCTCGTTTCAGGATTTTCACACTTGAGGAACGCGACAGAGTTTGAGCAAAGCACAGTAAAGTCACAGTTCACTTCCATTTGCTGCAGGTAGCACGGTGGGCTCTGTTTTTGTGCCATTATTTCGAATGTTTTTGTTTTTTTTAAATGCTGGCCAGCTCTTTTTTTTTTCTTTTTTCTCACGTGGTGTTTTTTACTGAAGGGTTGAATGCAAATGTTTGTCGGGCAAATTGTCCGCGTTTCTTGATTCTGTTGAATATTGAGAGGTGTTTTATTCAAGGTTTTCAAGCAAACTTTTGAATGTGCTTTTTGCCAAACGGATTGTTGCGAATTCTTAACAAAACCAAATATTCGTCCACTTTCGGTATTGGTCTACTCAAGGTTATGTGACAAACTCGTACCTAAAAAAAAAAAAACGTTTGCAAACATTTTTTTCCCTCGGGTTTCCTCCCGTACGGGACACGCGACCTCTTTGGACAGCCGATTTTGGACTGCAAACTTGGATAGTCTTTGGACTAGAGGTAGGTTGCGTTTGGATAAGAAAATGTACCGTCTTGTGCACTTGCGTCGCTCATATAAACTGCCGATGAATAATTTTGAGATTTGTTAGATGTTAATTGGGTTTATTCCGTCATAATGGCGCAGCTCCTGCTGCAGGTACGATGCTGCAAGTATACGGCGGATAAGAAAACGTTCCGGCTTGTGCACTTGCATTGCCGATGAGTAATTTTGAACACATTTTATTTGACAATAATGGCGTCGTTCGTGCTGCACATATGATGCTGCAGCTACATGCAACGCTCGCCTCCCGAAACTGCCTGTTAAATATGAACACAATTTCTGTTGACATTGGCTTTAACATTGGCTTTTTTATTTTGTAGCTGTAAAATAACTACTGCAGCTTTCTTATATAAAGCGAGAAGCAATATTTGAGGTTTCAGTGAGGACAGAGATAATGCACTTCAAAATGAGGTGAGTTCATCTATGGTTGTCACATTCTCATGGCAATTGAAGTTACCAACACACAATTAATGGTGATGCGTGATTTGTAGGCTGGAAGAGGAGCCGGATATGAGGAAAGGAGAAATTCTACACCCAGTCAAGAATCAAACAGCACGCAAAAGTTGACGCGTGTGGGGATCGTGTGACCAGGAGGGGGCAGTGTGGAGCTCTGGGACGCGCTTTGGTTATGGGTACACGCCGGAAAGGTTGCCTTGAAATGATGGCAGATGTTTGGGGGTCTGATGGTTGGACTTGCTTAAGAGGTGCGCTGTAGTTGTGGTTGAGGTTGTGGCTTGTCTGGATCCAGAGCAGCTTTGTCTTGTGCGAGGATAGCGGTTGAAAGCCGGCCGGTGCTTTGGGGGAGGACTTCAATTTTTGCACATGCGAAGCCCTTTGAGACTTGACTGTGATTTTGGGCAATAGAAATGCTCTTGACTTGACTCAACTCGTCTTGGTCCGTCACACCGATCAACACAACCAAATCCTTGTCGTGTTTCACCCCTTTTATGTTTCAGGTTTTGTTGAGGAACCAGCTTGGGTACCCAAGCCCCAATCTTGCTATAAGAGCAGCGTTGTCTTGTGCTAGGATTGCCATTGACGGTGCATTGTAACCTTTGGGGAGGACGTCACGTCGATGGACAAACAAAACTTTGACATGGAGCCGAATGTCCAATTTTGCGATATGACTTGTTGACTATTGTAACATTGTGTCTTTCTAACCTACCACTGTTGTACTTGCTTTCTTTGTTCTCCCCTCAGTGTAGGGCGACGTTGGAGTGAGCCGGTTCACGAGGTGCCGGAAACACAAACAAAACTTTGATGTGGACCCGAATGTCCAATTTTAGGAAATTACTTGTTGACTACTGTAACATTTTGTCTTTCTAACCTACCACTGTTGTACTTGCATTCTTTGTCCCCTCAGTGTAGGGCGACGTTGGAGTGAGCCGGTTCACGAGGTGCCGGAAACACAAACAAAACTTTGATGTGGACCCGAATGTCCAGTTTTAGGATGACTTGTTGACTATTGTAACATTTTGTGTCTTTCTAACCTACCACTGTTGTACTTGCTTTCTTTGTTCTCCCCTCAGTGTAGGGCGACGTTGGAGCGAGATGGTCCACGAGGTGCCGGAAACACAAACAAAACTTTGATGTGGACCCGAATGTCCAATTTTAGGACATGACTTGTTGACTATTGTAACATTTTCTTTTTCTAACCTACCACTGTCATACGTACTTGCATTCTTTGTTCTCCCCTCGGAGTAGGGCGGCGTTGGAGCGAGCTGTTCAGTGAGGAACCACCGGTCGAGAGTGCTCAAGACATAATGACGCAAGCAGCGCACAGCTCATTGCATGTTCTGACTTTTGCAGACTGGACGCAAAAGGGGGGACGCACGGCCCAACCCGGCGACTGTAACAAAGAGTAGCTAGCCGCTGGGATCAAGTAAGCAAGTGACCTACAACTTGGGGTGCGCTTTGAGTTTCTGACATTGTTTGTGTTTCTGCAGATGGCGACTGGGACATGACACGATCTGACAAGTGGACGCTTCGGGCTGGCCGGGTGGCATCACTGAAATATCCTGCAGCCAGGTTCTGAGGGAGACCCGCTTCCCTGGAGGCGTCGACCTGCGCAGCTTCAATGCGTGAAATAGTTTTTTTTTTTTCCTTTTAATTCACACCAGTGGTGTCCAAACGTCTAAGGGCCCCATACTGAAACAAATTCCCAATCGTTTGACACAAATTCATTAAACACTCTAATCAATTACGACATTTTGGTGTCTTGATGAACCTGACCTTGACACAGCAAAAATGAAGATAAACTACTACTGTATGTCTGAGTGAAATTTTGACCAGATGATTTGACTTGTAAACAGCATATTTTAATATTTGATGATGCCATTGATCAGTTGTATTTTGGCGCTCCCCTAGTGGCCCGTGTCCAATGGCCTTTTGTGGCAAATGGCCCCGAGGCTGCCGTTTGGACACCAATGGTGACGTGTATAGGGCTGCACGTGTATTGGAAAACTGCCATATGGTGGTCTGTTAGACATGTATTTTAAGTTAAAGTTAGGGTTAGTTAGTTAAAGTTAACATCTAACTGATCGCCTTCAGATCAAATAGTTAATTTCCATCCCAAGTATTTGCATGACTTTGGTCAATGCAATGGTCTGGCCCAATATTGTCATATCACTCATTTTCCAATATGTTGTGCAGCCTTGATTGAGTGCAAACGCGCAGCGGCGGCGCAAGCGAGACTTTTGTGCTTGTGTCTTGCAAGGTGGAAGAGAAGCTGCACAAAACGAAGAGCCGGCGGACGGAGGCCACAAGACCCGGGATTGGCGAGCGGGGCGCAAAGGACGAAATCACCCCAAGAAAAGTAGTCGCCATGTGATGAAGAGGAGCTTGATTCATGACTGGCCAAGACTGGCCAGAGGTGACATGGCAATCAAATGTACAAGCAGAGTGTACACACTTCTTTTTTTTTTTTTTAAATCGCATTTCCTTATGTCTGTCGCAGGGCTCGGTCGCGTGGCGTTGGAGGGACGGGAGCAGTTCCTCAAATGAAGATGAGTACCATCTGCCGGTCACCGAGTACGTCGACAGAAGTGAACCGCATGCAACTGAGTGCTGTCTTTTTTTTTTTTTTTTTTTTGCAGTTGTGCGACGCAGAGGAAGAGTCCAACGAACCTTCAGCAGACCTTTACCCGTGACGGGCGGGTGCAGATGCGGCGAGGGCGAAGCAGCCGGCATTTAGGGAGAGTATGACTGTTTTTCCCTTTCGCACTCGCTTTCCTTCCCTCCCTCCACTTTTTTACTGGGTGTGCACACTGTCTGCATGATGCCTCTTTCTTCTCAGTGCTGTCATTGTGCAATATTGTTTTAAAGTGTATTTTTGTTTTTTTTTAAATACATGGAGTGAACTGTAAAGTTTATACTGTAACTGTGTGTCTCTGTACCTGTATTAAATTGTGAACTGAATTCAAGTGGTCCGTTTTCAACATTGGCATGTAAAGTATTGTGCATATTTTGAGTTAAATGACAACATGCAAACTGTAATACTTTGAAACATTCTCTATAAGGCAATTGAAAAATTAGTCTCAAACAAATGAGTCCAAATAAGTAATATGAAACATGCAGTGTCAGGCATTTCGTTTCACAGTGGAAAGAAATGCTGTATGCTTTCAAAATTGTTGACAAAAGTAGCCTGACACCCATAAATGCAAATGACAAGCTGTTAAGTATCAAACCAGACTGCGTTGCGACCGATGAAACTAATCTTTGGCAAACCCTTGTGCAACCCTGCCATGAAATGGCCACTGAATTCAGAATCTTGCTTAATGTAGGTGCATTTCTTTTTGTACGAAAGAAGCCTTTATTTTCAAGTCCGAACCTTTTTTTTTTTGCGGTTGAATCGTCGTGGGTGATTTTGTGAATAAAGTTGACTTTGGTGTCTCGTTCCTGTGGATGGCCTTTGTAAATAAAGCCAACTTTGTGTCAGTCATTCATGATGCAGTTGATTCTGCATCTCTTGAAACTTAAACTTATTACACGTTTTGTTGCAGGTCTTCATTTGCAGTCTGACTACGAAGGCCTGTTGCTATACAGTGGAGACGGAACCTAAAGTGGAATTTTAAACATAACATGCAACTTCTAGGATGTTGGCCTTCAATACAAAGCACTTGTTGCATGTT
This sequence comes from Syngnathus scovelli, assembly GCF_024217435.2. Taxonomy (NCBI): domain Eukaryota; kingdom Metazoa; phylum Chordata; class Actinopteri; order Syngnathiformes; family Syngnathidae; genus Syngnathus; species Syngnathus scovelli. The sequence continues at coordinate 5,576,529 of NC_090867.1, forward strand.
GCTTAACAACACTGCCAACCTTGGTACCAGTACTGCATAATACCATCCAGTTCAACGTTAAGCCTGCACAAACGTGAGTGAAGGCCACACCGCAACCTGCTTAGGTGGTATGCAAGTGAGCCAGAGAGCTACTCATTACCGGCGTCTTTATTAAATTGTCAGGTTAGATGAATTCCAAGTGCTGCCATCTAGTGGCGACCAATTTGTCCCGTCTGACGCACCATTTAACTATGCGAAAATACTTCATTTTTAACTTTAAACATGGTTAAATATAATAGGTGCCCTAATTGGGCGGCTGGGTTAATGCGACCCAACATTCGTAGTTTGTTTTACCCAAAGCAATCTAACATACCACATAAATACTGCCGCTGTCTCTCCAATGTGCTTGTGTGTAAAACGTACAAAATAATTTGCATCATTTATACACCACATGCTAAAAATATGACGTCCATGCAGCTGGTCTTGTAATCCACAGCTTGGTAAAGTGCTTCCGGTTGAGCATGGCCGTCCGTACTCGACCCCGAGTCTGCGGTTTGACCTACCGCCCTGTCGCGCAACAAACCGCGCGGCCAGCAGTGATTTATTTATATATATATATATATATATATATATATATATATATATATATATATATATATATATATATATATATATATATATATATATACATATATACACACACATACATATATATATATATGCATACACATACACACACACACACATCCACCTATGGCTCTATATGTCCTCAGCGCTGTAACGTTTTGTGCCGTTACGTACACTATATGAAATAAATGACGGGATTCTTTTCACCTCATTTAATATGCATCAAGCATACGAGCTGGTGTTTTAGAACAGCCTAAACTAGTAGGTCACAAAAAAGATTAAAAAAAAAAAAAAAAACTTGCTAAAATTCTAATTATCTTTTTTCTGTTGAGAGAAGCGTCCAATGAAATGTGGTTAATACCATTGGGGGAGAGAGATTTGATTAGCGTTAGTACATGCATGGTCAGTGCAATTGTCGGTCAGTACAGCGTTTGCATAGGGCAGTGCATGGGTTAGTGCATTCATGGTTATCACACGGCAGAACATTTCGCGGCGGCGGGGAGTCGAACCCTGGGTCTCAGGTGTTCTAGCGCAGCGATCGAGCCACTCGCCCAGCGTGGCGAGCTCGGCGGTCACCCCGCTTTTTCTTCGAGTCATTCTTATCCGTTCAGTATTTCGTTCCGCGCGCGTTGGGTAAGTACAAAAGAGTGCAAACGGCCGGCAGCTGCCAGGTCGAAATAGCCGACTGGTCTATGACACGACCTCTTGCCCCGAAAGAACCTGGTTCGATCCCAGGCATGAGCACATACTTGACGGTGCTTTTGCAATTGGAACCTCGCCTACTATAAGTGTACGCATATGCAAATAAAATTGCATATGCAAGTATTTATGTGTAAACAGACAATGAGGCCCCGCCCCCCGAGTGGGCGGGGTAACCCACCGGACCACGCCTACTGGCCCGCCCCCGGGGCTGCAAGCCACGCCCCCGGGGCTGCAAGCCACGCCCCCGGGGCTGCAAGCCACGCCCCCGGGGCTGCAAGCCACGCCCCCTGCCCTAGCGTAATTAACTAGGGTAGGGGGCGGGGCGAAGCCCCGCCCCCTACCCTAGTAATTAACTAGGGTAGGGGGCGGGGCGAAGCCCCGCCCCCTACCCTAGTGTAATCAAAAATGAATAGAACTCTAGTAGTGTAGGGGGCGGGGCGAAGCCCCGCCCCCTACACTACTAGAGTTCTATTCATTTTTAATGTATATGAAAACATTAATACAATTATAAAAAATGTATTAACTTTTTATAGACATATTTATTATCATTTACATTAAAAATGAATAGAAATCTAGTAGTGTAGGGGGCGGGGCTTCGCCCCGCCCCCTACACTACTAGATTTCTATTCATTTTTGATTACACTAGGGTAGGGGGCGGGGCTTCGCCCCGCCCCCTACCCTAGTTAATTACACTAGGGTAGGGGGCGGGGCTTCGCCCCGCCCCCTACCCTGGTTTATTACACTAAGGTAGGGGGCGGGGCTTCGCCCCGCCCCTTCGCCCCGCCCCCTACCCTGGTGTAATTACGCTAGGGCAGGGGGCGTGGCTTGCAGCCCCGGGGGCGGGGCCAGTAGGCGTGGTCCGGTGGGTTGCCCCGCCCACTCGGGGGGCGGGGCCTCATTGTCTGTTTACACATAAATACTTGCATATGCAATTTTATTTGCATATGCGTACACTTATAGTAGGCGAGGTTCCAATTGCAAAAACACCGTCAAGTATGTGCTCATGCCTGGGATCGAACCAGGTTCTTTCGGGGCAAGAGGCCGTGTCATAGACCAGTCGGCTATTTCGACCTGGCAGTTGCCGGCCGTTTGCACTCTTTTGTACTTACCCAACGCGCGCGGAACGAAATACTGAACGGATAAGAATGACTCGAAGAAAAAGCGGGGTGACCGCCGAGCTCGCCACGCTGGGCGAGTGGCTCGATCGCTGCGCTAGAACACCTGAGACCCAGGGTTCGACTCCCCGCCGCCGCGAAATGTTCTGCCGTGTGATAACCATGAATGCACTAACCCATGCACTGCCCTATGCAAACGCTGTACTGACCGACAATTGCACTGACCATGCATGTACTAACGCTAATCAAATCTCTCTCCCCCAATGGTATTAACCACATTTCATTGGACGCTTCTCTCAACAGAAAAAAAGACAATTAACTTTTTAGAATTTTAGCAAGTTTTTTTTTTTTTTTAAAAATCTTTTTTGTGACCTACTAGTTTAGGCTGTTCTAAAACACCAGCTCGTATGCTTGATGCATATTAAATGAGGTGAAAACAATCCCGTCATTTATTTCATATAGTGTACGTACCGGCACAAAACGTTACCGTGCTGAGGACATATAGAGCCATAGGTGTGTGTGTGTGTATATATGTGTGTGTGTGTGTATATATATATATATATATATATATATATATATATATATATATATATATATATATAAATCACTGATTGCCGCGCGGTTTGGTGCGCGACAGGGCGGTAGGTCAAACCGCAGACTCGGGGTCGAGTACGGACGGCCATGCTCAACCGGAAGCACTTTACCAAGCTGTGGATTACAAGACCAGCTGCATGAACGTCATATTTTTAGCATGTGGTGTATAAATGATGCAAATTATTTTGTACGTTTTACACACAAGCACATTGGAGAGACAGCGGCAGTATTTATGTGGTATGTTAGATTGCTTTGGGTAAAACAAACTACGAATGTTGGGTCGCATTAACCCAGCCGCCCAATTAGGGCACCTATTATATTTAACCATGTTTAAAGTTAAAAATGAAGTATTTTCGCATAGTTAAATGGTGCGTCAGACGGGACAAATTGGTCGCCACTAGATGGCGGCACTTGGAATTCATCTAACCTGACAATTTAATAAAGACGCCGGTAATGAGTAGCTCTCTGGCTCACTTGCATACCACCTAAGCAGGTTGCGGTGTGGCCTTCACTCACGTTTGTGCAGGCTTAACGTTGAACTGGATGGTATTATGCAGTACTGGTACCAAGGTTGGCAGTGTTGTTAAGCAACATGCAACGAGTGCTTTGAATTGAAGGCCAACATTCTAGAAGTTGCACGTAATGTTTAAAATTTTACTTTAGCTTTGGTCTCCACTGTATAGCAACAGGCCTTCTTCGTAGTCAGACTGCAAATGAAGACAACACCTGCAACAAAACGTGTAATAAGTTTAAGTCTCAAGAGACGCAGAATCAACTGCATCATGAATGACTGACACAACAAAGTTGGCTTTATTTACAAAGGCCACCCACAGGAACAAGACACACCAGGCAACTTTATTCACAAAATCACCATGACGATTCAACCGCAAAAAAAAGGTTCGGACTCGAAAATAAAGGCTTTTCTCGTACAAAAAGAAATGCACCTACATTGAGCAAGCTTCTGAATTCAGTGGCCATTTCATGGCAGGGTTGCACCCGGGTTTGCCAAAGATGAATTTCATCGGTCGCAACGCAGTCTGGTTTGATACTTAACAGCTTGTCAATTGCATTTATGTGTCAGGCTACTTGGCTTTTGTCAACAATTTTGAAAGCATACAGCATTTCTTTACACTGTAAAAGGAAATGCCTGACACTGCATGTTTCATATTACTTATTTGGACTTATTTGTTTGAGACTAATTTTTCAATTGCCTTATAGAGAATGTTTCAAAGTATTACAGTTTGCATGTTGTCATTTAACTCAAAATATGCACAATACTTTACATGCCAATGTTGAAAACGGACCACTTGAATTCAGTTCACAATTTAATACAGGTACAGAGACACACAGTTACAGTATAAACTTTACAGTTCACTCCATGTATTTAAAAAAAAAAAAAAAAAACACTTTAAAACAATATTGCACAATGACAGCACTGAGAAGAAAGAGGCATCATGCAGACAGTGTGCACACCCAGTAAAAAAGTGGAGGGAGGGAAGGAAAGCGAGTGCGAAAGGGAAAAACAGTCATACTCTCCCTAAATGCCGGCTGCTTCGCCCTCGCCGCATCTGCACCCGCCCGTCACGGGTAAAGGTCTGCTGAAGGTTCGTTGGACTCTTCCTCTGCGTCGCACAACTGCAAAAAAAAAAAAAAAAAAAGACAGCACTCAGTTGCATGCGGTTCACTTCTGTCGACGTACTCGGTGACCGGCAGATGGTACTCATCTTCATTTGAGGAACTGCTCCCGTCCCTCCAACGCCACGCGACCGAGCCCTGCGACAGACATAAGGAAATGCGATTTAAAAAAAAAAAAAAGAAGTGTGTACACTCTGCTTGTACATTTGATTGCCATGTCACCTCTGGCCAGTCTTGGCCAGTCATGAATCAAGCTCCTCTTCATCACATGGCGACTACTTTTCTTGGGGTGATTTCGTCCTTTGAACCCCCGCTCGCCAATCCCGGGTCTTGTGGCCTCCGTCCGCCGGCTCTTCGTTTTGTGCAGCTTCTCTTCCACCTTGCAAGACACAAGCACAAAAGTCTCGCTTGCGCCGCCGCTGCGCGTTTGCACTCAATCAAGGCTGCACAACATATTGGAAAATGAGTGATATGACAATATTGGGCCAGACCATTGCATTGACCAAAGTCATGCAAATACTTGGGATGGAAATTAACTATTTGATCTGAAGGCGATCAGTTAGATGTTAACTTTAACTAACTAACCCTAACTTTAACTTAAAATACATGTCTAACAGACCACCATATGGCAGTTTTCCAATACACGTGCAGCCCTATACACGTCACCATTGGTGTCCAAACGGCAGCCTCGGGGCTATTTGCCACAAAAGGCCATTGGACACGGGCCACTAGGGGAGCGCCAAAATACAACTGATCAATGGCATCATCAAATATTAAAATATGCTGTTTACAAGTCAAATCATCTGTTCAAAATTTCACTCAGACATACAGTAGTAGTATATCTTCATTTTTGCTGTGTCAAGGTCAGGTTCATCAAGACACCAAAATGTCGTAATTGATTAGAGTGTTTAATGAATTTGTGTCAAACGATTGGGAATTTGTTTCAGTATGCGGCCTTAGACGTTTGGACACCACTGGTGTGAATTAAAAGAAAAAAAAACAACTATTTCACGCATTGAAGCTGCGCAGGTCGACGCCTCCAGGGAAGCGGGTCTCCCTCAGAACCTGGCTGCAGGATATTTCAGAGTGATGCCACCTAGCCAGCCCGAAGCGTCCACTTCTGTCAGATCGTGTCATGTCCCAGTCGCCATCTGCAGAAACACAAACAATGTCAGAAACTCAAAGCGCACCCCAAGTTGTAGGTCACTTGCTTACTTGATCCCAGCGGCTAGTTACTCTCTTGGTTACCGTCACCGAGTCGGGCCGTGCGTCCCCCTTGTGCAATCAGCCTGCAAAAAGCAGACCATGCAATGAGTTGTGCGCTGTTCGCATCATTATGTCTTGAGCACCCTCAACCGGTGGTTCCTCATGGACCGGCTCGCTCCAACGCCGCCCTACACAGAGGGGATAACAAAGAATGCAAGTACGACAGTGGTAGGTTAGAAAAAGACAAAATGTTACAATAGTCAACAAGTCATATCCTAAAATTGGACATTCAGGTCCACATCAAAGTTTTGTTTGTGTTTCCAGCAACTCGTGGACCATCTCCCTCCAACGTCGCCCTACACTGAGGGGATGAAGAAAGCAAGTACAACAGTGGTAGGTTAGAAAGACACAAAATGTTACAATAGTCAACAAGTCATCCTAAAATTGGACATTCGGGTCTGCATCAAAGTTTTGTTTGTGTTTCCGGCACTTCGTGAACCGGCTCACTCCAACGTCGCCCTACACTGAGGGGATAAAGAATGCAAGTACAACAGTGGTAGGTTAGAAAGACAAAATGTTACAGTAGTCAACAAGTCATCCTAAAATTGGACATTCGGGTCCGCATCAAAGTTTTGTTTGTGTTTCCGGCACCTCGTGAACCGGCTCACTCCGTCGCCCTACACTGAGGGGATAAAGAATGCAAGTACAACAGTGGTAGGTTAGAAAAAGACAAAATGTTACAATAGTCAACAAGTCGTATCCTAAAATTGGACATTCGGCTCCACATCAAAGTTTTGTTTGTGTTTCCAGCAACTCGTGGACCATCTCCCTCCAATGTCGCCCTACACTGAGGGGATGAAGAAAGCAAGTACAACAGTGGTAGGTTAGAAAGACACAAAATGTTACAATAGTCAACAAGTCATATCGCAAAATTGGACATTCGGCTCCATGTCAAAGTTTTGTTTGTGTCCATCGACGTGACTTCCTCCCCAAAGGTTACAATGCGCCGTCAATGGCAATCCTAGCACAAGACAAAGCTACTCTGGATCCAGACAAGCCACAACCTCAACCACAACTACAGCGCACCTCTCAAGCAAGTCCAACCATCAGAGCCTCAAACACCTGCCATCATTTCAAGGCAACCTTTCCTGCGTGCACCCATAACCAAAGCGCGTCCCAGAGCTCCACACTGCCCCCTCCTGGTCACACGATCCCCACACGTGTCAACTTTTGCGTGCTGTTTGATTCTTGACTGGGTGTAGAATTTGTCCTTTCCTCATATCCGGCTCCTCTTCCAGCCTACAAATCACGCATCACCATTAATTATGTGTTGGTAACTTCAATTGCCATGAATGTGACAACCACAAATGAACTCACCTCATTTTGAAGTGATTATCTCTATCCTCACTGAAACCTCGAGATCTTGCTGCTCACTTTTTATATAAGAAAGCTGCAGTAGTCATTTTATGGCTATATTTTAAAAAGAAAAAAGCCAATGTCAACAGATAGTGTACACATTGACGTAAGACAGACACAAATTAAACTGGCAGTTTCTGGGGGCGAGCGTTGCATGTAGCTGCAGCATCGTATTTACAACACGAACAACGCCATTATGCCCAAATAAAACTTGTTCAAAATTGTGCTAAAGACGGGACATTTGCTTATCTGCCATGTAGTTGCAGCATCGTAGTTGCTGCACGGACTGCGCCATTATCATCTAACAAATAGCTTAATTACTCATAGGCAGTTTATGCGACGCAAGTGCACAAGACGGGACATTTCCTTATCCAAACGCAACCTACCTCGAGTCCAAAGATGATCCAAGTTTGCAGTCCAAAATCAGCTGTCCAAAGAGGGCGCGTCCGGGCGGAAACCGGAATTAAATTGATTTGCAAGTGTTTTTTAGGTACGAGTTTGTCACATAACCTTGAGTAAACCAATACCGAAAGTGGACGAGTATTTGGTTTTGATAAGAATTCGCAACATTCTGTTTGGGAAAAAAAAAGCACATCCAGGAGTTTGTATGAAAACGTGGAATAAAACACCACTCAATATTCAACAGAACCAAGAGACGCGGACAATTTGTCAAACATTTGCATTCAACCCCCAGTAAAAAGCAAAAAAAGGAAAAAAAAAAGAGCTGGCCAGCATAAAAAAAAAAAATCGAAATAATGGCACAAAAAACAAAGAGCCCACTGTGCTACCTGCAGGAAATGAAAGTGAACTGTGACGTTACTGAGCTTTGCTTAAACGCTGTAGCGATCCTCAAGTGTGAAAATCCTGGAACAAGCAAAACGGCATCGTGAGAAAAGGCAGCAAACGACAAACGTTTGCTCGTGTGCAGACCTACCTGCCAAGTGGCCACGCGGGAGAACGCCATTTTTCTTCACCTGTATTTAATGACTACTTCCGCGCACACCGGTCTTCAATTTACCAAATGGCCTGACGTCACGTCCGCTAATCTATGGCAACCTTCTTCTCCTGCTTCTCCAACGGCGCTTCGCACACTAGCGCCACCTCGCTTTCGTCGTTTCATCTGCAAAGTTGTGAGTGTGAATATTTGACTTGAATTTAATCCCACTTGAAAAACAATTAAAGTGTACATTTGTGGTGATAGTAGGAGGCTATGTCCAAATTGAAAGGCTACGTCACATCTTTAGTGGCGTTCAACAGATGTTCCCATCTGATGACATTGAGAAGCGATCGTCTCATTACGCCAAAGCTTTGCACCTCCTAAACACTGCAACACAGGAACATACAATTTGAAAAATTATATCTTTTCAAATACAGTCATAAGCAATACACTTAATGATATTTATTTCTTTAATTCTTTTTTATTTAATTATACAATTAATAAAACAATTATTTTGAAATCAAAATATTTACAGTTGTTTTTCTTTATGGCACTTTCAATCTTCAATAAGAGAGAGGTCACTTTAAAAATGTTTACAATAAAAAAAGCCAAAACAAAACAAAATCCATCATATTCCACCCAACAATTCAAACTAACCATTAAGTCCTGCAGTATGAACCTAACCTAGGCAGAAGCTTGATGAGGGACACTTCTGATACACTGCCTTTTATCTTTGGCACAGATACACACACACACACATCACACACACAAACGAGTAAGATTGGGAATATCTTGATTAGGAGGCTTAGGTGGTCCTGGGGAAATACACTCATCTCTCGCTCCCCCCACCCTCGTCTCTCTGGCATGTTGTTATCTCCCGGGTCCAAATGTTTGGAGATATCTTCACACATACACACACCTGATGGCAAACAAGCTCAGTTGTCTCCCCTCCGCGCCTGTCCTTTCTTCTCACAGCCTTGACCGGACCCACGGCCTGTTTACAAAGAGTCGAGGCCCCGCCTGACATGCCGTTTAGTCTCATTTTAGTGAAAAAGCAGAACCGGGGTGGGGAGGGGTGGGGGTGTGTTCCAGGGTTGAGAAGATGCCTTCTACCTCAAATCCCTTTTCTAGAAAATTGGATTTCTTACCATTTGAGTAAGCACATTTGCATTTTGTACAGATAATGAACATTTTCTGCACTTGCTTCCTTCCTAGTCGCTGCTATATTTATTCACGGCACCTATGTGAGATAATTAAATTAATCTCTTTAAGTTCAATCAAAGGCATCAATGAGAAGCGCTGCGAGATGCACCGTCCTGCTGAGAAAAATGACAAGCAGCCTCATAATGACGGAGGGCATGTTTGCGCAATGATATACGGCCGGAGGAGGAGCCGAAGTCGGCTTTTTACAAGGCCGCAATGGGTGCAAAAAAGGGGAGCCGGGTTAAGGGGACTCGCTTTATTGACAATGTCGATTATAATTTCAAATTTTAAGTATCCAAAGCCCCAACCTGTGCTTTTGGAATGTCAATGCGCTTGCTCTTTGTGTGACGCCATTCCTCCTCCTCAGGTGGGGGAGGAGAGGAAGCACTACAATAGATTTCCATCGGCAAATGCGCTGAACAAAAGGCTTCTATGGCTCATATTTTTAATCAGTTTCACTTGTGACTAAATAGGAGCGTGGCTTTTGAAGCAGTTGAAGAAGATGAACCTCTCTAAACATTCATCAACGAAACACTAGTACGGGAAAGTTGTTTCAGCATTCATTCCGTATCATTGCATAATAGACTCTGGGTCTGAGATTGACACCAACAAGATTACAGGACAGATATGAACAATCTTGATCATTCTACTGAAATTCCAGCAGCGGACCAGTGCAAAGAAGATGACTGACACGAGTACACACACGCACACATTTGCAAGCGCACACACTGCAGCCTCTTTATCACTCTCATTCACACGCACGCCTCTGATCTGGTTGACTGGGTTCTGCTCAGCACGTAATGAGTGGACTATGTGCTTTTTATTATTCTTAGTCCCCTAATGTTGACTCATGCTCAGCTGCCTGGCGCACGAATGTGTGTGCTTTTGTGTGTGTCGACACGCTAACGAAATTCTTTTTCGTAGATTCACAATAACTGCTGATGAGGTGTGATCAGTGACTGTAACCAAAAACTATTGCGGACATGTATAAAAATGAGGTGGTGGTGATGTTCAATTTTTCAACCGACTGGCTGTTGACAGCCTGCGCTGCTTGTGCAAATACGCAAGCACACAACACACAGATAGTAAAGCTGAAATTTAAGTTACTGATCAAAACGTACCGTAAAGACACCTCATCTTCCATCATTGGCGTTGAGCTAAAAATTTTTTTAAAAAGTTAGTTCATCACACATTTTCACACAAAAACAATACCATGAATACAGACTCATGCACATACACACAATGAGCCAGGTATTGCTTAGTGTACGTGTTTAAGAACCGTGTGTTCCCAAGTAATTGAAAACAAGGCGGTATCATGTGGGAAAATGACAGCTTTGAAAGATTCCGTGAAGTCAAACATTACCACAATTAAGTATGTGAGCATTGGAGGATGTCTCTCTCTCTCTCTCCCTCTCTCTCTCTCTGTCTTTACAAAGACAGGAGCCAGCAAGGCTTTAACGCTACCGCACTGATGAATATTTACAACCTAATGCTATTTATTTATTCCAAACTGACTGTTCTTTTGCTTTTGTAGCATTTGTCTAGATCCCATACCATCCAGTGCTAAGATTTTTTTTGAACAGGGATGTGTAGACTTTTAATATCCACTCTACTCATGCATGCTATTATATTGCATTTTAGTATTGATTTCTATATTTGCTATATTTCCATAATTGCGACATGATGGCGGTGGCATTAAGAGATGGATTAAATCGGGTAAATCCCCATTGGAGGGGCCAGGTATAAAATGCACAGCCTGCAACTGGTGTGATGAATCAGTGACTCACGTAGCAAATATTGCAAGAGTGGACAAAAAATCTGTTTTTTTTTTGTCATCTTCCTGAAATCAGCCATCCAAGCATACCTGTGATAAATCGTCTAATTTGCATAGCCATGATGCGGCTGTTTAAGACGATGATTCTCAACCGCCTCCAGTTGACGTGGTGATGACCCACCTTTGATTTATCTAGCGGCCTGCACTCAGGTGCTGTTTTGTTAACAGGATTGAAGTCATTTCTAACTGTGTTTTATTACTGGACTAAGATGATCACGCACACACTTTTGGAGGCGCTAATTCAATCGGCTGACAGGTGAACATAGCAAAAAAGCATCCATTATGGACTACCAGCTAATTGCTAATGGTAGGTGGGGTGGTTGAAAGATGGTGGATGGGGACTTTATCTTTCTATCTAGCTAGCATTCTGGTATATCGTACAGGGCAGCATTTTATTCAGCATTCTTAGGGGAATTTGCGCCCCCTTGTGGAGACATAGGGTACTTTAAAGGATTTTGCTAATGAACAGTGGGGGGAGAGGTCATCAAGGTCAAGGAAATAGGAAACATATTTTTTAAGCTAGTTGTTGATGGAAAGTGATTAGAAATCTCATGGCCGCAAACGTGTTTTATCAGCTTTGCGTTATGATGAGACAAATCGGGAACAGCTGATTTTATTGAGGTAAATTCAACACTAGTAATAAGGAAAAACGCAGTGTCAAAAGTAAAGCAACTTTGTTTAAAAATGATGCTAGGTGTGCCAGGAAGTAGAGCATCGAGTTGCGGGGAGAAAAGGGGGCGGGGTCTCTCACAGGGCGCGATTCTAGCTAGCACCGCCACCGATTACAAGGACGTATGAAGCGTAAGTAATGACAATTAAATCGGACAAAATAAAGGTTCACATATCTTTGGCCTTTTCTTGCATCACAACTGTACAACTGGTTTGATTTGTCATTTTTTCAAGTTATTCCTAGAAATTACAAACATTTTGGGATGCTCTCCAGCCCCGAGACCAGAGCTAAACTGTAAGCCCACCAAACAAAGATGACATCTCAGGCTCTGGTGGCATCAAACTGGAGGTGACATTTAATAATTTCTCATCTCCCACTCGCGCTCCCTCCCCTCCTTCATCATTCGACTCTCCATTAGAATTAAAGATAAATCTTCTCCCATACACAAAAGAAATACAGAGGGAGAGGCAGGGCGGTGATGAATGAGCGTCATTCATGCAAAGACAAGATCTTTTCGGAATCCTGGCCCCCGCTTTGTTTATTTACTCCCTCCATGCAACCTCCGTTGAACCACATCAGCAACACCGTGATGCTGGATGAACGGCCGGAAATGCAGGCAAGACCGTCAGACAGATGAAGTTGCAGGGGGGGAATAAATAATATTGTTTGAATCCAGATGAAAAGAGGGGAGGATTTACAGTGAGGAGAGGAAAAAGGGAAACTTAGAAAGGACACAGAAGATGAAGCAGGCAGATTTGAGGACTCGGAATAATACAATATAATAATATACCGTCATTAAATTGTCATTATCCATTCATCCATTTTCTGTTGTCGTCATTACAACGTCCGTCCACCTCAGAGGGGCCAGTCCCAAAACGGAAATTTTGAAAAGAAAAGAATTAAAATGCAAATAAACACACACATAGGATAATATGTTAATATGTGTAAAGCTAGCTAGCTAGCAGCAACTTGCGTGTTCCTCGCATGTTGTGGGTATCAGCAACAAAATTTGCAGTTCATCGAACAAAGAGATGCTAATCATACAGTAACCAAGGAAATGAAATACGAAACACATGACTTCATTTTGCTCAGCAAAAAAAAAAAAAGCAATTTTTTTTTAAAAGATATAATCAGTTTACTTCTCTTCATCAAACTAAATATGAGTGATAAGCATCGGAATACTTATCATTCTCTTTACTTGTCACATCCTTTCAAGCACTCACCGCAGCACCAGAGAAATTCGACTCCCAACTTTCGAATTAGAGATAAAAACATACCTCTTGAATTGCTTGAAGGGAGCGCAACATCATGCGGAATACACGTGGGTTTCCTTGTATTGTTGCCATGTCTTCAACGTGACCTCACGGCCGACTGCGTGGACTCCATTTTCCCATCTAAAAGAAACACCAAGAGATCTCATTGGATCAGCTTTCTTCACCAGCATGTTGCATGTTGGATTTTGTGTTGGTTGTGAATGTGGATCTTGAATAGGCGCTGTGTTTGTGTTGACTGACGCGAGGTCACAAAAGGGGGCTTGGAAGTTTGATTAAATTCTTGGTTCATGTTTAACTCACAACTTGTGCTGCTGTATTAAGCACCTCAGTCGTGAGCTTTGGCTTAAAAACACTCATGCTGTCTTCATGTGAATGTTAGAAGAAAATATGTAGCTTTTTGATAAACAACTATTGAGTCCCTGTTTTTTTTTTTTTTTTTCCAATTTGGGATTGTCAATTTTATGAAAAAAATAAAAAAAAGAATGCATCAATGCCACATTATTAATGTCATCACACACCACAAACAATTTCAGGAGGAAAAAAAGTCTATTGAGACACAATGTTGTTTGTCTCACTTGTGAATTTCTCTCAGGTCGTCATACTCAGCACATTCTATGCGCTTGAATGAACAAAACATCATTTCAAGGACAAAAATAAATTTGGGAGTTGCTAAGGCTTGTATTGTTGTGTGCAAAACAGTGGCAAAAAAAAAAAAACAGCAATAGTCTCACAAGCTGGTGAGACTACTGTAGACGAATGTATATTTATATGCACACATATATGTACACACACACACACGGTGCTTTGAGAACCTATGGAGCCCGGGGCCTTGGGGGAATAATGGTTAGCAACCTGAAAAATGCCCTCATCACCAAGGCCTCTGACATTAATAAATGAAATAGTTGAGGCAAAGACATTAATCCACACTGATGCTTCTCTTTGTGTGCATGTGTGTGTGTGTATATTTATATATATGCTTGTGTGTTGAGTGTAATTCAGATTCTTCCTCATCCATCTCTACACTCTTTAGACAAGGTTCATATACCTTTTTCAAGGTCAAATTCAAGCACATTCCAGGATCCATTTGTTTTGAGTTTGCCGACACCTTGCAGCTGCGATACACGAAACATTTATGCATCAACCGTACACAATATTATACGGTTAAATCAAATAAAATCTGATGAGAGGGAGAAAAACACATTTCATGCATTGTTTTTCTTTATTTTGACATGCAAACAAGCTGCACCATTGTTGTAGAGGATGTAATTTTAAAAAATAAACCATGGTGGTAGTAATCTAGACCAGAGATGGGCAATTTCAGAGGCCTGAATTAGCTCTAACTAACATAACCTGTTTCACAGGCCCCAACAAGGCTAATTGTTTTTTACCAGAGACCAATTTTCCTCCTCTTTGTTATGACCATTTCGTCTCCTCTCCTCATCCTGTCATTGTCTGTACCTGTCCCCCCCGACCCCCCCACCCCTCTTCAAACAATGTATATTTGGGTCTGTCTATGGGGAGATGGGTCATTATTAATCTTGCCCCTAGCTTCAGGCAGCGTTGTGTGTGTGTGTGTGTCAGAGAGAGACAGAGACAGAGACAGTGTGTGTTTACGGTTCCCAAAGAGGTGAAGGAGAATGTTTTGCAAGCGCTCTCCATAAAAGCAGCATGCAGGGTTTCGGGTGTGTGAGCATTTTTGAGCAAAGCAAAGTGCATTTTACCATGATGGATAACGAGAGACCCCCATTCTTAATGCACACTCACACAAGGCAGACCCCCATGAGAAATGAAGGAGAGGCAAAGGATGGGGGGGGGGGGGTCGAGGGAGAGCCCCTCTTCCTCCTGAACTCATTAAACGTTGTCCTCTTCGCCCTCCCTCCTACACTCCCACAATAGCAAGCAGCGGCGTGCATCAATAACGCCGGTGACAGCACAAAGGGGGATGGGTCAAGACAAGCAGCCAGCAATCTCCCTGGCAACCAGCACTATGGCCGCCATCGGCGTGACGACAATCGCCCAGGACACATAAGAGGGGTCCCCTTCCTGCGGGACGCCACACGTCGAGAGCCGCCGCGCCCTGCTGACACCGGATCAGAAGCCAGATAAAATTCGCAAAGTGCATCGGTTGACTGACAGTCACCACCAAAAAAATAAAAATCACTGATTTAAGTTCCTATTTTTTATCTAACATTTGTGTTGACTTGAACTAACAAAATACAACTGTGTAAAATAAACTGAAGCAAAAAAAACAACAACAAACCTGAAAGAGTTGCTGTTTAAAACACATCTTCTGCTTTGTTACACGTATTTTAACAAGTAAGTCGGAATTTAAGACCCACATTTGATTAAAATAGCAATAATGTTTAAGGCCTTTAGGGGCAGTGTAGTTGTGAGAGCGAGCAAACAATAAATACAGAAGATAATTGAAACTGGTAAATCTTATAAGGTCAACCATTACAAGGCTTTAGTGCTTAATAGACTTAAATCGAGCTGACTAAATCAGGCGATTAATTTTCATATACTGTGCAGGGGAAAAAGGCTTTTGTCGTGTATTGCTGGTGCCCTCATGTGAGTAACAATATTCCGATGACGCACGATTTCCTCGGACGTTTAAAGAGCGAATGGTCAAGGTTCTACATATGTACTTTGGTTTCACGGTGCGTTTTGTTATTTTAATTGCCAGGTCATTGGAATCATCTTAAGTCTTTGTTGCTGTTTTGATGCATGATGGATGGATGGATGGATGGATGGATGGATGGATGGATGGATGGACGGACGGACGGACGGACGGATGGATGGATGGACGGATGGATGCTGCATGGACGGATGATAGGTAGACGGTTGAAGGAATGAACGAGTGATGGATGGTTGATTCATTTCAAGAGCGAATGGATGCCAGAATGGATGGATGCTGTAGCTATAAAGACTAATTGGATTAAGTTCTCCTGCCTGTTCATCTTTCCTAATATAATGACCTCATTAAAGGTTAGCCGTGTCACGACGTGTGTGTGTCACATATACGTGATGTCACAAGGACATAAATCATGCACTAAAACGGTGCGCATCCTCAGGTAAGGTGAACAGAGACGAACACGAAATGCCGGGACGCGTTGACTCAGTGTTAAATATCACGCGGTAGTCGTGTATTTCGTACTTTGTCGCCGTTAAAGAGGCTCGCTGTGACATGTTGATAAATGTGAAGCGAGACCACGGCGCCGAGACGAGGAAGCGCAAGCGAGCCCACGGAGCTCGCGAGAGGGATATTTCCCTTCCTCGCGGAGGGAAAACAAGCCGGGGAGGGGCTCTACGGGGAGGGAAGGCCAATCGTGTGGTGAGGTGGGCTTCCAGTTTGGAGTCTAGGCCAATGAACGGTGGGATGAGGGGTCCCCACCCCACGTGGGCTCTGATTTGCCAAAGGACAATATCAGGCTTTGGACCAATAAGAGCCGACTAAGGTGTTAATCTTTGTGCCGATTGGCTGCGTGTGTGTCCCGGTCTCCCTCACTCATCACGTTTAGCCCGTTGATATTAACTCCTTCCTGTCTGTCACCTAGGAAGGAACCGCTCTGCCCATAAAACACAACCCTGCACTGTAATAGCCAAATGTGAATTAATGAATGATCCAGGGGCGGTTTGTTTTTAGAAAGGCAATGTATCAGTTCATCCGGACTGTTCCAAAGCCTCGCTTGGGACAGATTTAAAAGAAAGGAACACCAGGAGCTGCTTTTTAAACCTTTCCCTAATCATAATGAAATTAGCATGCAAGAGAAGCGGTGATATTAAAAGCACATGAGAAATGCAAGCATTGCATGCGGCGCAGAATAAACCATAACAGTCAATTCACACATAACTTTGTGGGTCAAAAAAAAAAAAAAAAAAACACGCGCTCCTGTTGTGCAAATGCGACAGCCTTGTTTTAATTGCATTGATGTTCCAGGTTTGATTCGCTTCTGTAAGACCCCCCCCATCCCCATCCCACTTGCCCCTACCCCCATTAAAAAGCCAAGCATTAAAAGCAGCCATTTAAAAGGGCTTCTTCATTCATTCTTCTCAGGGCTGTGCAGTCGCACAGGCACCAACAGTAACGAAACAAGCATCAATCTTCTTTCCCGTTTTTTTCCACCTCCAAAAGATGTACAGTAAAGTATAGCGACCCCCCCCCCCCCCCCCACACACACACTTATACAACTGCCTGCTGGAATACAAGGCTCATACCGCCACTCAGCGGTGGCTGTAGGTACTACAACCTGCAAGAACGCACAAACGGCACCATAGATGCAAAGTCCAAGGTTGACAGGAAGAATAGATCACAAGGAGATGGTTCCAATGCAATAGATAGGACCAAGGTGGGGCGCAACATTCCAGCGGGAAACGTCACATCCTTCTGTCCCAAAAACGGATTGATGGATGGATTGAGAGAAAGGGGGAGTGAAAAAGAAGAACCAAAAACAAATAAGCAGCTGATCTGTTTGCAATTTGGAAAAGGAGTGTCGGGAGCTTACGTGTGGGTGTGTACACATGGGACCGGAGGGGGGGCTGTGGAAGTATAACGGGACGCTGCAGGGTGCGAGCCAGCCTCCCGCAGTCCCAAGTAATGGCAGAATAGAAGTTAATAGGGGAGGAAAAAAAGGCCTGTAGGCTGTTAACTCCAAAACGGTCATTTTTGAATGCTCCCTCCCGGTCACTCCCACTTCTCTCTCTTCCCGTGCAATTTCATGCCATCATTCCACCGTTCACCTTTCAGATTTTCTCCCCTCGCCATCTCCTTGCCTTGCCCTCTCTTCTTTCTTCCTGGTCCCGCTCATCTACCTCTTTTTTCCCCTACTCTCCTCCCCCTCCCTGCTCTGTGTCTCCTTGGAGGAGGTGTAATGATAGCTATTTGAGTGTCATCAGAGGGCCGATGTAATGGCCTATAAAGCACCATCACACGGTTGCCACGGTGAACCTGGCACGGCCACCTCGCACAATAAAGAGGAAAGGGGAGAAAAAAAAAACATCTGGCAGGCTATCGACAGGCGTCCGCGTGTCGACAGCGGCGGGCTCGCCGGCACATCAGCAGACGATGACGCGGGCCCCCGAGGGCCGCACGGTCTGAATTAATGGCGCGTGAGATAGAACACACATGAGGGGGAATTACAGTGGAAGTGATAATAGTAACAGTAATGAAAATAATGGCGCTGATGACAATAACGCTGTATGACTTTGTTTTTTCTGTGCAGTGTTTTTGTTACCTCAACCGCAAACATCACAAGTGTGGATGTCATGACAAGGGAGGATTCAATGCATTCAAATCTGTTTTCCTAATTAATTGCGGTTGCCATGCAGCCTAGTGGTTAGCACGCCTGGCTCGCTGTTCTGATGTTTTGGGTTCGAATCTTGGAGCGGTGTTTACTGACTTCACATAGGCGTTTCTATGGTGCGTGCAAATGCGCCTCGCCAAATGTGAGGCATCGGCGGTAGATTAGCCACGTTGAGATGATTGGGTTGAGGATTAAAAGGTTTTGGGAAGAGACACGTTTGTTTACCCGACGAAGAAGTCTAACAATCGGCTGATTGGAGAAGCTGATTACACGCACTGACACACAAGCACGCGCATAGGGTGGGAGTGGGGGGGGGTACACAAAAGTCTGCTACTTGGTCCTATTAGAGCTGATCCAGGGAGTGTGCAATCAGAGAAGGTGTGTAACTAAAGCCTCTGTGTTAGAGGGTAAGGGGAGCCGGAGAAGAGCAGGCACAAGGAGTGCTCTGGTTACTATCAGCCTGTGCCTTGTCTTCATGTGCCAGAGAGTAAAGAACAGAGCAAAAGTTGCGAAAAAGAGCAGAGGAGTCAAAGCATAGCGAGATGGGAAAGGTGACAAAGGCAGGCATCCTTTTGTGATGGACACCTTATGATCGGAGAAAAAGGAGTGCTTGGATGGGTGAGGATGTTCTTCCACTTTGGTCACACTTAAAGAACCTGGTAGACCAAGCTCAAGTTCAGAAAATGAGCAGAAGACGACTAGCAAATGAAGCTTCGGGGTGAAGCAGTCAAAAAAGCTGGACGGGTTCAACAGGCGAGAGGGGGAGGCGGCACGGTGAAGATGAGGAGATAAGCGGTCGAGAGCAAAATGAGCCCACGCGGCACAAGAGACCGACGACAGGCTCTCCGCCGAGGAGCTTGACTCAAGCCTTCGCCGCGACTAACCTGATTAGGCAAGTGGAGGCTGGGAGGGAAGGTGGAAAACCAAGGCAGGAATTACAACAGGTCATTTGGTGAAAGAAGACTCTTAAATCTGGGAGCCGGAATTAGAGCTGAAGAAACAGCGGCGAGGAAGCCACAAAACCACAGTAAGTAAATTAGGAGGCTGCGGCTGGAAAACTATCGCAAAAGCCATGGGTGGGGGTCGGAATTTGGCGGTCTCTGGAGTGCTTTCGACGCTGTACCTTAATGAATTGATTTCCTGTCTTAGCCATGTTTGCATTTCATCACTCCCCATGACATCACCTCTATTCGTTTTTCCCCCCCCCCGGCCCCTGTTGATTTAGCAGAGTGCTACAAAGAAAGGAATAAATCTAAATTAAATGCTAATTCTCCCACAACAGCATGAGTCATTGGTAATTTTGTCAGATGGAGGAAATCTACCTTGTCAGCGCTGCAATTAACTGTAACAACTTCCATTAATTTATAAAATGGAATTTTAGTTTTCTCTCCCACTATGGATTGAAAGAATTATTTGAAGTTAGACAAGTGCGGCAAACAAAGGGCAAAAAAAATTGGAACAAGCGGCATGAACGCTGCCTGTTTTTAAGGCCATAAATTTTAAGCGTTCAACTTTGTGGAAACAGTTTGGAGAAAGTTTATATAATCTATCTTGTGTTTTTGATTGTAGGTCGAGATGCCGTCCAATGGGAATCATGCTTTGACGCTTCAGTTTGGTCTGATCAACCACGAAGGCTGCTACCTCACAGCTGAGAGATTTGGCTTTAAGGTTGGGCGAAAAAAATCCAATTAATTGCTGAATTAATGAATTAAATACGAATAATAATTAAAAGTTCAATCGATCCCGACATGGCTAAAGGCAATCGAATTGGACTATCCTGAAAAGATGACAGGTGCCGTTAACACTTTGCTATCCTTGTCTGTCAGCTCAATGCTTCAGCTCCAAGCATGAAGAAGAAGCAGATCTGGATTCTGGAGCAGGAGTCTCAGGACACCCGGGTGGTGTACCTGCGTAGCCACCTCGGACGCTACCTGGCCTCCGACAAGGACGGCAAGGTGAGCTGCGAGGTGGAGGACCGCCACTCGGAATGCCGTTTCCTCATCGCGGCCCAGTCGGACGGTCGCTGGGCTCTTCAATCCGAACAGCACCTCCGCTTCTTCGGCGGCTCCAGGGACTACCTGTCCTGCTTCGCTCAAGGCGTCACAGACGCCGAGCTGTGGGTGCTGCACCTGGCTCTCCACCCGCAGGCCAACTTGTTGTCAGTGGCCCGCAAGCGCTACGCCCATCTCTCGGAGGAGGACGGCGAGATCTCGGTGGATATGAACATTCCCTGGGGGGTAGCCGCAATCCTGACCCTCGTCTACCAGAGCGGTAAGTACTGCCTGAAGACCTGCGACGGCCGCTTCCTCAGCAATGATGGGAAGCTGGTGAAGCAAAGTGGCAGGACCACTACGTACACTCTAGAGCTCAAGTGTGGAAAGTTGGCTTTCAAAGACTGTGAGGGGAAGTATTTGTCTCCCATGGGCCCTAGCGGCACCTTGAGGTCCGGCCGCTGTTCCAAACCGGGCAAAGACGAACTATTTGACCTGGAGGAGAGCCAACCGCAAGTGGTTCTGACGGCAGCCAATGGGAAACACGTCTCCATGAGGCAAGGTAGGTAAAGCACCCCTTACATACAAAGCTTCTTAGTGGAGACGTATCACTTGGACATGAAAAGGTGAAGTTGCCAATCGTGAATGTGTGTGAGGTCACCGTAATACTAGAATGAATGAAACTCCGACAGATCCGACGTCTAATTGTGTTGTTCCGAGGTGTGAAAGCACAGCATTGTTTTCCGAGTCCTTTACTACATAATCAATCATAGAAATGTACTTTATTTTTTTAGAAGACGGAAAAAAAAAAGTCTGGCTTTCCCTGTAGTGGCGTTGCTGGCTAATGCTGTTAACGCGCTTTTTTTTATTTTATTTTTTTCCTGCTGGGCCTTGTGAAACAGCTGCTTGTAACCTATATTGCGCGTGGCAGAATTGTGTTGATATTGCATTATGTATTTATGCTTTGGTCTTGTCACAGGGCAGTTGAAGTGGGTTATTTGATCAGCGCGAGGGCGGACATGGCAGCGCAGCGCAGCGTTGATGGATTACAGCTGCTCCGCATCAGCTTCAAAGTCCATTCTCGTCCGAAACAAGGCCGCGTTTCTTTCATGCGTGTGCAAAAACTCAAGATTGCGATTGCGGGGCTCATTTTACACCCAAGTAGAAGTGCGCTACAAGTGCTCGCTAAGTGTTTGGTTGCTGAGGGTTGAAAGGCACGCGCTGGTCTGATTGGGGATGGATTAGCATACTGTCAGCATGCTGAGCCACTGGCTGCAGATTCTTGTCTGCGGGCTCGTGTTACTCCATCCCGGTTTGGTGAAACCCAATCTGGCCCCCGTTCATTGTTAGCGAAGTGGGGTGGGGATGGGGGGCTGCCGACAGAAACCAAATGACCGTGAGCGCGTTAAGATTGATTGGCTGAAGGGAAGGACTGGAAACGGCGAGAGGGTCCGCCGCAGCTCTCTCTGCACATTCGGTGTAAATTTCCATCCTTGCATCATGCCTACAGTAGGTTTTCCTCGCACAAACAAAAGCTTCATCTTTCACAATCACACAGGCCCGCACACACTAACATAATGTCCCGCTGTGGCGAGTGGGTGGGGGGTGAAGTGTGTTGAATTATTAATGAAGTTAGTCCCCTGTTCCTGGAAGGTAAAGAGAGCGTCTGCTTTCAGAAACACAAGCTCCCACCCCCCCTGGTCAAAAGCTTCTTGAGTCACCTAATCTAACCTAACCCACTGACCGCTGACTCCCTAACAATGCGGCGGAAAATGCTCATGAAGGGGTCAGCAGCAAAAAAAAATTAACAAAAGGATATCAGATCAGCAGTAGGCAACGCATTTACACGAGTACTGAAATATAAATATTTATTAATATTCTATTTTATTTACCTTCATCTATGAATGTCCATCCAACCATATCAAATGTGGCCCTTGAGCGCAAGTTCCCCCCCACACACACACACTGCATTGCAAATAAATATTTGCCCATAGCGTTATTCATTTAACAATACAGTCAAGTGGAACACAGTCCATACCATGTAGGAAATAACGCAAATGGAAATACAGTTACGACTTCAACCGATGCCAGCATGAAAACTCCTGCACTGGATATAAATCCTAATGCGGTGTACCTCTGCTGCTCGACGAGATGATAAAAGGAGACGGAGGTGAAAGGGAAAGCGGGCAAGGGAGTAGACGACATGGTGTTTGGGGATTCTTAAGAACCGCAGTCAGTCACCGGACCTCACTTTGCGCGCCTTCTTCTTACTAATGGACTCAGCGAGTCCAGTAATCAAAGAGGCTTTTGATGTTATTAAGATGAGAGATGCTGAAGATAATGACAATAAAGTCTTTCATTATTTATTCATTTTGGCTTTTTACGCTTATCGTGTTGCCTGAGCAAAAGATTATTTTTCCATCCAAACCTCTCAAACGCTCACACGGACCCAAGGAAGAAAGTGGAACTGAAAGGAGCAACATGAAAAGCAAGCCTAAATGCAGAAGAGCAGGATAGCAGATTGGGGGAAAGAAGAAATAAAGAGAGGTAGGAGGGAGGGGGGGGGGGGGGATAGTGGCATCAGCTTGCCATTAATAATAGATGGCAGAGCTGATGGATTAGTTGGGCCTGCTCCACTTTCAGACTGCAGGTAGGACAAGACCGTTCTGGGGCGGCGTCCCAAAACGGAGGAGCATGCTAAGATTCTATCCGAGGGCCCGATTGTAAACAAGGAAAGTGAACTTACGTACCTGAAAGCCGATCGCCGCTGCGACGGCGAGGCCTTCTTCTTCTTGTGTATGCTTCAGCAAACCTTGCGATGGCCATCAGCACAGCTTTTGATATTTTTCAGATTGGTTCCTCAGATTTCAGCGTATCCAATCTCTTTCCTTCTCAGTCCTCCCGTCCATAGACGGCATACCGGCTGAGGTCCAGCTGAGCCCTGACGGAGGATCATTTCTGGGTTGAATTAGTGTGAAATGGACACATGGAATAGGTAGACAAAGCATGACATTGACTCAGGATGGAGGAGACTATATGAAAGTAACCCCCCCACCCCCAGTCTACCTGGCATGGCCGCCACTCTGCTTCAGACATACGTACCTCATATCAATGATGAGTCACGCCTTCACACGAACTCCCCCACTGACGCCTGATTTATCACGAGTTAATAAGATGGGCATTATCGTGTCCAGGTAGCTCAGAGAGCGGGCGTGACATCTTTGTCGCGTGTCGTCACACTCTCACTTGTCTCTCTTCCACATATAATTGAAATCAAAATACACCTAGGGGGAGAGAAAATAAATAAAAATCAGAAAATAAATGCAATCTGCTGAAATAATAAGGGAGAAGTGATAGTATGGCATATTAGATTCATCTCCATTTGCATCCATATTGTCTTTATAGATTGCGTGATGGTGGCGAGAAAATACAGCAGTGTTCTTTACCTTTACTGAGCCAAGGCACATGGTGGTTTTCTTCACTCAAAACTATTTTAGTTTAAAAATGTCCAAGGTCAACATTTGTCAAATAGCAACCTTTTTTTTTTTTTTTTGACTCAAATCAAATCTCACCTCTGAATACATTTATACATAATATAAGCTTTCAGGCTTTGGAAAAGCCCTTCTTTCCTTTCCTAAATTAGCTTATTAACATAAATGCACTTTCATTTTTGTTCTGCCTACATTTGATCATCGCTTTCTTGAGAGTTGAGTGGCGTTGCCAATTATCTGCACATCCTGCTAAGTGTGGACCTATAAATCCAGTGCTCTTCCTGTTTTTTTTTTTGCTTGATTCTTTTATTGAGGAGATTGAAGGGCTAGACGGGCAGCACTCGAAAGCTGATTATATCCGAAACCCAGCTGTGAAAGAGGGCAGATAGGCAGGCCCCAAAGGTGGGGCAAAGGTGGGGGTTGGGCTGAGGGACGGGGTGGGGGGGTCAGGGGTGAGGAGCTACAGAGATTATTAGAGAAGGATGACCAGAAAGAAGAGAGAGATAAGCGGACCGTTGTTAAGAGCTTAGTAATATTCATGGGGGATATTGCGCAATGCATCTAATTAAAACCTGCATAATCTGTCTGTCTCGTGGTCATGTGACATTTTTCTCTGCTCTGATCACTAAACGGGTATGGAACTTTGCTTTTTCTTTCCCAGGCGTAAGCCTCGCCGCCAACCAGGAAGACGAGACGGATACGGAGACGTTTCAGATGGAGATGGACAAGGAGAGCAACAAGTGTACTTTTCGAACTAGCCGTGGTAACTACTGGGCCCTGGTGGACCATGGAGGCATCCAGAGTACAGCCACACAAGTGTGAGTGGTGCGCTCATTCTTGGATGTCTATCAGTGGGCTACTTTCAACTTCAATACTAAACAGCCAATGGAAAAAAAAATATTTCTTATTTTATGCAGCTCAGCTAACACCATGTTTGCAATGGAATGGATTGGTCACAAGATAGCATTAAAAGCAAACAATGGTAAATATATCTGCACCAAGAAGAATGGACAGTTGCTAGCTGTCAGTGATTCTATAGGTGAGAGTTTAAATTCCCTATAAAATCTTATCTCAGATTTATTTCTTTGAGTAAAGTCGGTGTTTTTGTTTTTGTCAGGGGAGGACGAACAGCTGAGTTTGAAACTAACCAACCGGCCCACGTTGATCCTCCGAGGTGAGAATGGTTTCATCTGCCACCACAAGAACTCCAACACTTTGGATGCGAGCAGATCTGTTTACGACGTCTTCAGTCTGCAATTCAGCAACGGGGCCTACCATATTAAAGGTCAGCACGCCAAATTGGGCTGAAATGAAATGGTTGTCAATCATTCTGTGCTGTAATGGATTGTTTTTACCCTGCAGGTGCGACCGGTCGCTTCTGGTACGTCAACAGTAGCGGGCTGGTGTGCTCGGACGGTGAAGTGCCCGAAGATTTCAGCGTGGAACTCCCGGAGCGCGGCCGCCTCGCCATTCGCAGCAGGAGCGGCCACTATCTGCGCGGCGACCAGGGAGGCACGCTGAAAGCAGACGGACTCAGCTTGAACAGCTCGGCTTTGTGGGAGTATTAATAAAAAGGGGGGGAGAAAACGTACCTGTGACCTCGCTGTTGGTTCTGTTGTCATGGAGACGGCAGTGCCTAGAAATTGAAGTTTGAGGTAGAAGATGGAGGATGGATGGAGGCCCTTATGATTTATTCCAATTAGTAGGTTTTCAAATGCCTCACATCATGATGGAACCTTTAGCATATTTTTTAGAGCAAGCAGTCTATTTCCCCCCTCGCTGTTTCTTCAAGGAAAGTGTAATGACACCTCCCGCTCGTGGGGGGTCATTTGAGAAAGACACAGGGACTGTCAAGGGAAAATGGAGGTCACCTTTTAGACAGAGTCCTCATTAGTGTGGTACAAGTGGCCCACGGAGTTTATTAGCACATGAGATCAGGTTTCGAGAAAGAGTAGATTCTACTGGACTGTAATTAACACTCATTCCCACTACATTAAATAATCACAGCTTTTTTTTTTCTTCCCTTGGTGGGAATGTAGACAAAGTAGTGATGGATATTTGACTAGAAATTGTGGTGAAATTATAGCACGTTCCTACAGTTCACTTGTACCTGTTGGAATTTAATCAATTCAAACCAGTGTTATGATTACCAATGACAAAGTGTTACGTAGCCTGTGCAATGATCATTTCCTATGCTTGGTTTTACCTTTTGCAATGAAGACAATACTGCACATTTTTTTCTTTTTCTAATTTATGATCAAAGCTTTTTGTGTGTTGTCTCAATCTCTTCGTTTATTTATTTACTACAAACATGTTTTTGCTGACTTTGCCTGGATAAACACATTTGACAGTAATATGCTGCCCCCTAAAGGAATATTGATGTATGAGTCACCAATACTCCTTTTAAGCGATCATTGTTTAAGTGTGGTCCCTTTTTTTTTTTTTTAATATATATTTTATTTTATTTTAATTGTGTCTCATTTGTTAAAACGGTATCTTGTGATATTTTTAGCAGGATTTATTTATGGAAGTTCTTTCACAGTTATCAGAAGACACATTTTATTCCTGTCAAATGATTCATATGTCCAATTACAATATATGTAGACAGTATACTTGGGCAGTTGTTAAATAACAAGCAGAGAATTTTCATTTTCTCTGAGTGCTTCATACACACTAAGAAGACATGACGTCACCTTGCTCGTGGACATGCCTTCACCAAAGTTGCAGGAGACTCGACTTTGTCGGAGCTGCTGCAACATTTTCTGACAATCAGATAGACAAAAACAGATCTTGTATTTATGTGTAAAACGTTTAGTGATGAATGTTACGGTAAAACATTTAGTAACTATGATTACAAACAATTTGAGAAGAGAATTTTTGCAGTTTTGGTTATGAACAATCCATTGCAAGTCTTACCTCAGCGCACTGTAGGGCCTCTCTCATACGTAAATTCCGTATTCTGATTGTGGAAGGAGGCCTTTCAGGCACCTTCTGCAACAAATTCTGTATCAAAGGCAAAAGAGATGTTGATTCTGAAAGGCAGCAAAATATACTCAGAATATTTTTTTTTTTGGGCCACTCATTAGATTTCTACTTCCTGCATTCGGTCCAAAATGCAGAAGAGCATTTGTAACCTGTATTCTCTGCAAGACTGCATGATGCATTCCACACACAGCTCCCAATGAGCAGCTCTTGACCTGAAGCTCCACGATAACCAGGGACTCCTTCTCCAACGCACCGTCCTCTGCTAGGTCAACCTGGACGAGAAAGCCAAAGCCCATCAGGCATGCAACTTGCATTTTTTAAGGCTAAAAGAATAATTCGGAATACAAATCAGATAAAATGCCTTTTGCAATATTAAAGAAACAAAATGTGCATGACCTCTTTAGCCGTCAGCTTTATTGTGTGCCCGTTTGGTGCTCGAGCGTGGACAACAGAGCTGTTGATGGCCATCTTGTCTCCTTGCATCTTCACGCCTCCGTGGCCTTCACAGAGAAGCCAGTCGAGCAGCGTGACACACACGTTTGAAGGCATCTCTTTCGATCTCCCCTCTGAAGGTTTCAACACGTCCCTTAGTAACTGCGACGACACCTTAATCGTCATAGAATGCTGATGCTTCCCGGCATTCCATTCTTCGCCACGGCGTGATTTTAAAAGTGCCCAGAAGGGGTCCGTCGTGGTGACGTCGTATAGTCGAGATGCAACGTTTCTCTTTGACGGACCGACCACCCTCAGAGCGTGCAAGCAATCCACCACCAGCGTGTTCAACGGTAAACTGACAAGACCGTCATCTGGAAGCGCCGTCGCTGCTTCCTCTTCAAGGAGGTCTAAGAGGGAGAAAGTGAGGGAGAAGGAAACGCTACAAGGTAACAACGAGTCCTCTGCAGTCGCCAGTGGCAGGGAAATCTCCAGTTTCTCGCCTGGTTGAACATTCTGAAGAGGGAATGAATAATGTGTAGAAGAGCTTTGCTCATTGGTGGAATTGCACAGAGAAGATGTGGTGATGTTTAATGTCCATCCTTGCTCCAGAATATGACAACTTCCATTTTCCAGGATGCATTTCAAATTCAAAGAGTCTTTTTGAAGCAAAGTGATCCAGCTGGTAGTGGCGTGACATTGGATTGGAAGCGTCCCATTGTCTGCTCCAGCTTTCAATAAGAAGCTGATGTTGAGCACATGATTCAGCTTCTTCAGGGTTTGGTTTCTGGATTTGATTGATGCTTTCAGCACTGATGCTCTAAAAGGAAAAATAAGTTAACTGAATTTTTAATGACACATTTGATTTTTTTTTTTTTCCAGCATGTTAAAATTTGGCTCAATGCCACAGTAGCAATGTGGAAAATCCATACCTTCTAGAAACATTTCCAATAGCTGACAGGACATCTTTGATGCTGCGGCCAACATGTGACGAGGGAAGATGGGATGAGCCGCCATCTTGCAATCTGACAGGCAAACTAATATTTCGGAGCTGCCCCCTACAGGACAGTCCTAGCAGCTGAACTTGACCTGGTACAGAAATATTTGACATAAATGCACTTTTGAGTCACAACATCAGAACTGAATTTATTTTTACCTTTGGTTCTTCGTGATTCCATGTCAAAATTCCATGACTCACTGAGTTTTCTTACCTTCAGCGTTCCTTGCATGTCCAGTCAAGGCTACGACCTTACACACATTTAAACTGATGACATTCGGAAAGGCGGCAGCTCCTTTTTGCAATCCTGCTTCTTCAGTGAAATCGAGTGACAGATCCAGACCCAGCAAGTCTGAACCAGTGCTGTAGTAAAGCCAGCAACTATCAAGGCAGGCACACACTACAGGTCCAGGAACACACACCTCGGTAAAAGCAGTTCTGACGCCTCCTCCTTCCCGTCCTGCTTGTTTGGATGTGACAAGCACAAATTTGCCTTGTTCACCCAGTGCCACCAAAGAGCCTACCGGTTCTGGCCGGGTCCCGGTAGGTGAACCGACAAACACCACAGGCTGCTCGAGGCTGTGGAGGACTCTGAGCTGTGATCCTGGAACACGATGAGCGGCAAAACACAGACGGCCGTCCGGCAGACCGCAGAAAACAACCGGTGATTTGGCTAGGGAAGCGTCAATCCCGAATAGGAGTTTGAAGAAGACCGGCTCGAGTGAGACGTGACCTCTTGGTAAGCTCGATGAGGATGGTGAATCTGCAGAGTGGACACAAATCAGCACTGGCCTCCTTTCGTCGGACTCATCTGAGTCTGATATCAATGGTACTTTAAATGAACCAAGTGTTTCATAGCCACTGAATTTTGACACTTCAGCTATTTTGTAGCGTGTCAACAGCCAGGATGTTTTTGTCAGCTTGAGGTTCAGCAGCACAGAGTTGATCACGAGTAGGGCTAATACTCCATCTTCTCTGATAACAAGTTGCTTGGAGGATACATTAACACGAGGCACGGTAGAGGATGCTTCCAAGCTTTGAACCCTGAGGTGAACAGAAATCACTTGCATTAGGGCAGTATTTCCCAAACATTATTCCCTTTTCCACGCTACTATAATTACATCCATGACGTTTTATGAATACTGTCTTTCTGATACAGTGAGCACCCTTCTGCTTGTAAAGATGATTATCAATAAATAGCAGTTGTAGTAGTGTGCAGGCCAGTGATATATGAAATAAAGTTCCCACCTGGAGGGTAAAGATGACAAACAGATCCCATAAACTCCATTGCAGCAGGCCACATAGAGGGTCTGCTTGTCTTCATTCAATACCAGGTCTCTCACAGGGCCAGGAAAGATGAAGACCACCTGGAGGAATTGAATTATTAGCGGGGCTGGGTGATTGCATTGATTGATCCGATTCAATTTCCATGGGTCATTTTTAACAGTGATATAAAAAGTTATCACTGCTTGCCCCCCAAAACTGTGGCATTATGGTGGAATATAATGTCCCCTAAAATTTGAGAAATTATGAAAACACATCCTAAACTTGCCTTCAATTGTCTGTCTTGGTAGTTGTATACGTAAACCTCGTCGCCTCCAGTGCTAATGAATACATGGGACCCCACTCTCAGGGTGCTTGACGCTGAAGAAAAGCCAAACTCTGTCAGCGTGTCAACTGCACATCTGCCTTGCATCACCATAACTCAAGAAAATTAAACGTGGGTGAAATTCACAATTAATACATTTAGAAAATTTGACGTCGCTTATGTCCAAAAATGGATGCTGGTTATTGACACCGGATGAAAAACACGGAAAATTTCGCGCGTCGAATTCTGACCAATAGCAGTTGAGAACATTCTTTCTCTGGTGTTTAATGGCACTTGGTAAATAGCAGTTTGTCTCATTACTGCCACTGACTGGATAGTCGTTAACATTACGAAGGTAGTTTACACTAATTTTGATACGGCCTAATAATACTACAATTTTGCTTGTTGCAAAAGCTCAGAGTGTATATAAACATTGCCATTTCCCTCTGGAATTTGACCTGATACCAAACAACGGAACTCAGTTCTATTTATGGAGCACTTTAAGAACAACAGGAAATATGTCTGTTGTCAGTAAAGGTAATAATGAAAATTAATCCCAAATAATGTCAAAATACGTTTTTCCCTCAAACTATTACATATAATGTTGCATAAAATGCTTTGGTTCAACTCGAAGCAGATTGACCACTAGGTGGCAATAATCATAATGCGCGTCTGTTTTTACACCTTGAAGAAAAAGAAAGCATCATCCAATCAAAACGCATACTTTTAAAGGCGACTGGAATTTGAAAACCGTAGTGGCGAAAAATATATTCACACACAAAAAAATCACAGATCTACGTAAAATGGAGCCGTTTCACGACGATATCTTTAAAATGTACATTTACGAGAATAGGCTGCAGACATTTGAGGGGTGGCCATTCGACAAAGACTGCGCTTGCACGCCGGAAAACGTGAGTATTTGTTGTTGAGCCCTGTGCTAACCACGTAGCCGTTGAATAGCAACAAGTTCAAAACAAAAATGTAATCAAATGTGTTGATCATGCGTTTCCACAGATGGCAAAGGCTGGTTTCATACATACGCCTTCGGATAACAGCCCAGATGTCGCCATGTGTTTCTTTTGCCTTAAAGAGTTGGAAGGCTGGGAGCCCGATGATGACCCAGAGTAAGACCTCAGCAGTTTTTTGGTACTTTGCTCTTACACAGCAAAATACTTGAGCCATGCAAGTTTGCAATCCAAGTGTTTAAAAGCAGCAACATGTACAAAACACATCACAATATACAAACACTTTGTCTAAAAGTACCTTCAATGTTTAAGATTGCTTCTTCAACTGCTTAATTGTGTCTCCATTTGACAGGAAGGAGCACAAATCCCATTCTCCTTCATGTCACTTCATTGCCCTGAAGAAGAACGTGGAAGATCTGACCGTGGAAGAGATTTTAAAGCTGCAATTGGAGAAGCACACTTTTGAAGTTGTATGTTACAACTTCTCTCTAAATGAGATTTTATAAATATATGATTGTTAACATCTGTGTATCTAATGCCATGTTTTCTTCCACTTGCAGAAAAAATCCTGTAACCAGGCCATCCAAAAGTTTAAGGAGACAGCCAGTGAGAAAAGAGCAGAAATAATCAAGTCAGTTCAGAGTGAAGATTAGCTAATGGAATACACTGGTGTCTCATTTCTGTATCTATTTGGGCTTTTGTGTCACTTTGTGTGTTCATTCATTCAACCTATTTTTATTGCTTCACCTCTGTTTATGCTGACACTCTTTTACTATAAAATCTGTTTTTTCCCCCCCACGATGTGTTTTTAGTGCTTCACCTCTGTTTATGGTGACACTCTTTTACTACAAAATCTGTTCTTTTTTTTATATAAACAGATTGTTTTGTTCAGACATGTCTATGTGTAAATATATAAGTGTAAATGGAATGAACGCTTCAATTAGATTACCGATGTCTTGTAAAGTTAACAGCCCAGTTTCAAAAGGATTGCGTAAGGACATATTGCGCCCCCTTGTGGAGTCACTTGGCAGAACAGGCCATTTCAAAGCTCACCCACTTGAGATGAACCATGACCCTAACCTGCCTCAGCATCAGAAGCATTAAGCACACAGTTGGGGACAGATAATTACTTCAAAAATAATTTAACAGAAGAAAGCATGCATGCAAGAGATTTACCCTATTTTGTTGTCCTCCCAACCAGTGCAACATTTCCAAACACAATGCAGGGTTGCAACGGAGTATGTCATACTGCTAATTCTCAATAAGAAGTGACACACATTTGTTGCACACATTTCATAAAGTCTGTCGCTCACATTCTTTTTCCCATCCGCGCCAAACCCAATCAAAGGCTTTGTGTGTTTGTCTGTGCTTGAGAAAACATGCAAATAAACGAGCAGATAAAGATAAATCCTGTTTCCATGTGCTCTCACTTCTTTACTTGGCTTGCTCGCATGAAACAATTCGCCGGGCCTTAAAATAGACATGTTTGTGTCTGTCACATTCATGCGCAACGTCAAAGAGAACTTTGAACGGGAACTTTAACACACAAACACAACACACTCACAGACAACTGGATTCCTGCTGCTGGATCCTTTCATAAAGATACATTATTGCCATATCCTATGATGTTCCCATGGCAACCTTAAGATCCTGTGCAGACAAAAAGAGGAGGGGGAGGAGGTGTGAGGATGTGGTGAGGCTCTGCCTCATTACAGATACAGAAAACACAACCTGACAAAATTCAACCTTATGGATCTAATAAATACATATATATTATACACAGTAAAATAGTATGTGCAATGCACTGAAGCTTGAACTTAAAAAAAAAAAACTACACCTGAGTCACATCCATTATGACACAGAAAATATATTTATTTGAGTGTTTACTAAAAAAAAAAAAAAAAAAACTTCTGTAACACAGTGAACCCCCACATATTTGTGGTTTCGGCTTTGGCAATCGCATCCTTTTGCGATTTTTAAGAAATTGATATTTGAATACAAAATGTGGGGGAACATGTAGACCGATAATATAACAATGCTCACAGGCCTATAGAGTATTCTTTATCCTTTGTTAAGAGTGACTGTGCATCAATTATGCCTGAATTATACTGCCCTCAAGTGGCCAGACGTGGCAGCACAATACCCAAGAATTGAAGCAAAAATGTGAAGAATTGAATGCTTTATATTGTATTTAATTATTTAACTGCAATTAGTTATTTGTGAAATAGCGGGAGTTCACTGTATTCAGCTATTTGTTTCCATGACAAAAAAAAAAGTGCACTCAAATCCTAAAGCACAAAACGAATGCACATTTATAAGGCAATTTGATCCCTACATGTTAATGGTGGCTATGCACTGGAATATATTACTTTTTAGAATTACAAAACAAGAAAATAAATACAAAAATGTCACTGAATTTGTTACAGATTGGATTGTGCTGCTCATACAACAGCTTTTACAATCATACTCGTCCCAGTTTTTGTAAACGGGGTGAGAGAGGTTATCTGGTTCCTTCATAAGATGGTTACGCCCTTATTTAAATCCATCTTTGGAAAATTCCCCTGCATGTGCGCTCCTTCAGGACGACACTCACTCCCTCTGAGCAAACAGATGGACGGATGTATCGGAAGTGTTGTGCCAAGCCTCCCATGAGGACACAAAAAGGAAAAAAAATAAAAAGAGTCTGCATCTTCGGCCTCCAAATGGCCAAGAGTTCCCGTGTGTAAAGTACGTCAGCCGGGTAAGCAAACCTTCCCGGCAAACAGCAGGCCCACGATGGTGAAAAATATGGACAGAACGAAGAGGACATAGGAGGAACCCACCCCGGTGTTGTTGGGCAGCTTGTACGGCTGTCCTCCAACCTCACTGACGTAGAAGCCGATTGGGAAAATGAGGGCGGCCATACAGAAGAGGACAACTGAGGTAAGACAAGGAGGAGAGCGTGAGAATTGTCAGACGTGAGGGATTGGCACTTGCTGTAGGGAAATATTGGAGGAACTATGAGCACTGTTTAAGGCCAGAGACCTTTCCAGTAAGATTTTTTTTTTTCCTATTCTAACGCCATGTTCCACAAGTAGCTCAAAAGGTCATATGAATTAAAAAGTTGCCAGATTTACAAAGACAAATAAAGCAACAATACAAAATAAATTGACGTTGTCTTTCACTGGCAATTGAGGATGGAGGAATCGGCGAGACACCTACGTCCTGTGAAGGCGATCCAGCGTGCATATCGGATGACCTCACGACGCCAGTGGGACATGACCAGCAGACAACAAGTGACAGTCAGCGAGAGGATGCCCAGGATAATGAAGAAAAGGGTTGTGACCCACTCTGGGGGCATGTGAGGGGGAATGCACGTCCGATCTCGGCCGTGAATGGTCTGGCACTGTCGGACCAGACCAACAGTCAGAGAGCCTGGATGGGGAAAAACAAGTGTTACCATTGATAACTTATTAATCATTTGATAACATTGAGTTTACTTTTTCTCTTTGTACTTCTGTGTACATTGAGCACCTTTAGCCAAAATAAATGAGTCACATGGCTTGAATCCTCCAGGTGGAAGATCTCACCCTCCCGAGAGACCTCATTAAAAGTCACACATTGTCCTTCATAACACTTCCCGCCTTAATTATATGCGGATAATTAAGCCAACAAAAAGGATGGTGATCATATTTATAGTGTAAGACATGATACACATTTTTCTAGAGATGTTCAAGACCATATTTTTCAGACCGATGAGTATTCACTGAGTATTCACGGATACTGCTAGTACTTTTAATATTAAAAACTTGTAAACTGAGGCACTTGTAAATTAAGCTACCAATGTACCTTTAATTTGTACAGGGCTTTGGCGCCAACTTGTGGCATTAGTGCGTTTTGGAAAAAGCATAAAACAGCAACTAGGTGAATAAATAGCCTCAGTTATCCGCAACTAGGCGGCGCTATACTTGGTCAACTTGGGTGGGTATGCACTCTAGAGAATTATTTAAAACTCAGTTTTCCATAAGAGGACTCCTTTAAACTGCCATGACGTGGGAAGTAGTAAAAGTTTTGCAAGATGATTTCTTACCGGCTGACTCTCCGGTGATGATCCAGTCCGGATTCGCGATGCTGGCGATGGCGAAGACTTCTGCAGCGAGGAAGAGACATCCTGATATGACAGTCAGTTTATCCATGTCCGTGGACACACACAGGTGGTGCTGGTGGTCCGGTCTTTGTGGCTCGATCCCACCTCAAGTGTCCACAGCTAGATGTGAATCACGCTCATGGCGTTGAATCGCACAGTGTGAAAGTGCTCCATCCAAAACAACCGTTTTTATTCCTCCAGATGATTTTGCCATGCAGCCCTCGGAGGAGGGATTCATCGCCTGGTTTCACGTACCGTCATCCCGGCAACTTTCCCACGAATATTCCTCAGCAAGACGCCTGGATTAGTCACACAAAGTGGATGCGTTAGCCGCTACAATTATTCTGCAATCATACCAAATCAATGCAGTCGACTTTCCTGCAGCCCACCGTAACACTCTCCCCTTGTTATAGAATTGTCAAAAACAAAATATTAGTATTACGTTCACTTCTTTGTCGCTATTACTATTTTTTAAATTAAATTAAATACGTTCAAGGTAGGCGACGTAGTGTTTTTTTTTTTTACGAAGAGGACGCGTTCAAGCTGCAAAAAACAAACTCAAATCCAGCAAGCTCGCTTCTGTCAACGGGAAATCTCGCGATATCATACGGGAGGATGTGCCCCGCGGCTACTTCAGGTACCCCCAAATCTCGTTTGATATGAAACGAGTAAATAAAATAAGAGAAAATTTACACTAAAAAAAAAAACAGTGAGCATTGACTGTCAATTCCTATTAATGGGGAAAAAATGAACAAATATTATATAAAATTATATAAACTATATAAAATATATCAAACACAGAACGCAAGGTATTAAAGGACAGACTTTGAAAAGTACTAAAGTATTTTTTTCAAATTAACCATGTTAATAATTTGACACAATGAGAGGTTGAAAGAAGAAACAATAGCCTGAAAATCTGACTTCTGCTTGTAATCAAGTATTTCTTACTTGCCACGTTTGATGCGAGGTTGAACATGGAGGGTGTATCCAAAGACGTAGATGAAATACATACATCTGAATTATTCAAAAAGTCTGTGGTTTTTAGTTTTCAATCACATTGCATTTGTGTATTTCAAATACCCTGTTGATGAAAAAACAAAGCAATACATACTCAGTTTCATCAGTTATTTGGCTTTTGTAATACTTTTTTTTAATTATGTAGAGACCTTATGAACAGCATCATGACAAACCACAACTGTGTCAGGCAGATAGAATTTATCCATTATTTTTTACATGAGCTATACATTAAACTGCATGAGGGCAAATGAGAAATGATGTTGCGATGACCCCAAAACAAATCTTAACATATATAAAGACCCAGAGGACACCTCTCAGACCAACAGTGCAGGAATGGCGCATTTCTGTTACAGTGGAGGACACAAATTCCAAAGTGAAACGGCAAGCCGAGGAGGTGGTGGAAGCAAGCGCTGGTTTTAAATTTCGTCAACGAAGGGTGTTTTGATAAGGTTCCCGCTGGAAGACATGGTCTTTTTGCCAGACACAAACTTTTTTGCAGCCTGGGAATAAATGCAAAAATTAGGATCATTAAAATGTGCGTCAGTCACAGAGGAAATTTACTGACGGAATAAGAAATTCAGCCACATATACACTCATTCGGTACACTTTTAGCATTTAAGCATTCTATATTTTGTACAAATTATTTTAAAACATTCTATAAATATACTAGATACAACAAATTACTACTACTGCATCTTGATGTGATGCGCGACTACCTCAACCAAACTAGAAAAGTGTGACTAAAGATAAAAATACAAATTATCATACATCTGATTTATCGGAGCACAAATAAAGAAGCAAACAAGGGTCTTACGTTGGCCACATCCGTTAAAGAGACGTTGTCGATGTTTTTGGCTAGTTCTTCCGGGGATTGGTAGGAGCCACTAGCCAGTGCCTGAGTGCCCATGGCCTCAAGCAAACCTTCTGAAGTCTCCCGAGTCATCAGCAAGTGAGACTTGAGGGAAATCCTCCATAAAAAAAACAAAAACAAAAAAACAAGGGTTGCTCAACAACAGTTTCAAGCATACAAGGCGATTGAAAACTCTTGTTTTTCACCCTTCAAATATTTGTAAATCATCTATGAGTATTATCACCTTGTACACTTGTTGGGTTGTTATAAAGGGAAACAATTGCGCGAGTTGAAAGCTTCCAATTGCAAAGTTTCTTACTTGGCCCGAGTGAGGTCAGCAGCTGTGACTCCGCCCTCAGCGACAGCTTTCACCTCAGCAAGAGCGGCCTTGACGACCTGCAGCGCACGCAAAAATATAACAATATTTCTCATACTTGGGGACGTGCTGCTGGAGATTGTACGGATCGCGGCGATGACTTTACTTACATCGCCGGTGGATCCTGCTTGGGAAATGGTGTAGACTCCAAACAGCCCAGAGTCAGAGTAGCTGGCGTTGAAAGCACTCACCTGTCAAGATAAAAAAAATAACAATAAACGAAAATTGGATATTGGATATAAAATTGGGGGCGGCGGATGTGCAATTTCACTCCAAGGCCGTTCTGTGCCCATCAGGCAAATGCTCACATCAAAGGGGTCAGCAGTTGCCTTGGCAACCCCCTGCACTAGTTTGCTAGTTGCATCAGACCCCCTCTTGATCCGTGGACCAGCTCCCAGCACGTGCTGCAGAACGCTGAAGGCCACAGCCTCACTGGTGCCTGAAGCTGCTGCCTCGCTCACAACGGCAGAGTGGACCAGGCTGCTGGTGCTCGGCAGCCGGACCTCACCTGGAGAGCATACAGAAATACGAGAAAAATAAAATAAGACTAGTTGGAGGACTTATTCTGACATCATGAATATAATATGACTTGCGTTCCACATAAGTATGATTAGTATGGTAAAATTGGAGCCTGTCAAGATTGTTCAACGTCTCCCGTACCTCCACGATAGCGGGCTTGGCCAGCTGATGTTCCGCCGCCACCGCGGATGTTAAGGAACTGCTCTCCTACTTGCTTCAGAACGGTATGATCCACACCTGTAGACACCATTGAAGCTCTTTTTGTTTTAATTCATTTCTAATTCCAAGTGTACTAAAATGTTACATGAACTACGATACGTCCTTACCAAGTCCAACAAGTGCCATTCTTGCACTTGTAAAATGATCCTGGACAAACTGGTGAAGCTGAAAACAAAAGAGAGCAACAATCAAGTTGAGAGCTGGGCTTGACACTATCAGGAAGTTGAATAGAGGGACATTACTCACATGCTCAGACTGGATTTTTCCCACCATGTAGTCAGGACAGTAAAGGGAGTTGGACAGAGCGTTCTTGTAGGCGGCTTCATGGAGACTTTCAACCACAGCTGGGACAAAACAATGGACAGCAAGCTCAATATTATAATTTGCATGTGTGTAATGTGAGAGAGCTGAGCCACTCACCTGTGTGAGCATTCTGTCCTGCTTGGTCCTTGTCAACCTTGACCCTGGGTGTGAGATTGGACACCTCCCACGGGCGAAACTCTGGGGCCGTTGTCACATTGATCAGATACTCCATCACTGTGTCGCTATTGAACAAGGACACTAAAATAAAATACTTGCACATAACCTAATGCTCTTGAATTTGTCAGGAAAAGTTTAGAAATGATGGAAATCAGAATTTTGAGGAGAAGAAATAATCTGGCATGATCGGTGCTTACTCACATGTCATCTCGCAAGCAGTCAACAGTGTAGATCATGTTCTCTCTGGATGAAGAAGCACTAGAGAGGCACAAGTGTAAAAAAGAATAAAAGGAATGAATACCAAAAATGTTAAATTGTTTTTTTTGTTTTGTTTTTTTCTTCTCATGGCCACTGACCTCAGTTTACCTCCAACAGCTTCGATAACACGGCATATCTTGAAAGCTGAAGCTCCTTTGGTAGTCTGGAAAAAAGGCACGACAATTAAACTCCACTTTCTGCCATGTTTTGGCATCTGCAGTATCTAGGATGCGTCAATTATTATTAGGTTTTAGATTTTGATGGCAGAGCTGTACACAATGTGATACTAAAATGGAAAAAAAAATTGACAGTTGATTATAGCAACACATCATACCAGGTTGGCAGCCAGTCTGAGGACGTGGGTAACGCCCTGGTTGTCAAGGGTCTCATAACGACAGCCAGCCTTAACAAACACACCAATCTTGGAAGCTGGTGAGTAGTTTTCCAGGGAGGCGATCACCAGTCCACTGGGCAGTCGGCTCACCTGGAAGAGGACAACGAGAGATTCTAGATCATTTCCATCAGGAAAGATGAAAGTGGGTAATACAGCCTTAAAATAAAATTTAACATCTTTTCCAGACATAACACAGAACTATGCTGTCCGGACCCAGCTTTCCTCCTCACTGCGCAACATACATGAACATCCTGGATGGAGTGAGCAGCCCCTGGAGTCAGTTTGAGGCCACCCAGGGGCTCAACAAGAGAGCGGCCTGCTTTGACAGCTGCATAGAAGCGTCTCTGTGGAGAAGAAAACCAACATCAACAACCACTGACCTGCACATCTTGCGGCTGAAATTTAACATGTTCAGCAGCCCTGGTGGTCTCCACCTTACGGGCAGCCTGCGCCGCGTAAAGCCTGGTCTGAGAAAATAGTAAATGGAAGGTGGGATGATAGGTAGAACATTACACATAATCTGAAATGACTAAACATGAGTTTGTTTCTAAACTCAGTGAACCTATATTGATAAGAAGCACAGAAAGGTTATCTTAAATGCTCTAAGGTTGTGTGGGATCTTTTCTCGTTTACTTTTCCCAACCTGTCTATTGAGAATATTAATTTATATACTATTATTATACATTATAATAAAGCATAAATGGTAAACAAGGAAGCGACAGTCCTCCTGAGGTTCTCAGGTGACAGCCCCTTTCCCACAGCGAGTCAGGACATGAACTCGGAAGAATTCACCACACAAACAGCGTGAAAAAGACGGCGACAAAGTGAGAAACCGTACCGAATAAATAAGAAGTTTGGTTTACAAGTAGTCCTTACCGATAAATGCGTGAGTCCCCGGAATCCTTTCATTTCCCCTCGCTCTCTCCTTCAGACCAGGACGACAGGGTAATATGGCGGCGTCAAAGTGCCCTACTGGGTTCAACATCTTCTTCGTCGTGTTGGTGTGATTTGTTACTGCCATCTACTGGTATGGAGAGTGGCTCGGTCACACACTTCTATTTTTAAAACTATAACACGTACAATAATAAATTCCATGTAATCAAAATGTAAAAAAAAACAACAACAGAGGATACAACTTCAAGCAACTATTAATATAATGATCCAAGTGAACAGAAGAAAAAAACAAAAATTCAGTTGTATAATGTTTCAATTGTAGCAGTTCCATTCCAAACCGATAGGTGGCGTAAACGCACCGTTGTGAGACTAGGAAGAGACACCTGAAGAAGAAGTTCAATTTCCGATTCCGCAAGCCACTGCGTACGCACATTAGGCTACACGTGAAGCAAACGTTTCAGCTAGCGACAAGTCGAAACATTTGTGCATTTCATAGCAGTGAAAGAGCAAATCTCTCAATTTCGCATTTTGTTGATCCACTAGCCCTACCAAAAGGGAAATACTCCTCCGTGAAGCATTTTGCCGAGAGGGAAGAAATACCAAGAACCGCAATGGTGAGGGTTTTGTTGACTGGACCAAACATGCTATTACCATGTGCATGCTAACCGCTAGCGTCAAAGTTTAAACCATTGAGGGAAGTTCAACTTTAAGATAACTGCAGAACAAAATGTGCATTTGGATTAAAAAAATGTATTTTGTGTGCAGAGTGAAGCTCCA
This sequence comes from Syngnathus scovelli, assembly GCF_024217435.2. Taxonomy (NCBI): domain Eukaryota; kingdom Metazoa; phylum Chordata; class Actinopteri; order Syngnathiformes; family Syngnathidae; genus Syngnathus; species Syngnathus scovelli. Next base: position 5,617,380 of record NC_090867.1, read on the forward strand.
GTGAACCCCAAGGCCTACCCGCTGGCCGACGCCGTACTAACCAAAACCATCCTGGATTTGGTGCAACAAGCCGCCAACTACAAGCAGATAAGGAAGGGTGCCAATGAAGGTGCGGGTGCTAATTTTTATCTGGGAAAATTTGGGAAATTGTAATAAAATATTTTTGTCTGGCTATGTTGTTAGTCAGGTCCTGCTGTATCCTAAAAATGTTGCAGCTCAGTTCAAATGCGCCTTGTCTCAATAAAATTTGGCAAACACTATTATAAAGGGTTTCTGACGTTTCATTTATTATTACGCTTTTTCTCTTTCAGCCACAAAGACTCTGAACAGAGGAATTGCGGAATTCATCGTCATGGCTGCTGATGCTGAACCACTGGAGATCATCCTCCACCTTCCCTTGCTCTGCGAGGACAAAAACGTCCCGTATGTGTTTGTACGTTCCAAACAGGCCCTGGGCCGCGCCTGTGGGGCATCCCGAGCCGTCATCGCTACCTCCGTCACAATAAAGGAGGGCTCTCAGCTGAAACCCCAAATCCAGAGTGTCCAAATGGCTATTGAGAGACTGCTTGTGTAATTTTTTTTTGTAATTGTTGTTCATACAGAACAGGGAGCTTTCAATTTAGATAAATGAGAAAATACTTCAGTTATGTTTATATGGTTAGTATATTTGTTTGTCATGGCATTCCCTGATTCAGAATAAAACTTTTATAAACATTTTTCTATTTGTATTCTTGCTTTGTTATGCTGTACAGTGCACACAAGTCATTATCAAAATGCCTTAGATCTGTTCAATTCAAAATTAGTATAATCAAAAAAGATATTGCTTGCATTTTCACTTGGTAGTGTATGGCAGGTATCAGAAAATGGATGGACTGAATTGTAAATAAAAGGTTAGGTTCAGCAACAGGTGAGATCTTTAGCAGAGATGCAATCGCTTTAAATTACACCGCATGGTAAAATCCATATTGTACAATGTTTCTATAGGTCAAGCTAAAAGTAAAATATACTTTGACGACCGCGCGGCTATGGTTCACTAAGCCCGGTCGTCCACGGAAGAACCACTAGGCTACGCTCATGTGTTTGAGGTCAACGCATTTTCAATTCGAGAATTTTACCACGGCTGCAAAAAAATCCGCAAGCAAACTCGCAGCAATGGCCGAGCTACCAGTTGTCATTTCGGAAAATGAAGTTTCTCGTCTCTTACACTACGAGGAGCTCATCCCTCGTCTGGAGGAAGCTTTGGCCAAATTTTCCCGAAGGGACAGTTCGGAGGTGATTCAACCTGTAAGGTCTACTCTGCATTTGCAGAAATTTAACGGGTAAGCCTAAAGTATGCGGACTGGTGGCGGTTGCGAAACAGTTTGAGTCTATTTGTCCGGATTCTGCAAGGGAGCTAAGATTGGAGTTGCTATTCACTCGCGAATGAAAGTGTGATAACCCCCGTTATTCGCGAGGGCCAGGTTCCAGACGCTGACGTTTTGCCAAACTATATTGCACTGAGAAATATGGACTTAACTATTACATAATTTTCCCCTAATAATCCCACTTTACTTTAAATAAAAATAACATCAAATTGCAATGAAATTATTGTAAACTTAGTTAACTGTAACTCGAAATAAGCCAACTGTAACTAATTAGATACAATAAATAGATAAAAATGTGTTTCTAATGTTAAAAAAAATCATGCTACAGATGTGATTTGTGGAAAAAAACTTTTCTCCTTTAAACAGAAACATGTGTTTGATGCCGACGTACATGGAAAACAACGGAATCTTGTGCACAAAGTTTGTGGGCGTCTACAACCGGGAACAAGGTTGCGAACTGCCTTCAGTTAATGCCACGGTGGTGCTGCTGGACCCCGAGACTGGAAGCATGAAGGCCGTGAGTGGCGCTCTTCGGCGCATGTGACAGCTACACATCAGAATGTTTAACGGTCACGACAAACTGCAGGTGATGGAGGGCAACGTCATCACGTGCATGAGGACAGCCGCGGTCTCTGCAATTTCTGCTAAGGTTTGCTCTCTCTGTTTGTGTTTGGCATTGAAAGCAGCCATTCAGAGTGTGCCAAAAAATTTTGTGCAGTTGCTAATGCCTCCCAAAGCAGAGGTGCTGGCCATATTGGGTACAGGACAACAAGCCCTGAGCCACTACACTGTCTTCACTGAGATGTTTTCATTCAATGAGGTACATAGTTTATCACACAATGTAGTAGATTTTTGTTATTGTTGTAATTACTGTAAAAAAAAAAATCACCCACTTTCCCACATTGAAATATATATTCTGTCCTGGAAAGTTTTTTTTCTTTAGTAGAAATTGGTTATGCAAGTTTCATAACCAAGGGTACCCAAATATTTTATGTTAAACAATCATGGGCATGGAAATGAGCAGATATTGATTAACATTTAAGGTATTTAACCAGCAAGTCAAATATTAACATGACCTCAAAACGAGTTTGATCTACTAAAGTAATGTTTAAGCAAGTCCAAAAGAAACTTCATTGTTAAACCCTGAACTTGGCATAGATGGTGCTGAACACAATAGTACCCAAAATACATGTAGTAAATAATTTTGTCTGTAGTTAATTCTAATTCTTGGGTACCAAAAATATGTGTCCAGCAAAACCCCCTCCATCACCAGCTCCAGGTTCACTATTATTATTTTTTGGGTACAATTTATGTAACTATGATTAGTGATGTATATTGTCACAAGCTTGTTAGTTTGGAAAAAACAGTATTTGTTAACTCCTTTTTAAGAATGTTTACTTTAACCTTGAATTCTGGTGAAAGGTGCGAGTGTGGGGCCACAGAAAACAAGGAATGTCAAGATTTCAGAGCTCCATCAGTGGTCCCGTTACACTCTGCGACTCCGCTGAGGCAGCAGTGACGGGAGCTGACGTCATAGTGACCGTCACCTCAAGTTCTGAGCCGGTGCTCTTTGGACAGTGGGTCAAACCGGGAGCTCATGTGGCAGGTGAGCAGCCAAACACCAAAACACCCCCAAATTGCAAACCACAAAAAAAAATCTTACCGGGCGGGCAGCGGTGGGAGCTTGCGACCCAAAATATCGAGAGCTGGATGACGTTCTGATGAAGGAGGCGGTGGTGTACGTTGACAGCAGGGAGGGAGCCATGGTCGAGTCTGGTGACATCATCCTCTCCGGGGTCAGCCAGTCATTTATTATAATTCATCGCTTCAATTCAATGAACTTTGTGTTGAAGTTTAAAGGTGATGTCATCTTTTTAGGTGGAAGTGTTTGCAGAACTCGGAGAAATCATCAGTGGAGGAAAACCTGCACTCCGAGAGAAAACAACATTGTTTAAATCGCTTGGTAAGTACTACTGATACTTTAACTTCTCAATTCTCATACAACCAAGTATGCATTTATTTTTATTTTTTTTACAGGAATGGGAGTTGAAGATGCAGTGAGTGCCAAGCTGGTGTTTGAACAATGGCAATCAACAACCAACTAACATTGGCGTCACTTACCTATAAATGTATTAATGCATTCACTCATTTTTGAGGATTTTATTTACTTATAAAACATGAAATGATACCATATTAAGCAAAACTGTAAATCCAAGTGTGCACAATGAGGCTCCACTGAAACATGAAGCCAAGACGTCAACTTGATCATTGCTCATTTGGGCGGGGAGCAGGGTGGGGAATGCGTTCAAAGGTTACATGCCAGCTGATGATCACGTATGTATGTACTGGCTCCTCATGTTGCAACAGGCATGATCTCAAGAAGAAAAAAAAGAGCTTGGGAAATGTTAATTGTTGGGAAAGCATCTAAAGTAAAATATTCAAGTAATAAAATCTGCACTATAAACAACTGCATGAGCGTTGAAAATACTGATTTTATATGAACGACTTCACTTTTGTGCTGAGCGTCGCGTACGGCTGTTAAAACACGAGTCATTTCTCTGGCGTCATTTCTCAGCAAGCATTCTACAGCTTCTTTATAAGCAATCACACATTGTTTTACTGTTTGCTGACTCGAAAATCAGATAGTAAACAATCGGTCCTTCGATCACAATTGAACAATAAAAAAAGAGAAGTTAATTGAAAAGTGGTTTAACCACTGCCTGAAGATGGATTTCGGGGCATGCTAAACCCAATTTAACAAAACTTATGAAAAACACTTCCTCTTATGGAGTTATGAAGGCCTCGGGAATTTCTAACTAAAGTAAAAATATCTTCAAAAGTTCTTACTTCATAATCCAAACATTGAATAGAAAATGACCAAGATGCTCTTGATCAAATAACAAAACAAGAAGACTTTTTTTTCCTTTCAATAAGGACCTAGCCTGATCTAATGAGTGTTGATAAAACAAAAAAGAAACAAAAAACAATCAGGAAAGTAGGGCAACAAACTCAATGTTGCTGGACGAGTTTGGATGGCAATCGTTTCCAGGCTCCAGCGTTTACAAAACGCTGCACTTCCTTCTTCTTTTCTTGACGGGCGGTGGGCAGAGGACCGCCCGGATGGCTTCGTCAAACACCGTTTTAAGGCCGCGCTGTGTCAAAGCTGAACACTCTAGATACTTTACGGCACCTGGTGGAGGAAAAAATAAATATTTTTAAAACTGATAGGCCAGGTGAATTGTACATGAGGTCATTTTAACAATAGATTGTGTATGCAAATTGTGCACATCACTGACTTATTTCTTTCGCCATGGCCAAGCCCTGAGGGTAAATGATGGGCCCGAGTTTCTTCTCCTTGAGCTTCTCGATGGTGTCCTTGTCGTCTCTCAGGTCGAGTTTGGTGCCCACCAGGATGATGGGGGTGTTGGGGCAGTGGTGTCTTACCTCAGGGTACCACTGGTGAGCAAAAACATTGAGACAATGAGCACCTTCAAAGACCCCAAAAGATGGAACATGGAAAAATTATTATTAAAACGAAGAGGCCGCATTCTTACCTTGGCCCGGACATTTTCAAATGAAGCGGGGCTAACTAGTGAGAAGCAAATCAGAAAGACATCCTAAAAGGGGGGGAAATAAAATAGCATTAGACAAAAACATAGATTTCTACATTTTAAAGAAATAGAAAATGTCATTTGGTTAAATACATAATGTCTTTGTTTTCCATTTAGTTTGGCAGTGAATTTCAACTGGGAGTGGCAATACACAAATTCAAGCATCTTTTTTTTAACCTGAATTGTTCTGAATAATTGCAAATTGCTGCTTTTGTTCATGTTCTGATTCTCACATTATCCTGAAAAACTAGTTATTCGGGTCGAGTCAAGGTACAACGCTTGGCTTACATACCTTTGCAAGAGATTAAAATTTGATTGAAGATGCAAAATGTTTAAGTGTCATAACATTGCAAAATAAACAGAAAAATTAAGACAATCTGAAGTGAAGACGTGGATGAATGCTTTTTTTTCCAGCATTGTAAATCTGCAGAAACTATGTGTTCTCTTAAGACCTGACCCCCACTCCCTGAGGCACAGAGACAGATTTGTCGTGAAGACAAAGGCCAGTAAACAAGAGCTCCTTTCACTGCCTCCAGCTGCCTTCCAGACTGTGTATAGGTACTATGGATACAAGGCTCCAAATTGCTGAGTGTGCATACTCCCGTCTGGGGCTGTGAATGACTCAAACTTGTTGGTGACGAGCTGAAGGCGTGACGGCATAGCATGCGACAAGCAAACGTCTACGTACGGTTTGTGGGTAGGACAGTGGCCTGAGTCGGTCGTAGTCCTCCTGTCCTGCAGTATCCCAGAGGCCGAGGTTTACCGGCTTACCGTCCACCATCACATTGGCGGAATAGTTGTCGAAACTGAAGGGAGACACAGAGAAAAAAAGTCATTTTGGGGGGGGGGGGGGATTTGTTCATTCTCTCTGTGTTTTAGTGTGGCTTACACAGTGGGGATGTACTCTCCAGGGAAAGCATTGGTAGTGTAGCTGATGAGCAGGCAGGTTTTACCCACAGCCCTAGAAAAAAAACAAAGCAAAAGTTATTTTGAATACTGCAATAATACTATATTGCTCTTTGTACGAGAGGAAAAAAAATAGATATCGGAAATTTGATTACGAGTTTCATTTTGAAGGGGCATATCGCCAGCCCTATAGTAACTGGCCCTGGGTTCAAAGGTTGCTGGATAAGCGTGATTGCTTTATAATGAGAAATTGGCATCAAAATTCAAGAATGAGCATTACACTGTATAATTGTACTATAATTAATTTCATATACGTGAAAACATTTGATTTTATGTATGAGATGTTATGACAAAGTTGGACTTGTAGGCATGACTGCTCCGCTATCTGAAGCAACAGCTGTGGCAGCCTGTTAGCCGCTAACTGGGTCAACGTAAATAAATAAACGAAAACAACATCAACAACACTTTAAACTCTCAACTGCGATTATAACTGTGTTAGAAGTTGGCGAAAAAGGATAATATAAAGTTGAACTTACCCGTCACCCACCACCACACACTTAATGGCCTGCATCGGGAGCGCTCCTTGCTTAGCTCAGTTAGCTTAGCCAGTCGAAAATCAACAAGTCCTTTAAAAAACGGTAACGTGAACGTGACAGCGCTTCAACAGAAAACAGTTGGATAATGAAGGAGATGTTTGTAATTTGGCCCACTCCCAAAGCTTACACGGCAAGACGAGATGGACAGAAACGCCAAAGTTGGAAAAGGGAAGGCAACACCCAAGGAAGAGGAAGAAAAAAAAAAAACACTGGAGTCGAGATTAAAAGGAAAACCAGCCGCACTTTGTGGAGAGATGAAGCCGGAGAATCCCTGCAAGGCACATCCGGTCAAACCATGACAGGCAAATGCTGCCACCTACTGCTTAGAACTGGGACTGCAGGATCAAATTCATTTTACTAAAAGTAGGCAAAATACTGTATTGGATACTGTAGGCCAGATTTATTATTTTAAACCAATAACAAGAGTATAGATTACGCCAATTTAGACACCACCTGAGTAGTAAAATCGCTAGAAATAATCAAGTTCTAGAAATAGAAGCAAAAGATTAAAAAGGAGGTGAAAGAGCTCTGTCACCAACCCATTAGGGGACTTGTAAAACAAAACGCAGGATGTAAAATGACGCAAGATGTTCACAAATTTCACAAATGTATATTGGGGTGCGCGGGAAGTCTGCAGTTACCTGATTTGCGGGGGAAGTCAACATTTCAAAAGCGCAATCGGGGATGCAGTACATGCCTGCAAAGCATTTCCCCCGATTCGATGAGCTCATAAAACAGATGGTTGAACCCAGCTGAGGCTGTTGCTTTGGAGGAGTAGTTATCCTGCATAACTGATGCAAATGTTGAATACAGTACTACTCTGAGCTAGGGTTGAACAACTCAATTTTTTTTTTTTTTTTGCAAATGCAGATTGTTAGTCATCATAGGTGGAGGGGGGTGAGGTCCCATGGAGTCACAAAGCTATGTTTATCTGATCTGATCAGAAAACGCAGCATGGTAACAATAGGCCATGAGTCATCTCTGTGATCCGATTGGATCAGATGTAACGGAGCTGTGAGGTGAGTCACATGCTGATGCTGGATATGGTGGCAAATTTCTGGCTGTGGCAAGAATTTGAAAGCAAAACTCACCCATTTGGAAAGATGCTGCAAGCGCTTCTGTAGTGCTAGCAAAACTAAACTAGCATTAGAAGTGTAAACAAGCCCAGGATAGAAACGGATCAGACCTTTATAATGTAGAATTGGAAAACCAAAAACGTACCTGTTGAGCAGAAATGTGGCCGATTCCAAAAATGACAGAGGTAGATATTCCGAAATAGTTCCAGCAAAGCTCTTGAAGCCCACCCAAAGAAGTTCAGCGTCTTTAAAGATAAATAAAATAAAGAAAAAGCAATGAGCAGCCAGCTAAAAATAAGAACTGAAAATGTGTTTGAGATAAATAGTTGAATTTGTGGTTATTTCGATCACATGTTGTTGATTTTGCTTTTTGTGCGCCACATTTCCCAGAAGGCTTGTCAACAACTCTTTGCATGAAACCAAGATACGAAGATCTATTTCCAATCGCCTCGGGACTGTGTTGACAATACTTTTGAGTGCGGTTTAAATCAAACTGCAAATGTAAGAGTACCCTGCAGAGTTATGTTCCTTTCCCTTTGCATTAAATCAACTCAAGAGGCTTTCATCATCTAAATCATGGCAAATAAAATGACCGTATGGGCTTGCATGCGTGTGTCCGGCCTCGCCACGCACCAACGTGGTCATCTGTAAGCACTCAGCAACTCTCCGGGTCACTTCACCCTCATCTCCCGAGATGTGTGCATGACGGATCTTAATGTGGCTGACACATACTCCCTTGCAGCACATCCATTTGAATTTGTTATTTTCCCCTTAAAATATATTTTAGTGGCGGCTGGTATGCGTCAGAAATTAATCAGCAAGGAATGAATCAAAAAGTCTGACTCTCACATGGTATTTGCACATCCAAATTGATTTGTAGGACATGTGCTTTGTATCTAGAATGGTGCACATTGTGAACAACACATGCATCAAGTTAGCGTTTCATTGATCGCAGGACTTTGGCACGACTGAACCGTGGGATTTGGAGAGGAACGTTCCCATCTGATTTATTCTGGAGTAGAAAATATGGATGTTGGACATATGAACATGGAATAACCTACCGGTACTTACTGTAAGTGTCTCATATAAAGAAAGCAGTTGGTGGCTTCTGAGGTTGGAGCAATTACATGGTCACATGCTTCCAATGACTTGTGACTGCTTATGCTGTAGAATTTGGTGATGCCTAAATTGGGGGAGGGGGGGGGGGGAGACAGAGTTTAACTGTCAGAAAGCAAATTGCAAGCTCTTGATAGACCATATAGGATTAATTTAACAATCTGTTTGTTGTTATAGTCTGTAGAGGAATTTTTTCAAATATTCTCCACAATTATAAAGGCACATGATGCGAGTTAAAGCAAAACTTCCTGTGTGTCCCTGTCCAATTGAACTCGTGATTCAGTTCACTTTTCCAGGGACGATCCCTAACCCCGGCTTGCAGCTGAGAGTCCAGGAAGAGGGGTGAGGCAGAGGACTCATTGTGCCACACCACAGGGGACAATGGAAGAAAGTTTGAGGAAAGGAAGTGAAGTGACGGAGACGCCCTCATCCTGCGCCCTCTATTAGGTTGGACGTCCTGATTTTTATATGTCATGTTTATGTCATTTGAGGGTGTGTAGCCAATATTAGGGATTTTCATCAGTGGGAGGGGAGCACACGAGCAGATGCATGACAAAAATGCCATTTTAAATAAGGACAAAAATACTTTTTTTTTTTAATTGGACTAACTTACAGATATTGTAATTTAGATTTTTTTTATCCACCTTCTACACCGGTAAGAAAAAACAATACACAATTCAAATGTGCGTATTCTAACTGAATATTATTTTTGATGCACAATAGCATCGCGTCAGCTTTTTACACAATGAGCTCGCATTCATTTAGCAGGGAATGTGTGTGTGTGCGTGCGCGCGTCGATTGCTTGCAGGGGCGGGGCTTGGGACGTCGAAGCGGTTGCAGCGGAGCGAATGTGAACACACTCGCAGAGGATGAATCAGACGAGAGAGAGAGCGAAGGAGGGGGAGAACAGTCTTGTCGCGTGGACACAATTCCATTTCACGCGTCCTTCCTCACAATTAAGGATCTGATTAACATTCATTTGTGGGCAGATTGCTGCCACTTTGCACTCCTTCATTTTCACCATCATCTGCTTGTCTCCAGACGTCTGACAGACTCATACACACCGGCTTGACACCGAGGAAAGAGACGGGGGGAGAGGGAAAAAAAAATCCTAATAAGAGAGGAAAAATATAGATTTGCAGGGGTCCATCCGGACACACCTTGAGGAGGACTGCCCTGTCACCGCTTGGATCAATATGGATGAAGACAATCATGGTAAGGATGCTTTTCCTCCTTCAGCACTCGCTCTGGCATGGATGGATGGATGGATGGATGCTCGATGTGTACATCCATGCGCTACTAAATTGGTTGCACCTTTATGCAAAAACAGCTACAAGTACTAGTTTCCTCTCAGTAGGTAATTCAATTTCCTTGCTTAAAGCACTTGCTCTTTTCAAAACAAAAACATAATTTTCCATCTGTTTGAAGCCCCTGTAGCAAAGCTTGAAAGTCTCTCTCTCTCTCTCTCTCTCTCTCTCTCTCTCTCTCTCTCTCTCTCTCTCTCTCTCTCTCTCTCTCTCTCTCTTTTGCACACAATCTTGTATTTGAAGTCTGCAAACTGGGTGGAATTGATAAGATAAATGGATGGCAGCCACACAAACAAGTGCTCAGGCTCCTTTGTAGTTTGCTGATGAAATCCAGTGCCGCCGAATGTCCCTTCACAACTGATAATGCGCGAGTGGCAAAAGTGTGTCATGCAAATCACTTGCTTTCGTTACCTACACTTTTTGGAAAGCAATTTAGATTATGTATTTATTTGCGATATCAGATTTAGAACTTGCGCCATAACGGGACCGTCGGTATAGTCATTTATATATTTTTGGCCTCCTTCTGCATCTGAAATTCTCAAACAAGCTTATTTTTTAACAAATGACTTTTTCAACCACAGTGAAAACTGCAGCCCAAAAAAAAAAATCTGAGAATTTAAAGTCTACCTAAAAATACTTGGAATTAATTTTAGAGGCCAGAAGATGGCAGCAAATCCCCTTTTCTATGGGGAAAACTAAATGAAGCTACTCCCATCACTTCAACATAGTGCAATAGTTTTATATTAGACATAGTTTGGGGCCCAATAACCGCAAACAGGTGAATTTTTCAGAGACTAACCGAAAGTAGATTTCCCACAAATCTCAAATTGCAATCAATTTTTTATTTTTTTTTGCCAACCATCTGTCTTACTTATCACACATGCAAATACATCCTCCATCAGATAATGCCACCCACCTTGAACACAAACGGACTTGAGTCTGATAACAGTTTGCCAGTTAAACTGTGAGAGATTAGCAAGAGCTGACGGGCATTGTCATTGCCACTTCCCCATCACCCCCCCATAGTCAATGTCGACCATGTGACGGGCTGTCAGACATGCTGTTTGTGATCAGACGGGAAACAGCCCCTGCGCCGAATGAATTATTCAGATAACTTATCATAAATGTTAAACTAACGGGGAGCGTCGCCTGATTCTCGCTCGAGTGCTAACAGGGCCACCGCCGCACACGTCACTTCGCATTGCTCGCACGCGCACCTCCGCACGCGGGGCGTCGCAAGGCCGATAAGTTAGTCGCTACCGCAGCCTGTCATCTGAGAGCAGATAGACGACAATATGTCACATGACATGCCAGATTTTGTAAAAACTGGAATCCACTCACTGAATGTGTGATTTTTGGGAATCTAGTGCCGCACCTCGGAGGGAATTAGTGGCTTCGAAGGGGAAGTTGTGCGATGTTTGTTGTGGCTATAGGCGCACTGTGTGGGAGGGCAGCAGACAGTCACTTGGGGCAGCTCGCCATTGACTGCATTTTTCAAGTTTGGCTCCCACTTCAATAAACAGACATTCCAAAATTGGTAGATTAATCGTGCTGACATCCCGATGAGTTGCAGGCGTTTGATAACAATAGCTCAAACAAAGAGAGTCAAAGGAATCCAGAACTCTCGAAACAAAACATGCAACTAATCAATTCAGTCTTGTGACGGTCACTGTTTTCACGTTAAAGTCATTTTGGGAAAAAAGAAAAAAAAAATCTTGATTTCTCATTAATGTCTGTTGTTGGCTCGGCTGAAGGGGGGAAAAAAAGCTTTGCTATAAACGCATTGAGCCAGATTGAATTCACCCCATCCAAAACAAAATGTCTCCTTTGTGTGTCTGAAGATTTACTACACAAAAATCTTTGCCTGGTTGTTGAAGGGTTTAAGATTAGATTTTCTTAAGACTGCAAATTGCATTTGACTGCCAAGATTACATTTGTGGGGCAACAGTAGAAGATTAAATATGGCGCATGTTCCGCGCTGAACTCACCGATAGTAACAGCGAGTAAAATGGGAGTGAAGGGGAGCTTGTAAAATACTTTACAATCAAGAGTGGAGAGAGGAGACTACATATGGAGCTGATTAGGAAAGAGACTGAGAAAGCTTCCCTGCATGTTCCCATCACCATGGTAGTGCATTTAAATGTGTGTGTGTAGGTGGATGGGATGGGTTGGCGAGTGAGGCAACACTCAGAAAAGAGGTAGTCTCACGTGGATTTATTGCTTGTGGAAAGGAGAAGCTCTCCAAGTCTGTGCAGAGGAGAGAAGAGAAAGGCGTTGTGAAATTTACTAGAATAGTAACAAGTAGCGCGCAGGTCTCTGCAGAGGTGAGAAACGTGTTAGTTTCCCGTCCAACTAAAGATGATATCAAAGAAGTCATCACGATAGCATTTCAAAATTGCTGGATACACATCGCAATAATGTCGCCCAGCGTATCGGGCGGATTATTACATTCATTCTGTTTCCTGTCTGTCACTTGACTGACAGCCTGGAGCAGGCAAGGAGAGGTGTGGGTCAGGAAATGATCGTCCAAATTTGTGTTTGAAAACATCACTGGCTACAAGAAGAAACATTTTCAAATTCACATCTTAAAGCACAAAAAGAAACAAGACTTTTCACTTCAGTCACCACAACAGAGATGTTTGGACTGACCCTAACCCTGTCCAGATGCTAGAAGAAAAAAAAACATCAGAATGTTTCATTCTCAGGCCGATCAAATGCTGATTATTTTGGCCTGCCAACATAGGACGGCAAAACCTCTCAGATCCGACCGTCGATTCCAACATACTGTATTATGATAGCGCTGATGCTGAGCAGATGTGTGATCGAATGAGGACATTATGGGCGGACCACCCCCGTTGTAAATACGTTCTCGGCGGGAGGTTGCCCGTCCCCAAAAACTGCGGCTTAACCCAAGCAATCAGCTTCTTTGAGCCCCATATCCTCTGAGAGGTAGTTAAAAGAAAAACTAGCAGCTCCCCAAATCTTTTCTCTCACGCAAAGAGAAGAGCTGCTGCCATGAAAGAAGAGGAAATATTCACATTTTTTGTTTATTAAAAAAAAAAACATACAAATAATTTTGGTGCACAATGAGGCACTCTAAAACGGTCACACCAGTAGACGATCTCAAGGAAAGATGCATTTGTGGATGATAGTATAGCTAGCTAGTTAACTGGATGTCACATTTGCACCAGATAACCAGTGATGCAAATGAAAGCATTACAATTTTTATAATGTGGGGGAGGGGGGACTCACGCGAGACTCCATATTAATAAGCCGGTAAAACACGGCGAGTCCAAAAAGCAATATGCTTGCACGCCCAAAATGTATTTTCCATTCACTCTCAGCCGTTTTCACATTCCAGCTCCTTCTGCATCATTGACAGCCTTGCAAGTCTATGAATAACTTCCACCTCCTGCATTATGATGACATGACAGCCCATCATTTTTTTTGCGACGTGGCGCCAGGCCCAAACATCCGAGTAGCGCACAACACCAAACGGCCTATCTGCCGCTCCACGTGCTGCTTTTTATCCAGCCGAGGCAAAGTAGGTTAGAATCGGGCAGCTGCAACATCTGCGTACAGGTCGGCCATACATCACATTTCCGCTTCTATTGGGGGTTTTGGAGGGGGAGGGGGAGGGGGAGTGTGCGGGATTAGTGCCAGCTGGCCTTCCCCCGTGTGTGTGTGTGTGTGTGTGTGTGTTCTTCGTCTGTCTGTCTATATGACCCGGGTTGTAATGTGAATGCTTATCCAGTGGGAGGCAATGAGGGGGGGGTTAGATTAGAGGCCCACTTGTTTGCTGTACTGCCAAGCAGAGCAACAGGGATGTTTTTTTTTTTTTTTTTTTTTTTTTTTTTTTTTTTTTTAAAGCATTACAGTGCGTTAAGTCGCTAAATAAAGCCAGGGAAGGATGGCTAAATCCACTCGCAGTCACACAGCAGCCCATGTTAAGTGAGCGTGGGATTCTCACTTTCTGCAAGCTCGGTGTGCTCGATAATGTGTTGCAACCTTTTTTGAGCCAATGCATATACATATATATATATATATATATATATATATATATGATTGTATATTGGAAAAATTGCACAGAACACCACCTAATTTTTTTTTAAAATAAATTTCTTATAAAAGGACTGACCAATTAATCCACAATTTAAAAAAATATATATCAACAGTTACAAAATAAGACCCCCCCAAAAAAAAGAAGTCAGCCAATGTTTCATTTGTCAATAGTTTAGCAATTAGCATTTCTTCCAGTCTTTCACTACTGCTACTAAAATAGTTAATTATTTTTGTTTGTCACTAAAGATTGCAGACATAGATGAACAGAGATAATTTTTTTGGAGAGTAATTAAGTGAAACCGTGTAGTTTATAACAATCGTCACCTCGTAAAAATTATGAAAGTGAAGGTTTGGGTGCATTCATTTGAAGAAGAAAAAAAAAAAAAAGAAGCTGTTAAAGCCAGTGGGTGGTTTAGATGGGGGACAGTTGTTTGCTTCGGGTGCACGGAGAGGCAGGGGATTTACTCCAAAAAGTAGATTTAGGGGGATTTATTTTTGAGGGGGTAGTGGGTGAGATTACAATGGGAGCCCACTTGTGTTATTGGGCACATGATGGACATTAAATCTTCTGGGCTCTCTCAAACCACTGTTACAGTGCAGCTGAAAAATGAATGAAGTAATGATTGATTGCCTTGTTCAAAATTCTACACACAACAGGAGAATTTTGAGGGAAAAATATAAAATGAGTACAGGTAGGGCTTCATCCCTGCTTCCTAAAGAAACCCAATTAAAAAATGAGTCCTGGAAGGTCACTGATGGAAGAGTGTTAATAATGGAATTGGCAGAGAAGCCCCTCCACCATTGCCAAACAAGATTATCCACTGGCACAAAGATGTGAGTGCTGATTGTACAGTGGATTTTATGAGTTTGGAGAGACCAATAAGATCTAGCCTTGGAAGATAATGGTAGCAGTCAGCTAATAATGGTCTTTTATGACATGAAGCAATGTCTACCGTTCATTAGATTTGGAATGAATCAAGATTGTAATCATGCGTGTTGTTGCCGTGAGTAGACATTAACTCATTAGCTAATGTAGGGCCTCAGGCAAGCAGAATGCGGGAGCCGTTGGGTGCCCGTTTTTGATCGATATAAATAATAACCAAGGGATGCTTTTCCATATTATGTTTGGCATTTTGCTGACTTGCTGACAACGAATAAGTTATTGGCACTTTTTATTAATTTTAATGAGGAAAGATGATTTGAGATGCAAGTGTAGTCACAATTTAAACTTGTATCTCAACACACCACAGTACAGATATTTTTAAGTGACCCCTAACAATTCAGCGATAGTGTATCTGTGCATCTTGACTTGACCATAGGCTAGAAATGTCCGCACAAATTTAGAGCGGAAACCCCCTCTCATAAAACTATGAACAGCATTAAAAGTTTTTCTATCATGAGTCCTTAATTGGCCTTTAATATCCTCCACACTCATAGTTGTAGAAGTGCCGGCGGTAACAACCACTAATTAACATCTTTATTCTCTGTCGCGGTGCTTTGACAGCAGATGGGGATAAAACGAAGCTTGGCCCCAAAATTAAGACGTGTTAAACGCGGTTCCCACACAGGAAATCCCACAGCTGTTTCCCGCCCCCTACAGTTTCCTTAACTCTAAACACAGCGCTTCAGGAATATGTAGGGTCAATGAGGTCATTGAAATGTGTTGCAACTCTTCTGCTAACAAGATGTCAAAGTAAAAGTGGGATGAATGTTTTCCTCTTAGCTGAGTGACCTTGTTTTACTTATCTTGAGGGAGTAAGGAAAACTGGTGATTTTTTTTTCCTGTGTGCCGCTTTTGCCTAATGAAGCAAGATCAAACAAGCGTATATTTTTCTAGTTTTCACATTTAACAACAAGTACAGGTGCTACAAAGTTGTACACTGAAGGCTAATCTTAATTTGATACAAACAGCAGAGTAATCTTGTAAGGATAAATTGAGAGAGTGATGTTATTTTTTTCCCCGAAATGTAGGCGAGATGAGCCCCGCGGAGAGATTTGTGCCACTTTAGCGTAATGAAGCGAGATCAAACATACTTAATGTGTTAGTAGGATGGATCGTGATCAAGAAGTGACTCGTCCGTCCGTTCTGCTTTCTCATTTTTTTCCTGAAGCTGCGAGTTAAATCGCAGAATCCTGTGTCGTATAATCTGGATTGGTTTTATTAATAGAATTATCCCTCGGGCCGAGTGGAGAAGGAGGAGTGGGTTGAGTTACTTTGAAGTGGATTAATTAAAACCTCTTTCTTGAGTTAATTAAGACTCAAGACATCGCCTCCCGATGCTTCTCGCTCCATCTAAAGGAGGTGAAACAGTCAGTCGAGCAGCAGCGATAGGCAGCAAACACTTTTTTTTTTTTCTTCCCATGTTTTGCTGATCGTTCTCAGCTCCTCCGGGCTGCCAGATTGGATTCTCTTTTCCCTCGACTTCACGCCATCCCTCCATTTGCTGTTTGATCTTGGCGCGTTGTCGCCGCGTGTGCAGCGGAGGATGTGAACTGTGTACAAATGAGCTGTGTTTTCTCCATCATGCGTTTTAGTTCCTGAGGATCTCTCCCTGGAGGAGAAGGATGAACTGTGCAACATCCGGCGTAGGAAAAGAGAACTGCTGGACGACATTGAGGTGTGTGTGAAACTGTACCAAAAAACCTGACGTTGCAATCTTGAACCAATTTGGGTTACTTTTGAACTACTTTGCCAACTTATCTACATTAATATGTCTGTCGCGCAGAGGTTGAAGTTTGAAATTGCCGAGGTTATGACAGAAATCGAGCAGCTGACGTGTGTTGGCGAGAGGTAAGAATTTAGAAGAAAATATTTTCTGATCGTTGTCAGCCTCCATGGAAGCAGACTATTTTTATGTTGAATCAAA
This sequence comes from Syngnathus scovelli, assembly GCF_024217435.2. Classification (NCBI taxonomy): domain Eukaryota; kingdom Metazoa; phylum Chordata; class Actinopteri; order Syngnathiformes; family Syngnathidae; genus Syngnathus; species Syngnathus scovelli. The sequence continues at coordinate 5,634,285 of NC_090867.1, forward strand.
ATAAAAACATTTGTTTTAACTTTAAGGAATAAAGATCAACATTTTTTGCCTATTCCCAAACATGTTGGTTTGAAATAATGTCCTATTTTTTAATGAAGGGATGGAATTTAAAAAGTTTTATTTAAAACTGTTTCATCGATTAACCGACAGATTAATTGATTATAACGTTATTTGCAGCCCTTGTACAGATATTTTTTTTAACTGTCCAAATGAAACCTATCTTCCAGTAAAACATCCCAGAGAAACAAACAGATCGCAATGGGCAGGAAGAAATTCAACATGGACCCTAAAAAGGTACTTTTCTTCCTCGAGTGTCCTTACCTTTTCATCTTGTTCAGATGCTCTTGAAATGGTTCATGGGAGTTCTCCTCCTCTCCTCCAGGGAATCCAGTTCTTACTTGAGAACGACCTCCTTCAGCACACTCCAGAAGACATTGCGCAATTTCTGTATAAAGGAGAAGGTCTCAATAAGACGGTCATTGGAGACTACCTCGGCGAACGGTGAGATGATGGTTTGAAGATTTGCCGAGTTTGACCTAGTTTACTTAATTTGGGTACCTATAGAATTATGCAAAATGAAACGCTTCAATAGCCGACAAATGGAAGTTGTTGTTCTTGGCTTGATTTTTGTCTGGCTCCAGATGATTTGAACTGCGCACAAGACAACACAACCCCCGGTCCAAATAACTGAGGAATGTTATCATTTCGAAACTTTGCTCAATAGACAAAAGTATTTGGCTCATAAAAAGACAACGAAGGCTCGTATAAGCGGGTTTGACCGCAGAAACCACCAATGACCCAACAAACCGGTGTGCGGTTTGGGGTTGAGCTGTTTTTCATCAATCTGGCACATGCGCCAATGCCTTGAGGGCCGAGGAAATGCAAAGCACAGGCCAGCTGTTTCAATTGCTTCCACACGCCACCTCTCAGCATCTTGTGCGAATAAATTAGTAATCACGACAGGAATGCTGAGGGAAGGCCCATTTCGACACCTGTTTACCGAGTTGCATGTGGATTGCCTTTTTGTTTTTCCAACGCGGCATCTGTTTGCTCGCCCACCAGGGATGACTTCAACATTAAGGTGCTGCAGGCTTTTGTGGAGCTACACGAGTTTGCTGACCTCAACCTCGTCCAAGCGCTACGGTCAGCGAAAAAAAAACACACGTCGTTAAACACATCCTGACAGCTCGTGACGCCAACTTCCTGTTTGTCTTTCAGGCAATTCCTGTGGAGTTTCCGCTTGCCAGGTGAAGCTCAGAAGATCGATCGCATGATGGAGGCCTTTGCTTCGCGCTACTGCCAGTGCAACCCGGGGGTCTTCCAGTCTACAGGTATGTGAACGTTTTAGAATGACCTTGGTTACAAGCCAAAATAATCCTATAAAAATGATTTTTTTTTAATCGCTTGAAAACATCGTGTTATATCTGCACAAGCCACCTTTAAATCCAACACGCTTAAAAACAAGACAATAAGATGCACGAGTTGCTGTAACTAAGGCTCAATAAGGATCAAGCAGACTTAAGTAACATCACAGCTCCGCACGGCGGATGAGCAAAGAGCCGCTGCATCCATAATTCACAAAGACACGACCTGGCTGAGTGAGAACGCAGCCTGGCGACGAACGCAGGAACGACAACACACTCGTAAATATTTGAAGATGTTTTACAGCGTGAAAGAGGTTCCTTATGCGTACACGAGGAGGTAAAGCAGAAGAAAGTTACGTACATTTAAACGTAACATTAATCGTAACACTGCTTCCAGATACTTGCTACGTGCTGTCGTTTGCTATCATCATGCTGAATACCAGCCTGCATAACCCCAACGTTAGAGACAAGCCCCCCGTGGAGCGTTTCATCTCCATGAACAGAGGGATCAACGAAGGCGGAGACTTGCCAGAGGAGCTTCTCAGGGTGAGGATTTGTCGCACGGAGCGTTTGTGTACGGCGGTGGCCTCCTTTGCCATAAATGAGCCTTTTTCTACTCTGATCAACCGTACCCCCCCACCCCCTCTCCCGCCATTTTCCGCAGAACCTTTACGAGAGCATAAAGAACGAGCCGTTTAAGATCCCGGAGGATGACGGGAATGATCTGACGCATACCTTCTTCAACCCTGACAGAGAAGGCTGGCTATTAAAGCTTGGTATGTAAATGGCCAGCGATAATAGAATCATCTCAACACTAATGTTGCCTACAATTTGGTGTTGGAGTTTTCATTAACTCGGCCTCGTGGGAGGGCGACCCACGCAGTGAAAATGTGAAAATTGCCATTTTGTCACCTTAGCCTTTCACGAATTATGGTGAAGCCCCATTCTCTTCATTATACAACAGCATTAAGGACCACAGACAACCTTTAAAAGATAGATATGAGTTGAAGCTGCCCTAAATAAAAAAAATAAAAAAGAGACAAAGGGTCCTGTCAAAACACAGTCATGCTTAACTTTTTAAAGAATGGACTGGTGGGGAATGTGTGCCCACTGCTGTGTGGCTGCTCATGGAGAGAAATAATGGAGACCTTCTCGCCTTTTTATTATCCTCCCTCTGGTCCTGCTCTGCTTGCCTGACGACTTAACAGTTGTCAATTGGCTCCAAAATTTAATTCATAATTAAAAAAAAGAAAAAGAAAAGCCAGTACAGTTTCCCTGCCAGGAAAATACATTTCAGTTCATGTTTTTTGGGTTGAAACTCAGACTATGAGCAGTAAAGGCAACATTTTATTTTTCACGCGTTAATTTCACATCCCCTGTAGAAAAATCTAGGTCAAGCGAACATTACATATTGATTACATCAGTTTAACGGCTGCTTGGTGCAGTCTGCGGCAGACGTGTGCATAGCGCTAAACCATAACCTTGTTTTTATTACACAGGTTAATTACAGCACAGAATATCCACTAATCCGAATAATCTACTTTCACTAGACGATGCGAGCAGATGGCGGGATTGTGACTCTTGATATTTCCTTTAAGGGAAAAGCAACTCCGTACTTTTGCCACCGACTCTGTGCCAAGGCGATTATTCGTCAGCCTGACTTTCAAAATGAAACATAAAAGAATTTCACATTTTATACTCTAAGCCTTGCACTTGTTTTTCTTTTTTTTTTGCATGTGAGCAGGCGGCAGGGTGAAGACGTGGAAGAGGAGGTGGTTCATACTGACAGACAACTGCCTGTATTACTTTGAATACACAACCGTAAGTAAATAATTCAATATGTGCAGAACTTCTAGGCTCAAAGGTCAATAATATTTGACTCAATATTTATTTTACCTTGTTGATATAATTTTTGCTCCTGGACTTCGACGAACGGTGTTGGCACATCATGGCTGTTACCATCATTGTAAGCTTTCACCTAAGGACAAAACAATGATGTTAAATACAGGACAACTACTAGACAGTTGGACTGAATCTGATTTGACTCAATTCATTTCAACATTTCCTTGGTCTCGTGATGCCAGCAAATAACAGCAAAATAATATAGCGGTGCCCCGACTCACGATTTTTTTACTGAAACAAGCTGGAAAATATTTGGCTAGCTAAACAACTGCAGCGAACTCACTCACCTCACTTTACAACAAGCAGCAATTTGGTCGTTCCGAAAACAATTCTTTGAAGATAAAAAAACAGCTTGAAGCTGTTTACTGCCATTCTCAGTTGACTGGAAAGAAAACAAAAGAATTACATGTAAAGAATAATCAACAAATCTGTTTGCCTTACAAAAGTCTGCTAACTTAATAATGCATGATGAACTACCGAAACTGGCATTGATGTTGTGGCGTATAATGCATATTCATGTACATGTAGGTGCTACAGCAACATGTAGCATATATTCTTTATCCTCTGTGAAAAACGTCTCTACACATTTTACTCCCTGGTGGCCAGGAGGAGGCCAATTGAATTAAAGCATAAAACAATTATGTTGCACTAACTGTTTAGTGACATAATCTTAATTGTTATTACTGGCTAGGTCACGCTGAGGTTTATTTTTGCAGGATAAAGAGCCCCGTGGGATTATCCCCTTGGAAAACCTGAGTATCCGTGAAGTGGATGAACCTAGGAAACCGGTAAAAACACATGTCAAATTCTTTACATTTTCTTTCTTGGAGACAGATTTTCACACGCCCTTGGCTTTTCTGTTATGTCATCTAGAACTGCTTCGAGCTCTACAACCCTAACCACAAAGGGCAAGTCATCAAGGCCTGCAAAACGGAAGCGGACGGACGCGTGGTGGAGGGCAACCACGTGGTTTACAGGATCTCGGCCCCCACGCCCGAGGAGAAGGAGGAATGGATCAAATCCATCAAGTGAGCTTGGCTGTGTGTTTATGCGGATCCATTTACACCGAAGGGGCACTTAGCCACATCCCATGTGTCGGCTTCTCATGGGTGACCTTGACGATGACACACCACTTGTACGTGTGTGGCTATACAAACACACAATGGAAAGACACACACATGCACTGGTGACCGAACAGGAGTCTGTTTCTCACACTCCTGGCACAGATAACGCACGAGGTGACTTCTGCTTTGTTGGATAAGCTCACTTCCCTTTGATTAGCGCGAGCAAACGGACGCACACGTGCACACATGTTGACCTAGTGGCTAGCATGTGTGGGACTGGCCTTCCTTTGTGGAGTTTGTGTGAACTCACCATACTTACCTATACTCCAACACCCCCTGATGTGACCCTAATGAGTAAAAAGGCTATAGAAAATGGATGGATGGGATTTCAGAGCTCTAAATTTTATTAAACCCTCCCTCTTGCGCTCTAATGGTGCTACAATCCACTTAGCATTGACGTGCATGTAAATGGAGCAATTTTAGTGTTGGAGTTCACCTTCACAAAGGAAGAAAAACTCAGGCAGACATGCTAAGTACTACTACGCTGTGTTTCCATGACTGCAAACATTTACCAAAAAAAACATAATACAAGTGTACATATTAATTTTGAAAAATTGTGGAACAATTTGTCAGACTAGCTCTATTTAAAACAATTAAAATCTGTAATATAAAGTTATAGTTAGATATGAAATCAAGGGTGGTTTCTGGCATGTGCAATACATTAATCCTGAATAATACAACATAGAAATCAGAATAGATCTCTTGCAGCAGTGCATCTGTTTGCATTCTTTTTTTTTTTTTTTTTTAACATCAGATGTGCTTTCTCTCCAATGTCTCCAGAGCCAGCATCAGCAGAGATCCTTTCTATGATATGTTGGCTACGAGGAAGAGGAGGATAGCCAATAAGAAATAACCAAAGGCATCTTTCAACTTCTTTCTTTTGGATCACTGCCACGTACGAGTCCAGCAAAATCAAACTTTCACTTGAGGATCAGGAGTTGCACTATGGGCAACATTTTGGTGGGCCACGTCAATTAAGACTTTGACCCGTCTGTAAAGACTTTAACACCCTCTGGCGGATATTACGAGGAATGACATGTACTTCACTCAGCTGATGGGTACCATTCCGAACAATCTTGTCTTGATGAGAGCCTCAAACAAAATCAGCTGGTCTGATTTGTATATGCAAAATGCACTGACTTATTTGTGGCTATAGACAAACACAAAACCCCAATAGACTCGAAACTATTAGGGATATTGGGCTTCTAGATGTAATTTCAGGATGAACATAAGATGCATTACAGTGCTGCCTTGAGATACGAGTGACTCGAGTTTATGGACAATACAATTCAATGCAAATGTATTTATAAAGCGCAGTTTACAACAGCCTCATCTGTAACAAAGCGCTTCACTTATAGCAAATGGGGCAACCACAAAGACAGCAAAAACAATTAATTAGTCAAAAAGCCAAAGTGGGTGAACACATGAAGACCCTTTCCCGCCCAAGGACGCATAATGCTCGACTATCGTTATAAGATTATCATTATATTTGAGGTGTATTTAGAGCTTAAACATGTTCAATAAATTGAGATCTAAAACATTTTTGTGTGTGGGGAAAGCCGACTACTTATTGGCAAATAGTAAATAATATAGGAAATTTAGCTATTGCCGACGTTGTGTGACGTAAGAGAGCGTAGCCAATTGAAGCAGCGCCCTGACTGACGAATAAGGAGGCGGTGATAAATAAAACATGTCCTCCTTACCCAATGTCGTTCTTTGTATAAAACTAGACTCCCCAAAGAGCATTTTACAGAGCAAATTATTTTTTGTCGACAATACCATCTTACAACGCTCTTACACGAAATATTTACGAACATTCGGCAAGTATACCCGGAAGTACCTGCCCGCTTCTCTTCGCGCTTGTGACGTCAAGTGTGATCACGTGAGAGGTCCGCCTTGTAGGACGTCCATATTACACTGCCTCCTAGCGGCCCAGGCATACACAACAGAAGGATCACAATTAATAGCATTTCCATTCATTTGAATTAAAACTTGATTTAAATGCATTTTAGTTTCATCCTAAAATCCTACCTAAAAGCCAAATAGCTAAAAAATGTTTGGGGAGTAGTGTATTTTATTTGTGAAATATGTGTTCCCGTTCTTGGAATATTAGTTAGCATACTGGGAATAATTTGCACTTTTGTATTATTTGGTGTCTTTAGAGTAGCAACACAAATTTGATGATCCACCTTTGTAATTTTTTTTGTATTTATTTCCTTAATTTTTAACAAAATCAATTTACAATCTGCATGTATATGATGTACATTGTTTTTGTTTTTATGTACTGTATTTTCCAAATGATTGAGTGACCATTCATCATTTAGTTCAGCACTTTACAATCATGGAAAAGTGTTTGAATGACATTAGCAAGAGAATAACGTTGCAAAATGATGGTGGGGGTGTAAAAAAACAATGTACAGTATAGGATGTTGGAAAAAAACATCTAGTATGATCACTGAGCAGTTCTTTGGTTATTTCATAAGCCATTTTTAGGTTTTTTTTCTTTTTAATGACTAGACCCTTCAACAGGTTATTATTCATTTAAGTGCTTCTTTACCGTATGGTGTACACATAGATATGACAATCTATTTTGTGAAAAATACAAAAAAGTTTTCTAATTGCCCCTCAAATATTTAGAACACTTTTCCAGCTATTCCAGTGCAGTTTTCCACACACAAAAACAACAGTACAATTTCTGACATTAACAAAATGTATTTTAAGGCATTTACCTTGTACAATGTATAAATGCTGACATGCTAAATTAAAGGAATAATACAAGTTTTCAACTTCTGGCAAAAAGTTGCAAAACAAAACACAATCCGTACTCATGGCTGCCATAATTTCAGAGAATATGAGCAGAATTAACACGTTTGTCTAAAAACAAAAAAAGCAAAACAACATCTATTTATAATCCTGATACAGGAGTTATATATATATTTATATATATATGTATATAAAAGTAACTGATAGTACAGTTCAAAAATTAAATTCACAGTATTCTTCATGATGCTAGTAGACGCAAACAGGATTTTCTGTAGTTTTTTTTTCCCCATTTATAACTGCGATTACATAATCTTTTTTTCGGTTTCATTAAAATAGAACATGAGCTGAAAGAAAGACAGAAAGGAATGACTCAGAAGAAGAGAAACAAGTTTAAAATAGTAAAGTGTGTTAGAAGAGAACCTAAACAAACGTAGGGGAAATGTCTCAGTCCAGGGCATCGTGGAAGTATCAGTGAGTGAAGCCTTGCTTGCTTGTTTGTTCATAATTTCCACACCTCCCACCCATTTACCACCCCCCCAAACCCAGAAGTGAAGATGAAGGAAACTCAAAACCATCCACGCACGTAGTACCCACCTTCCAAACTTGTTTTCAGCAGCGCTTGTATTTCCCTTTCACGTGAAGCGAGTGGATGATGAGTTTGAGTCCTGAGTTCCACTGAGCAGCAGTCGAGATGTTTTAAGCTCCAGGCTTTTGTGTGTCCCATACACGAATATATTAATATTTGTCATCGTTCACGTCCGACGAGAGAAGGAGCGTTACTGCAACTAAAAAAATCAATGCTTTAAAAGTGAATATATATATAACACTTGACGTGTGGTAAAAATACAACCCCTCCTCCCAATGAAGCACCAGATCAATGAATCATTCCTCCGCTGTATGTCTAGGCAAGGGGGTCTGGAACAACACAAGTAGAAAACATAATGAGAGATGGAAAGCAGAGGTGGACAAACATACAAAATGATTTTTGTAAGTGGATGTTAAGTCCAAAATGTGACCCGTGACTCACTTTCAGTGCTTCATGGTACTTCTCAGCACACCGGACCATCAGTGGGATACAACGTTGGTTTGGCTGTAACCGTTTCCTATAAAACACAGTGAGCTTTAATTTCGGACTTTTGTTTGTCTTCGTGTAATTTGAGAATACTATGAACGGACCTGCGTATCCATTAAGGTGACTGTGAAATGGCCCGTGTGCAGGTCCGGCGGGGGAGGTGCCGTTGTGGTCGTAGTCGAGGCGGCGGCGTTTGTTCGGTGAGCAGCTGTCCTCGTCTTGCTTGGCATCCTTGGAGTGACGGCGTTTGCGACACTCGCGTTCTTCGCTGCTGCGGCCCTTGTGGCCACCGTCTGGGCTGCGTTGCTCGCTCTGGTGCCGCCTCTTTTTCTTTTTTTTTACTTCATAGCCTCGGTCTGAGTCGGAGCTCCTGAAATGAATCCAATAAGTACTGTTGAGACTAATGTAGAGGTAGCAAATGTGGCACAAAGGTTTGCCTTCCCCTGGTCTGGCGAGACGAGTAACGAAAACGAGTTTCGCTTCAGGTTGACTGACTTACCCACTCTCACGGTGTCGTTCTTTATCCTTTGATTTCTTCTTCTTGCTCTTTTTGTGTTTTTTGCTATGCCGCTCCTCAGAGCTCACAGAGCGACCACTCCGCCGAGGATTCTGGTCCTCCGACCCCGGATGAGCGTGCCGATACGGCGACCTGTTGGGCGGTGTCCCCCGATAGAGGTGGTGGTGGTCCCTTTCCCTGCCATCGTCCCTCATCCCGCGAACTTCCCAGTTGTCCTGATCCCGCCTCCATTGGCCGTGAGATTTGTGGCGGTACGAGTTGCCGTAACCCCTGCGCTGGTAATCGCGGTCTTCCCTGGATCGGTGGTGGTGGTGATAAAAGTGGTAGTGGTGCGAGCAGCGGTCGTGGTCCCGCTCCCTAGGGTGGTAGGGAGTCCTGTCCCAGCGACGTTCGCTCTCCCAGTCCCGGTAGTAATAGTCCCTGTATGAGCGGTGGTGGTTGTAATGGTGGTCTCTGTTGTCCCGTCTATAGTGAGTTGCGTCCCATTCCTGACTCCTGTTGTAGTTTCGCTCTCTGTCCCTGCTCCAGTCAGATGAGTACGGCCGGTCCCGACCCCTTTCCCGCGATGACTGTCTTTCGTAGCTTCTGGAAGGCGGACTGGCCCGGAGATGATCTCTCCCCTCTGCACGGCCTTTGGAGGCCGCCGCCGATGAGCCGTTGGTCAGTGGGGCATTCGTGACTTCATCGGGACTCTTCGGTAGAGCCGCACACGTGCCGCTGGTGCTGTGGGAGGAGTTGGGCGAGGTGGCTGGGGGACTGATGGACGCGGACTCGCTAGATGCCGAGGAATGATTTTTGCTGGTGGAAGCGGAGGAGGTTTCGCAGGCCGTTTGCTCAGGCGGGGGATCGGCCACTCGTGTCGCCCTTACGTCGGGGGAGAGTTTCTGGCTTTCGCTGGCGGCGGGTTGGACCCTCGGAACAGAACTAGCCTGGGATGACGACGACTCTTTGCTGCGAGCGCAATGACAACAAAACAGACAAGGTCAAGAGCGGCTCGAAGCGAACCTCATACACCATCAGTTAGGCATAAGCATTTAAATTAAAAACTGAATCGTGATCTTTAGGCTAATGTAATAAAAAGAGTTGAATTTGGAAAGCTACCTTGGTTGAGAGTAATCAGTGTCTACTCCATTCACAGTCGAACTTCCCTCTGATGACAAACTTCCCTCACTACTGACCGAGATCTGAAAGGGAAAAATACGAGGTCGTTTTTAAACAACATATCAGAATTTAGTGTTGTGGGACTGCACATTACATCTCATTACATTATGTGAGCGTAGAATTAAAAGGAAAACTATAGCTTACCTTTTCAACACTATTATGACCATTGACTTTTTGAAGTCCATGATGGTGTCCGTTTTGTATGTTTTTAGATACGCTGTGAGAAATTCCATTTACACCGTTTCCATTGTGGTGCACGCCAGAGTCGCCATTGGCAAAGTCCTCCCTTGTTCTTTTGTTACCATTCATGTGACTCTCCACTGAGCAGCCATTATCCAGGGACCCGCCGTTCTCTTGATCCGACTCTTCCGACAATTCTTGGCCGTACGGCACCAAGAAGGACGAGCCGTTCCCGCCGGCCTGGTGCTCCCCGTTACTGCTCGGCGTGCCGTTGACGTGGTTCACCTGACGTGGGATGAAGCGAGCCTCTGAGGTAGACTGGGAGGAGGAGGGTAAAGAGCTCGAGGACGAGGTGGCGGTGGAGCTGCTGGCCGATGACGAGGAGGAGGAGGACGCCGCCGGACGATTCGGTTTGCCTTGGCCGATGCAGAAGGACAGTTTCAGGCGCTTCTCGTGCTCTGGGATCGCTGAAGGCTGGCTGGCCAAGTGCGACGTGGAAGAAGAGGAGGCCGCGCCGTGGTTGGGTTTTCCAGCAATGCTGCTGCTGGTGCTGGGCTTGGGACACTCCCTCAAAGACCCGTTCCCATTCATGTGGAGAGAATTCTACAGAGGGGACACAAAATTGGTCAAACACCAATAACATCAGATCATTTCTTTTAATAATATTGGGATACTGAAAATGTAATATTCATAATTCATATTTTTGGGATCAGCATTACCTTGTTCATGTGCGGGGGCAGCTGTGGTCCGATGAAGCCGCCATTGTTGTTGTGATGGGCGGTGGTGTTGATGCGGGGAATCACTACGGGTCGAGGTGATGACTGGCCGGGTGCAACTGAGTTATGGGTCATGTGACCATAGTCCCCTTCTTTCTTTCCGTCACTGGACCTTGTGAAAGAGCCGGAACATTAGTCATGAGACGAAAGACAAACAGCAAAGGAAATAGCTGCTATACGCAAATCTTGAAAGGTCATTATTTCATGTTAAAGGTTTACTCACTTGATGTAGAAGAGGACATAAGCCTGCTGGTTAAGAACAGACCTAATGTCGCTTACAGTCACAGACGAATCGTTCATCTGAAACCACTGACCATTGCTTGCCTGCGAGACACAAAACTTTGGATCATCAGTATTTAGCCATAGTGAAACGAGAGCGAGCTTGCGGCAAGCGCAACAAATCAGCAAATTGGCTCACCGTACCTTAATATAGCAGAAGTAGTGTCCAGCGTGGCAGCTGAATCCAGAATGGACCAGAACTGCAAACAGCCCGTAGAGTTGTGGCTCTCCTTGCGACTGCGACATGAAGGGCCGCAGGTCCAGGTACTCGGGATATTTCACATCCTGATGAGCAAAGGATAAATATGAAAATAACCTGCAAACACTGGAAGCAGTCTGTAATTGAGTCGATTTACTGGAACGCACTTTTGTGATTTTTCCTCCACTGAAGTTGGCGAAGCGTTTCAGCGACAGGGTGAGGACATTGGAGCTGCGATGGATCGTGAATCTCTTTGAGGCTGTGACCATTTTTTTGCACCTGGGGAAAAACATTTTTTTTTTTTTTTTTTTGGTGGATACCGGCAAAACAGCAAAATTTGATCATTGTGTGAAGACATACTTGGAGCACTTGTAGGCATTCTCGCCATCCAGCTGCTCTGGCTTGACAAACTGCTCAAGAGCCTTCGAAACACTGGGTGCCATCTGCAAAGAGAAGCAATCTACAGGTTAGATACCTTGAAGAAAAAAAAAAAAAAAAGCAACGCATGCTGAAAAACAAATCTGTTCTGTGGAGTTACTTTGATTTCTAGAGTGATGTCCAGAAAAGGGTCAAATGTATCAGAGACTGCTTTGCAGTTTAAACATTTAACTGAAAGAGACACAAAAACAGAATTCATCAGATTAAAGATATTATAAAAAATAATATCCACAAATTGATGTCACAAACTTACCTCTGGACCTTAGGTAACCACCAAATACCTGATGAATAAAAGTGGTCGCCTGCGTTTGCCTGTCCAATCTGCCATATGACAACACAGAAGGTCTTAACTCACAAGCAAATGCAGCAACTAAATACTTTCCCGTCGTGTTTATTGCAAATCCTCCACTAAGGATAAAACTTACTTGGTTCCAGGCAAGCAGGACTTTTGCATAGCATCCACCGTGTACCTAATAAATTCATGGGCATCCTCCTGGCTTCCATAGCGGAAGTGCTTCGCGATTCCTGCGTTGGGAAGAGTACAGTATAAGAAACTGACTCGCACCGGAAAACCAGTTCCCTCCAAATTCATGAAAGTAAACAGATAAACAGCGCCACCTGTCGTTCACCCTGGGTAACTACAAAACGCCTGTACTTACTTTTGAGCTCGTTCAGCACACCAAGTGGCTTAAAAACGTTCCCAGAGTTGGCAAAAACTTGAATGATGTGGTTTTGCATGGTGCACATCATACAGAAGCCTGGCTCGTGACCTGTGGCATCACAAAACAAAAAAAAAAGCAAAAATACATCAAACATGACTGATAGCTAGAAGGCAGACAACCCTGACCCATAAAAAAAAAAAACAACGTACATGTTTTCGAGTGTTCCCGTGACAGCATGTAGTTGGCAAATGGCGGCGTGTAGGTGAGACACTGGAGGGCCGAGTTGAGGAAACAAGTGTTGCCCATGTTCTGCAGGCCGGCGCCTATGCGATGAACCTGGTTCCATTTTAGGCTAAGACGCTCGGGAGAGAAGAGGACCTTCTGCGGCATGTCAATGCCATCGCCGCTGCACAACACTGGACACACAACAGACTAAAATTAGACCGAGTACATTTCTCAAGAGCAGCTCATAGGACCAGTTCCTGCCATTGTGCTGCATTGCCTATTAAGCGCAGAAAAAGGAAGCTGGGCCATTAAGTACATATATTTAACATGTTCTAAAAATTGAAACTTTTTGTAAAGGTATCTAAAGATAAAAAGATACCAGCCTTTGTGAAAAGTTATTTCTATTCCTCTTAGTTGACACAAGGCATAGATCAAAGACGGTTTATTCCGCTCAGCTTGAATTCTTGTCAATTATTATTCACATACTCATTTGGCCCCCTACCATGCTCCTTGGGCCGGTCCACGGAGGGAGGCGTGCTATTGTAGACAACGGCGCCAGGCGTCGGGCCCAAGCAGCCCCCCGGAACCTTCAGCCGCGGTGAGTCAGTGGGCAGGGTGGGACCCACTGCCCAGCTGCTGGAACAGCTGCTGTCCATCCCGTCTCCACTGGTGAAGGGGGATCTCTTGCAACCGACTGACTCGTGGTCAGAATTTTCGGAGGATCTGTCAACAATGGTCATAGTTCATTGCTGTGGGTGGGGGGGGAAACATAAAAGATTTTAGGGCAGGCAAGAATCACAGTTTACAAATTCTTGAGAGCGCTTTTGCTCTAATGTTTGGTTCATGAGTTGACATTGGCAAGAGGCAGAGTACACCTTGGACTGGTTGCTGGCCAATCACAGGACATATGTACACAACCTTTCTTTCATATTCACACTAATGGATATTTTAGAGTAATAAATGAACCTACGATTTAATGAATTTTATACCTAATCAAAATGTGGGCTTTCATATGTTGTGATTGCACGGTTCCCCATTAAGTTGTGGACAATTTAATAGGATTTCATCAGCAGAGACAACAAACGTACACAAAAAAAAAAAAACAATTGCAACAGCTTGACAAATCGTTACACAATCTCACTTTTAGTTATTACAAAACAGCAAAGAAGTTATAGTGAATGTGATCATTCACACGTAAAAGGCTCCATTTGCCTTTAAATAGCATTTCTTGGGAGATCAAAAACGTACTAGCGTCGTCATAAAAAATGATCACGCGTTGTTAAAAAGAACTTTAAAAAAAAAACTCTTTCACTTTTTAGTTTCGCTTGGATAAAGTTGTGGGGTGAAAAAAAAAACAGGCGAATTTCCTGGTTGGGAAGCAGCTGTTCCCTCCCACTCCCCGTTACTGACTCACGTTGGCGGCTAGGCCTGTCGCGCGCACAGCCGTTCAATCACAATAAAGCATTCCTCAAACATGAATGGTTTGTTGCAGGAACACAATAATGGATTTTAAATATTTCTTCACGCAGTCAACCGAGCTTGAATAACAAAATGGTGTGAATGTTATATAGACGAACACCATGGAAACGGCGACCATTACGCAAAAGCTAAAGAGCTAACAAGACGTGCTAACGTTAGCCGACTTAGCACGATGGACGAGGCTGACATGGCGGAGAGCACAGCGAGTCTCTTAGCGATCGAACACTACGTTGCGGTTTCGTTTTTGGAAAACTGAAAAGTATTTTGATTGTATAGCATGATGGCCTTGGTTAACGAACGCGCAGCTAAAGGAGGGGCTCGACACCGGCAGCCGTGTGTTCATTGCGCCGCTCCAGGAGACATGACAGTACCGGTGTAAGGATGCCACAACAAATCCGAGCGGCTCAGGTCCACCAGAACGCGACGGCCGTGTCGTTGAATACCCACTTGATCATAAAAGCGTCGAGACACTCACCTGGAATATTGTTAAAAGCACGTTTGTAGCGATTGTAAAGCCATTCCTTATTTCCAAGCTGGTGTCCGGCGGTGAACAATGACGTAGATGAGCTTTCCACGGCAACATCCGGGCACCTGGGATCAAACTAGGTCTGTGATTGGCTCCCTCCACCGTTTGACTGCGTTTCGTGCAGATCCGTCGCACGTTCGTGCCACCGACCTTTGTGTACATGCACATTCATCACCGTGCGCGTTCCACATACAAATCAATTCATACATGACGCCGATGGATTCGAAAAACATTTCGACTGACGTTACCGCATATATTACACTATCTTCGTAGACGTTCGAGTGCCCCTTGTAAGTGAGGGCTCAAATATTTCAACTTTAAAAAGTTCAATGTACGGTGTCCACTTCCTGATTTGATCAAACATTTAAAAAAAAAAAAAACATCCACAAAGGCATCAAAACATACAGGTTTGAGTCTTTCGAATTCATTTTCCGAACAAAAATAAAGTAAAAAATAATGTACAAAAGTGAGTGTTAATTTGGCAGATGATTGTGCAGTAATTAATTAAGTTTTCAAACTTGCTTTAAGCAGAAGTCAGCACCTACCTGTCACCATAAAGTGTGCCTGATTAACCCAAAATAAATTTATGATACTTGAGTAGGGTTTTCTTATTTTATTTAGCTTTCTAGTGGACACCTGAAGAAATGTGCTAAGTCTTAAAAGTATTTAACTGTTTGTAATTCCTTTAACCTTATTTAAGGTTCCAGGTCTGGCTGGAATTCTGCCATAAGACCCAAATGAGTCTGCAAAACGTCTCCTATACATTTGCTTTTCAAGCTGTTGACAAGAGCAAAAAAAAAAAAATACCTGCCCAATACTGTAAAACACTGTAAATAATTTAATATGACACATATATTGATTGTAATGGACCTTTCTATAAAAGTTTCCAAGACCACATGAATGCACTCGCACAAATTAAATCACTCAATTCAAGACACATTGTGAACCTTTGAAGCGTCAAGTGTCTTCCCAACTCTGACAATTTTGAAAAGTGCTGTGTGAACTTTGTAGCCGCTGTATTTGTTTCCTCAAAAGAAGAATTTCTTCCTCTTGTGCTGCAACCTTTTTCTTCAAACCACAGATTACCTGAAGGGGAAAAAAAAACACACACACATGAATATTTGTTGAATTTATAAAAAAAAAAAACTGGATTACATCAACAAGATTTGATTGCTTTTAATTATATACCACATCTTTACTGCAGAAGAGTTCACTCTGTAGAAGCTGGCTGGCCGTGGGTCGCGTGCCGGGCTCAATACTCGTCAGCTTTGAGATGTAATTGGCGAGGACAGGCCATCTGTTGCTGAAGGACTCGGGTATTTTCCCCTCTCGCAGGTCCCCTAATGTCCGGACTCGCTCCATCTCTGTACCAAAGGGCTGAAAAAGCTCCAGAGCGAGCACCCCGATGCTGTACATGTCTGACTAAGAGAGAAACAACAAAGTTGAGCAAACAAAATTTAATCTTTTTATCCAACTATCCTACGACTGCTATAAATACCTTTGAATCATAATGGGAGCTCCGCAGTTGCTCAGGTGATGCGTAGACAAATGTACCCACGCCTGTCGTATGTGGGGAATCTGAAAAGTACACCAGAAGCATGACACCACTAACAATTGACTATTCTGGAGGTAAAATGTTGCAAACAATGAGATATTACCATCAATGGGAGAAATGACGCTTTCATGACTATTTAGTATTAGACCACTGCAAGCTAAACCAAAGTCGCCAATACGAACATGACATTCATGACCGTTGAGGAAAATGTTCCTTGGCTGGGGGAAAAAAAAAAAAAAAAAAGATTAATGAAAGTACCATTAATACATACTGCACAACACTTACCTTGAGGTCTCTGTGAATTATTCCACTCGAGTGAATGTATTCCACCCCTTCCAGAATTTTTCTGAGCAGACTGAACGTGTTCTCAGCGTTCACGCATCCGTAAGGACCTGCGAAGAATATTGTTGGAAACGTTACAAATCTCATCCAGTAATTTCGACAAATGTGAATTTGATGCGGAGTGAATACATCTTGAAATTTGCTCTTCTTTGGGCTTGGAATTCCTCTCAGTCATCCAGTCTTTGAGCGAACGTTCACACAGCTGCATTTGGATGTAGAGCATCAGGTGGAGGTGGACCTGCGCACGCCATACGGAAGAACTTTATTGATAAAGCAATTAAAAAATATATAATTGTGTTCATTTTTATTCACTTACCTCCTTAGCGGGTTTTGCCATCTGTTTATTTTCGCTATACTGCTCACACTTCTTTTCAACACAGGAGGACTTGTTGTTGACCTCAATCCCGCTATTGCTAGACTCCGCCTCCAACAGTCCGGACGTGTCCCAACCAACGGCAGGACATTTCGAGGTCTTAATGGGCCCTCTCTGTCCCAGGAAGACGCAGGGTACGTAGTTCTCGGGGATCCGTGGCATCATACTCGGACACACCTCCTGACCCTTCTCTTGTGTCAGCGCTAGCGGGTTGCTAGGTGGGACATCGCTTGGCAGCACAGCGGCATTTGAAGAACCGTTCACCTGCGGCTGGCTTCGGCTTTGGAAAACTACAGAGTAACTTGAGCTACTGCTGTCAAGGTCCTCGTCAGAACTGCAATTAAAAAGTGGCAATACAAGTTAGACTGTGTGCAAAACTGTGCAGCCTTGTTTTTAGTTCTCTTACATGTCGTCTTTTGTAGCTGAAGCCAGTTCAGGTAGGCGATTCTCTGCATCTGCAATGGGAAGCAGTTTGCCATGACATCTTTGTCCAGAAGTTACAACACCATTCACAAAAACAATTTGAGTTCCCTTACACGTCGTGGATTGAACGTGCTCCATCCACGCTGTGTGATAGCCGACGATGTTGACATGTTGCAAACTGGACAGCACTTTCACTTCCCTGAGAACCTATTTCATAATCCACAGGAGCGTTGCAGTTATGAGACGATTCTTAGACGTGAAAGCAAATATAAAATTTAAGCCGACCTAACCTTCATGCAATCCTCCTTTGAGACTTTTTTAATGAGAATCTTCTTCACGGCATAGCACTGCCCATCCAGTTTGTTTAGCACCTTTGTAAAAGAATAAAAGAAATTGGGTGACCAATACTCAGTCAAAATAGCCACATCATAAACAATGTAGTAAGCACCTTATAAACATTCCCATAAGATCCTTTTCCAATTCTACCAATTTCTTCAAACTCGCTTAAATAACGGGACGTCTGGGCTTGAAAGAGTCTCTCCTTTTGTCTGCAGGAGGACAAACAGCAACTTAAAGCAGGTGGCACTTTTCAAAGTAGTCTAACATGCTTCACGTTTTTTGAACTATTAAAAGTTAGCTTCACCTCAGTGCAGGGTTGTGTGCGTTTATGTTAAGGCTTTGCTGCTCCTGAATAATAAGAAAAGAACAAAAAATAGAGATTAGGGGTTAAACTAAAAATGTTCAACAAATCTATCAGATCAAAAGATGTTTTATTTTTTTTTACCAGTGAGTACGGTGAGGAGCTAACAGCATTTAGCAGCTCGGTGAAGGCCCGACTGTGTTGGAGTCTGACTGTGCTGAACTCGTCACTTATGGCCAAAGGTGAGAGAAGATTCATAGAAGCTAACCGCTGGCCAATAACTAATAAAAAACAAAAAAGGCAAAAGTTCAGGTGGCAGGATTTTACATTATTTCATCATTGCGGTCCGTACCTTTAAATAATGTTCGCGAACGTGCTGGATTACTTTCGTAAACAAAGCACAGAAGCTCCAGCAGAGAGCCCATGAGGAGGTGGTTGGGGATAGCTGAGGCAAACTCTTGGACGGACGAGTCGCGTCTACCCGCCAGGAGAACTTCATGGTGACTGTCGGTGTCGGAAGCTGAGAGAGAAATAAAACTGACTAAGGGCATGGCAATAACAGTAGACACAAAACATTTTTAATCAAAATTTTGAAAGTATAAAAAAAAACGTCAGTTCTCATATTACATTTGAAATAAGACGTTATATCAAAATTGGAATTCTCTTACCTTCTTCGATTATTTTTGCTAGTATTTCAACAATGTTTTTTTCTTTTTGGTCCATCTTTTTATAACAACACACAGAGCAGCACTACTGAATGTCTTGTAACATTTTAAGGCAACAATACTCATCTTGTTTATACATAAGGGGGCGTATACTGCTGCCATCCTTATCTTGAAGGACCAGTGCCTACCAGACCTCCACCTCTTTCCATTAACAGGGAGGCAGCATATAATGAGATCATATTTTTACAGAATGCAGAGCTGTCTCATTAATAAATGTTCTATAACCTCCTGACAGTCATTGTGTTGGGGGACTATCTTGCTTCTCCAAATCTGCTGAATCATCTATGTTTACTTTTGTCATTCCGTGTAGACTTTTAAGTCTCTCAAGCCAAACATCAGAATTTTCTGTAAGACTTACAAATTACTAGTAATATGCACGTTTTGGACTCTTTAATTCAGAAGTCAACAATAGGGCTAACGCTTTAAACTAATCCTGAATAGTTACCTGCTGCTTAAATTGCGTGTGTAAATGTTACATAAGACAAACTATTAGGAAAAGCTGCTTACTGTCAAAGTGTACATCGTCGTCCTCTTCAGTGGCAAGACTTGACAGACTACTGCAGTCATGATTACCAACGGCTTTAAGCAGACGGCTTCGGGGAAGAAGAATCTTATTACTGCTACTAGAACATTCCTCCGATCGCAAGTGCCTGCTAGTGGACGTTAAACTGTACATGTTAACTGAACATAATAAATAAACGAGGATCTTAATTTAGGCGAGCAAATAATATCTGTATTGGTTCAAACAAACTTGGTTACATGTTTATATAATTGGACAACAATTCTCACGAGTTGTAAAGTGGCGGCCATCTTTCCTTAGACTCAGGAAGGCACCGTCAGCTAATACAATTTATTGTTGTAAAATATTATTTGCTGTCATTAACAAAATGAAAGTCTACAGAACGCACATATGATTATGAACAGATAAATAAATATACATTTTGAATTATGAAGAAAAATAAGTGTCTTCCCATGACGACACTTTATTTGTACATTCAACCCTGTGTCATTTGTACGTGCGCCCTAAAGCCACATTGGGCCTATGACGGTGATGAAATGTTACAGTGCGATAAAATATTTAGAGATAAGTTATTTCCGTAGTGAGTTAGTTTTTTTATTTTTATAATTTTACGAACAGGTTTTTATTAATAATTCCCCTCTTATTAAAGGTACATGTGATGCGCTTAGGTTGTTGACATGCGCATCTAATACGCAGCGGTGACTCTGCTAATTTCTGTCTACGCCGCGCGGTACGGTTTGAGACCTCATGTTTGTTTACATCATGGCTTCCTTTGTTTTGCCTGTTTTTTTCCACTAAAATATCAGTAAATGATCAAAAGTTAACAATGGGCTAATCGTTTATTCTATGCCTGCATTTTATAACAATCGGATTTCTATTTCACATCAAAACCTCTGAACGTAGTGTGGCTCAATTCCTGCAACATTTCTTGAAAGATGACTGACACTTGGTAAGTTGATTTTGAATAAGAGGAAGGAAAAAAAGTGTGCAGTCTTTGTAATTGCCCGTTTTGCATTTAGTAGCTTGGAACCTGCTGGAGCCATCAAGGCCATTGACAAGAACTCAGTGCATCAAATCTGCTCAGGTCAGGTGGTGCTGACCTTGGCCACTGCTGTTAAAGAACTGGTGGAGAACAGTATTGATGCTGGGGCCACCAACATTGGTAAGAAAAGGAAATGGGAAAATTGTATGAATCAGCACAATACTTAGTAGAACTACTAAATATTCCAGATGTCAAACTGAAGGAGCACGGAATTGAACTTGTGGAAGTATCTGATAACGGAAAAGGTGTCGAGGAGGCCAACTTTGAAGGATTGAGTACGTATCTGTTAATTTATAATTGTTAAGATGTTTGAATGATGACATGCGTCACCTGTCCCATAGCGTTAAAACATCACACTTCAAAATTGAGGGATTTTTCCGATCTCCTCCATGTGGAGACATTTGGCTTCAGAGGTGAAGCCCTCAGTTCTTTATGTGCACTAAGGTGATATATCTCGACAGCCTGTCTTCAAATCTCTATAATGAGTGCTAAATTGTACTTACTTTGTTATTCTTCCACCAGTGACGTAAGTGTGGTGACGTGCCATGAATCCAGCACCGTCGGGACCAAGCTGGTTTTTGACCACAAGGGCCATTTGGTTCAGCGGCTACCTCATCCACGGCAGCAAGGCACCACAGTCACCCTGCAGCAGCTCTTCCTAACCCTACCTGTCAGACACAAGGAGTTCCGGCGCAATATTAAAAGGGCCAGTTGAATATTTGTTTCATGTAATACACAACAGAGGCCTGATTATTGGATCTAGACTGAATTGATTTGTCGTTGATTCTTTTAGGAGTTCACCAAAATGGTGCATGTTTTGCAGTCTTACTGCATCATCTCTACTGGCGTGCGCATTACCTGCTCCAACCAAAGTGGACAGGGAAAGCGCAACATTGTTGTAAACACAAGTGGAAGCCAGAATATGAGAGACAACATAGGAGCTATATTTGGACCCAAACAGGTTGGAAAATAGAATTCGACAACACTGAAATGTTGAAGTTGTTGATTTTTTTTTTTTCCATTGTTTCTGCAGCTACAGAACCTTCTCCCCTTTCAGCACGTGCCTCTTAATGATAACGTCTTGGAAGAATATGGTCTTGAGAACGCGGAACTCCCCCAAAAATTATTTTGGTGAGTAACACTGTTAATGTAGATGTTGCGGATTCAATATTAATATTTTTGAAATTTTGGCAGCATCACAGGCTTTGTGTCACAAGCAGACCACGGTGTCGGAAGAAGTGCCACAGACAGACAATTCTTTTTTATAAACAAGCGACCATGTGACCCCCAAAAGGTATGTAATGGATTTGTTGGGGTTTCTTCTTCCAACCTGAATGCTGGTTCTTCTCCCCTTACAGGTGACCAAACTTGTGAATGAAGTTTATCATATGTATAACAGACATCAGTATCCATTTGTTGCCCTGAACATCGAAGTTGCCTCAGGTAAAAAAAAGAAAAAAATGTTAAAAAGGGTCATTTTAAGCATTGTAGTTTTTTAAGTATTCACTATTTTTTTTTTCAGAGTGTGTGGATGTCAACGTTACCCCAGACAAGCGGCAGATTCTCCTTCAGGAGGAGAAACTCTTATTGGCCATTTTAAAGTCTTGTCTCATCAGCATGTTTGAGGCCGGGGTCAATAAAATTAGTCTAAACAATACTCTCATTCCCAGCAGCGGTAAGATGGCATTATTTCATTCAAGAAAAACTTGACTGTAACATCTCCTGTGACTATTTTCCAGCGACTGCATCGAAACAATCCGAAGAGAACATGTTTGAGTCTGGAGATAACACACGACTCGTGACTGAGAGCCCGAAGTCATCCGTGAACTTGGCTGATCTAAAAGCTGCTTTTTCGAATTACCACAACTCCAATTCTGGTGTCAAGTCCAATTTGTCAAAAGCTGCCAATAATTCTCCAGCGCAAAAAAACATCAAGTCTTTCTTTAAAGACACTGGAAAAACTTCCTGTAATCCAGGTGGGAAATCTCCTTTCACCCTCAAGTGTAGTTTGAAGACAGGTTCCTCCGCAGGGAGGTCAGTTCTGGATGGGTTCAGATATGGTAAAGGTCGTGACTCCAAGGACATTGTTCCATCCAGTTTGGACATTCCTTCACCAGATAGTCAGAATTGTGACCCACATTCACCTGCTTTTGATGTGGAAGAACCGATCATAAAAAAAGAAGCACCGACAGAGACAACCGAAGTTCTCCAGGAGTCTTACCTGCAAATCGAACCAACCGCTGAGTGTCGCTCTTTGAGCCCAGATTTGAAAAGAGCCAGAAAAGAGAATCCAGATTGTGCGGTGGATGCTCCGATCAGTTTACAGAAGAGGGCAGTGTCACTCTATTTCTCATTGCAAGACCTGACTGGGAAGATAAAAAGGTTACAAGACCGCAAGCAGAAGGAAAAAAACAGTGAGGAGCTTCAGTACCGACGCTTCAGAGCCAAAATTAACCCGGGAGAAAGCCAATGTGCAGAGGAGGAGCTGAAGAAGGAGATCAGGTGGGCTCATATATAAACTCAACATTATTATGGCAATTGGTTAATCTGCTTTTTGTGCCCCCCCTTCCATACCCCCCCTCCACAACAGCAAAGACATGTTCAAACAGATGGAAATTGTAGGCCAGTTTAATCTGGGCTTTATCATCACCAAACTCAACTCGGACATCTTCATGATCGACCAGCATGCCACAGATGAGAAATACAACTTTGAAATGCTGCAACAACACACAGTGCTCCAAGGACAAAAACTCATTGTGCAAGTATCCAAACATTTCAAATAAATTTGAACGTGAAACGATCAAATTAGGTCTAATTAGACTTTGATATATTTGTTTATTTTTCAGCCCTCAAAAACTTCACCTCACTGCAGTTAACGAGAACGTACTTATGGAAAATATTGAGATCTTTCAAAAGAACGGCTTTGAATTTCAGATTGATGAAGATGGTAGGATTTTGAGTTTTCAAAAAAAAAATTCTATTGTAGATGAGTAAACATTAAATGCATTTCCCAATGTAGCTCAAGTGATGGAGAGGGTCAAGCTGGTATCTCTGCCCACAAGTAAGAACTGGACATTTGGTCCTACCGACATTGAGGAGCTGATCTTCATGCTCAGTGACAGCCCGGGGGTCATGTGTCGGCCATCACGCGTCAGGCAGATGTTTGCCTCCAGAGCTTGTCGAAAATCTGTGAGTTGCTAATAGTTTACAATTTGACGTATGAGGCATTCTATATATTTGTTTTTCCTGTCCAGGTTATGATTGGCACGGCACTGAGTACAAGCGAGATGAAGAAACTGGTGGGTCACATGGCTGAGATTGAGCAGCCATGGAACTGTCCTCACGGGAGGCCCACCATGAGACACCTGGTCAACCTGGATCTACTCTCACAAAATTGATTAAGAAGAAAAGAAATCCTAATTGATGATTCACTTATGAATCAAAACCTGACCCCAAACATACTGTGTATAATTTCTTAAATCATACGTGATTGTTGCATTTTTACCTATTAATTCTTTTGAAATATTATTTCAAATGTTCCATGACATCACACAGTATGAACAAATAAAAAGGAAAAGAAAATGTTATTTTATTGGTATGTTTTCTCATCGCACTTTGTTTGTGGGTTACTTATGCTTGTTTTCTTTTTGCCCCATTCAATATGGCGGTTACCTTGACATAAAATCATACGCTAAATGTTACTGGTTGCCATGGAAACCAGTTTGTTTATTTTCGCGTTCGTGTTCTTTTAGAAACACTCCGTTCACGTTTCACTTTTTGGCCTTAAGTTGGCAACAATCTTTGTACACAATGACAACACATTAATATTTAATATTCTAACAGTTAAAAATTATATCGAGATGCTACACGGGAGTCCAGATTTAGTAAAATATTCGAAACAGGCGCATCACGATGACGACGAGCAGCAGCACGACGATGGCTTATTTGAACTCCCTTCGTTCTTTGTTTTAACTTTTAAGAGGTAAATAAACTTATTAAATATTACTGCTTTGTACTTAATAGCACAACAGAGAATGACTATGGTCATGCTATCCCTAACAGGTATGAGGGGGAAAGCAAAGACGGGCGCTTCCATGGGAGAGGCACAGCCAAGTTTAAAGGAGGCCATTCTTATACGGTACATATAATAAATAATAAATAAAACATTTTGCAGACACTACCGGTATCATTCATATTTTTTAACTTCGACTACAGTATGACGTTTTACCCACTTTTATTAAATACATATTAAATACATCACTGTTCTGTTGGCTCCAGACATTTGTTACTTCATCACAGAAATTAATATAATAAAGAAGCTAAAACATGGTTTTGTTTTAAGGGTATATTCTCCATGGGAACTATGCATGGAACCGGTGTCTTCACATGGGCCGACAAGGTGACATATGAGGTAGGATATAATAATCATAATAATAATATGACTTGTTTAGAAAAGTGTGTCATGTATTTCTTGTCAATAGGGCGAGTTTGTGAGGAACATACCGATGGGCCAAGGCAAGTACAGTTGGCCAGACGGCAGCACCTATGAAGGTGACGTGTGCAATGGCGTCAGGCATGGCAACGGAACGCACAAAAGTGGCAATGCCATCTACAAAGGTCAATGGAATCACAGCAAGAGGCACGGAAAGGTGACTCCACACTTTTAATATTAAATTATTTTAATATCTGCAGGATCTGAGATTGCAGATGTAGTTGAAACTAATCTTTATCTTTTTGTTGTTGTTTTTGTTAGGGCACAGTGTATTATAACAAGGAAGAAACTTCTTGGTACAAAGGCAACTGGGTGATGAACAAAAGAGAAGGATGGGGAGTAAGACGGTAAGATGTCACAAATTTAAAATATTTTTTTCAGGTTTCTGTCTGCGTTATTTTACTCAAAACAATTGACTATTTGCCGTATTGAATTTCTCATGACAGCTACCCTTCTGGTAATATTTATTTTGGTGAGTGGAAGCATAATTTGAGAAATGGAGAGGGCACCATGAGATGGCTGAACCTGGGACAGCTCTACATTGGGAACTGGCATGATGGAGTCCAGGTACAATATGGGAATTAGTAATGGGCCTAGTGGTTTTAAGAGGGCTGGAATGGATTTCTTTCAGTTTAATTTATTCTAAAATGTGCATTAGAGTATTAACCTGTAAACCAAGGTGCCGCTTTATACTATTTTTTTTTTCTGCGGCAGCAAGGTCACGGTACCCACGTGTGGCTCATGAAGCGAACAGAACCCGGAGCTGAATTCCGTCCCAGCAATCAGTACACGGGGAATTTTTTCCTTGGGTACAGACACGGACCGGGTACTTTTTATTATGCTGGCGGTGCCATCTATGAGGGTGGATGGCAGGACAATAAAAAACATGGGAAGGTGAATTCACCTATATTTGTTTCTTGTTTTCGATCATTTGTGATTATTTGTATTAAATCTTTAGGGGAAAGTTACCCTCAAGGACGGGTATGTTTTCCAAGGACAATTCCTCAATGACAAAATGGTGACCCCCAATATGACAGCAAACCAAGCTCCTGTTCTACATGGTAAACAATATAATTTTCCCGCCACGCTAATAAGGATTAAGCTAACGCTACATGACAATGCTATTAAGAACGGATGAATGAATACCATCAGGTATGGACGAATCTTCTCTTGGACCAGACATGACGGTCAACATTGATGTCCTTTTGGAGGAAATACCTGAGAAAAAACGAGACATTGAGCACAAACAGGTTAGCTTGCACAATATTCTGACATCAACTGGATTATAATCAATTTGTTGTTCATTAACCAGGTGAGGTTTGTTTTGCTGAGGCACAAGACGGAGCTGAGGTCCATCTATCGTTTCTACAGCCGACTGGGCCAACCCCAGATTCCGGGCGGCGCCTTCCTGCTGTCCCGCATGCAGCTGTGGCGCATGCTTAAAGATTGTTACGTCCACCATCGCGGCGTCACTTTGGTGGAAATTGACCTTTACTTACGAGGTCAGGTCAATTTTTAAACAACAAATAATTCATCCATGCTTAATTGATTGACTCTCCTGTTTCAGATAACCCAGATCCAGCAGAGGTTCACTCCCCCTTCACTCCCATAATGCTCAGCCGGTTCCTCAGTTGCCTCGTGATCATCGCTTATTACATCTACCGTAACGACACGGAGTAAGCAACAATGTAGAAAAATCAATTTTTTTACTCTGTAGTCACTTTTCATTTGCAAATCTTTGTAGGTCATCAACTCACCTTCTTGCAGCATGTTTCTCAAAACTATTGGTTGATGATATATTTCCAAATGCCAAAAATGTAAAAGGTAGGATGAATAGATTCTATTTAAAGTTTTTTGTCCAGCTTCATGTATGTAAGAGGTTGTTAGCGTTGAACTTTTTTTTGTGGCCAGGTTTTCTTTTTAACCCACCGGAGCGTACCATTGTGGCTGTGGATTTCCTCACAAAAAGCTGGAAGGTTTTTCAGGCCTACTCCAGGGTCAACAAAGCTCCCAGGGATGACAGCACCATGACCAATCGCCAACTTCTATGGATGTATGAGGTAACAACTTGTATTTAATCATGCATTTGAATACACAAATTGTTAGCGCCATTTCTCCATCCGCCACGCTAGGATCTCAAACTCTACGATAGTAATTTAACCATCGTGAGGGTCATCGAGATCATCTGTGCAGAGGCCCTCGACCCGGGCAACCGGTCCGCCTGCATGGAATTCGAGGTCCACTCCAATTAAAGTTTTAAAATGCTAACAATGCATCTATTGAGATTTTGCTTATGCTTTTCTTACTCGTGCTATAGATTGTATTCCTGGAATTCTTTGAGGTTCTCCTTGGCTGCGGCGAGGTCAAGTGTCAGCAGGTGAGTGGTTGTTTTTGTTTACTGCATAAAAAAAAATTGAATTACATGAATCACAGTAACACATCAGACTATTTGCCCAACAGATGACGGGTCCTTACCCCAAGCTAAGACCGTCTCGATCTTCTTCAGGTTTGTGCACACAACAATTGTCATATTCCGTAAGCTAATATGCAAAACAGTGTGTGTCACGTGTATTATGTTTTAATTTTCTCCAGCACTAGCACGTCAGTGGCAACAGACGCTATCCCAAGACCGTGAACTGGATGCTTGGAGTCATAAGATCCGTCACTTCTTCAACCATATGTTCTTCCCTGCCGTTGACCTTCTCCATTTATTATGATTAGCAAGATGCAACAGAGTTCAGCACACTAGAGGGCGCCATTATACCAATTATGAGTTTTTCATAAGACTCTAAGCCCCTTTCCTCAATAGAACTTTATTTACGGTAAATAAAACAAGTTACAAAACTTCCAAAATAAAAATATTTTTTGTTGTTCCCTTAAAAAGAGTTACAAAAGACATTAGATAAATATATTACAGTGGCGGAGTGAAGTAAATGAGGTCATTGGGGCATGTTGACTGGCGTATCTTGCTGCTCGTGTTGGGTGTAAAAAGTAACAGTGTCTCCTGATTTGTCTCCGCCTATAAAATATGCACCAAAATATAAAGTGATGATTATTAAGAAACCCTTGGCTGTGTTAATTCAAAGAAAGGTCATAAGAAAAAAACTTTCAAACCTGTGGTGGCTGTGCGTTTTCTTTTATGTCATCGAGCAAAACTGTTGAAGAGAGGAACAATTCAGATTACAACAAGCGTGGACTAAAATTTAAGTGTCATGAGAGAGATCATGGTGTAATGATTGATTAAATCTAGTGATGCCCAAACTAGCTGTATAAAAAAAAAAAAAAAGCTGCAGCCATTACAAATACAAACATGCACTTTGTGTCATCATCATACCGTCTTCCTGCGAAGTCGGAGGTGCAGATGCAGGTATGCCGGCAAGAAAGGAGAAGCGAGTGGATTTTTTTACTCTTTGGGATGGCTGATGGGTGACTGGCAGCGGCTCCGGTGAATTTCTGAAGCTCGTGTTGGCGACATGACGGAGGGGAGTGAGAGCGCGCTCGTGCTGAACCGGAGTGGCGGTCGTTTGTCCCAAAGCGAGGGATTGACGAGTGACTCTTCTTGGAGTTGTTGGATAGCTGGGAGGTGTGCGAAGTTGCGAAGACGCGGCGGCGCTCAGACGGCTGGATTGCCTCACGGAATTCTGAGTCTTAGCTGGGCTCTCCACATGGAAAAAGCCTCCATCAAAGACCACAGTGTCAGAGCTGCTTTGTGCTCCTTGAGAGGACGGGCATGACTCGGCATCAGTGGCGCCACCGGCAGCCTTTGCGGCCTCGGCCGCCTTCTTTTGGGCTCTCATGGCCGCTTTCACCGCTGCTAGGCCCGACTTGGCTCCTGCTTTGGTTGATGTTGGCTTGGCAGGTGCTGCGGCTGGTTTCTGTTGTGACAAACATTTGTCATACTGTGCAACAATGTGGAACACAGGTGCCACGAAGAAGATCTTCAATTTGTCACCTTGACTGTTTTCCTCTGCCGTGGTGGCGGTGGCTTGTGTTCTTCCACCCAGCCTCGCTCCTCTCCTCCTTGGAGGGCATCAAACTTCTTGTTAACGTCTTCGACCTGACACACAAAATGTTGGACATCTTTCGCTGCCATTTTGTGAACAAACACAGCCCTCGTGCAGATGATTAACCTGGAAGTAAATCATGTCCCAAAATCCTTCTAAGTCGCTGCAGGTGGTGATTTTCTCTCCTCGGCGCAGCTCGCAATCATCCACCAGTTTGCTAAACTGGTTGAAGCGCTCTTTCATGAGCAGTCTGGCCTGGCCCACCGCTGTACGGATGTGGCCTCTCACTAATCACACAGAAGAAAAATAAATCAAAACAAATCACCTAGATGAAGAAGTTGGTTGACTCACCTTCTTCAGGGATGGACTCATCTTCAGCTTTGGTCTTCCACTGATCACACAGCGATGTCAGTCTGTCTGTCTCGTTGTCCATCTGTGACCTGGACATCCCAAAAGAACATTAATAACTCTCAAATCAGATTCTGGGGATAAAAGGCGGCTTGATTACCTGAAATATGGCACATCGTGTTTTGAGTCGAGGAGACCGCCCAAAGTCACCGGGAGAGGAGGAGGAGTGCGGTGAGGAGATTTTGGGGGAGAAGATTGACTTGGCTCAGCAAGACACGCATCTCGAAATACAGCGACATCGCAGAGGCTGACGCGCGAGCGCGTCAAGTACTGCGGCATCGGCCTCGGTGCAAAAAAACGATTTGCAGAGGAAGGCGTGAGCGGGACAAAAGTGAAGTTTTCCAAGCCGGCGGGCGCTTGGAACACAAAGCCCTTGGGAGCGAACGAGGACGGCACAGGATCCTCCTCAGAACTACAAGTCTCGCCCTCGTGAGGTTCGTCCTCCGACTCCTGATGGTCCGCCACATTTAACTCTGGCTGCTTCACAAAGCAGAAAGAACCAATAGAGACATTATAACTGATACAAAAAAATAAATAATAATAATAATAATAAAGCAGGATGGGTATCAAATGCTTACCTTCGACACAAGAGGATGGACATCCAGCTCGCCGTCATCTACAACAAAAACACGAGTCTCATTATTCTCATTTGATAAGGAGACCAAACGAGTCCACAATTCCGTACCTGTGCAGTTCTTTTGGTTTGCAGAGGCTCGGGGCAAAGGGAGAACGGCTAGTGTCTTTGTGTTTCCCTGATCTAAGAAAAAATAGTAGAAAATATTGAAGTGATTTTTATTTAGTCATCCAAAAAAAAAAAATTCATACCTGGAATGGTGTCCTTGGGTTGTTTTTTTGCTGCAGGAGCTGCTTGAACAGCCTTGTTGGCTGTCCTGGTAGAGGGTCCTTGTGCAACAACCAATGCAAATAGAGAAACAACATGAGGTGGTGGGGAAAAAAAATCAGAATACACCTTTGACGATGTGCTTCTCACCTGCACGAACTTCGTTTTTTTTACCCGCTGTAATGACTGGTTGTCCCCTGGTTGGTCTCTGAGCAGCAGTTGGATCTGAATATAGGGAGAGTAAAAATTCTGCAGTTATTAAAAAGAGGCTTTTTTTTTTTTTTACCCCAGATCTTGAAACACACTTGATATCAACTACTAGTAAACAAACAGAAATGTCCCCATTAAGGAAAATTCAACGTACCTTTCTTTGCTGCCATATTTGAACTGGGCGTCTTTAAAGGCTACAAAGAGAGAACGCTTTAGCTTCAACTAATCTAAGCATTTAAAAAAAAAATCTGAAATTAGATAAAGTGGCACCTTTTGCGATTGCTGCTGTTGCTGTCGTGTCTTTGAACGGGTGACTCTGCTGCTCTGTGATAGAGCTGTGTTTGTTGTGGTCTGTAATGAAATTATTACAAGATCAATCTGTCGGTTGTCCAAAGTGTTTATCATCAATACAATTGCAGGTGATGAAATGTTTGAGGAGCATATTACTAAGGGACAGGTGAAACCAAGTCACACTCATCTATATAACTAGTCTGCAAACAAACACTGTGCAGCTAAGCTTCTGGGTAGTGAGTCATTATTAAATTAGCCGTTACCTCTTTTGCTTTGGTTGAGGCCTCCGATTTTGGAATCAAAGAGAAAACGGTGTCTTTGGGATGATAGAGGCCAGTCTTAAACACTCTTTTTCGTTCCCGCTCTCGCTTTTGCTTCTCTTTGTCAAGGGCTTTTCTTTCTTTCCAGCGTGCAAGCTGATTCCGTTTCTCTTCTGCGGCCTTGTCTGAAGATAAACATGATTTGAGATGAAGCAGTTTAGCAATAACGAAGTGCATATTTATAGACTCAAAATGCACATGCATGTAAGTGTGTGAGACGGAGGTGGAAGAAAAAACCTTTTGCAGACTTTTTCTGGACATTTGTTAGGTCTTTCATTGTTGATGATGTGATTGACACAGAAGAGGCATCCATTTCCTGTTCCTGTTCCTGGAGCTTGTCCAGCTGTCTTCGTGCATCCATTGCCCGCTCTCGATTCTCTTTCTGGTTCTGACTGATCCTCCGGGACATTTTGATCCGCAGCATATCCACACTGCTGTCCCGGCGTCTCAAGTAAGAAAATTGAGACTCCATGGTGATTCACCTGCAGTAAACTGAGAAAGCAGTGGGCAGCAATATATTAATATGTTAATATTTTTCATGAGTCTATACTATGAGTATTTTTTTTCCCTGACGGCTTTTTATTGTACTTAAATACATTTAAGATTCAGTCTTTTGGAATCTTTATTAACAGTGTTTATTTTTAAACACTATGTACTTCGACTTAAGTCACATTACAAATTGCATTTTCGGTTATAATCAAACGATTACCCAAAGATATAAAATTCATGGAATTGTTGGTCAATTAAATGCATGGTTTTGTGGCTGTGGCCGAGACTTTTAAGTAAAAAGAAAACAGCATAGACATCTTGTGTTAGTTTAACTTCGCCCGGTCCCTTACGATTCCTAAGGTCATTTAGTAGCTTTCAGGAGGCTCTGCACCGAGCGAGTAAAAAACTGAAAATACAACGTTTCAAAACTGCATGGCAAACAATTACAATAAAGTTATCTTACCTATTGATTAAGAAGAAAAAGAGTGCAAATACACGCAACTGCGTCTTCAAATGAACAACAAACTTGTTACAAATTTAAATTCAATCTATATGGCTCTGATTGGCTGAACGTTGCGAAACGGGTGACTTCTCATTGGCTCTTTGAGTGTTGTACTTCCGGTTTAGACGTTTTTTTTAATTATTCTCGTTAAATTAATCTTTATTGAACTGTCGAACAGAAACAAACGGAAATACCAAAAACAAAACAAAACTCCCAAAACTGTCTAATGTCTTCATCTAAAAAACATCCAAGGCATTAAAATGGGATACAACTTCAAAGTTTTGAGTGCTTTCTCGTTTCTAGCAGCAGATAGTGAAAGCTATTTAGATGCTATAAACGTTTACATTTACTGCAGTACTAATTATATAATAAATATAATATTAACAACGATTCTAGTAATATTTTAGGAAAACAATATGTTCTCAGTAGCATGCCGTTGTACTAAGATAAAACAAATACTCCAGATAACAAAAAAGTCTTCTCAGTACTGCAAAATTACAACATAATTTATTCAAATTTAGTAGAGTTGTTTACAAACAAGATTTGATGTTATAGTCTAAAAAAAGTGAGCGATGAAAGCAGCCTGAAACAGCAATTATGCGGACACCAGTTTGAGACACAGAGGTGTTCAATGAGAAGACATACAGGGAAATCTTAATAGAACTCTCTAAAAAGAAATTATGTGCAAAGACAATGATATGACAAAGTATATTTGTACACTTAATTACAAAAGGGAATGACATTTTAAAGGTTAAATTAAAAATAATGATGAGAAATCTTTTTTTTCCCCCCCCATTTTTATTTTACAATGCAACTATTGCATTACACTGATGCTGCCGTGATACCCTGGAACACTGACAGTTTGTAGTGTGGTCAAAGAGTCTTTGTGCTCATTCCATCAGTCCAGGAAGAATATGTTGTTGAATTGTGTCGCACAAAGCCTCTTCACCTCCTCTGCAGAAGAGAAAAACATATTTATAGAAGACTGGAGGTTGGTATGACATAAGTTTGCCACACACATACCGTTGACTTCAATGAGGTTGGCATTCTTCTGATTTAAGATCACGTACAGTTCTCGCTGGTCAGACTTTTTACCAACAACCCAGTAGTCTGTCATGGCTTTGACTATGATCTCTTCATCTTCATCAACTCTGGAAGACGCATAAAAATACAAAACATGATTTTCAGAACCTCCTCCTGAGATTGTCAATGTACTTTTGGTTTACCTGGCAAAGTCACAGTTGATGTCCCCGAGGATTTTCATGAGGTCAGGATGAACAGACGTGAGACAGACACTGGCCGTCTTCCTCATGTGTATCGTGCTTTTCTCTGCCAGGTTCATGTGGTTGAAGTAGATGAACTTAAACTGAGGCTCCTTCTCTGGCCTGCATAGAAGGCGACATTGTAGAAGTAAGACAACAAAACAAGCACGACACGCATTCTGTGCAGCATGATCCTTTTATAAACGCCTAATGGTCACAAAATCAGATTTGTGACTTCCCTTAAGAATGTCCTTTCATGCTAAAGGATGAATTCTGCGAGTTAGTTCTGCCAAGCATTTATAAAGTAGAACTAACCCTGATATCCTGCGATTGATGGTGAATTGTTCGCATATATCCGACGCCAGCAAAGTGAGCTGCGGCCCCACCAAGCCATCCAACTGCTCACAAAACTCCCTCGTCATCTCCACAGAGGCTGCGTCGAAAGAAGGTGTTGAAGAAAAGTAGCTTTTGAACAAAAACCGCACTCTTAGATACTTACCGTTGACCATAAAACAGGCGGCAGCGCTCATCGCCTGAAAGAGAGCAGGTCAAACCCAGAAACAAGGTCACACAGGTTTGAAATGACATTGATGTGCTGCATACTCATTATTTTAAAATGCAAGTCTAATCCTGAAAAATCCATATCCTCAGTTAAGGCTGCAGCATATTTCGCAGCCATTTCATCCACTCACACGCTGAAAGGCTTTTAGGAACATTCCTTTCATGCAGTGAAACTGTGTGTAGGGGAAATAATCCATTCTTTAATGCATTTGGAATCAATTACACATTTCAGTCATCAATTAGTGGGAACAATGTTGCTATTGCTTATGCTAATTATATAGGCCTTGAGGGATTCCCAACACTAAGTGAGGTTTAGCTGCACTATATTCACAACGTGTTACCTTATACACAATCAGATGCAGCTCCTCGTGGCCATCCTCGGTGCTGACAAATATTTTGGGAAAACGGAATTTGGCTTCAGGGTCTTTAAGGTTGGGTGGTCCTGTCAAAAACCTGGAGAGGACATTGTGTGTAAGTAGATTTGATGAACATCTTGGGTTGACCTCCCGTTGAAGACAAAATTTACTCAACCATGTGTTAGTGTTTCCAGTTTATTTTGATCGTATGATTATGTTGGAATGTAGACTAGAATTATTAACTTTGTTTAAACCTTTTACCTTTCCTTGACTCTGAAAAGTTTAACCATTCAGTTGTTGAAACTTTCCAAATGGTGTGGAAACATTCTTGCTTAGTCATCTAAAATGCTCCACTAGTTTCTATTATGTTGGAATGTAGACTAGAATTATTAACTTTGTTTAAACCTTTTACCTTTCCTTGACTCTGAAAAGTTTAACCATTCAGTTGTTGAAACTTTCCAAATGGTGTGGAAACATTCTTGCTTAGTTAGTCATCTAAAATGCTCCACTAGTTTCTGTTTCCACGACCTTGTAAAACAATGAGCTGGGACCCTCCGCATTGATTAACCAGTTGCTGAGGTGACCACCAAACATGTCCAATGTCACCCCAACCCCGCTTTCTCTCAATAAATACTCTCTTGCAAGAATCCAAAATCAGACCTCATTCGATCATCACTGTACGCACAGCGACGAATGACTCTCCACTTGCAAGTGCTTAAAAAGGGCATACTGCCGCCCGTGTGGTTCTTGCAAAAATAAGTTAGAGTGAGCACCACTCTAACACCATGGTTTCGGGACTCACCTCCCATAATGCAACAAATTGCCTGCAACCTCCGGCCTCAGAGGAGAGTCCCTGCCAGCCAACTATGCGGGGATAGATGGAATTAAATGAAGGGGAAATTGTGCAAATATATACTGACAACATCCTCAGCACCTTACCTCTGGCTCGGAGTGCCTGGGGAACAACGAGGTGGTCAGGTACTTGTACAGGATCCTCATGTCATCTTGTTCCAGGCCACTCCTGTACATACAAAGCCATTTCAACACCTGAAGAAATATCAGAGCGAGCTGAGCCGACGCATCCGTCCTGTTACCAGATGAGCTGGTCGTTATATAGGAAGGCTGTGTATTTGATGAGGCTGAGACTCTCCTCCACCCGGTTGACGAAGGATTGGATCTTCAGGTAGGACATCTTGTCCAGCGGAAAGAAACTGATGCCTCCAAATACATCTAGGAGGTCACAGGACTGCAGGTGGAGCGTCTGCAGGTACTGAAGATGCAGAAACGGGACGAGTCGGTGATTCATTGATGTGCCGATATGTCACTTTAAAAATGTGCTCACAGGGTAGGGCCAATTTGAAACTAAATATAAAAATGCAAACAATTAAGGAAGGATTGGATATGGTTTTACCCTGTAGAAGAACTTTTCAAGCTTCTGAGTTAGCAGCTCCACTCCGCCGGCATCAATCGCTCTATTAAAGGTACCGTTGAAAAGCTGCAGCATAAGGGATGACATCACACGTTGGTTATAAAAAAAATATATATATATATATTTTGAGACAGGGTGGCTTGTTACCTTATACATACTGTAGCACTGCTTTACCACTGCACCATAGACCGTGTCCTAGTGGGAGTAAGGGAAGCATGGTTAACAACTCAAACTGATAGTATTAAAAATTAAAAATAAAAACTTACAAGTATTTCCTCTTCCTGATACTCTATCGTGGGAGGTTTTCCATCTTTGTTTAGTTTTTCAATCATTGGATTTCGAACCACCTGAGCAAAAAATAAATAAATAAATGTACACAAAAACAAATGCGCTTTGGAAACAAAATTGATCGCATTCCCGTAATTATATGTTAAATAGGTGAAAAGCTTGAATTCTTACCATGACCATCCAAAAAGTCTCCTCAGGCTCAAAGAAAAATTGGCGGTTCTTTTGCGTGTGCAGGGATTTTGCTGGTTTTGTTGGGCAGAATGTTCTAGATAAAAAAAAAAAACATTAGTTGCTACCACACTTCTATACATCACTATTACAATATTTCCCTTTTAAGATGACTACCTCGTGAACTGGACAATAGCTTCACAAAGGCCCACATTTCGGATCTTCTCATTCTTCTCCACGTCGCTGGGATGATAAAACAGGATCTTTTTCTCTTCCTAATACGGTAAAAACATCACTTTATATCAGTCATTTTCAGAAAGGAGGTAAAACTATGGTAATAGGATCAATTCAGACACAAATTGAAAATCACCTCTCCTTCCCGTGGTCCAAATGTGGGATTATAAACAAAGAAATTGAGTAGAGATGCTGTGAACTGTTTCTCTTGCATTCCTGAGGCCATTCTGGGGCTACAAGACAAAAAAGGGAAAATAAGTAGCTGGACATAAACTCATATTGTTACCTTATGGAGTAAATGAATCTGTTTTTACCTTATCATCAGCATCAGTGTCACGTTTGTCTGGATTTACTTTGCACGAATAATTCTGTTGCTAGCATGCCGTTTGCCTGCAGAAGTGAAACAAGCAGTGGGCAATTGAATTTTGACAGGATTTCCTGATAATTAACATGTACATGTAAAGTAGAATTAATCTCATTGGATTTTTTTAAATTGATATATCAGTGGCTTTAACACCGTTTTTAATTGTGTTCCTGTTATTATAAGTCCACTCGGCAAATAAAAAGTGCAACGAATAGAACATTCCAAATAAATCAATCCTAGGACGTTTAGCAAGTTAGCTTAGCTTAGTTAGCATGATTTGGTGTGCTGACATCCAACGCGTAAAAACAACAACCAAAAACAAAACCGTTCATGAAAAAGTAAAATCCTCACCTTACAGTGCATAAATCAAAGTGTTCGTATGCACGCCGTTGTGTTGCACCAGGAGGAAAATATAATTTAACTAGAGGAGAGACGATGCACATCGTCTACTTCCTGCTTTTGACAGCTGAGTGTCACGTTTAAAACCAACCGGAAGGAAAACAAGGCATTTGTGCTGGCCTTGTTTTCCACCCGGTTGGTTTTAGACGTGACAACAACAACAACAACAACAACAACAACAACAACAACAACAACAACAACAACAACAACAACAACAACAACAACAACAACCACAACCACAACCACAACAACAACAACAACAACAACAATAACAACTACTACTACTACTACTACTACTACTATTACTACTACTAATGATAATAATGATAATAATAATAATAATAATAATAATAATAATAATAATAATAATAATAATAATAATAATTTATGTTCATGATTATGGTGGTGGAGCATTAAACAAAATTATTGAGAGTATCTGTGATATTTCTATATTATTTAAGATTTTCTAATATTTATGAATATATAGAGTATCTGTGATATTTCTATATTATTTAAGATTTTCTAATATTTATGAATATTTTCCCCACGGAGAATACCAAAATACTGGTGTGAAACTAACATTTCTTTTTGCAAAAACAAAACCCACACACTCTTTTCTAATAAACAGATATAAGGGTTAAAATGCTACTTTGGTGCTCGTGAGAAGCAACTTGTACTTCTACAAAAGATACATTGAGACATTAGAAGAGTAATTTTGGAAAACTAATGTTGCAAGGCGCTTGACTATCCATTGCTACAAACTATATGATAAAACAGAGAGCCCACACATTTCATTTCTTTCATTGTCACAGGTTTGAAGGACAAACTTTAATAGTTATTGTCGATTAATGAGTGCCAGGAAGGAAATTAAGCATATAATATTTACTGAAATACAAGCCAATGAAAAAAAAAAAAAAAAAAAAAATCAATGGAAATGGAAGCAAATTGATCCACGTTGCAAGACTCAGGACAGAACCATCATCTGGAATTCTAAACAGAAACAAAACATGAATAGAACATCTGAAAATACATCACTCAATGCATACACATGTATAACGATCCACCCAAAATAAAATCTGTATATTTTATTTATCAGAACAGACCAAACAGTACTGTGGAATTTGTCCAGCATCATAAATAATTGAAAAGCTTTAGTTAAACTTGAGTGCGTCAGAGTAGCAACTTGCAGGAAAAGTGCCTGAATGCCTGTTTAGCTGCATGAAATCAGATACTAACCCTCTGCTCCGATCCTTCCATCACTGTCGTCATCCGCCGCCGAGATGAAGCTTTTGGTTTCAGCCTCAGTCAGCGTTCTTGCTCCCGGGACAAACCGCTGCAGGAAAAACCTAACACAAATGTCAATCAAGATGTGTTGTGTTAATAATTCAAACACAGCAAATCACAAAGACACACTATTTTATCACATCCCAACATAGTAAAAGGTGAATTATGTAACACCAAAAAACATAACACTTAAACATGTATAATCCACACGGATTACAAAGGGATGGCTTTAATACAGCTGTGTGAGTTATTAGGTAGGCCCTAATCTCTCTGTCATGCACACTGTTCCATTTTACTAGATCTTGAAATCAACAAATACAACATAAAAGATGTCCCCACTTCAGCTCAGATTCTTCCAGGTAGCCGCTGTTGTCCTCATCGAGGATTTGGAAGACATTCTGGATCTCCTGGGGTGTCTTGGAGGAGAGGCCACATAGTCCAAAGAACTTCTTGTGGCAGAATGAGTCTGGAGCTGTAGAAAGTTTCACAAACAAACAGTAACATCATAAACAGAATTAATTTAATATTCTTTTTTTTTTTTTACAATAGATGCCACTGCTAAGAGTTTTGACCTTTTGACTGTGTTTTTTTTTATGTATAGCAAAGTCATGCAACCACCAAAAGGGACAGGATGATTGAAAAGCTTTTGCAATCATGGAGGTGGAGATAAGATGGTACTGTATTGCACAAAAGTGAAATTAATGCAGCCAGAAAAAAGATTAGTAACCTTGTCTTTTGTTAGAGGTTATGGCAATCGCAGATTGATCTGTTTTATATTATAGTTTGGGTACTGTGTGTCACCTTGACAGTCTTTCACGGCGTTTTCAATGTCTTCAGCCGACAGGATGGAAGTGAGGGACATGCTGATTCTGCGGAGTGAAAAGAAAAACCCTGCAAATGAGACATTTGTAAAAAATGCAAAAAAAAAGACAAAAAAAAAACTCTCTTGAATTTCTCATCTTTCCCTCATTATTGACATTTATGGCAACCGTGTTAGTTAGCAAGCCAGTTGTGAAACTTTAATTATTTTAATTCACTTAAATTTATTACATTTTTATTTCTAACAAACTGCCTTGTAAAAAAAAAAAAAAAAACAACATCTTGGCAGACGAAAAAAAGTATTGGTTTATTGGGAAGCAAATGCTGCAAAGATTATAAAACTAATTTAAATATGTTCAAGATTGTGGGTGTTGTTTACAGAGGCGGACAACTGCATTGCATCATCCAATATTCGTCTACTAAATAAAGAAACCAAAATCTGAGTAAACCCTTCACCTCTGATCGAGTGCAGTGTGCAGCCTACTCCTACACACTCTAAAGTCTTCTTTAAAGTTTTCAGTTAGAGCCTCCAAATATGGCATATTAGTGCATATGAGGCAAATTCCATGTCCCCCAAATATGCGACTCACCTCTGTGGACTTGGTGTCCTCTCAGGTCCAAAACAACAGCAGATAACAGTCTTTGTGGTGGCAGCTTCACTTTTATAGACTCTGCTTGAATTTCCACCCCGGGATCAGATGTTCCTCACAGCTCGTGTTGCTCTACCTGCCCGATAAAGTTTTTATAGCTCTGCTCACTCTTCCTTTCAGCTAAAACGCATACTGATTTTTTTTCATCCAATCAAATTTTCCGAGCCCTCTCTTTCTATGCTCTCTCTCTCTCTTCCAGCCTCCCTCCCTCGCTCGCTCCGCATGTGCATATTGGAGATTATACACATATCACATTTAAGCAAAGTGCTTCAATCTACTCTATATCAGGGCTTGATGTTTAAAATAGATAGATGAGGTAAGAGTCAAAAAGAGGCAGTGGATGAGGTTAAAAAAAAAAACAAGTTAAATATGTCAATATGTTATTATATTGTATTTAGACACCTGAATTAAAAAGTGGAGGGGCCTTATGCGGGCCCTTCTTGTTCTGTAGGCTTTTTCACAGTAAGCCGCTAAAGCAGGATAAAATGAGAGCAGCACAAATGCATTATGTACACATCCCTATGGATCATGTGAGATGCTTTTCCAGCTCACGACATAAAAAAACAATCCAATCGGGTGAGCAATCACGAGTGGACATGCATTCTGATCAGCTGTTGCTTAAAGTCTGTAAAGGAAAAAAAAATAGAGCGCACAATAATAAATAAAATTGGGAACAATACCACGGGTGCAGTACAAATTAAATGACACATGGTTACCGTGACGACCAGCTACTTTCTCACTGATGGGTTTCCTCTGCAAAGGCAGCAGCATCATCTCTGGTGATTTTAGTCAGCATTTCTGTCAAACGCAGCACAGGTAGGATGTTTTTTTTTTTTTTTTAATAACGAGAAGCAAGGGAATAAAGGTCATTATTTCTCCCTGTTTCTTCTTCTGGGGTTTGGTGTGTCAGCATTGCTAGTACTGCGCCACAACTGTGTGTTCATTTAATTAGTGTTATTGATATTTAGTAGCAGAAACTATTACTACGATTAAATCAATAGGCCTTCAACAACTTTGGAAAAGCAAGTCAGAGCTACAGCGCCACCATGTGATAATAAAAATTAATCAGCATTTAAATTGGGTACACTTGCA
The DNA here is from genome assembly GCF_024217435.2 of Syngnathus scovelli. Taxonomy (NCBI): domain Eukaryota; kingdom Metazoa; phylum Chordata; class Actinopteri; order Syngnathiformes; family Syngnathidae; genus Syngnathus; species Syngnathus scovelli. The sequence continues at coordinate 5,675,035 of NC_090867.1, forward strand.
TTGTCAATACAAGTGTAGGATCAAAATAAAATATGTATAAAATCAGTATGTAGTTTGCTAACATTAGACATATTTGAACACAAATGGTGCGGCAACACTTATGAACAGACAATGTAACAATACTACAATAGCGCGTAACCCTACTGCAGAAGTGCACAACGTCTCAGAAATAGGCAACAAAAGACTAACTTGATGAAATAAAAACCAGGGTCAGATTTGGTACTGAAAAAGCACCTTTATTGTTGTTCTCATCGTCCGTCCATTTGCCATTCAAGTGCACCAGCACTGATGTCACAGTAAGCAAAGGTCACAGTACAACGATGACGTCAGAAGTATTTGAGAGAGAGAGAGAAAGGAAGGAAGACACACACGCACACCACACAGTCAGCTACATTCATTGTGGGCAGCACAACCAACAGGAGGCGGAGCGGCTTGATTTGGCTTCAGAGCTCAATGGCCAAATGTATAAAAAAAAAAATGGAGTTGAAGGGAGAAAGTGAGAGAGAAGAAGAGAATATCTGGGCTCAAGTTGTTCCTTATGAGTAGTCAAGTAAGATGTTGGTTAGCTTGTTGGTTTAGGACTGGACCAAAACAGAAAACTCTGCAGAGAATGAGAATATAATACACATGATTAAATAGTGCATATCATTACAAATAAGTGAATGAATAAATAAATAAATATTTTTTTAAAAGTCTATCCTACAGTAGTTGGGGACACAACATGACACATGTTCTTACCTTCAACTCCGATCTTGCCATCGCCATCAGTGTCACCAGCCTGGAGAAACACCTTGGTCTCTTTGTCAGTCAGCGCTCTGGCACTAGCAGAGAAATTCTGCAGGAAGAGCCTGCACCGGGACCACAGAAAAACAGACTTTCTCAACATTTTTAGTTCTGCTTCATGTTAATATTTACATGCTGTCAAAAAAGTCTCCTTATTTGCTCCATGATTGTTTAAAAAAAAGTCTACACACCCCTTTATTATAATGTAATGTAATGTAATGCAATATAATATAATAGAATAGAATAGAATAGAATAGAATAGAATAGAATAGAATAGAATAGAATATGGCAAAGCGGTACAGAAAATGGATGGATGGATAATATAATATAATATAATATAATATAATATAATATAATATAATATAATATAATATAATATAATAAAATACGTATAGCCATGTTGCGCACTGGACAGGCACTGGACTGAAAAAAAACATGTGGAATTGATGGTGGAAGCCTGTTTTGCATTGTACTGTCGCCCTCTCGTGGTCAAAGTCTGGAGCACATGCTTAAACCATTATAATGTAATACAATACAATGAAATAAAGTAAAATAAATTAAAACCACTAAATTATAAAATTAATAATTATGAATATAATAAAATACAATATAATGAAATATAGTAAATTCTAATATTATTATATTATATATAAACCGTGACTGAAAAAAAAACGTGGAATTGATGGTGGAAGCATGTTTTGCATTGTACTGTCGCCCTCTCGTGGTTAAAGTCCGAAGCACATGCTTAAACCACTATAATGTAATCCAATAAAATGAAATAAATTAAAATGAATTAAAATAACTAAATTATAAAATAAATAATTATGAATATAATATATATTTTACTATATTTTACTATATCATATTATATTATATTCATAATTATTTCTTTTTTATTGTAATTATTTATTTTACTTTATTTCATTGTATTGTATTACATTATAATGGTTTAAGCATGTACTTCAGACTTTAACCACGAGAGGGCGACAGTACAATGCAAAACATGCTTCAACCATCAATTCCACATGATTTTTTTCAGTCCATGGCCTTACGTGTACGTGTATTTTTGCCCCGCAGAGAGCCATGGCTCTTAAGAAAGTCAGCGCTATTTATTATATTTATAGCAATAATTATAGGTATATTGTTATAGACTTATAGTTATAGATTTATGGAGTTATGGCATTGTCCTCGCATTCAGATTCATACTAAAATCGACATGACATAATAATGAATAAAATACTGCATTCTGTAAGTCAGACATGCATGCCATAATTATCTGCATGTCAGGCCATTCAACACCCGGCCGTTCAAATCCTCTCAGATGTTGCACGGCGCTGGCATCATTCTCATTCCAGACATCCAATCTACGCACAAGGTTCTGAGAAGATGAAATCTAAGCTAAAAGAGGGGTGGTAGGGGTTTGGATGGGGTCTTGGAGGGGGCGTCACCTACTTGAGCTCATCCTCCTCGATGTAGCCGCTCTTGTCCTGGTCAATGACACCAAAAGCCTTCTTGATGTGTTCGGCGGACTTGCCGGCCAGCCCGACCTTAGCGAAGAACGCCTTGTGGTTGAAGGAGTCGGCAGCTGGCAGGAGACATGTAGGCATGATGGACATTCTCACATATCATTCGCATTCTGACTACTTGACAAGGAGAAAAAGTGCGGGTGTAATACCGTGAAGGCCGATTTATTTTTGTCTATAAGCGTATTCAATGAAGTGTAAATAAATGTTATTACATATCACAAGTCAATTCAATGTGTGACTCTGACTACATTGAAATTTTTACCTTGGCAAGCAGCAAGGGCTGCAGTGATGTCAGAGTCACTCAGAATTCCGGCGAATGCCATCTTTAACTGTAAAAAGAGCAAAAGATGGACATGTCAAAATCTTTCTTAGCCGGCCCAAAAAAAAATAAAAAATAAAAAAGTCCTGTGGTTGATTCCATAACTCCCAGACTTTCATCGTGTGAAGTTGAAGACCTTAAGCCCAGAAAGAGTGAAACTCACCTTGTGGTTGGATCTCAAAAGACTCGAGAAGGTTCACTGAGAAGAATCTGTTCACTGCAGTGGGGCCCGGCGGCGATATTGCATCAACTTATATACCTGCACTGGGTCGAAATATGATGCATAGGCCAAGTAATAGACACGCTTCGCAGCATGGTCCAAGCAGACGCTAAAAATGTGTCAAGTAGACACAGCTGTTCTATTTATATGTACATTAAATGAAGATGCTTAAATGGTAGGCCCACGTGGCGTGCAAAGGGTCCATGTTGAAAAGTGGTTGGTATCACGCCGGGCTAATTATACACGCTGCTGATTGGGGTGAAACCCGCGCTCGAGAGCAGAGAGACAGACACGAGGGCCAACTCGGTTTGGCGTGAGGCCATCGGGTCGACATATTTGACAGCTGGGTGGGTTTGTTTGGTATCGCAGCAACCGGTTCCCTCTAAGTCGGGATTTGTCCACAACTTGCTCCTCAGAGCTTAATTTGACACGTGATAGGTTTAAATAAATGATGGATGGGCGAGAGAAAATCAAGTAATAACGAATGAATCATTTCAACCGCTGATTTGCTGTTTAATATGATATTGAATTCTGTCAAGTTCTGGTTGAATCAACTTACAATGTTAATTTAAAATTCGTCATGGTCAAGCGAGGTCAGTCACCTCGGACGACGCGGAGCCTCGGAGACTGTAACTATTCCTGCACCTACTTTAATATCCGTGTTGCATTACAAATATCCTAACAGCAGCATTTAAAGCCCATTAAAAGCAAGCAACGTCTCAGCCATCCATTCTAAACATCATCTTGACCGGATTCAAAAAGGGCCGTAAATAACCCGAGATCTGTCAAGAAACACGGACGTTGAAATGAAACAGAATAAAACTTTACAACTTATATTCATTCCGTAATTCGATACCAAAGTGGAAGTTTCGCCACCATCTACTTACGCTCGTCTGCTTGCGAGCGTGAAAGTTTTAAATAAATACGCCTCACTGACACAAGTGCAGGAAATGTGCTGGCACAGAACCGCGGTGCCGCTAGCCAGTTCATTTCGAAACATTTTGAGGCTGGGCCAGAATTCAGGGTTCCCTTGTCAAACTGCCAGATTGTTAACTCTCACCTGCACACCACACCGATTACTGTCAATCATAAATACAACTATGATGACTACTACTAGAATCAATAACATTATAAATCTTATTTTTTTTTATTGCAAAACTTGTTTTTTTACTGAAGCTTATAAAATGACAGACTTCATTTTTGAGGGTGTGTGTCTTTATTTATATAACCAGTATGAGGAATAACATTACAGTTAAGATTCATTTAAACACTTGGAATGTTTTTCTACTCAAGCTCTTGTGTCTGTGGCTAATTTAGAACATCCATCCTGAGATTATTACCATACAATAAATCATAGAGACATCGAGTCAGGCTGCTCTTATGAAGACTTGACCAGTGCGGAAAACTCTGAAATACAAAACAAAAAGGGAAAATAAATCATCTTACTATTACAGTCATAAGAAGTAAATTCATTCATTTTTTTCGAGCACACTTCTATAATATTTAACATAGAACTGGCATCTGATAATTGTAAAAATAAATCAATACGTCAAATACCTTCCCATCCAATCTTGCCATCACCGTCAGAGTCGCCTTCTAGCAGGAAGCCTCTGGTCTCAGCAGCAGTCAACGTCCTGGCTCCTTTGGAGAAGTTCTGCAAGAAGAGTCTAATGGCGACATGATCAATTCCACACTCAAGAGAAGAAAACAAACTAAAGGCGGAAAATGAATTCTGAACTCAACTGTAACTCATCCTGCTCTATGAAGCCACTTTTGTCCTGGTCCAAGATGTTAAAGACCTTCTCTATCTCGGTTGGAGTCTTTTTTGATAAACCCACGACTTTGAAAAACATCTTTGGGTTAAAGGAATCCTTTGCTGGAAGAAGAAAAACACAAATATTTAAGATTCTAATCTTACCCTAACACCTCCAGGCTTTAGAAAAATAGCTCATACCTTTACACGCGTTAATCGCTGAGGTAATGTCCGAGACAGCGAGAACATCAGTGATGGCCATACCGACGGAGATCGTTGTGGTTGAGGTGGAAGCCACAGCGGTTTGACGCCAACGTGGTAAAAGAAACGAGGCAGTGGAGTGGATAAGCTTTCACCCCCACCATCGAGTGTCAGAAACCACCAGCGTCCTTCTGTCCGCTGTCACCTGCACCTGACCACTTAAGACGTTATTAACGTATGGCCCGCTGAAGCATCAAGAAAGACGTCAGAGCAGAGGTGGGAGGTCATAAGTACATCTTAAGTCACAAAACTTGTTCTCTAATTGAGCTTCATTCTTTAAAAAAAAATAATATTTCAGTGTCAGGTAAGTTTGGTGCAAATGTGATGCTAATATTTCCTTGCTAGCTTACTCGCTGGCTCCTTGCCATCCTCTTAATCATCCATGCAGCAGTTCCACAAGTTGTAAACATCCTGTTATTATCTATCGTGGTCAGGCTGAGCTCCATGGAGATGTCTTCTCCATTACCTCATGCTACATTTAGCATGTGAAATCACAGTTTTACATTGTTTTGATATTTAGCTTTAGCAAACAGCATGGTTAGCATGTTTGTCTGAAGTTGATGTCTCTACATGCACCTTGCGATTATACTGATTGAACTATAATACTGATTTTAAATTGTGTTTGTAAAGACACGAGTGACAATCCAATGCGCGAAGGAATACTAGAGCGAATCGGATTTTACGACGTTACCACCACGTGAGTGCTTCTGGCTCAGCCACGCGGTGACGCGAGCCCCGTTTCCTCAGGATGGGCCTACGGTGAGACCCGCGAGAAGCGGTGCAACGACAAAAACATCCTCTGCCCCCCTCCCTCGCACATCTGCACCCCCCCAACCTTGGCCTTGTGCCTTTCCTTACTCCCGTGGCTTGTTTTCAGGAAGACCTGGTTTCCTGTGTGATGGATGAAATGGGGGGAAAAAGGGGGATGGGACAGAGGTAGAGACAGATGGCTGGCAATTGCACTTTTGGTTCTGTGCGTGTAAGAAGTGATATGAAAGAGTTTGTGGTTGCACAGTATTTAGATGTAGCTGGATTGGAAGAGGAAGCTAAATGCGAAGAGGTCGACAGGTCATTTTGGGACTCGGGAGTCAAAACACAGGTATGAACACTTTATGATTATATTTAATAAAATACAAAATCAACTATTCGACTAATATGGTGATTTATTGTGTAAAATGGATTATTTTATTAATATAATAGTAATGCATTCCCTTTTTTAAATTAGTTTGTAATGAATGTAATGTTAATTATTAAATCACCAGGTTTATAAAGTACATATATAGTACACTATATCCTGTGTACCTCATCAAGTTTAAGATTAGCCACTGAAACTTATACTGTGTGTGTGTGTGTGTGTGTGTGTGTTGCTCATCACAACAATATTGAAAAAAAAAATGGAAGTATTGTCTTGATAATCTGAAACGTGTGATAAAAATCAAGAAAGGCACAGATACTTTTTCATTGCTAATAAAATGTATAACACTGCGGGTCATAATTTCTCTTCCTGAATTTCCCTGCAGGCAGTCGAACTGAAACCAAATCCGGTGTGACATATGGACACAAGGCGCTGTCGAGCTATATCAAATTTTAAGCAACTGAGAGGGGAGCAATCCATCACGAGTCCCCATGTGAAAATAGAATGTGGAACACAACGGGAACAAGCCGTATCATGTCGAAGCAGGAATGGCGTACTTGTTGCTAAGAGACCAGCTGTCATTGTGAATTTATTGCTTTCATTGCAGGATCTTTTCCTTTCTTGCTAACTTCTGACAACAACATCCTGGTGCTGTTTGGGTGTGGCAAGCAGAACTCCAGCATCAGTGATTTTGTTGCCAGAGGGAAGACACCATCAGCCAAGTTTATTTCAATAAAAATTTCGACACCGATATTTTCCCTTTTTTTCTAATATAAATAAGACATGTTAAGGACACAAGTTATTTATTCACATACTCATAGAGGCACTTGACACAAGTTGTGGAATGTACCCGTCAAACAGCACACCATTTAAATATAAATTTTTTAATTTGTAAACATACTAGCGTTGCTCACGCCAGGCACCGGAACATTGCTATAGTACAAAAACAGCGCCACATTAAAAACTACGTGTTGCTAAAACGACTTCACCATGTGTACAAGAACTCGTCTCAATGTACATTATTACCAATGAAAAACGTGTACAGTCAACCCCCAGTTTAAGTAGATACAAATTTGAAATATAGAGATATCATATTTAAAAAACGATAATATTATTTCGCAATTCTCACATGCTTTAACCACGTTTAAACTTAACACTCTTTTTAAACAACAGATATAGCAGGGGAACACTGTATCTACACATGTTGGAGTTTTTTCTTATTATTAAAAAAATATATAAAAATAAATGAACTTCCATTGTTTTCACTTTATTGAATAATTTTAGTTAATAAAAGAAAAAAACTCACAAAATGCGCATGTTTTTCATTGGAAAGCAACAATACTAGAAAATAAATAACACCAAAGGGCTCAGTCCAAATGTTATCTTTGGTGCTTTCTAATTAGAGTCCCCCCCCATTCAATATCAATAAAGTAAGTTTGTTTTTCAATTGATATAATTAATTATAGTGTAAGGCAAAATCTAAATAAGGCGTATAATTATTAATAAGGCTGCAGTGGGGCTACTCGGAATGAAGTTTGAATGTGAACGCTAGAATTCATTTTGAAATGCTTTTCAGACGTTCAAACATTAGAGGGCAAGTTTGATCCCATTTTTTTTTTTGGTGGAATGTTATAAGAAGGCTGAAAGAAAAAAAAATCCTCTCAGTACCTTTTTTGTCTTTGTTTTAGCCAGTCCCGTTGTGAGGGGTGAGGCTCTCCCAGGGGCAGATGATCTCCTTGGCCCCCAAAGCACCCTGGGAGGAGGCTCGGTTCTCGTCGTCTTCGTCCTCGGATTCGATGGGGTAGATTCGACATTCCGGGGGGATGTCTACCTTCAGCTGGAAAAAGCTGACAGACAGGGATTAATATTAAGATTTTTTTTTTTAAAATCATCATTAAATACATTTTGTGACACATCTTTACACTCACTTGCCAATCCTCCTGGGCGGGGCTTGGCTGGAGGAATCCGGACTAATTGGCCGGATTCGCCCGCTGGCCCCGGCGACCGATTGGCACTTGGGCGAAAGGCTGGTGAAGATGGAGGAGGGTCCGCCGCCCACGCCGCAACCCCGCCTCAATAGCCGCCGCAGCGAAAGTACCACTCTCGACTTACAGGTGGGGTCTTGCGCCGCATCACCGTCCCGCTCCGCCTCACCCCCTGCTTCTGTGCTGTAAGGGGCTACGCTGACGGGGGACGGGGCCAGGACGCCGAGGGAGGATGAGGCGTTGGCGGTGGGGGAGTCCATGAGGCCGGAGTATACAGTCAGGTGGGGCACTGGGGTGGTGAAGCGGCATAGCTGCGGGATCAAACACAAAATGAAATTACAAGATGGCTGCAAACAGCAGGGTCATTCCACAATACTAGGACAGGACATGGAATTTACATGAAACATGTTATAGGTGTGGGTGGTACATATGTCAAGGTACAAATAAATGGATAAACAATAAATCAGTTTGATTTTTGCTTACGTGTCTCCATCATTAGACTCTTCAGTTGACAATGCGACTTAATGAGGATGGTCATCATCGGCGAGATGGACATCGGTGGCGGAGGAATGACGGGACAGACAGATGAAGTGCTGCTGGATGTTTTATTATAGTCGCCGTGACATGCATGCAGACAGTACAAATTGTACGTGGAATCATGGATGGGGGAGTGTGTGTGTGTGTGTGGGGGGGGGGGGGGGGGATGGGGGGGGGGACAAGGGACAAACAAAACAGAACCAACATACAGAAATATAACATGACAGGATGTTGCTTTATATGGCAATTTTCAAAAAGCGATACATTGTGGGGCTAAGATAAAATGGTTGTCTTAAATTCTGTATTTTATAAAATATTTTGCATTCAATAAAATATTTTATTTTTTAGATATATTTATTAGTAATAACTATTTGGCCAATTTAAATATGGAGGTGATTTATATGTTGAGGAGAATCATTATACCGATAACAATACACTAATTAACATAATATATTTGCAAAACTTCTCAAAATGATGAATGCAATCTGGAACCTGACAGACACACAGAGTATTCTCATTTCTGCCTGCTGAGTTTGCTCATGACCTGCGTAATGTCCACGGGCGCGTTGGCAGCCATCTTGGCGCGCTGCTCCAGCTCCTGCTGCCGGAGGATGATGGGACTGAGGCTGGGCCGCCGGTTCTTGGCGTTCTGCTCCAACTGGGTGTCCCTGGGAGAGCATCAGTAATATTTTAAAAAAGGTTCCGGAGAGATATTGAGTCTAAAAGTTGGCCACTTACGTGAACTTGTGCTCCTCAGGGCAAATGGCCTTCTTCAATGTGTCCTTGAACACCTGAGACTTCATGTAACGGCCATACGAATCCTGCAATTCCACACTCAACGGTGAATTCCATGAAAGGAAAACGCCGGCAAAGTCCTAACTGACCTTCTTCATGAGCATGTAGATGTGAGTCTGGGCGGCGTCCAGCACGTATCTGTGCGGATGCTTCAAGCCGTTCACCGTGATCTCCATCGTCTTCCCGTCGATGTTGATCCACCTTGGTGCACCGCGGGCCAGGAAAGTCCTTGGATCAGAAGAAATAGAAGAAGAAATAATCCGCAAAGTAAATAAAGATTTGCATGAGTAATTGATTTACTTATATATCTGCTCGGCCTTCTCCCGCATGGTCGCCGCCGTGCCCCACTTTAAATCCTCGCAGCCTTCCCAGAATGCCAAGTTTTCACCTGTAACCCAGCGAGCATTTTATATTTCAAAATGCCTTCCATAATCATCATCGTCTACAATCATACCGCTGAATTCTTTCTTCAAAAAGCGCCTGAAGTCGTCACGCCCTCGAGGGTCCAAGAGCAACTCGCCGAAGCTGAACGTCCAGCGCTCGACACGCATCTTGGTTGGCGTTTCCACACTACAGTGAAAAGAGAAATAAATTCAAAGTCATCGAGTCATAGCGGGATTTTGTTCTTACTTGGGCATGTTCAAGGTCCAGTATGTGACGTCGTCCGTGTGCCAGGGGTTGCTAGGAAGACATTTGGAGAGGAACGGGTCGTGGCTGTTGTAGGTGGCGCTATATTTCACCAATCTGCATAACAAATCATTTCCAGTAAAAAAAAAAATCTAATCGCTGCCTTGCTCAATAGAAATTGACAATATGGATGACAAACATACGCGCCAATGGACACCGATGACTTGACTCTGGGCCTCATGATGGACTGCTGGGTGAAGATCATCTGCAAAGATATGCCAAAAAATAAGTCAAGAGGAGTTATCCATTTAAACAAAACCAGATGTGGGACTCTTACAATTCTCTCATAGTAGTCGGGCGTTTTCACCTTCGAATAGGAAAAAAAAAGAAAGTATGATGAGAGAGAAGAAAAAAAACGTGTGAAAGATGATCACTTTAGAAGAAAGAGCAGCGAGAAAGGCCTGCAGGAGACAGAAAAGGAAAACATGCTTAGTATGAAGAAAAAAAAAAAAGAAGTATTATGGATTTTAAGCAAATTAAAAGAAATCACATCCACTCACCTGTTACCTCATCTGCATTTGGATCGATATGCCGATCGAGTCCGTAGTCCATGGCGCTCACGGTGCCAGGCTGCGTGCACACACACACACAAAAAAAAAAACATTTACTGGCAATTAATAAGACAAACTTAACGCGTGAACTTGACAACAAGTTGTCACACGAGGCTGGAATGGAAGCCATGTAATTCTCCTATGCGATGTGAAATATTAATCGAGCGTGACCTTTTGGCGCTGATGGCAATGCAATATCGTGGGTAGAGATAATGAGATACCCCGGGAAGAATGGAGGCGCAATTTATTTCTAGTCGGCATGTGTATGTACGTCGAAGTGTGTGCATTTGTCTCACCGGGGGTCTGTGGACCACCCAGTAGGCCCTCTCCTGACAGTCAAACACCACACGGTCCGGTTTCTTCCTCTCCTTGGCAGCCCTAAGGTTACACAATTTATTTATTTTTTATTGCATTTTTGCATTCATTTCACACTGCAGGACTAAATATGGTTCGTGTTCAGTTCCTACCTGTATTGTTCCTTCGCCTGCATCACAATGAAGTCCCACTTGTGATTCATCCACTTGTGAAGGCGATTGTACTGCTCCTGAGGACGCCCGGAGATGACAACACAACCGTAAGGACCTCCAACAGCAAAAGCTGCAGTTGTGTTTTTATTCCCTGACCTGCTCGTGCATCTCCAGGATTCCCTTCTTGCGGATGTTCCTCTTGGCCAAGTAGATGGCTGCAGCACAGGTACACATTTTGAAGCACGTTGGGTGATGTGCAGAAAATTGATCACACACTCACCGTAATCTGTGTCCTCCACGGGCCACTGCTGGGCAGGCCAGAAATATGGTGTCTGAAATGAAAAGCGTGTTTGTGTAGATGAAAATGAAATCTAGCTATTGAATCAATGCACAAGAATGACAAACTATAAATCATGTATTTGCTAATTCTACACTAAAACTCAATTTTAGAGCTGTTACTTCACATGAGGATAAATTCTGCCCTCTAGTGGACAAGCATTAAATTGTTCTGGCTGTCACTATTGGCATTAGATGAACAAAGATAAAATGGTAGTAAATTAGTTTTGTACCAATTTAGTTAAATTATAATTCCCCGTTGGGGATCACTGATGAAGATAATCATAATTTAATTGCATTACCTGAAAGCGATAAAGTGACGCGTCGGGTTTGAGCAGCAAACGTTTGTGGTCCTGCAGCGGGTACACGAAGCCCAGCGCCACAAGCATGGAACCCAAACTCCTGGCCTCTGACCACAGCGATACAGAGAGATACAAATTGACCTTGTTGTGTCAACTTTTAAAGACATTTAACTCACCTCTCGAGTCGATTTGGAATCTGTCTGCCAGCCACGCAACCATATCTTCGCCTAGAGATCATATACGTATGCAAATGATATTATTTTTGACTGACAGTGTGTGCATGAGGGTAAATGCCAGACCCCCCTCCGACACGCAGTAGGAGAGAAGTATGAAGTAGAAGATGTATTTTCTCCCTCTCGACTCGCTTCCTCTGCCCATATGTGTATTCCTTTGCTTACGTCTTAGATCATTATTTCATTTTCCTCCTCCGACTTTTTCCCTCACTTTGACGAGTCCGCGGAGTTGTCATGGCGACAAAATCTGCAGCTCTCGACTTTGAGGCAGCGTGTCTCGGCTAATATCCGTTGATTACACAATCACTCAGCATCAAGTGAGTACTGCTGATCAGTTTGCGAGTGTGTACGTGCGCTCACCAGTAATAGCGTGCGGTATGGTGGTGATGACCAGTCGCTGCGGCTGAGACTTCACCCCCGATTTGGGATCCTGCATCTCCAGCAGTACCTTTTCTGCCTGCGGGGGGGAGGAAGAGGTTACCGTGACAACCCATGTTGGGGATGGTGGTTGGATGGGTTGCTTTGACAACAGATTGCGAGGGCAGCTGTGGGCTGAATAACTTCTAGGTTCTTTTAATGACAGAACTTTAATAATGCAATTAAAAAACATTCCGGGTAAAATAGAATAAATTTAAAAAAAATTATGTTCATGCTTTTAATCTAAACTGGATTTTCATCTCAATTTTATGTAGGAATAGATCATCAATGATATTTTGAACAACTTTTCAACACTACAATTCAAATATTACAGGAAAAACAAAAGTGTAAATAACGATGCCCACGCCTTCCTCCTCACACGTGACGTAGGTGAGATGAGTCAAGCTCCAGTAGCTGGATTAACTTCTTTCTGCATGGGGGCTGCATCACTGACAATGATCCTGTCTTAATACCTATTAAACTACATGACCTGATTAGAATGACGAGGTGAAGTTTAGTAAGTAGGAGATGACATTCTGATAACATGTCATGCATTTCTAATCATGTTTATTGATTTACATTTATAATTGAAGCCATGCAAACAGCATCACGGGAGCTAGTCAAACTAAATATTGTATATTGCACAATTTTTTTTTTTTTTTTACCAAGACAATACATGTTTTGATTTCTATACCCATAGATATACTATTGAGGATCCTGTGATTTATATGAGATGAGCAGAATATTACCTTTTTAAGACACGCCATCCTTGGCCGATATCTCTGTCCGTGATCCCGCAGAGTGTTTCTAATTGTCATGATGCCTGGTGATAATGTCCACTTACCACATACAGACACACACACGGACTCAATGCAACTGCGAGCTGTCGTGTAGGGATGCTGGCTGGATGGGGACTTGGGATAATCAATATCGGTGGTGCCTTCTCGTGCTCCCAACGAGCTCGGAAATGGTTTGATTTTGATATAGCGGGCAAATTGACGATATTGTAGTGATGATTACTAAATTTTCAAAAAAAAATACACGTGCGTTTTTAAAATAGGTTAAGGCGCTATTAAATTCTTTCGATTGTAAACGGTAACCGTTTATAACAGCAATGCTCAATTCCGTTGTGCCTGAACGCACCATAACTAAAAACTAAGAGGAATCGACCAATGAGGAGACGGCATTTTTCTACCACAGAATAATTACACAACTGTCCACTTGAGGGCGGTGTTGCATTATCAAGAGTTTAAAGTTTAATTTTATGAGTGTCCCTTTTTTAATAATAAAAACTAAATGCATTTTTTCGTCACTTATTAGTTTAAATGTGTCGTTATTTTTTTGAAACACCCAAAACCTCCGTTTGAGCTTGCATGGAGTTCTCCTCATTGCAAGCGTTATATATGGATAAACTACTCGATATAAAAACTTCTTTTTCGTGGACGTCTGAGCTGAGATAAGATATGTCAGCTTTTTAACGAACTAATCTTGCCGTGTCCGCGCACACCGCAGACAGCCGACCAAACAAGTCTACTTCCTGAGTGCAGAGAAGGGGCTTGGTCCCGTGCCTCCTTACGCTGCCGCTTACAGAGCAGCCAAATTAGCATCGATGAGGCTCTCGCGAACATGGCGGATTTCCTGCCGTCGCGCTCCGTGCTTAAAGTTTGCCTTCCCGTGTGTCTACTCAACAGCGGCGAGGTGGAGCAGGTCCGCCGCTCCAAGGAGATCGACCGGCGGCTCTCCCGAGAGAAAACCTATGTCAAGCGCTTGGTAAAGATACTGCTGCTCGGTGCGGGCGAAAGCGGCAAGTCGACGTTCCTCAAACAAATGCGGATCATCCACGGCCAGGACTTCGATCAAACCGCCCGCGAGGACTTCCGTGCAACCATTTATAGCAACGTTATTAAAGGTGAAATTTAACTTTTGAAAAAAAGCATTGAAATTGCGCTTTTGGGACGCGTGAATGCAAGGCGAGGCTCGCTTTTTGTTGGTTAATAATGGCCGGGAAAAGTTTGCAGAGAGGCACATAAACAGTCCTCGACACACCCTGCAAGAGAGCCCCCTTCTGCCTGTTTAAACTTGTTTACAAGCATACATTATCGGTTTGTATCGCCGTTTAGTTTTAATCTTACTTTTTAAAAGTGAGGAAATTAGCTATAGTGGATTTTTTTCCCTCAACAAATAGCTCAAATGGGATAGAAATTAGGTGTTCCTGTATGGCCACTTTCTCATGGAAAGTAAGACTAAGGTCAACCTGCAATAAACTAGGAGTCACCACAGAAGTGTAATAAATTCGATTATAATCATGTTAATCTGATTCTGAATTCATATATTGAATTTATGTACAACATTAGATTGGTGCTTTAGGCGTGTGACCTTGGCAGCAGTACATTGCTATAATCCAGTGTTTCCCGACCGTTGTTAAACCGCAGACACATTTTGCATGATACAAATCTCACATTTGCCAAATGTAAATTAGGTTAATTACACTGTGGCGGAACAACTTTTAAATTTTTCTCTCTTTCACTCTTGCCGGTATAGCTAGATGAGCAAATTTGTAGTGCATGTAGCTGACATGGCTTCTAAATGTAAGGCTGGTGAAATGGTATCGATTTTGTAGTATCAGAGCATTTTTAACAGTTGAGTACAGAAGTACAGTACCGGTAAAAGATTCCAATAGTGTTACCAGTGCGTGGAACCGCTTAGTCTCACGAGGGGTGCGGGCGTGCTGGAGCCTGTTCCAGCTGTCTCAGGGTGGTAGGCATGGTACACCCTGAACTGGTCGCCAACCAGTCGCAGGGCAGCATCCCTATGAATAAAGTATAATTAAGTACACCTATAGTAAATAGCAACAGTAAAAATATATTGCTACTACTCATTATGAATAAATGATGTATTATTTTGTCGTTAATATCAGATTAATTTGTATTTAATGAATCTGTTAATTCTCGCCAGGCATACGTGTGCTGGTGGACGCCCGTGAGAAACTGCACATCCCATGGGGGAACCCGAGCAACCAGCAGCTCGGCGACAAGCTGATGGCGTTCGACACGCGTTCGGCCAAGATGGTGCGCGGGCTGCTGGAGACGTCGGTTTTCCTGCAGTACCTGCCCGCCATCAAAGCCCTGTGGGCCGACACCGGCATCCAGAATGCCTACGACCGCCGTCGCGAGTTTCAATTGGTAAGTCGAAATAATTGTAAGTGAACCTTCCTCGCAGATGACTGTTAAGTGGACAGTCATGTGACTCGGTCAACTTCCTGTTTACACCTTCCGCCCTCTCGTAAGATGCTGACATTTCGTCCAGATGTTTACTATAACCTATCGCCAGGGATCGAAAGATAGTCCGCCTTTTGCGACGTCTTGACACTTCCCCATGTTGCTTTCACAGGAAAATGTACTTTTTCTAAATGGGTTTGTTTGAGTTACACAAGGCTGCTGCAGCGGGTTCTCAATGGTGTTTTGTTAATGCCCGGCCACAGACACAAGTGTGATTGGAGCTGGAATGTTGATCTGTCGTTAAACTGCTTTATACTTACAAACAGGGGGCCTTAGCTTGCCCACTTAGTGTTACTTGAGCACTCACATTCTTACATAAAAAATCTAATATTGCATGCTATATATACATATATTTAATTTATTCTGAGGTGTTGTAAAAATAAATAAATTATAATACCAGTTGCAAATATTGAAGTCATTCAAGTGAAGTTCCCTGGATGGACTGGAGGGACAGCAGAATTAATTTTAGCATGTTGAATGTATACAAAAGGCAGGCTCAAAGGGGGCGTAGTTAAATCAGGTCCTACAAGTTTTCTACTTAAACAGGCCAACGGTAAGATCGCATGTTTGAAGGCGCCTTTGAATTAGGACATCCTTAGAGGTGGATTAATGATTTCCTCACCCCTAAAAGGATGGCGCACATATATTTCATTTGTAAGTTTCAATTGGTATATTCTGGACGAAATGTCAGATATGGGTTTTATATATGCAAGGAAGTGTGTGTGGGTGTGTGGGCAATGACGTATATAGATACACAATCATGTTCTAGTTTTGCTTTCACAGCACACGGAAAAATCTTCATTTTTGTCTCGCTTCTCCTTTTTTTTTATTCCCTCTCTCACCCTGTCTGACTGATTTGTCGACAATTTTGAAACGTCACCCTGCGCCTGTCCTTCATGTTGAGCGTCCTTTCCCTCTCTCACAGTCAGGTTTTAAATTTAAAATTTAAGGTTAGGTGCTCCTTTGCTCTGAGGTAAAAAAAAAAAAAAAAAGTCTGGAGCCCTGTACACGCCCACACAATACAGACACAGGTTATTCTCGTCTGATTGGTTTTTGAAACGTTTGGCAGATGTGTCACCAGGATATCAAGAAATTATCATAAAATGCATGCAAAGGTTGTTCCAGTGAGATGTGGTAGCATAACTAAAAGCCCTTGAGAGACACCAGGAAAAACGATAAGGAAAATCACTACGCACACACACACGCGTGCTGATAAAGGAATGCATGTGAGTCTCTCCGGCTTCGTGTCCGGGCTTGCATTAATTGCCCCTTCAACAGAAGCTACCACAGTTCCACATATGCTAGTGTCTTCATTTTTGTGTCTTGTCCAACTACATCATCTACATGTATGTAATTGTGCGTGTGCTTGTATGTTGCAGGGCGAGTCCGTCAAGTATTTCTTAGATAATCTGGATAAGCTTGGCGAGCCAGTAAGTTTTTTTTTTCTCTTGTTTTTAAGTAATTACTATTACTTTGAAGTACAATCATTATGTCTTTGCGTGTGCCAGAATTACCTGCCGAGTCAGCAGGACATCCTGCTGGCACGAAAGCCCACCAAGGGAGTCCACGAGTACGACTTTGAGCTAAAGAACGTCCCCTTCAAGATGGTGGATGTGGGCGGTCAGCGGTCCGAGCGACGGCGCTGGTTTGAATGTTTTGACTCGGTCACCTCCATCCTCTTCCTCGTATCTTCCTCCGAGTACGACCAGGTAAGGAAGGGACTTTTTTTTTTTCTTCTCTCCAGATCTCACTAGGGTAGATAGCAAATGAAGACATTATGAATTGGCTCACAGGTTCTGATGGAAGACCGCCAGACCAACCGGTTGTGTGAGTCGCTCAACATCTTCGAGACCATCGTCAACAACCGCGTGTTCGCCAACGTCTCCATCATCCTCTTCCTCAACAAAACGGACCTGCTGGAGGAGAAGGTGAAGAGCGTGCCTCTCAAGGACTACTTCCCCGACTACAACGGCCCGGAGCACAGTCTGCCCGACGTGCAGGCCTTCTTGGTGGAGCGCTTTCGAGCCAAGCGACGTGACGCCACCCAGAAGCCGCTTTACCACCACTTCACCACCGCCATCAACACGGAGAACATCCGACTGGTGTTCCGGGATGTCAAGGACACGATTCTTCATGACAACCTCAAGCAGCTCATGCTCCAATGACCCTTGTGTGTGACCTTTAAAGGGGGACTCTAGAAGAATCATCCGGTAGAACGCATCGGCTGCTTTTGTAAGTTAGTCGTGGATTGGTAGTTCGCGGCGTGGGGCCGACCCGACCCTAATGAGACGTTTTTTGGCTAGGTTAGAACGTTTCACACAGGGGGGGGATCAAGAGGACGCTCGAAGGTATCAGCTGCGTCGGTTAGTCTGTGTTTTTTTTTTTTTTTTTTTGGGTCCGAGCACTGAATTCAGGCAAGTAACTCAATCAGTTGTTGCACTACCCCACCCCAAGGCCCCGTGTTACTTTGTGAATAGATGAACAGCAGTCCGTTTCTCCCGAATCTTCCCGGTCTTCTCGCTCATAAGTTTGCGAGGAAAAAAACTGACTGAACCTGATGCCTTGACAGGGACCAAATTATTGTTTAAAATTCTGCATTTGTGCCTGCAATGATTCCCAGCTGGCGTGCCTTAAGAGATCAGGTGCTATGCAGAAAATTATCCAGTTTCAAAAATTATTTATGAAATAACATTCTGTGTTCATTTATCTATGCCAGGTGAAATAATTAAATGCTCTTACAGTTGATGCCAGCAGATGCATAATAAACCAGTGTATCCGCTTTTTGTCACATTTGTTTGGCTTGTTATGTGATGTTTGACAATGGCTCAATAAAGATGGGGGAACACTCAGTCAATTTGCAGTGTTACCTGACCTTTATTGAGCTAATGCACACATATATTACATTGGAAAAATCTCACATCGTACCAAACAAATTTGACCAAAAGCAATGGGCTCTCTCTTTTAAATTTTTCTGTTACTTGTGTATACCACAAGTTGGTGGAAAAGCATAACTTTCTTTTATCAAACTATGGCCTCTTTAATTTTGTTCCTTGGCACCAAGATGGTACCAAAATGATATTTTACTTATCAACAAATATACAGCTTTCTATTACTAGCTAATTCAGTAGTGTGTTGCCAAATAACAGACACGAGCTGACACTTCTCTCAGGGTTGATTTAAAATTCAGTAAATAATTTCCATTAAAGCTCCATACTGTTTCTATTCTTTGCTGAACACCACTAATGTCTTCTCTGAGCTTCCCAGTTGCCCCCACCCCCTTAAAAGACAAGCTTTTCGTTGTACATAGCCCAATCATTTTTGTTGTAAATAATACCTAGTTGTATCTTCTTGTATGTAAATGGTTCTAGAAAAGTTTTTGTTTTAAATCACTGCGTTTTCCCAAGTTTTTTTTTTCTTTTCGGTTTCTGACACTTTTCTGCCATCTTTTGTTGGAAATTAATTGCCCTGTGTCAAGTCTCATGCCACTCTAACGTTTATCAATAAAACACTTTTCTAAAGAAATGTTACAATATTTGATTGCGCATTTTTATCATTGAGTTCGCCCACTTGCTGTACCTTAAAGATAGATCACTTTCACTTTGGTAAGGGGATTTTTTTTTTTTTTTTTACGACAAACCGGAAATGCGCCTGACTAATACATCAAAATAACGTCACACCCGTAAATTAAATGGATCACATTTAATTTAGTAAATTACAATCCATCAATCGAGGTACCTAAAATGACAAACCGCGTTTATACATAAAAATTCCACACATTTCTGATTAGGCCGCTAGTTGGCCACCTAAATACAACTTGGGTCCTTCTTCCATTCGCCTATCATAACATGACGGTGAACGCAAATCCGCGTTTGACGCTTAAGTTATTTGCATTTGTAACATGAACTACTTGTACCAGTTTGAATTCACGTTTTGAAGTCTTTTTTAAACATAACTTACATTCTTTTTTTTTTTCTCGTAACCACTTGCAAAATGAGCCCCGGTAAGTTTCGATAACGACAGTCACGTGACCTAAACTACGTATTTCCAATATTGAATTATTACTCCTTTTAGTAATTTTGGTATTATTCATAGTAGTAATAGCTAATATTCATATTAGCATATATATAAACCAGTATGGCATAAGACTGTATGTGGAAAAAGCAAAGTGCTGAGTACTTTATGGATGCACAGTTGCATGAGTATTGTAATTTTGAAAAGCGCCTGAAGGGAATTGCTACTAATTTCAGCATATGACAGCAGCATGTGCAATTATCAACATGCGGTTTTTGAAAATTCTATTCATAGTTTATTTTCTCCTCCCAACTACAGAGGTGTGTCCGTTCTGTGGGAAATCCTTCAAGCGGTTAAAGAGTCACTTGCCCTACTGCAAAGCAGCCAAGATACCTTTAAGTCACCATGAGCCCATGGTGTCCTCGCCACCAGGACAGCTAGAAGCAGACTCGTTTAAGATAAAGGGGAAGAAAACGCCACAGCTCAATAAGAAGACATCACCAGAAGCACCTGGGAAAAGTGGACATATGTCGCCACAGGTGAAGCCAAAGAAAAAGAGCATCCGTGCCACAATAGAAGCGGCAAAATCCAGCCAAACTTCTCCAGGTACGGATTCAGCTCCACAAAGTCTAGAGACAGTACCTTCAAGATCCGCGAGTACCAAGTCCAAATCATCTGCAGAGTCCCAAAAACCCAAAAGTGCCTCTAAAGGGAAACAAATCAAGTGCCCAGAAAAAGAAATGGCCGTCGGAAAGGAAATGCCCAGGATTACAGTCCAGCATGTTGGCAGCACATTGGGCCGGGCCAAGACCAACAGGCCTTCCATTGAAACTACTCAAACGAACACTAAATCAGGTTTAAGTCCAGCTAGTTTTAATATCATGATACAACACAAAAACTCTCTACTTACGCTTAAAGATAATGTGAGTGGATCCAAAGCAACCTCCTATAAGCCTTCAATTCTGCCCGACCTCAAAACATCTAAAGTTGGTTTTCAACAGACAGAATTCACTTCAGTGTTGCCAGGACACCTTTCGAACTTTCAGTCCAAAACTGTAGATACAGCAGCAACAATAGAAATGAGGAAAAACAACCTATCAGGTCAGTATGTGGCAGTACAAATGAATGTAGTTAATTGCTGTTGTATGTAAATGTGAATTACAATCCCCGTATAACTTGTTTAAAAAAAAAAAAATCAAGCTGTTCCACTCATAAATATTATACAAAATCATTAATATAAAGCCCAATTGTTGTTTTTTTCCTTATAATCATGATACTGACATCATCTAAGTTTGTTAAGCAGGACGGAGCCTAGGTCAGGTGACACTGCGGGAGCTTCCTGAGTGGCTGGCCTGCAAGACGCCACGCTGCCCGGGAGACGCGGCGGAAATGATGCTGAGAGGTAAAATATAAATAGAAATACTGTATACTCGCAACTAACTGCCACATCATTAGGTACCTCTCATAAGCTGCACTGTGCGCCCCTTACAGGCTGGCAGTGGTACTACAGGAAGTATATCGACGTGAGAAAAGGCGGCGTGGGCGGCATTGGCATGCTGCTGGCCGGATATTGTATGCTCGGCTACGTCTGGTCGTATCCTCATCTTAGTATGTATACATATGAACACTTGTCTCTTTACAGTGTCACATTTTGGGTTAAAGTGTTTAATTGTTTTGTTTTTATAGAGCATGAGCGCTGGAGGAAGTACCATTAAGAATTATTCTGCATTATATCAACTACAAATAATTCACTGAGGAAAAATAAAAAAGATTCAATTACGCGGTGTACGGCTCTTTCTGTCTGTTATTCACAATTGCCACCTTACAGTCTATTTTAAGTCAGTTTATTCGATTCACACCCACCTGACAGTATTTTAAATCTCCACAGGGTGTCGCTGTTGCGCCATGCATCACGCGTACTAGCTTGATAAAATTTAAAAGGGAACGGGCACATTTTTTAGATGGATAATATTTTCTAGACCAGATGTTGTATCTTTTGGGTCTTTCCAACCTAAAAGTTCCTCCTATGCCAGCACAGATATTGTTATGTGCTTGACCAGAATAGCAAGAGAGACTCGCCGTCATATTTGTATTCAAAATGAATTTATTGTTGTTGCTGTGGGCAACACAACAATGACCAACTGACGTCTAAATTATACAAAATAATTGCCATTTTCTCATTTTTTTTAAACATTCTTTTTTTTCCTCCTCTTTCATAGAAAAATTATAAATATTTTTCATTTTTGTTTGTTTATACAAAACAACAAACTATACAGATCAAGTCAGACAATACGGATAGAAAGCGGGGAAAAAAAATCCTTCCATCCTTACTTAAAAACCATAATTAGACATTTTGTTTAATGCGCAGCAAGCGGATAGAAGAAGAGTGAATATCCGTCCATCAATTTTCTATAGCGCCAGTACACCTAAGTGATGCGGATGAGCTGGAGCCAACAATCATTCCCATTGACAACTAAGGACCATTTACAGTCATCAATTAACCTAAACTGCATTTATCTGAAATGTGGGACAAAGCCAGAGTATGCCAAGGAGGACATGCAAATGTATACATTTCAACCCTGAACCTCGGAGCTATGAGGCATATGCACTAAACACTAGTACAAAATGTTTTTTTTTTTTTTTTAAAAGGCCTTCAATCTGCTGTTGAAGCTCACTAGCAGGTTTAAACTTTGGCAGAAATGGACTGGATTAAATTTCTTCAGTCTGACTCATTTGATTTTCAATGTGTAACAACTTAAATTAGTTATAGTCCCGTTTGAAATAAACAAAAGATGCTTTTTTTTTGGTTGTGCTGCTGATGCGAAAAAACAAAAAAAAAACTAAACAAGACAAAGCATACAATCGACAAACTCTCCAGTTTAAAACCAAAGTAAATAAAAACACTGTTTAAAAAAATATGAACAAAGTAACATCCTCAATCTGAGGATTAATCTTCCCCCTAACGCAAACACATTGAAATGATAGGCGAGTTTGCGTGTTTGATGTGTAGGGGCTCGCGTACCTTTAAGGTACAAAAGAAAAGGGGGGGGGCAAAGAAAATGCCAAATAAAAGTGAGCGAGGGGGGCATGGCGGCTTACGTGACGCTTGTGTGCGCCATGTAAACGGCTTTTAGTGCAATTCATCAAAGAAATGTAGGATTCTTCATGTAAACCCTTCGTAATAAAAGCCGGGGAGGAGGCACGGAGTTGCCAAAGCGAGCAAACTGGCCGTCAAAAAACAATTGTGGAGCCTCTAAATTGCACATTCCCACAACATTGTGGGTAATTATAAGAAGTGCCTGTCTTCAGAGTACGGGGGGGTCCTCGTTTTATGACATACACCTAACACAAAGTGGTCATTATTATGATAATTATGGCACGAGAAGGCACGCTCAGTCACTACCGTACTAACTGTTGTACGCTTGTTTTCTAACAACTTAAAAGTGTTTTCATCCACACATTCTGTAATGCTAACATTTCGAGGTTATGGTTGGCACGTAACGGACGAGTTTGCATAGCAGCGTAAGAATACAGCGTCGCGCGGCACAATAAGGCACGCTCACAAAGTGCCGTGTGTGGGGTTCATTGTTTTGTTTTTCATTTATGGGCTTCACACAAATATTGACCGCAGTTATGATTATGATGAGTTTGTAGTAGCGTAAGAATTTGTCGCCACCCAGCACGCTTACGTATTGTACTTTGTCTTATATCGATAGCCAAACCTTTTCCTATACTTGTAATGGTGACATTCCGAGGTTACGCACGGTGAAAAATTAATTCTTTTTTGGAGTGATGTAATAACGCCGTCACACAGCACAATAAGGCACACTCAGTCAGTGCCGATTTTACGGTTTATCATGAGAATTATTTTATATTTATAGCCTAAATGTGTTTTTAATTAAATATTTACGGTGATTCTGACTCTATGAATAGATTAGTGTAGGTAATAGACAACTAGACTTTCCGACAATTTCAGGTTATCTAGAAACTAAAGTCAAGTCGTAAACTGAGGACCCCATGTATCTGCCAAAAATAAAATAACAGTGCTACATAAAAAGCTGAACAAACTGGACAAATGAACAAGAACGAACCTCCTTGTGGTTTGTTAACATTCCAGAATGCTGTTGACGGCCGCCTCCAGAGCAGAGTCTGTGTCCAGGTGTAGCGGCAAGGCTGGCGGCTGGTCTGTGTGACCCCCTGCAGATGCCGCAAAAGATGAGTGGTTACCTTCCTGTCCCAAGTGCTGCTGCTGCTGGGATCGCTTCAGCTCAAGGATGTTCTTGTTGGCTGCAGATGAAGCTTGAAGTGGAGTACCACTGCCTCCACCTGGGTCTCCAAAGCCAGGCTGGGAGTCTGTTCTGTTAGCCGGCTCCTCGGAGTGTGTGGCGGGCGGCGGTGGCGGAGAGGGGACAGGATCTTGCAAACGTTTGGATTTCAGCCCACAACAGAAATCCTCCAAGAAAGCGTCTAGAAGAACAGAGACAGTGAGACCTTCCATGGACTCAAGACACAAGGCAGTGGACAATTGGTAGTACCTGGATCGACAAGCAGCATGCGCTTGTCTTGGGTAAGGCAGCTGCGCTCCTCTTGATTGAAGGTCCTGTCGATCATCACCATCTCTGATGAAGGACTGGAATGCTGCTTACAAAGGAAAGAGGATGACTTCACTTCCTGACTTGCCTGGCAAAATATAAATGACACGTGTCTAATACCTCCGATTCAGCCAAAAGCAGTCGTCTGTACTTATTGATCATGGCCTGCGTCCTCATCAACACGTGCGTTGCAACTGATTCAAACTCTTCATCCACTAGCAATAAAAAAAAGCACAGATTAGCCTAAAATGCTTCAAAAAAACAAAATGGCAAAAAAATAAATCAAGATACCCTGAGAGAACTCCTCCTGGCTGGGTGGCGTGCCTTGAAACACATGGTAGGGCAGGAGCCGTTGCAGCACATCACTGAACGATGTAAAGTGTCGCCGATCGGGCATGTCCACCCGCTCGTGATGTTCCCTTAGCTGCTGTAAAATCCTATCGTTCGACAAACTTGACATTTATAACTTGATCATTTCAAATTGTTGTTAATTGCTATTGTTGTACTAGATTGAACTCACATTCCTCCTTTGGTAAGCGGCGCTGGGGCGGGCCTCTTCTGTGCGTTGAGCTGCACTTGTTTGACGGCAGCGCCAGAAGCGTTCTGGGAAGTCAGGAAGTGATTCATAAGATCAGACCGTTAACTGGCAATAGAATACACTTTAGGGTCGTGATTCCAAACATAGCTAAGGAAGCAATAATCGAGTGCTATCCTCACCTGTCTGTGTTCTTGTGCAGGCGTGACCGCGTTAGGTATGGGGGACAACGACGTACAGTTGGCCGTTTGGGTCACTAGGAGGCGCTGCACGGGGCTACCCAAGGGTTGCGCCTGACTGACCAGCGCAAGCCGTCCCGGTGCGCTTGTGGTGGTTGCAGCGGTCTTCCACGTTTGGGCCGTGCCGCCACTTGCAGGGCCCTGATTCAAAATGAGCTGCCCACCTGCTTGCGCTGTAAATTTTTGCCCGGCGACAATCTGCACTGCGTTGTGGGCATTGATATGGGCAGCAGGGTCCACAGGGGGGCCATTGTGGACCGCCAAAGAAGTGGGCAGCAAGAACTGTCCCGTTTGTATGTTGGCTTGTGCCTGCTGCTGATCGACTACCATGGGGCCATTAGCGGTGTACTGCGGTGTAGCACTGTTAGTCACATTTGCCAACTGGGACACCGTGGGCTGTAAACTGAAGACAGTCTGAGCTCCAGCTTGATGAGGTTTAGGCTGGATCGGCCTAACAAGTGTCTGGGTTCCTCCCGGACCTCTCTGAATGATGACGTTCTGGAGGGGAATGTTCTTAAAGCCCACTTGGCCGAGATGCCCTTGGGTAGGAGCGTACACCTGCCCGCCTGGAGCCGGAGAGCCCGCAGCGGCGATGGGGCCTGCTGGCCTCAGCACAATCTGAGGAGCTCTCTCCAGACCACTCAGCGTCATGACTCCGCTTCCCGCCCCGAACGACCCCAACACCTGAATGTGCTGCGTGGAACCGTTAGGTAGTGGGGACACGCCTTGAAGGAATTGTCCAGCTGGTAATGTCGCAGCCGGTGTAGTGACCACACCCCCTCCGTAGCCCCCAGAGACCTTCTGGGACGGGAGGGGCACAGGGGCCTGGACGAGGGTGGGTGCGGGCTGCGTCTCCAGCAAGGCCTCCTGTGCCAATGTCTGCTCCGTGATGTCAGCCTCCAGCAGGGATTTCTGGAGGATGTCAAAGGGCTGGTCTTCACCAAGGTCGACGCCGGCTCCAGGAGGGCTCCCAGTCCCCAGCTGGTCCTCGATGAAGGAGAGACTGCTGGAAAGATGTAGGCTGTCTCCAGCCGGATCACCTCCAAACTCCGCCATTGAGGAGGAATCATCTTTGAGTCCAGTATTTTCCTAAAACAAAGCAGTTAGAGAACTGAGGAAGAATTTTGGAGGGTGTCGTGGCTTTCATAGTGTTTTACTTGTTGTTTATTTGTATTGTACACTTTGGTGGTTTTAAGGATTAATGAGTGGAATCGGAACGGAAATGGAGGGTAATGAATTTATTCCTTTGGAATAATATTATATTTAAAAAAAATTTACACTCACAGCATCACCAGAGAAGAAAGATGCATCTGAGCCATATGCAGCATTGGCTACATCGTCCTCTTCAATCTGCATGGGGGAAAAACACACGCTAGCATCTACCTCAAGAATTCAAAGTTCCACGTAAACATGCCAAATGTGTGTGGCTGTAAATCTTTTTTTTTTTTTTTTTAAAGAGCCACTCACGGACTTGCTGTTGTTGCCGTGTAGATAGTCATTAAATGCATCCACATCTCTGAAAACAAAATAACTTTGTCAAGGTCACATTTATGCTTGGTTGCTTCTAATAATGCTGCCATCAAATTTATATTTTACCCTAAAAAATCCAGAAGATGGCGATCGTCCTCATCATCCATGACACCTGAAGACAAAGAATGACTAAGGTGAGATGTATAAAAGCCACTTTTGAACATTAATTTCTTATACAATCCCAGTTTGCTTCATTAGGTCATTTAAAACAGTTTACTTGACATGATGCTAATACTATTATGTTTGTTATTTGCTTGTACTTCAGTACATTCCAGAGTCTGTACTTTCTAACCTGTATTTAAAGCATCATAAGAGTACCTCTACTTTTACACAAATATCTGTACTTCTACTTTAGAAAATTGAGTACTTTCTTGACCTCTATAGACGTATAAGACACCTAATCTGTATTCAGTTATTTGGCCCTATAAGAGTAAATGTTATTAAACGTGTGTATTCACAACTTTGCCTCACTCACTGATTAGTGTCGGGCTGCATGGATCCAGTCATGTAACACCCTTGTTGTTTCCAGTAAAGGGTTGGGCTGCAGGGGTGCCACAAAATGACAAGTGTTAAGTTAGGCAGCAGACAGTATGGGAGAGCTAAAAAGACAATGCAATATATCACCATAGGAGAGCAGTGTGGCCTTCCTTCAGAGAACATTAGTACTGTGACACACTACTCCCACCCATCACCTCCACATGGTGAAAAAGTGCATTTGGGTGGAAGTAAGCACACTATGCTCTAAATAACCTCGAAGGGCAGACATAATGGATTGCTGGCTTTATTTTAGCCATCAAGTGTATTGTGTAGCAAAGAATTAAAAGGACAAGCAGGCCTGCTAATTTATGTCATCACTCGAGGAGTATAAACATTCACGTTTGGATTTTTTTTGTGTGTATGGGTTCAGGAGCAATGTGGAATGTGGATTTTTTTCAGAGCAAGAAGGAAATGCTTATTACATACTACAGTGAGTAAAGCGTGGCTGGGGTTACATTTTCAACACTGGACAAAATAAACTGACAAAATGGCTGCTGTTAAAGCCAGACTGTTGTTTTGTATGTGCAACGCCTTGCTCAGACTGATTCAATGAACCAGTCTGATCGACAGAGCTCAAGGTAATGTTGTAAGAGCTATTTTCACTGCAGAAATCGTATATTACTGAAAATCGTCAAAGGTGCTTCTAATTTTAGTAGAAATGCAAAAATTGCAAAAAACGACATTTAAATCACAACTCTGCAGTAACTTTAAAAGGAATGCGTTTATTTTAAGATGAATTTAACAAAGGTCTAACATGAAACCCAAGAACGAGTTCGAAATGGCGTCGCGTCCGAGGAACAATGAGTGTCGTTTGAAATGGCGTCATGAGAAAAAAAAATGAAATAGTGAAAGTGTGTCCTTTATACAAGATCGTTTAAGCAGAACATTACGGAACAATATATATCGTCATTCGGGATCAAGGACAACTACAATCCAGCTTCGGTGCCACTAATGTGCAGGACAAAGCTCGAATTGCCCTTCAAATCGCCTTTGCTTGTACGCCATTTTGTCCCGTACGCATTTGGTCAAAAACGCCTCAAAAAAGAGCCGAGAAAATGAGTAAAATGTGCAGCGTGCAATCTTTTATTTCCCAAAATAGCACAGAATCGACATAATCGCAGTCCGGTGGCCAGTCGACGTGGTTGCCTTGACGCGTTTTGGCCAAGGTTTTCCCCACTCGTCCCGAGCGGCGTAAAACGTCACATTTCCCCCGAAGCCAAAGCTAGGCCAGTCGGGTTAACTCTCTGTCGAACCCGGTCCTCGTCCTAGTCGGCTCCGTTGAATCCGGAGATATTTTGACGGCCAAACGACAGACTTTTCGGTTAGCTAGCCTGGCGACTTGTCGTCGACGCCCTCCCTTCTTGAAGGCGCAATTTGGCGGAAAACGAATCTATAAATATTTATCCCGATTAGCATAACATAAAGAGTCGCTGAGGCAAACCCTTTTTTCTTTACTCCCTTCTCCACTCCACTTGAAACCCAATATCTCCATTTGGCCAACTTTTAATTCGCTCGCCCCCTCCTTCTCCTCCTCCTCCTTCTTCTCCCTCTCTCCCACCACTCGTGTTATTTCGCCTCACTCCTGTCTCCCCACACTGTGCTGCCTCGGCTCCATTTTCAAAGTTGTCTCCCTAACCCTCCCCGAAGGAGGAAGAGGGAAGGAGGCCGTGTGTGTTTTTTCCCTTGCAATTTTTATCCCAAAATGATAATACACTCAAAGGGGGAACTCACCGTCATGAAAAAGCAGTGCCTTGTCAACGGGGTTTCCTCGCCATGGCTGCACGGGCTGTGGGGGCTAGCGCGCGCGCCGCTGGAAGAACAAGTTCAAGGAGGGCACAGCAGCACCGGCGGCCCCCCTCCCCTCCGTTCCACAATCCTGCTAGTGCCATAATAAAAGTTGACATGATGGGGGGAATCTGGTACAGACAAAAAAAAAAGAGAAATTAATATACACTGAATTGAAAAACCACGCCTGATTGAAATTGGTGAACTTTTCCCAACAGTAGAAGGCGGGCCTGTGATGCGTGACGTCACTCATGACAAGTGCCTGTATATAAAGGTGTGGCAAATGTTACCTGGGACGAGTGCTCATCTTTCATACACAGGACAGAAAGTTTTACATACCAATTTTATCATCTTTTTTTGCAGTCTGTTTCCAAACGAGCACGCTTACCCCCTGCTGGCCAAAACCTTGATTTTTATTACCAAGTACCACACGCAAAAAATGCTTGTACTTTATAAAACATACAGTAATGTAATAATTAAATCGAACGTTTTTGCGAGTCATGTCACGACTCAATTACGAAACTGTTCTCACAGGCAAGCTACTCACTTTTATGTCCATTGTCTCTTTGTCATACACCCATCTCCCTTCAAGACAGAGGTTTCTGTGTTGTATGCCTCTCCCGGTGTCAGTCAGTTCCTCTATAAGCCAAAATTAATATATTTTTAACATTTCATTTAATAATCCATAAAATAATATGTATTACTTCTTTCTTATTTGTCATTTTAGGTTTTTTTTGACTTGGTGATATACACACTACCTGGTTTCAATAAGAACTGTCATTTTATTTTGAAACAACTATGCAATGTACCCGTGGACAAAACAATACTTTTTTACTGATAGTTGGATAATAATATAACTGATTAAAGACAAACCTCATGCCAAAAACGCAGTCTATATTTACTGTTTACGTTGTAGTGCCGCCAGGCGGCGCAGGACGCCATCAATATCAACAAGAGCGAAGAAGAAGAAACTGACGTCATCACCAAGCGACAACATGGATGTTCCCGATGAAGTTGTTCCAGCGAGCGATTTGGAAAGCGCGATTAAAATGAAGGAGCGGTTGGAGAAACGGAACAAAGCAAGGCTTGAGGACGTGGAGCGGCGCAAAGAAGCCAAAGAGAACCAATCGGACGCCAAGGAGAATGTCGTCTATTTTTTCAGCACCTTCAACGACGAGCTGGCTGCTGTCGAGGAGCTGCTCTGCGCCTGCTCTGACGCAGACCAAACGGCGGTGGCGCAGAAGCTGGACGAAGCTTCGAGCAAAACTGTAGAGTTGCAAAAGTATCTCAACGACAGCATGGTGTTTCTGACCACCTACGACCAACGGAAAGTCCAGATGGCCCTTCAGAAGCTTCAGACACGTCTCAATGAAACAAGGGAGCAGGCCATGCCGAAGAAGAAATTCGGCTTTCGGGGCCTCACCAAAACGTCAACAGCCACGGTGAAGGACGCTGTCGTGTCTCCATCTGTAGAGCGCAGCGCTGCACAAGTGGATGGAGACCCTGATGGTCCACAGTGCGGCATCTCTAACATCAGCGACATGGTCCTCGTGAAGACCGCAGAAGAGATCAACAAAGAAGATGTGCTCTTGTCCCACCTGTCCAACTGCAAGGTGCGTCTCTATGGTACGCCCAGCACGCTGCACCTGAAGCACATCGACCGCTGCGAGATCCTATGCGGGCCTGTGGCCACCTCAGTGTTTGTGGACCACTGTCAGAGCAGCACCTTGGCTGTGGCCTGCCAGCAGCTGCGTACCCACAACACCAAAGACACCTGTGTCTACCTGCACGTCACCAGCCGTGCCATCGTGGAGGACTGTCACGGCGTCCGCTTTGCACCATACACCTGGTCCTACCCCAACCTGGATGAAGACTTCGGCGCGGCTGAGCTGGACCGAAGTTGTAACAATTGGGAGCAGGTGGATGACTTTAACTGGCTTGCCGTAGGGACGCCGTCACCTAACTGGACGGTTATTCCCGAAGCAGACCGGAAGACCACATGGGACCCCTAGTGTCTCCTCAGTGCCTTTAAATTACAAAGTGCGATGACTAAGTTATAGCTAAAATGTAGAATGCATTGAGAACTAAACACCTTATAACACCTGTAATAAAGCTTGTCTTATTATTTATTAAATCAATACAGATCCAAGGTGCCAACGTCTATCTTTCTGTGACACTTTCAGTATCTCTTGCAACATGTGGCTTAGTCTAAGCTCATAGCCCGCTGCCCTTTAAGGGTGTTCAGTTCCAAGCCTCACTATGGCGAGGTATTGTTGATCAATAAAATCCTCAATCGTCAAGTTGAATATTCTCTAATTGACCCAGGAAGTGTATTTAGCTACTGAAATGGTGAAGTACAATGTTGATGTCTTAATGGCCGCTGGCAGATAAGACATCCGCTTAGTCTTGAACCTGCAGACCTGCAACTGTGAATGACGCCAGGAATAGCCTTGCTTCCTTGCCGCTCATCTTCAGAGATCCTGTCATGAAGGTAACCAAGGCGACCCGCGTGATCACTCAAACCAATTAAGGCTCCCGGGACTGCGGCGTCAAATCGGGCTCATCTTATGCTGGGGGATTTTTTTCTCACAAATTGGATCAGGCCGCTTACAAGAGCTTAGCGTGACGTACTGCATCTTGGTGAGTTTAGTCATGAGAATCCTCGCAGAAATCCTCCGGGTGAAATCCAAGCAAAGTGAAGGCGTCGAATCCGGGAAGATTTGGGGAGCAATGGCGCTCGCTTTGAATCAATAACGTACTTGGGCTTCACCGGGGTACGACAGGAATACTTGCTGATGGATTACTGATGCACCAAAGGAAATTGTTGAAGTTCAAACCGTGACTGGGTTATTCAAAAAGACCATCTCGAAGTTCTCCTAGGATCTAACGGTCTCTGATTGAACAATGGCGTTGATGAAGGTCAAGTTTGATCTGAAAAAGCGAGTGAAGCTCGCCCAAAGTGTATGGTTCCTCTTCTGGTTCGCCGTCATGGCTGGCGTACTGGTCTTCAGCATGGGCCTCTTCTTCAAGATCGAGCTGCGTAAGCGCTCGGAGCTGATGGACAACAACGAGAGCCACTTCTTGCCCAACTTGCTCATCCTGATGGGCCTGCTGGCGTGCGGCATCAACGCTTTCGGTGGCAAGGTCTGCTACGACTCCTTGGATCCCACCAAGTTCGTCAAGTGGAAGCCCATGCTCAAGACCTTTCTGGTGGGGTGCGTGGTCTTCAACGTTCTGCTGGTGCTCACAGCGCTGCTGTGCTTCGTCATGCGCATCCCGCTGCAGTTCACGCTGGCCGAAGGCCTGCGCAACGGCATGCGCTACTACAAGGACACAGACACGCCGGGACGCTGCTACATGAAGCGGACGCTGGACCTGATGCAGATGGAGTTCCGCTGCTGTGGCAACGACAACTACAAGGACTGGTTCGAGATCCAGTGGGTCAGCAACCGCTACCTGGACTTCAGTTCCAAGGAGGTCAAAGAGTAAGTGGACTTCCTATGAATTTAACGTGTCATTTGAGTTGTATTCGGTAATTCACCTCTTCATACCGCCAAGGTCAGTTCACAATTATAGAAATAGTCGCAACAAATCTACAATCTGATTGAACGATTGAAATTGTAAATCTAGGTCGATGTTTTGATAGTGTTAAAATAGAAACAACACCAATCGTTTGACCCAAAGCAATATGGAGGCGGTGGTACTTTGAAGCGGAGTTCAATATAAGTGGATTTAGGGTGAGGCTAGGTCAAGGCAGGTATGTTATTCTCGGATTAGCGTGACAAAATTGCCGACGGTAAATCAGCAAATGAGTGGAGGTTACTGGGCAGTTTTGCTACAGTGATGTATGAGAGGCTAGTTTGGGGATTAAGTGCAGAAACCGATAAGAGGGGTCAAAGTAGCACAAGAGGGGATTTAAAGTACATTTGTGCTGACCGTAATATTAGGTACCCTTGCGGGTAAAAGCCAATATAAGAACAGGTCAATCAAAAATGCTCAGTTTTGACCAAAAATATGGCTAAACGTGAAAATTATATTGTCAGTCTACTACTTTCAAAACAAATATTTTGGTCAAACTTCAGCTACAGTTTTAGTTTTATTTATATACAGTCGGTACAGTATATATTGTTGTGATTTTTTAGCTTGGAATCTTAGCTTAAAATCGAAGTGCAAAATAATCAAAACACTCGTCACATGCTGTGCCAGTTCTTTTAAGTTCCCAGACCATGACTGTTAAATCGCTGGGATTAGCGCTTCAAGCATCAGTGTCCTTTCCAATCATCCCTGCAGGACTCCAGGAAAGCTAATTTGAAGTTTTTACAGCTTTGCAGTTATATTGAGAAGAAGGGAAAGTGTGTTGACGTTGATGACATGAGGTCGAGGTGAAATGTGACTGATTAAACATTTTAAGAGCTTCACTTAGTGGATTGTTTTCAAGACCCAAATTGGTTGCAGTTCTACACCCCGACCTATATGTCGCATTGCCTGCACAATTAAAGAGGTTTACTCGGTTTGGTTCTGGATTAAGTGCTTCCGACTCTGACCCATAAATGTCACTCTGCACTTTGCGTTGCATTGTTGACTCTCAACTGTAAATTTTATAGACAGTAATGAAAATGGAATGTTTGGTTCCTAGCCGCATCGGGAGCAACGTGGACGGCCAGTACCTGATGGACGGCGTGCCCTTCAGCTGTTGTAACCCGGGTTCGCCGCGGCCGTGCATCCAGCTGCAGATGACCAACAACTCGGCGCATTACAGCTACGACCACCACACCGAGGACCTCAACGTGTGGAGGAGCGGCTGTCGTGATGCTTTGCTCTCCTACTATGGTGGCATGATGGCCACCATCGGCGCTCTGGTGCTGCTGGTCACCATGCTAGAGGTCAGGGAACATATAACAATGACACCATCAATCATACATATTATTCAATTATAAAAAATTAATTCAAAAAGGCTGAAGGTAAAACATTTTTTTGGGGCGCTGGTATAAACAAAATATTTTTGAAACACAATGTATGGTGAAAGGTGAGCAACACTTGGCGTTCCCATCTGCTACTTCCTTCCTCTGTTTTCCCTCATTTCCCTAAACATCCTAATAATAATTCTTCCTTCCCTTCAGTATCTCCCTTGTAACGATATCCTGAATCTAGTCTTGGCTGCAGACGCTTTTAGGTAATGTCTCAAATCCAGCAGACAGTAGAAACTTGTATGGAGGGCGACTCCCTGGAAGCTGATCCACTTGGATGAAATCCAGATTGGAAATAGTTATGCAAGTTAACTCTGCTGGCAGATAGTGAAGTCATAGTGGATGTATTATTGTTGGTCTACTGGACAAAACAAACTTTTTAACGACCTTTTCCTCGTCTTGCCACAGATCGCCGTGACAGTGGGCCTGCAATACGTTGACACCTCGCTGTCCACTCTGGCCAACCCCGAAGACCCGGAGAGCGAGAGCGAGGGCTGGCTCCTGGAGAAGACGGTCAAGGAGACGTTCACCGACATCATGGCCAAAATGAAGGCCATGAAAGGCGGCAAAGTGGAGGAAGGGGGCGAAGAGGGCGGCGTAGCCACTGTGAGCTGAGCGATCTATCAACTCCCCTCACACCCTGCCAAAACTGACACCGCCACCACGCCCAAATGGAAGTGAAAGGACTTGTGAGATGATTTTTTTTTTTTTTGGCTCTTTGCAGTAGTGAAAACAAAGGCGTAGTGAACCAAGGGAATGTAAGACATTAAATGCAAATGAGATCCGGGCAAAGAAATTTGGATGGGGATGGTGGTTACTATGCAACCCCCCTGTCGCAGAAACGCAACACATTCATAAGCCAATTGAAGAGGAAATTATTTTTGTTGATACCACAAATAAATTTGGCAGCTAAATATTTTGTTCCCCAAAAGCAATCCACAATCCCCTGTCAGAAGTTTATTCAGTCTCTTTATATTTAACAACGGGGTGGGCGGTCTTTGTACATAGTGTAGAAAACGTGGCGATAAAAACATTTTTTTTAATATAATGTACTTTGTCTATTTAAATATATAAATATATAAATATCAATGTAAATGTGTGTATATTGGCTGTGTGTTTAGAAAACGGGAAGAACTAATAAAATCACTTAGAGTTTGTGTAAGAAAAGGTCTGCTCGTCTTTTGACTTTGCGTCAAGGAGGCCCGACACACAGCGAGAGCCACAAGGCTCCCGATTAACTCGAAAAACGGATCAAGGCAATTATGCTCTTTACTGCTTTCACATGCACGGACATGAGATGACTCTTAACATGCCCCTGACCTAGCAAACCTATGTGTGTGTGGTGGTCTAAAAAACTATTTGTGATTTGAATGTAATTCTCACAAAAATATTTGGAGCGTGTCTGTCGTCATCCTTTGGCTTTTTAACGTGGCTTCCTCCACATCAAGTTGTTCCAAATACTTTAATGTATAGTAAAGTTTGAAAGCTGAAAATGAACCAAAATGTTTGATGAGGTCATCATTGAGAGATACTTATTTGGGCATTTATGACTTGTCTAGCTATTTAGTTCATTGCTGTTCCCTGATGCAGTGAGAATGAAAGAGGCCGTCGGTATTTCAGTTGTTTCCAAAGCACATAAAAGCAGGACTGAGTCAATAAGGAGCCTAATCGGATTTGAGATTAGCTTGAGTCCCCGTCAGCCAGGTGAGCGGCTGATGTCCAACTGCAAGCACTTATGCGTCACATATTGGACATGCAGGAGTTAGGGAGCGGAAGGCCCACGGGGGAAATAAAAAACAGGGAGTGGAGTTGACTTAATGCCACCAGTCATCTATTTATTTATAGGGGAAAAAATATTTACGTAGATTACTGAATACATTACATCCAATATAAATAAAAATATTTTTAAGTTAAATCCAGAGTAAGCAATTATTTAACTAGCTAGTATAATAATTTTCTTTTTAATCACAGAAAGCTGCTGCCATTACCTTGTCGCTATGTCGCCCCCTGTAGGCGTTTGTAGGTAATGCACTGAAACGTTTATTCACCCACTTGGTTTGAGCTTGTTGTTTTAGAAATCAACGGCAACAATTTGCCGCATATACATTTTAAAACACTCACCTTTTCTGCGTTTTCTTTATTTTTGTGTCTTCTTCCAGTTTGACCCGAGACAGTTGCACCCATTGTCCACAAGAAGGCGTCTTTTTACAAGCCTTCACTATAAAACACAAATGTTGAAAAGTAAAGACACTTCATTTCATGTCAAATCATGACAAGTTTATTTATATCGCCCTAGATACAGAAACACACATTCGTTGGCATTGATAGAACAAACAGGAGACAGGCAGTCAATATTTTTGCCCTTTTTATTTTGAATATTTGTGTTATTCATATTAAACTCATGTTTTAAATTCCATCAAGACTTTTTTTTTACATTTTTATCTGAAATATTTAGGTTAGTCAGACGTAAAAGTCCTGAAATATGAAGGGACATCTTAATTATGGACACAGTATACAGTAAAATAATTATTTAATTCTGAAAATAAGTTATGATTTAAAATATTTAAGTGGATTGAATCTATGTGAAAATTAATTTGTATTTCAAAACGTGTTTAAAAAAACAGATTACATTGCCTTGTTGACTTTCTAGACATTTGGATGGTGTATCTATTGAGTTTTGCTGGCTCACTTCATTTATGACATACTTACATGTTGGCGTTCCTATGACGTAAACATTAGATGGAAAATCAATCTTTTGGCACTTATACATAAAACGTCATCAGTTATTTGTAGATATGCTTGACGGGAGCTGATTATTTTTGAAAAAGGTCTTTCAGAACTGGCAAGGAGCTATAAATTATTCAGCGTGTGCATCGCGTAATGACGTATGTAGGGAGTATGTACTATATGTCTTGGCAGCTCCAGCGTGAATGACGTGCTTACATTTGAAGTATGATGAGTGAAGGGGTGGGTGTGAGGGCGGCGGGGGGTCTCGAGCTGCTTGACCTTCATCCAAATGGTTCAGGGCACCCCGGGTCTCACAACAACCATCGCGTCTCACTTTACGCCTCGCCCCGGCTGAATAAATATGGCCGATAGAAAGCTAAGCAACAGAGAGAGGACGAGCGAGAGGCCCGTGACTGGTGGATGTGTAGCGAGTTGCTCAGAGGGGCATTGTTGGGGAGCCATGAGAGGACAATGCACAGCCCCCGCCCTGAATACTCGCCATACCAGCTGACCAGCCATTACCATGCTGCCCCGTCACAATTGACACACACAGATATAGACAAGGCTGTATCCCACCCTCAAGCAGCCACACACATTTATTGTCTCACCTACGTGTATGTGCTTGTGATTTACAGCACGTTATGTTTAGACTCTCGCACCTATCTGTTCCTTCAGCGCTGACATTTCAGGCAGCCACCCAGTGAGAACAAGCGCACACTTTGCGCCGCCTTGTTAGTTCAGCAAAGCGTCCACCTGGTTGCACAGCCGCAGGACTTCGGGGTGTGCCGCCCCACTGGCCTTATGTCACTGGAAAGAAAACAGAAGATTGAACACATTATCGTCACATTTTTGTCATAGACAATAAGATAAACTATATAGTATAACAACTATCCAGAATACTCAAACTAGGTATCAAGCTAAAGCATGATGGTTAGTTATAGTTACCTGTGCTATGTTATTTTTAAATGTTGCTTATGATATTGTAAAACAGTAGTGTCTATCAACACAAGTTCTCAAGCCAGACCATAACATTCATATCTGAATTATGCTAGTTCCTAAAGCTAAGATTCTTAAATGTTTTGCATCAAGTTGAAATTCAATTTATCAATATATTGATTAATCATGTGGCTAGTTATAGAGATCGAACTGTCCAATAGATCTCTAGTAAAGCTAATTAGCTAATATACTGTATAATTAGCTGGTTTGCTATGCTATCGCTATACATGCTTATTATGTTAAAATGTAACATGATACAGCGAACCTTTTCATATTTGACCTTTAACATTCACGAATTCACATATTCGCATTTTGAACTAATCCTACATTATTTGCGACAATACGCACTCACATATTTCCCGTTTTTCCAAAGGGGCTTCATTCATAAAGCTAGTTAGCCAGCTATGCTAAATAAACAATGACAATCTATCAGTAAGTCAAAATATAAATTAAAAGTCAAGAAATATTTATGTTAAATCAATAAAATAAAATAAAAGTGTTGTAGTTTGTAAAGTAACAGTATGCTAATCAATGTAGCAAGCTAGCTAACCTTCGCGCTAAAGTAGCGCGCGCGGGCCCCAGGTCGAATTAACGCGACAGTTGAGGTGAAGCAACAGATGCGCATACCTTCACGTTCGCTCGTACGTATTGTGCGTGCGCGTGCGCGACGCCACACGGAAAAGAGGGGAGGAGGCGTTTGTAGTAAGCGCTTCTCAATGGGGAGCGCGAGCACGAGCCTCCACCCCTCGGGCGTTGGCGGTGACGCGCGGCGCGCTCCCCAGAGCCCCACTCGTGCTCACCCGCACTACTGTAATCATATGATAGCGATCCGGGGTCCGTAACACCGCAACCGACACCAACTTGTTCGCGGTCCACTTCGAACAACTCTCAAGGGAACTTTTTCTCCCACCCCCTCCCTTAAAAACAACTTTGGAGTCGCCGGGGGTGGTCGAGGAGGGGCTCGCATCATCCGGAGACGAGTTGGGCTCGGAACCGAGCAGGGGGGGGGGCGGCTGTGATTTGAAGAATAGCCGCTTGAGAGACACGCTCGTCGGACGGAAGACCCGTGGTGTCCGTTTGGAGACTTTTTTTGTTTTTGTTTGTTTGCTCGTTTGATAAACCCCCCCACCATCGCTCTACCATACAATATTTTTATAATAAATCAAACCAGAGTGCTTTTGCATCGACGCTTCAGCCATGGTCGGGGAGACAGAGGTGAAGGAGCGACCCAAGTCCAACCCGGACTATTTAATGCAGCTGATGAACGATCGGAAGGTTATGAGTTCATTGCCAAACTTCAGCGGCATCTTCACGCATCTGGAGCGGCTGCTGGATGAAGGTAAGGTGGGTGGGACGAGGGGGGTCTCGAGCGTGTCACTTTGAACAAATCAAATGTGACATTTTTAAAGTTGACATCTCATATAAAATCTTATTTTCTGTGCTTTATTAGTAATGCACATGCAGAGTGAATGAGTGAGTGAGCGTGTGAGTGAGCGAGTGAGTTGGTGATGGGAACAAACAGACAGTTGTTAGTCTTTGCCAGTGACCTAATGCGCAGGCTTATGGTGGGAGTGATGCAGCCCATCCCTGTACTGGAACGACACAACATGTCACTGGGCAACTTGTTCCATTTGTCTTCATGAAAGCGCCAACACTCAAATAATCACATCATTGCAATAGTGTCCTTTAGTCATCTGCAATCTTTTTTTTTTTTTTCAAGCTTGCTGCTCTTGGAAAGAAACCAATTGTTACAAGTGGTCAAGTGACAGTCATTATTTTAAAAACACAAAGGCGACACCACATGATAGCGTGACAGCCACGTTTAGAATCAAAGTGGTTGTGTTCGGCGTGTTCTGGCCCGGCCAGAGTTATGTGGACAGGCGCCCAGATCAGACAGCCGCACACACTTTAGTCCATATTATGACGACACTGTGCATCAAATCTTGCTAATTGACATGACGACTATTCATTTGTAACATGAAACTAAACACAAGCCGACTTGACGATGACAGCGTTTCGCTATGGCTTTCTTTCACTTCTCAAAATGTGGCCACGCATGACCCAAAAGTGGAGGGTCACAATAGGTTGTTAAGGGTTGCTGAGGTCAGACGATATTTGCACCTCAAGGCAGCCATTGGCTCGTGTTTGTGTGCGTGAGTGCGCTCGGCATGCAAGCACTTATTATTGCGTCGGGGTGTCATTACAGAGGCATTGTGGGCCGCCGGGTCGAGCCTAAACAAACATTACAAGCATGACAGTGTTTTAATGGGGCCGCATAAGAGCAGACATTGCATGTTTTTTTTCAAAATGAGCAAATCCGTTTTGTCCAGTTTCGATATTGGGTCACACTGACCTCCCGAGCATATTTACTGGGTTAAAAGGGAACAGCGTGTGTCAACATAGCAGGAGAAATTGTCAGCGCTGTCTCATGAGTCACTTTTTTTCTCGCCCGGCAGAAATCGGGCGGGTACGCAAGGACATGTACAACGACACGGTGAACGGAGGCATGTTCAACGGACGTGATATGGAAGAACTGCCCGAAGCCGTCGGACCCGTGGCCCAGCTGCAAGAGAAGCTCTATGTGCCGGTCAAAGAGTACCCCGACGTGAGTTGGGGCCGGCGGGTGACCTTCGAACTTTTCTGCCAGTTGTTTACTTTTCCCTTTTATCTCCTATCGGTGGCGGGAGGGAGGATGAAAAGTCAGTCGGGCCTCCCTCGACCCATTTTAAATTTCAGGAGACAATTAAGATAGAAGAAACGACCCAATTTCTAAAATCAATATGCAAAAAACTGTGATGTCATTAAAAGTAGACAGTGAAATTTCTAAACCCATCCAATTGACGGGAAATCTGCCAAAATAGTAAGAAATTAATTTCTAAAATGAGCTGTGATATCATAAAAAGGTGACAAGCCCCAAAAAACGTTTTGACTTCATCCCAATGGATCAAAACACTGTATTCATTCCCCCAGTATTGTTTACTGATAAATTCAGATTATTTATGCAGTTTTCCCCAGCGTGACGTCGTATCTCATCCATATTTAGAGCCGTTTAAATAGATGGATTAAGTCTTCTCCCCTGCCGTAAATATTAGGCCCGCGTGCATCCGGCACATCGTTGCCACTGCTGCCAAGTACAGTTAAGTACTCCAATATGAGTCGTGTTGATCCAGATTGAAGGGCTCACATGATTTCTTTGCAATAATTTATATTGTTTATTTTTTATTTTTTACTCCTTACCCTTCACTTCCCCTCCTCCACGCATCAGCTCGCCAATCAGCCAGTACAATGACAGGCTGTCCTCACTCACATGACGGCGAGGCAAACGCTTGAGATCAAGGTTAAATTTAGTCGGAGCCGCTCGTCTCTATCGCTGCGTACGCGACCATGTGAGTCAGAGGTCAGCGCGCCATCGACGTGTAGCCACTGTGAAAGTATTGTGCGTGCGCTTGTGTGTTTGGACCGTGTGTGAGACGAGTATACACACATGCGCTCACACACACACAGGCCAGCTGTCTTGTTAATCACTCAGTCTCCATGACAGATAAGGTTAAGCGAGCGCCGCCGTCCTCTCATGCCACCTATAATGATCTATTTTGGGTCTCGCTTGGTAACACAAACACATCACACAAGCCGACCCCAAGTGGGCTCGTGTCATATGCGACCACCTTGATGTTATTTTTATTATTTTTTTGCTTTGGTCTACAGTTTAATTTTGTCGGGAGGATCCTAGGCCCGCGAGGACTGACGGCCAAACAGCTGGAGGCGGAGACCGGCTGCAAGATCATGGTGCGCGGGAAAGGCTCAATGAGGGACAAGAAGAAGGTACGCGCCACTCTTTAACGGTCTCCAGGGTCGTTTGCGGATCTTGTTTTATTGCGTTTACTAAAAAGGATCTCCTATTAAAGGATCTGTTAACTGTAGCTCCAGGGCTCCCCCTTGAGTTGTGACATCATTTCATCAGTTCTCTCACAGAAGCCTGGCTAATGAACATGCTAAGTGCTAACAGGATATATTATTGTTTATTCTTTGTCATTGGACAATTTCTAAAAATGTCAATTAGGAGCAATTATGAAGCATCCTTGACAGAAGTTAAAGAATCCAATGCAACGGTTCTGCTTGTCCTTAATTTATGGCAGGAATGTTTGCGCGCATGGTTTAATTGCATTTATTGAAAGGAGTCACGAAAGGAAACTCCTCCCCTGATTTGTCCAACCATAGCAAGTCATAACACTGAATATCAACAATTTCAAATGTATTACGAAATATTTCTGCTTAAAGGTGACATTGCGTTTTTCAGGTCAAGCGCGAGGTCTCACTTCCCGTTCTCGCACAAAATGTTTTCTTCTTTGACATGCTCAAAATAATTGTAATGACTCATGTGAAAAAATGTCCAGACATCACAAGTCAAGATTGCACAATAGACGAATGTCGGAAATGGGCGAAACTACAGAACCGAATAAAATTGGGTGTTGCCTTCAGGGAGCGTTTGAAATCATAGTTTTCCTCACATCTCTATCCCTTTATCCATCTTTCCATGTATAGTCGCCACCCACAATGTGATTTCACTTTGTCCCGCTGCTTCGTCCATCTGTCTTTTCTTCCCTCTCCCCTGTTGTCTCCTCCCGTTGGCTGGTTCCAGCTTTCCAAACGGCAGGTGGAGCAAGTCCAGCATTCCATGCGACGCCCCCCACCCACCTCTCTTTCTCTCCCTTCCTCTCTCTCTAGAACATTCCCTACCCTGCACACCCTCTGAGAGACACACACACAGAGGAAGGAAAACAGAGACACAGTGGGAGAGGAGGCCAAGAGAAAGATGTTGACTTTTAGTGCTCTTCAAAACGATACATCTCACTTGACAAAACATTCGCAAAGCGGGCCGTCTCTCAACCCAGCGTGCACGCCCCACACTGCGACGGACGCTTTCGTAACTTCGTTTTCCGCCAGCATGTGGTTGCAGCCAATAATCATCTCCTATTACCTTTTTTTTTTTTTTTTCAAGTTATGAAATATGAACGAGAGTCGAGATGCTAAAATTGTTCACGATCCTTTGCC
The DNA here is from genome assembly GCF_024217435.2 of Syngnathus scovelli. Classification (NCBI taxonomy): domain Eukaryota; kingdom Metazoa; phylum Chordata; class Actinopteri; order Syngnathiformes; family Syngnathidae; genus Syngnathus; species Syngnathus scovelli. The sequence continues at coordinate 5,717,591 of NC_090867.1, forward strand.
TCAATGGTGTTAATGTTTAGCTTGGCCTTGTTTATCAAAGCATTTGCGGTGTAATGCATCCATTTTTTTTTTTTTTACTGCTCATGAAGAGCCTATTAAAAGTGACACTGGGATTTACTCGCACTTGCAAAGAGCCAATGGTGCAATTTTTCTTAATGACATCACAACATTTTTTTAGCACAAGCTAACGCAACAAGCTTAACCCGACTTTGACAGTGTCTTCCGAGATAAATGACACAATAATAAGGGTGTCGGACTGATGATGAGGTGTCCAAAAAATTTGCGAGAAGGCTTTGTCATTTAGGGAGTTAGAGAAAGTTGCACAAGTTATTTCTAATCAACATGCCTTTGTTTCTTGTAATCATATCTCATTATTAACACTGAAAAACACATCACAGTTACTCAGGGATCAGGTGACGACCAATCACGGGTCACCTCTTTTCTAACTTTGGTCATGTGACGTTGGCAAGCTGAACCCTGTGATGTCATTATGTCAAGAGCAAGTGCCAAAATGGCCTCTGCGATGGATAAATGGATTTTCCCTCTTAATTCATATTGAATGAAACACAATATTCATCTTTTTTTTTAATTTCACTTCCTATTCAAAATGGGTCACATTGCCCCGTAATATAACAGGATTAAAAAAAAACAAAAAAACTCTGAGTCTCATTACATGTCGCTCATTGTAGTGCGTGAATGGGAAAGGGCCCACGCCGTGCATACAAACCGAGCGTACTTGTTTGTGTACTCCCTCCAGGAGGAGATGAACCGAGGCAAGCCCAACTGGGAGCACCTGAGCGAGGACCTTCATGTCCTGATTTCAGTGGAGGACACGCACAACCGGGCCAAGATCAAGCTGCAACGGGCCATCAACGAAGTCAAGAAACTCCTCATCCCCGCTGTGAGTATCCGAAACAAAACGGGGATGAGAGTTTAGCATTTTGGTATGCACGGAAGGGGGGGGGGGGGGGGTCGGATGGGATTGTCGGTCCAAAAGTGTGTGTGTGAGTATGTGTAAGGGGTTAGGGTAATTAGGGAACACGCACAAAAAGGGGTTGCCACGGCAACACCGGGTTGTTTGAAAGGCTGCGCGAATGAATGGCGAGTCTGTTCACTCGTTCTCCCCACTCCATCACTCCTTTCACTCGTTCACAACTCACTTCATTCCAAACGACCGGCTACAATATTCCTTTTTTCTCCCCCCCCACCACCACCCCAATCTTTTTTCGTCGTCATTGTTGTACGTGCACAAGGCCCCGTTTTGATTGGAGTCCTCCGCATCGCTCGAATTCTCCGGCGCCACCTACATACGTCCCGCCCTCCCTCCGCTGCTCACATGTGGAATATCACACACACATAAGCGTAGATTGCGAAATCGCTTCCTCTTGCAACAACTGGGTCAGAATGAAAAGAACAGCGGGGGGAATCCTATTGCCGTCGAGGCGAAAAGGTTAAGGCCGTCAGACGTCGTGGTCGCCAGGAGCACCAGCACCTGTTCATTCCCTGTTAGCGTTCATGTGCGCTGGGCTCCGACTAATAATACGTTTTGGCTTAACCGGCGCAACTTTGCCTTGAAGCAGTAAATCAGATGTGCTTCGCAGCGGGATGTAACCAGAGCTAACGTGCAACTAGCTTGTTGGACACACAGTGTCTAGCTGGCGCTACTGTATGTGTTCTACTTTTGGGGGATGACAGAATGTTTACTTGCAGACATTATTAGGCCAGATGATGTCAAAGTGGGAAAAAAATGAGGCCTGAATATCGAAGCTCTTAGGCCGATTTGCTAACCACTAGCGCCTATTATCATAGAGGCTAGTCAGAACACTTAATCCATACTTCCTGTATATCTGGGAGGACTCATTGTTGTGGTGGCGTCCATTTTGAGATGTGTGTCTTTGCGTAGGCTGAAGGCGAGGACAACTTGAAGAAAATGCAGCTGATGGAGTTGGCCATTCTCAATGGAACCTACAGAGACGCCAATGTCAAGACACGTAAGGATCACAGCACAGGATGGGAGGGGCCGTGAGGGAGGGGGGGGGTCTTTCACAGGAGACCACTGTATATACAAACAATGCCTCTGTTCCTTGTAACATAGACTGCTTGTCCCTTCTTCATCCCCTGTCCATTGTGTTTATGTGTGGGTGCGTACACACAATCATTGTGCATCTTGTGTCCCGCAGCCACCGCCGGATTCCCACTCGGCACCCCGCAGGCCCCTCGCATCATCACCGGCCCCACGCCCGTCCTGCCACCTGCCCTGCGCAACCCCGCCCCCGTGACCACGCCTACCATCATGCCTCTGATCCGTCAGATCCAGAGCTCCGCCCTCGTACCGGGCGGGAACCCGCATCCGGCGCTGGTTCCTCAAGGACCCGAGTCGGGGATCATCTACACGCCCTACGAGTACCCCTACACATTGACGCCCTCCATATTGGAATACCCCATCGACTCGACCGGCGTATTAGGTAAATAATCGCCACGGTTCATCATGTTCCTACATGGACAATGGGTGTATTATGAGACCTCGATACTTGGCTCCAAATCATCAACCAAAAAAGCGCACGCAGAAATTTGTATCAGAATTTACGAGTTGTCGAAACTCTGCTGTGAGCTTCAGCTTTACAGATGCCTCGTTTGATTCCTCGGTTTTTACTCGATCAATGATGACAATGCAGCCATCAGTGTCCAGCTCTCGTAATACATCCGTCTACGTGTAACCCCAGCATGCAGAAGCTTATCGTCGGGCTAATAGTCCCTTCGTCCTGTGTTTTCGCAGGTATGGCTTTCCCAACCAAAGGCTAAGCGATTAGCTATACGTCTTAGCGCACACGGACTGGCTTGCAGAGACACCCCCCCCCCTCCCCATCTCCCCGACCCCTCCCCTTCCAGAACCAACACCCCAATCCCACCACCCCTTCCCTTTTAAACGCTTCCAGTATGCTACGGAGCAAAAGCTCACAGCTTGCTCACACTGTCGGACGACAGATTCCTCGCGCTATAGTCGAGTGTCCATGGCTTCTTCTCGCTCGTGACTTCTATTAGCTGACTAGCGTGGTGGTGTGATGCCTTCAATTCTAACCTTTTCTTAAAAAAAAAAAAAAATTCCGCTTATAATTGTAACATTTTTTTTCTAGCGTAGATGTTCTAGCGCGCTTTTTGTGATTTAATATATCTTTTTTTCTAAAAAAGAAACAGTTTTATTGATTCCAGTGCCTCATCAGTGTGATTTTGAAGCTACTAGTGAAACTTATTTTGGATAGAAAGTAGTGGTTTGGATTCATTTTTAGAGAACAGAAGACCACAACACGATATGACGGTCCTCTTTGAATGACTTAACCCTCCTGTTATGTATGAACGCTTATCATTTATGGCTGAGGTGAAATAAGGTGTGTATGTGTATGTGTGACAGAATAGAATTGACCGTTTCTGACGTCTCGCTTTTAGCCTGTTGTGTCACTGCCAGGTTATGTATGAGAAAGGAGGTATTTGCAAATTATTATTTTTTAATATATAAAAAAAATGAAGGCCAGCAGCTCGAAATCCCAGTTTAATTATGACAAAGAAATGCAAATTATTATTTTTTTTATATTTAAAAAAAAAGTTAAGCTTGAGTAAGGCCAGCATAAGAATTTTTTTATTCTACAATTGTTGTCTTTTTGTCCCTTACCAAGAATGTTTATGGGTCAATGTGACCCACTCTATGTGTAATCAACATATAAAAAAAAAGTTGTATATTTTTAAATTATTATTTTTTTACGGCCAGAAAAGGGAAGACTACAGAAGTACATTTTTTTACAAAATAAATCTAGATTTTTGAAGTGATCAGTTTGACCCGCAGAATAATAAGAATCTTAAAACGGGTTGATTTGACCCACATCATAACAGGAGGGTTAAAATCTTCATCCACCCGACCCCCCCATCCCACCCACCCCCTTTTGTGCACGTTGTCAAATCTCCCAGAAGTGGCGGCTGACGTTGTGATGTGTCTTTTCTGATGAGTAACCTTCTGTATTCTGTTTTGGCCAACGTCATCGCGCTTGTTAGCAGGTGCCATGACCGCTAAGGTACGCCGCCAAGACAAGAGAATCCATCCTTACCAAAGGGTAGTGACCACAGACAGAGGTTAGTTAGCTCACCAGCCACTTTATGTGTGTGTGTGCGTGCGTGTGTGCATGCAGACCAAGGGACCAGTTATTGTGAGTTTGTCTTAGCATGGCATGCCAAGATCAAATGTGAAAACAGTCTTGTTGCAGTAAGAGTAACATTTTGGGAGGAGCCATGTCAGGATGAGGGGGGGTGCGCTTATCTCTTGTTCGATAACCTAGGCGGCACGTCTTAATTAGTGTGAATCACTCCATTCATGTGACTCCCTTCCTTGTGACTCCTGGACTTGGGAGTCCTTTTTTTTTTTCCCTTTTTTTTTTTAAATCTCTGCTACTTCTTTTTACCCAGTACGTCCTTTGGGAACCTATTATTTATACAAGATTTCATTCCACTAAGTTCCCGTATTTTGGTGTGAATGATCAAAAGTGTTGTGCCCAATGACTACACGCCACTTAATCCCGTTTTACTACTAAAACACAGCGTGTGATGACTACTGAAGTCTGTGTTCCAAGCTCTTTTTTTTTTTTTGGTATGAAATACTATTGTTTGTGGTCTTATCAGTCGCCCACTGGACTTTATCATTGGGACTGTTTACATCTTTCATATTATATTTCCTAGCCAGAGTGGTGCTGTTGCCATGTATTTAGCTGCAAAGAAAAGAAAAATACATTTGTATATAGGGATTTTAAAGTGCTTATATGAAGCTAATGGAACAAAATCGCTTGAAAGTATTTGTAGGGTTTTTTTTTTTTTTTTTTTTTTTTTAGTTTGTACATTTTTATTTTTACGGTATGCTTTTTATAGATGAAGTGTCTCCATGTAAAACTTCTATTCCGAGTGTGTAGCTTCCACTGTTCCCTGGAAGGCGGCGTTGTTGCTCTAGTGTGTGTGCTTTTGTTTTGTTTTTGATTTTGTTGTTTTTAAAAGATGAGGTGACCTTCTCAATGCACAGGCCTCATGACTGTTTTATGCAATATAGACATGGACTAGCTAGCTGCAATATGTATGTGTGTGAGCGGTGGTGCTCCTGTTGTACAAAACAAGCAACGGAAAGAAAAAAAAAACACTAAAAGGCAATAAAGACGACTATTGAGAACAAAATAAATCTCCAAAGACAACCTAAAGACTCTAAATTCTTGTAGTTAGACTGTCTATTTTGAAATCACCATCTTTTAACCTCTCATCGCTGTCTCTTACTATGGCACCTCTCTGCTCACAGTAGCCATTAGTCGCTCTGCTAATACTTCCTAGCCAATGGAGCAAAAGCATAAACGATATTAATAATAATCAGTCAGCCTTACTCGCAAATCTAGCTACTTACAACGAGAGGGTCACGCTCTCACTTACATGAAATCATGCCGTCCGTGCTTACCCAAAGTGCAGGTGGTGATAAATCTGCAACCACATGGAGAAATTATATGCCGTAATCACAAAAATGCTAATTTTCATGGGAAAATTATGCGACTAAAAAAGTTATATATTTTTGTAAAAAGGAAAAAAAATTTCACATAAAGGAACATAAATACACTGAGAAAAAAAATTGTCATCTTACAAGTATAGTAATTATGTTTTCGATACACTTTAATGATGGCGGCCAATGCACTTTGGGTAACCACAGCGTCTCCTCCTCTGCCTCATGGTTTCACCATCTGGTAGCATGGGTAGCGTCACGGTAGCGGCGGTCACATGACGCTGGGGGCAGCAAAGCATCTGCCCCTAGCACCGTGTGAAACCGCCGTAAAAAAAAAAAAAAAAATGCCTTGTTGTCATCCCGACGCCACTAGCTGAAACTAATCTCTCTTCTATCTTTTGTTTTTCTTTTTATGTCCCCTTCTGTGTGCCCTCTTTTTTTTGTTTCCGTTTCCTTTCCTGGTCTGTCTGTCTCCCGTCTAACTTTAGCTGCCACGGCAACTAACCCATGACACCTTTTCCACCCACTGATGACCCCCCGACCCCAACCCATTGGCCAATTGCCCCTCACTCCCGGCCCCACTGCCCCATCCCTCCGCGCCCCACCCCCTCCCATCCCAATTCGGCTCAGCCAACCAGAAGCCGGCGCCGGGAGCGACCCTTCGGTCTAACCAGCAGCGGATGGCGGTGGCGATAACCCAGCAGGGATCGAAGTTTTAGCCCACGTGCCTTCCTCTTGCATATCGCCCACCATCACCATTGTGGGGGTCCAAACGAGCTCCTGCATAAGCAATAATTATTACTCTTTTATAACTCAACGACTGAAGATGCTAATTGTTTTCACCCTGCACTCAAACTATCCACAGAGAGAGGTGTTGATTAGTCTGCATTCTACTTCATTACCAGCAACAAACAAATGCTAACATGTTAGCATTTGATAAATTCTTTGATGTAAATACCCAACCACACGGCAGGATAATCCTTATCGTTAGCATACCAACTGTTATCTTAGCATTTTTCATTTGAAAAAAAGATAACTAACAGGCCTGGATAAAAAAATATATATATATATCATTATTTACGGTCCAATGTATCTTTTTATGATAACGCGCAAACTCACATCAAAATAATACCAACAACAGAGATTTAAACAGTTCCACTAAGGTTTTATTTTATATGATTTGATTAATCCTTCCTTTAAAGAAAAACAAAAAAAAGAAACTCAAGGCCTGAAATGTTCCTTGTTTTCTTTTAAATGTCACTAACGTTTTAAGGAGTGCCTTATTGAATTTTATGCTTCTGTTAACCTCGTCAAGTGAAGTAAAATGCCAAGGCGGATCCTCTCTCTCGCTCCGCAAAAAAAAAAAAAAAAAAGTGAAATCTAAAAAGGCCAAAGTATCGTAGTCATCAAGTCAAGCATTCTAATGCTTCTTTCGCAAGTCTGTGAATCAACACGCCGGGTTTAAATGCCAAGTTGAAAAGAAGCTTGCACAACAACTGAACAAAAGTGCCTTAAAAAAAAAAAAAATCAACGCACCAGTATTACATTTATATTACAATTTACCTCTTTACTGCCCAATCCCTCCCCAAGTGCCACACAGTATTACGCAATGATGTCTTTTCACTTATGTGTGAGGATGGAACACTGTTATATGATATATATATTTTTTTTTTTAGCCCGCACATATTATATAAAAGAGCACATGCAACACAGCCAACCGAGGCCTTGCTATCAAACATCAGGGGGTCGTGACACCTGTAACGAGTTTATATGTATTTTTATATGCTATTTTGTATATTAAATGAACTTTTCAGAGTTGATGCCTTACTATATATCTATGTCCTGAAATACTGGATATGTTTTATGTGTTAACTGGAGCCTTGGAGATGAACACCACCGCTTGCCTCTTGTGCCTTTATTATATTTTAATTTTATTTTTTGACAATTAACAGTGTAGTTCCATATTAATCTGCCCTTCAGCAGCCACTGTATAGGCTCTACTAAACATTTCTGTGTTTAACCACTTAATTGTATCTGTCTTTTTGAGGTGGGGGTTCTTGAAAAAAAAATAGCTATGGTAACGATGGACTCTTTAACATTGTGAACAGGAATAACATTGTAATCATTAAAGTTGTAAAAACTAACCAACTTTGTTGCTTCTCTCACTCTCTCTGTAGCACTTAATTATGCAAATGAGCTTCCTTTCTGCATACTAATCACCAAAAACAAGGGCTTTCCACACAATAAAAACACACACCCCCTTTAGATGAAATGCAGGGAAAAGGCCATGAAAGTTCCGTCCCACTTCCCTCTTTTCCTTGTCTTCTCTCCATCCTGTCTCCCTCTCGAAGAGGGCATTGCACATATTTGTGCAATAAGAGAGAACAAAACACACCCGGGCTCGCCATGGTTTCTGCGAGGCATGCACATGTATAACAAGGAGGTGGGGGCGAGTGTCAGGTTTGAAAGTCTAAATGTCGAGGGAATATAAGGGAAATTGATTACGCAAGCGCGCCCTGAAACATCTGCGCAGGATCACAGCGAGTAGTGCAACTCCTACAACAACAGCTGGTCCAGAGATTCGAGGCGAAGACGGGAGCATCATCATCACGCCATTGGCCCAGCTTCGACCTTATGGGGCTGAGATTTTATGGCGTCCAATTTTGCAAACTTGTTCCGACCAGGCGATATCATGAAAATTTAAAATGATCAGCAAGTCAGTCTTAAAATTTGTTTGTAATAGGATAAAATGGCCGCTTTAATCCACTTTAATTCTTGAGTCTTTTCAGACTTTTTTCTTTTTAAATGAAACTGACTTCAAAATGGTTGCTTCAAACAAAACTTGGATTTACTTTTTTTTTTGGAGTATGGGAAAGCCTTTAAAGGACGATGAAGAAAATAAGCACTTTCAAGAGGGGCCTTCTTGGCACACATTGCTCGGGCCCTCAACATAAAAATATAGTCACGTCACGTGCGCTTAAAACAAAGTTTCCCTTTAAATCCCAAAGTTAAACAACAACACAGCGTTTTCGGCGGTGAATGCAGCCATGGGTGGCTCATTCGTCCTCTGCCTGCCCTTCCTGCTTTCATTGTGGAGTTTTTGTTGGGGTAGGGGGGCTGGAGAGGGGGTGGCGGGGGCTTGATATTGAACTTCAGGCTTGGAGTTGAGCCTGCTTCACCCCCTCCCCTGATCACTGAGAGAGAAAGAACATAATGTGACCGCCGCTGACAGTCCTCTGGACAGGAAGATAGTACTAAAGGGAAAGGGTTTGGGTTTTTTTTTTAAAGAGGGGTGTGAGTGGCTGGGGAAGGGGGTTCCGTGCATGTTTTGGGATGGGTGTGTGCGCTCTTGTCTCTTTTTCCTGTTTTCAATCGTCTTCTAAGCCTCTTGTTCCATTTCTCAGGAAGCGCAATAATGTTCTCCGGTCGATTTGACCTGAGGCGGGTTTGAATTGTTAGAAAGAAAACATACATTTATTTGTTAACCTGGGAAGAAAAACTCACAATTGAAAAAGACAAGTTTATTTTACTTGTATTATGTGGTCTTCGCTAGGCTAAACATGGTCTTCTACTTATTATTCTGCAATATGAATTAAGAATAAAAATCCACCTGTTTTTATCCATCTGGGGAGCGGCCATTTTGAGTGAAAACAGATGACCCTCAAAACTACTTTTATCCGTCAACACAAAAATCGGTGGACATATCTACACTGCTAGGACACTTAAAAAGGTGTGACGCACATATGCCTGAATTTGGACAGAACCATTTTGTTTTGGAGCAACCATTTTGGGCTTCTATCAATTTGCTCCGACGGAAGCCAGCTTTCATTTGTGTTGTATTTCTTTAACTTTCAAACGGGTTAATCTGACAACACAAGGGGGGTTAAATCGCTTCGCTAATATATTCTGCAGTCAGCTCCGGCCAGCGAGCCAACACACACCAAGGCTCCCACCACAATCAAAGAGTGTGTGTGTATGTGTGTGACAGGTTGATTTAGACTGCTATGCATTCTCCACATAATGAACAGCTCTACATTTCCTTTGCTCGGTAAATATTTGATGCGGCGGAATGATTTTTTAGCAGCAACGACGAGGTTGGTGGGGAGAAAAAAAAAAGTATTTAAAATCTCCAATCTTCGCTCTCACCCTTGTCCTCTTCCCATGTAAATAAGCCCCCCCCACACACCAAAGAAACTCCACACACCCCTCAGTGAAGGCAGTTTAAAGACCCAACACTGTCTCCCCGGCAACCAGCATACACTGGGGTCCTGTCGTGGCCTCCCCTTGTCTTTTGTGTTTGGGAGCTCAGAGAGAGAGAGAGACAGAGAGAAGGGTAGAAAGACAGGAGGAAAAGGAGAGAATGAGAGACAGTGAGGGGATGAAAACAAAAATAAAAGATGACATCACGGCTATGTTGCAAAAAAAAAAAAAATGATGAGGATTATAGATAGCACCCCCTCCTCCCAACGGATGCAGAATAAGGACGAAAGAGAGAGAGAGTGGGAGAGTGAGGCCCCGGGGCCTGAATGGGGCATTGTGGGAAGACAGTGGGCACACTGGGCAGCAACACAGAGAACACTAACTCACAGATGATGCCAGAGAGTCTGAAAAACACCCACACTGGGCGACAATGGCAAACTTCATCGCTCCACTTGGCCCCTTGTGAATACACACACACATACACACTCTCTGTCACAAACTCACACACACACACAATGGCAGAATACCCGGCTAAGATGCCGTGTTATTCGGGAAATTCGGCAGCGGCACACTGAATTCCTTCAGTGGTGCTTTGAGCAGCAGATGGGCCTCCAGGGGGGCCCGCGGTTTTAAAACGTGCACGTATGGGAGCGTGCGTGTGGTCCATTGCGCCATTGCATCATGAGGGGGGAAAAAAGGTGCGAAAAGGCCTACTGATATGTACCCAAGTAAAACACCTTCTCTGCATCATGTTAAGCAAAGAAAACTGTTTAACCTCAGGTTAAACAGTAAGATAGTAAATGAGACATATCATGGAATCATTTACACCACGTAGTCAAGGTTAGCTAGCAGTGGAGCGAGTTAACATAACATTTCTCTACCAATTACATGATTATCTTGGCAGGACACAGTTCTAGAGTGAACCACTTTGATTTAGTGCAAGCGTCATATCAAAGCCCTAGGGTAAGCAGAGCTGCAATGTTAGCACGGATTATCTTCTGTTAATAATATACTGTAAATTCAGATAAGATGTGAATGTGGTACAACTATGAAGCAACTCTGCAGAAACTGGAAGAAAATGGAAGGTCTACCTTTGGGTAAAAGTTTGGAAATAAAGAATGTATTCATTAGAACAGAAAATATCAACATACAATTAAAATATATATATATTTACCATTTATTATTTACATATTTACTCTTCTATATCTGCACAACCATTTAAAATTTTTGGACACACTAGTAACTGAATGAAAAACTATCAGTGCTAATGTACGTATGGTTTGAAAAAATGCAGGTCAATGAATAGTTGGCGAGATAAGGAAATTGTACGTTATTAAAATGCTTTGTTTTGTTATCAATATATAGCTGATAAACACAGATTAGTTAAATTTGTAGGGTATGGCGCCCTCTTATGGTAGATATTTAGTAAACAAACAATACTGAGACAAGTTTCAAATTTATGCAGTACACATATTTTTTAAAAAATACGGTGTATTTTAAAAGAATCAATGCTTGAATTCTACATTAATATCTCACAATATTAAGAAAAATATCATTATTGTTGAGTTTTGGGGCATCCGGCTACCTGCCGTAATTCATCCTCACCTGCCGTAAAACGGATGCAATATTCGTGGCTCATAAAGTGAACAAGACTTACCTTAAACTGTGTGAAAACGCCTTTCGTGATTCTCTTACCTTACATATGGTCGTGAAATTTCAAGATTTCAACTGATATTTTCTACCACACCGTGCTTTCCTTCTCTCTTGGTGACGTAATTTGACAAAAACGCTTTACGGCTAGAGCGTGCGGCTAATGTGTGTGGAGGTCAGCGGCATGACAGAACAGCGAGTTCTTGATACAAATATGCTGCTTTCTTGAAAAAATAGAAACGATCCGCCAACTATAATATTATTTTTATGATATTGACGTTGAACACAACAGTTCAGCGTGGATAATCTAAGTCGTTACATCATAATTAGCGTTGCTTAGCCGAAGCAAGAACCTTTTTTTTAATTCCCACCATCCACCCAAACATGGACAACAACCCACAAGGCTCCGGGGGACTGAAGGCGAGTCTCGGTGGTCTCTTCGGAGGTGGATCACCTGAATATTCCAACACGGAGCTCTCCGGTGTTCCATGTAAGCAACCTGGTAGCTCCACGGCTAGCTTAGCAGCTCACCGGCTAGCATGTTAAAGTCAGTGTTGACTTTGCATTGTTTTTGTTATTTTAGTGACTGGAATGAGCCCTTTGTCGCCTTACCTTAACGTCGACCCTCGTTACTTAATTCAGGTAATGCAGAAATTTAGATGAGACAATGTCCTGTGATGAAATTGTGATAAAACAATGTCAATAATTGTGTGTTTTTAGGATACAGACGAGTTCATTCTCCCTACAGGCGCCAATAAGACAAGAGGAAGGTTCGAGCTGGCTTTCTTCACAATCGGAGGTTCTTGCATCACAGGTAAATGGATCTTGAAGCGACTTGTCGGCAATTCAACTTCACTACTCTGCAACAACATTCCGACACTCAACCCTAAGCTCTGTCTTATGTTACAAATTGCCCTTTGTTTTGTTAAAGGAGCTTCTTTTGGTGCTTTAAATGGTCTCAGGATGGGCCTGAAGGAGACCAGAGACATGGCTTGGTCCAAACCGCGAAATGTACAGTAAGTATGGCGCTGAGTGTTCTGTATCATCTTAGTTCATGCAGCAGAGATAAGATGATGAATGTTGAAATGTTCTGTTGTCTCACCAGGATCATCAACATGGTGACAAGGCAAGGTGCTTCGTGGGCCAACACTTTGGGTTCAGTCGGTAAGACCCAACTTATTATGCAAACAAAGTCGTTTACGCGGCATTGACATCTGTTATTGTGTCGCAGCCTTGTTGTACAGCGCGTTCGGCGTGGTGATCGAGAAGGTCAGAGGAGCTGAGGACGACATCAACACAATAGCAGCCGGCACGCTGACGGGGATGCTCTTCAAGGCAGCGGGTAGGTCTCGAGTAAACCCAATTAATTAAATAATACAGGATGAATAATATCTGACTATCTTTGCTTTGGCAGGCGGCGTCAAGGGTGTGGCCCGTGGGGGTCTAGCTGGTCTGGCCTTGTCTGGCGCCTACGCCGTCTACAACAACTGGGAGCATCTGACTGGAACGTCGTCACCATCCTCCTCTAGGCTTTACTGAATTCCTCCTCATCATCCTCCTTTTCCTCTGATGTTAGGGCCAAATTATCTGCAAGTGGATCTTCTCATGATGAACTTTGCCTTACAGTCGGTTCTACTCTTGTATTTATTTCACCGTGATTATCATCAGAAGCTGTATTGCAAGAACCTGAATGTGTGTCTCCCATCATTTGATGTAATAATTGAGAAATACCATTAAAAAAAAGCAAACATTTTATTGTGGAAGCGACGTCAGTGCAAGAAGAAGTCTCGGATGCGTGTGGCCTCGATCCAAGGGATGTACGCGGCGGTGCGGGTGAAGACGCTGGGTTTGTTCTCCACCGTGCAGCCGATGGGGCCGAAGCTCACCACGCCGTGGACCTCCCAATGCTCGCGGCCCAGCTGGCACAAAAGAGGCCCTCCGGAGTCCCCCTGAAAAGAACACCGCTCTGATTTATAATTTGCCCCTCCCTCATGAGGCTGGAAGGGAACACAGAAGCCAACCTGACAGGCGGCGGGCGGATCCTCGATGTCCCTAAAGCCAGCGCAGATCATGGAGTCTCGCACGCGGTCACCCCAGAACTTCTTCTGCCGACAGGTTTTGAAGTCGATGATGGGGAGGCGTGCTTGGTTGAGAGCCTCAGCCAGGGAAACATTTTCCTTCCCACCTGATGTATTTCAACAAAACATCTGTCCACTTTTCCCCCAAACAAAGATCTTTTAGAGTTCCTTCAGACTCACCCCGAGTGTCACCCCATCCCGTCACCCAGCAGTAGTGTCCCGGCTTAAGGCTGGTCTGCTTGCGCGGCAGGCAGGCGTAGCGGATGAAGTTGGACGGGAGGATGTCAACGGCTGCCTTCACCAAAGCGATGTCATAGTCCAGCTCGCTATGCGCTGGGTAGCGGAAATTCTCATGCCGGTAGATGCGCTTCACTGGGAAGACCCTCTCGGCTGTTTCGGAGCGCCTCAGCCGATGCTTGCCAAGCACGATCCTCCACGAGCCGGCGTCCTCAGCTTTTCCCCTGAAAGGTCGGTTTTAATCACTCGAGTCTCTAACAGTACCAAAATGTGCTTTTTATCTTCTGGGTTACTTTTGGAAGCAGTGAGCAGCAGTTAGGATCCAATTCTTGTGGATCAAAGTTCCTCCACAGACGTGAATGTGATGTTTACTACCTCTGGGTCGAACCTGACAACAGAAGAAGAAGCCTCAGTAGGTGCATTATTATTAATTATTAATATACATTTTTTATATACCTGCAGAGAGACTTGCCAAGGCCAGGAATGTGGTCTAGCCTCGTTGCCCGACACGATCCTCTCGACCATGTTGGGTTTGAAGTAGGCCATCCCACAATCTTTGGGCCAATCTGGAAAAACAAAACAAAACACACATGTCAACCCTGTTGTGATTTTAATATGTGTGTGTATTCTCACCCAGGTGTAAGACCTTATGCTGCTTGCCAGGCGTGTACGTGTACGCAGCCCCCCGCAGCAGCGGCAGCAGCAGCAAACACACCACATGAAGCGCGGCGGCCATCGTTTTCCGTGCAAAAATCATCAGGCCGCGCGCAACCCGCCGTTTTTATAGCAGCAGGTACACGCACACACAAACACACAATGAGTTGGCGCTGGATTGTTCTCCTGCTGTGATGACTTTTCACAAAAAAAAATCCTTTTCACACACATACAGTAGTAGTCGTGAGCACAAACATGTCAGGTGACGTACTACAGTGGCATAGTGACCTTTAAATGACCTCTGGGGATAAACAACACAAATATTTGTGTATTTTATGGACAAAAAGTGAACCGCCCCTTTAAAATAAAAACACTTTTGCACTTCTACTGATCATATGATAATGTGAAAGTATAGAAAGAGCTATCTGGAAATCAGCGGTGAGGTTTTTTTTTTTTTTTTTACTCTGAATGGGAATGTGCACGCTCATCTGAAACACTGAATGGTCGCAGCACCTCAATACGGTCCAACAAGCTGACTGTAGTTAAAGAGCAGAATATTAGGTACACCCGCATCATTGAACCAGGTCGTGGATGTTATTATTGTGGTTGCTGAAGGTGGTGATGACGTTTAGAGAATATTATAAAATATAATAAAAGAGGTGCAAAGTTCAACACCACTCGCGCTAAACGCAATTAATTTGTTTATCTAATTTTTTTTAATCAAATAGCTAGCATCACCCAACGAACTGAAACAAGCGTGTTCTATCACAAATCAAGTTCGATTACAATAAAATCATGGAATTATACATAAATGATAACATACAGAATTAATAAAATAATACAGAAATGCCAAATATAATTATAAGAAATATAGGGTGGGCCAGAATTCATGACTCACTTGATATTGGTTATGTTACTCCAACAACGTTGTGCTGCTCTTTTTGCTGTTCCCTGTTTGGCCACATGAGGGCAGTATAATACAGGCATACGGCTAAATTGAGTTAGTAAACTTCAACCGTGAGTGGAAATTCAGAGATTGAATGTTCTTTTTTTGAAGAACTGTTAATTATTAGTAACTCTCTGCAACATTTTTTATGGATTTTCTTGTTTTGCATTTGTTAAGAAATCTGTTAGTCAAAAATTCTGACCCATTCTTTATTAAATAAGCATAAATTAAATAAATATAATCAACACATAAAATAATAATGGGTAACTGAATAAAATAATACAATAAATGTATTAGTTTAGTGATTATCGTTTTAAATTGCCTGTGCAAAGAGCAGCAATAGAGCAGCCATGTACATTTAGAACATTAATAACAAAACATCACTTTCAGTGTTATTAAAATGCAAAGTGCAATACAGTGTATCTTCATGTACCACAATGTTGCAATTCTAAAATGTTGCTGTTGAGACCTTTCATCAACTCTCAAACTTTTTTTCTTATTTTTTATTTTGCTACAATAATCAGTGAATTGGTCTTAGTCGTCTTCCTTTTTTGAGCCTCCACACCACCCTGGTCTTAGTGACCTAATAACACTCCTCTTCCGTATGGTCCCACGCGAGAGCGAGGGGGATTTTGGGATGTTGTCATTTACCGCGTCTCCTTCCTCGGCTTTGCTCGCTTCACGAGGCGCCTCCTCCTTTTCGTCTCCTTTGTCTTGTATCATCTCCTCTCCGTTTTCTGGAGGAGTGGCGTCGGGGAGCACCACAGAAGGAGGAGGAGCAGGAGCTTTGCTCTTCTTTGAGGGCCGTTTGACAGTTTGGGGGCTGTTGTGAAGTTCCAGGTGCTTCCGTATGGCCGCGGTCAACATTTCCGGCTCCATGGATGCGCCGTGGACGTCCCACGTCATTCCGTCCTCGTCCCACTGCACCTGCTTCATGCTGCTCCGCCTCCTCCCCCCCGGCTCCTTCTTCTCCTCCCCGGCCTGTGTCTTAAGGCACGACCTTCTCCGCCCCAGATCGTCTTTCAGCTTCTCATCCTCCTCGCTCTCGCTCGGCGGGATCATGCTGGAGGAGGGTGACACCAGGTTAGAGTTGGAGTCCACAGAGGCCTTCAAGTCTAGTTTGGATCCGGGAGGCGAGCCCAGTAGAGAGTGGGAGGTGTTACTGTGGAGGTCCAACCATGAACCTGTGGGGGACAGCGTCTGCACGGCGGCGTCCACCATTTTCTGCTGGGCCTTCTCCTTGAAGATGGGCTCCCTTTGGGCTCCTCCTCTGGAGCATCTGCACCCCTCACCTAGAAGCGAGTCGCTCAGCGAGGAGACCAGAGGCGACCTCCTTGGCTGCGGTTGCCACGGCAACTGGAGGTGGCACACCGAAGCTTCTTCATCCAGTTCTCGCTCCTCATCCACTGAAGTTGACATCTGAACTTGGCCATCGGATATCTGGGGTGCCTCCTCATCGGGGAGGCATCCAGGAGATGGTGATACGCCTTCCTCTGAGCACACGGACGACGCCATTGGGGAGGGATACTGAAAATAAAGCAAGCGGTTACCGCTGGAGGTGTCATCTTCTGTTCTCCTCACCCGAAAAAAGGGCTCAGGAGGCAGGGTGGTGGATGCCAGGGGGGACCCTGGAGAGTCTCCGTGCTCAGGTAGCAGCGTGGTTGTGGACTCCAGAGGGGACGCCGGGGACAAGGCGTATTGTTCCACGGATAGCAAAGTGGGTGTCAGCAGCGGGGAGATGAATGGTGAGGAGGTGAGAGTGGTCGATGAGCTAGAAGGGGCACAGCAGGCCACGTCCTTTGCCAGGCTGCCGGGCCGCGACGCGCTGCCGCCCCACACCACCGTGTCGGGCGTGCTGCTGCGGCTGTGCACGCTGCCTCCGCCACTGCAACGGCTCCAGCGCCGCATGTTGGCCACCAGCCGCTCACTGATGGCGGCCGGGTTGTTGCCATCCGACGACTGCAGGCTGCCCACGCGCCGCCACCCCTGCAGCTCCTGCAGCGTGCCCTGTTCGACGTTGGCGCTGGAGCTGCGGTGTAGATCCAGGCCGGTCCACGTCGGGTCACGCTTGAAAACATCCATGGAGCTCTTGGAGACTGAGAAGATGGGTGTGTTGGCATCACCGTCGTCCACCGGTCCTTCCGTCAAGCTGGAGTAGGACACGGATGGACTGACGGAACAACACACTGCCGGGTAGATTTCGGAATGGGGTCGCACGGGCTTCATTGCCATGGCAACAACTTAAGAAGTACCTAAATCGGATTATGTCATTTTTTAGAAAAAAAAGATTATTTTACTGTAATAATAATTCCTAGTTAAACAACACTCCAATGGGAATATAATCTTCATACCTTAAAGTGATGTCCTCTTCTGTATAGCTAAATGGCGTCCCGTTTCCCCCCTGACATCTTTCCAATCCCACAAACTTCCCTTCTGGGTGAACAACCTGTAGCATCAAAATGGTGCCGATCAATCATCAGTGCGTGCATGAGCGAAGGAGTGCCGTGGGGTGTGTCGCATCTTGGGCCCTGAGGATTAACTGGCCACCTGTCATCCCATTAGCTGACAGCCTATCTCTGGACTCCGTGTGTGTGGCTAAAGAGTTAAGATCAGGTCAGCTGGCAGGATTCCAAAGCATTTATTCTTGTACAGGATAAGAATAATCAATCTCTTGAAAATTCTGCCTTTACATTTGCTGTCCAAAGTGCTCTCCCTAATAAAATGACTGACCAATAGAGGGCGTGTGTACACAAGAGAAGCAGCCAGCTGTGTCCACCTCACACACACACATATGGACACACATTTGACTTTGCGTCTCCTGTTTTTCGGGTTCCATGGTTTCCGTTGGCCTCATTGCCGGACTTCTGGTGCTGCTTCTTTTCATTCTTCTCCTTCTTGGTTTGGTGATGTTCTATCTGTGGAGGTGGAAGAGGAGGCGTGATCGCAGACAATACCTGGAGTTGGTCGCTGCCGTGCCTCACGTCCCATCATGCACCCCTCTGGTCATCCCCGTTTCGCAAGATTCCTGTGCCAAGTCAGTACTATCAGTAAGTACTGTTGACTCGTTTCTCACAATATGGTGTTTGTCTTCAGGCCCGGCGACATTCCGTTCATGTTACCTCCTCGCTTCCCAATACCTCGGAAAGACACGGAAAAAAGCGAGGATAAGGCGGAGGTGACTAAGATGGACCTTCTGGCTCACCGGGGCTCTCTTTGTGTTCAAAGTAAGTCCCCAATGCTTTTATTCAGATTGGTAGCACAACCCATTTTCAATTTTTAATGTTCCAGGTTGGTACCCAGTGGGGACTGTGCTGGCCGGTTTGTATTCTGGCAAGGTGGTGGCACCCCCGCCCGGCATGGCAACACGTCTCTGCTTCTCAGTGGAATACCGTTACGGCGGCGAGCAGCTAGCCGTCTCCTTGTTCCGCCTGGGCAACCTGCCGCCTCGTTTCCATAGTAACATCACCCTGGTGCAGCTCCGCCTACTGCCCGATGACCGGCGTCCCCGCCAGGCCAAATCCAGGGGCACCGGGCCCGACCCGGAGTTTAATGACTACTTCCTGTTCCAGGTGAGAATGTGAGCGTGCACACACTTGATGATGTGACCCCAATCTTCTTGTCCTCCACATGACCAGGTGACAGCGGCCCGTGTGTCACAGAGCACGCTCAGTGTGTCCGTGCTGAGCGTGTCACATGACGGCAAACGCCACGCAGTGGGTCAGGTGCTCTTTCCTTTGCAAGGAGAACTGGGACAGGCTGGTAGGGTACTCTGGAGAGACTTGGACACTGAAAACCACCATCATGTATGTGCATAGATGGCATAGTGATTAATTTAATAGTGATTAAAAATAACATAATTAATAAATTGATGTTCACATTGTTACGTGTTCTTGTCAGTGTTCAGAGCTCGGTGAGGTCTTGGTGTCCCTGAGCTACAACCCGACTCTACAGCGCCTATCAGTGGAGGTTCCAAAAGCTCGAGGAATGCAACCTCTGATGGATGCAGGTGGGAGGTCCTCTGGGTGGTCTCTTGACACTCAATGTGCTTTATTTCAACATATATTCTGTTCACAGGTGTGTGCGTGCGTGCAAGCTTGCAAATTCACACTCAGGTGGTGAAGATCAAGAGCAGCGGCGTCGTGAAGGGGGACAGCGAACCGGAATTCGAGCTCAGGACGAGCTTCAAACTACGGGCCGAACACGTGGACGAGGCCTGCCTCCGCTTGGAGGTGCGGCGGGAGACCGATTACGTTCCCTCAGGTAACTCATCATCTTCTAGAGGGAAGTTACACTTTCATTGTGCTGTCTAACCGAGCAGGATAACTCAATCTTTCTTGCTAGCTTTCTAACTAGCTTAACTATTTCTCCTATTTTCCATTTGTCTTACACATCCAGAACCTTCAATTCCACTGGGAGTTGTGGTGCTTGGTCCATTCATGTACGCCAGAGGTCCGCAGCTGCAACACTGGATGGACATGGTCAACACACCACTCAAGCCGGTCAAAGTGTGGCATGGACTCTGCACAACCACTTAAGGCTTTTGTGTGGCGTGTCTATCTGCAATATATTTGACATATACACAAATATATTTCAATAACGTGGCTAAATAAAATGAAAAAATACTGATTCATTCAAATGGAATAAAACGATATAAGTGTTTAGATGTTTCAGGTGAAATTTTTCACTCAAAGAGAGAAAAGGTGTTGAAATGCAAAAATTGAAATACCGCTGATGTCCACAAGACGGCGCAAGTCGCCTCTCGTGCCGTTAAATCAGTACAGTAGAGTGAGAATTAACCCGGAAGTGCGTCAACTTATACACCCTTTTTGTAAATTCCTGCGTTTAATTACGATGCCACGTTTCATTTAGACATTAATACAGATTTTAATCATGAAAATAAATGAGAACACGTTATTGGAAGGACATAAAGTCATGTTGGTCCCGTACAATGCTGAGCACGTACCAAGGTAATTGCAACTAACACGTAACTCAAGAATATTGATAATTTATCCACAGAACAGAATGGTCAGGTCAGCAAAGATGAACTGTGTTGTATATATTAAAAAATGTTTTATATATATTTTCAACAGGGTCCATCAAGGTAGGTTTAAGGCAAGAATAAAAGGAAAGGAGGACAAATAGTCTTAAGTAAAGTTAGGAAGTATGCAAGTAATTGGGTCTGAGCACGTAAGGATGGAAGGCAGAAAGGTAGGAAGGATGCATGAATCAAAAGTAGATCTTAGGAAAGGTTTGTAATTTATTGCTTTGTTTAGGTACCACGAGTGGATGAAGTCTGAGGAGCTGCAACAACTGACTGCCTCAGAACCTCTGACACTGGAGCAGGAATATGATATGCAACGTAGCTGGAGGGAAGACGGAGATAGTAAGTTGTTTGGCAAACTGAATTCTTGATCTGCAGATTTTCACTGCTCAATGTCTGGTTTTCCCAGAGTGCACCTTCATCATCTTGGACAAACGGCGCTGGGCGGATTCTGGAGCAGAGGAGGCGCAATGCATGATTGGAGACGTCAACATCTTCCTGACCGATCCCACGGATCCTTCCCTGGCCGAACTGGAGATCATGATAGCAGGTCAACAAATAACCGAGATTTGCTTCTTGTGTCTCTCCTTACCTAATTTATTTTATTTACAGAGCCCAGTTACAGAGGGAAAGGCATCGGGAAGGAGGTGACACAAATGATGATGCATTATGGTGAGCTTTTACTGCACGTTATTACTACATGTTTTTTTTTTTTAGGATGAAAAATGATACTTGAAATAAAAATCATAACTTGAAGGGGGGGGCGTATTTTCACATGGATTTATTCAAAAATAAGTTTTCACTGATGAGTGCCTTGTCCACCACCAGGGGTCACTAAACTTGGTATCAGCAAATTTCAAGCCAAAATTGGCCTGGATAATGAAGTCAGCATTGCTCTGTTCAAGAAACTACAGTTCCAACAGGTAAAATCTATATCAATAATTATAAATTTGTATGATGAGGTATTATATTTTTCTATTAACGGTTTGCATGATGATTCCGTAGGTGTCAGTGTGTCAGGTGTTCAAGGAGGTCACTTTGGAGACAGCGGTGGATGAGTCACTTCGCCGGATGTTGTTGCAGCAAGTAGGTCACATGACCGAGCGGGACTACCTGGCAGCTTGCGGCCAAAGACTGGAACCAAAGTCACAGACGGCCACGGAAATTTCCAAATGAGGTCGTTTGACAGAGGCGTGGAGTCAGCATGTTTATTTCAAGACGTGATCACATTGCAAGAAAAACGTCGCAAATTGGCGTGAGAAGACAGAATTTTTTTTATTTTATTTTAAAAACAGACGGTTGTACAAAGAGCGACAATTCCATAGGAATTTTCACACGTTTTTGTCTCTCTGCGTCAACGACGAGCGGCAGCAGTGGCCATCTTAATGAGAAAGATTCATTTCAAATCCCAGTTTAGCTTTTAGACGTTTGCATGGATTCCACAAAGTCCTTAACAGCCGCAGACAAATTGCCGAGGAGCCGGCGGACAATGATTTCTTGCTCACGGGCCCAAGTCAGG
Organism: Syngnathus scovelli; assembly: GCF_024217435.2. Taxonomy (NCBI): domain Eukaryota; kingdom Metazoa; phylum Chordata; class Actinopteri; order Syngnathiformes; family Syngnathidae; genus Syngnathus; species Syngnathus scovelli. The sequence goes on from NC_090867.1 coordinate 5,739,431, forward strand.
CCCCGGTCCAGGGCGGCGTCCAATGCCACGCACACGTCCTCCCGCCGCAGCTCCGTCAGCCGGCAGGTGGCTGTCAGAACGGCCATGCCGAGCAGCAGGAGCAGGAAGAGCTTGAAGAGAAGGCCTAAGGCAGAGCGGCAAGGCTTTGACGCCGACACTGCTACGGTCTTTTTCCCTGCTGACGTGACACAAAGACAGGAGATTGTTTTTAAAAACAATGGTTACCTGCTTTTTTTAAATTAAATGTTTGCCTGATTTTGACAACAGAAATAAATATATTGCACCCATATATGAAAATGTTTTTGAGTAACATCTAAAAGTATAAATTTGAATTTACAATGCAAAAAAAAACATTTAACCTGTGGCATGTCCATTCTTCTTCTTGCTCTTCTTCTCCTCGTTCTTCTTCTTCTGTTGCTGCTGCTGCTCCTGGACGGCGGCGGCAGCGGCCACCTGGGCGTTGTATTCCTTCCTCCGCTTCTCTTTCTCCTCTGCCTTCTCCCGCTTACGCGCCTCCTTCTCACGGGCCTCACGTTCCCGCTTCTTAGCCTCTCGCTTCCTCTCCAACTCTAATGGAAAAGACATTTTTAAAACTCTCAATATGTGAAAGATCAAACATTGATTCCTGACCTTTCTCCCTCAAAAGTCGCTTCTCTCGTGCGAGGTCGGCCTCCTCCTGCAGCACCTGCATGTACTTCAAAACCTGACAGCAAAAAAAACCTTTTAACTAACTTGACATCTTTTCCTGTGTTTTTTTTTCTGCATGTCTTTCATACCTTGGTAGCACATTGCTTGCACTGCTTCTCGTCCAGGCAATCTCCCGCCACTTTGGCCAGCCCCGCATCCAGAGGATTGTCCTTCAGGTCCAACCACTTCAGACTCTGACAGCAAAAAAAACAAAAACCTGTGCTATTAGCTTAGCGACAAGGAAAAAAATGCCACTTTTGTTATATATGCGCTTCCACTCACCCGCAGCTGGGAGAAGCTAACAGGCAGTGTGCTCAGCTTGTTGTTGTACAAATCCAAGTGCTGCAGACTGGTAAGGTTTCCAATGTCATCCGGCAAACAGGTCAGTTGATTTTTACTCAGGTCCAACTTCATCAAGTGGGTTAGGTTGCAGAACTCAGGCTGCCGTGTGAAAAATACACAGGAAAAAATAGTAGCCCGAGGGTAGTGTTTCAACGCAAGGGTTATGAGTGACGTCAGAGAATTTTCAAGTGGGGTTTTTAAACCGGACTATGGTTTCAAACTGGGGTTATACATTTCAACACAATGTTACATATGGACGATTCTATCCTTTTTTAACATTTTAGCAGATGAAAAAAAATGTATACTAAAAAATTTACTCGTATTGCATTTTTAAAAAACAGTTCCAGGTTTAAAAAATGCACTTACCGGCAGAGAGGTGATGTTGTTGCACGACAAGTCCAAAAACGTCGCTTTGGTGAAAAAAGCCTGGTGGTTTGAAGTTATTATTCGTTAATTGTTTTTTATACAGTTTTTAATTAATATTATGAGTGAATTTTGTAAGCTCAACCCTCACACGCGTGAACTCACCAGCTCTTTGACAGGCACCTCGGTGAGGTTGCACAGACTCAAATCCATCTCCTTGTCATTTAGTTTATCTTTTAAATTAAACACTTTGTTGCTTTTACTCATTCTGCCTACCTGTGCAAAGACGTAAAATGCATCAATTCACGGTTATCAGGTGGCATTTAATTATAACATTTGACCATTTTTTTTAGTTAATGACGCACTCACCTGTTTATTACACCGTGTCAAAAATGTCTCGAAGTAAGGTTAGCGACAAAAATTACAGGAATTCGTTGTAAATATAAGAAAAGTAACGTAAAATCAGCCGTTGAGGTGCACTGTAGTGCGAGTTTCGGGGCGACTCGGACTCTGAATGAAAATCCACGTCACTGATTTGTGCCGCACAGGGGAGGCGGGTCAGAGAGCAGCACCCCCTACAGTACCGGAGGACACATTACACCCACCAAAAAAATTTAATTTATATATCAATTACTCCTTTTATATATAGCATTTAATATATCAAAACTGACTCTAAGTGGGTTTAAAAAATAAAGCAGCAAATAGCATTTGCGTGTATTACATTTTATAATTTCATAGATGGTGAACATAGATGTATGAATACAGCTTTTGTTTCGGGCATGCTTGTACTGTTAAAAAACACATAACACGTATATTTAAAAGTAAATCTGCATCAAGCAATGGCATGCATATGCTATCTAATGCCCGCTGTGGTATCGCTTTAATCAATCTTTCATTCTTGGTGGTTTGTCTGCCAAATGAAGCTCAACACGGTTAAAAACAAAGACACAGCAGTGACGTAGACGATGAAGAAGATTCTGTTGATTTTCAAGGTGAGTCTGGTCCAGTAGCCGGGCTTGTCTTCTTTTTCCTTCCTGCTCTCGAGAAGCAGCGTGAGGGCCTTCATCAAGTCCCTCGTCTCGTTGGAGAGTCTCTCCAGAGAGTCGGATTCGGTCAGACGGTCATCCTGCAACGGATTTTTTGGGTTATTGTGACCGATAAAGAACATTTTGCAGGGTTATAGAAACCTTGATCATTTCAGGTAGGTTTTCATCCGTAGGCCCTTTACAGATGCATGCACAACTTCGGTTTTTCTTTGCTGCAAACAAAGAAAATGAGATGAATCAGAATACCATGGAGCATATTATTGGAAAATCAATTTTCAAAAGTTTTGAAACAAAAAGCCCTGTTCACCAGTAACATTTTGATCCACGCTGACCGTGACATCCTCCCCGCCATTATCTTTTTCCATCAGGTACATGGCAAAAATGGTCTCCAGCAGGCTGAGCAGCATCAGCGCAAAGATACCGATGCAGTAGACGGCTGAAGGCAGCGGATGGAGGACGTCAATGAATATGAAAAGCGAGTTAGTTTAATTTCACATCTGGCTGACCTATGAGAGGGATTCTGTTGGATGAGCAGGGGAGGATCTCGTTGAGAATGAGCTGCATGACAGTGACGGCTAGCAGCACGGTCACTTTGAAGCTCAGCTTCTCGCCGCCCCTATCTGAGATGAAGAATGAGGCCAAGTCCAGGGCCAGGAAGAAGAGGACAGGCAACAGGAAGTTGATGATGTACAACACCGGCCTCCTCTTCATGTTGATCTGTGACATCCCATTGGTGGTAAGGAAAAGTGATCCTCAAAGAGTATTTGTGACAAATTACTCACAGTATAAACAATCATGTCTTGCTGGATGCCGAACTCGCTGCTGGTCTTGTTGACAACGGTCATGCTGACAAAGAGCCATTCGTTCTGCGTGCGCATTACCTCCCGTGACCACTGGGTGGCCTCGGCGGAGCTGAGCGTATGAAGCAGCTGGAGTTCCTGCACTGAGAGGTATCAGCAATACTCGAGTATTTATTTTTCTGAAGTTTTTTTTTTACATTTACACAAAACAGATTTAGATTTGTAACATTTTGGTGAGCCTTACATGGGTGGACCACAGACTTGAAGGTGAGGTTGCAGCTCTGGCGGTCAAAAGGGAACTGGTAGATGTGCAACTTGCACGTGCTGAGCAGTACTTGGTCGTTTTGCACGTGCACGCGGCCATTGTTGAAGATGGTGAGGTGAGGGCTCGGGGGGGCCTTGTCCTTCTCGATCCTGCATGGCAACATCACGCTGCAGATGTCAGGCATCAGAATTTTATCAAATTTTAGTTGAGGTTTAGGGTTGTTGGATTACTGGGTTAGCATTTTAAGATTAGAATGTGAAGATGTTGGTTGGAACTGTGTTGTACTTACATTTCTTCAATGGTCAGATCTGGTTTCCAAAACAATTCGGTGGGGACAGAGACGTTCTTAATCCCGCAAAACTGCTCGGGATCCCAAGAGATGTGATCATTGTGCCAGCTCTGTACAAGAAAGACAATTAGAATAATTACCCCAAAAAAGTCTGGCAATTTTTAAATCATCTCGAAAAAAATATTTTGAAAGAACCGTGAAAATCCAAACATAGGGAACGAAGGTCTGGTCAATTTCCCTCTGTTGACAGACAAAAAAAAAAAAAAAACACATTAACAATTACATTCAAGAAAGGATGACCTACCCCCAATCTGCCAACCAAAAAAGCATTCCTGGATTTTTCCAGCCTTGGTTAATTATTCATCCAATATGATGGAAGCCAGTGATTACAGTTTAGAAAGCCATCAAGCAGCATCAGTGTCTGACTGATTAACCACAGAAGGATTTGGAAACGTTCCATTTTGTTTATGATGTCACCTGGCAACCACTGACCCAATTTACTGCATTTATCATTTAGTGAATTGGATCCCTTCCTCATATATACATATATTGCCATTTTTAACACTTTAGATTGCTCAATAATTTGTAAAAATAACATATATATATACTATATATACAAATAAATACATTTCTAGAGACAAGTAAAGAAAAAGAAACTAACCACGTCTAGAATGGCGTATAGAATTAGCTCCAGCGAAACTACAGTCGGCTTTTTGTAGTCTTTGACCGGCCTCGTCATGTAGTACAAAGAGCTTTGTGTGGTCAAGTTGAGATGATTCAACACTTCGTGGTAAGAACACACTTTCTCCGAGGATTCCACTCCTGCATAGCATGTCAACATTTGGCTAAATATATTCCAATAACAATAGAATAAAAATAAAAAGCATCATAAGCTCACCTGTGAGGAAGAGCATGAAAAAGAAGAAGAGTCCAGAAGCTGGCATCATGTTGTCGTGATTTGTGAGAATGTTCTCTTTGGTTGGTGTGGAGAAAAATGGGCTGGACCACATTTAATTCCCACATGTCCAAATTGGAAATGCAATCATTCGTGGCGCCAGTAGATGCTCATTGCTTTCTCATTAATGGTCACATCCGTCACTCTGTCTGACTGACCACTTTAATGCTTGAATATCACAGTTTGATAAAAAAAAAATTATAATTGTATTTTATTGTGGTCAATGCAAGACTGGCCGTGTTGTTTTGGCAATCAAACATAAGGAAGTGATCAACTTTTTTTAAATTAGAGGCAGTGTTACAAATTTAATTTTTTAATATGATCAATTATATAATTTTTAATTAATCATAATCTTCATCGATAATTATGGCCCATCATAAAATGAACATACAACCGTTGCTTTCTGTCGGCGTAAATCAGGTTTGAAAGACTTGAAGTTCAATTTATGTTTTATTCGTTTTTAGAAATTTAGTTTGAAACATTATACTGTGTCGCCGTCTTGTGGCTACAAGCGGAATTACGCAAACACGGAATTACAATGCAGGGTGGATTACCGTATTGTAAATCATAGATCCTCACTGAAATCAATTATGCACAACAGAATCTGTGCATTTGATGAAAACCTTGCACTTGAACCGGCACAGCATTACTTTAATAAAAACATCACAACTAAAATATGAAAATGATAACAATAATACTTTCAAATTCGATTGGTCAGTTGCAAAAAAAAAAAAAAAAACTAACAACTTTATTTGCCGTCTCACGCCTACAATCCTACAAAAAAATCTGATTCACGAGACATTCAGACTGTGACCGATCACGTGACAGCTCGGGAAATTGAGGGCCACTTGACACCTAAAAAGACGCGAGACCAGCCACCTGGATGTATCATGCTTCAACTTCAGCCTCATGCAACGTTACGTCGCCTAGGAAACGGCTAATAGTGCATTAATATCCCTTTACAACCAGCTACAGTACGTGAGTTAAGTGTTGAGCATGTGTAAACCTTTACAAATGTTTCATAGTTAAATCCACGTTCTAATCAACAACACAGTGCTTTGCAGCGGATAAAAACACAAATCAACATTGAGAAGAGGTTAACTAAAAAAATACAATACAAGAGCAAAAAAAAAAAAACTAACTTAGCAGTTCAGTGCAAACTGATAAGAAGATGAAGCCTTTTATTATTGCTGGGTGGTGGCTTCAAGAGTTGCACTGCAACAATACTGACATGCTAATACGGCTGGGTGGGCGGGGCTTAATTCCAGTTCATTGATGTAGCCAGGGATGGGCATAATCATCACTATCCAAATGTTAAATGTTTCAGCATATATATTTTTATTTGCTATAATTTGCTTTTCTCCAAAATCTCCAAAACGAAGCTGAATGGCAAAATCATCAAGTTTTCAATCAGGTTTCATCTTGCAAGAGTCCAAATACCAGTTTTAATTTGACTTTAGTGGTCAATTATTGTTAGAGAAGAGCAAATTGTACAAAAGCATTAAAATTTTCCCAGTTCAACCCAAATTCACCTTGAGAGATTATATTGCATTTTAGATTCATCCTAAAATGTATCAATTAGTTTTTAGGAGTAGTGTATATCAATGAATTGATTATTTGCATGCTAATTTTCCACATAATGGAGGAAAACGATGCCCATCCGACCCTTCTGGGTTCCTACATTCGTTTAATGTTCAGGTCCATGTCTGCTTTTGTTTCACATTCAGCAGAAATCGTCCAGAGAGGAGCAGCACTGAAATCGCCCACCTGACATTGTAATTGATCACAGTCGCCCCTGACTGATTAGCTGGTGGTGGTGGAGCAGCAGCAACTTCTACATAAAGTCACGACATGAAACTGTCACAGGTAAGTTAGATCTATGAGTAATAAATAAGAACAGACCGGGGGGGGGGGGAAATATTTTGAAAAGTGCTCAGATAACGCCTCATTGGAGAAGAACCTGGAGGTGGTGGGGGTGGTGGTGGAATTCCCTGCTCAGCCGTTATCCAGTAATGAAGCACTGAGTAGGAAGTGCAAGTAGTAGTCGTAGTAGTTGTGTTTGGGTGTGTGTGTGTATGAGCGCGCTACACAATGAGGGGTCCACGGCGGGGGTGTTTGGGACTCTGGCCTTCCCGGTTCTCCACCCCTTGTTCCTCCCGGTTGCTGGTGGAGTCCAAAACGGGCCTGTAGCCGCCATGATACATCAAACCTGAACGAGAGATGACAAATGGAAAAAGACGATGCTGTTTAAGTTAAGAGAAAATAAATGCACAATTAAGTTAAGACCCAAAATAAAATAAAAATATTGAAGAGCAGTTGTCAGATCTCGAGTCTTAGCCAACACTGCATACCTAGTCCTCAATATGTACTGGGCACGACTCCTCATCTTTCCATCCAAAAGAAGGCGAGAGAAGGGGAAGAAAGGGAAGGGAGGAGGAGAAGACGGGATGGGAGGAATTCACAGGAAGAAGGGAGAGATAACAGAAGACATTTTACGACACAAAGAGAGAGAGACGACATTTGAGCTAAGAAAAACGCAACACATGGGGAAGGAAAATGGCTTTGTGAAGAAGATGGCGGACGTCAAGGCAAATGTTCATACAAAGCAAATGAACACACTTGATGGAGAACATGCATGTATGAAGCACACATGAACACAAACACATCAGGGCTTAAGGATGGAGGGAGCGCGCAGTTACTTGGTATCAACAAGCAATAAAGCAGCAAAGGAAAGAACTGACAAATAGGAGCCTGCGTTAGCCTCAGCCGCCATTCTTTCTCCCTTGTGTTAGCCTAGCAAGCTAACTTTGAGCATCACTTCTGGTCGGCGTCCACTCACCGGCAAATCGGCCGTCAGGAGCCTGCTCATTGTCCAAGCCCAAAGAGGGCGTGTCACACAGGGCCACGCCCTGATTGTTATTGGCCAACTCGGGACACCTGCTCCGCCCACCTGCAAGCGAGGGCATAGGTCAAACAAGAGCAGCCAAGCACAGCGGGCGGGGCACGGGAGACAGGCGGGAAGGGAGGTGGTCGGCCATGCGAGAATGAAGCATTGCTGAATGTGTTGCGTTTCGTGGTGTTTCGTTTTTTGCAATGTGCACTACTGCCACCAACAGGACTGGAGTGGAACAGCAGCGGCTTTATTTATAGTTTTTTTTGTACAATGTGTCAAGTGAGGAGTGGTCACCGTAGTTACCTTTGCCATTGGATGGCGAGGAGCGGTCCTCTTCTGTGACATCATTTCCCTAAGAAAACAAAGAGCTCAAATAAAAAGTTTCCATGAAGTACTCGTGCGAATCATTATAGGCCAGTCACCTCAGAGTCCTGCTCATCGACAGCCACGGAATAATTCAATTCTATGGACTCCTTGGAAAAGGGAGAGGATCAAAAGTTAGTGAAAACAAAATGACTATAGAGGTCAAAGGTCTTTTTTTTTTTTTTAACTTGGGCTGGTAGTGAAGGAGTTTTTAATCGGTATCAGAAATTGTATTTGAAATTTTTACCCCTTCCAGCTGCGAGGGTCCTCGGCTCTCCATGCGGGTGTCCCGGTTCTCCTCGCCCTGGGCGTCAAGCCCCTCCTGGCCCCCCCCGGGCTCGCCGTCCGCCCCAGCCAGGTAGGACCCTGACATGGAGGACATGGTGTCAGTGCTGATGTGGGAGTGCTGCGAGTGGGACGAGGCCATGGACATCACTGACTGGGCCAGGCTGCTGCTCACTGGGTCTGGCAGACACACGGAGACACACATCACGGTCCGACGCCATCTTTAAAAAAATCCTCCCGTCGGATCCGCCCAATGCCGCAATGGCACCGTCTTATAATTTATTCATGTTAAAACGCTCCGTGAACCGGACTGAGGGTTTTACTTTCCACATTTTGTCTCCATTTCGGAAATACACAACTTGCCCTCTACGACTCAAATGTGATTAGTCAATACTACTGAAATGGAAACCGTTCGATCTTGGAATCTTCTTCCCGACAGCTTCTGCTTTTGACACGCGGTAAACAATTTGTAGAGATAGCAGCTTCCTTTGTGAGATGACTTTTCATGGATTACGTTTTGTGTTACCTTCAGGGGAAGTGATAGTGGAGGAGAGCGGCGTTCCAGTGCACGGCGACTGGTCGATAGCCCCGGAAGAGGACAGAGTTAGATTTTCACTGTCTGGTGTGACGCCGCACTGTAAAACCAAAGCGGCTGTTGTAACAGGAGCTTCCAACCTGACGAAACATCTGTAAAAATATACACACCTCCTGCGGATCCACCGCAAGTTTGTGGCGACGACCTTCTAATTCACTACAAGACTTTTCATCCTCCTCCTCGGGAAGCACTGAGGAATTCTGGGAAAGCGACCTAAAATACGCAGACCTGCGGTTTGGATCGGCTTCAAAGAAGTAAAAAAAAAAAAATGACATTCACTCACTTGGAACCGCTTTTCTTGAGTTTGAGCCCCTGACTTGAGTTGGAATGCTCCAGAGGGGATATGGAACGGGCCGCCGCTGGGTGGGCTTCGCTGCCGTACGTGGGCAGCGCCCCTGACACGTGACTGGGTCCGGAGTGAAGGGGGGGCGCCACGGAGGATGTAGCAAGGGGGCCGTTGAGAGCCTCCAGCAGGGACACGGCCTCGTAACCCGGGGGGATGTGCTCGGATGCCTTCAAAGAAAAAAAAAACGAATGGTATTTAAAATCCGTGTCCAAACATTAGCTCATATTAGCCGTACCGAGTGTTCCTCCGAGTCTGACGTCTGTGAAGTGATGACGGGGTTAAAGCTGGTCGGCGTCAAAGGACTGAGTTTCTTCCTCATCGCTCGGATTTGCAGCAAAGCTCTGAAGGCTAAAACAAACAAACAAAGAGTATGGGAATGTTTGGCAAAAGAGCACCTCCCCGTATTTGCGAGCGTGGACTCACGCAGTCTGCAGATGGGACAGCAGTTAGCTTGATAGCGCAACGTGTCGGCACAGGCGTTGCAGAGACACAAGTGCCTGCACGGCAGGATGAGAGTGTCGCGCACGTCTGACAGACACACCACGCACTCTGCGCTGTTGTCACTGATTTCGTCATCGGCAACCTGGAGATGAATGGACCCCGCGGTTTGTATCAGCTCACGCAAGAAGAAAAAAAAAACTCGTCACGTTTACCTTTGATTCTTGGCTGTTGTATTTGTTCTCGATCCCGTAGATCTCCTGCAGAAGATAACTCACTCCATCCACCTGGGAAATGGAAGACAAAGAAATGATGTCACGTCTCCAGGGGGATATCAAAAAACGATTTGACAGGTGCTCACCACTTGTTTCTGCTTCAGAGGCTTCACACAGTAGCTGCCATCCATGTGCTGCCATAGAAAACCACACTATGAGGAATTCAACTTCATCTTCAAAGACCTTGTTGCTATCAAGTTTACCTTCTCAAACGTGGCCAGCAGGATGTGAGAGTGGCCCAGATGTTCTGCATGGAGAAAAACACACATTCACTCACAATGTCATTTGAAGCCACAGGTCGACGTCGGAGCGGAACTCACCGTCGCCCTCGTCGACCACGGCCTGCACCACCATGGGGAAGATCTCCCTGTCCACGTCAAACAGCAACTGAGGAGTACAAACAAGGGGTGTGGATACTTTAGCACACACGGCGGAGATCTTTGTCATCCACAAAGTGTATCATCAAGTCACCTCTTCGTCCGCCCACTCGCTGAGGTTGACGGTGTGCGAGGGAAGACAGAACTGCTGGCTCACCCCCTTCTTGAAGTGCACCGTCTCCGACTGCAGAGAGCTGTCCTGGGGCAGGTAGCTAAAGGGAACCAACGTAAATCCAAAATTCAAGCTCCACCACCATGTTCTCTCTCTTTATCTCAGAACCTACACTGGCACGCCGTTGTGAAACTCCTCTATGGCCTGGTAGTAGATGGTGATGGCCACCTGCGTGTCGGCATCGAAAGTGAACTCCACGTTGTAGCAGGCCCGCTGCTTGCCCGCCTCGTCATCGCCGGGCAATTTCAGGTCCTCGCTGCATCTGCAAGGTAAGACCAACAACTTGCCTTAAAAAAAAAAAAGTGTCGTTGATGCTAGCTCGACACTTTATGCTAAAAGCCTTTTTTGCTAACTCAATTCCAAAACCTCGAGTTGGCGGTTGCTGTTCATTCTTAGTCAGCATTTCTGCAAGGGGAGGGGGGAGGGGGGGGCTTGTGTTACAACGTACCTTACAAGCCGCAGTGTGTCCTTGCGGATGTTTATAAGGCTCCGTAACGTCTTCACCGGTTCCTGAGGTGGAGGGGCTGCGTATGGGAACTGAAAGCATTTGAGTCAGTTCAATAAAGCCACAAGCTGCTGACTGTGCAAAAAAAAAAAAAAAAAGGACCAATCTAGGATGTGGCAACATAACTCCACACACTACGCAATATCCATGTGTGGCGTTACACATCTGGAGCTCGGTGAGAGTCGTGCTCGTAAAACACACACACGAGCCTTTCAGTAGACGACAGTGGAAGGCTTATTAGAAATGTCACAGCGGCCATTCATGCTCGTGTGTATGAAACAGCTTTTGTAAACACTCGATTCCTTATGGGAGATTATTGCCTGTAGGAGAATGTGTGTGTGTGTGTGTGTGTGTTTCTAAATATAGCATGTCCGTGATCGTATTTGCAAGAGAGCCAGAGTGCAATAACTCAAGCTGGGTTTATGATTTTACCGCGCCATCTGCTCACAAGCCACCGAGCGTTATATAACGCCGCGTTGAGTGTCTCATTCAAAGAGAGATGAAAAAGGGGGAGAAATGCTTTTTGGTGAGTTCTGAGCCCGCGGGAGGATTTAAATGGTCTCATAATCGGGGAGGGAAAAACACTACTGCTAATTTTAGCCTGAGTCTAGACATAAACAAGACCACAAGGTTGACTTTAAAATGTGAGTTTAACATTTTGGTGACGCAATCGAGACCCCCGCAGGTAGACAAACGCCTCATTGCGTGACATTTTTAATTACACTGAACGGTTGACAAATTTGTGTAAATTGCAATCGGGCAGAATGTGGAAGGTTGCGAAACGCAGCAGCAGGATGCCGTCAAGTGTGGACGAGTGAGTTTGCGTACTGCGTGTTAAAAAGAAATGAATGCCAGATGATGGAGTTGGCTGTCAAGTGAAAAGAGTCGTTTGGTGAAGGTGTGGAAATTATAGCAGAACGTAAACCTCTCAACAACTCTCTTTTCAAAATGTAAAATCATGAAAGTCATCAAGAGGATTGAGTAAAATGAATAATAAAAAAAATATATATCAGATTGATTTTATGATTTTGTAGACTTTTTTCTTTTTTTTAAATGGTCGTAACAATTCAAGGATAGCGAACTAAATTGACTTTACAAGTTACAGTGAGAATACTCACCGCGACTGGTCTGGTCCCGAGGAAATTAAGATCTGTGTTTTCTCCAAACAGGTAACCTTCTGGGTGGGTTGAGTCGAACTTCTCTCCGCCCATGATGAAGTGGCTGGCGAAGTAACTTCCTGTAGACCCAGATGAGAGATTGCAAAATGAAGAGTGACAATACAGACCTCCAAATTTGGCTTGTAAAATATTCACATGTATTTTTTTTTTTTTTTTTGCGGTGTGCAGCTGGCTTTGAATCATGACATGAATATAATCGTAACAATTAAATATTTGACAGGCTGTGGGAGGTGTGGATCGAGTCTGACACCTTCAAGACTTGTTTCACATGCCAGCAGACTAGAACAAGAGTGAATGACAGCTCCTGAAGCAGGTCAGCAGGTTTGTCACCAGATCCCGCTGTGAGGAACTGGGTCTGACAGATCAGTTTCATCGACAACCTTCGTTCTTCTAACACTGACGAGATGATGAGAAACAATGATTTGCCATAGAATTACATTTTAATAGGGGCATATTATGGAACATTTAATTTATTTATAAGCCAACAGAAAAAATTAAGAAAATATTTTTCAGTCGGTTCTGTATGCACGTGATGGGGGGGTCTCTTATGGGGTCCCATTCAAGCTAGGACCGCCACTGATTGCACGAGAGGGGAGAGAGAACAGTTTGTAATATTTCATCTTGAAATCCAAAGATCTTATGCAGGTGACGTTTTATTTTTGTTACCTTTACAGACACACAGGAGGTTTGTGTTCAATTCACCAATTATTATTTACAGTAACTGCAAAGCAATTTTACACTCCAAAAATATCACACGCTATGTCATGTTGGCCTTGAAGGCTTCTCAGTTGCTCTTTTCCAGTTTCTCAGCAGCATCTGTGATCATGTGTGTATTACTTTTTCCACATTTTAGCGCAAAACACAATCCCCTGCAATACGCTCTGCAGGGTGGTAAACACACACTCCAATACACGCTCACATACACACCCATTGGGCTGACCTGTTGTTAGTGTCTTACCAGATTTCGGTGGATAACGGTACACCGAATTAGATGGAATATCCACTTCTTCCACGCCTATGTTTTGTCTGCTCGCGAAAGCCCCCATCTCCAGTCAAATGTCGGTAATAAAGACCAAATGGACATTCAAGGTTCGCTTTGTCGAACCCCCTCGATGACGATTACTTCGACTCATTTAATCCGCTTGATCCTTGTCTATATCCATTTCTTGTAAAAAAATAAAAAGAGATCGATCTCCCCCTTCTATACAGTGGATGCGACCGTCCCGGGGATTTTCGACCGGTCCGCTGGTTGTTTGTTCTCGCCGGTCAACGGTGGAGCTCGGTTGGTTAGTTGAAGGGGGTAAGGGGGAGCAGAAATCGTGGGATTCCCTTTAAAAACGATCTTAATTTGGACTTTTAAAGCACCAAAAAGCAGCAGTGCGTCGATGCTGTCAGAGGGCTGTGGATCCTGTGACGTCACAAAATCCGGACCCTGGTTTTGGCGCAGTAACCCCCATCTCGCCCCCCCTCCCTCTCTCTTTTAGCAGCTAGCATAGCCGCATCCTATGTAGCCTAAGCCCCCCCACACGGCGAAGACTGCAATGCAGGGACAGCATGCATGTAGCAGTAAAACACTACCGAGGGAAACTTAACTTGATCTACTTATGCAAATAATTGTATCTTATATGTAGTATAAGCTAAATAAAAATGTAAGATTTGGTTTTATTGCTTGGGTAATATGAAAAATTGCTATATCTAGCAACAACGGTGCTGCTAAGTATCGGCAGGTTATAGCCATGTAACCTCCTCGCCACAAGGGGGTGGTGAAGCGCATCCAGAGGTGCGAACGCGCGAGGCTATCAGCCAATCAGAGAAGGCCATCACGGGCGGGGAAGAAAGAGAGCAAGCTTTGTTGCCGCCATTTCGCGTACTGGTATCGCACGGATCTTGTTGCGCACATGTGCGCGGTTCAAATCTAAGTTCGGTTTTGAGTCTCACTGGGATTCCAGAACCACCGTCAACTTGTTATTTTATAGCTAAAAGTATATTTTTTTGTTAGTGGAGCTTGGTTGGTTTCGCACAGAAAATGAGTTACGGTAGGCCGCCGCCAGACGTGGAGGGGATGACCTCCCTCAAAGTGGACAACCTGACATACCGGACCTCGCCGGAGACGCTCCGCCGTGTTTTCGAGAAGTACGGCCGCGTCGGCGATGTGTACATCCCGCGGGATAGGTACACTAAGGATAGCCGCGGCTTCGCCTTCGTGCGTTTCTTCGACAAGCGTGACGCCGAGGACGCAATGGACGCCATGGATGGAGCCCTCCTCGACGGCCGCGAACTCCGCGTGCAGATGGCCCGCTACGGCCGTCCGCCAGACTCTATGTACAGCCGGAGAGGAGCTCCACAGCGACGGTACGAAGGTTAAATTAAGATCATAATTGAGTTATGCAGTGAAATTGTCACGTGCTGAAATTGTGGTTTACTCGGTCGCCGTTTCCGGTAACGTTCTTTTAATTCAATGTTTTGTATACGTTAGCCGCCATTTTGTTTTCCTCGGAACGTGCATCGTTAGTAGAAGACATGTAGCTCTATTGTTTCTATGTACTAATCAAATATTAAATAAATGGTTACATTTTTTTCTCATTGACTTTGCCCTCTGCAGACTACAATAAAGCAATAATTAAGATGGAATGTCATTCACTGTTTCTCTTTGCAGACGTTCAGCGAGCCCCCGTCGCCGCAGGCGCAGCCGTTCCAGGAGCAGGAGCCGTTCCCGATCCAGGAGTCGTCGTCGCTACTCCCGTTCCAGGTCCCGGTCCTACTCCAGGTCCCGCTCCAAGTCTAAATCCAAGTCCAGGACCCCAAGGCGTAGCAAGTCCAAGTCCCCCTCCCGGTCCAGGTCAAGGAGCCGAACCCCTGCCTCCAACCGCGGTTCCAGATCCAGGTCCAAGTCCAAGAGCCGACCCAAGTCTCCAGAGGACAACGGGACGGAGCCTTAGTGCAAAACTGGATGCGACGTGATGGTATATATAGTGAGATGGGTTGAATGTCATGAATACATGCGTGATTAGATGTTTAGTATTCTGCTCTCTTGAGGTTGCACTTTCAAATTTTATACAAGCAACCAAGTCAGCAGAATTATGTCTAATTCAAAACTATAACAAACAAATACAATTTGGCTCTAGCATGCGTGTCGTCACAGTGATTACAAACCCACGCATAAGAGGGATTGAATTTGGCTCGTATAAGTAAATATGGGTGTGCTTCACTCCAAACGTTCACTTAATGTGAAATTCTTTCCTCCAAGCTGCTGAGTCCTGTTTGCAAAGAGAGGAGGAGGAGATGAGGGTGTGGCAGTGTGAGAGCAGTTATAGTGTGTGAGCTGGCCATGTCACCTGCCCATTGCTGGGGGGGGCCACGGCGGTTGCTCGGGAGCAGGTCACCCAGGCAGCGCCTGGTTGTTCAGGAGCAGGTCGTCATGGCGGCGTTGCGGGGCTGTCAGTTGGTGTTTGAGGCGGTGTGGTGAGGTACGTTCGCGGGGATCGGGGGCGGACCCTCCACCCGCCGCCTGCGCTTTGCCCTCCTGCCTTTCGACCCAAAGGTTTGTTTGAAAGTAATGCCCCCGGTACCAGTCCTGTGTAGAGCTAGTCTTTGGGGATGTGGTACCACGGAAGGTGCGTAAACATACATGAGGTGTATTCGTAGAATGTCAATGCACGCGTCGGGGGTTACGATGGGGTCTCGTTAGATTTCCTTTCTAACTCTGTTCTATCTTTTCTTGCAGATCTCTCGGATGAGAGCTACTTTTTGTTGAGGACATCAGGATGAGTCTCGCCATGCTCAAGGGGACTCCACTATTGCCACTGAAAGATAATTGAAAGGTTATTTGGAACTTTGTCTAAACATTTTCAAAATAGTTCATTTTACTTGCGCAACCTAAATAAATGTCATGTTGGTTGTGTGCAAAGTTGAGCATCTCAAAATAAATATGTATGTTTTTGTTCCCCCTTATAGCTGGTTTTATTTTTGAATTTATACTCTCCAATAAACCTTTTTGGAGTTAATTTCTGTAATGGAAGACCTTGTCATCTTCTCTTGGCAGGAGGTTGTCAATTAAAAATATTGGTTTGTTACCCCACTCAATTGGACAGATTTATATGTATATTAATCAATGTGTTTTCATTTTTCTTGATGACATTTTGTTCTCCTGTCAACTCTTGCTGTCTGGTTAAAGTTGCTTCCTATGACTCTAACCCTCTTTCTTGTGTATCTTTTGTGCACTAGGCGCAGTTGTGTAGCAGTTGAGTAATGCTGGTTAGCTGTTAAGATGCGGTGCAGTGCAGTGGTGACATGGTGTGGCGTGTTGCGGTGCTGAGTGCCCGGTCACTGTTCCGGGGCGCTCGACCCTCCGCTGCTGTTTGCCGGTTTGTAAGATCACAGTTGTTGCAGATCACCCTCAGTCCCCGTGTCCTTGTTGACTCCCACCCCCTTCACCCCCCCCTCCATGTCTGGTTCATCACTTGCTTTTTTAGGGGGTGTGGGTCCAGTGGGGCTCACATTTGAAGGGTTTACTATTAAGAAAAAAAGTGAGGGCTGCTGCAGCCCCCCTCATCAATTTTTTTTGTGCTACGCATTCCCCGTTAACCTCTGTTTATGTCCATTTTCTTTAGGTGAATGCTAATAAATGTAATTGAAAGTAGGCTGATTGTGTGTTTATTTTAAAGTGGAGCAATTTATTGGTATGGTTTTGACATTATGGCTCCGTGTTGAGAAGTTGAAAATTTATTTGGGTTTGTTTTTACATTTATATTAGAACCCTACTATATACATACTAAATAAACTATCCACACTGCTGTTGCACTGAATTAAAGGCCTGAATACAGAAAATGTATATGCCTTATCCACATATTGAGCCACATAATGTTCATAAAGCAGGCAGAGCAAACAACTGACTTATATAAGCATCTTGAATTTTATGTTTTAGTTAGCAAAAGCACATGCTCAAACATTTTCCCGATGGTATGTTCTGCCTTCTATTGCAGCTTTTAATTTTAGGCTTACCCACCTTGTAAACTGAATTGATAGCCCATTTGATATATTTACACAAATGTAGATTATTTTCAATGCACAAAACCAAATGCGTTTGTGCCAAAAATGCGTATTGAACGTGTGTGCCGGTTGTAAACAAAATAGGCTCTTTTTTTTTTTTTACCACTGTCGTCATGGGAACAAGTCACGTGATCCTACCCCGGAAGTGTCAATCTGGTCAGGGCGAGTCTTCCGCTGACCTGTACATGACTTTTTTCTTAGTCACCCTGCGCCTACACGGGTGCTGCCACAAGCTATCCATCCACAGTACATTGTGGACATTGGGCTGCTGATGAGCTTAACACCGAGATGATGGGCCAAGCACGTTGCTGGCGCGCCTGATCGCCATCGGAGGAAGTGGGCGGTGCCAGGGGTTGTGACGTCATACCAGAACAGAGCCTCCCGCCTGATCCAGTAAACGCTGCTTGTTTAGCCAGCTAGTCTAGAGGAGATTATCCTCAAATCGTCGCTATGGCTGCCGGTGGAACCTCGCCGGACAATTAAAGCAACAAAATATCAGCTATGGATGTGACTTTCATCTTATCAGCCGTCATCTTCACGCTGCTTGCCCTGGTGGTCGCGACGTCGTTGCTGAACGGTTCCTCCAGGTCGTCATCGTCCGGGAGTTACCCGTCTGAACCGATCGCGGACGCCGTAAAAGAAGGCGAGACGGTGGCCAAGCAGAACGGACACATACCGGAGAACACCAAGCAGGGGAAAGCTAAGGAGACGGCAGATTGGTGTGAGCTGAGCGGCAGCTCCCACGACCACTGGGACGTGGTCAAATCTGTGCTATCAGTGAGTGTCGTCCATCCACAGTTGTTTGTTGTGCTAAAGATGTGATAAATTACGTCACTCTCTTAAGCTGTTTACCTTTCCCTCCCACTATCCAGGCAGGACCAACAGAAGTTAGTCTTGACCTGGCTGTATGCATATTGGAAATCATTTTATTATTGCAAATTAATTTGTCACTTTTGTGCCAGAACAAATAATGGCCCTGTGCACATTTTCTTTCTCATCTTCTTAGTTTATTACGCCGTACATAACAATCATGATACCAGTGGAGACTATTTTTTGCAATCAATTATATTTCATCAATAGAAGCTGAAGTTAAATGCTCTTTAGAAATTATTTGTTGTACAAAGTTAGCAAGGGTATTAATAGAAACAAAGACTCAATGCAAAATCACTTATTTATTTACCTGTTTTTGTTTTAACTAATAATAGTGGGTGCCTATAGACACAAAGGCCCAAATCAATTATCATTTCAATCATCCAAAGAGGGATGCCGAGCAGATGCCACATTAGCATCCCTCCAAGATGATGCCTCTTCTCTGTCTCTTGTCCCGCCGCTTCATTCTGCCACACAGGAGGAGGCGGAAATCCGTCCCACCAGCGAGGAGCCGGAGCCAGCGCCGGTTGCGGCGGCCGCGACCGAGCGCTCCTCCTCCTCCTCGGCAGCATCCAGCCTGTCCGTACCGCAGCCCGACTCCAGGCACGCCAGCTTTGACTCATCGTCCGAGGCATCGTCAGGGCGTGGCCGGCGCTCCTTCATCGGGCTCTCTGATCAGGAACTCCTAAAGTGTGCTTTCTCTTCCCCCCAGACCAACGGAGACACAGAGAGCCCGGAAGTCAATGGTGAACATCAAATTAGAGCTCTCGTTACAATTTAGTAGGGTACACGTACCTGTCAGCGTGCATACCATCATTCATTATGATTACAGCTGGACTAGATGTTCCTCATTCATACACACAGGATGGGCAGAATATTAGGAACACCACTTTAGTTGACGTGGGGACATTTTTTGCATGTTACTTATTCAACGGTATCCTTTTTTTCTGCAGATAAATCAGAGTTCCAAGCCAACAACTCTTTGAAGTACATCCCCGGAAAGTCGCGCTCCCACCATATGGAGATGATGATGTCCAAAGAGGAGCTAGAGGAGGAACAAAGGTCAGTTCAAAACATGCAGTGACCTGTTGTGCTTTCACTAGCGGCTTTCAGCTCTTAAGCTGCCGTGCAATGCGGGCTAGACTCACTTAAGGCCAGATTGAGTCCCTGCCAGCTTGCAGGACGTTTGACCGGAGGACGTGACGCCTAGTGTTGACTCACCCAGCGGATTTTGCTTAGAAATCATCACCTCCCCGTCTTGTTTATTAGAGGTGTCACAGATCCGTCCAAGTGTTGATTGGCTCTCCTGGAGTCACTTGCTCATTTGTCCTTTCGATAATGAGCTCTTGTGGCCAAAGTTTTCATTCATTTGTGGCCAGATAATTAGTGTAATCTTTTTTAAAAATGCTGCCTTTACAAAGACAAATTATAGTAAAGCAAAACAAAATACTTAGAAAAAACATTAACCATGATAGTAATACATACCCCTGCATGGACTGCCCCTAAGTCGCCGCTAGGGGATGTCTTGGGATAGGGGGGAACGAAATTTCGGTTTCTTTGTGTGTCTTCTTCTTTGTGAGAAATTGACAATAAAGCTGACTTTGATTATAGTCGCCTTTGAAAAATGGCCGCTACTTCGGCCGATTCAGTGCGTCTTTTTTAAAAAAAAAAGTTTTTCTTTTATTGTGAAAGGTGAGTGCTTGCTGATTTGAAACGATATATCATTTGAGAAATGAAAGATTTATTTAAAAAATGTTAAGTAAACAACCCCCCCGGTCCCAGGGTGCAGCGAGAACAGCTGGCCGCCATCTTCCAACTGCTTAAGGACAACACGGAGACGTTCGGCGACGTCTCCGAGGGCGACATGGAGGATCAGCTTCGTCTCTACTCCATTTGAGGAGGAAGAGAGACAACCACCAAGTCACTTGCGCTGCCTTACCTCGCCGACCAAATTCACTAAAACACTTGGGTGACAGTATTCCAGCAGCCGCTAATTTGTTATGACAGAAACAAGTGGTCCATTTGTATTATTTTGGCCGTTGTTCCCCGAAACCAAGTGAGCAACTCCAAATATAAACTTAATTTTCACCCGTGTAGCACTCTGCTGTTGTATAATAAATATAAACTGAACATGCAGGTGGAATTTGTGTGTTTGTGACCACATTGTGGTCTCGCCGGGCAGGTGCAAAGTGACGCGATGGTCCGCCACACCGCCAGGATTTTTACCTGGTTGATCGTCGGCTCCCTGGGCATTGTTGTTTTTATTTTATTTCAAGGAGACCCCTCTGTGAAAGTCAGGTAAGTGACTTTTTTTGCTGGTAACATCCATATTGCCTTTGAACAAGTTGGGAATTAAAAAAAAAGATAACTCCCCAAGTAGCCTAGCTACTAGCCAAGTACAGTTCTACTGTACACTAACTAGACAAAATAAATAACATCAGATAAGACTACTATTGAAACGTGTGACATATATGGGATTATGAGGGAAACACCACCATGGCAACAGCCAGCAATGTCTTCAATACAACAACGTCCACCGAGTGAGTGACCTCCATGCATGTCAGTCTGGTAACGAAACGGCATCCATCACCTTGCGTGTTGTCAGCCCAGAAACCCCCATGCCCATTCTTTGGAAGACTAACTTCTCCAAACTTCCCCTGTGGGATTTTGAGGACGTGTATAACCAGGATGCCACACCCAGAAACACGGTAAAATAGTCAGTTGTCTATGGGAAGTTGCATGTCTGGTGAGATTTACATAACTGCTTTCGTTTTTGTTTTGCTGCACTCCACCCACGTAGATGTGCCAACAGTCCCTGAGGAATTCTAAGGATGAGAACTTCAAGAAGGCTTTTCTGCCCAACATACGTCTGTTCCTGCACAAGGGCAATATCAACATGAGCGAGTGGAACAGACTCTCCCATTTCAACAATCCATTTGGCTTCATGGGATACTCTTACAATGGTGCAAAGCCAAACAGCTTATGTATTCATAGTATTTTTTTTATCTGGGAGGGAACCCATACAGTGAATTATAATTAAAAGTTACATCAGAAGCAATTCATGTGTGCCAAAAAAAAAAATCTCTCATATGTTTGGTCTTGTTGTTTTTCAGATGTAATGTCCTCAGTCAAATTGATTCCAAAGCCGAAAGAGCCTCTCCTCTCTCCTAAACCAGGTGGTGACGGTTGCATCCACTGCGCCGTGGTTGGCAACGGAGGCATCCTCAACGACTCCAAGAAGGGAAAAGAAATTGACGAGCACGATTATGTCTTTCGGTATTTTTCTGCTAAGTCTATCTATTTGGCTTAGATGCACTTCCAGAGTGATTTTGGTGTTTCATCAGAATGAACGGCGCAGTCACTAAGGGTTACGAGGAGGACGTGGGGAACAAAACATCCGTCTACGTCCACACAGCTTACTCCATCACTACATCTTTGGATTTATTCAAGAAATACGGCTACAAGTCGGTCCCCCATGACGAGGTAATCAGTACTCCTTCAATGGCACTTCCATTTTTTTAAATAATTTGTGCATCTCATATTATGCAGGGAATCAAGTATGTGTTGATTCCAGAGGGCATGAGGGACTTCCAGTGGCTTGGAGGACTCCTCAGAGGAGAGAAGGTGCAGCTTGGCCCGTACCGAGAAAAATGGTAATGAAAATCGAGATGCCATAACAAATTATGTGTGGATTCCCCATTTTGTGTTTCTTGTCAAATAGATAGAACTTACTTCCGTTTTATTTTTTGTGCAACAAGTTACCACATGTGGTTTCTTGCCCAATAAAAGGAATAGTAGAATATAATTAAATGTATGTATTTCACAGCTATATAATTGTCACATTTCCATCATGCAGGCCCCGGACATACTACATGGGGCAGTACAACGAGACCCGCTTTTATGTCTTGCATCAGGACTTCCTGCGATACGTGCGCAACAGGTTGTGCTCCACTTATGCAACCTTCGGAAAAATTACATGCGGCCACATTGTGCCCCCTAAACCAATTTGGCACTTTTCTCATTGCCAACAGGTTCCTGAAATCTCCACGCCTGAATAAACATTCCTGGGGGATATACAGACCAACTAATGGTGCTTTTACGATTTTCCTGGCTCTTCACACGTGTGACACAGTGAGTTGGACCAAAAGGAGATACGATATACACACCATGTCGTGTCACATTAACAGTTTTTCCGGGCATCATTTTACTCATCCAGTTCTCTCTTGGTCCAAGGTGGACGTGTATGGCTTCATGACAAGAGACTATGCCAAGTATTCCAATTACTATTTCCAGAGGAACGTAAAAAGCCACGTGACTTTTTTCACCAACCATGACTACATGCTGGAAATGAGAAACTGGGAGAAACTGCATAACAGCACGATTATTTGTCTGTACCAAAGAAGTTAAAAAGAAAATGTCAAAAACGTAAAATGAATTCTATAACAAGGGTAATAAAGTATAACACTCAAGTGTGGAAGATATTATATGTGGCCATTTTATAAGGCGTTAGTTCAATTTGGTTCCTGGTGAAAGAGTAGCATACACATTGTGACTGTTTTCATTTTGGAAATTAAAAATAGACTAGACTACAGATTAAAAAGTAGTGTATGAGGAGCATACATTACTTTTTTTGTTGACAAACCTATGAAATATAGAAAATGACCTAGTAAGATAATTTTCAGTACTCTTTTACCTGTTATTCAACACCACTAACTTGACAAACCGTTTATAAGTAGTAGATATTATTCCTTTACCTTATGTGGTTGGCATATGATGCCCCACCCAGGTTTTTGGTTTCATAAGTACTGGGAGGGTAATTGCACCTGAGAATCAAATCTTTGATTTGAGCCGGTCGTGCACATTGCTGTCACTATGAGCTTCCGCAAATCGAGTATTTTTGCTTGGCTGTTTGTCACCTCCTTTGGAATTGTCTTTTTTATTTATTTTCAGGAAAACCTAGCATTGTACAAGTAAGTGTATATTTCTTATTTGGGAAAAAAAAAGTCATTTATTATTAAAATTGTCACACACTATTTGCAAGAGATATGGACCAGCTAATGGCAAAAATCTGCACATAACTGATGAGGCTAATTAAAAAAAAAAAAGCCCCAAAACAAGTACTTACTCTATTGTATTTTGCCACATAGTTTTAGACATAACCTGTAGTCTTTAAATATTTTAGCTTGAGTTATTTTTAAATCTAAACCCAAGCATCAAAATTGGCCTAACAAAAGTGAACATTTTTGTGAAACAAGTTTTGCTTTTGTTTAAAACGTGAATTTTGTGTTGGCATGTTGTAATCAGAACTACCTTGGCAGGCAAATGTTTTATGTAAAAAAAAAAAAAAGGCTGTAGTCTCAGCAACCAGTTTGTGTCCATTAATTGTTTCCTTGGAACATCGCCATAATTGTCTTCGTGAGAATACAGAAGATTAACCAACCCAATTTTCTTTTTTCTAACTTCCTCCTCCAATTCAAAAGGCTCCCTTTCTCTTGGAATTTTAAGGCTATCATCTCAAAACAAGATTATGAGGAAAACACCACCAGAGGCATGACCTTAAATGTCACAGGTCCTTCCGAATCACTGCCTGTCACAGAGGTTGAACAAGAGACAGAAAATGCGTCTACACCTGGCATCGATCCCGAGACCCCCATACCCATCCTCTATAAAACCAACTTCTCCAAACTTCCCATTTGGGATTTTGAAGACGTATACAACCAGGACGCTGCACCCATAAACACAGTATGTAACACATCTTGGCAGGAAAGAAAAGGGCTTTGATTTTTTTTTTTCCTTCTCTAGGTGTGTCCACAATCTTTGAGGAATTCCATGGACGAGAGCTTCAAGAAAGCGTTCCTCCCCAGAATACGCTTGTTCCTACACAAGAACAACCTCAACATGAGCGAGTGGAACAGACTCTCCCATTTTAACATTCCTTTTGGCTTTATGGATTTCTCCTATAATGGTAAGTCAAGACATTTCTAGTTATCCTCTGCAAGAGTAAGTCCTAGAGATTTGAATGAAACTTGGAAGAAATTAATAGACCAATGAAAATTCTCAAGAACCTATCCCTGAGAAGATGTCACAATCCATGGCAAAAATAATTTGTCCCCCCTTGTCCTCCAGATATAATGCCCTTAGTCAAATTGATCCCAGTGCCAAAGGAGCCTTTCCTCTCTCCAAAGGCTGGCGGCGACGGTTGTATTCGTTGCGCCGTGGTGGGCAACGGCGGCATCCTGAATGGCTCCAATATGGGGAAAGAAATCGACGCGCACGATTACATCTTTCGGTAATATGCAATATTAACAATTAACAAGAGCAACAATTTTCATTGTCACACAGGAAACAATAATGACCAACAGGAGGAAAGCCCTTGCGGGTTTCGAGAATCTGTGCCCCCAGTTTCTTAGATGTAAATAAATCAATAAACCTGAAAGAACCTCAGCACAATGTTTTATGAAACCCTACCAAAAGATACAATAATCCATGTCAGGATGAACGGCGCAGTCACTGAGGGTTGTGAGGATGATGTGGGGAACAAAACGTCCGTCTACCTCCACACTGGTCACTCCATCACTGCGCCTTTGTATTTGTTCAAGAAATATGGCTACAAGTCTGCCCCACACGACGAGGTAAGCCTATTTATTTATTCAATACCGCAATTGGTCACTCATACAGCTTATTTTATGCAGGGCATCAAATATGTGATGCTTACAGAGAGCAAGAGGGACTTCCAGTGGCTTCAAGGACTCCTCCGTGGAGAGAAGGTGCAGCTTGGCCAGTTCAAAAACAACGAGTGAGGAATATTCTGGCTGAATGAGAATTTTTATTACTAAGGCTAGCATCTTAAAGCAATACCTCACAAAAGATTTATTATTAAAGCTTTAGTTAGTTGGCTCGATACATACAAAAGATAACTTTGATTTTTTGTTACTTTGCAATTGCGTGAATATTTTATTTTGTTAATATTTTTCATTTGAAAACTTTTGCTTTCAGACCCCGGAAGTACTACTCAGGGCAGTACAACGAAAGCCGTTTCTACGTCCTGCATCCAGATTTCTCGCGATATTTGCGCAACAGGTCGACCTTTATTCATAACTTTAACGTTTCATAATTATACTGTTTTCAACGGAAGCATATTTTTATTTTTCAGATTCCTTAAATCTCCTTTCCTGAATAAAACGTTCTGGCATATTGTCCGACCCACCAATGGTGCTTTTGCACTCTTCCTGGCTCTCCACACGTGTGATATAGTGAGCTCTTTTTGTTTAACACAATAATTGATTGTCTCAAATATAAGTTCAGTGTCCAATTCTTTTTGTTCCCAGGTTGATGCATACGGCTTCATCACGAAAGACTACACTAACTACCCCTCCTACTATTTCCAAAAGCATGAAAAGATCCGCATGATTTTGTACATAAATCATGACTACCATCTGGAAATGAAAACCTGGGAGAACCTGCACAACAGTAAAATTATGCGTCTCTATCAAAGAACTGAAAAGGAACCCCATCAAAAGACCTAACTGGAAATAAATACTAAAGTGGCAGGTTATAGCCAGTCCTCTGCCGGCCTAAACACTACAAAAAATCAATGAGCATTTGTAATCAACTGATTATTTTTTTTCCCAACAGTCCATTCTTCTTCTTCAAAATATGACCGCCAGCATGTCATATGATGTTTATCATTGAAAACATCAAACAACTTTATTTGTAAATAGAACATGATATTCAGTCATAGTATGTGAGCTGTTTTCATAGTAAAGATGTATTCAAATCTGCGGCAGACTTAATTTTCACCAGGAGGGGTCGCTGTTACCTACTCTTAAAAAAATCACCCTTTTAACAAACAGTTGGTCAAAGCGGTTCAGTATTCACAAAAGCTTCATTAGACTATCACTTTTTTTTTGTTTAATCACTCACACACATCATATCACCATTGTTTGCCTGGTTAAATAAAGATTTATAAACAAATATGCGGGAATCAAAATCATTGTGCCTCCACACGACCATCACTTGTTTTCACTAGTTCCGAACAATTTCTTTTGGGACTATTCTTGTTATATAGGTGTGACTTGTTATGTACACTCCAGTGTGTGTGTGTGTGTGTGTGTGTGTGTGTGTGTGTGTGTGTGTGTGTGTGTGTGTGTGTGTGTGTGTGTGTGTGTGTGTGTGTGTGTGTGTTTGCGTGCGTGTCCAAGTGCTCAGTTGAGGCCCTGCCCAGCATGTATTTGCCACCAAGTGCCATTTCCACCTCAGTAGAGCAGCCATTTCTCACAGCCGGCCAGGTTCCAGGTGACATGAACCTCCCTATATCCAGAATTTTTACATGGCTGATTGCCATTTCAATTGGATTTCTATTTTTTGGTTTCTTTCAAGAAAATTTAACAGTGAACAAGTAAGTTTTTTTTTTTTTTTTGTTATTTGAAAAGGTTTGGCAGGGCTTGTATTTGGGCGGTGGGAACGATGATCTAAATTTATGATTTACACACTGCTCAAAACAGCATTTTAGAAATGGTCTGGTTTAGTGAAAAGGTCATAACTTTACGTGGGGGTGATTAGAAATATGTTTTTTTTTTGTGAAACTCAATACCTACTAAATTTGGCAAACGATCCAAATTGCAGCCTTTGCTTCTTTCATATCACTTTCTTTTCCAATCCAGCTGGACCACATTCTCTATGAACTTTGAGGCTCTCACCTCAAAACAGGATTATAAAGAAAACATCACCAGACGTACCACCTTGAATGCACTCGTCACGGAGTTGGAACGATCTACAGAAAATGTCTCCGCACCTGGCATCGATCCGAACACCCCCATGCCCATCCTCTTTAGATCCAACTTCTCCAAACTTCCTGTGTGGGATTTTGAAGACGTGTACAACCAGGATGGACCCGCAAGCACAGTAAGTACACACCATGGGATGAAAGAAAAGAACATTTATATCCCCCCCCCCCCTCCCCTTAGATGTGCCAACAATCATTGAGGAATTCCACGGACGAGACCTTCAAGAAAGCTTTCCTCCCCAAAATACGCTTGTTCCTACATAAGAACAACCTCAACATGAGTGAGTGGAACAGACTCTCCCATTTCAACAACCCATTTGGCTTCATGGATTACTCTTATAATGGTAAGGCATTTTGTCCATTAAAGATTTGCCATGACTCTAAAAATAATTTCCTATTTTTATCAGATGTAATGTCCTCAGTCAAGTTGATCCCGGAGCCAAAGGAGCCTCTCCTGTCTCCAAAGGCTGGCAGCGATGGTTGTATTCGTTGCGCTGTGGTGGGCACTGCTGGCATCCTGAACGGCTCCAAAATGGGCAAAGAAATAGACGCGCACGATTACGTTTTTAGGTAAAATTTTGTTTTGATTTCCATTTGGTTGATTTATCACCTCGCTGTTTTATAAAGTATCCTAAAGTGGAGTGAGTTTACACTGAAGACTAATTTAAAGTTCTATATAATTACAAGCTGTCATGCAATATTATATCAGTCCATTATCAGAGCTTAAACGTCAGCAGCATTCTTAACATCCACTAAGCTCCAGGATGTTTTAAATAAATATTGCTCAAGTCGCGCGTGCACAAGACCGCACTAATGCATAATGGAGCAAATGAAATAGGCAAACCAGTTTTTCAGCATTCAGCATGCATCAGATGAAAAGGTTTGTAGTGTGTGGGTTGGTCCTGTACCACACAATGGTGAGATTATGTCAGAATTAACATCCATTTAAAATGGGTAGAATAAAACAACTGCATTTATTGATTGACATGTAACTGTGGAGATTCATATGTCACCAATACTTTAAGCTGTCCATTGTATTCATGCCAGTATGAATCTCAGCCCATTGGAGGAAAGAGCAACACATGCAATTGTATCAAATGAATCAGTGAGAAAGGATTGCTGTTTGTTTTGAAATGACAAGTTCACAGACAAAAGTGTCTTGCTTGTTGGACAGGAGAAGTGACATTCTTGTCCAGCCAGGTATTTGAAACTTATCATGCTAACATCTCAACTTCCAATTGTCTAGTTTTCATCATTGTGTGGAAGTGATAACTACACAAAATAATGCTAATCATGCTTGTCAGGATGAACGGCGCGGTCACCACGGGCTACGAGGATGACGTGGGGAACAGAACATCCGTCTACGTCCACACTGCTCACTCCATCACTACGTCTTTGTATTTGTTCAAGAAATATGGCTACAAGTCTGCCCCACACGACGAGGTAAGCCCATTCGATTTATTTATTCAATATTGCAATTGGTCATTCATACAGCTTATTTTATGCAGGGCATCAAATATGTGATGATTCCAGAGGGCATGAGAGACTTCCAGTGGCTTCAAGGACTCCTCCGTGGAGAGAGGGTCCAGCTTGGCCCGTACAAAAACAAACGGTGATAAAGACCCTGGCCTGAATTTTATCGAGCATGTTCTGATTTCAGGAGATTTATTATTACTATTATAAATATTACATTAGAAAAGTGTAGTCATGTTCTTCAATAGTCTTAAAAAATCCAAGTACGGGTTTTCTAAAAATTGTAAAATAAATCTTTTGACTTTACAGCTGTATGATTCCTTTTTTTTTTTCTTTTTTTTTCCACATCCAGGCCCCGGACTTACTACTCGAGCCAATACAATGAGAGCCGCTTTTACGTCCTGCATCAAGACTTTCTGCGATATGTGCGCAACAGGTCGAGCTTCACTCATTAATTATGTTTCATGATTACACTGTTCCTACTGCAAGTATATTTGCGCCACTTTTCAGGTTCCTGAAATCTCCCAACTTGAACAAGCGTTACTGGGCAATAGTCCGACCTACCAATGGTGCTTTTGCACTCTTCCTGGCTCTCCACACATGTGATATAGTAAGTAACACAATAATTTACTGACTGACTGAAATTCTGATAATCATCCAATTCTTTTTGTTCTACACAGGTTGATGCATACGGCTTCATGACGAGAGACTACGCAAAGTACTCCAACTATTATTTCCAGAGGCATGACAAGAGCCGGGTGGTTTTCTACGCAAATCACGACTACATTCTGGAAATGAAAACTTGGGAGAAGCTGCACAACAGCAAAATCATGCGCTTGTATCAAAGTGGAAGGGAACTCCCTTCCAAAAATATAACTGGGAAGAATGCCTAACAGATTTGACTTTTTTAAAAAACTCTATTTATTCCTTGTTTGGCATGCACTAACTTGGCCGATAAAGCTGATTCTGAATCTCCCAGCATGCTTTGCGCTGTAAGACTCTTATTTCAATGATTTATACATGTTTGTTAAGCATTTTCTGACTTTGGTGTATTCATCTTGTATGAAAGTTATTTTTTTTAACTATGATGCGTGGTTGTCGAGTTAGTTTTTATTTAATGGCCGTTAGTAAACATTGTATGGGTTACAATAACCTCCCTTGCCTCGCGTCAAACATGTTAGTACACTCTTGTTTCTCTTCAGATCGCACAAATCTTTCGCCTTTTACTAAAGATTTCCGTGGGGAGGAATAACAAGAGTCTTTATCAATTTTTTGACGCCCTGCAACAGCAGGGCATTCTCTAAATGTCAAAGAAAATGAGACTTGCTCACGCACACCGCCAGAGTGCAGTCACACTCTTTCGGCAGCATATGTCAAAGGTCATTTACGTTTATGAGATGTTCAAGCGCGCAGGAAAGAACATACGTATTAGAAATACACGAATTGTAACATAACCATCGACGCAAACTTAATTGAATTTAGTTTTTCTTAAAAAAACAAAACACTTGCACTTGTTTTTATTCTGCTCGTGACAATGGTCTGCGTGAGCACATGCTGATTTTCCTTGGTATGTAATCAGCTTCCATTGTTTACCCTAATATTAAGCGCAGTGATAACACTGCTGAGTCAAACGGTCCTCACGACTGATTGTCAGTGCTTTATTTTGAAAATCGGAAAAAGGAAATAGTTAATTCTGAAACACCGGAAGTGGCCTATTGCTCGTCTGTGTTGACGCTAACGGGAGGAAGCGTCAAGCTCGCCCGCATTCCTCCTCTGTCGACAGCCTCGTTGGGGCAGAGTGAGGCACAAGAAGAAAGGAGGCCATCAAAGAAGAAGGCGTCAAATTATATTTTTTGTTTTCCCCTTACCACCAAAGCGAGTTGGATGTTTATAAATCAGGAATAGTCGACTCTTACACCGGACCGTGTGACCAAATATGGGCCGTGACTAAATAGCAAGTACGTCAGGACTGTCGACTTTTGGACCTGAAGAGAGAAGAGTATGATCAAACAGAAACCAAAAAAACCCGACCGTTTTTAGTCACCGTGTCGTCGTTAATATTGTGTAAATAGACGAAAGGCTTCGGTGAAACGACCTCCAACCTTTTTCACGGTGGATATCCTCTGTATTATTTTTTTTAATATCAAGATGGCTGATGACAGCAGCTAGCCCGTATAACAAGGACAGCGGAGCGACTTCCCCTTTTAATATCCTCATATTTTTATATTCTAACCCTGGAACGGTTACAAATATATATTTAAGAAAATAATGTATATATTGTATGCAAGCAAGGGATGCGTTTGTGAGGATAGTGTGGTTTAGAAAATGTGTACCTGTGCTACAAAATGGTGAGGTGAGTCACTTCGTTTTTTTTCCCCCCACGATTTTTGTCGAGATAAGTCGATTAAATATGTTGTTGATCGACGGCGGGGGCGAGAGCAGGCGAATAAGCAGAAAGTAAGATTTAAGTAATAACTTAAGAATAATTGTATTTTTGGTGAAAGGAGGGAGGAGCTTATTCGATCGATGAGTGTCGAAGCAAGCAACATTCCTGCAGATCCTTAAGCTAAATAAATACTCTTTTGTTCAGTGGTTTCGATTGGAGCCCTTAAAAAAGCGACAACTATGCAGTGAAACCGCATCCAAAGCAACGGCCCGGCTATGCATTTATGATTTCTCCATCTAATAAGATTAGTAGGCCCTTTTGTTATCGAGTGGAAAGTGCCAGAGAGAGCCGCGGCCTTGTCTGTATGTGTGCGAGTGTTTGGATTATTATTCATCTCATGGAAATGGCGTTTCACGTCAAAACAAAACCGAGGCGTTTTTAATCGGAATCTGTTGTGGGCCGCTGTGCACTTAACCGAGCCGAGCCTCCTGTGCTGCTCTGTTAGGTATTTCTGGAGAGTGACTGTTATAGGTTTAGTGTCAGGTTTAAAAAAGAAAAAAATAGCATTAATCAGGGTGTGGGAGCAGGTACACGAATCACGCCCCTGGCAGCTGTCAGTGCACGTGCAGGAGGTCGTGTGCTCATTTGCATATTTGGCTGCCCCCCTGGCTTAGTTATCTGTGCCTTGTTTGGATTCCAAGGTTTTACCTGCAGGCTGCTTCTTCCTGTAGGCCACACACAATCACTCCCTGTGTGTTTGTGTGTCACAGTTTACAGTAATCTTGTAACGTCGGCCTCACTCTGTGTGTTCTCATTTTGGTCAGTTTTCCGGAACTTGCCGCAGCAATAACTAACAAGTCAGGGTGTCAGCGCAAAGGTAAACGCACACTTTAAGGACAGTGTCAGGTTTTTTTTTCTGGGAAGGGTGGTGTGGGGGGGAGGCTCGGGTTTCGTGAGAACACAGACCGAAACCCCGAGGCATTTTTTTGTATGCCTGCTCCCGCCACCATGGCGTCTGACATGGCCGAGACGTGGAAGAACTGCTTCGAGGAGGAGCTCATCTGCCCCATCTGCCTGCACGTCTTCTCCGAGCCCATCCAGCTGCCCTGCAAGCACAATTTCTGTCGGGCGTGCATCAGCGAGGCCTGGGCCAAGGACTCCACGTTGGCCCGCTGCCCCGAGTGCAACCATGCGTACAGCCAAAAGCCCAGCCTGGAGAAGAACCACAAGCTTTCCAACATCGTGGAGAAATACAATGCCCTCAGCGTGGAAAAGGCGTCCGTGCCGCCGCCTCAATGCATTCTGTGCCGACGTGGCCCCCCGCTGCCCGCCGTTAAGGTGTGCCTGCGCTGCAACGCGCCGTGCTGCCAGTCACACGTGCAGACGCACTTGCAGCAGCCGTGCTCGGCGCTCGGGCATCTGTTGGTGGAGGCCGAGGCGGTCAAGGCGTGGACGTGCCCGCAGCACGACGAGTACCGGCTGTATCACTGCGAGGCTGAGCAGACTGCGGTGTGCCAATACTGTTGCTTCGCCCGCTGTCACCCCAGCCACGGGCACGCCGTCGCCGACGTGGAGCTGCGCCGCAACGACATCAGAGTAAGACATCCGCGCACTCACCACAACGTAACTGCTATTTTTAAGGTTATTGTGGATTTCCTATTTGACCATGTGAGTCGAATTTGGGTTCTTGAGAAGTCCCATTGATAATTTAACTAATGCCTTGGGTAGATTGAATTCATGCACACAGAGGCTGGAGCAATTTTTTTTTTTTTTTTTTTTCCTTACCACATTGACCTAAATCTACGTTATCCATAGAAGTGAATGTCGGACATCTTGAGGGAATTCTGTCAAGTTTATCCATAATCAATAAGTGCTTTTGTGCGTTCTTGGAAGCATTGCGCGCACACACACAGGCAAGAGCTATCACTTTACATTTCATGTAGTCACCAAGCAACAACAAGTACATTTAAATCGGGTCCTTGAAATGGTCACATTTCCGTTGCAAAGGCCGCAATATACATCCAGCTTGCTGCAGTCGTCCTTCTCATCTGTCGGAATGCCACACAATGCAGTGAGCGGCGGAGGGTGTGGGGCTGCGGGTGGAGGGGACAATGAGGGTCCCTCATTGTGACGGGGGGGGGGGGGTTTCTTATCTCCCCGCCACAGATGCATCCTTGCGCTGGGATCGCCAGCGAGGGATTATAGTGATTCGTCACTCGATTGTGTGGATTTTATTTTTAAATGACATCTTGGTTTCCTGGTGTTTTGACCCCCCTTTTTTTAACACACGTAAATTTTTCAAAGGAATATGCATATTGGGGGGGGGGGGATTAGTCAGAGGGGGGAAACGTGAGGCGTCGACTGACTCATGACGCCGGCTTTCGGTGTCAACCCTGTCACACCGCCTTGTACTTCCTGTCGCAATGAGTCAGCAGGAGGGGTGACAGGGGTTAGGGTTGGGGGCGTGGTTGCCCATCTGAACTGTGAAGCCATGCCGCCCTCCCCCCCTGAAACAAAAAAAAATCTTTGCCATATTTTACCTACATTATTAATGCTCTGGATGGTCGCTAATTAGATCCCGCTGAATTATTTAGGGTCGAATATTTACACTGTGTTCTGCATTCATGTATGTAGATATGAGGGTCTATTTAACATATATTTCCATATTCACCAAATCCACCCTACCGCTTCTTTGCCAGCCGCCCCTTTATGAATAATCGTTGATTCCGGCTCAATCAGCCATCTTTAATATGATTTCAACCCCCTCGCTACGCCATCCCCCTCCCCTGCACTTCCATCAGCCCCGCACGTCTAATTCACCTCCCTGCACCTCCAGGCGCGGCCAGACCTTCTTCATGGCCCCCCCTGGTCCTGATGGAAAAGACACTATGCTGAAATGACAGCTAAAGAGGGGCCCTCCCGAGTCCCCCCCCCCCCTCCCTTGACCCCCAGTGCCCAATCTCACCCGCCCATCCCCTGCCTGCCCTACGTATCCATAGCTGCAACCTCCCTCTGCTAAGCTTCTTCTCCTTCGACCCCGCAGCTTTTTTCTGCTCACAGCCCGACTCAATCAATCAGCACAACCAGGTCACAGTCCTGCATGTAACATGGCAACCGTGTGTGTGTGTATGTGTGTGTGTGTGTGTGTGCTGTGTGTGCATCTGTGTGTGAGATATCTAGGCCAGTGGTTTTCAGTGATAAAATCAGCTGTGTGTTTAAAATTTTTTGAACCATGTCGGACACTTTTGCAATCCCATCTCCACTCGTTGCAAGGGCTAGCATGCTAGCGTGCTACACGCTAACATAGTGGAATCCGGATAAAGATAGGCCCAGTGAACACAGAGACATGTCTGTCTGCTGACATTAGTATTTAGTTGTGCTAATTTGACCGCCTTGCCCAAATAAAACCACACGCTACAACTAAAAATGAAAAGCATTCCATTCTCTCTTGAATTATGAAAACACGTCATGCTTTTAGCTGGCCACTAAAGCGGAGGAGAGCTTTTCCTGCCTGCTTATGTTGGTTCATTTATCAATTCAAACCCCCCAACACAAACACACACACACACTTATGCAAGCACAAAACAGCTGCGGGTTGCCATGGCAGCATGGTCCTCCCCTCCTGTGGGGATTGTGCGTGTCGGATTGAGACTAACTAAGCGGGGATGGAGGGAGAGGGGGGAAATTGTTGCACTCTTTAAAGACCTTCTTTCCTCTGCTTTTCTTCTTCTGTCACCTTGCAGCAAAGCCTACTGAAGCAGCAGGAGCGTGTGGAGGACCGCGTGCAGGAGATCGAGGAGCAGCTATGCAAGCTAGACTCGGACAAGTGCGTGGTGGAGGTGTGTTTGCGCACTGTAACTGCACAATTCAGCCTCCATTTTGTGTTGACTCTCCTTGTCCTCCTCCTCCACAAGGACCGTGTGCTGGAGCTGAAGGAAGACGTGCGCCTGCAGTACCAGCGCATGCATCAGCTCCTGGAGGAGGACCTGGGTCGCACGCTGGAGGCGCTCGAGCGGGCGCAGGCGCGCTTCTGCCAGGAGAACGCCGCCCAAGTCTTGGCACTGGGTGAGCAGCGGCACGAGGCGCACAAGCTGCTGAGTGCCATCAACACGGCGTTCGGAAAGGCGGAGGAGCTGGGCTTCATGAAGAACACCAAGCCCGTCAAGATCCTCACTGACAGGTATAAAGGGTGTCAGCGTTGCAGTCTTATAGCTTGTACTTGGGGTCTCATCTGGAATATTTTATAGGTCTCAGGCGTGCGTGGGGAGCTCTCTGCCGCCCTACAAGGTGGGCAATTTGAACGCCAAGCTCTTCCTCTCGGAGATCTCCAAGCGGGAGAAAAGCTTGAAGAGAACGCTGGAAGGTACAAACTGGGAGAGGTGTTAAAATGTCCTTCCTGAAGTGTTTTGCATGAACATGTTCTCGTGTCTACCCTCAGCTCCGCTCACCCCTCCCTCCACCTTCCTGCAATCTGTCCCGGCCTTCCCCAGCTACCAAAGCTCAGCCTCGGGAGTAGAGAAACGGAAACATTCCGCCGCCTTCCCGGAAGGAAACTCGAGCAAAAACGGCACGGCGAGTTTCAAAGATGGCTCTTCTTCCTCCTCCTCCTCTTCTTCCTCGAGCAAGCAGCCCTACCTGGGCTCCTCCTCGTCCTCCGGAGAAGGTCAGTCTGCCAATCAGCCCTGCGGCCCACCGCACATCACGGACGGCGCCAACCACCATTCCGGCTCAGTCTTCGGCTCCTCACACTTCCCCCCCGGCGGCGGGGGCGGCGGCACCGGGGGCTCCTCGCACTCCTCCCAGCAGACCGTGCTGCCGCAGTACGGCGGGCGTAAGATCCTGGTGTGCACCATGGATAACTGCTATTGCTCCGGGGTGCCGTCCGTGTCAGGCCACCGTGGCCACCCGCCGTACCCGCGCTCGGGCTCCTTCCCCTGGGTCAGCGCGCAGGACTACCCCCCGCCGCCCGGCCTGGCCTCCGGGGGGCCGTCCATGCAGGGCCTGGCAGTGCGCGACTGGATCGACGCCTCGCAGTCGCACAGACACGCCGACTTCTACGGGCTGTACGGGCAGCCTTCCGCAAAGCACTACGTCACTAGTTAACACACACATACACACGCATACAGACCACACACAGCAAAATGTGTAATCCCTTGCTATTTGCAAATAATGGCTGACCTCCTAATAGCCTATATTAGTAGTTTAAACTGTAAATCTACCACCAACAATATCATCACATTTTTTTCCCTCGTTTCTAACTCATTTTACATTTCCCGTAAAAATAAATTGGCCCTTTTTTGTTCAGAAAGAGCATAAAAATTTGAACCGCAAATATGCAGGGGATTACGATAGACTGCTTTAAAGCCGTTATAGCCTACACACATTTAAACTGTACACACACACACACACACACACCTCTAGAATACATTGTATACACATTCGGGGGCAGGGTCGATTGCTTTTTATTTTTATTTTATTTTCCGTCAGTGTTGTAAAATGTACGTTAAACTAAAAAGAAAGCGTTAAAAAGAAAGCATCGAGAAACCCGAGCGACTGTTTTAAGAGACTCTGAGGGAGGAGGCAGAAGAGGAGCTGTTATTTATAGAATGAGAGATGGAAATGAACTTTTAATGGGTGGGCCAAAAAAAAAAAAAAGGAAAAAGACTCAAGTGTTCCCGGTTCAGCATCCACCGAGGTCCGTTGCCTTACGTCGTTGTGATGAAAGCCTATGATTTTTTTTTTTATTTTCTTTTTTTTTTTGGGGTGGGGGGGTCCCCTCTGATGTGGCACTTGTTACTGCTTCCCAAGCTCTTCCACCCAATACCCACAATGCACTTGTTGGACGCTTTCCCGTACCCCCTACCCCCTCAACTTCACGAGAAATAAGAGCCCAGAGTGGCGAGACCAAACCAATCAGGCGTCAAGTGGAAGAGGATCTGACGACGCTGTTTCACGTACTTCCTTCAGGGCGATGATGTCACTTCCACTCAGTAAGCACACACACTCACACATACGCGATAGCGCTTGGCTTCCTCTTTGCTGCTGTAAGCACGCAAAGGAAGACATTTTTTTTTAAGCACTCAGAAGAAGAGACATTGTATGCAGTTAAAAAAAAAAAAAAAAAGGACTTTACCATGATCTACTTTTTCTAAAAGAATGAGAATGGACCGGTCATCCTTCTTACATAGAAGCCATTAAGGACACTTGACTGTGAGAGAAAGTACAAAAAAAACAACTTGAAAGTATCTTTTTTTGTAAATATTTTGTGAAATGGAAAAATGACACGACATGATTTGGAG
This sequence comes from Syngnathus scovelli, assembly GCF_024217435.2. Taxonomy (NCBI): domain Eukaryota; kingdom Metazoa; phylum Chordata; class Actinopteri; order Syngnathiformes; family Syngnathidae; genus Syngnathus; species Syngnathus scovelli. The sequence goes on from NC_090867.1 coordinate 5,776,467, forward strand.
AATTCCAAATAAAGAAAGGAATTTAAATCTTTCCTGCCTGGTTGATTCAAGTAACAACAATGTTTCACAAAATTTTCATCTCCTTAATTCTTAAAATGGTAACAAAGTGGTTGAAGTTTCAAGGAGAAAGAATCAGTGAAGAATCCATGGTAAGTAGAGCTCACTTCACTGGTTCTTTTATATCAAACAAATTATTTTAGGTGCATTACCTGACATGTTTCGGCGGGTTCTTCCGCTTCATCAGAGATGAAATAATAATTACCTAAAATAATTTGATATAAAAGAACCAGTGAAGTGATTAAAAAGGAAAAACAAGATGAACTTAGTACAGGTAAGTAGAGCTGCAATCTTTGCACAGATTAGCATTAGCTGGTAAAAATGGCTAGCTAAATAAAAGTCCATATGATTCTGTTCATTCTATTTGGCAAACCTTATTAAGAACACTACACATTCCCGACCCACCCTCCTGCCACTCCCATCTATGTGCCCCAACCTTCCACACAAGTTTTTTTTTTAACGATTCGTCTCACTTCCTACAGTACGCCCACATAGTAATAAAACACTCCCTTGTTTCTCTCTCCTGACATTCTCCCATGCGAGTATGCACAGCTGTCGTGCAGCTGTCGGATGCAATGGAAAGAGCGACATAGTTGCCCACCTCTCACTTGTGTGTCTTTTTTTTTTATTCATAATTTAGTTAACCACTATACAAATGTCAAAGTATGTATTGTTTATGTCTATTTTTTTTAGTGCACGTGTTTGAGTGATGAGACAACGGGATGTTTGTATAAGATGACCACTTTAGCCCACGTTAAAAGCATTTTGTCTTTTTCATGATGCTATGACCTAGATTGCGCAATAACACACCACGAGAGCATTTGAAATAATCCATTTGAGTCGAGCTGTCTCCCACACACACTGCCGAGACCACTTCACTGACACCAACAGCTGATAAGCACAAAAGGCAAGCATACTTTTTTTCTTTCTTCTTTTATTCACATACAGTACCTTTAGCACAGATTACATTCGAGAATATCAATCTAAATCCCCCAAAATGTCACAGAAGTGAAACAAAAATAATCTGCAGGTACAGTATGAGGACTACAAAATAGTGCCGAGTAATGCGCATAAAAGATACGAACGCAGGGGGGGAAGGGGGGATCCCCACACTATTTACAGTGGATTTAAAAACGCCTCTAATTCATCTAATTTCTTTTTATACATATCATATACAGTATCGTTCTTTAGTGGGTTTAGGGTGGTGAAAGCACACTCTACTTAACTCTGCCATAAATAAAACGCTTACAAAAATAGAAGACCTCACGTCAAACAGAGCCATATGAAAGCGCACGTGGAACGATTCGGAAAAGAATGACACACTTTGACTTCCAATCTTCCTCTTGAAAGACAGCAGCTCAACGGAAATAGTTAAAAATGTGACGGGCGGGAATGCAGCAGTTAAAAAAACCTCCTTGTTGGATTCGTTGTAGTGTGTACATTCACAGGTTGTACCCCGGAGTGTTTAAGGCTCAGGAGACGTTGCCGCACGTCCTCCTGAGGAGAAGACGACGGAAAAGACGAGCTACTTCTTCTTGGAGTTGACGCTCTTGCACACCCAGTTCATGCCCTCCTGTGGGTTAAGTGAGTTTGAAAAAATGAAAAAAAAGGGGAAAAGAATGGAAAAATAACTGCTTGATGACAAAAGGAAAAGATGGCAGACCTGGATGCCCTCGCTGGTGAGGGCGGAGCATGACTGGATTTGCCAGATGCGGTCACGGATGGTGTGCAGGTTGAGGCCCTCGGCGATCTCGGAGGCCGGCGCCGCCGTCAGGAGGTCCTGCTTGTTGGCGAAGATCAGCACGGGCACACCGCTCAGCTTTTCCTCATCCAGCAGCTCGGCCAGTTCCTGAAAAGATAATACAACATAAGTCAGTTGTCATAACAGGGGTTCTCAAAATGGCTGCCATCAGATGACGGTTACAAAACTCGTAGCATGTTTCTGAAGCGTGAATAATGTCACCAAAGTCTCAATTAACTTCACATACCTGCCCCGTCTCCTCAAATCTTTTCCTGTCAGCGCTGTCGATGACATAAATCTGTAAACAAACGACAAATTACCATACAAACCCTGACGCAGTTCCAAGACGTGTCGATAATGTTACGAACGTACGAGCACGTCAGTGTTTTCAAAGTAGTTCCTCCAGTAGGGCCTGATCTTCCTCTGGCCGCCAATGTCCCAAACGTTGAGTTTGAAGCCTTGCGACTGGACGCTCTTGATGTTGAAGCCCTGGAGGAGGAGAGAAATTGTGACTTTTTAGGGGAGCCATCACGGGATCATGACATTGTTAGCTTGCTTTGGTAAAATAGTCAAGCATTTTTAAAAGTGCAATTAAGCTGAGTTGCCAAAGTGCATCATTGCTTACCTGGGTGGGGGTGATGTGGCTGATGTCCTCGGAGGCCAGCTGCTTGAGCAGGGTGGTCTTTCCGCCGTTGTCCAGCCCCAGCAGCAATATCCTCACCTCCTGGTCTGGTGTGCTCTTCAGTTTGCGCAGGATTGACAGCAATCCCTGCAAATGGCATTAACGAACATGTAACAACGATGGCTGCCATTGTTGCACATCTTCCAAACGTGATGTTGATAACAGATTTTCATCAAGCAATATTAGAGATTAGCGATAGGGCCGAGATTCGAACCCCAAACCTCAGAACTGTGACGCAGACGTCTTCCAAACACGTATTCAGTGCACAATCTAAACGTTTTTGGTCTTCATAACATCTGAATTAGTTGTCTTTTCACTGACTGGCTTTGGGCCCGGATATCGACGGTACGGAAGATGCTAAACGCGGCTAATTTGCTAATCTCCCCCTGGCAACTGAAGCTAACGCAACAAGATGGCTTTTGAGGATTGCTCCAGCGAACAGCCTTAACAATTTTGCAATCCCGCCTATGTTTGAATGAGCACATTTTGACCCGTTTTCACCTAGTTAACGGTCATTACGAGGGAATTACGGCTACTCACCATCTTGTTGTCTTGTGTCGTGGAGACGCCGCTGCGGAGGGTTACTAAGGACGATGACGTCACTCGCACAGGAACGCGCCCGTGTAAGTGGTTATTATCAAGCCGCTAAAGTGCTTGGAAAACACTTTAATGATATTATCCCCACGCCTTAAATACGATAAGTGGTCATACTTAAAAAGTGATTGTAATAAAGCTAACTACTGGACGTAAAAATTCAATATGTTGTTCACACTCCCATCCACAGGTGGCGACAGTGAGGCTGAATGCTTGCACCAACTGCTTTGTGTTTTACCTACATTTACTCGCATAAATCAGTTCGGTTTATTTCGTCAATGATATAGGCCTGGAGTGTGGCGTCACGCGGAGTAGTGGTTTACGCTAGCTGTAGCTTTAGCTGTATATATATAGCCGATGGAGTACAGTAAACGTAGTACTCTTTTACTGCACGTCGTTCTTCGCAGCGCCCACTTAAGAGCCATGCTGCGGGGCAAAAATACACATTCAGATCTTAACCACGAGAGGGCGACAAAGCAATTAAAAACATCCGCCCACCACCAATTCACATGGTTTCGCAATCCAGTACGTTTACGTGTATTTTTGCCCCGCAGGCTATAGCACCAGACTCGTTTTAATTATTGCGGTCTTTAGGACCCAGGCGACTCTCTGGAAGCTACGATACCACGCCACACCAGAGGTGGCGACAACGGGGCTAATTTCCCTGACAACTGCCAAGTAAGCGCATGCAACCACCGTGTCGTGCCTACATGTGTTTTGTTTATCATACCGCAGCAGTAAGAACGACTTTTAAAGACACTGGTGATTTTTCTGAGGTTTATTGCAAATGTCCAATAGGTCGCTGTTGCTCTCGTAATCTACGAAAACAACAATTACTCGACTCGCACGCTAACTCGTTCCACATTTACTTGCTTCCGGGTTCTCCACCAATCATAAGCCTCTCGCACGCATTCCTCGCGTCTTGTTGCTTCACGTACCCCCAGATTTTAAGGTTTTCGTTTCTCTTGTCTAGCATATACTTTCAAATATATGTTTGTCTATCTGTTAGAGGATTGTGTAGATATAACTATATGGTGTTTTGTGACTCTGCGTGTTATATGTATACAATTTCGGGAGTAGGTAGGCCGTGGATTTTTATTTTCAAACATTTTAACGGTTTAGCAAGCGAGACTACCGGGTGAATTTCAGGCATTAGGACCCAGCGGATTACTATGTCGCGGGGAGCTGCCCCACCGTGTCATTGGCGGAGAGCTTGCCACGTGCAACATTTCTTAATGTTTCTTGACTCGACCTGACAGCTTTTTACACAGAGGCAGCGGACCACCCGCTCAAAGGTGAGTTTTGCGTCCTAACTTCTAATCTAAAGCATCAAAATGTCCCGCTTCCATTTTGTTTTCCTCGTCGCCGCGGGCAGGGCGCCAGTAATACGAGACACAAGTTGCATCAGTTTGCCGGGCATATGTTTTCTCTCCTCTTTTTGGCATCACCTCCCAACCCACCCAATTCTGTCAACTCTCGAATGCAATTAAATCACAGCCTCGGTTATTTTTTCATGCAATCAAATTCATATTTAATGCCGAGACCATCTAAGGACAGCGTGGACTTAATCCAGATGCGCTCCGCCTTGTAGATCCAGTTTTTCAAGGTGTGCAGAGAAGTGCTTCTTTTAATAGCTATACTTTTAATACATGTATTAATTAACAGTGATATGTTGTATGCAGTTACTCCAGTCGTTTAAAACCATGATCCGTGCGTTTGTTTACTAACTAAACACCTGCACACCTGAACGTTTTTTTGTTGTTGTTGTTTTTTTCCCCCAACCTCGTCTTCTACTATAGCCTACGTTCATGCGAAATTTCCTGCAGAGGCCTATTCGTTCTAATCTTGTTAGTAAAACTCAGTGTTACGACAATTATTGACTTTGGACGCAAGCTCACATTTTTAAGTAAACAGATCCAGAACCATACAGCTCAAGCCTGGTGAGGTTGCACAAAGTCTCTGAAAAGCCACAATTGCTGCAACATCTGTGAATAACTTCACATGTGAATAATTAGTATATTATGTTTTTCTTTTTTTCTTTTAGGAAGCTGGATTCTGCCGGTTCTGGTCGGGTATTGGAAGGCTGCTGCAGCTAGAGAACCAGAGGAACCATTTACTAGGTGCTTGTCAATTATTTCTAGCAGGGGATTTGGTTAGGAGTTTGTCTGAAGAGGTAACAAAGGGCACATTTCCCCCTTACGAACTTTACAAAGTCTTCTTACTTGAAAATTCAGGGCTGTAGTTGAATATTAAATAAATGCCCTAAAGCAGTTTGAATTAAAAAAAAAAAAGTGGCTTTTTTTTTTTTTTTTTTGCAAGCAGTAAGTGAATTGAGGTCATTTCCGTTATTCGTCAAAAGATTTACTTTTGTGTGATTTGCTACCGAATTTGAACCCATAAATCAACTTCTACTCTCCTCCTGGTGGAAATGTAATTGCTCTTCCTTCCTCAGGTCTTTGGCCAAACCTTTCTGGAGGACAAATATCAGCGCTCCACCATGGCACTGAACCCCACGTTTGACATTGACGCCCCGCGATGGGACCAGTCCACCTTCACGGGGCGGCTCAAACACTTCTTCAACATCACCGACTGGCGGACGGCGCTCCTGCCCGACTCGCGCTTGGATGAGGCCAAAGCCTTGGTGGACAGCTGCAGGTTGGTGACACGTCCCCCTAAAATAAATTTACTTATGTACATGACATGGGTTTGATTGCACCTTCCGTGTTCCAGGGCGGGTTCGATCCCACCGGGTACCACCGAGGAGCAACTCCATTACGCCAAGAAGCTGTACGACTCGGCCTTTCACCCCGACTCGGGCGACCGTATGAACATCATCGGCCGCATGTCCTTTCAGGTCCCCGGCGGTATGGCCATCACCGGCTGTATGCTCCAATTCTACAGGTAGACGAGTGCAAACTTCACCACAAATGTGTGTTTAAGGGACTGAAAGTGTTTTCATGGCTGTCTTTCTAGAACTGTGCCTGCGGTGGTCTTCTGGCAGTGGGTTAATCAGTCCTTCAACGCGCTGGTCAACTACACCAACCGCAACGCCGCCTCGCCCATCACCCCTAAGTAAGACGTCAGGCCTTCGTTACATCCGCCACCATTGCAGGCTTGGAATGACATCACCATTGTGCGACGCAGGCAAATCGGCGTGGCCTATGTGACGGCCACCAGCACGGCTTTAGCCACGGCAGTGGGGCTTAACCTCTACACTAAGGTACGATTGTCACGAATTATGCAAAGTGCGTAAGTGTGTAAAGTCTCTCTGTTGCAGAAAGCCCCCCCGCTGGTGGCACGATGGGTCCCTTTTGCGGCCGTGGCAGCGGCCAACTGTGTCAACATTCCCATGATGCGACAACAGTGAGTTGAGGACTTTTAAGATGAGGAGCTTTTTCTGTGGCACTTTAAATGGTAGTTGGTGTGCTCTGACAATTAGCCAGATCAACCCAAAGACTCAACTATTTAAAAAAAAAAAGCTAATTTAAAAAAATAAATATTTTCTTCCGACTGAAAATGTGTCTTCAGGGAAATTTTGAACGGTATCGCTGTCACTGATGAAAATGGCAACAAGCTGGGCCACTCACAGGTGAGTTTTTTTTTTTTTAATGTATATTTTGAAGGAAAAACTGTTTTTTGACGTCCTTAATTCACTCATGCAGAAAGCGGCGATGAAAGGCATCACACAAGTGGTCATCTCCAGGATCACCATGGCTGCACCAGGAATGAGTATGTATAAAAAAAACAACAACAACAGTTCTTTATTTTGCCACCCCCCCCTGCTCACATGCACTCTCCTCCACAGTCATCCTTCCCATCATCATGCAACGGCTGGAAAAATACAAATTCATGCAGGTTTGATCCTCTTTTACATTTTTCCTCCTTTTCTTTGTTGAAAGCGATCCCATGACTGCTTTTCTTCTCCTTTGCAGAGAATCACCTACCTCCACGGGCCCATTCAAGTGATGATGGTGGGCGTCTTGTAAGTACAACATCTGGCGGAAAGGGCGATGGAAGGATACAAGTTCTCGGTGTAGGGGTCAACTCGCTTTTGTTGTGCTTGTTTCGAAACAGTTTGACCTTCATGGTACCAGCAGCCTGCGCTCTGTTCCCGCAAAGATGGTAACTCGCGTCTGATTTATTTTGGAAATTTGTTATTATTATTCCAGAAGTAGTTGTTGATTGTTATTTTAGTTATAATTATATTTATATACATATGCTTAAAACGGTATATTACATTTTAATAATTTTTTTATTACATTTGATCAGTTCAAAATAGTTAACGCGGGCTCAATTTGATTGTCTGTCTTAACAACTGATATATTTCTTTTCTTTTTCAAATGTATATAATCTATCGTTTTTGTCTCGCAGCACCCTTGCAGTGTCGAAGCTCGAGCCGGAACTCCGCGACTCCATTACGGCCAAGTACGGCGACAGCGTGCGGTGCGTCTATTTCAACAAAGGCCTCTGAGAAGCCCACCTGCAGGACTCACTGCCTCCTTATACTCCTTCTTTCCTCAATTGTTACTCAGACATTTAAAAAGGTGCTTATTATGTGGAACTAATACGGTATACACGAGGGATTTTTTGATGAATGCTTTTAAATTCACCTATGATGATTTTATTTACTCTCTCATTACAAACCAAATAATCTCTTCTCAGGAATTTTCTTTTTAAGACTTTGCAAGCTCGTAACTGAACAAAACAACTCCCGGTACATTTTTTTCCCTCTTAAAACATTTACGTGCCTTGGACATTATTTTTAAAGCAATAAGGCTTCCTGGACATTCTTAAAACACTTCTGTGCACGGCTCAAGATAGACAAACGACACAGCTGGTTTGAAAAAATAAAGCTGTTGTGCAAAATGGAGGACTGTGATTTGCATGATTCATCTGAAATTATGTACAAAATTGATTCCACAATCAACAGTGTATGTTGGAATAAAAGATCTGTGATATTTAAAATTGCTGTGCATGCAGATTTTATTTGGTCGAGCAACTTCATTAACAGTGGGACCAAAAGTATTTATATATTATTATAAATGAATATACAGTATACCGTCTTGTTGATGCGATTATATTTATCTTGGCCTTTTCCACTTGCCGTAGCCATAAGGGGGCGTGACCAGGCAGCAGCTTGTATAAAACAGTCGCGCATCAGACGATAACAAGAGTCCATGAACGGCACTTCGAAGCTCAACCAACCCTGAATGCAGCACGAAACTTCTCATTTGTGACATACGCCGTTGCCGTCTTGACTCGCTCTATGAGGAAAAAAATATTTTAAGCAAAAAAAAACAACCAAACGAGTCACTTTTCATTCGCATCTCCAACGCTGCCAAAAAAGAGAGAACCTCGCATCGCGGTGTCTGCATCAACAATGCCGCTGAGCGTGAACGGCGTTCTGTGCACGCTTGCACTGCTGCTCGTGTGGCGGGCGGAGGAGCTGACCGAGGCGTGCAGCTGCGCCCCGGTGCACCCGCAACAGGCATTCTGCAATGCCGACGTGGGTGAGTACACCGCCCCTCTCATGCCCGGACACGCTTGTGGTGATGTTGTTGTTGTTGTTTGCTGTCTGTGTCTGTTCCACATGCAGCAACTAAAAAGCAGCCTCGTCATCGATCTGTTTAACGTTCTAGTGGTGGGTGTGCTGCTCAAGGCCACGACTCGGTTTGCATGCTGATTTGTACAGCAGCACCCCTGCTCTTGCAGACCCCCCCAAACGAGACCACCACAGACCTCTCTACACTGTAAAAACCGGGCTTACATGGAGAATATATTAATTTAGTGTAAATCTGACAGCCAATGAAGCAGGAAACTTTGATTTGGCAAGATTTATTGCAAACATAGCTTGCCTCAAAACCCAAATATGATAAAGCTAGTGTAGTAAAATTGTAGTAAAGTAAAATTACCCGAGGAGGAACTTTTGTCGAGATTTTTTTTTTATATTTGTATTTATTATGGTAGTGTTAGTGTTAAGATGAACTAGGTCAACAAATTTGCTTATGTCAATAAATGTCCCACAAATTAGAATCCCCAAATTCAATATATTTATAATATTTATTATGCTGTATATTTTTTATTTTGAAATATTCCATGCTCATTTTACATTATTCTTAAAAATAAGTACTTTGTGAATTATTTGATTTGTAAAAAATGTTGAGCCAAAAAAAAAAAAACCTCAACAACTCAGCTGTTAACTGTTAACAACCCAGGCTAAACTTGGCTCCTCCCTCACAAGCAAAATACTTATTTTTTTTCCCAAATATGATTCAAATCTTTAGCCCATTCTTCTAAGCTCCCTTCAGTTTAGATTGGGAACATTTAATACAAAATAGTGATTCAGTTGTGACATTAAAGCGTATGCATAGTCCTCAAGTGACCTTCAGTGTGTCTGACTCTGCTTCAAGCTGCCTCGGAAACAACATCATGAGTGTGATCTTTGTGAATATAAATGAATGAATAATATTGTGCCCGTAGTTTTGACTTCATGTTCTTGCTCCATGAGTATGTGGAAGCAAAACTTTCTGCCTGCTTATCATTTTTTTTTCCTGTTTTTTGTTTTCGGTAAGTAAGCGCAATCTGGAAATGAGATGGCGCCTTTACGAGGCCTTCGGGATGCCGACGCGGCTCGGCTGGGTCAACGTGGCATCACGGAGGGAAAAGAGAGAAGCAGTGTGGAAAGCTTCGGTCTCAAGGTTGGGGGGGGGGGGCGTTTGGGAAGAAATCGAATCTCAACCACACTGCAAACTTTCCTCTCTACCTAGTCTGTCTTTTGACTTGATTTCCACTCCTTTTTGTGAGGAGGAGTGGTGCAAGTTTTGGAATTACTGGAATGCTTTGCAACTTTAAAACCCGCCCCCAAAAAAAAAAACATCAGTAATGCTGGAAGTGCAACGCATGATGCGGAGCTCTGCAGCTCGGGTGACATCTGGATGACATCCAGGGTGTGTTTTCAAGTGAGGGGCTGGGCAATGAAAGTTCCAGTGTTGTGTTGTTTTCGTTAGTGGGGAAGTACGTTGAACTCTGGCAGCAACTAAAACTGTAAATACATCCTGACGAATAAACTTTGATTTCTTGCCTTGACAAACAGGATGTCCGTCTGTCTTTGGTAAGCCGGTGTGTCTTTCGCGAGTCAATAAACCATTACAGGAAGTCTAAAATGTGGTTTGGAGTTCACACGTGATACAGCAACAAAGTTGTAGACAGGATTTTTGTTTTTAAGCCGCAAGTCTGTGTGCGCTTCCTGCAAACGGACTCTGTCAAAATGATGCGGTGTTTGTGTAGTGGCTTCCATACTGTAAATAACCAGCGTGTATGATCAGCTGTTTTTTCGTGCTCATTGATGCTGCAAGCCGCAGCGGCTATGCGGTGTCATCCTCCCGCCGCAAATCTTGGAAACAATACGATTATAATCTGCTCGTTAGTGCGGCAATGCTTCTCTTGTGGTTACGCAGCTGGCTCGGCAGAATTTCTGGGACTCATGCCCAATTATATATTTTGAAAAATGGTCAGTAATGCTTACAATGTTGTTTCCATTTCAACTTGGGCCACATACAATAGGTTGGTATCACTGGTAGCGCTCTAGAGTGGTTTCCAGTTTTTATTAGTCTAGGTGTTCCGCAGGGATCTGTTTTGGGGCCCTTGCTGTTTTCAATGTATTTGCTCCTCCTCGGTTCCATCCTACAAAAATGATGATAGATGACCTATGCCCTGCCCCTATAGGACACTAGAATGATTGTGCAACATTTACTCATCCAATATGTCACAAGTGAATTGCTACTGTTATGTACAAATGGCTGCTTTGTGTAGATGGCAACGCAGTAGACTAGAACTTTCTTTTGTTAGAACCTCTGTGTAAAATGATGCAACAACATCCCCCCCCCCCCCCCCCCCCCCAAAGAGGAACATTTAGATTTCACCATTTAACATATGGTGAGCTTAAGTAGTAAATGAGGAAGTCGAAACCAAACTGGGACATTTCAAAATAAAGGTATTTGTTCACACGCTGCTGTTGCACATTAGCGTTGCAGACGGAATACGGCTGACGTGACGGAAATTACAGCTGACGTTTTAGTTTTAGAGCAGCCTGATGTAATTGGCTCAACATGTGGAAAAGGAAGAGGGTCGTCATGGTGGTGGTGGGCTGAATGGAGGGAGGGGGGCGTCATCCTGCATGGAAAAGTTGTCCAAAATGTACGTCTGAGTCATTTTGCTGCATCCTGAGAGCGCTAACAATCGAAATGTGGGTCACTTGGTGGTTTGTTGTCGGATTGGCGGCCTGGCGCAGATCACATGACCTTGTGGTGTTACAGCTGCAGTCTGTGATTTGTTTTCTCCTATTCACATTGTCTTCTTTGACTGTTAGCATCTTCTTGTGTAGTCTTGATAGACTAGGGGGCACTACTGAGTGACTTTTTTTTGGGAGGGGGGGGGGTCTTTGGCTTACACCGTGCATATTGCCGACACTGCGAATTTAACAGCAACTTCCTATCAGCTTAATCCTCTGCTCGTTGCAACTCAGAATGAGGTCAGGAAGCGAAAGCGGGGTGGGGGGGGTGAGGAATGCAAGCCATAGCGCCAGCCAGGTACAACCACACTCGTGTGCATGTGTATGTGCTGGATATTTGCAGAGTGGGACTGAAAAGGCTTAGGTCTGCAAACAGTTCCGAGCATTGAGCATTATTCAGCCTGTGCAAAAAGTTTGCATTCAAGTACCACACAGTGCCGATGACTGTTAAAGTGCCAATTATATTGGAAAAATGACATCAATGGAGTTACAGTATGACGTTCAAGTGTGTGAATAAGCTTTGTGAGTGTGTGTGTGTTTTCCTCCACTTCTGAAGTTTTTTTTTTTTCCCCCCCTTGACTCGCTTGCTCACATTTTCCATTGAGAATTTAATGTCGTACGCATAGCTGAAGCTGGACGTCGTCGCTCGCGCGCACACACTGTTTTCGTATCATCTTTCAGGTTCTTTTAATAGAGCAGAATGAAAAGCCTTTTTTAGTCATTATATAGCAAATTCAGCTCAGCGTGTCTGGAAACAGAAAGCCCCAGCAGCGCTAAAAAAAAAAAGCCCCTAGCATGTTTTTTTATTTAAGAAGGCCAAAGGTCATTAGGTCCAATAGATCTCATACTGGCTTGGAAAATAATTTGACATCAAATTTGTGTTTTTGTTAACAGTGATCCGAGCGAAGGTGGTTGGTGAACGAGAGGTCGACTCCGGCAACGACATCTACGGGAACCCCATCAAGAAGATTCAGTATGAAATCAAGCAGATCAAGGTATATGCGAATCAATTATCGAGTGTGTGTGTGTTGTTTTCTCAGTTTTTTCTCCATATCGCAGATGTTCAAAGGACCCAATCAGGACATCGATACCATCTTCACCGCGCCCGTGTCGGCCGTGTGCGGCGTCACCCTGGACACCAGCGGCAAGAAGGAGTACTTGATCTCTGGTGTGTACTCGAGAAGAATTCATTTTCCATACTAAAATGACAAGCAGCCCTAACGTTGCCATTTGATGCTCCCATGACTCATCCTCCTCTGCAAGGAGCATCGTCAACAAAACGGGAGCGCTCGGAAGACTGCAAACGCAGCAGATGTTTCCAAAAAAAAAATCGATTTGTCGTCCTCTGTGTTTTTCACAGGCAAGTCTAACGCCGGTGGGCAAATGCACGTGACGCTGTGCGATTACATCATGCCGTGGGACTTCTTGAGCAACACCCAGAAGAAGAGTCTCAGCCAACGCTACCAGATGGGTTGCGAGTGCAAGGTAGGATTTTCCGACTTTATCGCGCATCCTTTGAAAAAAATGTTTATGATTGCGGTGGGCTTGCAGATTGTTCGCTGCCCTTCACTGCCCTGCGAGATCTCGGCCCCCGAAGAGTGCCTGTGGACGGACCTGATGATCGATAAGCAGGTGTACGGTCGTCAGGCCAACCACTACGCCTGCGTCAAGCGGGCCGACGGATCCTGCTCCTGGTACCGTGGCGTGGCCCCGCCCAAGAAGGAGTTCCTGGACGCGGAGGACCCCTAGGGCCTTGCAAGTATTAATCCACACCCCCAAGGAAAAAAAAAACCAGGCCATTTTGATTTAGGGGGGGGGGGGGTCTGTAGCCTCTCTGTGTTCATTTTAAACCAAATGAGGGTTCTTTGTTGTTGTCACGTTCGAGGCATGAGACTGGTCAAGTGATTTTTTTTTTTTTTTTTTTTTTTTTCCTCCTGAGGCTGGCGTCAGGAGGACATAACTTTAGTTTTTGGGGGGGGGGGGGGGGCAGCAACAGAGCACTTCCTCTGAAGCTCTTTTTCCGTTAAGTCCAAACCAATCGATCCCTGAGCTGCGCAAGATGAGTCACTTCAATGACCTCCATTTTATCCAAAGCAAATATTCCAAGTTGCCTTTTTTTATTTTGCCATTTTTTTGGTGTCCTTTTTTTTTTTCTAAAGCGCGCCCACGTCAGGCTCATCTCCTTTCGAAACAACACAATTCAGTATTTTCGTTTGGTGACAAATGACTCACTGGACCAGTCTATGATGTGCGTGTGTGCATGTGTGTGAGAATGTATACAGCCAGAAAGGTCAACATTTCTTTGCTCCCGTTTCTCACGGAATATGTTAAATGGGAGCAAGATTTACAATAATATACCACGTTTTATTAAATCAACTAATAATTGCGTCACCTTCTAATCTGCAGTGTCCCACTCTACACCTATGCATTTTAGTCTTTACTTGACTATTATTTTTGATGAATTATTCACTGCGTTAGTTTACTAGATTTGCACTTTTTTTACCCCCCCATGCAGAAAGACCTGAACACTGATTTCACAATTATTAGTAGTATTGCTATGCTTAAGGCACACGTTCACAGAGCTTCCCAGAGGCTTGTTGAAAGGAATTAAGACAAAAAGGGATTTTTTTTTTTTTTTTTTTTTTTTTAATTTCATGGCTTATACTAGTGTTCTTTATTGATTGTATGTTCATTTTCACCATTTGCCAATGTACGGAGGGTCCGGTGTGGCCGTGCCCCTCCTATTCTACATTTTTTTTCTCCAACCAAGTTACTCGCTACAGCGCTGCTTTATACGCAAGGAAACATTTGAAGAAAAAGAAAAACACACAATTGCATACACTTTCTAGTTTAAAAGGTACTGTGCCCTAAGATAAAAACCAACACAATTTATTTGATTTTTCAAGGAATTGTATAATACATACAGTGGATTTAAAAAGTCTACACACCCCTGTTCAAATTTTTATTAAAATTACACCAAAATAAATCATTTTAACAAAACTTATTGTGACCTATAACTCGTACAACTCTATTTTTAGAGGCAAAATAGAAATAATGTTGGTTGCAAAAGTGTGCACACTCTTATAGCTGTGTATGTGGGTAGTAGTTGTTTTTTTGTTTGTTTTTTCCTGAAGGTTTTGTGCTAGCACTGATTGGTATTTGGAACTGTTCATAAATTTCCCGTATATCCACTGTAACTATTTAAACTACAGTAAAGCATCCCCCCAAAAAAGTAATGCTTTGTTGGTTTTCTTCAAGGCGTACCAGATAAATTGGCAAGTGATTGTTTATATGCAGTATAAATGTAAAGGAGTATTAGAGGCATAATTTAAACTCAAATTTTCCATTCTGTTTTCTGTTTTGTGTGAGTTTTTGGCGTTTTTTCCATAATCATTGTCTTAAAAAATGTGTTTAGCCGTCGAGGCGAGGTCCTCTTGCGCTGGAGCACCGTGAGAGTGAAGAGAGAATATTCATCTCTTTTTTTGTGTGTGTGAATAATAATAATAATAATGATGATAATAATAATAATAGACCACCGTGCATGTGTCTGAGGCTTTGTGTACGTCCGGTAAAAAAGGACACACATATTCCATATTATCAAATAAAAAGACATCTTTGAAAGGATCAATGTTTTCTTGCATATTCTTTCTCTTACTTTGCTGAAAACACAACACAGTAAAATTAATATAAGGAGTACAATAGCATATTTTGAAAATAATTTGTTTTAATGTAGTTTACACAAAGTAACGTCAAATTTACATAAAAATAATTCAACATTTTTTTTAGATTGCTGTTTATACGTTTCTAATCCTCAGTTAGGTTGCGAGCAGATGTGAAAGACGTAGCAGAAAAATCACTAGAGTTACTTGACTCCAGTTGGAAAATATTTGAAAAATGTGCAGCCCAGCCCAGGGAGCAGGTTTTGTCATTTCTGTTCATTCCTGTGTAAAGTTTTTTTTTTTTGGGGGGGGGATATTGGAGCTTGTGAGGGCGTGAATTTGTGCTTTTGTTTGTACACGCGGACGCTTTTTTGTGTCTGTGCTTGCGTGCGCTTGCATGTCAAGACAGCCGCATGTGATCTGCTTTTGACTTTGCCCTTCGGATGTTTGCTGCAAAATGGGTCAAACGCTCTGCTTTGCCCCCCCCCCCCCCCCCCCCAACTGATTTTTATGCTAAAAACTCTTGTTTATTTCAAACTGTCTCAGTGTTTCCGAGGCAGGATGTAAATTCTATTGTAAAAGACGTTTGTATTATAGTTAGGCAGTATAACTACTCATTTCTTGATGTAAAACTTTTCCAATGGAATATCTGTGACTTGTCGCCCTCTTGTGGCCACCCGAGGTAATATCACTTAGGATCGTGAAAGGCCATTGAATGACTATAACAGTACAGTAGTCGTAATGTGAGTCTTTTACAATATAAAAAAATAATACGTACCTAAAACTGTATTAATAGTAACACTGACACATAAATTATATGTGTGATTGTCTTTTAAACCGGGAACGCTGTGATTCTGGAGATATATTTTTACATTTTAAGTTGACCAAAATGTGCCTGGTTAGTATTCATTCACTATTTGATTCTTGAATTAGCTACATTTGCAGACAAAAGGGAAAATAAGGATGCAAGAGAGGATTCTGATCATTTTTGAAATTCTTTCAGTCTTCTTGCTTGTTTTTTGACCTTGTCTTTCAACACCAAATTCCTCCAAGGAAACACTTAATCTTTTAGGCTGCTTTTCCTCTGAAGAGAAAGTGAAGAAAAGTATCTCTTAGTCTATACTTTCCTCCCTATACTTTTCCTGATGAGTCATATTGTTGGATTGTTGTCTTTAGCTGCATGCAAATGACCAGGCCGAGCCTGCTTGCATTTTGCCGCCTACACGCACAGTTGTCATTACCATAAAGCAGCAGAAAGGGAAAATATTCGACTGTGTAAATAGATGAAGATAAATAATCAAAAAGCAAAAGAAGACCTGTGAAGGGAAGAGGTGAAATGTCTGGTGGCAGAAAAGTTCAAGAGAGAGGTCATCAGAACGAGGTCAACACTGCAGGGAAAAGAAGAGTTATTATTGGCCCAAAATAGTGCAAGGGAAAGTGAATGTCAGTATGACACAGAAATTTCACATGTACGTTTATTTTTTATTTTAGATAAAAAAATATATTAAACAATATATATAAATATTATTTAATCTAATGTTTTATTGGTCCAGAGTAAAAATAAATTAATATTAGCCAAGAGACAGCATAAATTCTTGCAAGCAAATTCCTTCACGTCTGATATTAAAATAGCTGCATGTATGTACGCACACGCGAGTGGGAGAAAGAGTTGGTGTGCATGTGTGCACGCCCATTTGTCACCATCACTTCCAATAATACTTGAGCAACTGTTCAGAGTGTCATATTGGGTGTCCATGTGATAGTGTATGAGCGTGGATGTTGAGAGTCAGGTCAAGTGTGTGAGCGGTGGAGAGAGAGTGAGATGAAGAAGAACATGTTTCTGGAAGAGTCCATCGCAAAGTGATGGTGTCAGTGGACGGAGAAAAATTCTGATGTTGCTGTGAGTCTTCAACCAAAGAGGGATTACGTTATGGGGAGTGTTAGCGAATTGTGCGCTTCCAGTTTTCAGGCGTTTTTATGCCCGACGATACGAGCTCTGGAGTCTGCTGCTGCTCCTGCTACTAAAGGTGAGTAATTGTTTACTTTAATTGTCATTAGTAAAACAATCTGTGTAATAGAATAATCATATACTGTTGAAATCAAAACAATCATTCTCAAAAAGCTAAGTGTGACAGCACATTTGTAAATCAAAATAATTGCCGAAAGTCAAAACTATCATTCCCGAGTGATTACATCTTGGCTGGCGTAATAAAAAAACAACTTCAAATCTATGTCTGACATAATCACACACAAAATCTCAATTAAAAAAATGGTCCTTAAACTGTGTGGCATAACTACACTGTACACTGATGTTGTCAAAACAGTCAAATTGAATTTAAACACAGTTTATCTCCATCTCTCATGTGAATATCAGGGCAACATGTTGCAGACGTTGCCATGGTGATTTCCAAGAGTGTGTGTGCGTACCATGCTGTGTTTAGTTCATTTGTTTATTTGGCATTTTATTGTGCACGCACACGCATGAGTCAGGCAAAAACCTGCGTGCACGAGATGGTGGGCTCCATTTGAGAGCGTGACGCACATTCGTCATCCTCTCAGGCCCAGAATGGATCCTCCTCTCAAGTGGGTGCCCGAGTGGTACCATCTCCACGACGGCCCATCGCTCTCGCCTTATAGCCTTGTGTGTCATTTTACCTCATTCAAACTCCATTTGGGACACACAATAAATGATAAAAAGAGTGGACCTGGATTGTGGGCATATTATTTGTCATTTTGTCTTGTTTTACTGCAAGGTAAAACTGAGACAAGTTTGCTCCACTCAGAGGTTAGATTAAATCATTTTCTTTGTCAGATTCAGGAAAAAGGCCATTAGCAAGTTCCTGAGATCTTTCTTTAACCCATCCTCAGCATATCCTGTTGTTATCGTGTCCAAAATGGCTGATTAAAGTACACAGCTGCAATGCTTTTTGGCTCCGTTGTTTCCATCCAAACACATCCAATACGACAGCTGCATCCCACACAGAAAATGACTGAAAAAGTGTTTTTTTATAATATAAGTTATTCAAATAATACTAATGTGTTTAACTGGCTATTTACCTAACTGTGGCACAAAAACCAGAAACTTATGACTTCTTGTTTGATCAAAAAGCTATCAATTAAATAAGCCGAATGAAAGCTAAAATCAAATCATGATGAAATTAAATTGTTTTAATATATTCAACTTTTTATTTTTATTCCTCCAATCAGATATTGAGTCAGATACAGTCGCCTTCTGATTGGCTGCCTCTGCTGAAGTCACGCCCCTTCGTCTGAGCCTCAACACCGGCTGTCTTGATGGATACCGTTGTCAAATTTTCACTCCATCCAAACGCTTGTACAAATCCCCTTTTTAACCTTTAAAGTTACTCAAAGTTTTTAATTCTTGTCCCATTCGGGCCTTGCTTCATCTGCGGGCTGTTGAACAGCGACGCGAACATGGTTTTAAAGTCGGAAGACGGCGTCGGTAAGTTGCCTTGGGGGTCCTTTTAATTTGAGCGAGGTTAACAAAGTTAGCTCAGCGAGTTGAGCTAATTAGCGGCTAACGTGATGTAATTCAGAATACACCATCAAAATAATCATTCGCGTTTTTATTTAAGTAAATAACTCGTCTCCGACTGTGTCTATAAAAGCTCTTTGTGGCTAGACAAGTCAGCCATTATTAGTCAACTTGGACCGAGGCCACACTTGATGAGGTACTGTGCTCATTTATTAGCACTTTAACCACAGCATCCATTTTGAGATTTTTTTTTTTTTACGGATGTTTTGGACATTAGGACTTTTTGTGACGTTTTGTAAAAGTTGATGTGCTATGTTGTGTTGTTTGTCCATCATTCTATCAAAGTTGGTCCGGCAATTTGTGTGTTAACACAAAACAAGTTGGTGTTTTAAAAAAATTAATTTGCCTTGTTGCTAGGGAAATTAAGCCTAAAATGAACACATGGGATCAACAGAATTGGTGCAGCTCTGTTGGTTTGGAACAGGAAATGTTAAATGCAGTTGCAATAATATTTCTATTGTTCACTACACAAAGAGCAGCGTAATTTTTATGACAGGTGTTTGTGAGGTTGGATCTTCCTGCAGTTTATGTAGTTTGTGCCATTTGTCCTGCATCCAAAACCAGCTCCATCTCATTCCTCATTCTTATTCTCTGGCCACATGTCTGCTGTTGAATACACGTTGGACTTTCTGGTGATGAATACCTCCCAGTCTCCATGGGGAGTTCACCGTAACCACTGGATTATATCACGCCGTGCCCAGCCAGTTAGCTTCGGGGCCAGCTGCCGTGGCAAAGACAATCCTCGCTTTATGAGTGGAGCGAGACGACCAAACACATCATTTTCTTTTCTTCCCAAATAAACCCGCTTGGCCTCGGGTGCCATGTCAGCTGCGTCTGAAGGTTCCAAAGGGGTAAGATGGACAAGATCGGGCTGAGCCGAGAAGGCGGCGCAAGTTTAATTTGCGGTTGCTGGCATGTGATGACCACCACTGTCCAGGCTCCTCATTCTGGTAAAAAAAAAAAAATGTTGTCGTGGCGGGAACAGAATTTCCCGCTGAATTTCAATAGAGCCAACAACATGGAGACTTGGTGCCCACATATCGGCAGTTACTAATCACCCAAAATAAGGGAAAAACATAATTTGGAATACAGTGTCTTGATTTGGGTTGAATAAATCTAACTCCACTTTCGGCCGGTTCATGATGCCCAACTCGAAGGTCACGCTTGGAGGGAGGAGATAGACTTAACGGAGGGGGGCGGAATTGGGGGAGGGTGACATTAAAGGGTCTCGCCCCTCTCTGGCTGTCGCACATCAGTCTGTTCTCCCATGCTGGCCATCATGTGGAATGATCAACTCTCAGATTAAGACAGGTGGATGGGATCGGATTGACTCTTTCATGGGTAAGAAGCAGCGTGACATGTGATAGGCGCTAACTTCGGTGCTAACATTTTCCAAATCGATTTTATTCATGTTTTTGTGCGTGTGAACTGCTATGACAAGAAGTCACGCGAGGCGCACAAACATACTAAGTGCCCTGTTGTCTCTTCTGTTATAACTTTGTCATTTTAAATGTGCCTCTGTCAAGTATTTTGCACTTTTTTTTTTCTCACAATGGTGTGCTGTTATTTTTGTCCTGGGTTATAATAAGAGCAACTTCAGTCTGGTTAAGTACATCTGTCTGGGAGCCGTGTGCATGTGTTTGCCCTTTTTAGAAGGCATGTAATGCCGCATTCATTTAGCCAGCGGAGAAAGTACCAACCACCGGATCACAAGGCAAAATCACTGTATTGAATGCCAACGCCGGATCAAAGTGACAGTTGCACAATCAAGATGGAGCTAATTTAAGAGCTGTCGTTTTGTGTCTTCAGGGTTTTGCGTTTGGAAATGGTTAGATAGCTGCAGTGTTTGTTTTTATTATATGAATTGAGATTTCAATTTGCATGGATGTGGGTGGGGTAATACATAATGGTTACAAAAAGTTGTTACCATAGCAACCCAGACTGATCTCTTTGTCAATTTGTTGTATTTATACATTCTTGTTGGCCCTCAGTGCCCGATGACCTCAGTCCAGAGGAGAGAGAGGAGCTGGAGAGCATCCGCCGCAGGAAACAGGAGCTACTGCAGGACATACAAGTAAACACAAACACAGATGCACACAGTCTACCTCGTGGCAAATACTTGACCGATCAGTCTCACTTTTCTGCTAAACGTAATGTTCTGCACAGACCGGATAATTACGGGAATGGGATAGGTTGCACATGTTGTTTTTCCCCATAGAAAATAATGCAAAATGAAATGGTTCATTCTTATTCAAGCTGATGTTTGAAATCATGTTATTATTAACTGCCACACAAGTGTTAAAAGAAATGAACAGAAAATTAAGAAAAAGCAAAAAGGACTCCTAGGAATTGAAATGTTTCTTGGTAAGTCTGGAACCTCACTTGTCTGCTTTAAGTGTGGCTTCCACGTGCCCTCGGGACAAATGGGCAATGGGCCGTCAAATATTCCAGTAATGGAGACACGGGACGCCGCTGCTTTATAGGGAGGGGGGGCATTTGTCACCAGTGTGACACAGACTGGATTTATTTACTTGGGGTGGGGATTGTGTCTGGGCAGCTCCTAATCGGAGACACAGTCCTCATCCTATTTTTTTTCCTATCATGTTTTTGCTTCTACAGGCTGTCTCTTTATTTATCCTCTTTTTCTTGCCATTCCTCGTCACTGCATTCCCCCCTACTTGCTCCATTCTGGGCCAACTGTCAGGGGTCTATTGAAGGAGGGAGGGGGGGGGTTGTCTGGCCGAGCAGACTCGTGATTGTGGGTCAAAGCGTGAGGAGAGGGGAAGCAAGGTCGCCGGGCTGAGCCAAGAACAGGTGCTCCAGCTCCCACAGAGGAGTTGAGAGAGAGTTGTAGGGTTTCACTCAATCTATGTTTGGAGTTTTTTTTTTTTCTATGTGCTTTTCTTTATGCTCTTATAGAGGCTGAAGAATGAGATAGCCGAGGTCACCAGTGAAATTGATAACCTGGGTCTGACTGAAGAAAGGTAAGAGGTTTTTCCAGAAACATTTTTGTGTGGGAGTGCAGACTATGAAAGGTGACACCATTTTGTCTGCTTATTTGCAAGTGGCCTAGTTCCATTTTTGTATCCAGAATGGACTTTAACTCAACTTAATCCAGATTTGCATTTTGGCACTTGTACTTTATCATGGACAGCGTTACCTTATTATAATATTTTTGTCGCTGATGTTATTTTCTGCGTCATTAGGAAAAGCATGCAGAGGAATAAACAGATGGCCATGGGCCGGAAGAAGTTCAACATGGACCCCAAGAAGGTGAGAGTAGTACATGAAAGCAAATCAATAAAATAGTCTTCATGTATTTGAGATAAAAAAAAAAACAACGTTATTTTCACAACTGCACATTTGAAGCAGTAGATCAGTTATGACTGTATGCATTTGTAACATTAAGGGGATCCAGTTCCTGATCGACTGTTCGTTGCTGAAAAACACTAGTGACGACATCGCACGCTTCCTCTACAAGGGCGAGGGCCTGAACAAGACGGCCATCGGCGATTACCTCGGAGAGAGGTCAGTGTTTTTTCAGATGCTACCTTCAGACAATTCTCCCATCTGGAGCGCAACTTTGTGCTTTTTACAGCCAGTGATGCTGGTTACTCAGTGTCTACTATTTTGAGTCACTGATTGACAAATCTGTGTGTGTGCGTGGCAGAGACGATTTCAACATCGAGGTGCTGCACGCCTTCCTCCAGCTGCACGAGTTCTCTGACCTGAACCTGGTCCAGGCCCTGAGGCAATTCCTGTGGAGCTTCCGGCTTCCCGGCGAAGCGCAGAAGATCGACCGCATGATGGAGGCCTTCGCCCGGAGATACTGCTACTGCAATCCCGGCGTGTTTCAGAGCACGGGTGAGTGGGCGAGATTCAGCCTTGGCATTCTGATGGGTCTGCACTTGTAACAACAAGGACTTGTTATTCCCGCAGACACGTGTTACGTGTTGTCCTTTGCCGTCATCATGCTTAACACCAGTTTGCACAACCCCAACGTGAAGGACAAGCCCTCCGTTCAGAGATTCACAGCCATGAATCGGGGCATTAACGACGGTGGAGACCTGCCAGACGAGCTTCTCCGAGTGAGAGACTTAACTTTCCCTGATTTTACATCATTTTGTTTATTCCTGTTGTGCCAGGCGACTGTTGTCATGAAAAACTGGGTAGCGAGTCAATCACATGAATTTTATGGTAGTAGAAACGGCCATCTGAAAAAAGGCATCTGCTGACAGTAGTTGAGAAACTTTTTGGAATGTACTACATTTATCCTAATATTTCTATTGTGCTGCAGTGCGACCTTTATCGTGAAAACGTGTATGAGCCCGTGCGTAACGCTTTGTCTGGCTCTCTGTGTGCAGAACCTCTTTGAAAGCATCAAGAACGAGCCCTTTAAAATCCCGGAGGATGACGGCAACGACCTCACGCACACTTTTTTCAATCCCGACAGAGAGGGCTGGCTGCTCAAACTAGGTACGCGTTTGCCGGGAGCGCCACCTGGTAGATTCTCTTAAGAGAAGCTCTCAAGAGAACGTGTGAACGCCAGCGGGCGTGACTGGAAAAGAGTTGACTGTTTTCTTTCTCTTCTGTTTTTCTGTTTTATGAAACCAGGAGGTAAGTACCGCCCATCTCGGCTTTAATGCACCGATCGCTCTTGCCTCACCTCACCGCTGTGTGCAAATTAGCTTTGAGCTCATGCGCTAGCACCCAAACTACGTCACGCTTCCATCTCCCATGCTGTGCTTTTAATCTTACAAACGCTGGCTTCTGATCCCCCTATTTTAGTGGAAAGATTTTAACCTGTTTTAACCGCAAATATGAAGGATCTTCACGCCTGACCAGTCGTTTGTCCGCAGGCGGTCGAGTAAAGACCTGGAAGAGGCGCTGGTTCATCCTGACAGATAACTGCCTTTATTATTTTGAGTTCACAACAGTAAGTAGACTTTAATAACATTTTGCGCCACTCACCCTAATTATGAAATGTCTTTTCTCCGTAAAGGACAAAGAACCGAGAGGGATCATTCCCCTGGAAAATCTAAGCATTCGCGAAGTGGATGACTCAAAGAAACCGGTAAACTCTTTGAACTGTGCAAGCCGGATGTGGTTTTCACACAGCTCACTGGCGCTCTTCCTCCTCGTCCCGTTCCCAAGAACTGCTTTGAGCTCTTCATCCCGGACCACAGAGATCAGGTGATCAAGGCCTGCAAGACAGAGGCGGACGGCCGCGTCGTCGAGGGCAACCACACTTTTTACAGAATTTCCGCCCCCACCGCAGAGGAGAAGGAGGAGTGGATCAACAGCATCAAGTGAGTTTTATTTGTCGTCTTGTTGTGATTGTGCTGAATCAATTGTAGCTATCACGTACTTTAACCATATTTGGTAACTGAAGCCAAAAGGCCATAGAACCACGTGACTCGTGTTGTGGGGCACGCAACCTTGTAAGATCCCATCTTAAATTCTAGTAGCCATTTATATATAGGACAGAAACAAAAGTCAGTTGCACAATGTGATGAACTTTTATTTCATTTTCATCCTGCTCCCATGCCATGTGCTCCATGTGCCTCTCGCAGAGCCGCCATTAGCAAGGACCCCTTCTACGAGATGTTGGCCGCTCGCAAAAAGAAGGTTTCCTCCTTGAAGGGCGTGTAGTGTGCGCAAACACACTCAGGTTTGACTGATGAGTGCTGCTGGAAACAAATCGAGCTCAAACTGTCAAATCAATGAACCACTGTTGCACCTTCAACTCATTTCCTTTTTTTTTATACGCATACAGTATGTTTGAGGACCATCCTCTGCCTGTTTTCGTTTGTTGCTTCTGTGAGTGGGAAGCTGACTGAGCATTTTACATTTCATGAAAGTCGATGGAGATATTCATTTAAATTCGGCACAAAAAAGAAAAACTGGATCTCTTTTCACATTTTGTCCCCCCCTCCCCCCCCCCCAATGCTTTCAAAGCACAATTCGTGGAACTGGTGATTGAAGGTGTTGCTTGGTATTTATTTGTCCTTATTTATTGTTTTGTCTGATTAAAAGTTTACAACCAGGTTCTTTCTATATCTGCATTCTTTGGCGTGAATTTCACAGGAGGGCTTTCACACATAACCCCACGCTCCTTTTTTTATCATACAAAAGTACATCTGTAATTGAACAATAACACATTCTTCTCCTTCACTGTGTCCATTATCTTCTTGAAGTCCGTTTCATTTCTCCGGCACAGAAGATATTTTTTGAAATGTATTATGGATGTGTTTCAATTCCTGGAACATGTTGCCAGGGATACTCAAGTCTGTCTTTGACATGTGCAGTAAGAGCAGAAACGGCATTGCCCTCGATGCTCTCCACCTGCGCAACGACAACACAGACACGGTGGCTGGTGAGGTTTTTCAAAAAATAAAATTTGAACTTGAAGTCTAAAAAGACAACATGAAGTGTCTGTTTGACTCAATGGCTGAGACAATTCCTGTTTTCACCACTAGAAGGCACATGACTCCAGGCTGGAGTCACAAAGATTTTCTGCTTGTGGATTTCTTACACAAAGCCTGGATTAGATCCAAAAGCTAATTTCACAATCTCCTGACAGTGCTCTTAACAATAACACCGTCCCGTCTCTCAGCAGATGATAATGATCTTCACAGTTGTCTTTTTTTAATTGTCTGGTACAAAGGTATTGATTGAGTGCTGCCATTTTTTGTTTTTCCTGACAGAGACAACAAAATATCAGAAGCAAAACACTGTCTCTAGCACATCGTGTCTAACAATGGCTCCTGTTCTGAGGTCATACAAAGGTAGATGCTGTTTTCTTATCAGATTTTTTTGAACAATTTTTTAAAATGCAAATTTAGAGAAAATGTTTAAAATATATATATTTTAATGGCATTTTAAACAAAATTAGTAAGCATAAGTTTGGGTAAAATGTGATAAACATCAAAGCAAAGTTTTGGCCCCGACTCAAAAGAAATGTTTTTATTTTTCCACAACTTAATGTGGTCACATTCTTTGTTGCCACGCACACCAAACAGTGTTGCCAACACTGGAGGTAAGCCTCCAAAGATGGCGGTCATAAATAAATGTGAGTGAGTCAAAACAAGAAGGGGTGAGTCAGCCGTGGCGCTTTTTTGGGTGGGGGGGTGTTCTGCTGGGAAGACGAGGACAGGGGTTCGGGACGGGCCGCAACAACTCTGGAAGTTGCTTTAGAAAATTGCCGGTTGGATTCTGGTGACTGTGCATCAGTCCAAGACTATTAATCATTTCCATGTATGGATGATATCACAGAAAACATTCAAGCAAGCCAAACTCGAAAGAAGTTTCAGTGTATGTACTCTTCTTTCCGGTGCATTAATCTTTTATGCACTATAGATCCTGTATAATGACACACAGTAATGTATGGGTCCATGCTAACCCATGCTAGCCAAAAGGTAAGCTAAGCTGCAATGTAGGTACTCAAGCATGTTGGTCCTATTACCTTAGAAGAAGTTCTTGATGAACGGCGTGACCAGTTTGACCCAAAGCTTAACGTGACGGTCTGGCTGTTCAAATGTCAATCCAGACACCTCTGACGACCGCCGGTATAACATTTCCTGCTCCTATTTCATGACACAAGAAGGTCAAATATCTAAATGAGACTCCGTTGGACGGCATAAAAAGCAGACCTCTCGCAGTTGGTCCTGCAACTGCTCATTCTCTGTGACGATAGCGATCTGGGCCTCCAGGTCGCGGTGAACTGAGCGGTAGCCAAAATTGGGGGAGCCGATTAGTGTGAGACATGGCCGGTCCTGCTCACTGAGGTAGTACCACAGACCTGGAGGACGAGAGCACAGAATCACCATATAGGCTTTATGAATGTGGACTGGGACGGCACTCGGTTGGATGATTTAGGGAAATAATGAAATTGCAATTCCCCTTCTCCCTCGATATTGTGATATATTTGTTTTTTTTTCAAGGTCCAGATTTTCACCAGATTGAAAATGAAGTCACCTTTGGCGTGGAAGGTCCACTGTGGCCTGTGGTACTCATGCAGTTGCACGCGGCCCTGCTGGCCCAGCTGACGCACGCGCTCGTAGAACTGCCTGGCGATGTGCGTGTAGGCGTCGGGGATGGCGCCGGCGACGCCCTTGGCTCCGAAGAAGCCGTTGACCTCCGGCGAGGCAGTTAGGATGCGGTAGCCCGCCCCCGGCCCCAGCACCAGATGCATGTACGCCCGCGTCAGGTTGAAGTAGCCCGATGTCAAGTAGATGGTGGAGTCCTGGCCCGCGTCTCGCAACAGACGCTGGAGGAGGCAAGATTCTTTCCTTACATTTATTATAGAATATTCTGGAAAGAGTTCTAATACATTGTGCAAACGAAGCTTGCAGTGTTGACGCACTAGTTTACATTCCATTGCGCTGGCGATTGTTGTCTGAGTTTATGCCCAGAAAATGTGACCTAACTGTGCTCAAATATTCCGCTGTTAGTCATCTTTTTACTCTGTGAGTCACGCGCGCAGGGTTACAAACACGCCACTCTCGCCCACCTGTGTGACCTGCTCGTCCACCCGGATGCCGAGGGGCTTCATCTGGACCAGAGGGAACACCCAGGTATCCTTTTCTTCCTGTTCCTCTTCCTCCTCAGTGTGCTGATGCTGGCTGAGGAGTAGCTGTTGGCGCACGCGAGCCATGTCCACCACCTCCATGATGTGCTTGCTCGCCGCCGTAGAGAAATCCTGCCTGTTACCTGGTTGTCGTGGAGATCCAAAGAGGGTCAAGACAGCTGAGCATGTATTGTTGGTTCACGCGTCATACTAGAATAACAAATTTTAAGCACCTCACTTTCTTACAGTATTTTTCTATTTTTTTGACCTTGTTCCAACATGAATGATTTTTTTCAACTATGCAATACGCTGGAATGACCCGAAAAAAAATTGCGATTTTTGCAAGTGTATTAAAGTAAAAACAGAAAGTGTCAACGCATGATCAAAAGTATTCATTCTATTTTGGAATGGGATAAACATGAAAGTGAATAAGTCACATGCTTTTACCTACTTTCCGGATGCTTTGTTAATAGCCATAATTGTTTTGGCTTTTATCACTCATTACAGAATAATTAACCGGTTTGGTTTGGCTCGTGTTTACTCATCTATGAGGAAATGCCAATTGCATTTTTATCAATTAAATGCATGTGTGTGTTCTCTCCCAGGGCATATCATCTTACAGCATCATTGCAACATCACAATGCCGCTCCCAGCGTTTGGTTTCCAGCAGACATTATGTCATTTGCAGAGGTGGCATCTTGGAAATATGTATTCCGGTTATGCAAGTAAGTGAGTGCGTTTGGGAGACTCTTCCTTAGATACTCTTGTAAACTTGTAATGTGAGAAGCAAAACTAAAAGTGTGTTATATAACACTAGAGGCATCCAGGGTATATTTACAACTTTTTACTTCTTCCAGCCTTATTCCAAATTCAAAAAACATTTCCCCTCTCTCAAAATTCTCCACACATCAGAATCAGCTTTACGGCAACCAAAATAATACAAACACCTACATGGTTCCACATCGATCCAACAGAAAACAGCCGAGCATTTACCTTGGTATGGGTGTACCATGCCATCCTGCATGGCCACCGAGTCATCAGGCCCAAGCTGCAGCGAAACGTCCCCGACAGCCTCCACCAGCTCAGAGAAAAAGTCCGCAAGTTCGCCGCAGTCCTCCAGCAGGACGTAGCGGTCCTGACGATTAGTGAAGTAGGAGTCGCTCAGATTGGCCCTGGAAAAAATAACATCTAAGCGTTTTATTTATTTATTGTGCCTCCATGCACCAAAATGATAAATGCATACACCTACCCGCTAATGATGAAGCTATCGTCAAAGAGGTAGACCTTGATGTGCTGCACGCCGATGGTCTCGTTGAAGCGCTGGGGTACCAACATCCTCAGCAGGCCCCTCAGGTCGGGAGTGTGATATAAGGACACGCGCATTTGCGAGGCGAAGCGCTGCAGCAGAGGCAGCAGCATGGTCCTCGAGTTCACCTGCCCTGCGGAGAGGAACAATCGGGGGAGGATGAGCCCCCACCCCCTTTGGTAGACTTATTCGCGGTGACGGGGACAACCACTGACCTCGAGAGCCTCGTGTATAGTCCAGCAACACAGAGACTTTAAGGTCGGGCGCGTGTTTGTTTTCCTGTGAGTTTTCCAGCGCTTCCTGCATGCAGTCCACCTGCAACACAGTAACAAAAAGCACTAAAAAATGTACTCTGAAAGCAGTCGAAACTAAGTTTACAAAAATTTCCTTCGGGGTGAAGCGCTACATGTCAAGAATGATTAAGAAGAGGCGTTACTCTTCTTTGGATAAATCAGAGAACCTCTTGTTCTTGCAAGATTAGTTTTGGTGTATTTATGTCACGCTGCATGTGTTTGTGCACTTTTCTGTTCGCTCTATGCCCTCGGGTTTTTCCGAAAACAACAAAACGCTAATTACCAAAAAATAATCGCAAGCTGACAGTGATGGGTTAATAGCACTGTGGCGTTTTTAAATGTGTAACAAGCAACATTGTCTGCAATGACAAAACGGGCAATGCCGGTACTAGATGGTGTTCTACTTTATTTGTTTTGGCAATGTCTGTCCTATTTTATTTATTTGGTTGTTTTTTTTTTTTTTTTTTTTGCTTTCCAGGCAGCCAGAAGAGGAGTGTTTTATAATGATGACTCAAGTAGCACATCTGGTGCCCAAATGCATGCAGCCAACTCCTTCCTCTTTCTAGCAGTGACACGTAGGTACACTCCCCTGAATGTTAATGCTTCATCTTAGCCACACGGTTTTGCATGCCTCCAACTTAGTGGGAACAGTGTGGGGAAGGCCAGGGCGCAAAGAGTGGAAGTTGTTGTAGCCGCAAAGGAAAGCAACCGCATATTTTTCCCTTTTATGCCATCAAAAATTATTTTCCAGGTTAGCTCTTCTTTGTGTTAGGCGGTGGTGATTCCTAACCACAGTGTTGTGACTTTGGTCCCCACAGAGAGTCACACGCGTGTTTTTTTTTTTTTTTTATGCCAAATTTCTTTACTAACACAGCCCACTCATTTAATTAGGTTTGGCAAAGTAACAAAAAAAAAATTCTCTATTATGCCAGCTATGTATGCAAAACCAGAGGCGTGGTGGCCATTGGGACTTTCAGGAAAATGTTTTGATTTTCCTGAAAAACCGTTGTATTTCTCAAACTGCACATCATTGTTTCAGTAAAGTACTTTTTTGTTTTTGGTTTGCCTGATATTTTTCCCAATTAAACTCTGATGTAGGGTACCGACGTGGAATTGGGGTGGTTGTAGTTGACCCAATGTTGTACTCGCAGAATAACAGACGGAAACTCCCTGGCTACACCTCACTTTGTTAAAAGTACACCACAAATGTATTTATCTGAATGGCGGTAACGCGCCTCGTTTATTATCATATTTGCGCGTCATCACAATCTCATACACAACAACGACGACGCCTGGGATTTCTTCAGAGGGTGAATGACTCATCCTCAAAGACTTTGGCAGCGACGCCAGCTCACTCGGATTCTTTTCGCCGTGTGACTCAGCGTACTTTTTGTGTATACGTGCATGTGTGTGTGTGTGTTTTTCAAACAAAAACAAAAGGAAAAGAGCTGAATGTGAACTTCAGCCCAGACTGTGGTTTTCATACTGTTATGCTGGGCTTCCAGGCATGGAGAACAGCACGCCAGCACAGGCCAGCACTGGTGTCCTTATACCCGTAAAACCTCAACACTCTGCAGTCATTGCTTTTGGTTGGTGCCGGGAACGTTTTCATTCTGAACCTCTTGTGCGAGAGTGAACGGTGACTCACTTTTTCTGGCATCTCTGAGGGCTTCTTTGGCCAGGGCCTGTGTTTTGATATTGCTCTCACCTGCCCAAACTAAAGATGGCCGTTCTCTTGAGAACACACACACAGTAACACCACGTCTCTCTCACCAGGTCCTGTTCCAACTGACCCGTTCCCAAATACAAGGAAGCCAACACCACTCGTCTCTTGGCGGTCCTGACACGTGCCTGATGAGGAAGAAACCCTAAAGGTGAGTACGTAGCACGAGATGTGAGCGTGAATTTCATCGATAGTTGTGTTGGATTTTGTCGTAAGATGATTTCTATGCGACATTACTTTCAAGAGGTGCCAAGAGACAAGTTACATTCAAGAACTTTAATTAAATAATTACAGCAATTAAACACGACGGAAAGTATTTCCTCAATTAGTTCAAGCGGAAGACAGACAGTATTTGTCTTCCAACTGACCTTCAGCGTCTGGTAGAACTGGTCAGGCGAGGTGAGGACGTGGACACGTGCGCCGTTGACCCGGAAGGCCGGTACTCGCTCCGCCATCCATCGGAAGTGGGCGTGGAGCCTATGCGGCGCGCCTGGCGCAGCAGCGGGGCTCTCTGGAGCAGGCTCGGCTTTGGCCAGCAACGGTGCTAAAAGCAGAACGGAGGAGCTGCGCCAACAAAATGTAAAAATTTATTAACCAGAGATAGAATGCTGAAAGCTCTGTGCTGAATACTAATGTGAGGATGTAATACACAGGTTAAGTAAGAAATGTCTAATTGGACTCATTGATAAATACATTATTTGCGTGCCAAAAGCAGTTTCTAATAATTTAGTCAAAAAATAGTAATAAATGTGATTTTGTGTAGGGGGGTGCTACTGTATTATAGTGTAATTACAAATAGTCATTTTTCATTCATTTTCCAAATCAATATGGCGGTTATTTGTTTACGTTGGATACGTCACAATGTTGTTGACTTTACAAACTGGGCGGGACACACAGGGAATCCAGCCAATGCCGTCCCACAGCATACCAACCAATCAGGCATCAGAGCGCCGCAGCACTGGGAGAGCCGATGATTATCGAGGAGAGCCGAAAAATAACGAGTGTCGTTCGAAGCATTTTAAATAGCTCACGAGTTCTCCCGATAAACGCAACTTCGTGAAATGATGATCAGACATCATTTTATGGAAAACATATTTTTGTGTCTTTTCGTGGGAATATTTTTGGGGGACTCTAAAAGACTCCAGCCAGTGATAAGGACGTTTAAAGCTTACAGCAGCATTTAAGTGGCACACACAGTGTTACCACATTAGCATTCAAAGGCTGCAACTGCTTCTGTCAACGGGATGCCTATTTTACTACACGAAACGTCGGATTTCTCTCTGATTTCGGCATTTTATTTGGACATCGTTTCTTACCCGCCTCGTCGGTCCCGCGCGCGGAAGAGCCGATCAGATATTCGCGTGAAAACCCCGGCCAGGGCCGGCGAGTACACGGAGAACACCAGCCTCCTCCACGACATGGGGGCCGCCATTGCTATCGCAGTGACCATTTGAAGAAAAAAAATAAAAACACGCAAAACTTTATTGACACAAAGCGGTGGACACTTCACGAGATAACCTGCGAAGGCTCCCAGTGAGTAGAACAAGCCGGCATCGTTCGACACAATGATAACTTGAGTAAATGTCGCACAGGAGGTGTCAGCTTCAACCGGATACAAAATTTGCATTTTCTTTCATAACATTGTATACATCCTACATGTACCCGGATGCACTTGTCACGTATTATGCCCTTTCCCGACAAAATGATTATATTTTCTTTTATAAATCCTAATTTTGTGTCTGTTTGCACACTTAATTCATATGCAAAAGAGAAGAAATACTTTTAGATATGTACGTGTATTATTGTAGGTGTGGGCTTGTGGTGTATTGCGCAAAACATAGGTTTTATTGAGTGAGGTGACATATACCGAATCTGGACACATGAGTATGAAAATAAATCTTTGAAAACTTTCAACGGGTACTCTAGCTGGACTGCAATTTCTTATTGACTCAACATAAATATTGAATCAAACCCACTCAATCTTAAGAATAAAAAATTGACTGAATCGGTTCTTAACTATACCTAATAAGTCCTAATTTACAAACACATATTTTCTTTTAATAATTGATGAAAAAAATACATGATCATTTCATTACTCAAATAGCTTTTTTAATCTTATCAACAAATTAGCTTTCCATTTTAAACGTCAAAGGAGAACAGAGGTTTGCCCGCCCCTGATATGTGTAATTAGCTAGCAGTTAATGACAGTACCGTTTAACATGTGCAATGAGTGCGCAAATTTAATAGTACAAGTACGCCTTATAACGAAAAAAAAAGAAAAAACGCATACAGAGTAATGAATTATCACGATGAATATTTCATGCCGTGTAAAATGCGCATGGAATTGCTCGAGCGGTACCAGGAAGCGGACCCTGCTGCAAAGGTCACCGCGATTATTTACTGGCAATCCGCCAGAGCGAGAGCCGCGCGAGCATGCACGCGTGCCCGCGCGCCAAGATCGTGCGCGCGCGCGGACCCGTGCGTTTACTGGAAGAACCTCAGGACAGAAGGGGGCGGGGCCTTACGATCGGCTTTACTCACTGGAAACAACCTCCGGTAACCTTCCGCCACACTCATACACACACACACACACATATGGTCTGTCTACCTCCTGTCCCGCAGACGGCAGCGCCGCCGCTGACGAAGACGACCGTTCTCGGCATATGTTTTTTGCGGAATATTCCGGCGGGGGGATTTTAATGCCTGAGCTAATCCTCCTCCATCTAGCACTACTCTCGGGTAGTTTGCCGAGTGTATCTTTTGGCGACGAGCTGCGGCGAGGGGCTATATTAATCCGCAAGGTAAGTTACGGCTCGTGCGCAAAGTAGACCGCGTTAAAATATGTTGAAAATTCAACACTGGGTCTTAGCTACTTTGTAGTCTAAATGGTTTGGCTGAAATGGCGGCTCCGAGCTGGAACAGGGGTCTAGCCGGGGAAGCCCCCCCCCCTGCTTTTCCGTACCCCTACCGCCAGGCTCCAGTGCAGACATGCATGGGGCCCCCCTATCTGTGTGTGAAACCGGAGAAAGGGGCCACTGTGGCTGTAATGCAGACGGGCTGGGGTGAAGGGGAGAGAGAGAGGGCAGTGACCCCGTTATTTTTGAACGCCCCCCCCCCCCCCCCCCCCCCCCCCCTTAACGATCGATTGCAATCAGGCTCCAGTTGCTGAATGGGCTGCAAGGTGCATGACAATATCTTATTTAACCCATACATATTGTTTGGGATAAAAATTTCTGCCCTCAAAAGTGACGACTTTTCCAAAAATAACCCCCTAAATCCGCAGATGAATTGTGTATGCAAATGATTAGCAGTGAGGCTGTTTTTAGTTTTACCAGTGTCGAATCAGTCCTGAGAACTATGTTGTCACATTTGCCGAGCTTTGCACAGAAATGTGCACCTGTTGGTCTCTAAAGGGCCATTGGGGAATCTTGAAATAGTACAATGTAAAACAGCACAAGAATAGTCATCGTCCATAGTCATGCATACGATCTGAAATTGGCCCACAAAATACTCTGCATGCATGGAAAATGAACAGTATGAAAGGCTTAAGTTGTGCACCATTCATGAATCTGTGCCATTTGACTCGCATTGATTTTATGAACAGCATCTGTCTACTGTGCAGGTGTGTCTCTCCCAGCCACTCTCTGGATGCATCCAGCTCCTCTGCCCCCGGGCCCTGGACCCGGTGTGTGACCCCGCCGTCCTCCCCTCTGTCCCCCTCCGCGACCGGCGCCTTCCCGCCGCCCGTCCTTTGCCCAGAGGCGGCGGACCGTGGCGCCATGGTGGCCTCTCGTCGGCGCGAGCCCCTCGCCATGAGCGGCGGGACCCCCTCGGAAGGACGGGCCCCGCAGTCCGACTGCACCCCGCATCACTTCAAGCCATTCAGCTCACATGCACACTACCAGCAGGTTAGTGATTTTTTTTTTTTTTACACTTCCCGTTACTTCTGTTTAAGGACATCTCCCAGCTGGAATTGTCCGCAAAACAATTATATGTAGTTATATTTAACCAAACTGCATAACTTTGCCCAAAGTTCACGTTAACACATAATAGGGAACAACAGAGATGGTCTAGCAAAACTAGTGATACTACTGCGGTAGTTATAAACAACTTATATTTCAACCTAAACACTAATCATACAAGCAGACAAACAGTCTTGATCCTTTGCAAAAAAAACGACTAATATTTTTGAAACTTAAATGAAATTGTCATCAAATCTACATGTCGTTGTTGTATTTTACTGCCTCCTAGTGGCCAAGGATCAAACAACAGAATGAGCAGCACACGATGTCAAAACGACCACAAACACAACCATTATTTACCATTTCAATCATCTCGTACATTAACTTTCACAAATCATGTTCCTTGATCATAATTATGAAATATTTCTCCAAAAAAAATGCATGCTGATGCAGTAAAATCTGAAATGAACTTATATTTGACCCAAAACGTAGTAGTTGGGTTGAAAGAATCCCAAAACTAAGTAAAACAAACCCCAACAACAAATCACTTGTTTCAGGTGATGCGCGCATTGGGTAAGCTCCAGGAGAGTGGCTTCTACTGGGGCGCGGTGGGGGGCCGCGAGGCCAGCTCCCTGCTCCGCTCAGAGCCCCCCGGGACCTTCCTGATTCGGGACTCGTCGGACAACCGCCACTTCTTCACGCTGTCGGTGCAGACGGCACGCGGCACTAAGAACCTGCGCGTCCACAGCGAAAGCAGCGGCTTTTTTCTGCAGCCCGACGCACAGTGCACTCAGGAGCCGCCGCGCTTCGACTGCGTGCTCAAGCTCATCGCGCACTACATGGGGAAGGGCCCCGCCGGCCACGCCGCCGAACCCGGCTCCAGCCGCACCGTTTATCTGATTCACACTGGCGGCGAGCGGATCCCGCTGGAGTTGCAGCGGCCCCTCCTCAACTCTCTCTCGTCCCTGCAGCACATATGCAGGAGGACCCTGAACAACCAGGGCCTGGGCGGGGCCGAGCGGTTGCCACACACGCTCAAAGACTTCCTGGAGGAGTACGACGCCCCCATATGAGCTACCAGACGCTGGGCTCGGACCAGTTCTCGGCGGTGGACGTGACAGAGAGAAGAGGTAAATGGTCAACCTTCTCCCAATGACTGACTTAGACGCCGAGCAAAGCCTCATAGAAGACTAAACAAGAAGAAATGTACACATGTTCACACGGGACCAAACTCTACTTTTTTTTCTCTTTTAATCCAAAATCGGCTGCAAAAATCCACCATGATCTTGCATATGGAGAAAGCAGAAAAGTAGCAAATGGGATTAGAAGTCGTCGAGGCATAGTCGTACAAAGAAAAGACACCTTGCGCTTTGAGGAAATGACAGGCAGATGCCCCAGAGTCAAAATGGCGTAGAGTCTTAAGATGTTTTTTTTGTTTGTAGTTCTCATGTTATAAAACATGTGTGTCCAGGCTTTTCAAATGGAGATAAGGAAGGTCCTTGGTTTACGACACAGTTCCGTTTTTATGACAGTGATGTCAAGGGAATTCACCATTTGCAATGCGCCAAATCACTAGTGTAGTAAAGCCAGAATTACTGTTTGCAAAACACAGTCAATGTCTAGCAGTAACTGAGCGTGCCTTTTTATTTGGCCTGACGAGATTCTTATAGCATACCACAAATTGGATCTTTCATTGCATGCCATTTGAATCCTAATTTTTTTATGTTAGGACCATCGTAAACCAAGGAATTATAGGAAATCAGATGTCTTACTTTGCAGTACCACCAGAAACTATGGGGGGCAGTGTTGAGATTAGAATAATCTGCCGAAAGTTAGTTTCTAAGTGCCATCACGATGCAATTTAAAATAACATAATTGCGATACTTGGGCGACAATAACCTCACGATTCAGCTCTAATTAATATCCAGGGTGTCCTGAGTTTAGAGCGACTCAAGCCAAATTTTTACGCCGTCGCTAACCTATGCTAGCACAGAAGTAGCTATCACAATTAAGTACGGTAGTAACTGAGTGTGCCTTCATATTCTAATGAGTTTATCGCATGCCATTTGAAACCTCGTATATCGGGACGTTCGTAAACCGAGGACTCTTCGGCATGTCTTGGCCCTCTCTCCAGACTGACTGATTGACACACTATTACCCAAGATTAATTGCGACAGTTGTTATTTCAATAGAGAGGCAACCCAGTAGAAAACAGTTTTAAAAAAAACAAAAAAAAAACCTTATGATTTAGTTGCATGCTTTGAATGGGGTAAAAAAAAAGTAGCGCCATCTGGTGGACAAACTTGAAAACCAATACAGGGGCATCCTCAATTTACAAAAGTTTTGTTCATACATCACAGATGCAACCCGAGTTTATGCGGAGTCATAATTTCAGAAAATGATTGTCTGACAAACACATTTAGCTCATAAATATAAATCAATGCAAAGAAAAGCAGGCACCTTGAGACCTTATATTTTGGGACCGTTATAAATCGAGGGACCCCTGTACGTGCTTTTCAAATGACGATATATAAATATAACTATATATACACGTACATACATAGATGCATGAGTGCTGCCCCACGAGGTCCGCGCACTTATTTAGCGTCCGTATCATTAATTCATCAAAGGCGAGCATTGATTAGTTGATTTAATACGGCGCAGTTGTTAAAAGACTGTATAAAATATTAATAATGAACCCAGACGCATGCTTTTCACACAAAGTATGAGTAGAAACCGGTTACTTTGTTCATTATTACTCCCCATATTTCAAAGTTTAGCAGTAAGATAAAAGTTTTTTTTCATTCTCTTTGACACATGACGGTCACCAAATTAAAGGTGCAATTACGACTCAATCACATGCCTGAAAGCTCAAGTTTTTTGAGCACTGGTGGAAATGTATGAATCGATGGGGTCTCCTAACATGACCCTGCTAATGCCTGCTAGAAAGTTTGTCAAATTTGGCCCCGGACACCGGTTTCACTGATCGACCTTAAATATAGCAGACAAGTCTAACATAACAGGACGCACATAAAAGTCTCACGGGACCATGCGAGTTGAATAGCAAGTCGGCCGTTTTGGTTCAAAGCAGCCTATTGTGACAGCGGGAGAGCAAAGTGTGTATTTTTTGTTTTCATCCTACTCAAACCTCTCGGCAGCACGTCTTCCCTTCCCCTTCAAAAAAAGGGATTTCTTTTTTTACTTATTTTAACAGTCATCTTTGCCAAAAAAATAACAAAAAAATATTTCTTGGAACGGCGCTAGCTAACCTGTGACCTATTCGGCAGCGGAGGCTCTCTGCTGCCGTCCCAAACACTAAAAACAAAATAAGAAAAGTCACACATTTGTGCCGGTGGACCTGTCTGTCAACGTCACATCATGTGTATGTATGTAAAATCATTTTGTCTTTTATAAAGACTCTACTTAACCGCAGCAGGCTGGTGGCCACTTAGTGTGGCACAACACAAGCTGTAATCTCTCAACAACAACAACAAAAACAAAGCAAGAAGAATAAATAACAAAAAAAAATGGAACGTTGCACATATTTATATTTCTAAAATATTTCAATAATTTATATTAAAGAGCACTATTTTTACAAAAGCCAACTGCCTTTGTTTGCCTGTTCCTTTTCACAGAGAGTTTTTTAACTTAGCTCGGGCTTCCCTCTTGTGTTAGAATTGTTGTTTTTTTCCCCCCTCTCCTCAGCTGCTGCAAAGCCTTGTGGGTAAATTCCATAAAGCCAGGCCTATAGGAAAGGAAACACGGGGGGAGGAAGGAGGGGTGGCGGTAACAAAGGGATTACCAGAAGAGCCTTTGCACACTTGGACACAGGCCTTACTGTGCAAAACGCTCACTTTGGGCCGGACCTAACTGGAAAGGAATGCAGTTGGGCTTTTATACATCCTGCCCGAGGGGCTGAAGGAGGATGTGTGCATGTCTGTAAAGGGCGGGTAGATACATGTATATATTTGGGAGTGTGTACATGTATGTATGTTCCTATGTGAAGCCAAATGTGTGAAAGGGACATTTCCGACATTAGCCACACATAAAACGTCCGTCTCGAAGGTTAACGTAAAGCGGTTTCAAAAGTGACGCACTCATTCACACACACGGGAGCGCGCACGCTCACGCGCATACACGCGGTTCCCATTCCCTGCATACCTAGTGTTTTGTTTGTGACTGGCTTCCAGGAAAGAGGCACTTTAATTGAGTTGAGTTTTTACGGCTTGCCTGGTGTTACTGTGTGTGTGCGTGTGTGGGGGAAGCGTGTGTGTGTGTGTCGGGGGGGGGGGGGGGGGGGGGGGGGCTTGACGTGGAGAAAGAATACTTTTTTTCAATGACGCAAAAAAAGCCCTCAGCTGCGGAGAAATGATGTAAAAGTCATTATGAAGCGCATTCCTGGCACTCAGGCGCGCGCACACACGCAGACACACACACTTCACACACACACACAAGGACACACTTGACTGCAAACAACTATTCGTTCACATGCAAATGTCGCGCAAGGTTAAGCGGTAAAATAATGTCACACCAACGCAAGATATTAAAAAAAACTAAATTGAATCGGTAAAAAATAAAATTTTAATTAAAAAGTTTGAAGTACTGCTGTAATGTAAAATGCAAATTTAAAAATGCATTTTTTAAAATAAAAGCATGACAAAATAAAAATAAAAAAACACTCACTTTTGGATATTTTTATGCCCTTAAATGTCTATAAAAGTCTGAAAAGTTTCCGTCCGTCCTTTTCCTCCTCAACACTTCCAAGGCAAAGAGTGCAAGTAGTCTAATGTACAAAGGGGCTCAGCTGTGACTCAAGTTCTCCACATACCATAATTCTTCCCTGCATCATTTTCGCCAAGTCACAGTCTTTCCAGCACGAAATTGAATCGTTTGGCGTCCCTAGATTTTATTTTACTTCGCTCCACTGTCAGGTCACAGTTGGTGGAGGTGCGCAACGGCTCGCTCACGTTTTCAGAATAGATTATCAATGTTTACATTATTTTAATCAAATAATAGATTTTTTGAAAATGTGTTTCAAAAATGAAAAAAAAAATCGCTCCGTCAACTCCCAAGCTGTCGTATAAAAATACGCAAAAAGCGGCTACTCTGAGCGCGCCCCTGCGACGAGCGCTCCGGCGGCACTCTTCCAGGAAGAGGCTTTGCTGATTGTTTCTTCCAGGAAGGCCTTTTTTTGTTGGCCGATCAGCGCTTATAGGAAAGCCGTTCGGGGCCGGCCCATCAGCGCCAGTATTGTCACAGCCGCTTCTGATAAAGCCCGAGCGGCTTCCAGGAAAGCGGAGATTTACCCTCCAAGCATTCCATCATTCCTTCAGCGCCATCTCTGCGCGCACAAAGTGAAGGAGGCGGGTGGGGGGTATAATAAGGATGCGGATCAATAAAAACCATATGGTGAGCATGCACAAGCTGTATCGTTGAACGTGCACGTTATTGTTCCGCCGCCAAGTGTTGACCTCGCTGTGGTCACTCCGCGACCGCCCTCGCTTAAACCGCATTACCGATTTATTTGTAGCTTTTCCTCCCGATATTTTCGTGTGTGTGAACTTTGCCCGCGACGGTAGGATGAAAAACGGTCCAGGATGCTGGGAAGGCCGGGAAACTCCACTGAAAACAAACTGCTTCCCAGTCAGAATTTTATTTATCTCCTCCCTTTCTTCTATCTTAACGTGAGGGGGTCACGCTTCGTGTTCCCGTCAGTAGAAAACAGGGGGTCCTCTGTGCATGTGTGTGTGTGCTGCATATAAAGAGCCAATCACTGTGTGGTACAGAGACTAAGCCCCCCAAGTACTACTGGTTTATAGGGTTCGGCTTCAGAGAAGTCACGTGACTTCCCAGCGAGAAAGCAAGGGAGGGTGACGATGGTGGGGGAGACTGATGAGTGAAAAGGAGGTGACAGAAAGGGTAAAGAAGGTCTGGTGAATGACAGGTTGCTCCAGGTGGCGGAACCCGCAAGGTCATCTTAACCTCGGTACTGACGTGCTTCCTGGAAACGGCGCCTCTGCTCGCATGAAGATGATTCACAAAATTGCCATGAGACGCTTGTTCCTCTTGAAGTGGATAAGTAGTTGCGAGGAAAGCGCTTCAAGGCTTCTATGGAAACATCTTTCATCCCTTTGCCCCGCCGCAAATGAACAACTCATTCATCACCATTGGATTGGGATGAACTATAATGCAGCGATTATATGATTCAGATTGTGGGAGGAGTGTAAAAAAAAAAAAATCCCATTTTTAAGTGACGTAACGAAGGTGTGTCCCAATTTTACAGTCTTCATTTTACTGGACGGGTGACACCCTGAATTATGCTGCGTTGGGAAGTACCCTGAAAAGTCTCTGTGAGGAAGGGATGGGTGAAATGGGGCTTAATGTGAACCAGATGTGAGCAAGTCTCAAGCATTGATGTCAACACCTTTTAAGCAAAGAGCATCTTTGCCTCGATATGCGTGTGTGTGTGAAGACTTCCCATAAACACCTGCTTTTGTGCGGCAATTGATAGTAAAAGAACCAATGAAGGGATGGGCTGGGGTGGGTCGGTCTATTTCAGGCCCCCAACAGGCTTTATGGTTATTGGAAAGGCGTTGCCGTCTCGTCATTGCTTCTTCCCAGAAAGGGGTCAATATTTCTCCTGCTTCATTTCTGCCTTATTCAATATTTTTCTCTGTGAGCCATGGAAGTCGTTGGCCACAAAGACTCGAGTGTGTGAGCGTCACGCAGCTGGATGGCCCCATTACATTACAAGCAGACGCCCGCTTACTGGCACTACGTGCGCGCGCACACGCTCTTATCAAGTGATTGCAATCGCACAAGAGTGGGAAGTGCGTGCGTGCGTGCGTGCGTGCGTGTGTGCGACTGGAATTTGATCCAGTGGATTCACGAGTCCCACGCTAGTTGACGTTTTGACATGTGCAGCTGTACTGCAGCGTCAGTGCGTGTGTGTCAATAGCAGATGGTCCATAGAGGTCGCTCGTGAGCCACACCACCACTGATATCGTCACCAGGTTTTAATTTATAACACTATTTGCATGCATCTATCATAGTTTTTACCCAGAAAAACATTGTCTTGGATTACTGTAATACGATACTGTACATTATACTGTATAATACATAATATTGGTTGTTTTGCATTTTTAGTGTTATAGTATTATAGTTATAGTATTATGATTATTATGTTAACATTACGCTAGAATATTGAGTATACAAATATTTTATTTTAAAAAGGATAATATATTTTGTATCATACAAGTACGTTATGTTTGTATATTATAATGAGTATGTGGCGCCACCCAGTGGACAATATTGACACGTGCAATTTTGACCAGCTATTCGGAGATCCGTTAACCGTCCTGCATGAGGTCAAGTAAATGATTATCGATGCAATCGAGCCAAAGTTCACTTCCAATTTTTCAAACTGTTTACGCTGCAGCAATGTCCCTCAAAACATTTTGTTGTAAGTTTCATTTTTGGGGTCGCGTCGTCGCTCTACCATATGCCGGAAAACGAAGTTACTACAACAGCGGGAGCTCTGGACCATCCGAGTCCTGCAGGGCGACTCATGTGCGGGTTGTGGACCTCCGCAGCGACACGGTGACCAAACCAGGACCAGCGATGCGCCGGGCCATGGCTGAAGCCGAAGTCGGAGACGATGTGATGGGCGAAGACCCCACAGTGAACGGTAGCTTTGAATTACGAGTTAGTTAGCCCGGTAACCAGCTAGTACCGAACACTCATTCTTTTGTCTTGTGTATTAAACTATCACTCAACAGAAAACGAACCTTGATGTTTCGTTTTTATTTAATTTGATTTTTAATTTAATAAAATAATAGAAAAAAGAAACCCTGAATGTATATTATTATCTTTTTAATTGGAATTAGGATTTTTAATTTCGTAAATAAATAGCAAAACATGAGCATAATTTCATTTAACTATATTATTTCCGTATTTTATCTATTTATTTTCATTTTATTTTCACATAATCCGTAATCTTTTGTTACTATTATGGCACATTTTCATTCCAAATACATTACATACTTAGTTATTACCAGGCATGAAAAGGATTTTTGCCTCTTTATTGCAGAGTTGCAGAAAATTGCAGCTAAAATGTTTGGAATGGAGGCAGCGCTCTTTGTCCCCTCGGGAACAATGAGTAACCTCATTGCAGGTGATTTGAAACACTTTATTCTCAATTATTAAATTTTTTGGTTGGGGGGTTGGGGTAGAGGTTTAAATGACCATCATGCTTCGGTCACAATAGTGATGGTGCACTGCAGGGAGCGCGGCGATGAGATAATCGTGGGCGACCGATCCCATTTGCACATCTACGAGCAGGGAGGCAGCGCTCAGGTAAACTGAATTTAAATCAATTGTGTTTATATATGTAATATATACTATACCTGCGTACGCAATATATATAATATTTTTTCAAATTTTTATATTGATGTCGACACAGCTCGCCGGCGTCCACGCCACGACAGCCAACACTCTCGCCGACGGCACCTTCGACCTGGACCAGCTAGAGTCTAAGATCCGCCACGACTACCCGGACCCCCACTACCCCCGGTCGAGACTTATCTGCGTGGAGAACACGCATAACGTACAAGGAGGACGTGTCATGCCGCTTAGCTTCCTGCAAGAGGTGTGCGAGTCCATATAATATCCGTGGGGCATTTATTTATGCAACTGCAGCTGCTGTTTTGGTTAATAGCTCATGTGTGTTCTCTCTCCGAAGGTGCGAGCTCTCGCCGACAAACACGGCCTGTCAGTGCACATGGATGGAGCACGCCTGATGAACGCTGTAGTGGCACTGGGGGTCCCGGTGACGGACATATTGCAGCACACACACACTGTCAGTGTGTGTCTCTCCAAGGTGACATTTGCTTGTTAGTCATCAGAAGGCTAGCTAATCCTAGAAAGCTAATCCTAGCTAATCCTAAATTACGGTAGTTGTGTGTGTGTGAATTTAATAGGGACTGGGTGCCCCGGTAGGAACCATGCTGGCTGGGCCCAGAGATTTTATCTCCCAGGCGGTGAGGTGCCGTAAAGCTCTGGGGGGTGGGATGCGTCAGGCCGGCATTCTGGCAGCGGCGGGGAAACTGTCTTTGCTGGACATGGTCGAAAGGCTACAGGAAGATCATGATAACGCAAGAAGCTTCGCTCGAGGTGTCTTTGAGAACCCACACACAGTCCTGCTATCTGTCGCCATTACAACAAAATGTTTTCCCCCCTAATAGCCTTGCAAACATGCGAGCCGCCCCTGTTTGCCGTGGACATCGCGGCAGTGGAGACAAACATTCTGCGATTCGGAATCCGAGAACCCGCCTTGAGTCCCGCGGAGTTCTGCGACCGCATGGCCAAAGTCGGAGATGGAGAGGAAGACGCGCTGGGCCAGGGAGTACAAGTCCTCATGTACCCTTATTTTCGGAATTCTGTGAGAGCCGTGTGGCATCTGGGCATATCGGCCCAAGATACGCAGCTGGCCATCAGGAAATTGCAATTTGTTGCCCGGCAGTGCTTGAAGAATAAATAATAAAGGGGCTTGTAAAATGTTTGTCTCTTATCTTGAGAATCTCTTGAAAGACAAGCATAAACAGAGGAACCTTTATTTTATCATTTACACATCAATGAATAAATCAACAAATTGTTAAATGAGATAAATGAAATGAATTTAATTATTTATTTAATAGTAGTAAAATTAAGTTATAAATTACATGTATTTATTATATATTTACATACACATTTGAATATATTTTCACCCAATCTACAGCCAACCTGGATAATCTGTTCTTTTTTAAATTCAAATGAAGCCATTCACCACAAAAAAAATTCTTATTATAACCTAATATATGTCCATGAATTTTAAATCCAATTTTTGCATTACTTTTAATGACATAGTTTGACTATAGCCAGCTACGTGCCAAACATGTCGATAATAATATTATTAATCAACAACCGAATAAGTTTA
Organism: Syngnathus scovelli; assembly: GCF_024217435.2. Classification (NCBI taxonomy): domain Eukaryota; kingdom Metazoa; phylum Chordata; class Actinopteri; order Syngnathiformes; family Syngnathidae; genus Syngnathus; species Syngnathus scovelli. The sequence goes on from NC_090867.1 coordinate 5,820,872, forward strand.
GATGTGTACTTTTATTTGTTTATTTTTTTTGACAAGTGTAGAAAAATGTACTGGCAGCGGTGGGATTCGAACCCACGCCATCGAAATGACTGGAGCCTAAATCCAGCGCCTTAGACCACTCGGCCACGCTACCGTGGACGGTAAAGTGAGCAAATATTTGTCATTACATGTGTGACCCAAAAAATCGACAGCTTTTGTTTCACAATGTAGCCATGTTTTTATTTGTCGAATTAGCGAATCCGAAATGTAATAAAGCAGCAACAAGGAAGGCGACAGAAGCCGAGGCAAATGGTGTCTGTTGAATTAACACTGTAGAGGCAGGGCATGACGTTTGAAGGGATTTTCTTAGACAAAGGCTTTGAAAAAACTATTAACTATAAAAATACCAAAACTGCTAAGTGACGGGGTTTTGGCTTTCAAGTGTTCAACGTGTGACCATTTCCGCTAGACAACTCAAAGCGCTTCCGTGTTCCGAATTATACATCTCTCCGTGATAGTAGGTGTTTAAAAGTGTCACATTTGTATAAAATATGTCAAATGTGTTTAATTTATTTAATACCTTCCATTGCATCTATTTATTTATATATTTATTTATTACTGCCTCTCTCGTGGGGCGTTTGTTTTGCTCTTTCCGACAGCCTGAAAAGGCTGCAGACCGTGTGGGGCGGGGCTGTCACTGAATTGTTACGTGCCGACAGTCCACATCGGTGTGGCGGCTGGTGGAACCGTCGCGAGAAGCCCTCCAATCGAACCGCTTGCCTCGGGACCCAAAGGGCTCGCAGGAGAGGCCGGGAGGAATTCATCGGGGAGAAGTCGTCAAACTGCGTGACAGCTTGTCACCGAGAGTGGTGGGGCTTTTTTTGTTTCGACTCAAGAGGAGCGCTTGTTCACACACAGTGTCAAGATACAGGTTTGGTGGGTTCATTTAACGCATGCATATCATATTGGATGAATCTTGATGCCCGTTTTGAGTGTGGAGATTTTTTTTGCAGTATGCTGCAATTGAATATAGTGGATCCATGACAAGCATGGTCCACTTTTGTCCCAGCTTCAGCACACTATTCAAAACATGCAGAATCAGCTTGCAGAATGGTACAACAGGGTGGATTAGTGCTAAGCACGGACGTTTCCCATATCACTCCATGTTTGTACATATCTTGCATATACAACTGCCTTTTCTTTATATTTTATATTCTTTTTATATGTTTACATTTTATCTTGTGTTCTGAATGCCCTTTTATTTATATTATTTTTACATTTTATCTTGTGTTCTGAATGCTCTTTTATTAAACCGTCCTTAGGTTCCTTTTTTTTTTTTTTTTTTGCTTCCTGCGGCCAAATTTGGTCTTGACTGATACATAGGGGGGCTGAGATAGATGGGATGTCAAATAAAATGCTGGAGGGGCTTCACTGGAGCCCCAAAAATTTCTGACAGGGCCTTACCATTTATTAATTTATTGCATGCTTTGAATGGGGGGAAAGTTGCACAGTAAAAGTTAATTGTTGCTGTTCCACCACTTGCAATAATGTAGTCTTTTTAAAAAATTTTATTTAGCGCATCGGTGGACACAATGGAGGACGAACTGATGTTCAGCATGGAGGAGGAGGGCAGTAGCAGCAGGTCCTCGGACAAAAGGATCGCGCCCAAACATCGGGTGTCCTCGCTCACCGACGACGATGACGGTGAGGAGGACGACGGTTTCATCTGCTCCATCCTGGACGACCCTGTCCGAGACATCTGCCACTACATGCAGAACATGGTCAACAACCACCAGCTTTCAAACTCGCTGCCCAAAACAGAATTCTTGTACAGGGTGAGAATGCGTCGCCCCCGTTATACATCTTGAATCCTAAGTGGTTCTTGTTTGTCCCTAGTGAAAAAAAAATACACAAAAGTGCTGTAAAATATTTTGTATTTGTAGCCACTTTTAGTTTTTATAATTTAGCTTTATTTTATGTCAAGATAAAGCTGGCATTAAAAATGCCATATTTAATTGCTGCATGCTTTGCATGTGAAAAAAGCAGGGCCATCTAGTGGACACGAAAATGGAAAATTCACGAAACAAAATAGAAATTATAAACATAATTTAGTTTTTATAATTTAGTTTTATTTTATGTTAAGATAAAGCTGGCATTAAAAATGCCATATTTAATTGTTTTCAATAGGACTTTTTTGTCACTAGGAACAAAATGTGTGTGTTTTTTTGTGTGTGTAGCTTTGCTGAAGTTTGTCTTGTTGCATTTTGTGCTCTGCTGATGAAAAGTGGTGCGTTTTCTCCACCTTTTCCCTCACATAGAATCAAACAGAGCATTTGGCGGAAGGTTCGTACCACGTTTTGTCTGAGAGTGCACGGGTATGTTATACAACTTAAATTACTATTCTGTATCGTCCTTTCACTACTGATCATCTTTACGACTGTCCTTCACTATTTTGGGATGTCCACTTCCCTGTATCTGTAACCTTTCACATTTTTCTGTTTTCTGTTCTCATCTGCGTCATTTATTTTTAGGAACTGACACTTCATTAAATACACTCGTATAGGGTTAGTTTAGTAGTTAGTGAACGTGGCGACGTACGAGGGAGACGTGCGCCTTACCCCCGGGCGGTAATGCATGAACTTACTTGACATGATGAACGACCAACCCCGCCCGTTAGGGAAGTTATTTTAAGACACGGGTGCAGATGACTGCGAGAACTCAAACAACGTGTCATCCAACATGCTTCCTAGACCAATACAAACAAGTTGTACTCGCGCTTGTTTATGTTGGTGTGTCATCAAACTGACTGATAAAAAAAAAAGTCAATTTGCCGTTATAATGTGCAACTCATCAACATGTAATGATTAAAAGAGTGCAACACTTTTGTTTTTTTTTAATTACAGGAATAAGTTAGAAAGCAAACTATGGTAGCAGTATTTCTAAAAATCTATTTCTATCCACTTTGAACACAGTTTTCAAAAAAGACTGAAAAACAAACATACAAGTTCGTTTTAATTGTTAATAATAATAGTTATGTGCTTGTTACGACAGGAGACGTGGAAAAACGCTATTATGAAGGCCAAAGCCATGCCGGACCCCTGGGCCGAATTCCACCTGGAGGACAAAGAAACCGAACCCTGTTTGCGTTACAGGTGGGAAGAACATTTTGAAAAGTTTGTGCTACCAGTCAAAGGATATGACATCATCTTGTCTATATGTACTTATCTCCTTTATTGCTTACATTCTTGCAAGCAAAAGGAGAAATGGCTTTTGTGTGCTTTTTTGGGACACTTTCCCTTGAGAACAGGAAATGAACTGAGCAAATTTACAATGTCACCGCAAAAAATAGAAATGCTCCTTTGACCTAATTTCTTTTTACAGTCTTACAACCAGTATGAGAAAAGAGATGAAGCCCGGAAAGCTTCAACGCTCGCTCGCATCTGGTTCAGACACGTAGCGCCATAAAACGCATTTGGCAGACGAACAATACAGGAGGGATTTATTTCACGTAGAATGTCTTATATAAGCCCCACAAAGAGGGAGAAATTGAAGGACTGGCAGCTATTCATGTGCTCTCCTCCTCTTCCTGCTGCTCCTCTTTTTTTTATAGCCACTTTAGTATCGCGGAGCCAAAGAGCACATTGTGTTCTCTGCAAGGCAAAAACAAGACTTGAAATGTTTGTGGAGTTGAGTTCCTCCATTTTGAACAGCGTTTACTCATTCCCTCAAGCTCACAACAGTGCCAAAATAAACAGGCACGCTAACCTGCTTGCTACGCATTCACGGAAGATGGCAAAGATTAACTTTGGAGATAATGCCACTTGTTTAAATACAACATTTTTCCATTATAGTTAGATGCTTTAAAAATATACATCACATATTTTTGTTATAGTCAGCCATTTTCAGTGTTTTTTTTTTAATACATATTGACTGCCTTTTTTTTTTTTTTACTTACAACCCTTTTGTGCATTAAAAATATTAGATGCATCCATTTTCTCAGCTATTTATTGCATATGCTTTAACAATCAAAATGCATTGCAGGTATAACGCCATCACAGGTGAGTGGGCTCAAGACCGAGTCCACATCAAGATGGCTGCACAGGTATCAATTATATCAATAAAGAAAGATGCAGTTTCATTCTACTTAGGACTTGATTATTTTTATCTCCAACACAGCCATTTGGCAGAGGAGCCATGAGGGAGTGCTTCAGAACGTAAGTGTGACGAGTTGAGTACCCATGTTTATGTTTTTAAAGCCGTAAAACTGGTCTCGGCTCTCAGGAAGAAGCTGTCCAGCTTCTCGCATAGCCACAACTGGAAGACTGCCTGCAACTACGTGGCCAAGCGTTACATGGAGACGGTGGACCGGAACGTCTACTTTGAAGACGTCCGGCTCCAGATGGAGGCTAAACTTTGGGGTGAGGAGTTCAATCGCCACAGGCCTCCCAAACAGGTAGATGAGACCACGTGACAAGATCACGCTTTGAGACAGAGGAGGTCGTAACATCTGGAAATGTTGGCCAGGTGGACATCATGCAGATGTGCGTGGTGGAGATGATCGAGAGGCCCGGAAAGCCGCTCTTCCACCTGGAGCATTACATTGAGGGCAAGTACATCAAGTATAACTCCAACTCAGGCTTTGTGAGGGACGACAACATCAGGCTGACGCCGCAGGTGAGTTGATGGCAAAACTGCAAATCATTTCTGCCATTTGTGAATCTTTCAATCCGATCTGTTGTCAGGCTTTTAGTCACTTCAGCTTTGAGCGTTCTGGCCACCAACTGATCGTAGTGGACATCCAGGGCGTTGGTGATCTCTACACCGACCCTCAGATTCACACAGAAAAGGGAACCGACTTTGGCGACGGGAATCTGGGTACGTCTCTTTACTTTTTATCATCATATGGGTTGAATTCAAAGAATCTTTTGCGTGGCCAGGCGTGCGAGGCATGGCGCTCTTCTTCCACTCTCATCTCTGCAACAAGATCTGCAAAAGCATGGGCCTGACGCCTTTCGACCTGTCCCCGGTCGAGAGGCAGCAGCTGGACTGCACCAACAAACTTCTGGTTGGCGCCCGCCCCTCGCTCGCAGCTTCCAACCTGCCTCAGTTCTCCTCACCTTGCCCTTCTCTCACGTTAGAAATCAGCCAAGACGGTGCTGAGAGGCTGCGAGGAACAGTGCGGTTCTCCTCGCGTCCGCACCATGTCCGGCAGCCGGGTGCCGCCGCTGCTGTCCCGCCTGTCCGAGACATCATCCATGGACGAGAGCATGAGCGACACGGACTCGGTGCCCTGCTCCCCGCTGGTGGCGCCCGCCTACATGGCAAGGTCTCCGGCCGGTGTGTATCCCAACTATTGCTAATTTAGCCATTACTTTTTCCAATAAAGACTAATTTAATCGATCATGTTTCCCAGTCAAGTCAGTTCGAACTTCACCATTCAATCTCTGTTCAGCTTTTACAGGGTTATCCTTCACCGGGATGTACGAACAGGAACGAATCGACAACGCAGGGGAACACAGGGTAACCAGATGAAACTTTTTATGGTGGAGTCCAGCGTGCTGAAGACTCACATTTTGGGTGTGTAGGAGTCGGACAGCGGCGGGGACAGCGGATACCCCAGCGAGAAGAGAAGTGAGGGAGATCCCAACGACCGCCCAGATGGGGTAAACAATCCGACACAGACATATTTATGTTCAGAAATTGTAACCCTGCTGCAGTTGTGTGTTTTACTCTCTTTTTCTCCACACGCAGTCGTTTTTATGATGCATGTCTTATCTCAAAACACCGTAGGCCCGCCACCACTACCAAAGACATTATTCTGAGTCGGACGAGGACAGTGTCAGACGGGTAAAGCAACATACGCGCCGCCGGTGTGCTGTATTTAATCAACAGATCATCATTTCACCCCTTCCTTGTTTGTGCACTAGAGGGCGCTGGTTGCGATACCGAGAGCGTCCGAGAACTTAAATTCAAACAAAAAGCATGCGTGGCATGGCCCTGTGGAGCTTTGTGTCTCTGATGCCGAATACAATATGGACAAAAGTCTCATGAGCAGCTTGCTTTGTTCCTAAAAGCCTGTCCCAAAACTTTTGTCCTTGTAGTGTTGATCCATATTGGAAAATTTGGTTGCAATTGTAACGTACAGAAAAATCAAACCAACCATCAACCTCCTGCGTTATTGTGTGTGTGTTGTGTCTTTGCCTTTGTTGCCATGTGTGTGTGCGCACTCCCCATTCATACCTGTCATGTGCTCCTCAAGTTGATCAAGGGGTACAGGTAGTTGAGTGTGCTTCATCGATGGTGGCGCTATTAAGAAGTCGCCTATAAATTGTTTGTGTGTATGTCTGTGTGCATTTTCCACACAGCTGACGGAAGAAAAGTGGAGCTTCTTCCACTCGTCCCGCGCTCACGTGCACAGATCCTCCTGCGTTGCCACCGAGATGGAGCGAATCAACTCGCTAATGCAGAAGCGTATTGGGCAGTCTATCCTTGGAAAGGTAAAACGACATAACCGAGAAAAATAATCCACACGGTCCCCAAAAAATATCCATACGGTGTTGTGATTTGAACATTGCTGGTGTCCAGGTTCACCTGGCCATGGTGCGCTACCACGAGGCGGGACGCTTCTGCGAGAAGGACGAACAGTGGGATGAGGATTCAGCCATGTTTCACCTGGAGCGAGCCGCCCAGTGCGGCGAGCTGGAGGCCATCGTGGCCATCGGCCAGTGCTGCCTGCAGCTGCCCCACCACATCCTGCCCAATATGGAGCTGGAGGTGCCACTTCCTTGTCCTGTCTCTTTTCTCTCTGACCTCAGTTTGACCGTTAAAGTTGTTGCGTCGCTTTCAGGACAACGCCGGAAACCGAATGAAAGGCTTCAAGTATCTCCTGCAGGCTGCCGAAGCAGGCGACCGATCATCCATGATCATCTTGGCCCGAGCTTTTGACACGGGTGTTAATCTGTCGGCAGACAGGTGTGTAGAGCTCTTTGAGGTCTATGCCTCCTTGTGTGAAGATGTTATAACACTGCCCCCTAGAGGAAACTCCTCATTGGTGCACAATCGTTCTCCAGTATTGACTGAGCCTCAATGCTATCACTTTTTTTATTGCAACAGACATCAGGACTGGCAGGAGGCAATCCGCTGGTACGACAGCGCGTTGAACATGGATGAGCACGACGAGGGCGGCGAGTTCGACGGCATGCAGGACGAGCCTCGTTACCTCCTGCTGGCCAGGGAGGCTGAGATGTTTATGGTGGGGGGCTACAACCTCACGGCGGACCCACAGAAAGCAGGTGAGAGCCACATACCGCAAGACGGCGGCAAAGCACTATATGAAGCTCCTCAATTTACTTGAACATACTTGTCTGGCACGAAGATCATAAGATTGAACCCCACCCTTAACCTCTCGCATTGTCTTTCCCTGCAGGCGACCTGTTTACTGAAGCCGCAGAAGCTGCCATGGAGGCCATGAAAGGGCGCTCGGCAAACCAGTACTACATGAAAGCCGAAGAGGCGTGGGCGCTAGTAGAGGAGTAACTCTACTTGTGCACACTTTTACCACAAAAGAAAAGCGCTTCAAGTGTCCCGCTTGACCCAAAACGAGTTGCGTTTACAGTGCCGTGAAAAAGTTTGTGAACCCTTAGGATTTTACAATATATTTGCACTTTTTTTAAAGAAATGACGGTGACAAGTTTACAAAAGTGTTACAGGATATTGACACAAGGCTAGTTAGCATTGACACAAATCTGCAAAACCCTGTTTTAACAGGAAGCATAAGAAAATAGCAAAAAAATCAAAACACAGGTGTGAATAAGTTTGTGAACCTTTCCACCTATAGAAGTTAAAACTGACTGTGTGACATGTCTTTCAATACTAGATGACTTCGGGTAATTTCATGTGACTTGACAGACCTTAAAGCCACACTTGTTGTATACTCACCTGAATGTACTTGTCATTTAGTAGAGCTATACCTGCGTGGACACAAACATTACAAATCTAGCAATGGGAAGATCTAAAGAGCTGTCTCCAGACCACAGAGGAGCAATAATTGCAGCTCACAAATCTGGAAAAGGTTACAAAACCATAGCCAAAGATCTGCAGCTACATGTTTCAACTGTAAGACAAGTGATTTACAAGTACCAAGAACATGGAGTAACTACTTCACTTCGAAGATCTGGTCGTCCAAGGAAGATAACAGGCAGAGCAGAAAGAGAGATGGTGAGAGAAGTCACTGATAACCCCAGACTTACCTCTAGAGACCTTCAGAAATCTCTCTCAAGCAAAGGAATTGAAGTTCATGACAGCACCATCAGAAAAAGACTGGCTCAGAATAACCTTCATGGAAGGGTAGCAAGGAAGAAGCCATTACTATCAAAAAAGAATATTGCAGCTCGGTTAAAATTTGCTCAAGAGCACATAGGAAAGCCTCAAGAATTTTGGAACAACATTTTATGGACTGATGAATCTAAAATAGAACTTTTTGGCCAAAATCAAAACAGATTTGTTTGGAGACGACCAAACACAGCTTATCAACAAAAGCACCTCATCCCTACTGTAAAACATGGAGGAGGACGAGTACTCGTATGGGGCTGCTTTGCAGCAGCAGGACCAGGGCAACTTACCATCATAGAAGGAATCATGAATTCCGAGGTTTACCAAAATATTCTGGAAGAAAACGTTAAACCGTCTGTAAAGAAGCTCAAGTTAGGAAGAAACTGGATGCTGCAACAGGACAATGATCCAAAGCATGCAAGTAAATCAACATCGGAATGGCTCAAAAAGAAAAAATTCAATGTTCTGGAGTGGCCCAGTCAAAGTCCAGACTTAAATCCGATAGAAATGTTGTGGTCGGACCTGAAAAAAGCAGTGCACCAAAGAAAACCATCAAACCTTGGACAACTGAAGCAGTTCTGCAGGGAGGAGTGGCCCAAAATCTCCCCAGCTCGATGTGAGAGACTCGTCAGTACTTACAAGAAAAGATTGCAAGAAGTCATTGCTGCTAAAGGAGGTGCAACAAGCTATTAACTCTGACTGTTGGCAAGGGTTCACAAACTTATTCACAACTGCGTTTTCATTATTTTGTTATTCTTGTGTGTTTATAGTTAAAATATAGTCCTATTAATTTGTATTCAGCCATAATGGCAATGTGTCACCATTCTGTAACACTATTGTGAACTTGTCTCCGTTATTTCTTTAAAAAAATGCAAATATATTGTAAAATCCTAAGGGTTCACAAACTTTTTCACGGCACTGTACATAATTTTTTATATAACAGGTTTTTTAGTTAACAGTGCTTTGCGAGTTTGCATGTTTAAGCCTTCCAGCATTTAAGCTTCATCGGGTTTTCTGCGCAAGATTCTCTTTTTTGAGGGAAAGTTGCTGTTTCCATGTTGAGTTTGTCTTCTGTGAATGTCGTCCATGGAGCCAAAACCAATGCAATTGTTTACCTAACACATTACTATTAGAAGAGTGTGTATGAAAACAATAATTACTTATGTGACTGCAAAAAAATAAAGTTTGCATTGAATTTCATGAATTCCGTCACCCTATTGAGGAAAGGTTGTTCAGAAATTGGATGGATGGATGGATGCATTATTATTGTAGAATTTTGGGGAAATTTGCCGTTTGTTAAGTCGAACAAACCAAAAAATGTATTTTGCAGCAAGTAAACCCTCTAATGACTAATAATAATTAGTTTATTATTTCAAAGATGAGTAAGGATTTCATTTTGGGTTGAAAATTATACATTTTTAAAGCGAGAATAGTCGAGCAAATTTTGTTTTGCGCGATTTTATAAGTTGTATGGATCCCGTTGCTTCCAACGGTAGCGTGGCCGAGCGGTCTAAGGCGCTGGATTAAGGCTCCAGTCTCTTCGGGGGCGTGGGTTCGAATCCCACCGCTGCCATTACTTTTGGACTCGCATCTACTGAAAACACACATTTAAATTCCTACATTTAAAATAGCACCACTGCTTCTGTCAACTACCCACGAATACAATAAACAAAAGACTAAATTTATATTTTAATATTTCATCACCCGCTTTGCATTGTGGGCTCGTCTCCGCTCCCCACGTGTCCGATGTGGATCCGAGTCAACATGGTTTCCACTTCATGTGTGTTTGTGCTTCTTCCACTGTGCTGTCCGCGTTGTCGGACAGATGTCACGTTTCTGAGATAGCTCAACACACTCGGCAAAGTGCAGGTAAATGTATATCATGATGGTAGAATATTCTAGAGGGGCTAATTTACGCTTAAAAGCAGGCCCGCGTCTGCTGGCTTGATGTTATTTCAACCGGCGTGTGTGAGGCAAAGCTAGGTAGCTAGGCTAAGGTTGCTAACCAGTGGCTACTTTAACTCATTCGTCACGTTTACGAATGTTACTAGAACATAGAACTTTACGTGGTCTTCGTGCAGCTGGTTTTATAATACACACGGTGTAATATTTTGCTTCTTGGTTTTTCACTAGTTTGGCGGAGTTTAGTGCAGGCCCTCTGGACAATTTGCTGTGTTTTGCTATTGTGCTAACACACCTCAAAATGTATATATTGTGGAGAATATTGATTTAAAAGGCATTATAATCAATAATATTCGCTGCCCACTGTTGTGAGTTAGATTGTTTAAATGTTTTTAGACCTTGGAATGTAATTTGAATTCGATTACGGGGCCTTGCATCATCATTTTGACCTCATCATTATCAGTGTTTACCTGCTTCCCTCAGCATTTTAGCTCTGAGCCATCACGTAAATGTTATTTTAGACTAAAATACAGATTTCTCATGTTTAGCAGTTGATTTTCTTGAAGTTGAAACATTGTTTGCGCTGCTGCTGCCCACAGAATTGGGGAAAATGTTCAATTAAAGCTGTTTTGTCTCCTTTTGAAATTGACATGGAAAATTGAGTTTTTGACGTTTTTTGCATAAATATTTGGTTCTCTGAATTATCTCTCCCCATATTAAGTAAAATTAAACAACTCTTATAATTTCTATCTGCCTATTTTCAAATAAGTGTCTACTGTAATCATGAATGACAGCTAATCGCTCTGTTTTTAATTGTTAAAAAAATACATTTCTCTTTAAAAGGTTGGATTCACTTTCTTTATATTACCTTCCCTAAAATATGGCCAGCGGGGATGACGACGACCCCATTATAGAGGAGGTATGTGCTCAGTGGAAAATCTAAAATACTTGCTGGTTAGTCAAGCGGCACTGATCACTTTTTTTTTTTGCCCTTGCAGATTGACGTCTATCTCGCCAAAAGCCTTGCAGAGAAACTTTATCTTCTTCAGGTGGGTTTAGTTGGTATTGCATCCCATGCAAATTAGTTGCCACCATGACCTATGGAAGGTCTTTATCTAAAATAGCTGATGTATAATAAGCTGAATTACAGAAAGCCCTTGCTGTCATGAATTATCTCCCATTTCAGTACCCCGTGCGACCATCCACTATGACCTACGACAATGTCAACATTCTGGCTGCTAAGATCAAAACGAAACAGCAACGGGTAAAATGAAAACCTGACTTTACTTAAAAACTATTCCCTTTAGTCTTAATTGTGGCGCTGGCTTTTTGTTAGGTGGAATTGCAGATGGGCATGGACACCAAGAGCCCCAACTACTGCAAAAGCAAGGGCGAGCAGATTGCACTGAACGTGGACGGCACTGGCTATGAGGAAAGCAACACATATTCAGTGTACGTTTTGCGGCGAGTTTACCTTGCTGGCGAGCATTTTGACTGTGTCGCGTGTTATACTGGAACATCTCCACTAGATGTCGCAGTGCAGTGTGGCCCTCCTAACAAGAATTCACAAACTCAGAATTGCCCTTTTCCACTCCTTAAGGAAATTTCTAACAATGTGTATTTTTATGCTTTCTTAGGTGTCACTGAACAAAATAAATTTTCCTATTGTATTCAATAAAACAGCAATTAAGTGGCAGTGGAAGTCAATTCTCATTCATTGATGTCTTTTGTGCAGGAAACTGATGGACAATCAGACCTTCTCGTCTATCCAGGCCACCACCAACACTTCCCGATACGCCGCTGGCATCTTTCGAAAAGGTCTCAATTTGTTCTGTTTCTTTAAAAAAAATTCAAAATGGTATGTGTAAGAAAAATGTCCAGATGGATACATGGTGGTCATTTAAGAATTTCTGATTAACTCTTGTAGAAGTTTTGATTGAATTGTTGTTGTTGTCCACAGGTGAGCTTCACTTGACGCCGCTGACAGGGATCCTGCAGATGAGGCCCAGCTTTGCATACCTGGACAAGGCCGATAACAAAACCCGAGAGCGAGAGGCGGACAACGAGGGTACCACTTTAGTTTGTCCGCCCCTCTATTTGTCTTTTCTTTTCTTCCATTTGCTGTATTCCCTTCCACACAGGTGGAGACTCGTCCCAGGAAGAAGGCGAGGAAGAAGCCAAAGCCGTTTCGGTGAGTGCTCGCACACAAACAAGTGCCACCCCATCAACTCAAAGCTTGTCATAATCTAACTTCACAACCACCCTAACCCCCCTCGTGCCCTCAGGTGAGGTACTCTCGGCCAGAGTCGGAGCAAGCACGGCAGAGGAGGATCCAGTCGTATGAGTTCCTCCAGAAGAAGCAGGCCGAAGAGCCCTGGATCCATTTGCAGTATCACGGCGTCAGGGTAACTTGTCACCACAAGTAGCCGCCAAGTATTGTCAGAATTGCTACTAATAAGTCCGCCATTTTGTTTTGCCTCAGGACGGGCGGTCGGAACATGAACGTCAGTATTTGTTCAGTCAGCGTGTGGACGCCTCTGACAACACTGAGCTGGTTAAAACGCCCAAGTGAGTTCTCCAATGCGTCTTTTACATCACGTATCCAAGTTGGGAAGCGGATTTTCCTCAATGTGCCCTTTGGACCATTTATTTACTCAACTTCCTTGCAGACATTTCTCTTCCACAGTATTAATCAAATATGAGGTCTACATCGTCATTATGTAAACTTAGCAGACCTATCAATAATTACACTGGTGCATTGAACATAAAATGGAGATCCATTACAATCTGATGTCTACATAAAAAGAAAAGATAATACAGAATATTTGTTCATTTGGATGATTTTCTGTATGTTGCAATAACTATGAAAATTCTTTGTTCCGTCAGGGAGTACCTTACTATGCTGATGCCGCCTCCAGCAGAGGAAAAAGTGTAAGTCTTCATCTTTTGTTTCCCACCGCCATTTTGGCGCTTTTTAAAGAAGGATGTTCATCACCCGCTGTCTTCTCCGCCCTAGCGTGAAGCCCGTCGGCCCGAGCAACGTTCTCTCCATGGCCCAGCTGCGCACGCTGCCGCTCGGCGAGCAGATCAAGACGCTGATGAAGAACGGTGAGCGAACAACACAAATGAATGCCATTAGCGCTCGCGTGCATTTACGTTATCAAGACAATAAGGACTGTTTCTGAATATTTGTACAGTCTCAAGTCACAATATGATAGTTACACATGCCGCTTGCTGGCTTGTATTTGTCTTTGTCCTTGTGTGTATGTCTGCAGTCAAGGTGATCCAGTTCGCCAGTCTGATGGGTCTTTTGGCGTCAGGCACTGATGCTACTGCAGTGCTGCGCTGCATCCAGCAGGTGGCGCTGCTAGTCCAGGGCAACTGGGTGGTGAAGAGGTAACAAGGCCCAGCTAGCTCAGTGACAATCGGATCCGGCTTGGTTTCAAGCTTTCGGTGTGTCCTTTCAGTGACGTCCTGTATCCCAAAAACACGTGCAGTCCTCACAGCGGCGTCGCAGCGGATGTGCTGTGTCGAGGGCGAGACTTTGTGGTGAAGAATTTTTACGTTGTTTTAAGTTTGCTAGAAAACATTTGTGAAGCCTTGGAATTAACTGCATGTCTTCATTCCTCACTAAAATATGTAAAATATGATTTGATAAGTCAGTGTGTTTTTTCCATTTTTTTTTCTCATTTTTTTTATACTTAACAGATGTGGCGGTTTACGCTGGAGCGCTCCCTGATGAGGAAGGAAGTGGCGGCTGTGATCAAAGTAAGCCCTGGTTTAATTAGCCTGATGTAGCTACCTTAGGAAATAAATATGAACAAAACAAGGTTAAACTGAATAATTCTGGTGAACGTAATGTAAATGTGTTTCCTCACTTTGCAGCTTCCTCCGGAGGACGTGAAGGATTTTCTGGAGCAGGTGGCGGTGCCGCGTGTCAACCGCGGCTGGGAGTTCCTACTTCCCGCCGACACCAACTTTGTCAAGAAGCACGCCGACGTGGCCCAGCGACAGCACATGCTGTGGCAGGGCATCCAGAGCAAGTGGGTCGTGCCTCAAGTTTTCCCTGAGAAAATTCTTTCAACTTATATTTTTGGTCTCTTGACTTTCAAGGTTGGAAAAGGTCTTCCACTTCTCAAAGGATGACTTTGTGCCAAAGAATTCCCCGCAGTCTGGTGCGTAGTGAGCAACTTCATGCAGTATAAACATTGACAAGTGAATAGAGCCTCCATAGAAAAATGTAAATGTCATAGCGGCTTGTTTAATACTTGACTTGAAACTACCAGAGCCAAATCGTTTATTGCTTTATTAAAATAATTGGACAATAGCGCTGATTCAGATTCTCACGGTATGGTATTTGGAATATCAGTGTCGTAAGCTTTGGGTGTGTGTTCTCGCAGCGCCAGTCCACATCAGTGGCGAGCAGCGGCTCAAGTTGGCCAAGGACCGTGTGCAGGAGAAGCAGGCTTCTCTCCAAAAAGACCTGGACGCCAAGCGAGCAGGAAGCAGCGGCGCCGACATCCCCATCAAACAGGAGCCCCCAAGCGACGGCGAGCCCGAGCCCATGGACACGTCCCCTCCTCCGCCGTCCTGTTCGGGCATCCCTAACGGCTCGCTCAATGGCTACGCTGGCATGGAGTGCGTAAACGGCGGCACCCTCAGTAACGCGCCCTCGCCACGACTGCTGGACTTTGTGACAGAGACCTTCGGGAAGAATCCCGTCTTGACGCTGAATGAGCTCAAGAGGCTCTTCAGCCTCCACCTGGCCACCGTGCCGGCGGGGCACATTCCTTTCGGACCTGTGTCGGACCACATGCTGCAGGACGCCGTGCTGCTCAGCCGCTGCAAACGGATCATGGTGCCTGTGCGTATTTTAAGCATTTAGAAAAAAATCCAATTTCACAAAACTGTCTTTTAGTAATTTCAGAAAGCTACTACTTTTTGATTTCATTTGCTTTGAAATGTTCTTAAATCTTTTGGTCGAAATTATGCTTAAACGTCTGTAGTGCATTTAACAATTTTAATTTAAAAGTAGCTTATTTTGTTCTGTGAATGTTATCAGTGGTTCTATTTGTTAATGCTTTTCGATTTTGTGTGAAGCACATTGAGTTGCACTTTAAATGAAATATATTTATCGTTGCCTTGCCAAGACCTAACACAGTTTCTCCTCTAAATGTAGTTCCCCGCTTTGACCACAGCTTCTGCCGACGAGCAAAAGGTGTTCGGCTTGTGGGAGACCGGAGAAGAAGTTGACAAGGTAAACTGAAAGGGTGGGCTGGGGGCGGGGGGTAGTACAATGGATAAGTTCCACTGTAACAAAAGTAATCAAAAGCTAATTTTTATAATAAGTTCATTTATTTCCCCTGGGGTGGGAGCAGCACCGGCGCCTGCTCTACGAGATGTTCACCAAATCGTACCACTTGAGACGGAGCGCAGTGCAAGCCCGGCTCAGTGAAGAGTTTGGCGACGTCTCCAAGGCTGACGTGGACCGGCTGCTCAAGGTGAGCACCTTCCACCAAGACGGGTAGCGGGTTCTTTCATCCGTATATTATTTAAAAAACAGTCAAATGATAGTTCGTTTTAATATTTTTTAATCAGGAATGCTGCAGCAGTCATGCCGGCATGTGGTACCTGAAGGGAACCATCCAGTCCTGACCCAAGCAGCCCGCCCCCAAGGGTACTTTTAGCCAAACACAGTGTCCCAAGGGAGCACGGCCGAGGTGAGAGCCGGTCGCGGCTGGTCACGACAATGATGACGCCATCGTCTGTCGCTGGGAACGATGAAAAGAGGTGTTTGAAGGAGAAACACGCGAAACACATAATGCCTCATTATTTAAGGGTTATTTTTTTTCTGATGGATGTTTTTGAAGGAAAACCGGCTGCCATTTTGCGTTCATCTATTAACATGTGGACATACTAGAATGCAGCAATCCACCAGACACAAATAGCTTCAGTCCTATAAATCACCTGAAGGCACTTTTTCTTTTTATCACTAACCCCAAAACAAGACTGAAACCGTTAAAAGGTTGATTTCCAAATGATCGCATCGCTCGCTGCCTGTGGTCAGAATGGCAGTGATTCAAAAGACGGGACAAACCTTTGACAGCTGCATTTTGTTTCCTTTTCGATTGAATATACAAAAAACGGTTGTGGCTGATCAATAAAATCAAATAATGAAAAACATTTGATGAGAGACGTCATGATTCATCAGTTTAGTGAGTGGGTCAGCAATTGATGTTGTAAATATTAAAAAGTGGAACAAATGCCGAAGGCCTGCGCTATCTCTGCAATGATTGCAAGGTCGTCGAAGCAGTCACTTGGTGGCGCTCGTGTGCAAAGCGCCGTTGGAGAAACAGGAGAAGAAGGTTGCCATGGATTAGCGGACGTGACGTCAGGCCATTTGGTAAATTGAAGACCGGTGTGCAAGGAAGTAATTATTAAATACAGGTGAAGCAAAATGGCGTTTTCCCGCGTGGCCACTTGGCAGGTAGGTCTGCACACGAGCAAATGTTTGTCGTTTGCTGCCATTTCTCACGATGCCTTTTCTCGTTTCAGGATTTTCACACTTGAGGAACGCGACAGCGTTTGAGCAAAGCACAGTAAAGTCACAGTTCACTTCCATTTGCTGCAGGTAGCACGGTGGGCTCTGTTTTTGTGCCATTATTTCGAATGTTTTATATTTTTAAATGCTGGCCAGCTCTTTTTTTTTTTCTTTTTTCCCACGTGGTGTTTTTTACTGAAGGGTTGAATGCAAATGTTTGTCTGACAAATTGTCCGGGTTTCTTGGTTCTGTTGAATATTGAAAGGTGTTTTATTCAAGGTCTTCAAGCAAACTTTTGAATGTGCTTTTTGCCGAACTGATTGTTGCGAATTCTCATCAAAACCAAATATTCGTCCATTTTCGGTATTGGTCTACTCAAGGTTATGTGACAAACTCGTACCTAAAAAAAAAAAAAGTTTGCAAACATTTTTTCCCTCGGGTTTCCGCCCGTACGGGACACGCGCCGTTTTTAGATAGCCGATTTTGGACTGCAAACTTGGATCGTCTTTGGACTCGAGGTAGGTTGCGTATGGATAAAATGTACCGTCTTGTGCACTTACATCGCTCATATAAACTGCCGATGAGTAATTTTGAGATTATTTGTTAATTGGCTTTATTCCGTCATAATGGCGCAGCTCCTGCTGCAGGTACGATGCTGCAAGTATACGGCGGATAAGGAAATGTTCCGGCTTGTGCACTTGCATTGCCGATGAGCAATTTAGAACACATTTTATTTTACCATAATGGCGTCGTTCGTGCTGCACATGTGATGCTGCAGTTACATGCAACGCTCGCCCCCCGAAACTGCCTGTTAAATATGTACACAATTTCTGTTGACATTGGCTTTAACATTGGCTTTTTTATTTTGTAGCCGTAAAATAACTGCTCCAGCTTTCTTATATAAAGCGAGAAACAATATTTGAGGAGGTTTCAGTGAGGACAGAGATAATGCACTTCAAAATGAGGTGAGTTCATCTATGGTTGTCACATTCTCATGGCAATTGAAGTTACCAACACACAATTAATGGTGATGCGTGATTTGTAGGCTGGAAGAGGAGCCGGATATGAGGAAAGAACAAATTCTACACCCAGTCAAGAATCAAACGGCACGCAAAAATTGACGCGTGTGGATCATGTGACCAGGAGGGGGCAGTGTGGAGCTCTGGTTGTCTTTGGTTATGGGTGCACGCCGGAAAGGTTGCCTTGAAATGATGGCAGGTGTTTGGGGGTCTGATGGTTGGACTTGCTTAAGAGGTGTCGCTGTAGTTGTGGTTGAGGTTGTGGCTTGTCTGGATCCAGAACAGCTTTGTCTTGTGCGAGGATTGCCATTGATGGCGCATTGTAACCTTTGGGGAGGACGTCACGTCGATGGACACAAACAAAACTTTGACATGGAGCTGAATGTCCAATTTTGCGATATGACTGGTTGACAATTTTAACGTTTTCTTTTTAAACCTACCACTGTTGTACTTGCTTACTTTGTTCTCCCCTCAGTGTAGGGTGACTGACGTTGGAGCGAGATGGTCCACGAGGTGCCGGAAACACAAACAAAACTTTGATGTGGGCCCGAATGTCCAATTTTAGGAAATTACTTGACTATTGTAATATTTTCTTTTTCTAACCTACCACTGTCGTACTTGCATTTTTTATCCCCTCAGTGTAGGGCGACGTTGGAGTGAGCCGGTTCACGAGGTGCCGGAAACACAAACAAAACTTTGATGTGGGCCCGAATGTCCAATTTTAGGAAATTACTTGACTATTGTAACATTTTCTTTTTCTAACCTACCACTGTCGTACTTGCATTTTTTATCCCCTCAGTGTAGGGCGACGTTGGAGTGAGCCGGTTCACGAGGTGCCGGAAACACAAACAAAACTTTGATGTGGGCCCAAATGTCCAATTTTAGGAAATTACTTGACTATTGTAACATTTTCTTTTTCTAACCTACCACTGTCGTACTTGCATTTTTTATCCCCTCAGTGTAGGGCGACGTTGGAGTGAGCCGGTTCACGAGGTGCCGGAAACACAAACAAAACTTTGATGTGGACCCGAATGTCCAATTTTAGGATGACTTGTTGACTATTGTAACATTTTGTGTCTTTCTAACCTACCACTGTTGTACTTGCTTTCTTTGTTCTCCCCTCAGTGTAGGGCGAAGTTGGAGCGAGATGGTCCACGAGGTGCCGGAAACACAAACAAAACTTTGATGTGGGCCCGAATGTCCAATTTTAGGAAATTACTTGACTATTGTAACATTTTCTTTTTCTAACCTACCACTGTCGTACTTGCATTTTTTATCCCCTCAGTGTAGGGCGACGTTGGAGTGAGCCGGTTCACGAGGTGCCGGAAACACAAACAAAACTTTGATGTGGACCCGAATGTCCAATTTTAGGATGACTTGTTGACTATTGTAACATTTTGTCTTTTTCTAACCTACCACTGTTGTACTTGCATTCTTTGTTCTCCCCTCAGTGTAGGGCGACGTTGGAGCGAGATGGTCCACGAGGTGCCGGAAACACAAACAAAACTTTGATGTGGACCCGAATGTCCAATTTTAGGATATGACTTGACTATTGTAACATTTTGTGTTTTTTCTAACCTACCACTGTCGTACTTGCATTCTTTGTTATCCCCTCTGTGTAGGGCGGCGTTGGAGCGAGCCGGTCCATGAGGAACTACCGGTCGAGGGTGCTCAAGACATAATGATGCGAGCAGCGCACAACTCATTGCATGTTCTGCTTTTTGCAGGCTGATTGCAAAAGGGGGACGCACGGCCCGACTCGGTGACGGTAACCAAGAGAGTAACTAGCCGCTGGGATCAAGTAAGCAAGTGACCTACAACTTGGGGTGCGCTTTGAGTTTCTGACATTGTTTGTGTTTCTGCAGATGGCGACTGGGACATGACACGATCTGACAGAAGTGGACGCTTCGGGCTGGCCGGGTGGCATCACTGAAATATCCTGCAGTCAGGTTCTGAGGGAGACCCGCTTCCCTGGAGGCGTCGACCTGCGCAGCTTCAATGCGTGAAATAGTTTTTTTTTTTCCTTTTAATTCACACCAGTGGTGTCCAAACGTCTAAGGGCCCCATACTGAAACAAATTCCCAATCGTTTGACACAAATTCATTAAACACTCTAATCAATTACGACATTTTGGTGTCTTGATGAACCTGACCTTGACACAGCAAAAATGAAGATAAACTACTACTGTATGTCTGCGTCTGAGTGAAATTTTGAACAGATGATTTGACTTGTAAACAGCACATTTTAATATTTGATGATGCCATTGATCAGTTGTATTTTGGCGCTCCCCTAGTGGCCCGTGTCCAATGGCCTTTTGTGGCAAATAGCCCCGAGGCTGCCGTTTGGACACCAATGGTGACGTGTATAGGGCTGCACGTGTATTGGAAAACTGCCATGTCTGTTAGACATGTATTTTAAGTTAAAGTTAGGGTTAGTTAAAGTTAACATCTAACTGATCGCCTTCAGATCAAATAGTTAATTTCCATCCCAAGTATTTGCATGACTTTGGTCAATGCAATGGTCTGGCCCAATATTGTCATATCACTCATTTTCCAATATGTTGTGCAGCCTTGATTGAGTGGAAACGCGCAGCGGCGGCGCAAGCGAGACTTTTGTGCTTATGTCTTGCAAGGTGGAAGAGAAGCTGCACAAAACGAAGAGCCGGCGGACGGAGGCCACAAGACCCGGGATTGGCGAGCGGGGCGCAAAGGACGAAATCACCCCAAGAAAAGTAGTCGCCATGTGATGAAGAGGAGCTTGATTCATGACTGGCCAAGACTGGCCAGAGGTGACATGGCAATCGAAGTGTACACACTTTTTTTTTTTAAATCGCATTTCCTTATGTCTGTCGCAGGGCTCGGTCGCGTGGCGTTCGAGGGACGGGAGCAGTTCCTCAAATGAAGATGAGTACCATCTGCCGGTCAGAGTACGTTGACAGAAGTGAACCGCATGCAACTTAGTGCTGTCTTTTTTTTTTTTTCTTTTTTTTTTTTTTTTTTTTTTTTTTGCGCAGTTGTGCGATGCAGAGGAAGAGTCCAACGAACCTTCAGCAGACCTTTGCCTGTGACGGGCGGCCTACATGAGGCGGGTGCAGATGCGGCGAGGGTGAAGCAGCCGGCATTTAGGGAGAGTATGACTGTTTTTCCCCTTTCGCACTCGCTTTCCTTCCCTCCCTCCACTTTTTTACTGGGTGTGCACACTGTCTGCATGATGCCTCTTTCTTCTCAGTGCTGTCATTGTGCAATATTGTTTTAAAGTGTTTTTTTTAATGGAGTGAACTGTAAAGTTTATACTGTAACTTTGTCGCTGTACCTGTATTAAATTGTGAACTGAATTCAAGTGGTCCATTTTCAACATTGGCATGTAAAGTATTGTGCATATTTTGAGTTAAATGACAACATGCAAACTGTAATACTTTGAAACATTCTCTATAAGGCAATTGAAAAATTAGTCTCAAACAAATGAGTCCAAATAAGTAATATGAAACATGCAGTGTCAGGCATTTCCTTTTCACAGTGGAAAGAAATGCTGTATGCTTTCAAAATTGTTGCCAAAAGTAGCCTGACACCCATAAATGCAAATGACAAGCTGTTAAGTATCAAACCAGACTGCGTTGCGACCGATGAAATTAATCTTTGGCAAACCCTTTTGAAAAACTGCCATAAAATGGCCACTGAATTCAGAATCTTGCTCAATGTAGGTGCATTTCTTTTTGTACGAGAAAAGCCTTTTATTCAAGTCCGAACCTTTTTTTTTTTTTGCGGTTGAATCGTCATGTGGGTGATTTTGTGAATAAAGTTGACTTTGTCTTGTTCCTGTGGGTGGCCTTTGTAAATAAAGCCAACTTTGTTGTCAGTCATTCATGATGCAGTTGATTCTGCATCTCTTGAAACTTAATCTTATTACACGTTTTGTTGCAGGTGTTGTCTTCATTTGCAGTCTGACTACGAAGGCCTGTTGCTATACAGTGGAGACGGAAGCTAAAGTGAAATTTTAAACATTACATTCAACTTCTAGGATGTTGGCCTTCAATACAAAGCACTCGTTGCATGTTGCTTAACAACACTGCCAACCTTGGTACCAGTACTGCATAATACCATCCAGTTCAACGTTAAGTCTGCTCAAACGTGAGTGAAGGCCACACCGCAACCTGCTTAGGTGGTATGCAAGTGAGCCAGAGAGCTACTCGTTACCGGCGTCTTTATTAAATTGTCCTTTTCAGACAGGTTAGATGAATTCCAAGTGCTGCCATCTAGTGGCGGCAAATTTGTCCCGTCTGACGCACTATTTAACTGTATACTCAAATACTTCATTTTTAACTTTAAACATGGTTAAAAATAATAGGTGCCCTAATTGGGCGGCTGGGTTAATGCGACCCATCTTTCGTAGTTTGTTTTACCCAAAGCAATCTAACATACCACATAAATACTGCCGCTGTCTCTCCAATATGTGTAAAACGTACAAAATAATTTGCATCATTTATAGACCACATGCTAAAAATATGACGTTAATGCAGCTGGTCTTGTAATCCACAGCTTGGTAAAGTGCTTCCGGTTGAGCATGGCCGTCCGTACTCGACCCCGAGTCTGCGGTTTGACCTACCGCCCTGTCGCGCACCAAACCGCGCGGCCATCAGTGATTTATTTATATATATATATATATATATATATATATATATATATATATATATATATATATATATATATATATATATATATATATATATATATATATATATATATATATATATATATATATATATATATATATATATATATATATATATATACATACATACACACACATACATATATGCATACACATACACACACACACACATCCACCTATGTCTCTGTATGTCCTCAGCGCTGTAACGTTTTGTGCCGGTACGTACACTATATGAAATAAATGACGGGATTGTTTTCACCTCATTTAATATGCATCAAGCATACGAGCTGGTGTTTTAGAACAGCCTAAACTAGTAGGTCACAAAAAAGATTTAAAAAAAAAAAAAAACTTGCTAAAATTCTAAAAAGTTAATTGTCTTTTTTTCTGTTGAGAGAAGCGTCCAATGAAATGTGGTTAATACCATTGGGGGAGAGAGATTTGATTAGCGTTAGTACATGCATGGTCAGTCAGTACAGCGTTTACACAGGGCAGTGCATGGGTTAGTGCATTCATGGTTATCACACGGCAGAACATTTCGCGGCGGCGGGGAGTCGAACCCTGGGTCTCAGGTGTTCTAGCGCAGCGATCGAGCCACTCGCCCAGCGTGGCGAGCTCGGCGGTCACCCCGCTTTTTCTTCGAGTCATTCTTATCCGTTCAGTATTTCGTTCCGCGCGCGTTGGGTAAGTACAAAAGAGTGCAAACGGCCGCCAGCTGCCAGGTCGAAATAGCCGACTGGTCTATGACACGGCCTCTTGCCCCGAAAGAACCTGGTTCGATCCCAGGCATGAGCACATACTTGACGGTGCTTTTGCAATTGGAACCTCGCCTACTATAAGTGTACGCATATGCAAATAAAATTGCATATGCAAGTATTTATGTGTAAATAGACAACGAGGCCCCGCCCCCCGAGTGGGCGGGTCCACCCACCGGACCACGCCTACTGGCCCCGCCCCCGGGGGCTGCAAGCCACGCCCCCTGCCCTAGCGTAATTACACTAAGGTAGGGGGCGGGGCTTCGCCCCGCCCCCTACCCTAGTGTAATTAACCAGGGTAGGGGGCGGGGCTTCGCCCCGCCCCCTACCCTAGTGTAATTAAAAGTGAATAGAAATCTAGTAGTGTAGGGGGCGGGGCTTCGCCCCGCCCCCTACACTACTAGATTTCTATTCACTTTTAATGTAAATGAAAACATTAATACAATTATAAAAAAAGGTATTAACATTTTATATATATATATATATATATATAAATCTTTTCATTTACATTAAAAGTGAATAGAAATCTAGTAGTGTAGGGGGCGGGGCTTCGCCCCGCCCCCTACACTACTAGATTTCTATTCACTTTTAATTACACTAGGGTAGGGGGCGGGGCGAAGCCCCGCCCCCTACCCTAGTTAATTACACTAGGGTAGGGGGCGGGGCTTCGCCCCGCCCCCTACCCTGGTCAATTACACCAAGGTGGGGGGCGGGGCTTCGCCCCGCCCCCTACCTTAGTGTAATTACGCTAGGGCAGGGGGCGTGGCTTGCAGCCCCGGGGGCGTGGCCAGTAGGCGTGGTCCGGTGGGTGGCCCCGCCCACTCGGGGGGCGGGGCCTCCTTGTCTGTTTACACATAAATACTTGCATATGCAATTTTATTTGCATATGCGTACACTTATAGTAGGCGAGGTTCCAATTGCAAAAGCACCGTCAAGTATGTGCTCATGCCTGGGATCGAACCAGGTTCTTTCGGGGCAAGAGGCCGTGTCATAGACCAGTCGGCTATTTCGACCTGGCAGCTGGCGGCCGTTTGCACTCTTTTGTACTTACCCAACGCGCGCGGAACGAAATACTGAACGGATAAGAATGACTCGAAGAAAAAGCGGGGTGACCGCCGAGCTCGCCACGC
Organism: Syngnathus scovelli; assembly: GCF_024217435.2. Taxonomy (NCBI): domain Eukaryota; kingdom Metazoa; phylum Chordata; class Actinopteri; order Syngnathiformes; family Syngnathidae; genus Syngnathus; species Syngnathus scovelli. Next base: position 5,845,194 of record NC_090867.1, read on the forward strand.
TGGGCGAGTGGCTCGATCGCTGCGCTAGAACACCTGAGACCCAGGGTTCGACTCCCCGCCGCCGCGAAATGTTCTGCCGTGTGATAACCATGAATGCACTAACCCATGCACTGCCCTATGCAAACGCTGTACTGACCGACAATTGCACTGACCATGCATGTACTAACGTTAATCAAATCTCTCTCCCCCAATGGTATTAACCACATTTCATTGGACGCTTCTCTCAACAGAAAAAAGACAATTAACTTTTTAGAATTTTAGCAAGTTTTTTTTTGTTTTAAATCTTTTTTGTGACCTACTAGTTTAGGCTGTTCTAAAACACCAGCTCGTATGCTTGATGCATATTAAATGAGGTGAAAGAAATCCCGTCATTTATTTCATACAGTGTACGTACCGGCACAAAACGTTACAGCGCTGAGGACATATAGAGCCATAGGTGGATGTGTGTGTGTATGTGTATGCATATATATATATATATATATACATATATATATATATATATATATATATATATATATAAATCACTGATGGCCGCGCGGTTTGGTGCGCGACAGGGCGGTAGGTCAAACCGCAGACTCGGGGTCGAGTACGGACGGCCATGCTCAACCGGAAGCACTTTACCAAGCTGTGGATTACAAGACCAGCTGCATTAACGTCATATTTTTTAGCATGTGGTCTATAAATGATGCAAATTATTTTGTACGATTTACACACATGCACATTGGAGAGACAGCGGCAGTATTTATGTGGTATGTTAGATTGCTTTGGGTAAAACAAACTACGAAAGATGGGTCGCATTAACCCAGGCGCCCAATTAGGGCACCTATTATCTTTAACCATGTTGAAAGTTAAATGAAGTATTTTCGCATACAGTTAAATGGTGCGTCAGACGGGACAAATTTGCCGCCACTAGATGGCAGCACTTGGAATTCATCTAACCTGTCTGAAAAGGACAATTTAATAAAGCCGCCGGTAATGAGTAGCTCTCTGGCTCACTTGCATACCACCTAAGCAGGTTGCGGTGTGGCCTTCACTCACGCTTGTGCAGGCTTAACGTTGAACTGGATGGTATTATGCAGTACTGGTACCAAGGTTGGCAGTGTTGTTAAGCAACATGCAACGAGTGCTTTGAATTGAAGGCCAACATCCTAGAAGTTGCATGTAATGTTTAAAATTTTACTTTAGCTTCCGTCTCCACTGTATAGGAACAGGCCTTCGTAGTCAGACTGCAAATGAAGACAACACCTGCAACAAAACGTGTAATAAGTTTAAGTTTCAAGAGATGCAGAATCAACTGCATCATGAATGACTGACACAACAAAGTTGGCTTTATTTACAAAGGCCACCCACAGGAACAAGACAGTCAACTTTATTCACAAAATCACCCACATGACGATTCAACCGCAAAAAAAAAAAGTTTGGACTTGAAAAAAAGGCTTTTCTCATACAAAAAGAAATGCACCTACATTGAACAAGATTCTGAATTCAGTGGCCATTTTATGGCAGGGTTTCAAAAGGGTTTGCCAAAGATTTATTTCATTGGTCGCAACGCAGTCTGGTTTGATGCTCACTCAACAGCTTGTCATTTGCATTTATGAGTGTCAGGCTACTTTTGTCAACAATTTTGAAAGCATACAGCATTTCTTTCCACTGTGAAAAGAAATGCCTGACATTCCATGTTTCATATTACTTATGTGGACTCATTTGTTTGAGACTAATTTTTCAATTGCCTTATAGAGAATGTTTCAAGGTATTACAGTTTGCATGTTGTCATTTAGCTCAAAATATGCACAATACTTTACATGCCAATGTTGAAAATGGACCACTTGAATTCAGTTCACAATTTAATACAGGTACAGCGACACAGTTACAGTATAAACTTTACAGTTCACTCCATTAAAAAAAAAAAAACACTTTAAAACAATATTGCACAATGACAGCACTGAGAAAAAAGAGAGGCATCATGCAGACAGTGTGCACACCCAGTGAAAAAGTGGAGGGAGGGAAGGAAAGCAAGTGCGGAAGGGGGAAAACCAAAGTCATACTCTCCCTAAATGCTGGCTGCTTCGCCTTCGCCGCATCTGCACCCGCCTCATGTAGGCCGCTCGTCACGGGCGAAGGTCTGCTGAAGGTTCGTTGGACTCTTCCTCTGCGTCGCACAACTGCAAAAAGAAAGACGGCACTCAGTTGCATGCGGTTCACTTCTGTCGATGTACTCCGTGACCGGCAGATGGTACTCATCTTCATTTGAGGAACTGCTCCCGTCCCTCCAACGCCACGCGAGCGAGCCCTGCGACAGACAAATAAGGAAATGCGATTTAAAAAAAAAAGGTGTGTACACTCTCCTTGTACATTTGATTGCCACGTCACCTCTGGCCAGTCTTGGCCAGTCATGAATCAGGCTCCTTCCTCTTCATCACATGGCAACTGCTTTTCTTGGGGTGATTTCTTCCTTTGCTCGGCAATCCCAGGTCTAGTGACCTCCGTCCGCTGGCCGTTTTGTGCAGCTTCTCTTCCACCTTGCAAGACACAAGCACCAAAGTCTCGCTTGCGCCGTCGCTGCGCGTTTGCACTCAATCAAGGCTGCACAACATATTGGAAAATGAGTGATATGGCAGGATTGGGCCAGACTATTGCATTGTGCAAAGTTATGCAAAAACTTGGGATGGAAATGAATTTTTTTTGAACTGAATGCAATCAGATGTTGACTTGGATCAGTGACTTCTCTTCTAAAATAATTTGGCAAGAAAACACGGAGCTTATTTCATTACGCCACATGACAAAGAAAATCTTTCGTTTCTTAAAGTGCATGCCATTAACGTACGCCACCATGTGGCAGTTTTCCAATACACGTGCAGCCCTACACACACGCACACTTCACCATTGGTGTCCGAACTGCGGCATGGGGGCTCTGTGACAAAAGGCCATTGGACACGGGCCACGAGGGGAGCGCCAAAATTTGACTGCTCAAGGGCGTCAGAATATTACGTTACGCTGTTTACAAGTCAAATCTTCTATTCAAAATTTCACTCAACACAAGTTTAGCCTCATTTTTGCGGTGTTAGATTTACCAAGACACCTCATGATTGACTTTCAAAATTAACACCGTTTTGTAGCAGTAGCACAACATTTTAACACTTAATAGCAAAATCTCATGATTGATTAGAATCTTTAATGAATTTGTCAAACAATTTTGAATTTGTTTCAGTACGAGGCCCTCAAACAAACATTCGGACACCACTGGTGTGAATTGAAAAAGGAAAACTCCATTTCACGCATTGACGCTGCGCAGGTCGACGTCTCCAGGGAAGCGGGTCTCCCTCAGAACCTGGCTGCAGAGTGATGCCACCCGGCCAAGCAGTCCACCTCGGATCAGTTTGTGTCGTGTCCCGGTCGCCATCTGCAGACAGACAATGTCAAACTCAAAGCGCACCCAAAGTTGGCGGTCACTTGCTTACTAGATCACAGCGGCTAGTTACTCTTGGTTACCGTCGCCGGGTCCGGCCGTTCGTCCCCCCTTTTGCGTCCAGTCTGCAAAAGACAGAACATGCAATGAGTTGTGCGCTGCTTGCGTCATTATGTCTTGAGCACTCTCGACCGGTGGTTCCTCACTGAACAGCTCGCTCCCACGCAGTCCTACACTGAGGGGAGAACAAAGAACCAAGTACCACAGTGGTAGGTTAGAAAAAACAAAATTTTACAAATGACATTGCAAAATTGGACATTCGGGACCAGCTCGCTCCAACGCTGCCCTACACTGACGGGAGAACAAAGAACGCGAGTATGACAGTCGTATAGGTTAGAAAAAGACAAAAATGTTACAAATGACATTGCAAAATTGGACATTTGGACCAGCTCGCTCCAACGCCGTCCTACACCGAGGGGCGAACAAGAACGCAAGTATGACAGTGGTAGTAGGTTAGAAAAAGACAAAAATGTTACAAATAACATTGCAAAATTGGACATTCAGGACCAACTCGCTCCAACGCTGCCCTACACTGATGGGAGACCAAACAACGCAAGAACAGTGGTAGGTTAGAAAATGACAATGTTACAAATTACATTGCAAAATTGGACATTCGGACCAGCTCGCTCCAACACCGCCCTACACCGAGGGGAGAACAAGAACGCAAGTACCACAGTGGTAGGTTAGAAAACGACAAAATGTTACAAGTCAGATTGCAAAATTGAACATCCTTCACATCAAACTTTTGTTTGCGTTTCCAGCACCTCGTGGACCGGCTCCCTCCAACGCCGCCCTACACTGAGGGGAGAACAACGAACGCAAGTACGGCAGTGGTAGTAGATTAGGAAAAAGACAATGTTACAGTTATCAAGTCATATTGCAAAATTGGACATTCGGCGCCACGTCAAAATTCTCTGTTTCCAGCAGCTTGTTAACCGGCTCGCTCCAACGTCACCCTACACTGTAGGGAGAACAAAGAACGCAAATACGACAGTGGTAGGTAGAAAAGACAAAATGTTACAATGGTCAACAAGTCATATTGCAAAATTAGACATTCGGCTCCACGTCAAACTTTTGTTTGTGTTCATCAACGTGACACCGTCCTCACCCAAAGGTTACAATGCACTGTCAATGGCAATCCTAGCATAAGACAACGCTGCTCTTATAGCAAGATTGGGCTTCTGCTTGTGGTACCCAAGCTGGTTCCTGCACAAAACCTGAAACATAAAAGGGGTGAAACACGACAAGGATTTGGTTGTGTCGATTGCTGTGACGGACCAAGACGAGTTGAGTCAAGTCAAGAGCATTTCTATTGCCCAAAATCAGTCAAGTCTCAAAGGGCTTCGCATTTGCAAAAATTGAAGTCCTCCCCCAAAACACCGGCCGGCTTTCAACCGCTATCCTCGCACAAGACAAAGCTGTTCTGGATCCAGACAAGCCACAACCTCAACCACAACTACAGACCACCTCTTAAGCAAGTCCAACCATCAGACCCCCAAACACCTGCCCTCATTTCAAGGCAACCTTTCCAACGTGCACCCATAACCAAAGGCAACCAGAGCGCAACACTGCCCCCTCCTGGTCAAATGATCCCCACACATGACATGTCCACGTTGGCATGCTGCTTGATTCTTGACTGGGTGTGAATTGGTCCTTTCCTCATTGCTTCTCTTCAACCCTGGAAAAACATGCAAGGCGCCATTAATTGAGTTCTGTAACTACATTTGTGCTATAGCATTCATGTACCAAAAAAAAAGGACCCATTCCCATCTCAGGTACAGAAACTCTTATTGATGTCAGAAAGCTATCTTGAGGAATTACAACCGCTATCCCATTCTAAAACACCAATTATCAACAATAAAAGCGGACAAATTTCTTACCACTCCATTAGCTGAGCTTTTAGAGTGAGAATGTTACTTCAGCTCACTTGTTAAATTCACAAGAATTCATTCATTTTGATGCGGCACAGATCAACATTGCATATTGGTATATAGTCTGGCTCTCCTATTGGACAAGGACACTGAGAAGGACAGAGAAGAAAAACCACTAATAAAGAACCGGCGTTTTCATTGCTTTATTCTTCCACATATGAGCGAGCTCACAGCTCACTTAAACCCTTACACCCCGTCATCTGACCAAAATTAACCAATCAGGAGCTAGCGGTTTAGGCAGAGACAAGTGAATGAGTAAATGCGAACAATTTTAAAATGTAATTGTAAATACATATTTTTGCAAATTAACTTTAGGAGTCAACTTAGAATTTAATTTAAAAAAAATCAAATTCGTCTCTCTAGCCTCTTATGTTGGATACAAATACACAATTAGACAGAACATAGACATCGTTTTATATTCATTCAACTTACCTCCGTCGTGCGGATAATTCAAGTTTGCAGTGCACAAACGACGCCATAGCACGTGTCGAGCTGAGCTTGTATGTGTTTGACTATAGTCAAACAAACATTTTGACTTGAGTCAAACAAACACTTATAGTTCAACCCCCAAGTAAAAGACGTCTCATTCATGAGTTAAAAATGAAACGAACGAAGAAGAGCTGCCCAGCATTAAAAAGAAACGAAAACGTTTTGAAACACTGCTAAATTGTGCAAAAGCAAGTGCATTGAGACGTGCTGCGCTCAAACCTCAAACGCGGTTGCGTCCATCGCGTGCGAAAATCCTGCAACAAGAGAGAAGGCGTCGTGAGAAACGGCAACGAAAGACAAACATTTGCTCGTGTGCCCGCTTACCTGAGAGAATGCCACGCGGTCGGGCTCCATCTTGCTTCACCCGTATTTGGTAACTCCCTGGTGCACACCTGTTTTTAATTAACCTGATGGTCTGACGTCACTTCCACCAAATCGCAAACTTCTTCTCCTGCATGTCGAACGGCGCTTTGCACACTAGCGCCACCAGGTGGCCTGTAGAGGTGACTGATTTGACTTACCCTGGAAATTAAAGTGAACGAGCAGCCTGCCAATTATTATAGAACATTAGTCTTCAAGAACCACGCTGTCGCCATCTCCTGGTCAGCATGTGAAATGCAGTTGGTGACAACTTCTGGGAATCCCAATCAAATAGAAACGTGTTTCCATTTTCGTTGGAGGACTAAATATTGAAAATCAAACTGTAGATTGACTTTTCTCTCCTCTTATCAGACAAAAATAAAAACCCGAGAAATATTATATTTCAATTTTAGTGTTCCTAATTCATAACGAAAATAAATATCCAGTCATTTTTCCATCTTTAATATCTGCTTCCAAATGAAATATCCAATGACACGGACCCTCCACCACAAAACACACACAACCTGCCAGTTTTACATTCCAGTGAATCGCGTAAAACACAAACAACACAACATAAAGGCGGGTGATTATTTGACTTGTTCTACAGTAGGTTTAATCAAATATTGAAATTGTAAACATTGCAGATTAGCCGTTAATTCATATTGTGAATCGAGCTCTGTTGTGTTTTTGAACAGTTCAGTCCCACTAATTTACATGTCCAAATCAACATGTATTGTCCATTTCTTTTATCAAATAAATATTAAAATCAACCCAAGGGTGTTAATTGTGTAAAACAATAGACTAATAAGTGCTAATATGAAAAATGGAGACAAAACAATGAGTGTTATCTTCATGTGTTCATTTCAATCCAGCCAGTATTTCTATACATCTACATATATATTTATACTGAAGTCCCTATATACATAGCATGTATGTACAACAACTTATTTACAGTCTTTTTTTTTTTTTTGCGTGTGTCAAGTGAGAGATATATCTGGTCCCACGTTTGAAAGCTTCTCCTTGTCCACATGGGTGTCAAGTAAAAAGCTTTTGCAAGAAATAGATCTGTATCATAAATACTCTGCTGAAAATAAACGGGATGCTTTGCACATCTATGCCTTCACATGTGGTCATCGTCCATGTAGAAAAAAAGTGCATCCATCAACTGGGACAAAAATAGTAGGGCCCCCTCTTGGTGATGAGAGCATGTTTTCTCGTTCACCTCAATGACCTTCTCGATCAAGGGTTCTTCTCAAAGTGTGGTGCGCAAGCTCTCTCTAGCGGTAGACTATGGAAACACTGATTTAAATGGTCAATCTGTGTACGTTACAGCGTCTTAAACGTCTTTTTCGGATGTATTATGTGTTCTCCTGTCAATATAAAATACGATCTGATGTTTGATTGGAAATCATAAACTCTGCAAATGTACAGTATAGACAATAAATAGTTTTCACTAAATTAATTTTAACCACCAAGATGTTTTTTTGTTTTGTTTGTTATTCGGCTAAGTATCTACAACGTGCATGTCGGTTGATAATACGCACGCGCACACACATGCAGTGCACACTCAGGCTTGATGTCCATGCCGAGAGGGGAATAGTTGTCGATATTCCTTGCAGAAGATTGGCGCGCTTGTGTGTTCCTTGTCTGGCGTTCAAGTCAACAAATAAGGCAAATAGAAACCAAAAGGAGGGGGGGGGGGCAATCCAAATGGATGAATACATTAGGGGAGAAGGAGAAAGGAGGGGAGAGGCTGCGGCGTCATAGGACCGTACTCTCCGAATCCTCCCCCCCCTCCGACTCGGTTGTTCTGAGGCGGCTCGAGTCCAGCAGCGCTACCGAGTGCCTGAGGTGGGTGATGTGAGCCAGGTCCAGAAGGCTGTCCAGCTCCATGTTAATGACGGGAATATCTAGGTTGCAGAAGGAATCTGCAGGAGCAAGAGGAAAACATTTACTCATCATTCAGAGAGCCTTGGGATGCTGAGAAGATTCCAGGTGGGGGTTGGGGCCATGCTGGGCGAGGAGTATGCGAGTCCAAATCAGGCATGGGGAAGGAAAATAATATCACAAGATGACCAGAGAATGTTTTATAATGTTTCTACCGTGTCCCCTCATCCGTTATGTAAATATTTGATTCTATATTTTCAAGACTGAAGAAATGACACTTGGCTACGAACGTCATAAAGTAGTCCAAGTACAGCTTGTACAACAATGTACATTTACTACTCCGTCAAAATAACTCAGATAGCCTAAACTGTCCAATTTGGGTCAAAGTGTCAACATTGTTTTCCAGGATTGACTTAAAAACTGATGGGCATGGAGTTTAACAGCGCTTCATGAGTTGCCTTTGGAATGCTCTTCAGTATTTCCGTGAAAACATCACAGAGCAGGAGGATGTAACTTTCTGTTATACAAGATGTACACCGACTACCTCGTAGCAAAGCCCAGTCCAACATGAAATAATATTCTGTGTATGCACACATGGAGGAGTGGAGAGAGGGAGGGAGGGAGGGAGGGAGGGAGGGAGAGGGTGGCAAAAGGTGGGAGTGACGCTCAAAGCTGGCAGCAGGAATTAGAGGGACCAAGCTGCGTTTAGCTTAGTTTCATTTTGTGCACCCATCGTGCCCGCATGAGCCATGCAAAATGGGCGCAATGAGACGTTGGCTCTGACTTATGGTGGGGGGCGTGGGGGTGGGGGTTCGCCATGTGGCCAAGATGCAAGTTGGAGGGATGGTGGGGGTTAAATGAAGTCCTGCTTACCCTAAAAGTCCCTCAAACAAAACGACGGCTCAAACGGCTGCAAATAATCAACAACAATTTCACATCAGAACAGTTCAACCTGTTGAGTGGTCATCGAACACAAATACCGACTCACAAAAATGAGAGTTTGACCCTTTGAGTTTTGATAATCTCGTAGTGGACTTAAATCTTATTGAAGAAAATGACAGCTCGTACCTGTGGACATGCTTTCTCCAGGAGACAAACCATCCAGCAGGCCCGACGAGTGCTCCAGTGGCTGGGGGCTGGTGCCGGGTGTGGAGGGCGGCTGAGGCGGAGGCAAGCTGGGCCTCTGCCGGGGCGGCTTGGGCGTGGGCCGGACTTTGGTGAGCGTCCCGGCCAGCGAAGGCGGCGAGGACAGAGACGGCGTGCCGGCCATCTGGACGTGTCCCAGGGAGCCGATAGTGGCGTAACCCTGCGGGTAACCGAAGCCGTATGGCGAAGGGGTGCTAGGGGGGGTGGGCGACAGGCTGACAGGAGACGGCTGGCCCGTGGACTGCTCCGACACAGCCCCCGTCTGGCTGTAGGGGACTTTAGGCGGGATTGGAGCAAGCTTCTTTGCTAGGGGATGAGATAAAAAAAAAAAAAAAAAAAACATCCAAACTTTGATGTTAACTAGAGGCACATGTGATGACATCATCTTACCTCTCCGTAGTGTGTGTGGGCTGTGCTCAGACTGGCAGCCAGAAGAAAGTGTCCCCTGGAATCCCTTCTGCCCAATGACTGGAGACAGTTCTTTGTTCTTCAGGGTGCTGAAATGAAACAAAAAGCACCTCTTTAGATTCCAAGATGACCTCACCCATTATACTTGCACCCTGCATTATTGTAATTACAAAAAGATCTCACACCTCAACTTACAGGATAACCATAATGAGGGTTGAAGGGCAAAAAAGGCTCGACAGAAGTTTCCAGCAAATGAAGATGACTGCAGTGTTTCAAATTGGGGGCGGAGCCATGCAAATGAGCCTTTGACATTCACATGATACGACGTCACAACCATGCTTTCCGATTTTTCCACGTGTAGTGGTGGAGTCTCACACATGCTGATGTGACTCATCACCACCCACTTGTCATAATCAAAAAGTTCAAGCTTTTATTTTGGACCCAGGCCCAAAGGTAAGGTAGAAAGTAATTGGTTAAATATTTCTGAAATGATACAAGATCACTCTGCGGACTCCTGTTTCCTGCCCACACGTAATCCCCCTTTCATCACAGAAGGCTTTGACTCTTCCTTGTTGCCTAGCAACTGCCTCCTCCGCATTTCCTGGCAACCAGCACGTAGCAGCGATGACTTGCATTAAAGATGCATTGGATAACGGCAAAAAAAAGAAAAAAAAAATGCTGCTGCTATCCCATCACCCACCTCTTACCTGTGTGGGGGGGTAAAAAAATAAGGATGTTCTTGCATTTACCTAGCGGCCTTGCGTCCTCGTTCTCGGCTACAGGTGGCCCAAGGAGGGGGGGCGGATAAGGGCGTGCCAGGGGGTTTGGGGGAGCCCAGGAATAAATCGTGGCGAGTAAGAACGAGCGGGGGTTTGATGTAGAGGGAGGAGCCGTTTGTGTCGGCAGGGGGCGCATGCAGGGGCTCGGCTTGGGAGGCCTGCTTGTGCAAGGGCGGGGAGCTTTGGGCTCGTGGGTTGGAGTTGATGTCAAGGGGCTGCGGGGACGGGCACAGGGAGTGGAGGAACGGGGGCGGGCTGTAGCCCGAGCGGCGGGGGACGGGCGACGGGCCCGTGGGCACGCATTCGGGACTGCGGGAGAGCGGGCGCATACCGGGGGGTGCTCGGGCGGAAAAGTGTTGGGGAGGGAGCGAGAAAGGTGAGGAAGACGGGTAAGGGGGGGGCGGCCTCTCCTCCTCGGGGGAGGGGTGAGCGTTACAGGCGTCCGAAGCGTCATCCGAGCTGGAATGAAAAAGAAATCTTTTACGGCGAGCGGGGAAGCTGTTGGAGAGGAGAAATGGGTAGGAAACATCACCCGATGGTGAGGAAGAAAAAAGAAGCGTCACCTCATCCACTGCAGAGCCTTGCGACAATGGAAGGTGAAGCTGTGAAACATGCGGGGGCTGACGGCCAAAAGACAACATGAGAGCGCCGCACGTGCAGCCGTGGCCCCTTTCACGCCGACGCAATTGGCACATCACAGGAGTACAGTTGCATCGCCGAGAGTTGCGCTTCTTTTGACGTTATCACGGTGCCGAGGAACTATGTTGATGTTAGAGGAGAATATTGCAGCCTCCCCACGCATGGTTGCAATTTGTTACTAATTCATTCATCTCTTAGCAGAGTTTTGGAATTTATTCGCCAATTTTGACGAAAACAAAAACAAAATCCTATTACCGCAAACCTTGTACCATCTTGTGAATTCTTACAATAGCTGCGTAAACGCTCCACCGTAACGCCTCCGATGCGCAAATATGCTCGGAAAGCAGCGTGAAAGGGGCTAAAAAAAAAACAAAAAACATATTCAAGCATGTCTGGGGTCAAAGGTTAAAGAATTGAAGGAAGATCTTTGGAGGGGCACTAGTATGCAGTCAGCTGCGGGGCGCAGGTTCGGGGGCTGAAACAGGGGGAGGTGGCCTCGGGGGTGGCACAACAGCCTTACCTGGCTCGCTCGTTGTTAGTGGGAGGAGGGGTGGGGGAGGGCGACCCCGAGGGGGTTCCGGGCGGCTCGGGGGTGAGCGCGTCCGTGGGCGGGGTGGGCGCCCGCACGCTGGGGGGCGTGGATGTGGTTTTACGCGAGGACGACGAGCCCCTGCGGGACACCCAAGAGGTGTCCATCACCCTGACTCCCATGCTGTAGTGGGACACAGACGCACAGCCAATCACTGCAAAGGAGGGCTTGAGCTTGGGGGGAGGGGCTCGTTCGCGGGATCAACTTCCGACGTAAGAACACGGATACCCTTGCGTCTTCTCGTCGAATGAATCCAAACATCACAATGATGCAACTTGGATACACAACTTGGATAACAAGTCCACCCAACACCGACACAACACACAAAGAATCCGTAACGAGAGGGGTGAAAGGGTGATTACGCTACCTCTGGATCTTCCTGATGCTGCATGGTTCAAATTGAGAGAAAGAAGTAGAATGAGGACACAAAGAAAGGTCAATCTGTGAAACTTGTGTTGGGGCTCAACAAAGTTGTCCTTAAAACAAATTCAATCCAAAACTGGTTGGGATCCATTCTTCAAAATAATACTAAGAAAAAGTATTCAAGAGGGCCAAATAAGTTGAACAATTTGAATGGATACAAAATTAATTATTCGTATCACGCTCAGATACTTTCACGTCAAATCCTTTACAGCTAAGACTGCCGCTGGCTACGGATCAGAGCCGGGTCCGGGTTAATTAGCCGAGCTGCGCCGAGACGCCCCGGTGGGACGGATAAGAGCTTTAAAAGAATGGTAGGAGGATCACAAAAAGGGAGAGAGACATAATCCTTTGTCACTTTTGACTTCAAGTCCCTTTCAGAACCACTAGCTATGTTAGCCAATTTGAGAGTATTTTTTTTTGAAAACCAACAGTCCTACCCATCTTTCTTGTAGAACTCCAGCATCATGTTGTCAGTGGCCACGCTGAGGGGTCTGCGGCTCTGCTCGTTCTGCCGCCGCTCCATCTGCTCCATGTCGGGAGACGGCATGGAGCTGTAGTTGGCGTTGTGGTTGCTGTGCACCGGACTGCCGTAGTTGCCCGTCACGTTGAACTCGATTTCTGGTTATAAGAAAAAAAATGGAGATGGGAGCGTTGAAGATGATATTTGAGCAGGTGTGAACGCCTCACCTCCGGGGAAGAACCAGTCGGCGTGCTGGATGATGGGCTCGATGATGCCGACGATTTGCAGGGACACTGTGGTCATCATCTCTGTGATGTTGCTGCAGAGGACACAAGGTGAACGACTCACACGATGTCTTGGACCAAGCTACCAAAACAGATTCCGTCTAAAATTGACATTGTCATTTTTTTTAAGCCCAAGTATCTGCACTTGCCACCCTCTGCAGAGGAAACATTAGCAAAGCTGTTAGAGAACTTGATAGATTGATAGCCGAGACATTTCGAAAGATGCCAGGGAGGGCGACTTCTTCTCAAACTGCTGCGTCACCATCGTAAACAGACTCCAGCTCGGAAACAGTCGTCCGGAGATTTTTATCAGCACATTCGAAAGGACGATAACAAGTCTGAAGGTGGTGCTACTGTCTTGAGATGTCACCGTGGGATTTGTAATTGTTCAAAAGGACAAATATGGACGGTCATTTTTAAATGAGGTATAAAAATAAATATTCAATTAAATATTTTTTGGTAAATGTAACCTGGTCCTACCCGTCGCTGTGCGTCCACAGCAGGTTGGGCCCCAGCACGATGGCGATGTTCCCGGGAGTCATCTTGTTCACGTCCTGGTATTCCGTCAATTTGGACAGGAACTTAATCAAATATCTGCAAACATGCGGCAGGAAGTAAAAGCAAGGTCGTCACGCACATTTGCATAACCTACTTCTCATTTCTTCATTTCCCGGCGGAGCCAGAAGAAGAAAAACACGAGATTACTGAGCTGTACAAGTTTCCCGACAACCAAGTGGAGCCGCGTGTGATAAACTTCCATAAAAGCCTCCCAGAGCTAAACACAACTCCCCATTTGAGAAGACCCTTGAGGACGCAAAAGTGGGCCAGTGGGCCGGCCGTGTGTGCTCGTGCGAGCATCAGGCGGCTCGCTATGGTGAGCGACGCTGTCTGACATCTCCTCTGAGAAGAAGCGCTAAAAATAAACTCCATTTGTAAGATGCGACAGATACACCCACGCGTGCAGTTTGCACGTCTCATCGTTTTCATCACGGGCCTCCAGCAAATACCCAAAAGGAGCCAACAACTTGAAGCCTTTTTTTCAGTCTCACCTGAAGTTGTTGTTGCTGGCTGGCGGTAGTTTGTCACAAGCGCCGCGGAGAGCCTGCAACCTTTTGTCCTGGTCTGGAATACTGTAGGAAGCAGGACAAAGTTAAAAAAAAAAAATCACACAATTCCACCCTGTAGATGTAAAGGCTCCTTACTTTGAGGCCTGAATCCAGTCGTTGTAAAGCTCAAAGGTCATCAGGGGCTCGGGGAGCTCACGCAGGTAAGATTTCAAAGCGCCTACAGGACAAAGATTGAATTTACGGCAACGACATTCAAGGCATGAGAATGCACACATGGCAACACACGAGCTCACCAGCGATGGCGTGCGGGTCAGCCGAGTACTCCTGAACGTCCAGCACGCCGCAGTCCAAAGACGCCTTGAGCTTCTTCAGCTTGGAGGCGGACGGAGCCACTCGGAACAAACCCTGAAATCACACCACTTTTGAGCATCATGTCAAATGATTTTGTGTGTGCGTGCATGACATCATCTCAGCTAGCGCACATGTGTGTGTCTGACCTCCTCTTCCATGCCGCACTCCAGCAGCATGGTGACACAGGCCTCGATGGGGAAAGCAATATCTCTCCCGCTGAGCTCTAAGTGCTCTTCCAGCGGCTTCCCGTAGCAAGGCTTCTCCGCCCACGACTCTGACAAAACACACACGCACACATTAGATGCACACTCAGCCATAATACAGTGTTCCCCACTATACTGCTGATTTTTCTATTTTTAAAAGCAGTGTGTGTTGTTTACCCTGATGAGCTTTAATCTGAGGCAGAATGTTCTGCAGCAGCTCCAGTGACTTCCTGTGGTACTCGGCCTGGACTTCAATCAGCTGCAGGACACACAGCACGCGTCAGTGTGGGCATGTGCGTCGGTGTGCGTTACGTTTTTTTGTTTACATACGGTCTGGAAATAGCTTGCATAGTCGAGTTCTTTGGCCATGGAGCTGTACATGTCGGCGGACAGCTGGTCCTGGTGACGGCGAGCAAAAACAAATGAATATCGGGTCCGTTGGAGAAGTTAATTGCGTCAAGGTGAAGCCCTGACCCGACAGATCTCCATGCGGTTGGCGGCCTCCTCCATCTCCTCCCTCAGGTGCTCGGCCTTGCCGCCGCTGGGCTGCAGGTTGCTGGACAGGCCCGACGACTTGCCGGACTGATAGTACCTGTGGTTTCAACGTGAAGGATGGAAATCATACTGATCTCAGGTTTGTTTCTCACACACATCTACAATGGCGCAAGACTAACCGCGTGCGAGCGGAGTCCATATCCAGGACCAGTTTGGTTAAATGTTTCCTTTGTTTCTGGATGTTTGGGATTTCCACCTGAGGGAGGCAAGGAGAGTTGACTTTTGTTGTCAGCTGCGACACACACACAGTCAATCATGAGCGCTGCTCTCATGCGGATTCTTTTACAAGCATGCAGGTGTCACATTGAGGTAGAGCGGCAAACGCAAGGTCACAAGCATTTCATTACTCCCCCTCCCCCTCCTGCCAATTCTCAAGCGTGGCTATAGTACCTCAGCGAGGTCATATAGCGGGTCCATGACGTCTCTCTCGATGGTGCCTTCGAACAGGACGAGCTCCTGGGACAGTTTGTCCTGCGTCTCGCCGCACAGCTTCAGCATCTTCCTACGGCAGCAGAAGCGACGACGGACATTTAGGACTGGGAGTATGCCAAGCACTCATAGCTCCGCCACCACCGATTCCGTGTGCTCACCCAAGCATAGACTCGTCCCCGAGCAATGCCGCCCCCTCCACCATACATTGTGCTAGCGTCGCGAGAGGAAGTTTCTTCTACATGAAAACACAAAAAAGATCACAATGATGACCGGCTTCACATGAGACTTGTTTTACTGCCGCTTCTCCTCTTCCTTCTTTCCTGCAGTGCCACCTACTGGACTGGAGTCCAGCACATTTAATCTCAGTCAATGAGGTCAATAAACAAGTGTGTCTTGTCTTCTCACCGACGGCGACCTGACCGACTTCTTGTCCACCTCCACGTTCTGCTGACCCTGCAGACACGCCGCCAACTTCTTGTGGGTGCTGTGCGACACCTGCTTGACCAGCTCCAGACGCTTCTCCGCCTGACATACAACAAAGAAGAAACTTACAATAAATCCATCAAATTATTTTCATTCATTTGAGATGAGCGCAGGTGTCCATTAGGACATACCTGCAGGAGGTCTTCGCTTAACACTTCGGTCTTCTCAGCCCTGCGAGGGAAGAAAGAAAAGAAGCCTCATTGTGAGTCAGGCTCAACTTGGACGAATAGGGTTGCCATAGCAACTGGGAAACACACAGATATTACATGCATGTCACAATGCCATTCGCTGCATTTTTTATGAATATTGTAGGAGGCAAATGATTCATTGCTCGTTTCAGTGTTTACGCAAAGACTCGTGGGAAGCGCCCCCCCCCCACACACACACACACACACACTTACAACTTCAGAAAAGTCCTCAATGAAAAACCATGTTCTTCAAACCTTTTCCGCTCGTAATACAAAATCTGTCAACAACAAAGCAGTATTCTCGCTGACGTCCGTCTGTCAAAAAGACGATCAATAAAGTCATCACCCCACTTGGGTTGGTCCTTCCTCACTTCCTGTTTGACATAATATTAAAATAAAAAACACAAACTCACAGAAGTGCAGCTCGAGCCCTGCTCATCCGTAGCTTTCGTTTCCACATGCCCTCACCAGTAGGTGGGACAGCAAGTGCTTTCAGGCCCGTCGAGGCATCAAGTGAGGAGGAGGAGGAGGAGGAGGAGGAAGCATAGGGAAGAAAGAATGAAACCTGACTATCTGGTCCTTTCACTTTACCTCATCAGCTATCAATCAATCTGCCACCCAATGGACATATTTTTGTGTGTACATATGCTAGCCTGTGTTAGCATGCATGTGTGTTAGCGTGCGTCTACTTTGTCCACCTCCTCACAGACACACTGTCACAGCCTCAATGTCAGGATTAGCAGTGATGTGACTAATAGGTCTTTCAATCTGAGCCCATTGTTAACCAGCCAGTGGTCTCCATGGCAACCGCAGAGCGGGAGGAAATACTTTCTGGGATGATGTCACCGACAGGCAGGCAGAATAGCAGTAGCAGTAGCAAATGCAATATTAAGACTTTTAAAAATTGATTTGGGGGAAAAACTAGTGGATCCCCTTTGCCCCCCTGCACTGGTGCTGTACTGGTATTGCATGACAAAGATAGGGGTCACGTGATAATCAAACCCGGCCCGGAGCTGGAGCTGGCCCAGAAAGAGGAGCTCATGAAAATGCTGCTCACGACCCAACGTTGCCCCCCTCCCTCCATCCCCAAGGCCTCACTTTTCCAAACTCTCAACACATAGACAAAGCGGGCTGCGCTCCAAATTCCACTGCCGCACCCCGACCCACTTTGGTGGCAAGACCGTTTTTAAACATGGCGTCCAATCTCAGTTACCATCTTCCATTTCATTGTGTAGCTCACCTGCAACCCTAACGGATAAACGGAAAGTTTCAACTCCCCATCGTGGAGCTGGTGAGTAAGTGCTGAGGTTCTGATTCTGACACAGAACCTGCTGCAGCAGCTCCAACTTAAAACTTTAATGTTTCTCTCAACGACAGCATCAATAATTCAGCCGGGCTAAAAATAACAACAACACTTCCACGCCTCTACTCAATACAGGAAGTAGGCAGCGTATAAAAATGTGCGGCTTTTAAATCTGGACTTTAACCCTCAAGGTTAAAAAAGAAAAAATAATCACACTTTCTGACATTAATTAATAAGTGACAGTCAAAACGGTGTATCTGATGAAAGGCTTGTTTGTTGTGGTTAATGATATTGTAACGTGCTTGATTTACAAAATGTGGCTGCGGTTGCGGCAGGCGTGTGCAATATGTACTCTCCTGTCAAGGCATCATAAAAAAAAAAAAAAAAAAAAACGGGTGACGATTGACAAGTAGCTCAAGGTTGACATGTACTTAACTATGGAGGCAGGCGTAAAAAAAAAAGCAAACATACCAATTCCTTCCCCTACAAACAGCAAAAATATAATATATAATATAAATAATTTTTCGAATATTTTTGGAAAAATAAATGCTCATAAATTTTTGACAACGGATCCTGATGTTCACCTCCTTTTACCCCATCAAGCAGGTGTGTTGCAAGCACAAAGTATTACTGAGCAACATTTTCAAGGACGCTCTCTCTCTCTCTCTCTCTCGCTCTCTCTCGCTCTCTCTCTCCTTTTGTGTCAAGGCAGCTCAGCATGTTTGGTGAAGTAAAGAGAGAGGAGGATTCTGTGCGTTTTTCAAAGCACCAACTGCCCTCAGGCTCCCTCTCAGTTCCTCTGGGTCCGCGTGGACTCGTTACGGCGAGTTCCCAATAAAGCAGCGGGCGCCATTTAAAGCAGGGAGATATTTACGGCACTCCCCGCAAGGCCTCTCCTCCTCGTTACGACCCACATTCCTCGTTCCTCGATGTTATCAGGAAAACGTGTAGATTTTGGGAGGGGGGGGATCTTGCTTGCCTGAAACTTATGAAAGATTGAACAATTGAGAATATGTCACGATAGAATCGAATTTAGTGTAGCTAATTAATACAAGTACAAATTGCTAGCGGTAAGAGCAAAATGGCTACTTTGCAAATACATCCAAGTTGCTCCCAGACAGATGCACTCATCAGTCCTGAGAAGGAACGAGGCGGACGGTGGGAAAGTCCACTGAGCTCTGACTCATCTGAGCCTGACTCACACGAGACGGCATTCTGGGACTTGACTTTTTACAGATCCGTATCGTGTAAATGAATGATTACAGTACATACACGTAAACATTGCTCGTGAGCAAAAGTCAAGCATTTTTCTTGGAATAAAATTTGCGGCGACGAACGTAAATCGTTATATTAATATAGCTAAGTGGTCCAGGAGACACCTTTGCAATCTGACACATTTGGAGCCGACGAGCTACGGATGTTGCCCACGCGTCATGTGATGAATGCCCTTGGGTCGACTTTCATCAGTCGACCATCTCAGTATAAGATCACACATGGACATAGGGAATCACAGAGATAGCCGTTGCCATGGTCACAAGAGGCCACAACCGTTGCCATGGAAACGCCTAATCGAGGTCACGCATTGCAAGGCGCCCGTATGTGACTCGACAAAGGCTGCCCTGATTGTTGCAACAGCTCTAAATAAAAGATGCAGCTGCTTTTCGACATTCCTCAACAAAACATTTCGGAGGCGGTCCTCATCAAGGGTCTCCGAGCATGTGATGTCATTTCCTGTCACGTCTGTGCTCTCAAGAGCGCGCCGACAGTACAGCTGGCTGGCTAACGTCACCTCGAGACAACCGGGCCCCGGTCGCCACGGCAACAAAGGCATGTTCCACCGCAGCTGCATCAGACACACAGTCGACACGCTCGAGTTTTAAGGCTCGCGTTGGAAGGTCACAGGTCACCAGAGTGCAGATGTTTCTCAACAACACTACAGGAGAGCACGCATAGGTACACATAAAGTAGTCACGACTTGAACGGAGTAATGGAATGTTTGTCATGAAGCTAGCATGCTATGTCAATTTGGGAAAGTTAACAGAAAATCAAAATAACAGAACAGCCTAAATGGATTCTGTTTAGGTCGCAATGTGAAGAATAGCACCCAAAAAAAATTAAGCCATGAAAGAAAAAAGTCATTTCAAGTCGCGTCTTCACTCACAGGAACCGGCAGCTGCTAATGACTTTAAAATGCCACACAATTTCTCCATTTTTATAGCCTGCAGGCTTCAATTGGTTCATCAAAATAGTCATTTATACTCTTACTCCATGCCTCATTAGGTGTACTATGCGCACAAAATAATTGCCAAGACGTCCAAATCCACAAATAAGTATTTTGTGTACACGTTGTACAAATTCCTCATGTCATACTTTCCGTCTCCATCTTTCCCTTGATGGCGTCGTTGCCATGGAAATAGTGAATGAAGCAAGAAGAAGACATGTCATCCTCCGGCACTCATCCTCCCCTCTTTGGCTTTACACTTTGTCGCTCAGTCACACAGTTTAGGCAGGATTAACGCTGCACGCTTGCTGTTTTGGAGATGAGCTGAACTGCGTCTGAACCTCTGGCGACCCACATCTGGATTGGAGCGACGCCATTAGGGGGGGACAAGTTTAGGTGGGGAAAAATATGGTGGTGCTAAATAAATGCAACAAATATTGCAAAACTTTTGGTAAGACAAAAGCATGATGATGACTTTCTGTGTTTCACTAATATCTTTTCATTCACGGGTGAAATTCAGCGCCACTGTCTGCAGGCCGGCGGTCCCGGCTTCCGTTTGAACAAACACTGAGCTCGTTGGTCAATGAGAGGCGACAAGTCGACCCACTTTCTTACTGTGTGGTCGACACGTGCTCCAACAACATGCAAGGCTGTTCCACACCTCTACTATAGTGGAAATTGGGTAAATATAAAACCCACAAAAACGAAACGATTTCAGGGGGCACCATGGAGATCCAGGGTGTTTTTCACAGCTGAATATTAAGCATCCATCATGCTGTACAACTTGTACCAGAATTTCACTCCCATTTCATCTGAGAGCTAAGCCGGTAAATGAGAAGAAAAGAAGACAGGTAGAAAATGTCAAGTGTTTCTACACTTTGTGGTTTTAGGCAGGATGAATCACGTCTCTCATCAAGCGTGACGTGTCGCAGTGTTTAACTGGTACGGCCACAAAATACTTGGACAGCCGGTTCAAGTCCGGGATTAAAAAAGCTTTTCTGGAATGCAACAACTGAAGAAAAAAAATTTGCATTTTGTCTGCTGGTACCAATCTAAACACAAAAAGACGCGTTGACTTCATAATCTACAATGTCGCAACAATGATGCACATTGGAAAACATAAAAAAAAAAAAAGAATACTATGACACATAAGGTATGTTGAATATCATCAGTCACAATTCAAACTAATTTAGGTACACCCATCTAATGACAGCCAATGCCAAAAACAATGTTTTCTTTTGAATGACTATAGTGAACGTAATCAAATGTCCTCAGTGGTGATTGTCAGATCAATACGTGACAGCCATGCTAGTGGGACCATCCACCCCCCACCCCCACTTATCACTGCAGGGTGCCGAAAGGGTGGGGGGGGGGGGGGGGGGGGTGCCCAGTCATCCACGGGCATCATGTCCGCGCCTGTGCGTGTACGCCCACGCCATCAATCACACGACCTCCATTCATTGCACCCTACCTGCCCACTGTTTGGTTGGCGAGCTGCCTCATTCGGTTGAACTGCTTCTTCATCTTGTCGTCGTCTTCTGCGCCACACAAGCTCCACGGGGTCTCATGGATGACGTCCGCCGCCGTTACATCCACGCCGAGCAACCGCTTCTGGCTTCATTGCAGCAGCGGCGACGAAGGACGACGACGCGGGCGGACGGCCGGCGTGTGTCCGTGGGTCGCCTCCCTCACTCGCTGCTCCCGAGGTGTTCACGGTGGTGCTTGTCGACCGAATTTGGACGTCCGTGCTCGGCCACTGACAGCTCTCGCTCTCCCTCCCACTTGCGCTTGACGCTGGTGCCGCGGTGCATCATGGGAGGTGAAGTCCATCAAATCAAGACCGTTCAGTTGAGCCCAGTAGCACTGTCATTGAAAGTGTCGAACAAAACATTTGTCTTAATAAATACATATACATTTTAAGATGTCATATCCAGGTCTAAAAAGTAGAAACCCTGCCAAATATTGGGTTTTAGTCAAAGGTGCTTATCAACCGACAGTTAAACCGGTTCCGAACAGGTACTACACTATGTTGTGTATGGTGTAATTACACTGTTACGCCGCTAAACGGCGCTAATGAACCAATTGTTCATCTCTGATAATCAGCGGAGGTGAAGAAGAATGAAAACCGAAGCCCACAAGTAAACTTGTTGAATGACAACCAAACTATTAACTTTCCACATTTTCACCGCTGACGTTACTTCACCCCGCTGACAAGTCAACACACTTCGGCGTACCGCTGCGGCGTCTCCGGCATTACTCTGCGCGGTTAGGAGCCAACGAAAATGCGGGATCGAACTAAAGAATTGGGCAACGTAAGTGTGAGAAGTACAACTGGACTGCAGGAGTGATTAGCTTTAGCACACTAGCATGCATTTTAGCACGCAATCGAGTAACGGTCACACATTTTATCTTTCACCACGCGACAACTTTCCCATTGGGACAGAATCGAAATGCGTTTGAAATGCCCTTAAGACAATTTGACCTTTCGTTTTGTCTCGACGTCCGCTTTGGGCGTTGTTTTATCGGCGACTTCCGTTGGAGGATGTGCAAGAGCAGTCGGACAGTCGTAGTTCTGTATCAAGGCACATCATGATTTGCATACGAAAAATCTAACGGCACACTATATACGTCACAAAAACTGGACATTCGGGTTAAACGTACTTTTTGATATGTAGTGGAGAAGATCATACTATTGTTATGTCACTTTAGACTGGGGCAATATTGCAAATACAGTATTTTGATGTAAACAAACAACTTCTGGTCAATTAACCCTGCAAAATCGAAACAATTTATACACTAAAAACTAAAATTAACCCTGCAAAGCTTTAATTTATACACAACCCTGCATAAAAAATTCAAATTCTTTGAAACTTAACATTGTTTTCTCACTCTTTCCATGTTCGCAGAAAGGCAATGCTTCAGACGATGAGGATGAGGGCAAATCGCTGATGATCAAACCTGGAAGCTCCTCAGCCAAGGAGGAAAAGGACAATGAGAGTTTCCTTAAAAAGGTGAAGACAATTTTTCATGAGATCGTAAGTGACTTAGAGCAGTGGGTCTTAAACTGGGTTGTTTGTCGTGTGCAGGTACAAGAAATCCATGAGGGTCTCTTCACCCTGAAGAGAATGGTGTGCGATCTCGAGAACAAGCAGAAAACGGTTCTGGGCGTGGCGCTGCCAGAGGAGGGTGAGATGTGCTTGTTGTGTTTTTATGTGCAATGTGTCTAATGTACACAAATTCGACACAACTTCATTTCTAAGGCGTGGTGTCATCTCTACAGGTATGAAGAAAGAGCTGCAGACGCTACGAGACGAGATCAAGACGCTGGCCAGTCAAGTCCACAAGAAACTGAAGAGTAAATGTCACACTTGAAATTAACTGGACTTAATAGGTTTAAGTTTCTTAAAGTTAAGTCTCCGATGACATGCACTGCTTCCACTAACAACATGGCTACATTCAGGAATCATTTTATCAGAAAATTTGAGATATTTTTTCTCCCTGTGTGTGATTGACTGCTTGTTAATGCAACGCAGGCATCGAGTCCAAGAAGGGAGACGACGATAGCAAATATGTGTCCGTCAATGCTCGCATGCAGCGAACACAGGTGATGCCATGCATTCTTTTTTTTTTCTTTTTTTAGATCTACTTCTAAGCACTTTTTGAACTGAGATTTCCTCTCTCCATATTTTTTTTCTGCACAGCATGCCGTCCTGTCCAGGGAGTTTGTGGAACTAATGGGCCACTGCAACACCATCCAGGCACAGTACCGAGACCGCAACGTGGAGAGGATACAGAGGCAACTCCGAATTAGTGAGTTCCACGTATTGTGTCACCTCTCGGCTGCTA
Organism: Syngnathus scovelli; assembly: GCF_024217435.2. Classification (NCBI taxonomy): domain Eukaryota; kingdom Metazoa; phylum Chordata; class Actinopteri; order Syngnathiformes; family Syngnathidae; genus Syngnathus; species Syngnathus scovelli. Next base: position 5,868,704 of record NC_090867.1, read on the forward strand.
TTAGTTACTCATGAGATTATTTATTAAACGATGTTATCTTGTTTTTATAGCTGGCACACAAGTGACAGACCAGGAGCTTGATTCAATGTTGGAAAGCGGCCAGACAGACGTTTTCACACAAAATGTGAGTATGGGATAAATGTGTTGTGAATTTATGTATAATAAATTTTATATTAGTTATTATACTACCGGTGTTATTTATTGCTCGTTTGTTAAAAATGAAAATATTACATTTAAAATCACAATGTTTGGGAAAAGAAATCCCTACTGGATTATTTCTCAAAATCGTATAATGTATGAAATATTTTATAGGTACTATATTGGCAAAATATTTGGATCTGTCTTTGTATTCCTAAAACCAAGTTTTTAATTTGTGGGGCAGATCCTGAGCGACGCCAAGGCGACCAAACAAGCGCTGAACGAGATCGAGTCGCGGCACGACGAGATCCTCAAGCTAGAACGAAGCATCAGAGATCTTCACGACATGTTTCAGTACTTGGCCATGGAGGTGGAGGCTCAGGTGTGACATTCAACTTCTTACAAACACTCACGGACATGTCTGAAATGCTCAGATTTTTTTTTTTTTTTAATTTTCATGTCCCTCATTGACATGTTTTGGCAGTACATTTCATTGTTTTTAAAGTGCATGTAATTACCTCTTGTGTCCCGCAGGGGGAGATGGTGAACCAGATTGAGCACAACATCAAGCAGTCATCCAACTATGTGGAAAAGGCCAAGGACAACACAGAGAAAGCAGTCACGTATCAGAATAAAGCACGCAAGGTAATGTTGCTTCCTGTTTACTTGAGAGGGGGCACACTTACACAACAATTTTTACTCTCAGAAAAAGATCTGGATCGCAATCTGCTTGGCCGTGGTCATCATCATCCTCGCCATCTCGCTGGCCGCCACCTTCTCCTGACGCAGACGGCCACCTGAAGCACTTTCTCCGGCTTAGCTGGGAATGTGCCCAGCGCCTCACGTTTGCCTCTCTAATATCGTCGGCCTTCCCGGTTTCGCTCGTCCCTGTAAAAAATGTTCAATCCATCAAGAGCAGGACAGTTACACCCCCCCCCCCCTCCCCCCCGAATCAGACTGGAGCCTGACCGGCGTTGATCGATCAGTACTCAGGAACATTTTTGTTTTTTTTAGGACAAAGGGGGATTTGTTTTTTTTTAATTGTACATACTGTAATGTATGGTGCTGTTCACACAAACTTTTTAAAGCAAACTGCCTTAGTGTGTAAATACAGATGTTTGTACATCCACCACCCCTTTAATGGCATCACGGACCAGCTTTGGTATTTCTCACTTGAACTTGAAACGTGTGAGATTCCTAAGAGCACATAAAATTCTTCCTAAATGTCTCATCGTGCACTGAAACGGTCTAAACTTTTTTTTTTCCTTCCTCTGCTTAGTCAAACACAAGCTGCAGTTGCATTGAAACAAGTTGGGAGTTTCATTTTCGAAAAAAAACAAGTATTGAAATGTATCACTGTTGCTTTGGTCTTAAAATAAAATGCTGCCATCTTCTGTTGTTTTGTGTCATTCAACGTGAACAAGAGTACAGGTGCCCACAAATGCAAAACATGTCAATGTACCTTGCTAAAATAATACAAACTTTTTGACATTTAACATTTTAGAGTAATATGAATATTTATAACAAAATAAAATAGTAAAAAAATCCATATGTGACATCTTAAATCAAATATTCAATTAGTTGTATCAAATGCCTGACCCATCCCTTGCATAAAGTATTAATTCAGCTTTTTCAAGTTCAGTACAAAATACACAACCTAGTCTGAAAAGGAGTAGAAAGAAAACCTTAGTATTGGGGGGGAAAAAAAACAAAAAAATACATTTTTGGTCTTTTTATTCAATAGTAACTGTCTTAATTGTTCAAGTAAAACAATGTGGAATTATTACAAGGGATTGAAGGAATGCAACAAATAAATTTACAACCCCCCCCAAAACAAAAGACCATCACCGAAACTAAACGAACAGTCCTGCACCCTCAATCCCACACCAAAAAATAAATTCCATCACTGGTCACCTTCCATTCACACATTTGTACTCTTTGTACTTTACACAACAAAGACGTGACAAATAAATCAATTTGGTAGTATGCAGAGAGGGTTTCTTGATCATTCCCAATTTTTTTTTTCCTTGTTTTGATGAGGTGGGGGGGGGATTTTTTTTCACAAGAGAGAAACGCTCGACACTCCATAATCAAGTGCTCCACAAGGCAGACAACTCCGATGGGAACTTTTTCACAAGGCCCAAGAGGCACTGACGCACTAGAAACACTACAGTAACTTGGCCTCGGGGGCTGCTGGGACCACATCACACATCTTTGCTGTGATGAGATGAACCGAAGATGGAAGAATGGAAAAGAAGTGAGATGTGCAAATAAGAAGACCGGAGAAAAAGCAAAGAAGCTCCAGCTAGAATCCATCTTTGCAAAACTTCTTCAGTCCTGAAATGATGACATTACACCGCGGACACGCTTCGCCTCCACTCGGCCACCCTGCCTGCTCTCAACGTGGATCTTTTCTACCCAGTCCGGCCCCCCTGAGCCATCTTCATGTGTAAAGGAGGGGGAGAGGGCCTAAGATGCCGGGAGGTCCCTGGGCTTATGCGGAAACCCCGAAGGCCCGGACGCGCTCTGTGTCGACACCTCATGTTCCAGGGCTCTGGCGCTCATGTCTTGTTGTGGCGTTGTTGGTTGGCTGAGGATCGCGTGCTGGCCGCAGGGGACCGGGCCTGGACGGCCGCCGCTGCCGCCACACTCCTCAGGACGCGGTCTGGCGTGCCGTCTGCCCCCAAGGGGCCCGCAGCCTCCTGTGATAGCCTCTGAGATTTACGGCTGCTTTTTCGAAGGGCATGCCGGTCCTTGCTGCCCCGCTCGACGCTGCGGTCTTGGTCACTGCCAGAGGAGGCTGCGCGAGAGCTCGCCCCCTTGCGGTCCGTGTTCCGGGAACTGACACTGCGGGCCCGCCGGCTGCTGTCGCTGCTGCTTCGACTTCGGCTACTTTGTGGCCGCCCGACATCTGCCCCGCCGCCACTGCTGTTGTCAGAGCGCCCACTATCCGGCCGTTCGGCGTCCACCTCACCGTCGCTACTGCATGCGCTGCGGCCCTGCGCCACCTCCCTGTCGCCCTCCTTCGCCTTTGCCACCTTTTGACTCCCGGCATCCTTTTCATCCACTTTGGGTCTCTTGTATTCAGGCCCCTCCAGGGGGGGCACAAGGGACCCTGGGCACTGCCTGGTGGAGCGAGGCACGGAGCGACTCGCCTGATTGGGCGTCGAGGCTTTGCTATCACTTTTACTTTTGGTAACAGAATTGTTTTGAAGAGAATCTGTGACGGTTTTACTTTTGGATTTTGGGTTCTTTTGGTCAGGAGACGGAGCAGCAGCAGCATTCCCTGCTGCTTTAGGGTCCTTACGGTGGGTGTGACCAGGGGTGTCCACCCTTCCTTTCATGGCGAGAAGCTTGGCGGCTGCATTGAGTGCAGAGCACCGCTTCCCCAGGACTTCAGGCTCCGGGTGCTGTGGGGTCACGCGGCTAGCGGCAGCTTTCTTGTCTCGAGAAGACCCTGCTATTCTCCTTTTGATCCTCGCAGACGAAGAGTCGCTGCCAGAGTCACCGCCAGTGGATGTGTTGGCATTACTGTCTGAGCTGAGGGCGGGCTTCCTCTCCCGACGCTTGCTGCTCTGCCCCCTGACTTTGTCCTGGTTCTGGTCCCAGTCTGGCAGCTGGTGAGTCAAGCGGCACTCCTTTTCCCTCTCATCGTTGTCTGAGTCACAAGAGGACGAGGAACCGGATCTTTCTTGAGATAAAGTTGCAGCAAGGTCCCTCTCGCTTTCGTCCTCTTCCGGTTTACCAGCCGTTGCCGTATCAGAGGTGACGTCCACTCGCCGCTTCTTGGTAGGAAGTCGGTTCTCGTACGTCCTCTTGTGGTGAGCGTGACGAGTGAGAGTGGACGTGGAGCAACCGGACGAGGGTGACGACGAGCAAGACTCCTGGCTGCTCTGACGACTGAGAGATCTTTTCGGAGTCTTGAGCTCCTCACTGGGTTCCTTGACTCCACTCTCAGGAGAGGAGGCAATTTTGTCCCCCTCGGCCACTTGGTTTTCTTTCTCAACGGGCTCTGCCTCGCCACAAGTCTCCACCTTTCTTCGCTTGATATCCAGCTGTGTGTCCTCTTCAGCCTGAAGACCACCCACTTGGCCTTGATTCTTTTCCGACAAGGATGGGTTTGACTCTGTACTAGAAGGGGTCTTTGCAGATTTGGACGAAGAAGGGGCTGCACCTAAGGTTTCTGCTTGTGACGAAGTGACCGCGGACGTTTGAGGAGCGAGTGCTGTCGTCAGTGAAGTGGCCGAGACTTCTACGTGGGCCACGCTCGTCAGTTCTTCGCTGGGTGTGGTGCTACTTGTGGGAGACGGCGTGACGAGTTTAGAGCCTACCTTGTCAGATGAAGCAGCAGAAAAGTCATCCTGGGATGTCGAGGTTGTGACTGAGCCGGTGAATGTAGAATCTATGGTGGTCGCTGCTGCTAATGGAGTGAAGGTTGGTGAGAATGGAGCCGATGTTGGCAAGATTGGATTTGCAAGTGGCTCGGTTGTTGACGGCTCCACAGGGTGCTCTCCGTCAACTGCACAGGTTACACTGACCATTGCCGACGTGGGTTCGCTGGTCTTTGACTGCGCCGACACATGTCCAATCAGGTCTGGTTCTGTGTTCTCCGCTTGGCTTGATGAGATGGGTGAATCGTGGTTGAAAGTTTCTGTAGTGTTGGTTGGCAGATCGGTAACAGCAGGAGGGACAGTGGCTGCCTCCTGCTCTGATGTCGGGTCTGCCGTTGGTGGTGATGGACAGCAAGCAGATGATGTCGCACCAGTGGTGCTTTTGGCAGAGTCCGGTTCTTTTGATGGCTCAGATGGCGCATCAGATGATCCAGAATATACTGGCGTGGGATGAGGTGACAAGACGAGGCTCACGGATGGTGATACACTTGTGGTACTTTCGGGGATGAGGACAGTGGAAACTTCATTTGGAGTCGCCGATATAGTGTCTTGGTCTGCGGAAGGGATGGAGACCGGATCAGAGGAGGCTACCTGAGGTTCTGGTGCAGCATCAGCTTGGACTGTTGAAATCGAGACTGAAGAGGACGTTTCATTTGTAGGTATTGTCGGCAATGCAGCTTCTACAGTTTTTGAGTCCGTTTCTTCAGCTTTGGCAGACAGGATTTGCTGATCCGTGTTGTCCGACTTCAGTGGATCGGGATTGGATTCAATGGAGTCATATGCAGCAGGGGTCGCTTTTTTAGATTTGTGTGACTCTGAAACAAAGTCTGGAGTATTCATGAGGTCTTTTCGGGGCCGACCTCGCTTACGCTTCGGGGAAAGACTTCCATCCTCACACGGTGAGACGTGTTGCGTACGAGGAGGAGATGCTGTAGTGTTGAGATCAGGTAACTTGGAGGAACATTTAGGGGGCCGGCCCCGCTTTCTTTTTGTGGGCGTCTCAAGGGAATTCACACTGGTCTCGGAAGAAATGGGGGAGGTGTCTTTACTCAGCGGAGAGTCCGTTTTCCTGTGCTGGTTCCTCCCTCGACCCGCATGCAGATGCTCTCCAAGCTGAGCCGCCATGCGAGATTCCGTTTCCAGCCTGCGACGCACCGGAAGATTCCTCAGCACAGGCATGTCCGGGGACAGATGGGGGGGAGAATATGGAGGATAGGCTCTGACGGGCTGGAGGTGCACAGGTGGACTCGAAGTAGAGTCTTGGTCTGGACAAGATTTGGTCAAAGTGTCTTTCAAGCTGCTGTCAGAGACCAAAGATGGAGTGTCTTTATTTGGCTCCTCGCTTGAGTTCTCCTCCACTGACACTTCCTCTGAAGACGCTCCAGCTCCACTTCCTCGCCACCTCTTCTTCCTCGGCTCTTTATCCTCCACCACAGTGACGAGTCGACCCGGAAGCTTCCGCAGGACTTTGGCTGACGTTGAATCATCCACAAGGCCCTTCAGGACTTCATCGTCGGCCGACTGGCGCTTGCGAGGTGAGCGACAGCTGGTGGTGGGCGGAGACATGGCGCTTTGGTCTTTAGCCTCATCATCTTTTGCTTCATGGTCCTGCGGACAGACGGATTCCAGCGAGGACTCGTAAATCCCGCTTTCCTCTTTGCCTCTCTTCGTAGTCTTGCTCTCAGTCTCTGCCGCACTCTGTTGCTTCCCTCCAGGGGGCAACATTGAAGGGGAGGAAGGCACTGGACTGGCCGGAGTCTTGATTATGACGGCCTGCTGGTCTACGGCATGAGATGACGAGGCTTTGGAAGATTTGGAGGGATCCTGCAGCCTAGTTGTCGGTGTCTTTGGAGGGTCTGTGCGAGACGAGATACTAGAGTCTTTGGCAGGGGGGCGTCCTCTTAAACCAGCGCGGGCAGGCACTTCTCTATGTGTTGTGGGCTCGGGCTCAGTTTCAGGCGAAGCCCCACGCAGACGACCACTAGTCCTTGTTGAAGTGACAACCTTCACTTTGTCCTTGTCCTTGGGCTTACGTCCGCGTCGTGCGGGAGCAGGCTGAGCGGGCTCTGCAGAGGCTTGAGCCGACAAAACCTCATCTTCATCAGAGGACGCATGCAGCCGGAGGCCGCCCTCCTTGGCCTGGTCCAGACCCTTTCTGGCAGCTTCCACTTGTTCCTGACAACACACAAAAGATCAGATGTAGAAACTCTCGTTCAAACTCAAGTGCTGGGAGCCAGATTCCACCAGGCTACCGAAGACTTACCTCAGCTTGTTTCAGTTCTTCTTTGCAGACGTCTTCTAAGGAAGCTTCCAGAAAGTTCATAGCGTAGCGCTCAATAGGAGTGAGCTGGAAACATTAAGATGATAATTGGGATGTTTAAGAAAAAAAGTAACAAGTGTAAAATATTTCTTTAGGGGCAAGAATCATTGTTATTATTGTTATGTGAATACAAGTCTGAATACAAGCAAGTAATGTTACGTCACCTGTTCCACCAAAGCAGCTATTTCCTGCTCCGCTTTTGAGAGCTCCTCCACTTCTTCCTGCTCGCCTGCGTCGTCCAGTGGAATGTTCTCGTTGAACTCTGCCAGCTCTGCCACCTGCTCGGCTTTGGCTTGAGAGGCGGCCACGATGTCCTCCTCGTCTTCCGCACGACAAAGCGCCTGCAAGGTGGTTGTGCCACTTTGCTCAATGAACTCAACTCAACTTTGTTTATAAAGCACTTGAAAAAGAAGCATGCCGGCGTCCTCGGTCCTTGAGGTGGCACTCCTGAGGGTTAAGAATGACTAATCTAACCTGCTCTAAAATGGTGGTGTTCTGCTTGTTGCCAGCTTCCTCATCCTCAGCGTGAGGCATCGACACCTCCACGGCCGGCTCCCTCCTCTCACCATCGTTGACGTCAAACAGCTCACGGATAGTTTGCTGAGGAACAAAATTGGGTAACATTTATTTCCATGCTTTTCACACATCATTTCATCGATTACGTGGGTAGGAATTTGTACCTCTTTGAAGAAAGCAGTGGTGAAGTTTCCTCCTTCGATGGCCATATCTCCCAACATCCTTTTCTGGTTGGCTTTTTTCAGAATGTTCTCCTCCACGGTGCGTTCGCTGATTAGCCTAAAGACAAGGATCACCATCGTCATCATCACAAATACGAGTGGAGGGTAACATGTATGTTCTTGTAATGTGGAAGAAAGCCAGAGTAAAGCACGGGGGAGAAGATGAAACCGCCACAAAGGAAGGCACTTGGTGAGATTTGAGCTGGGCCCACCTATAGATGTGGACGTCTCTGGTTTGTCCGATGCGGTGGCACCGGTCCTGGGCTTGAGCATCCATGGTGGGGTTCCAGTCACTGTCATAGAACACCACTGTGTCGGCACCCGTCAAGTTTACTCCCACGCCTCCGCTGCGAGTTGACAAAATGAAGCAAAATATCCGCCGATCGGCGTTGAAGCGCTCCATCAAAGCCTGGAAGAAAACAAGAAGGTTGAAACTGGTGAGAGGAAGTAAGAAATATTCTTAAGTCTTAACCTTCAAGTCACAAGCAAGAGCCAGGTTACTGTGGCAAAAATCAAGCAAGCAATATTAAACAGACAAGACTGACGTTCCCCTCCCCTGAAAGACATCTGCACCAACCTGTCTCTGCTCCACTCGTGTGCTGCCGTCTAACCGCAAGTAGATGTGCCCGTGATAATTGAGGAACTGCTCCAAGATGTCCAACATGCGAGTCATTTGCGTAAAGATCAGCACTCGGTGGCCGCCCGTCTTTAGGTTTCTTAACAGCAGGTGGAGGGTCTGCAGCTTCCCTGAAGGAAGACAAAGGCAAAGTACAAAGTCGGGATGATGACTGTGTAAGAAGTACACGACCTCAGAGAGTGGGAAAATGTGGTCTTAAAGTAAGACCTTGGACTGAAGTTAACTTTTTTTCCTCCTTCTCTAGCTTCCCTTCAGAATTTATTTGCTTCATTTCTTCACTGTTTCAACACTTAAGTTTCACCGGGAAACCCAATATGCAAAAACTTACCACAGTCATACTGGATAAGCCTCAGATCGGGGAACTGGGTCCTCATGCTGCACTGGATGCGATGGAGGCTGCGAGTGAGTGGCGCCACGTGGGCCGAGAGCTCAGAGGAGAACGCCCCCTCTTTAAGGCTCAGAGAGGGAGGAGGATGGCAGCAGTGCATTGTGATGTGAGCGGCCTCCACTGGCGGGATGACAAACGTAAACCTGACAATAAAGAGCACAATTTCAGTTTTTCTACACAGCCGCTTGGGTGAAGTTAAAAAACAAAATAATAATAAGCAACCAATAGAGTGTTAGATGTTTTAAATTTGTGCCATAGTGACATTTTATCTGTATCAAAGTGCTTTACGCAAGTACAGTGCATTATCTTCCAATTCAAACAACTGAGGATTAGAAACCAACCGGTCCACGATGTCTGACAGCAGCAATAACCTCTCCTCGATGCTGTGGATGGCATCTCCCACTGAGTGACTGTGACTCCACAAGTCGTGCGGGTGTCGCCACTGTGACATCAAACAGCTGCTGTGGCCCGAACGCCTCCACTCGGCCTCGGCGGGACGCAGAGCAGCGGGCGAGGGCCGGGACCCGGGTAGGAATGTCAGGAAATCCAGAACTTCCTTGCCAAACACAGGCTTTGCAGCGGAGTGGCGCTCGCTGACCCTGAAGATGTGGTCCAGTTTGCTGTCACGTTGCTTCTTGAGGGTCTCGGCCAGCGAAGGCTGTCAGGTGGAAGAGGGGGGGCATATATGAAGAGTGATGACAGGATGATGTCATGACAATAGTAGTTAGTCCACTACAAGTTGCATGTTGGTGTTGACGTCATTTTAAATTTGTTCAAACTTACAATGTAAAAAGGAGAGCGAGGAATCGGTCGAGGCCTTCTCCTGGGTGCTGCTTTTGGAGCAGCGCTGGGTTTAGCCTTTACTGCAGCTGGTGTCTGACTCGTGCTGGCGACTGCAGCGGTGCTTGTAGTGGCAGTGGTGGTTCTGGTACTTGTTTCTTTGCTGATGCTATCTTGAGCGGCCGGCTTGGATGCAGCACACGACGTTGTCGCCTCTGCTGGAGCTGAAGAGGAAGAGAGCAAAGTCATCAAATTAAATGGTCAGTCATCAAACAGTGGAAGAGTGATGTGGGGAAAAGAGGACTGAAGGTCAGCTGCCAAGAGAAAAAAAATTGGCACCTTTCGTCCAACTCGAGTCAAATCATGTGACTCAAGTCCCCCACTTCTGGTGCTGATCCACATCTGCTCATGCACATGCCATATTAAGAGACAAAAAGTCAAGTTCTCTCACCTGGCTTCTCTGTGCAAGGTGGAGGAGGCTGCACTATTTTGAGGATAGGGGCCTGGGGCTGGGCTTGGTTGAGGGTGGTGCTGGGAGTTCTAGGGGGCGCTAGAGTGTAGTGGACGGTGGCAGGACCGGGGGTGCGCTGGGCGAGCTGCAGCGTGGCCGTGTTTCGGACAGGGGTTGCGCTTGGGCGGGGGTGGGAGGGAGCCACGCGAGGAGACGGGGCTACGGCCAGGGTGGGAACGGGGCTGCCATCCTTGCCTGCTGCCTGACGCACCACGATCTTCACCACCCCGGCGCTGCTCACCACGGCAGAAGACGGCACTAAGAATAATACGTGAAATATTTAGAATCTGGAGCTGTCATCATATGAACAACTTGTGAAGATGCAATTTAACTCAAATATGAATGAATCTAAAAAAAGTCTGGAAAAACACTGCAATAAACAAATAAGCCGAGACAGACACCTTGAGAGGAGGCACTGGGAGTAATTCGGTGGGCAGGGGATGCAGCAACTGGGCTCTGGACGGTCAACTGGGCTGGTTGGCTGATGAGATGATGCTGCCCTCCGCTGGACAACAAGTGCATCACATTGCCTGCAGGGCACACAATTTGCAGGTCAGGAACCAAAATCGGGTTGAAGACAACTATTAAAAAACGACAGTGTGTCCTAAAAATGTAGATACCTTGTAGAGGACGTGGGGGTGGCGCCTGGTGTATGGGGGCTCCTGAGAGGGTCAGTTTGTTGCCCTGCAGCTGGAAGGTGACGGGTTTACTGCCCTGACAAGATGATACCGGGCGCCCCGCCAAGGAGGCCAGCTGCGCTATGCTCACCACCTCACCAGCTTGGTGTAGACACAAGGAAATGACCGATTAAGCCAAGGGCATTAAAAACCTCTCACATTTTTAAAAATAGTTTAATGGAACCCTACTGAGGAAAAGGCATTACTGATGTTACTGTTTGGTTTGGTTGTGTCAATATACAGAGTTGATTCTCTTGTTTGATGCAGCAATTTTACAGTAAGCTTCAGTCGGGAGTGAAAAGTAAACAAATTGAAGCAAGCGCATCGATTTCTTTTTATTTGATGGCAGAATGAGCTCGAGTTCAAGTGAAGGACTTACAGGGCAGCCTGGCTTGCATGTCCGGACTGAGCAGAACCCTTTGTGGCATGATGCTGCCGGGGTTGGGAGTCGGATGAGCGGGAATGCCGGTGGTGCTCGGGGCAGGGGGAGGGCGCACTGTCAGTACCTGCTTGGGAGCGCTGGATCTCACGGCCGTTTGAGCACCGGGAGGCAGAGGGGTGCGGGGAGGGGCTGCGGTTGTCACTGAACAAATCACTGTAGTGGAAAGAAAAAAAAAAAAAAAAAAAGAATTCAAACGAGACAATGCAATTTCTGTTGAACTTATGTGTGGATGCTTAACAGCTGAGAGTGAAAATAAATGATGTCAATTTAATTATAATGCCGAAGTACAGTAGTGCCTTGACTTGCAAGTTGAGTTTGTCTGGAAAGCGAAAATGTGATGTCATCACAAGCACAAGACATACCTTGCTGAACAGCAGGGGCTGGTGGAGGCGCAGGCATGGGTGCTGGTGTAGGTGTGGGCGCAGGCACAGGCACAGGCGCCACTGTGGCCTCTGGGCTCGGAGGTTTGGGTGCCTGAGTTGCAGGTGGCACGGAGCAGGTGGGTTTGCTCATCACAGCTGCAGAGCGGCTGTCGCCTTTGGGTGGCGGGATTGGAACCCTGAAACATCAGATGTCATCATTGAGTCAGCAAAAGCACCTCTCCAAATTTCTTAAGATAAAAAAAAAAAAAAACTTGGCTATAAACATATTTCTATACCTGTTGACTTTCAAGTGGATCGCTCGAGGTCTTGGCGGGGGTTCGGGAGACTCCGTAATCTCCTGAATGAGCTGGCGACTGACTTTGCGGTTTGGTATGAAGACGTCAGCCTGGTAGCGAGTCACACGGCCCTCCAAACCAATGAGGTCGAACATAGAAAGGTCGCAGCGCTGCATGCGGATGAGAGTGACAGAAAGGTCTTCAAAAACCTGACTTTGTATGTTTTCGGCAGTAATTCCCGATCGTTGTGTTGCAGCACATATTTGTGCGGTGAGAGATCATCAGGTGTGTTGGGAAACGCTGTTTTTGGGGGATACCAACCTTCAGAGGAGGCACTTCCAAGGCGTCCAGCGCCAGGGAGGCGGTACGGAAAACAATCGGCTTGGTGATGAAGGGCGATTGGATGGGTCGAGGGTCAAACAGGTTGGGATGGTTGCACACTTTCCGGAGCTGCATCAGGATATTGATGACGGACATGAAATGCCCGCTAGCCAGGGTCTCCTTGGTCCTAAGAGCAAAGAGATGTTTAGAGGTGAGACTACACAGAGACCCAAAACTTCCAATGTGTACTTTACTCACGAGGCCTGCGCCATGAAGTCATCATAGAGGAACCGCTGCCTCTTGGAGAGGCGACAGCGCACCACGTGCTCGTACTTCTTAGGCATTTGCTTCTCCACGTCGGCCTTGATCCTCCTGAGCAGGAAGGGCCTGAGAACCTTGTGGAGCCGCTTGACCAGGCCCTCGTTGTACTCCTGGCTGCCCTCGATCATGCCCGTCAGCGGGTTGGAGAACCACTCCTTGAACTCACGGTGCGACTGGAAGACGTGCGGCATCAGGAAGTGCATCAGAGACCACAGCTCCATCAGGCTGTTCTGCAAAGGAGTTCCTGTCAGCAGTAGACGTCTGTGGCTGAAATTGAGAAGACAAGGCAAAGTTTTAGCTGGACTAATTTGATTGTTGTTGACACCGATACGTGCACTTGGACTCTTGATGGAATCTCAAGTGCTCGTGCGCATCAAGAGACCTATTGAAGTTCAGCAGGCTCTGCCAGCGTTGCGACTTGAAGTTTTTGATGTTCTGCGCCTCGTCGAGGATCAGGTAGCGCCAAGACTTGCGACGGAAAGCCTGGTGATCCTGCAGCACCAGCTTGTACGACGTGATGCAAACGTGGAAAGCGTTGGGCTTGGTCCAACCCTGTCGGGAAAAACAGAAGCGCTTAGAACATTGTGTCTCAAACATATTCCTAATAAGACAACGGTGGATTACCTGTCGCTTCAGCTTCCTCTCCTTTTGGCTGCCAAAGTAGGTGAGGATTTTAAAACCGGGACACCAGCGCTTCAGTTCCATCTCCCAGTTTAACATGACACTGGTGGGGACGATGATGAGGTGAGGGCCCCAGTTGCCTGCACGCAAGACATAAATCATCAGAAAACGTTCATAAATAAAAAAATTAAAAAGTGTGTTTGCGAAAAAAACATCGCTACTTTTTTCGCAAGCGAGGTGAGCCAGGAGCGCGATGGTTTGGATGGTCTTGCCCAGACCCATCTCGTCAGCCAGGATTCCATTCAGCTTCTTCTCAAACATGGTGACGAGCCAGTCCAGTCCTATGTGCTGGTACTCTCGTAGCGTGCCGTGAAGCAGGAAGGGGATGGGCGTCTTGACCTTGACGACACAATAAAGTGAGATCCAAATGATTAATTGTCACCCCTCTGTACTCTATTTGATGATGGACAGCAAGTTCACCTTGGTGGTGGCTAACGTGTAGCCTTTGGGCTGCAGACTCTCCGCAGTGGCGGCAATGTGGCTGATCTCTTTCTTCGGCCGTGAGCCTGATGAAGACGGGCTGTGGTCTCCCTCCTTGAGCAAGACCTCCATCCCTTCATCAGCACCGTCGTCCTCATCTTCACTCTCATCTTTCTCACTGTTTTCCTCCTCATCGCTTTCCCCTGGAGAGTCTGACAAGACACACTCGTTCATCATCAGGGAGGCGAAACGCCGTTGGTTGATTCTCGTTAAGATTCTTGTCGATACCTGAGGAGGAAGTGTTGCTTTCCACATCACTCTCATTGTCACTGTCCTCGTCCTCCTCCTCCTCTTCGTCGGACGCCTCCCAATCAGAGCTTACTTTGGAGCCAGAAGCAGAGGGCTCCTCAGCATCGGAGGTGTATGCTCCTTTGTACTTTTCCAGGAGCTCCTCCATACTCATGTCTCCTACAGGGAGTAAACAGAGGTGCCAACCACCATGTAAAAGCAGATTGGATGCCAATGAAAGCTCTCATCTCACAAATTTGACAGCCCTGCAAGAATTAAATAAAATCAGGGAGCAGAGGGTTTTTGAATAAATTCAACACACCCTCTTTGGCCAAGTCATCCAGTTCTTCTGCATGATCCACATCTCCCTCTGCCTTCTCCTGGGCAGCTATGGTGTCTTCCTGATCTTCAGCTGGAACACATTCAAAACAAACAATTAACTACCATCAAATGTCCACGTTAACAGTCAATGTGAAACTTTACCACGTACAATCACCAATGTTTGACTTTTTAACTTGACAATCTGTCCACAATACAATGATGTTAATATTGAAGGCAATCTCACCATCCTCTTCATTGGCAGCAAATTCTCCATCTTCTTCTTCTTCTTGCTCTGCCGACGAGGACGATTCATGCGAGCGTTCTTCATCTGAGACGGAGTCCTGCGCAACCCAATCAGTCATTGTTCAGAAACTTGGAATGTGCCATTCATTCTCCACATTTTTCACTATTCTATTTTTTTAAACCATCATAACAAGAAAAACTGTCTGGTAACTCCTGCCAATTATTTTATTGGTGATGGGCGCTGATGGTTGTCACACCTGCGTCTGTTGCAAAGTGCTGAGGAGTTGGTCCAGGGGCAGTGTGCTCTCTTCCTTCAATAGCTCGATCTCCCTACGCCGGCTCTCGGCATCGTTGCCGTCCTGCTGCTCCTCCACCTCGATGGTCTCCTCGTCGTCTTCCTCCTCACACGGAGGCTCAAAGTCTCGATCTGCATTGGATGAAATCAGTGAAGTGAACAAGAATAGAGATTCAAGGTCAATCTGAGCTCATGTAGTCGTCCTCAATCAAGTGTGAGTCGTGAGGCTGCCCTGGTGGAGCAGCAACGATGCGTGAGTAATAGCGCGACGGCAGCGGCAAACAGGTTAGACGGGTCATGATGGCCAAGTCCTGCTCCTGGGCCTGTTGTGTCACTTTTGTCTGTCGGCTTCAAATGCATTACAAGTGCTCAGACCGAGACTAAAGTACACTCACCAGCCATTGCTTCTATTACTCAGTGTCCGTGATGTGTAACTATGGAAACGTCCCTGTGGGAGATTGGCTTCACAATGAAGACAGAGATGTTTGAAGGAAGTTTTTTAACGTCTTTTGAATAAATCTCTGAATTGATTAAATAAGATCCCATTTTCTATTTGAATCTTATGTGAAAGACAGCGCTCACCATCTTCGTCTGCGGTGGCGGGCACAGAAGTCTTGGAAGGCGACGGGTTAGGTTCGGGCCGAGCGGCGGGCGCGAGAGATTTGCTGAGGAGGTCGGAGTATTTCTCAGTCTGTCCAACGATAAAGTCCAGCTGGAGGTCCAAAGCCTTCTTCCTTTTTTCTTCCAGCCGAGACTGCTGCTTATACTGCACCACCTTCACCCGTGAACAAACAAAAATGCAAAAGCTCTTAATCCTTTTGTCATCATCAGGCAGTTTTGCAACCCGAACCAAACGGCACAACTTGGAAACAAATAATTGGAACAGCATCCCGCACCTTCTCTACGCTGCTCCAAAAAGCCCGGACCTCCTTGGCGATGGAGGACGCTACTCTCCTGATTTTTGCATGCTCGTCTCGCTTGGCCTTTTCCTCTTTCTGCCTCAATTCCTCGTGGTGTCGCATCACCATTCGGACCACCTTCCTGGCCACGCCCCTCTTCCAGCGCCTCTCCTGGGCAAAGTCGGCCGACAGCCACTGCATCTCCTCGCACAGGTAGTCCCAGTGCACTTTGGGCCGTGGTGGCTCAGAGAGGCGGTTGAGGCGCTTGGTGGACCAAAAACCCTCTCGCTTCAGCGCCTGGCTTCGGTGCTCTATGTCAGCCTCCTGCGGGAGAGCCAGAAACATTCGGTTACAAGAGTGATATTGCAAACAGCAAAATAGAGCATTAGCGACAAAAGAATACACAAAGTATTGGAGTGGTCTACTCACATGCTTGGCCAACTCAGCCATGTCGGAGCGCCGCTCTCCACGCTGCCGATGCGGGGTGGACTGATCGGGCGGCGACAACAAGGAAGTGTATCCCCCGATGGAGGTGGGAGACACAAACTTGCCGTGAGGTCCTCGCAGCAGCGACGACTTGTCGCGGCGGGAGCCGGTCCAGTCGCCGCCGAGTTCATAGAAGGAGGTGGAGGGTGAAGCCCCATCTGCTCGCCACTGACAACACAAAGAGGACGGCTGAACGAAAATGTTCTATGTGTAACAATTTTGTACTAGTTTTACGATAGAAACAAAGTTAAAGTGTGATCAACAGCAGTGAAAAATATCTAGACCAGGGGATCTCTAATTTGGTCCGTAAGGAGGTTATTTTAACAAGAAAGTGCTTTTAACAAGTGAATTTATAACTGAATTATCCTTGTACATTCTGTATTTCATTCTGGAAAAGATGCCTTTATTCCATAACATGTCGAGTGTTTCGAAAAATACCTTGCGCGACGAGCTTTGTGTGGTCATTTCCGGTCTCTCCGCATCCTCATCGCTGCCATCTTCTTCACTGCTGACTTGTCCCGACGCGACGTCCAAGGCCTCCGCGTCCCCCGTTGGTTCATCGTCATCATCATCGTCATCATCATCGTCCTCTTCATCCTCCTCGTCCTCCTCAAAGGGGGAGTCGCGCTCAGTCGCAGGGTCCTTGGCGCTGGATGAAGGGGTGATGCCACTTTCCTCACTAAAAGCGCGAGGTGTCAGGTTTGAAGTTTGAATGACATTCGAGGGCTCCGATTGGCTACAACGCAAAGCTGTTGTGGTCCTTCGGACGATTGGCTTCACTTCGCTTTTTCCGTCACCCACAACGGCAGGTGAAGAACCGACCGTGGGGGATTCGATGGATGGCGGGGTGCCCTGATTGTCTTCTGGTTTTGAGTCCACTTTCTGCTGGAGGAATGAAGTTGTCTGCTTCAAGAGAGATTCTGCTCCCGGTTGGATGAGCAACAGCTTTGGATTAATACCTCCCGCAGGGTGAGCGATAAAAGCCTCTGGTTGGGCTCTGGTGGAGGCAGCTGCTTTCCGGGATGAAACCTCCGACAGAGATTCTTTGGTACCTGCAGAAGAGGAAACGCAAGCCTCCGGCGTGGCGTCGGAAACTTCCTGCTCACTTTTTGCAGCATCTATGAGCGAGGGCTTGTCCTCGCTCACCTGCGGACAAGACGTCAAGACTTGTGTCGGAGTCTGCTCAACGGGGAACGAGTCCACTTCCAGCAAACACACCTGGTTGGAACTGGCGTCCAGGAGCAGGTGTTGTCCCACTGCAGCTACGGAGAGACTGTGGACATTGTTGGTGGAGCAAACCTGTGCTTGGCTTGCATCACGTTCCTGCTGGGATATAATGACTGTGTCACTGTCAGTAATCGTGTGGATAGAAGGTTCGAGGTGAGATTCCAGGTCCTCGGAGGGGTCCAGCAAAGCGTTAAACAGGTTGACCTCATATCCCGGAGAGTGAGGTATCTGCACACTGGTACTGACGCACACCGTCTCCTCGCCCACTTCCTCCACCAGGCCGCAGAACTGGTACACTTCCACGTTTTGCGCGTCCAAGCCCATGTCGGCCCGCACGCTCTCCTCGTACAGCTTGGCCTCGGCCGGCGTGTGCTCTGTGACGATGGCGGCCTCGCACACGCTACCGTCGGCGCGTTGCAGGAGGTAACCCTGCTTCAGGTGCACGTTGGACCAGCCGCCGCCGAGGTGCGCCGCCTCGCTGACCACCACGATTTCCTGCGAGTCAGCGGAATGCACCAGTTCAGTAATCACGGGCATTTCCGTTAAGGGTTGAGACGGTCCTGCCTCGGCCTGCAAGGACACAAGCAGGTCCGAGTCGAGCACCGAGGGGACGGCCGAGGACTTGGGGGAATTGTCGCTCTGTTCGTCAGTCACGCAGCGTGTGTGGGCATGTCCTGTGCTGTTAAACAACACCGCCGTATGTGGAGAACCTGATCCAAGTTCTCCTGCGTTTGGAGTCTCAAGTGTTTCAGCCGTGGGAGGAGTTGCTTTGTTTGAAGCGTCCTCATTAATGTGGACAACATCCCGCTGGACCTCTTTGAGGACCTGTGGCAGGTGAACTTGTTCCCCACAGTTCGAAGCAGCAGACAAAGGCGTCGTCGAATCCTGACGTGTGCTCGCTTGATCTGACTGCTCAGTGGCTGTGTTTGAGAGGGATGAGGCCGTGATGCATATCTGATCTTGTGCGGCAACAGTTCTGCTCGTGTCTTTGCTTTCAAGTTCCAAATGTGTTTTAGTTTCCGAGTTACACTCCAAACTTTCCTGCAAACCAGCCACAAGTCCAGCGCCGGCTTGGGGAGGTTGACTATGAAGCGTATCACTATTGGACATGTTTGTCTCTTTAGAAACAGTATGTAAGCCATGTTGCAACCCTTGAAACTCGCTGGTGTTTTGTGGATGTGAGGCGAGGGGGGCACAAGGTTTGAAGTCCTCAGGGTTGGACGAGCTGATGCCATCAACTTGGGCGATGCGCTCGCCCTGTGGGACGCAGATGTCAGCAGCACCGGAAATCGGGACTGGAGAAGCGGTTTCCATAACGGGAAATGCAGAGTGGACGCTCTCGGGCAAAGGAGGGAGCGGGCGGGGGGCAGCGGCGGCGGGCTGCGGGACATGTCCAGGTGACTCCCCAGACACATTGTGTGCGGCCTGGGGCTTGCCACCCAGCACATCCACAGCCGGAGAGGCTCGCTGCCGCACTGCCGCCTCCCCGCAGCCTCCTTCCTCGCTGCTGCTGCGGCCACACGTTGAACCTGGAGATCAAAAATCCAAATGACAACTCAAGGAGGAAAACAAGACAGTTAGTCTTGACTATAAGTAACAGTAGAACCTGAATTTCTGACTTGCCTGTTGAGAAGACAAGCGATGGACCACGGTAACAAGTAACACTGTACATGCAATCACATTTGTGTACAATATTTGACCACATGCAGCTCACCTGTCTGTGGAGTGAGACACGGATCTTCAGAACTTTCTACTTCCAGGATGCTGAAATTAAGGTCCCCTCCACATGTTCTTGGGAAACAAACGGAGACAAACAAGTTTATTTGTGCTTGATATTAGCTCTGAGCCTATTGTACATTATGTGAGAAGTTACACAGAGGGCAGCTTAGTAAAGTGTCATCTCATCTCAAATGTCACAGGGTGCGAAGTGAATGAATAGCAGGCTAGCTCACTGCTGCTGCTGCCCCAGTGTGCTGAGCTTGTGTGTATGGAGTGTGCATGCTGCAGCAGCAGTTAAAAAAAAAAAAAAAAAAAGAGTGAACTTGTGTTTGCTGCATTCGCCCACAGGAAGACGTCTGCAGCACGCACTTTCGCACAAGCCGGCGATTCAGAGTGTTGCCCATTGCTCATACATCTGAGTCCTTTTTAAAAGGACCACCATCGACCACTGGCCGGACCTTGATTACAAAGACATCTCCAATGGAATCTGCATTTAACCATTTCACATCTATGCTCGATGGATGCACGAGCATTGGTGGCTTATATAAAATGCACAGACACGTAGCGACAGCGGTGAAAAAAACAACACAGTCAAAGAAAACACCCTTTCCCCGTCATAAAAGATGACTTAGATTTAGTGTTTTCGCAATGCCGGTTTGGCTAACGCGGTTAGCTGATGAGCTAGCTAGCGTTGTACAACAACAGTGCTAGGGTGGTACTAGGCAGCTAACTAGCAAGCTAACTGGAGTTAGTCGGCTGTGTTCGTGGGACGCGCAGGCGCCGCGTTCCCACCCGCGCTTATGTAATGCTTTCATTTTTGCTTTAAAACGTGACAAATTGTTTTGAAATGGGCCACAGCAACTGAAAATGTGCCATTAAAACCCGCTTGTGCATGTACTTTAAATGGGGGACAATCGCTCGTGACGTCAGTACGCTGGGGGTCAAATGTTTTAGCAAAAACTAAACACGCTTATTTTTTTCTTCTCATTTATCATGCCAGGTATTTGCCCTTGTAGTAGAAGTGAAAATAAAAATTAAGTTGTTAAATTTCACATGCATTTCACAATTTTATTAAGGGGGTTCGCTGAGTCCGACTGTTGGCTCTTTAGAAGCGACCACAATGATAGAACACTTCAACCCTCGTTTTTTCAGATAACCACTGTTCAATTTAATCTCAAATTCAAACGACGACGTAGAAATAACGTGTGTGGTCATAGTTGCTTTTAAATCCAGACAACCACTTACGGGTGCAAAGCGAAACAATGTGCAGGGCGCTAGTGTTGTGTCGTCAGTCGGAGCTTCCCCCGAGTTTCTCATGACTTCCTCTTTGGCCCCCTCCCTTTCAAAGTCCGCCATCTTAAGTTCCCACCTACCTGAATTTTCCGACCAGTTTTCTTTTACTAAATTCTCGCTGAAGGAGTCGTCATCCGTGTAAAATCGCACTCTATCCGTGATGCCGGTGGCCCAAACTGCCTCCCGGTACCCAACGAGGTAGCAGTCGACCTCGATGAAGAAGTTAAAATACGGACCGGGAGAGAGTGTCTTTCGGCTCAGAATGTAGCGGTCGCGGGGAGGAGACTTAGCGCAGCGAAATGGTGGAGTGGCGCCGCTCCTCGCAAAGTACACAACACACGCAACTCTCGCGATACTTCAAACGGCGCGACACTTCAAACGTCGGCGAGTTCGCAGTGGAATTAGCGCTTTAAAATAAAAAACAAAGCTCCGATTTGCAGTTTTAAAAAATATATATATATTATATTTAAATTACATGGTGTACTTTATACAACTATTTATATAGAACTTTATTGAGGGACAAAAAAACTTACGATCCGGCCTGCCGCATCACACTTATTTACTAAATAGTTCTTGATAATTGGGAGCTTATTTTATTTTGGCAAAATGCTATCACATAATTGCTGAACTTTCTTTACTTTCAATAGAAATGAGCATTTTTAAACCAAATTGCGTAACATAACCCAAACAATAATTGTATATTAAATATTTGCATGTTCTATTTCCCATAACATTTCACACAAATTAACATTAAATATAACCAATTTCAGCATTAAGTACAGCACAGCTTTAATGGCCCTCCATATGTGGTTTGCAATTGATTAAATGTAAACACATTTTAGTTAGCATTAAGTTTGACATATTCTTTTCATTAACTATTTGACTGATAAAGTATTTAAGCCTCCTTTTTATAAAATCAGAACAAAAGACCCACACCAGAGAGTAAACAACAGTTCATTTAATAATTAATCTTTGTGGTCTCTAGGGGAGGGATTGGAAAGGTATAAAATGGTCATATTAAAATAATCGACCCAGTCTTTCCCCTCTCATTACGTCCACTGTGGATGTCCTTTGTATGCCTTTTCAATTCTTCAGCAGATGTCCCACTCATCCAAGTATATAACTTATTTTTTTTTGTCAGCAACACAAACTGTGTTCCCAGATCTTACTGTACAAGCCTCTACAACATCATCCCAAATGGATAAAACACACAAAGCAAGGGCACACAGTCAAATCTCCCTGTGAGCATAATAAAGGCATAGAGATGAGATCCTTGAAGAGTCCAAAGGCTTCTCTTCAACCAACATTTCAACCTTTAGTGTGAAGCAAGCCTTTTTTTTTTTGCAGGATGTGCAGTATTACTACCTGGAGGGACAGAGAGAGTACTAGTGCATACCTGAAACAATGACAATAACGTAACAGTGAATATATTTATTATTATAGAAGATAATGTTAAGAATAATAATTACAAAGGCATTTTGTCTAGACTACTATAATCTGGTCCTGCTCATATAGTCCAGAGGAGAGTGGGAAATGGAGGAAGCTCTAAGACGCTGTGCGAGTGAACACAACGCTGCACAGTTCATTTCGCCATCTATCCCCGGAGGGGAACAAAACAAGCCCAAAAACAAACTGAAAAGGGATGAATGAATTTCATGTTTCATGACGCTGAGGCTTTGGGGATTTTTGGGTAAAGCAAGAAATTGAGGTACAATACTGACTCATGGATTGGTCTCGTCAGTATTCTGTCTTTTCACAATGACAAACGTACACACAAACACAACGTGCCTCTTTTAACCATTTCACGTCTACGCACTCTCTTCCCCAGCGCCGCCACGTTTTACAGATTGAGAATCTGAATTCTTGACATTTTCAGGTGCACATGCCTATGGAAGTCACCGCTGATCCACGGCAAAAAACGACAACTTATTAAAAAATGTGCCACCAATGACGGCCTCGCAGTAACCGACTGCCCACAGAAAATGAAACTGATCAGATGCCAAGAATGTATCATGGAAAACCATTTGAGCATTTCCTCAAAATCCCTGATATTAAGCCTCAAGTCCATTTACACTTTTTCTCAAGAGTAAAAGCTGTTGGCACATTTACTTGTTATCCTTTTAAGGTCCACGTAGCTCTTTGTCCTCGCAATAGCAATTTTTGTACCATCAAGTGCAATTTTAAACCTTAAAACATCGGGTAATAACACTCAAATGGGTTTGAAGAAAGCCCTTTGAGCATTTCTTTATCATCTTAGTGCACTGAATAGTCTTACGAGTGTAGAAAAACACATCCAGACTTGAAGTTGGATCTCCAGAATAAATGCTCAAACAGTGATCCATTATGTATTCTTAATTGCACTGGTAACACATGGGTGAGACTTGCATCTCTACCAGCAGCTAGGCTTCGCTTGCTGGGACTACTTTCTGTGACAGACTGTTGTTAGCGAGCAGCACAGTGATCCTGACATTTCCCTTCATCTCCTTCAACCTGTACTATCTGGACTCTCCATCTTTGTGGGCGCCGAACAGCGTCAGCTCGCCGGGGCCCATCAGTCTGGAACCACGGGGCGGCGTGGACGCCCGGCTGGTAATGGACGGAATTAGAGGTGGCGGCGCCCCCATTGACAGAGCCCCCACCAAACCCGCGGGCGTTTTTGCCAGAATGCCGTTGGGCACGTGGTGTGCGTTAAGTGGGCCCAGACGCGAGTATAGAGACGCGTGATGCTGGGAGGCGGCGGCTGCTGCTGCGGCGGCCCCTGGAGGCAGGTGGTGGGACAGAAGGCCAGGGTGCAGCTGCTCCAGGTGAGCAGCGGTAGCAGCATGAGAGGGGCTGGAGAGGTGAGAGCCTGGCGGAAGATGGGGGTGCATGCTGAAGAAGCGCGCCCGCTCAAAGTCTTCCCGCAGGATTTGTGCACGCTGCTCCTCGTCCATCAGGCCCCCTCCCGGCGGTCCCAGTTGGTGAGGCCGGTCGAAGTGGTGGGCCATGAGGGCGAGCTCCTGGCGGACCGCATGGCTGGAGGCAGTGGACGTAGAAGGGTGGTGAGCAACAGCCGCAGCCCTTTCCGCTTCCAGGAAGCGCTGGTGCTGGAGGAGCCGTGCCAGGTGGGGATCCGAACGCAGGCTGAGGTGCGGGTCCGAACGAAGTGCCATTGCCTCCCTTCGATGTTGCTGATGCTGCTGGGCTGCAAGCTCTCGCCAGGGATCCCAGGTGAAGCTGTGGGGACCTTGCGCCGGTCCCTGAGGTGTCCCATGGGCGAAACGATCCCCACCCGGGCCCATGACCAAACCGGACCCTGCCGCGCTACCCAAATAGGCTTCAAGGGCCCGGGAGCGGTCCAACAAGGAAATGTGGGAAGGCGGGTTGGGAGTGGGCGGAGGGAGGGGAACACCCGGAGTGGGAGTCAGTGAAAGAGAAGACGAGGGCGTACCAGAACTGTGGTTGTGTGGGTGGCTGTTGGGGCGGTCAAAAGCGTTGTTGGGTAGCGGGGCAGGCAGGGAGATGGGGATGTGCTCTGGCTCCTCTTTACGCTCCTCCTTCACTTTAACCGGCGCCAGGATCAGGGGCGGCTTGGAGACGGGCGTCATGGTCCGATCAGACTTCTTGGCCTGAGATAAAGAAGTGACGGAGGCAGAAGCCGCCGAGGATGTGGGATGGGGGCCGTCTCTTTGGGGGTGTTCATTGTGATGGACGTGTACTGCCGGGCCGAGCTGGCGGGGGTAAAGGTCCAGTGGTGATTGGGCAGAGCGGCTGGCAGGCGGGGGGGTGTTGAGCACGGAGGAGGAGGAAGAGCGCGGTCTGTCTCTGTCTGCTACTAAAGTGGAAGAGCCATGGGGAAGCCCTCGTGAAGACACTGTCGGCAGCAGCCTCTTTTCCCCGTCTCTGTCCCGCTCGCGTTCTCGGTCTCTGTTGAGACTGCGAGTCGTGTCCTCAGCAGGCCCGCCTCCTGGGCCCAGGGAGCTGCTGTGGCCGTTGATGTGGGAGATCGGGGTGCTACTGCGGGGCTTAAAGGACGGCGCCACAGGAGACATCCTGACAGGTGGACGGCCATACAGCGTGTTGTCTCTGCAAAACACAGTTTTACTTTTACTAAATAAACTAAGTCTTTGGGTCAAGAAAAGAAAGGTTTCTATGGATACAAAACCACTGAATAGATCAAAATGTGACATCCTACCTGTCCTTTTCATCTTTGATATGTGGTATGTCTCTCCGCTCGGCGTCTTTGGCGCGGTCCCTCTCGTCTCGCTTGTCGCTTCCTTTGGCCCAGCTGGGGCCCGCCGGGAAGCCTGCCGGCGTGCCATGGAGTCGGTTCCATGCGTCGTGGTGGTTGGAAGCGTTGGATAAGCTTCCCACCACGCTGGCAGGTGAGTCCTTAGGACCGAACATGGAGCCTGCTGCAAACCAGATGTTGTCACTTTAACCGGGAGTCCAATCCATTTCACATCGATAGCTATCATAACTAATAAGAAGTTGATTCAAGTCAAGCAGATGCCAACAAAAATAGGGACACGAGACTGACCAAGTGTTGGGCTTCCCAGTCCTCCAAAGGCACTGGAACCGAGGGCTCCCAGCGGGGTAAAGGGTGGAGATCGGCCATATGGGTCTAAAAGGTGCACGCATAAATGCCAATCCAATCGTTAGCCGGTGAGTGGATCAAAGCAACTCCGTCGAATGAAGACTCTCTTACCCAAATGTGCAGGTGGGGCGAGGAAAGACGAGTGCGGCGCCGATGGGGCGATGAAAGGAGCCGAGGACGGATTGACTGCACCTGCATGAAGGTAACGTGAGTCTTAAGACAGGAACGATCAAATCCAGTTTTTCCCACTATGACTCAGCTATGAAGCGCTTGTGATAGTGAGGAAAATTATGACATCCAACTTCTGCAAGAATTTGGAATTGTGCGCTTTCAGTTTCAAGTAACGTGTTGAAAGGTTGGTGAGTGTGCATATAAAATGTACAAATGCTAGTTGTCTGGCTGCACCTGTCGCTGAGAAGAGACCGGGAGGTCTGGTCAAGTCGTGACTTGGAGGCAGGGGCCCTCCCATGGGGCCCATTGGGCCGAGTCCACCGGCTCCAGGAAGACGAGCCAGCAGGTCACTGCGGAAGTCCAACTTGTGAGGATCAGCCTGCATCAGCTGGCGGGAAAAAATAAAAAGATTATAGCACAAATCAAACTTTTTTTTTTTTGTCTCCTACTACTAGGACGTACCTTTACTTTCTTCTGATGGCTCAGGATCATCCAGGCCACATATACATGCATAGCACACCATTTTCCAGGTTTCTGCACGTTGCAAAAACAAAAAAAAAATTGTTAATCCATCAATCTGGCTGTTACATCCATACATTTTTCTCTACTCCAGGAATGGGCAAACCTGAGTGCTCAAGGGCCCCGTCTGAATTTTAAAACAGTGGGCCACATCAATCTTAGATGAGGTTTTAAAAAAAAAACCTATAAATGATTTGTGGGCCGGATTAAAGAATGTCGGGAGCCGTATGTGGGCCCCAGACCATACTTTGCCCACCCCTGGCTATTCACTCGAACTAAATGACACATTTCTAAGTGATCTCTCAACAACTTTTTACTCATAAGTGAGTGCGGCAATCGTGGAGGACAGGAGAAGTCAAAAGCATTGTGGAAATATGAAATATCTGACTGGGGTGCAAGGCCACTGAGCGAGAGCAATAGCGAGGCAACATGTTGAGGTTAGTGCGGCGTGAATGAAGCAGTGAGAAAGTAAGATAAGTTGAGCCAGTGCATTCAAAACATCAGTTTGTGCTTACATTACTGATTTTCAACGATGTCCCGAATGGATCAGTTAGCTACGAGAGAACACAGTTGTAAAGCCACTTTAAATCCACATTTCTCACACTGCACAGGAGAAAGTTGTTTTGTTTGGAGTACAACTTGACAGGCTACATATTGTGGTGCAATAGGTCGGTGGAGAAACGACAAGTTGACTCAGGCACTCCTTACCCGGTGATCTTTGGGCTGCATGTGGTGCGGCACGACCCCGAGGCGAGCGCTAAGATCCGGACCGGTTCCCTGAGGGACAAGAGGCTGTTGCACAAAACGAGCCGTCAGGCACCGCTGGCAGACCAGCAAATCAACAACTATGAATATAAAATGGCCAAGTGTGTCAAACGGTGTTATCAACGTGAGGCCGTGACTAAGTCTTCGAAGCGGAAGGTGAGCCATTTGCCAGATTCCTCATACGCGTTGGCGAAAACCGCACGCAGCCGCCGCCCACTTTTGATTTCATGAGTCAGGACAGGTTGACGTCTGGTATGAACGTTCTTCTTACCTTTGGCTGAAATGCTCCTTGCAGGGAGCTAAAAGGCCCGGTGGGAGGAATCACAGGCTGGATGTTGGGCACTGAGGGCGGCGGCGGGTATTGCGGGAAGAACTGTCATGACAGACAAAACCATCATGACCACTCCAACATTCAATCAAGAAGCGCTCGCAAACAATGACAAAGTACGTGCTTCCTTCCTATTTTCAGTTTCAGATCATCACACTAACTTTCACGTCGGACAAAATCAACGCGAGCAAATCTCAAATTCCAATCCTATCTCTGTAAAACCTATTCGGCCCCTGTGCATAATACGTTGACGTTCCGCCCTTGGCAGCATTAACTGAAATCAAACATTTGCAATGTCTGGTGATGAGTCAGCATCGCTGTGGTGAAATTTTGGCTGACTCGCCTTCGTAGAATTGTAACTCATTTATACTGCATCGTAACACAGCATTGGAATTACATTTAAGTCTGGATTTTGACTTGGCTACTCCATTTTTTTTTTTTTTTATCACATCACTACAAACCTTTTGGGCTGGGTGGCCTTCAATTACTCGCACATTAGTGGTGGCAATCTGTAGTGAGCCAAAACATTTAGGTGTGATAAGAAAAAAAAAAAAAAAAAAAAACAGAAGGCAGGTGCAAATACTTTTTCACACCAGTGTGGTACTTACAGGATGCCGGTACAGCCCATCCATTTTGCCAGGATACTTATCGAACTGAAAAAGCCAAAGTGAAAGAAGGGTTAATCAACACAAATATGCAATCCAGTCCACATGTGACAAGGATGCTCCTCACCAGGGGCGGTGCGGTGGCCGTGGGGTGCAGGAAAGGCGTGAAGTGTTGGTGCGTGTGCGTATGCTGGTGCTGGTGGTTGTGCTGATGGAACTGGTAAGCCAGCGGTTGGACGCTGGGCTGGTTCTGCGACGTCCGACCCGTGGATCCAGGCGTGGAACTGGACGCCGACGCCCCGCCGGGAGTGGAGCGACCCGCGGCGGCGGCGTTACTACCTTCGGCCCCGGGAGCGCTGCGTCGGCCCTCGCGCTCTTGTGCGTTCAGGAAGTGAGAGTTTAAATTCTGCCGCAGCATTTCCTGGTCTGTGGTGGATCGCATTACATCAAGACAATTTAAAAAAAAAAAAAAAAAACACTCGGTGAAATTAAAAGTTATGATGTTATGTAACTACTGTACCTGCTGCTGAAGAGTGGGAGGGGCCCTGTAGTAGAGGCGGAGGAGGAGGCAGGCCTGGTGAGGAAGTAAACAAAGCCCCCGAGTTGGCTCGCGATGGGGGTCGGAGGGGCCCCGAGGACCCTGCGCCCCGGATGTAGGACATGGAGACACTGGTGGAGGGAGTTGGAGGGCGCATGGAAGATGAAGATGATGCAACAGACGGAGGTTTGACTGGAGTGTTGCTCCTGGGGAACGAAACAACAGAGTCCCTCACACCTCTGCTACCTGGACAGTGAAGAAGTCAAACAAACCTGTTGTAAAGGGTGTGAGAGCGTCCCGGCAAGGTGAGGAAGGGCTTCGGTTTGGACAGCGGAGGGCTGCCGTTGTGGTGACGCCCGCCGTTAACGTTGACAGAGCCGGGCCTGGGAACCGGCCCTGCCGCCGAGGCCGGAGAGCGGGAGGGCAGACGGGAGAAGGAGGCGGAAGAGGTAGATGACGATACGGCCTCCGGGTAATGCGAATCAAGGCTTTTCTCCTGACTCCGCTCCAGGCCAGAAACTCTGGGCGTCACCATCAAGCGTGGGACGCCACTCCGCGCCGGCATGCCCGCCGAGCAGCTTTTGTCCACAGTTGAGGGCGGAGGCTCAACAACTTCAAAAAAAAAAAAAGTCAAATGACCAGTTTGGTACGAGCACACAAGAACAAAAGATACGTGACTACAGGTTATGTCGGTCATCATATAAATTGCTTAGTAAACCTGTCTAACGGTGTGAACATTTTCATGGAAATAGGCCAGTTCCTAGTTGAGTGGTAATCAGCTCTTCTGATCTAAATTTAACCTCATGCATCAGGTAAACTGGTGTCAGGTGGATGCAGCACTTAATAAGACACCAACCTTTTCGGGTGCTGACGGTGAACACTGGATCCATGTCATGGTCCGAGGCCTTGAAAAGTCAAAGAAGCTTATGAGACCAAATATCGAAAAGAGACAGGTGAGTGAGTGCAGCACATACCTTGTCTCCAGCATCGCTCTCCGTGTCACACTGAAACAAATTGAGGTAAGGGGAAAAAAAAAAAAAAAAGTCATTTGGAATTAACAGATCAGATCATGTAAATCTGCAAAAATGATTCTACATTATGTTTTACTTGACACTTACAATATAGCCAGTCTCCAACGGGTGTCCCTAGAGCAGGAGTGACATTTTAGCGGTTGTTTATAAAATGACACTAACATTTTAAAGGGGAACTCAAGAATTTCCTATACAACATTCTACTTGCCCCCATTTATTAATCTGGCGTTGGTGGAAGAGGAATTAACATGAATATTCCACCCATGCATACCGTGAATCAGCTGATAGGACACCAGAGCCCGAAGGATTTATCTCACCTCGAGCTTCCTCCTCTTGTTCCTACACTTGTTCCAACAGCTGCTGGAGTAGCTGTGCGGAACGCCTTCCTCCGGCTCGGACAGCGGCCCCCCGCCATTCTCCTCCGGACCCCTCTTGCCCTTGTTCCTCCTTCCCAGCATGTCGTTGTGCTGGCCTGGCTTCATAGAGCAGTCCATCTGAAGAGAACAAACTTTTGGGTAAGCTTAAAAAAGGGGACAAAGTAGGCTGAATCATCATTAGTGTTTCTGCACTGAACAATCACAAGAAAACCATTGTCATGACGTAGAATAACATGAATGTGTTTGTGTGACGACAAATTGATCTCATGGATTTAGGTCTGCTCAGAATCATCCCACTGACCAGTTGAACAGCAGCTGATGAAGGCTCAGCGCTGCTCCTGTTTGTGCTGGTCTCCATGGTAGCGCTCTGATTGGCTGTAATTAGCATCGAGGTTGACAGTAACCCTTTACCTACCGCCCACCGATCTGTTCAACTCAATCGACTTTTTACGGCTACTCCGCTTATGTATTTGTCAATAATGTACACGTGATTTCTGACTTATGATGATCATCACCAGGGCCAGTGCATTCAAATGGGAAAATCTTTGGGGTGAAACAAAAAATGCCTTATGAAATTAAAAACTCACAGTTGCCGTGGCTTGACAGTGACACTCTTGTTGAGACACACAAACACATAAACGGCTGCGGGTCATTTCTCAAGCATTTTTCTTGCAAAGCCATTTGGCAGCTTATCAACACCTCCCGGAATGAGTGCATGAATAATTGAGGCCTCTCCACGAGCCATCAACTGAGTGGATTGCATTTTCCAAGCAAGGAATGGTGTCAGGGTTGAGGAGTTCGACAATGGGTGTGAACTTAAAAGGCGCTATTATCTCTAAACGTGGATTTAATTTGACATTGTCAACTTTTGAATACTCGAGAGCAAATGTTCCATGTTTCCGTAGTTCTTGCACAGCTTGCTGTTCTCTGAATAGCAAAATGCACACAGGCCTTTGCACATTTTTTTTTAAAAATATGCCCTAGTTGAATAAAAGTTGTAAAACAACAGCAAAGAGTAAATGTCAGCTACTGTTCAACATGCAAATATTTATTTACCTCCAACGCCTCCAAGCTGACAAAGCTGGCAATAGCGAAGCCATCGATGATGTCTTCCTCACACGACACCGACTCCCTCTTTCTCCGACGCGGGGGTCTGTGTCGACCAAAACCTGGCCGGCCCTCTTTCTCCCCCGGACCGAGGACCTTGGTGGCCCCGCGATCCTCCCGATCAGAGCCCGACGACAGGGACGTAGCCCGTTCCTCAGGCAGGTTGACTGTCCTCCGCCGCCGCTCCCTGTCGCGCTGGGAACGGGAGCGGCGGCTCTGCCTAGATGCAGTGCTTCGGCTCGGACCCTCCATGTCCTCCAAGCCTTTTGTCCAACTCCGATGACGCCAAAGGCACTTAAATTAAGTCCCGGTCTGGCGGAAGGTGGCACCTAACCGCAAAGAGATGACACCAGCCCCCCCGGGCCGTAGCTCGGAGCCCCAGTGAAAATGGCGTTAATTGAATAGTGGTCGTACTATTTCCCTTGCTTTGACAACAGTCTATTGGCATCGGGGCCTTTCTTTCGGCGGAATTTGAGAGTCATTTCAATTATTTGCAACGACCCGCGATGGAAGTGAAGCACAATCGCAACGATCAGGACATCTTCTAAGTGGCTAACATTAGCTCGCTAGCAAAGAAAATTAGCGAATAAGCATGTAAACAAAAACGACAGTCCCGCTTGGGTTGATGACCAAACCAACTAAACAGTCTCACATAGGTTTACTGATGAAAATCGGGCCATCGCTAACTAATATTTCCATCAACAATTTGCTGACAATTGATTTGAGTGCTAGCACAAAATTGACACGGTTAGCTAGTTAGGAAGGCCCAGAAGCCAAATACTAGAACGCCAACACACTGTCTGTCGTGACATTGTGATATTAAGTCAAAACTACACTAATCATTCACAAATCTCAGATCTAAGGATAAAAATGTGGAACAATACAAGCTTGGTGCGCGACCGCCTGCCGAGCACTCGGCTAGGCTTGACTCCAGCAAATTAGCATTTGCTAATTCAGATAGCACGATTTGGGCTAACTTCAATACATCACAATATATTCAGACAGCAACCTAAGAATAAATACGTTTTTTCCGACATCAACGCACGACTACCAACCGGACAGTTAAGCGTGTGGCCGAATAATAATCCCGAGTCGATTAATCTTTTTTTCAATTATCGATATGTTTGACGGGCGATAGTGATGGTTTGAGTTTGTAACCCATCAAAAGAAAGACGTAATGTTAGCAACACAGCTAGGTTAGCATTAGCCAATCCAGCTGTTAGCTAGCGGGGGTTCATCCTTTTTTTGCCTTCAAACGAAACTGGAGGAATGCGAAGCCACTTCTGACAATCACTCGTGTAATAACGTTATATTAGTCCTTCACGCACGAAAACACTTCTGATCCCCCTCCATCGCTTGGAACAAAAATTCAAGGCCCGTTCTTGAAAGCCTCGGTGTCGATTTCCATAAACGAGGGTGTCGGCCAACCCCCGTTAGGCTGGGCAGCTCCACCGTGAAGCCTTCACTGTTTAGATCCAATGTTTAGAACAAGTTCAACCGGTCGCCGGCGTCCACTGCTCACGATTCCATTTCCTGACAAAATCCAGTGTGCAAAAATCATATGTGGGGGGCACGCCGTGTCCCCCGCCGCTTCCTTTTCACGCGTTTCCTCGGAATTGTAAATGTATCATGGACATCGGGGAGTCGCACTCCTTGTCAGCCGTGCAATGCATTGTGTGCGCACGTCTTCTTCCGCCATACGACGAGTGCCTGATGCCACTACTGTTTGGTCACACTGCCATCTTGTGGTAGAAATTGAGAACGTGCACTTTTTAAATTACACGACAAAATGAAATTGTAGCTGTGCTAAATCAAGTTGGATTTCTTATTTTTTGCTTCTTTTCACCTCCTGCCTTTCTCATTATAATGTGGCTAACAACAAAATTCTCTAAAACAGCAATGCTAGAGCAGAAACCAAACAAGGACATAAGACGTAGGTTCAGAAGCAGAAAGTATTTATTTGTCTTTAGCCATCATTTTTATCACATTGCCATCCTCTTCTATTTGTTGACCTCGTGTTTTGGACAAACTGCTTTGATTGGCACTTAGTGACATTTCGCCTTGATGGTAGTCTTTGTCACGAAACCAGCACGCAACAAGATCATGTGACTGCTTACCCTTTTTTAAAGCGTGGCTTTGATTTGACCTTCTTGTTCGTGTGGATTGTACAGACAGTTTGCTGCCGAGTTTTTATTGCAGAGTTTCTGTTGCATTCTTTATTACGGTATCTTCAGACATGGCTGATAACAGTATGGTCGAGAACTCGGTAAGCTTGTCCTCTGTTAAATGGTATTTCTGTGTAAGCCATCTCTTAACTGACAGTGCTCCGCCAGTTTCCGTAGAATTCGACACGATCCGTCCTTGACTGGATGTTTTAAAACCTTTGGCAAACGCTGTTAAAAAAAAATTCTTAGGTCCTTACTTAACCCACTGCCATAAATGTTTACCACTTGCATAACCCTTATAAAGATGACAGACACCAGGCATGTGCTTTATACCAGGTAATTTTAAATCGTGAAAAGTTAAAAAAGTTGAAAACTCTGCAGTGTCAGTGCCTGATAGAGGCCAACAGCGAGTGCAGTAGAATCCCAGTGGCTACAGACACATTGAGCGACTCTATGCCAGGTAGAAGCTGTCTCCCAGCTGGAATGGTCACAAGCGTCTGACACAAAGCCAAAAGCTTCCGGGACAATCCATCACCCTCCCCTCCAATCAGGAGCAGCGTGGGCGCGGTCATTCGGAAGTCCGAACACGGCATGACGGCAACGCCGGATTCCGGCGCGTCGGCCGCCACGGTACCGACTACCCGCCAGCCTTGCGCCGCCTTGACCCGGACCATGTCCTCCAGGTCTTTGTACCCGTACACGCCCATCACTTCCATGATGCCGGCGCTGGCCTTGCTCACCACTGGGGTCAAAGGGCAGCTGTTGCGGATGCTGCTGGCCACTCGGTCCACGCCAAGAAAATACGCAGAACGCAAGATAGCTCCAAGATTCATCGGGTCTTGAATCCCGTCCAGGACTAGCCAGAGAGATGTGGACTTTGAACTCTGGGCCGAGTCTTCAGTCAGGTAGCTCAATGGAGTAGCTTGCAGGCAAACTCCTTGATGAACCCGACCCAAAACCATTCTATCCAGGTCTTTCTTACTGACCCGCTGGATCGGAACTTGACGCCGGTGAGCCTCCTCGTAAACCTTGTGGAGCGATGACCTGTGCAAGGCCTCCCCGTCTTTCACGAATAGCTTCAGGGCCTTCCGGCGAGTCTGAGTGAGAGCCAGGTGACAAGGAGCGACTCCAAAGACAATCTCATGCTGGTTTGAAGACTCCATAGATGGCTTGAGTCTCTCAGTCTTTTCCCACTGTGACGACGAGTCCTCCACAGCCAGCTTCTGAAGCTCTGACGATATCCGTCTTTGATTATTAAGTTTATTTGGCAATGCTTTATCATTAGGAAGCCTTCCTCCTGACATTTTAGGCTTGCTGGGCGTCTTGAAATTGTTCACTCTGTTGTCCTTATGGTAATCCACAACCTTGGGAAATCTCCACATCCTCATAAATAGCAACCTGTGCTTAGAGACATTATTGAATAACCCCATATTGGGGCTTTCAAAAATGTCCTTTAAAACTCCAAACGCGATGTCAGTCAAATCATAAAATATTAGCACGCAAACAGATTATTACCATTTGACCTGAAGACTGACTGAGAACTAGTTGTAACCACGTTGATCTGTAACGAAGCGATAGTGTTGTTATTCGGACAGGACGAGGGTTTTGCACTACAAAAATAAAAGTGTGAACAGTCAAATTGATGTTGCACACTTCACAGTGGTAATTTTATGATTAAAATAACATACGTGTTGAACGATATTTGTAGTTTTAACAACACATTTTCAATTAAAAAAAACCCTCAATGCTACTTTATCCCCCTACACCCTTTATTTTGAAACAAAGTAATGTTTCTGAAAAGCCACTTCCGACCGATACGGGTAACGTCACCTGTGACGTAATGGTGAGATCACTAACCGGAAGTAAAACTGGTAACGCGGAAGTAGCTGCAAACAACCAAACAATCGTTGTTTGAGAAGCTCGTTTGTCGTTTGGATTCTCGTGCTGGTTCGACTAGAGCGCATCAAGGTGAGCTGCGAGACTTTGTTACGGCTAACGCAAGTAGTCGAAGCTAATGGGGATGTGTCGATGAGGTAATGACGGCCATAAATAGACGTCACCAAATGAAAAGGCCTTAACCCACTTAGGTGTCAACAATGTTAAACTGGGTAAACACTTTTTTCAGATCGAATTTGGCCCAAACTGTCATTTGACGTAAGTTTTGATAATTACCTTTACACGCCTTAAAATGGGAACTCCCCTCTCCGCCCTCTTCTTAAATGTAAATACCCCATTAAGAGCAGAATACAGAGAAAATATTAATTTAGATGTGTTGTTTCCCAACCTCAATTTCACATATGAACAAAAAAGTGTACTTGAATCTCTGCTATGACGTTCATGTGTGGGGTTTCCCCTGTTCACGTCGTCCTTGCGTCATGTTTTCATCTCACATTCCAAAAACATGAATAGTGAGAAGTCAATGAGGCTGGTGACAAGTTCAGAGGTTACATGCACCATAGAAAATGTGTCTATTGTATTGTATTGTGTGCTTCCAAACAGATGGAGTTCCTTTTCGGGAAGAGAAAAACTCCGGAGGAGATGCTGAAGCAGAACCAGAGGGCACTCAACCGGGCTATGAGGGAGCTAGACAGAGAGCGGTCAAAACTGGAGCAGCAGGAGAAGAAGATCATCGCTGACATAAAGAAAATGGCCAAACAAGGACAAATGGTGGGTAAAGTCTTATTAGAAAGCAAAAACTGAAAATACACAAGGTGATCAAATCACATACATGGTTTTGATTGAAATGTGTGCAGGACTCCGTCAAGATCATGGCCAAAGATTTGGTCCGCACGAGACGCTACGTGAAGAAGTTCATCATGATGAAGGCCAACATTCAGGCCGTCAGTCTGAAGATTCAGACTCTCAAGTCCAACAACAGCATGACGCAAGCCATGAAGGGGGTCACCAAAGCCATGGCCACCATGAACAGACAGGTCGGTTCCAGTCATGTCAAACACTCGAAGAAAACATGACAGCATGTGCGAGTGGTGCTAACTTATTACCTGCTTGTTCCTCCGTAGCTCAAACTGCCTCAGATCCAGAAGATCATGATGGACTTTGAACGTCAGAGTGAGATGATGGATATGAAAGAGGAGATGATGAGCGACGCCATCGACGACGTCCTGGGGGACGAAGACGATGAGGATGAGAGGTGAGCCACATGGTGTTTTTATCTGTCATTTTTGTGCTGACTTTTTTTTTTTTTCTTCTCAGCGATGCCATTGTGTCCCAAGTCCTGGATGAGCTGGGTCTTAATCTCAATGACGAACTCTCAAGTAAGAACAAAATAAAGCTAAAAGTTAGCGCTGCTATGTTAAGTAGACGTTTGGGTATAAATTAATGTAGTTTGATCAATGAAATTAGAATTTAGGTTGTAAATTGTCCATTGTGTTGCTTCCAGATCTCCCAGCGACTGGCGGAAGCTTGTCGGTGGCCGGCGGGAAGAAAGCGGAGCCTCAAGCGGCCCTCGCCGACGCGGACGCTGACTTGGAGGCGCGGCTCAATAACCTCCGCAAAGACTGAATGCAAACGCATGTTGACATTACGTTATGGTATTTCTTTGAAGCAACGTTAGCCCTGATGGTGGATGTTTTTTGTTTCCTGCGGTGGTTTATTTGATGTGGGGTATGTTATATCAAACTTACGAAATAAGTCCTGTCTCATTTATGACAATGCCAGATTTTGTGTACTCATTTTTTGTTATACTTTCAATTAACACTAATGATTAATAACCCGAGCAATTTTTTTTAATATAATCATGTGGAAAAAAAAAAAATCTAAATCCGTGAAGCATAGAGATGGTCATTTTATTCCAAAAAGAAAAATGCAACTTTCAAAACTTTTCATCAACATACAATCATTGAATTTTGAATGTACGCAACACGTTCCACATTAAATAATAAAAAAATAACAGCCATGTTTTATGTACATTTGTTTGTGAAAGCTATGTACAGAGAACATTTCCAGACCCGACGCACTTGTACAGAATAGCGCTTGAAGCTGTCGCATCTTGGAACAAAACAAACCGACTGCGAGGGAAGAGCATGGCTGGTTGTTACAACTACAAGCTAGGAACTTTACCTTCTAAAATGGACCCCTGATGTTGAGCTAACTGCTCCTGGAGGAAGAGGAGGTCATTCACTATTTGTGCATTAATATTCTCCTACCCTCACTGGCCGCTTGCAGCCCAAAGTCATGCTTACGTCTTTTTATTTTGCTTCAGAGCAAAGAAGATCCATCGAGGGGTTAAGCCATGCTACCATTGCAGCTAAATAGAACCCATGCAATTCACATGTCTACTCACAAAAAAGATTTGGGGTGAAATTTCATGATGTTTAACGTGTCCGTACTTTTTTGCAGAACGGTAGAGAACGTTTTTTGTGGGTGGTGTAAAACCAAAACAAGTAAACAGAAGGAACGGATTACTTCAAGTTAACATTAGGACCCGTCAAGTTTTTTTTTTTTTTTTTTTTTTTCCTTTTCACAGATTCAGGCCTTTTTTCCCCCCCCCCTGCTCTATAGCTGGATGGTTTAGCCACAGATACACAGCACCACAGTTAGATCGGGACTTTTTTTTTTTTTTTTTAACCAAAGTATCGCAAAATTTAAAGCTGTCCAACGAGGACCAACATGATTTTTTTTTTTTTTCTGGTCTCAGCCGAGTGCAGCAACAGTGACACGATGAAAAAGTGGGAACAGAGCTACCGCACAACAACGAGTGATATGTGTGACACGACCTTCACCTCCGCACAGAAAGCAACCGTAGTTACACAGGCGCGTATGGAACTACCGATAAATGGCGGCGTCTCCCATTCGGCGACATTCACTTGCGACAGGTCCGGTGAGGCGTGTGTTTCTTGGGCACCTCGATGCGACACCGGCTGCGCTCGTCCAGCCAAGGCAGCTCAAAATTCCTGAAAGGGGGAAAACATTTATCAAATCTGACTTTTTTTTTTTTTTATTAGTCAGAGTTTTAATTTATAGCCTAATGTAGGAAGTCACATGACTGATATAAAGGACTTAAAAAATGTTCAAACTTACTCTTGTGAGAGTTTGGGCAACGGCCGACCAAATGCGACCACTGGCAAGAAGGGCGTGATCATAATTGCTTCAACTAGAAGGAACAATAAAGAAAATTCAAGCTCCGGAAAACGATTTTGGCCGAATATGAACCATGAGGTACCGTCTTCAGTTTCCGGATAGAATGACGAAAGCTCAGGCTCCGTTTCCGGTATGATCTTCTTCCTGTTCATGCGTTGCTGCAGGCGCTGAAACATACGCTGCTCTCGGATCCGCTGGATGTCCCACCTGTGTGCGGGAATTAAGAGGAAGAGGACCAATTGGTCTTTAGAAAACAATTGCACCAATTTATCTGTTTTAAATTCGTTTCGACCCTTATTGGTCGATAAGCTAATCTTTTGTAGCCTATTGTTGCACTTTAGCACCCTCCATTGCCACAAGGTGGCGCCAAAGCCTAGCACATTAAAAACAGAAAAAAAAATCTCAAAACAAACTTCTTTTGTCACTCAATGTAATATTTTCCCCTTCAAAAATGACAATGTGGTCACCTCTTCCTCCTTTTCTCGTCCAGTTCCAGCTTGGCATGGCGCTTGAGAAACACGCCGTCATCCAGCGGCTGGAGGCGCAAGAAAATGCAGATTTAGCGAGTTTGACACCTTTATTACCTCTCGCGCCCGGGCCTCTGCGAAGTTCTCACCTCTTGCGCGTCGACGCTTAAATCCTCACCCAACGCCTCGATGACATTTTCCCGCCACGATGGAACCGAGAGGCGGCACGAAGACGGGAAAGGGAAGTTAATCATGGAGTGTGTGTTGGGTGGATCTGAAGGACATAAGCAGCGGAAGGTTAGGCTTATTAATTAGCAAATTGTCAACTACATCACTCACTGGCCACTTCTTCCTCCTCCTCCTTCTTGGGAGAGGTCTCACGTAGAGGCGATACAGGCGGTTGGTTCCAGCAGCACAGGTACATCTCTGTAGTGGACAGGAAGGGAAGGTCGTCCATTTGGCAGCTCAGCTCCGTCGCCTCCTCTTTGCAGGGCGGCCTGGTGGGGGCGCTCTTCTCCGGCGTCTCCCTGCTGCGAAGCTCTCGCTGAGACGGAGACGCTGGTTGACTCTCCGGCTTGTGAGGACTCAGCTTGGCGCTTTTGCCACGAGATTTCTGGAGTTTGGAGTCACCGAAGCAGGATTTTCTGTGGGAGAGCACATGTGACATGAAAAGCCGGAAGCTGTCAAATTGATTTTAGTATAATACAGATTTTCTCGTCTTCTCCTAGTCTCACATTGGATGTGCTAACCTAATTGGATTTCAGTTCAGCATTTCTTTACCTCTTTTGACCTTTGCTGCCTCGACTTAAGGGCACTAAGGCAGACGGATTGGGCTGCGGGTTTTCCTCCACTTCTAGGTCCCACATGTCCTCCTTGTCGGGGGTCCAAGGCTCCAGCGGCTGGAAGAGGCGCTTGTCGCGTGGCGGATCCTTTTTAGTGAGCTGCAGGCGACGCTCCATGCGTTCAATGCGTGCCAAAAGCTACACAAGCAGAGGAAAAATGTCATTGCAGGTGTATCATTGCTTAGCTTAGGAGTGATTCAAAACTTGAAAATATAAACAAACATGTCTATCTTATCGCTAGTAGTCAATGGAAAACAATAGATGGACAAGATTTATTCTAATCTGTGAAATATTATTTCTTCTACAAGATGTAGCTTCGTGCATGTAATGCACACTGCCCCTTAGTGGCCAAGGTGTGCACAGCAGGTATCCATTTCTGTGCAGGGTTTTTGGGTTGTTCTTCCAAGTTATACTTAAAAGTTGACTATTGCTGGTGCTCTGAAGTTTTGAAATGAGTGAATACGTGTGTTTATTAATTATGATTTTAATGTCAATCAAAAATTATGATTTTTTTTTTCCCATAATGACTCAATGAAGTGTAAGAAGTCGATCAGTCAGTCAGGGACATGAAATTGGATTCCAATGACGATGATTTTGTTGAGAAGGTTAAAAGATTGACGCAATATATTTACTGTTTTTCATACCGTCTCCTTGTCTGCTTTGAGATCATCAATCTCCTTGTCTTTCGACTGCAGCTGTTGCTGCTGCTGTTCGATGAGGTCCAGTTGCAGCAGCAGAATCTGCCGCAAACAGTTGGCCTGCGCGTGAGGGTTCGCCGGGCTCTTCCGGAGGTTCTTCCACTTGCCCTCGGATGACACTTCGATGGATGCGGCGCCGACGACACCGTCAGCGTCCTTGGGCGTGTTGTTGTTTGGCGTCATCTGAGGATTTTCCATGTTGTCCACGGAGAGGGGTTTGCCTTTCACCGGGGTTCCCTCACCCCCCATTGGTCCGACAGGGGACAGAAGCCCCACGGCAGCGGTGGCCCGATCTGCTTCGACGACTTCCGAGACGTCACCGCTCATGTAAGTCTGCTCCGAGCGCTTGGACCTGCCCGGGATCTTTTCGGCCCACCGGAAGTCTCCTGGAGCATCCGAGGGTGAGCCACGTGACTCCCTCCTGAAGCTCACGGGAAGCAAAGAGAACGTCCCGCCTATGGCGTTAGCGTTAGGCTTGGATCCCAGTTGCAGACCCGGGGAGGCTCTCATGCTCATGGTGACTGTTCATGGTGTGACCGTAGTTCGCTGCCCCCTGGAACGTGCACACAAAACAAGTTTATTCCACTTAGATATTACGTTTGGCTACCATTAGCTCAAGCTCACCCGCAACCCTGGTGAGAACCGGTATAGAAAATGAATGCATGGATCCTTTTGTGCAATCCTACGCCAGCAGAGCTTAATTTAGTCAGGCCATAACCTCATCATCTAATAAACTGCTTTTCCACCATTTTTAGCATCAACAGGAAATTACAAACCTTTTAGTGTGGACGTCATGGTCAGAATGGCTCGGTCCTTATGTATCTTAAATGTGCACCTTTTGGTTCTAGCTTTTCAGATGAGTCTTGTGATATACGAGGTTTTTTTTCTTTCAAAAAACAATAAACACGTTTAGACTTCACAAAAAGCGTTTCTTCGAGCATTGCATACAAATCTGCGATCAGAATTTCATCACCTCAACCTCGATTTGAACCAGGAAAAGTCCCTGTACACCTAAACAAACGTAAAGACACGGTTTTGTTTGTGACACTCACTTACGGCCGCTTCGTGTCCTGTCTGAACAAATACGCTTGCCTTCATTTTATTACTTTACGTCAAGTCTGCGTTCTCCTTCCTTTTCATACGAGTCACACGCCGGGGTTTGAAATTCTAAGCTAAGCTACACAAGCACGCATACGACACACAAACACGCGAGAAATAAAATACTTCAACGACTTCAACTAGCAATAATCTAGCAGGAGTGACAGGGGACGTTCAAGGACCCGGGAGTGGCAGTGAAGCAACCTCCATTTTAGCTCCTCCATTTTAGCTCGCCGTGAAAAAACAATAACAGCTACCTAGCCCTAGTGGCTAACCTGCTAGGTTAACCACACACAGATAAACGCGCGGCCAAAGCGCCACCACCACCGTACCGGTTACGTTTAAACACTCAAATCCCTCACAAACAATCCCATTGAGTTGTATTGTGAGCTTACCCGGGCTATTAGTGAAGTCCACCAACAATGCTCGCCATATTCCCTCCTCAAGTCAAGTTTTAAAGCGCTCTATACTGCGCATGCGCGGTGTGTTGGATAGCCATGTCTTGCTTTGAGGTTTCCATGAGGACACATTATACTATCATGATCAGTCACCCCGGAAATATGACGAAATAGTGAGGCAATCCCGTTCAAGTACATAACGTAAAGTATTCTGCGCATAACACCATGCGCATATTTAAAATGCTAGTAGTTTTCATTTTTATTTCCTCGTGAAATCATTTTAATCAATTTCATTTTTTCCCAGAAAAGATTATAGACACTGTATATTTTTCCCCGCAAAAAAATCTAATTTTCAATTAAATTTAACTGCAATGACGCATTAAAATGAAGGTGCAATAATCGCCGGGCCACCAGGGGGCAGTCATTAGAAAATAGCTATTTTATTCCAAACTGTCAAAATGGAAACGCTTGCACGGAAGTAGCTCCAACATCTATCAATCGTATCAAATTTTCGAAAAATTTACAATTTTATAGCAGTTTAACTTGAAACACACAACTGAGTTGAAACTGCGAAAGTCAAAGGTTTTCAATAGTTGCGTACCTCGGTGCTGTTACGCTGATGTAAACATTACTTGAGTGGTTTAGCTCCTTCGTAACATAGAAAACTGTCGTCATTTTGAACATAAACGATCGTTTTAGTACTTTCTCCCCTTTTATTAAAATTAAAATGCACCGGAGAGGCGTCGGTGCGGGCGCCATCGCCAAAAAGAAGCTTGCAGAGGTAAGAACATTCATTTGTTTTGTAAAAATGTGAACACTGAAAGCAAACCTAATTGTAAGTAACTAAAAAGGAATGCAATGAGTCCAACTAATCATCAAAATCATGAGGACAGCTCTAAAATTTTAAACTATCCATCAAAGTCAAGTCTATACTTTGGCTGCAATTCAGGGAGCCTGCATGAAGTAAGATGTTTAAATGACACTATCCTTAAGAGATTTTTTGACTGACTTCCATTTTCCTTTCAGGCCAAATACAAAGAGAGAGGAACTGTTCTTGCAGAGGATCAAATCGTTCAGGTACATGTGTTGGCTTAATTACATGAAGTGTGTCCATCTTTGTATAAGTGATGTAATATTACACATGGTTATTTTTTTTATCCCTTCTGTGTCAGATGTCCAAGCAGCTCGAAACATTCAAGTCCAACCTGGAGGAGTTTGCCAGCAAGCACAAACAGGAAATCCGCAAAAGTTCCCAGTTCCGGGTCCAGTTTCAGGAGATGTGCGCCACTATTGGAGTTGACCCTCTTGCCTGTCAGTCACTATAAAAAAGAATCTTTGAGCATATTCTTGAGTGTTATTTTATTTTGAAATGAAAATGTTGCTTTCTTGACAGCTGGCAAAGGTTTCTGGTCAGAGATGCTCGGGGTGGGCGACTTCTACTATGAGCTTGGCGTGCAGATTATTGAGGTTTGCTTGGCCCTCAAGCACAGAAACGGAGGTTAGTGATCAATGGCACTTTATCAACATCACCTTGGCGATAGCAGTGAAAGGATTTTATTTTTTCTGTTAGGACTCATGACTTTGGATGAACTGCATCACAGGGTTCTTAAGAGTCGCGGTAAATACGCTCAGGATGTCAGCCAGTAAGTGTTTCCAATACAGATTTGTTTGAAAATCAAATTTCTGAACCTCACATTGCTTCATGTGTCGCACGTTTCCCCAGGGATGATTTGATTCGAGCAATCAAGAAACTCAAAGTCATGGGCAACGGTTTCGGGATGATTCCAGTGGGCGGCTCCTACTTGGTGCAGTCCGTTCCGGCGGAGCTCAACATGGACCACACGGTGGTCCTGCAACTGGCTGAAGTAAGCCACACGTACCCCCAAAACAATAAATTAAAAAAATGTCTCTTTTTCAAACCCATTGTCACTACTTTGCAGAAGAAGGGCTACGTGACGGTGAGTGAAATTAAGGACGGTCTCAAGTGGGAGAACGACCGAGCGAGTCACGTCCTGGTAAGTCAATGTCAACATCCCACTCACAAGACATCTCTTGACCTGTGTTGTCATTGGTAGGACCACCTGCTGAAGGAGGGCTTGGCCTGGCTGGACTCTCAGGCATCGGGCGAGCCGCAGTACTGGCTGCCCGCCCTCTTCTCGGAGCTCACCTCCCGTGATGTCACGCCCGAGGAGGCCAATCAGATGAGCCCCTGACCAAACCCTGGATGAGGATTTAGCCCATACTGTGGGTGGGGGGGTGTTATGGACACATGTGACTGTACAAAATGCCAACCCCCATGATCAGACACACCCGCAATATGTGATCATTCACGATATAAGAACGCCAAAACACACACAGAGCAAACAACACTTCTCTGCCTCTTCTTCTTGCTCCTAATTACGCCGCTTCTCTTCTACAAGTTCCCAGGACTGCTCATCCTGTTGTATCATAATTTGATACTGGCTTACAAAACTAAAAATACTGTAAACACTGATTAAAAAAAAAAAAACATGCCTAAGACTGTGTAAAGCTTTAGCAACATTTCAGCTGTAATTTAAATTTAGCGGGTGCTTTTTATGGTCACATCTCGTGACTGTAGACATGGTCTTCAAACACATTCTGCTCCATGTTGTCGCAGATGAGCGTGCAGAAAGGACACACTTGGTGATTCCGCTCGTGATATTCCACCTCCGCCCGCGTACTTCCTGGGAAGCTCTCCAGGCAGTAACGGCACATCAGGGTTGGCTGGAGGAACACATAAAAACAAATTTAAGACCAGTCACTATTAAATAGTCTAATCGAGGGGTTACCTGGTCTTGCTCATCATTGTCAACAATGCTCACTGCAAAAAAAAAAAAAAACATCAGATTGATTTAATGTACAAATTAATCATGCTAAAGCTAAACATACCAACAGGTGTGTCATCTGAAATGTCACACATCTCCGTTGCTTCTGGCTGCACCGAGCGTGCAGTCACCGGTTTTTGAAGGTCATCTAAAGTCTTGCGCAGCTCCTCCATGTCATCTGTGAGCTTCTAGCAATGGAGTCCAAAGTGAGGACAGCAGTAATGTGCAACATCAACAAGTAGGTTTTTACTTGGTTCTCTTGAGCGAGCTCCTGGTTGTGGCGTTTCATCATGGCCATCAAGTTGTTCTTCTCCTCGATCACGACGTCCTTGTTTGCAATCATCGCTTGAGCTTCTCGGAGTTGCAGCTGGAAGATCGAAAAGGAACGCATGTAGATGAACTATAATGTAAGATCAAATTAGTCCTGACATTTCTGAGGTTCAAACTCTGAATCCACCTACCTCAATTTGTAGCAGCAGTCCACCGTCGTCACCTTTGTGATCAGACTCTGTGCACTCAGCAAGGTTCTGCTCCTGAAGTTCCACCTGATTGTTCATGTGGGTCAGCATCTCCTAAAGACAACAAACGGGCACAATGTTGACCCCGTCTACAAGCGTAAATGGAAATCAAACCTTTAAACGTTGGATTTCTTCTTGTTGCTCCTGCCAAGTACTCAAAAGATGGTCGTGCTGCTGCTTCGTCAAATAAAGTTCTGATGCCAGTTCATCGTATTTGTCCTGTGAAAGCGTACAGTCAACTGCCGCTCATCCATTAGCATCACACAAGTGTTGTTGTAAGACCTTCAAGATGGCGGCTTCT
Organism: Syngnathus scovelli; assembly: GCF_024217435.2. NCBI lineage: Eukaryota > Metazoa > Chordata > Actinopteri > Syngnathiformes > Syngnathidae > Syngnathus > Syngnathus scovelli. Next base: position 5,913,347 of record NC_090867.1, read on the forward strand.
CGTCTCTCTTCCCGCAAAGCTGTTTCCAACTCTTCATTTTGCTGTCGGATGCGATTCGCCTCATCCTTCAACGCTGCAATTTCTCGATCGCTCTGATCCACCTCTTCCTGGTGGTGCACAATATCCACATGAGGATGACGATTACATACAGCTCTAGAAAAAACACTTGCCCTTTTAGGTCAGGAGATATGTCGAAAAAGGTCACTGACCCTGACGTGATTTGAACACGCAACCTTCTGATCTGGAGTCAGACGCGCTACCGTTGCGCCACAAGGTCTTGTTACAGAAGATTCCATGGATATGTGGTAACACATAATTTTTAAGGGCGAGATTTTGGAAAAGATTGTTGGAACACGGAGAAATTTGTTTTTTGTTCCTTGGTACTAGTGGAAAGTTACAGAAGAATCAGAACCGGTAGTGTTTCGGTCCAGAAATAAATCAAAAGAGGTCACTGACCCTGACGTGAGTTGAACACGCAACCTTCTGATCTGGAGTCAGACGCGCTACCATTGCGCCACAAGGTCTTGGCAAAAGTTTCCAAGCATAATGAATGGGGCATAGTTAATCTTGTCAAGATTTCAGAGAAGAGTAAGCCAGATGAAGCAGCTTCTTGATGTGTTCTGTACTGAGGTTCTGGTGGAGAGGTATGTTTGTGTCGAAGAAATGGAACCAGCAGGCTTTCAGTTCCAAGACGAAGCAAAAGAACATTTTGATCTTGGCGTGATTTGAACACGCAACCTTCTGATCTGGAGTCAGACGCGCTACCGTTGCGCCACAAGGTCTTGCTATAATGGTGATCATGGATACGCAGTGATTCAAAATTTTTAAGGGCGAGAAAATCATTGGAGCTATGGAGGAATTTGTTTTTTGTTCCTCGGTACTAGTGGAGAGTTACAGAAGAATCAGAACCGGTTGTCTTTCAGTCCAGAGATAAATCAAAAGAGGTCACTGACCCTGACGTGAGTTGAACACGCAACCTTCTGATCTGGAGTCAGACGCGCTACCATTGCGCCACAAGGTCTTGGCACAAGTGAGTTTCCAAGCATAATCAATGTGGCATAGTTAATCTTGTTACAATTTCAGAGAAGAGTAAGCCAGCTGAAGCAGCTTGGTGATGTGTTCTGTACTGAGGTTCTGGTGGAAAGCTATGTTTGTGTCGAAGAAATGGAACCAGCAGTCTTTAAGTTCCAAGATGAAGGAAAATAATTTTCTGATCTTGACGTGATTTGAACACGCAACCTTCTGATCTGGAGTCAGACGCGCTACCGTTGCGCCACAAGATCCATGCAACGTAAAAAATTAGGAGTCTTCCTATTCGGTTCTGAAGCCCTAGTGGAGTGGGCGGGAGGAATTTTGTGCATGTATGTGTACCTGTGTGGTAATGACCATCAGGTCATTGTCTGAGCCATTGGCTGCACTTTGCTCGTCGTTGGGATGCTGCGATTTGAAGCAGAAGGGCGTGCTGGCGCCACACACTTGTCCTGAGCTGTTCACGTAGCAGAACTGGTAGAAGTCCAACTCATCCTTGGGCAGGTAGTATTCTGTTTAACAAATCTAAATTTAATTTGAAGGCCATATCACCAGATGTAGATGCCAATTGTGATATGCCACAATATGTGCAAATATAAATATAAATGTGTATTTTCAAACTGAACTGCGTAACGATTTGAATTGATAATAAATAAAGCTCACTTTCTTATAAGCCATGTATGTTTTGAATTGTACTGTCGCCCTCTTGCGGTGAAAGTGTGAAGCACATGCTTAAACCATCAAATACATATAAATAATATAAATAATATAAAAATATACGCATATGTGTATTTTTGCCCCACAGATATCACCCACTCCTACTTAAAATATTATTTGTAGATTTAATAAAGGTTTAATGGTGGCCAGTTTGATCCTGGCATGGAGTAATTCACTCTACAGTTTTTGCTATGGCTATTCTGTGTTGTAAATGTTTGACTTAGGAGAACTTGAGTGTAGAGGTCAATTAAAGAGGTCAACAATTGAATAGTAGTGGTGTCTCACCTTTGAAATATGCGTGCCTTGTAGATGATTGTTCTTGGTTCGAGTCCCCGCACGACTCCACCCACATAAAAGTGTGATAGTCCTTGATGGTACTCCATCCCACCTGGAGAAAACAGGGAAAATAAGTTCTAGGAGCTCAGAATACAGAAGGTCCTCAAATGCACCAGAGCCCTAAATAAAAATAAATAAAAAATAAAGCAGTGATGGTAAGTAACCAAGTATAAAAACATCACCACTAAGTGGATTTTTCATACATCTATACTTTAACGATGCAAAATAACAATGCAAGAAAATAGTTTGGTGTTACTATTCGAGTCATATACGTTTGCCACATATGCAAAAATTACCTTAAAGATGCCGACCCAGTCGCGTGGACTTGGTTGGAAGTGTGCAGCGAGTGTGTAGCAGCAATTAATTGAGGTAGCAAGTGGGTACGATTGCGGGACGTCCTTGAACGCCACCTGGGAGAAGGCGTCAGTGGAGTTGTACATGCTGGAGTAAACAAATGCACGCAGCGATCAGGCTGGGGTGAGTGAAGACAGCAGGTGTTACCAAAACATAACAGTGACATGACACTTCCTTTAAAAGTCTCTTTCCCCTTGGTTGTCTTTTTAATTATTATTATTTTTTAAGCAGTCTTGTCTGCTCTTCACTTTCTGTTTACAAAATAAACCTGCAGCGATTGTTTAAACAACTTGCGCAATTTGGTCAGATGTAAGATAATGATCTCGTTTGTTATTAAGCGTCACACTGATAAGTAATAGCTCAAGAAGAGCTGATATGATGACGTAAAACCTGGAAGAGAATTAAAACTTACATGTTTTTGTTGTTATCACTGCGCTCAACGAGTGAAGACTGCAACTTGTTGTGTTCAGGGACCCTCGGATCAGTGTAATTTTCTGGCGATGTTCCATAAAACGGGTCTATATTTGTTGCTAAAAAAAATTCTAAAGGTTGTTTTCATCCATTGAACGATGTGGAAGTCACCATGGCACAGCCAGCACCTTAAATTGAACTTTGATCATTACGCCACTAGATCATCTAGTCAGATAACATTTCGATCGAAGTCCTATTTGTTACAGGATGGAATTTATTTACATTGTAAAGCGTCTATCTACCACAAGAGGGAGACAACCCCATAGAGAAATCAGTTCTGTTGGTCTCTTTGCACATTTCATTTTTAACTATTAAACTATTATTATTACTACTATTACTACTATTATTTAAAGTATAAGCAGATTGATCTATATTGTCTTTTTTTCTGAAAATGATACGCAAGAGAGTAGGCCTTCATTTAATTTTGTATTTGTACTCTTATTACGTTGGACATTTTCGCCAAATGTAATTTGTTTTTACTTATTGTCTTATTTTTTATTATACGATAATATTTATTTTAATAAGTTATTTTTATTCATTTTGTAATATTTCAGTTTGATCTAATCTAAATGTAAATTCATACATATTCTTTAGATATACACAGAGTATACATTAATATTACATTACATTTATATAATAATTTCATTTTATTTAACTGAAATTTATTGTATTTTTTTCAGCTCTATAAATATACAACAGGCGTAAAAGAAAAAAGTATGACATTGACATTAGCGACATCTTTTTAGTTAATTTGTATTTTACAGATGTTGCACTTGATATATTGTAAAAATTGTCTCAATATTTTCATTTATTTTTCCCAAATTTAAAAATAACAACACAACTAATAAATCAAACAACTTTAAAATGTGCTTTGATTGAAATAGAATATATTACTGTCATCATAATCACGGTACATTTAGGACATTCTGTATTCATAAATGATTGTAAAATATCATAGAATTAACCAAAAATACAAAAAAGAAACATGTTTCCGCAAAGGCCGCAGGGATCAACGACCAATCAGCGACGAGCCACCATCCAATCAGAGACGAGAAGGCCAGCGATGTGACCGTGTTGCTGATTGGCTTACACCAGAAGCGTCCTTGTTCGCGTCAAACTCTAGTTGACTTGTTGACTCTTTGCCTGTTTGTGTCAAGAACAGCAACGCCGAAGCCGAAAAAATCCAACAAAGCGGCGGCGGTCTGGAAAGTCACTCAATCAGAGCAGGTTCGTGACGTTTAATCCCGTCTAAAGTCATTTTTCAAGCAAGAAAGCGAGCTAACAGGCTAGCAGCAGAGCGGTCTCCATGGAAACTCTGCAGCATTTGGTTTCCATGGCAGCATGACAGCGAAGCGTAAACTAGGTTTAACCTCTTTTTTACTCTCGCAAACTTTACAACCTCAATAAACAGGATATATGCGTGTGAAGTAGTTAACCTTGTGATATTTTCAAATAATTACCCTACAAGTGGAGTCTGTGAATGATTTTTACAGGATTTCAATGAGTTTAGCTGAAACACTTTTATAAAATGCATTTCACAATAAAAACTGCATAGCAAATTTCACACTAGCTGGTCAGGTGACCTAATGCATTGGGAAAGAGTGTAGGAATGGAGCAGCTCAGAGGTAAGATGAGGCCATTTAGAGATTTTAAAACAAATCTTGAAACGAGCCCTAAAGTGCACAGGTGTGAGGAGGTCAGAGGTGAGTGTAATTTTAGGGCAGCATCACTTCAAATATAAAGTATATTTTAGTAATAGAGACCTGTAATAGTAAATGCAAATTGAATGTCAATGTTGATTTTTGAGCTGTTGGTTGCCGTGGCAACATTTGTACCCCCATCTGAAGAGTGACTGACTTGCTCTCTGTCATCATATTCTTTCCCCTCGACACTTTCTAATTGCTCACCAGATCCCAGCGATGCTCGTCCGACCCGAGCTCGCCATGACAACATGATGCCTGCTTCCATTTCTCCAGGAGACCGCGGCTCAGGGCTTCATCTTGACCCATTTCGGCATCTCCTGCGTCGGCTTGGCCATGTAAGCGAAGGCGAGTGACTGAGAAGGTCACTTGGAGGCTGAAATAAATGAATCAACTGTGAGTGTGGAAGGTAAATTTTTCTAATTCATGTTTTTCATTCTTGACTTTTTAATCATAATTGAAAATGTATTCATCAAGCTGCGCCTGTTAAATGTGAAATGGTAACACAAATCCCGCCACGTAACTAAAGCCAGCAAATATCATCAGGCAGGCTAACTTGACCTTGAGCGACCCTGAGCATCATCCACATCATTGGATCCCGACGCTGACACCTGGCACCTTGAATTTGTACCTGCGATGCGCCCTAAAGCCCTGCCTAGCGTCCATAAATGATTCACAGTAAGAACACACGTTTGTAAACTCATCGCTCCACTAGACTCTGAATTAAATCTAATCTCGGTGATCATACTTTTATCGTTCATAACTACGAGCACACCAACAAGTTCCAAACAAGAGCTATTCATTTAACAATGTTTATCGCATAACTACACGATATATTTCGGCGAGCTTTCCAATATGTTAGCTGAGAGGTTCAGTAAATTAATTGAGCATTAGACCTAAATCACCAAAAACCACCTTCTCGTATCCTAGCTTTTTTTTTCGTCTTAATTTGTCGCATTCAGGATGACTCTGCCGTTTGGATGCAAACAGCAAAAAAAAGGACAAGCGGAAAATATCAACCAAAACGCGCCAGGGCTGGAACACGCCCTCAAGAGGCGCAAGAGGTCCAAGAGGAGGTAGGAGAGATCTCCTTACCTTCCGAAAGCGCTTTTGACCGTCATTTCCTTTCTTGCAGATATGTGTGGATTAACTTGAGCAACTGCAAGTATGAAAGCGGTAAGAATTTAAATACATTGCATCAGTAAATGAACACACTAAGTTTGTCTTTTAAATCCCAGTGCGGCGTGCCGCTCGTCGCTACGGCCTCAAAGTGACGGAGGGAGACGATTGGACGCTGATGTGGTCCGACTGTTCCGTGTCTCTGGAGAGGGTGAAAGCCATGAAGCAGTACCAGGTAGTGGTCCAAAGTCAAATCTGGAGGACACCCTGGACTGGTTCTCTTTGCAACTCTTTGTAGTGTCATCCAAAGAAAGAAACCTTGTGTTTGCCGCATTCCAGAAAATCAATCATTTCCCTGGAATGATCGAAATCTGCCGCAAAGACACTCTAGCCAGGAACTTGAACCGCATGTTGAAGCTCTTCCCGAAAGATTACAACATCTTTCCAAGGACGTGGTGTCTTCCCGCAGAGTGCGTTTGTTTTCTACCCCACCAAACCATCTCAAGTATTTACCTCGCCCTTCTTCATCGTCTTTTGTAGCTACTACGACTTCCAGGCCTACACGCGTGTCAAACGGCACGCCACTTTCATCTGCAAGCCAGATTCCGGCTGTCAGGGTCGCGGAATCTTCATCACAAGATCCAGGAGTGATATTCGGCCTGGAGAACACATGATCTGTCAGCTCTACATCACCAGGGTGGGTGCTTAACACATCCCAACGACTCACATAAAGCGAAAACGTAATCTAACTTCATTTCAACACACACACATACATTTGTACACACACTCAAATTATAAATGTCTTGAATTCAGCCTTTAATCATGGACGGCTACAAGTTCGACTTGCGTATCTACGTGCTGGTGACGTCATGTGACCCGCTCAGGATCTTCCTGTTCAAGGAGGGACTGGCCCGCTTCTGCACAACCAAGTACATGGAACCAACACTCAGCAATATGGTGAGGGCAGATGTTCTTGACTTTTGGAATGATCACAGATGAAATGGTCATTTTCTCTGATTAGGACGAAGTGTGCATGCACCTGACCAACTACGCCATCAACAAACACAACGACAACTTCATCCGTGACGACCACACCGGCAGCAAACGGTGCATTGACAATATAACACGACGGTAAAACGAGCAAAGTTGTCAGCGGTCCGGTTTTGGTTCCTCCAGGAAGCTGTCGACTCTCATCCAGCAGTTGGAGGAGGCGCGCGCCGACGCGGACAAACTATGGGGCGACATCGAGGACATGATCATCAAGACGCTAATCGCCGTGCAGCCCGTCCTCAAACACAACTACCACACGTGCTTCCCCCACCACAGCGCCGACAGCGCCTGCTTCGAGATCCTCGGCTTCGACGTCCTGCTGGATCAGCGCATGCGGCCCTGGCTTCTCGAGGTACTGCTGAGACCTCTTCACTAATTAAAAGTTCTCAGCTAATTTGTAAAGTGTGAATAGGTGAACCACTCGCCCAGTTTCACCACCGACTCGCCGTTAGACCGTGAGGTGAAGGACGCTCTGTTGCTGGACACGCTGCTGCTCATCAACTTGAACGCCTGCAACAGAAGCAAGATCACCAAAGAGGAGCGCAAGCGCTCCAAGGAACGTCTGCAAGAGAACCGGACCAAAGCGTCAAGGTTAGAACTCTCCCTGCAAACTCGTCTTTGTGTTTCGAGTCAAGTCGTTTCACTCGAGTCCTCTTTTTTTTTTTTTTTTTTTTTTAATCCGTAAGGACCGAGGAGCTGCTCCAGCGCCAGGCCGCCTCGGCCCAGCAGATAGAGACATATGAGAGCAATCACATGGGAGGCTTCCGGAGGATCTTCCCCAGGGAGGGAGAAGATAAGTACGACAAGTTCTTCACACAGGGTAGCTCACTGGTGCAAGCCACGGAAGCTTCCAGAGCGCGACAGGAGTGTGCCAGGTACCTGAAAAATTTCCACCAGCCAGCTATGGGGAGAACTTGTATTTTTCCGTGTTATCCAAAACCCCCAAAAATTATTGGTTAATAGTTAAAATGATCATATGGATTGATAAAATTAAATGGATTGTTTAAATTAATATAACAATATACAATTGGATAATTTAGTATAATAAAATAGAAAAATAAATAAAATATTTATTTTGAAAAATAAATCCCATTGCTGTCCATGCAAAGGCAACTACTACAAGAACTACACGACAGGCAGAAGACTGTGAACACCGTCCGGAATCGGGACTCTCAGGGCGAAACGGCAGGAGAGCGCTCCAAAAATCTCAGACCTCGACCGGCACCACGCAGACCCCCCGCCACCGAGACGGTGATTCTCCAAAGCCGCCGCAAGAGGGCGTCCGCACGCGCTTTTGTCCCAGGATGAATTGGTGGCCTTCTCTTTGACCCCGCTGGCAGCATTCAAATGAGCCAGATGATGCTTGCACACTTTTAGTGTCGCCACATGCAAATGTACAGAGCCCCAGACGTGACATGGGGGGGGGAGAAAAAAAATTATCATGGCCACGCTATAGATAGAACGTGTGCAAAAAAAAATGATCGTGTGAGGCCATGCAACACTAATTTGGAATAATATGGAAATAATAATTGCGTTCCTGGAGCGAACCTTATTCAGGGTCGTTTTTAGTGAAGGTGCGCTCCATTTATTCACCTTGATGTCCAATATTCAATTCACAATAGAGCATTTGTGCACATTAGACCTTTTTCATGGCCCCCAATTATTACTTTTACAGTTTAGTTTTTTTAAAAATTATTTTTAAATTGTACCTAGAAATATCAGCCCAAGAAAAGTCTTTTTCCTTCCTCAAGCCTCCCCCTGCAGTCAAAACCTGCGAGGTAGACGAGGAGAATGATGAAGAGGAGGAAGAGAAGCGGGTCAAAGCGTTGATCCAGAGGAAGAAGCTGCTACTGGACCTGGGGCTGGTCCAGCACATCCGCCAGCTGCTGCAGCCGGAGGGCCGAGACGCTGACTTCCCCCGCCACCAGGGGACGTCGGTCGTGAGGCAACCTTTAACGGTGACTGGCGTGTCCGTGAACGCCTCGCCAAAGCATTCATGTTGATTAACCCAGACTTTTCCCCGCAGGTGGACGCTTTGACGCCACTTTCCGAAAAAACCAAGGCGACTCCTTTCATACTGCCATCTAGGCAGGTAAGAGACTGACAAAAAAAAAAAAAAAAAACACAAATACAAAACATTATACCTGATTTCTTTTTGCATCATCATACACATACGCAAAGTATCTGAAAACAAAAAAAAGGATGTTAAATGTGTGTTGAGTGCTTTTTTTTTTTTCAATAACAGCTCATCTGAGGATTTGTACATTTTTCGTCTCTCTGTGGCCCACGAGCCGTACTTTTCCCACCTCCTCATAAATCTAGTTTTTAGCGCCACCTGTGGTTTGGGCACTACTTCAGAGCTGGCAAATGTTTTGCTTTATTTGAACCAGTGGCTGATCCTGGAAGAGGGAGGAATGTTTGTATTTAGAAAAATGTGCATGTGCAAGATGTATGCACTCCACTGAAGTGGAACTTTAAATTGATGTTTCTTTTTCAAGAAAATAATATCACAGATGTTTCTTGCCTGGGATGATGTGTTTTTATACGACTGATCCACCGACCGCTAAAAAATACGCTTTTTTTTCTTAGTATATCATATTTCCTCTCATTTGTGTTCAATAATAACAAAACGTGTCCTAAATGTTAAATCATTCCTCCATTTTGCTTTCTTATACGCTTGTATTACTGTACAGTGGTATTTTTTATTTTATTATTATTTCGTTTTATTTTCTTTTGTGAGTAAAATCTGAAACATTTGAGAAACTAAGTAATGCCCTCATTGCACTTCAACTGTTTATTGAGTGGGACAACAATGAGAACACTCGCCGGGTTCTGATTCTAATTCCAAAGCGTGTTTTATTGTCCCACAAGACCTCACTGAGGACTTCAAGTACCATCAGGAATTTTCGAAACGCCTCACTCCAGACAGAAGCCTGCCACAAAGACAAAGGATGGACCAGGACTACCGTGAAGGTCCCCGGGCCAGGTGAGGACCTGGACTTGGTTTTGTTTATCTAATTACAGTGACGTCACAGCCACCATTGTGAGGAATTTTCAGAGGTGGCAAAATTACTGATGAAGAAAAAATACTTTGGTAAAAATAGTTCTGATGTGTTCAATAAAATTTTAAGTGGGGCAATTTATCAAAATAAGGTTTATTTTGTACTTATTTGTATTATCCCCAAACTTAATAACTTAATATCTTATAAATGGAAAAAATGTATTTTTAGTCGTTGCAACTCAAATGGATGTATTGATTGTTTTTTAAATACTCTCATGTATAAGCCTACCCCAAAAAATAATGCTTAATAATAATTATTGTGCTACCCAAGTTGAGTAACAGGCCTTTCTATGTGCTCGTACTTCAGGCCCATGCTTGCCAAACGTCCGGGTCCCGAACCCGCGGCCTCTCGTGAGGGGGGTCCCCAAAGGACGGAGCTCCTGCGCACAACGCGACCCCGCGGACCCGCGGGGCCTCCTGGTCACCTCCACGCGCCCCCCTTTACTCCAGAGACCTCGCCTCGCCCGATGGCCCCCGCATCACAGGGGAGGACCCTGAAAAAAAAGGAATTTGGTTGGGGGGGGGGGGTGTCAGCGGAGACCAAACACTGCATGCCCACAATTTACAGCAAAACTGTGAACGTCAAAATTCACTTCGACAAGATTTTTGATTGCTATTTTTTTGTGCCAATTTTAACACAACCAGACCTCAGGGCATAAACGTCTCACTGGGACTTACGGAAATAATAAATTCCTATTTGATTAAAATGAATGCTGCGGTCGTTATTGCACAAATCTGGGCCTTTCATTAAAGCGCAAAAGTGAGTTTTATGGGACATAGTCGTCAATATGAGGCTATTTTTAATCCAAGAAATTGTCATGTGATATTTAGAGCAATGTCCTACTCATGTATCATTCTGCATTTTTTTGTACTGTGACCTTTTTTTTTTATTAAATGAAAATGCACGTGTTAGCATTTTGTCAGAGGCCATAAAACTTTACAACGTTTGTCAGCTGCTATGTTTGCGCTCCGAAAACAAAAACACAACAAATTGCCCGCAACACTTGTCAGCGTTTTAGTGGCTTAAAAATTTATTTTATCGTGTTTAAATTGAACGTAAAAATGACAATTAAATTGTCCAGTTTGAAATGAAATGGGCTTTTGTTTTATACAAGGCATTAACATTGTCTTTATATTTTTGAACAATTTAAAAAGAAACGAAAATAAATTATTTTTGCTCTATCAAATACATTTTATGAACCTATTCAATAACGAATGCACTTTATAAACCTGTCGTTGCAATGACGTCTTTATTTGCAAACATTTTCCGCTTTTTTTCTCCTAAGTTTTTAGGGGCGCCTCAAAGCGACAAACGTGGAATGTGTGTCAGGAATTTATGGTTTTATTGCGTGTGTAAATTCCGGAAATCCTCTTTCATGCCGGCCCACGGCTGGAAAAGGCATTTGACGCAAATGAGATGTCCAAAATATTAAGAAATATGATCAGAACGTTTTAAAGGATTTGGAGGGGATTTAATGTGAATCCAAGCAGAGGGAAATAAAAATAAACTTTTAGCCTGAAACGGAATTGCTCAGAAAAAGATTTGAAATTTGGGAATGATTTAAGAACAAGACGAAAGAAACATATGGCAATTTCTGGTTTCATAGGATTTCTAATTTACCCTTTTTTTTAATTAATATTTATTATATTTTGCGTTCATTTTGTTCTAAAATAAACCTTCCCGTTGATGTTATTTCTTATTCCCTGCAGAAATACCGTAGTAAAATAAAAATAACTCTTCATTACACATTTGAATATGATTTCCCGGCTTGGAGGAGGCTCAAAATGGCGCACATAAAAGGGCTGCACTTTATGAAAATTTACAACTTTGCCGTTGCAAGTTTTACGACTGGGGCGGCTCGGTGATTGGCTAGCGGGGATCATGTGCGCGGCTAGAATGACAACTTCTTGTTCCCCAACAGCTCGTCGTGCAGCTGCTTTTTGCTTCTTATACAACCGCACTCTATTGCAAATTTGCAGCCGCTTTTTTATTATTATTATTTTTTTGCATGGGACGAAATTGGGTCAAAGGATTTGGGCCCACAAGTGGACCGTGGGTTTTATTCTGAGGATATACGAGTGGAGTCATGGCGGCGGCCTGCACAAGGTGGGATTCTACTGGACTTTCTCGGGGAGACTGGATCCGTGTTGTTTGGGGGCACACGATGGCACGGTTGACGTATGTGGCACTGAGGTAAGGCCGCCATGTTGGCAGCAGGGAGTCCTGCATGCGTGTCCGTGGCTTATTGTTTGGTTGCAGCATGTCAAAAAAAGCAGTGGCTTGTGTTTAACATGACGCGTGCACGCGCAGCCCGAGGGTTTGCAGGTTTAGCGAGCACGCGCAGGTCCATTTTGTTGATGAGGTTCGAGTTTGGGATGTGAGACTGAGTGCTGGTTGCGTTCATAAACAAATTAAAAAAGAAGCTTTATTGTCGATTTTGTAAAAAATGTAAAAAGAAATATCCTAATAGTTTTGTTAGGATGAGGTTAAAAATGTGGCGTAAAAATTGAAGCAAAGAAAAAAAGAAAATGTAAAGTGAGGACACTTCTTGAATCATTAAAATAACAAATCATGAATAAGAATATATATGAAGCTTGATTGTTGTCGTTCTGCAGTCGCCATCTTGGCCTGCAGTGCCCTGCACAATAAATTGATGTGAATTAATTCTTATTACAGAACAGTGTTGACTTTTTTAAATGCTGCCTCGTTATAATCATTTGTGTTGTCTTATTAAATATTCTACACGACTCTGAATTTATGCTGCATTCTGGATTTGCATTTTTACTTGAAAAAAAAAGTCAGCAATGCACGATGAATTGAAGTGTAAACATCACAATATTCATTTAAGGAAGCAATTGATGATCATTGACGCAATCTGGCCTCATTGATCAGGGGAAAGAAAACCATCAAAACAATCACGTTGTCGCTAATGATGTCATTGATCGGCGTGCCGTCAAAAACGTGATCGGGATGATTGGTGTGCTGAGTGATGATTTGCTGGTGATAATTTGGACGGAATTTTGGAATTCAACGTGTGATGATGACGACGATCCACGCTAACGATCGTGTTTTTTCCACGCACTTGATTTGGAGGCACCCGGGACACGGTGCGCGCAACAAGACCCCCCCCCCCCCCAAACGGGCGCAGCCGTGCACGCGCGGACGCCGGTGATTGGCCAGAGGTGGATCAGATGGTACATTTCCCCTCTGTGTTCAGTGGCACCTCACAACCACCCCCCTCCTCTCAGCAAAAGGCAAATCTCCGATAAAGTAATGGCAAAAGCACTTGGACTATAAAAGACAACAAATCATTTTCCTCCGGAGTGCGCCCCGTTGTCCACCCAATGAGTTCCTATTTTGTCAACTCAACTTTCCCCGTGTCTCTATCGGGAGGACAGGACTCTCTCCTGGGCCAGATCCCCCTCTACACGTCGGGATACAGCGACCCGCTGAGGCACTACTCCGGCGCGGCCACCTATGGAGGCGCCGCCGCCGCGGCCGCTGCCGCCGTGCAGGACAAAGTCTACCCGGCCTCCTACTACCAGCAGACGGCCATCTACGGCCGGGCCGCCGGCGGGGGTGCGTGCGACTTCAACCCGGCGGGGGGGTTCTATAAGGACGCCGAGGGGTCGTGCGCCTTCTCCGGTCGCGACGACGCGCCGCAGCCGCCGCCGCTTTTTGGAGCTCAGGAGCACGGGCAGCGCAAAGGCGAGTGCTTGGGGGATCAGGGCGCGGGTATGAGCGTGGACGACAAGTCCTCCGCGCTCATCTACCCGTGGATGCAGAGGATGAACGCCTGCTCGGTCGGTGAGTGCATGGCACCCTCGCACGCACGAACGCATGCACGCACACGCTCCCACGCGCGTCTTTTGCACGTTTGCGTCTCTTTTGCGTTGCGCGCTGACACACGCGCACAAGCGCACGGGCCTGCTAGACACAAACAAACAGCTGTCGCGACTACTACGAAAAGTAAAAAAAAAAAAAAAAAAAAAAAAAAGAGGAGACGGTAACATGAAACTACAGCGCGTAAAATTTCTTTTCGGGTTTGGACTGCAACTCTGTCCATCAACACACATAGACTATGACGCCATCTTTATTAACATGCATGCAAAAATAATGTATTTTTAAAATAGAGAAATTAAGAATTAAACGAACAAGAAGTGCGTGTGTGTGTGTGTGTGTGTGTGTGTGTGAGTGTGTGTGTTTATAAAATGGATGCAGCAGCATCAGGCATGCGCACTAACACATTTGCCTGATGTTGCAAATATGCAGGTATACAGAAACATTTTATTAACCTCGACATAATTTAATGCTAAATGTTATCGACTGTGAGTTATTAGATTTGATCTAGTTTATATATGCATCTATTTATTTTAAAAATGGAAGGCTAAATAAACAAAATCCGACGTGCGTCACCGGGAAATCTCGTTGCTATTTCTGCACGACCAAAGCGGTGCACAACATGACCCAAACGTGCGTGTGTGTGTGTCCGAACGCAGGCCCCTTCGGCACCAGCGGTCGCAGGGGCCGCCAGACGTACACCCGCTACCAGACGCTGGAGCTGGAGAAGGAGTTCCACTTCAACCGCTACCTGACGCGCAGGCGCCGGATAGAGATCTCGCACGCGCTGTGCCTGACCGAGAGACAGATCAAAATCTGGTTCCAGAACCGCAGGATGAAGTGGAAGAAGGAGAACAAGCTTCTCAACCCGCCAAAGACGCCCGATGAGGAGGAGGAGGAGCAGGCGGAGAAGAAGAGTTAAAAAAAAAAAAGGACACTCGACGTGTACAAAACATGCTGTAGATATTATTCATGTGTGGCGTGCTATCTCCTAGAGCTGCTTTTAGATCTCTCTTTGTGCTGTGTCTTGATTTAGAGACTATGCAAACATGTACAGAAATTTGTAGTGCTTTTGGAACATGTCGTTCCTCGTATACGTCCTGTTGTAGGCCTCTGTGCACGTGTTGTACTTGTTCTTCCAGCTTGTACATAAAATGTCAGCTTTATATATCACGATGTCATTATTTATTGCTGTAACGTGTTTGATGCAATATTTTGTTCAGGAAAAATTGTATATAGAAAATAAAATGCCTTTTGATGTATAACCCGAAAGCCTGATGATGTTTTTTTTTTTTTTTTTATTATAAATATTAAATATGACAAAACGCGTGTAAGGGTTGAAACAATCGAGGGATCGTGTCAAATCCGTCCAAGGATGACGGATGACTGTCGAGGCCCCCGTGACGAGTCGGAGGTCGCTTCTCTATTCAGCCACAAGATGGCGCCCTCACCCCGCGCGGCTTTGCCGGTGCGCGCGGCGGGGAGGCACCATTGACTGGAGCCTAACGACCATTATTTCGTCATCATTTGTAAGCGGCGAGCATGAATTACCTCTTGAAGTCATCAGTGAGGATTTACGACTGGTCAACAAAGGCACGTGATTCCCGAGCGCGCTCCCATATTTGGCGGCATACCTGGCAAAGTACAGTAGGGCTTCATTGCTTATAATTCATGATTGCGTCCATAAATCGTGCAAGCACACAAGGATTATAGCGACAAAGATCTACAAATCGAGGCTTTAAAAAAGCAAGCAAATGAGCTCGTACTTTGTAAACTCGTTCTCAGGGCGCTACCCAAATGGCTCCGACTATCAGTTACTAAATTATGGGACTAACGGCGCAGTGAGCGGCTCCTTCAGAGACCCTGGCACCATGCACTCCGGGTCCTTCGGCTACAACTACAATGGCATGGACCTAACCGTGAACCGAGCCAACAGCGGCGGAGGCGCAGGCGGCGGAGGAGGAGGTGGCGGTCACTTTGGGGAGGACGCCCGGGGCTTTGGCTACCGCCAGACGCCCAATTGCTCGCTGTCGTCCCCGGAATCGGTGCAGCCTCCGCCGCCGTCGTGCGCCTCCGCCGGGCGGGACCTGCGGGAGGTGAAGAGCCCCTCCCCGGCGTGCGAGCGGAGCGCCACTTCGGCGGCCAACAAAAGCACCAACAACGGGGGATTCACGGATATTGAAGACCCCGCGGCCACCGCCGCTGCAACCGACACCGAGGACCGCGGTTCAGGCTCGGGCGCTGCTCAACGGGCGCAGGAGCCCAGCCACGCCACCTCGTCCGCCCCCGCCGCAAACGAGTGCCACGCGCCGCAGATCTTCCCCTGGATGCGGAAGCTGCACATCAGCCACGGTAAATAAACCTGCCAGGTGTCGCTCGAGTCAAATTCCACTTCGAATTTTTAATTTATCCTCGCAGATATGACCGGCCCGGACGGCAAGCGCGCCCGGACCGCGTACACCCGCTACCAGACGCTGGAGCTGGAGAAGGAGTTCCACTTCAACCGCTACCTGACGCGGCGGAGGCGGATAGAGATCGCGCACGCGCTATGTCTTTCCGAGAGACAGATCAAAATATGGTTCCAGAACCGCAGGATGAAATGGAAGAAGGACAATAAGCTTAAGAGCATGAGCCTGGTGACGGGCGCCAGCGCCTTCCACAACTGAGCCAAGACCGTCGCACATCCGACCCCGCCACGGCCAACCTCTGCAGCCGCTGCAATGGAGGTGAAAGCGTTCTAATAATATTCACAATGATCATCATAATAAGGATAATAAAACGGAGGGTAAAAAAAAATACTTGTAACGCTCTGAAGCGCAGCACCTTGCAGCATGCTATTGTTATAGACAACAAAAAGTGTTCTGTGGTTCTTTTTAGTGGTAGCGTGTAGGTGTCATGTCATATTGATGTAAATATTAATATTTGTCTCTTGGACGTGAGCTCTTTCTCGAAGTGGAGTGTTTTAAGAAAAAAAGTCATAATAAGAAGAAAAAAATAAAGCTGCTGCCATTTGAATGTAAACATGGGCCCATTGAGAAGGCTTGTTGTGCATACTCGAATTGTTTAGGCTATCGGTGTGTGTGTGTGTGTGTGTGTGATGTCAACTTTGTTTCCTTCTCGCCAACAAGCTTTTTGTATGTAGCTACACGTGAACTCATAGCGCTTGGAAATAAAACTTTCTCTCTCATGCCTGGACTTTTCTGACACTTTTTCTGCCTGGTTGTATTTTAGCTGATAATATTGAAAGTTTCTTACCTTGTAGTGGAAAGATGTCCCCGTGGGTGTTTTTTTTCTCCATGTTTTAATCGCCCAAAACGTCCCCAAAAGAGAAGCAGAGATTGTCTTAAGCGAGTACAAGTAAAAAATCCCTCTTTGCAAAGATTGTAAAGGGCCTATATGACATACAACAGTACGCGGCAAAGTCACGTGAGCTCCATAAAGTTGCTTTTATGGTTTTGGGGAGTAGACAATGTTCAATATAATTCACGGGGGCTTGAATGAGAGTGACGGCTTAACGGCGTGCAGGGGACCGAGCTCGCGCGGACGCTCATATATGTGGACCCTCAATGTTTCAATAAAAGTATCGAGAGGGCCCGCGTTTTTATTGCCTTTTAATCGCATCTTATTCTATTTCACCTTACATCCTGCTTGCGTCCACATTTTACGCAGCTAAATGGCAATTATTTGACTTTTTATTAGACTGACAATATTCCCTTTACATAAAAAATACATTTACGCCGTTTTGTTTTGTGCTGTTGCATTTTGTGTGTGTGTGTGTGGAGAACTTGAGCGAGGTTCGGCAGTGATTGATGCCCACCAGGCGAGTCACTGGGCGGCCAAAGGTGGTGCACGGGCCGCATCCATGCAGGCCTGTTTGTATATATTTTTTTCAATCCATGATAGAAAAGTTCAAAAGGGAAAAAGTGAGCTGGACATTTTGCACATATTCATAACAACTATATTAAGTGGCAATTTGGCCTTCCTGTAATGACTATTGCATATTGATAGGGCTAATGTGGACCCGGATATTATGCATTATTCATGAAGATGGGATCATCCGGGGGTCAGGAGACCAAATGGAGGCTGACATGTTTTGCACTGTCACTGTGCAAAGCAATATTTAAAATCATTATTACAATTATTATTATTATATTTATATTTAACGTGTATAGAACGGAATAAGAAATGTGGGAAAATAATTTAACCCTCAGAAAAAACTAATTTCAATATTTAAAGCCTATACTGACAAATAGGCCTTCCTAATCATTTGACTATTTCCACGTAATAATTAATTATGATTGAATCCTTTCGAGCCTCGACTGAATAATTTGCATTCTATTCATTATGACACGATGAAAATAAACAAAACGTGCTTGAAATGTATTAATTGGCCCGAAAGGAGACGTCAGGTGTGGTGTAATGAGACCTTACTGACAGCAGAGGGCGCCTTAGACCGGCCTGCAGGATGATGGATGTTTTCTTTTTTCCTCCTTTTTTTTTTTTTTTTTTCTCTTGTTGGTCCGGGTTCTTATCTTGGGCAGGAAAAGGGGGAGGAAAGGTGGTGTGGGGGTCATGTAAGTTAGAGAAGCCAAGGGTTTCTTTTGGATTAACATTTGGATCCCTTTTTTTGTCAAAGCAGAAAAAAGAACTGATGGGTCAAAAATAATCAGTTATGGGTCAAAAAGGGACCGACAGCTACTTAAGTCGATTTGACATGATTTTATAAATATATATTTTTTAATAGGCATTTGTGAAAAGTGTGTGTCATAACTCAACTTTATTCCTAGAGCACTTTAAAGCAACCACGAAAGAAAAGAAGCACAAGAAAAAAAAAATCTAAACCATATTCCCACTGCATTATAAACACATTTCAACGAATCGGCACACATTCTGGAATCGATTCAATAATTTGGCCTCTGATAATATTGGAATTCGGAACACCAAGAAATCATTTTTGTCGGGGATGAGGGAGCACAATGGTATACAATTTTCAGCGTTTATGAGTCCATTCATAATGGCAATTTCCCTTTTGTTTGGGTTTTGCAAATGTGCCATATCACAAAGCTTTGGGATCAACTCAGAGATTTTACAATTGTCTGGTGCACACACTTGCGGCAAACATTTTCCCTAAATGCTCCCTCTAGGAATTAATTACATCAAATCGACTATTCCCGGAGCAATTGAAAGCCTTGTAATTACAAAAATGTGTGTCAAATATCAAGTTATGCTCCCTCTGTCTTAAAATTTTGTCTTATTTACACAAGTAGGCTACATCTTGTTAGCATGAAATATAATATTTTATATGACGTCATAAGTGATGACCTCGAGAAGTTTGAAATAGGAGGAGGAATGAAAGTGCTTCGATGTATTTGCATGCAATCTTTAGAAAGTCTATCTTGAAATATTTATTGCTGATCATTATGCTAATTGGCGTTTGAGAAGCACCATATATATTTTTTGGGGATGGCAGCCTTGCCTCCTGTGTTGTGCAGAAGATGGCGTGTGTGAAAGTTGCCTTGAATGGAGGCCATTGTTCGGCGCATCATTTGTCACCTCCTCCATTCACGTCTGCACTCCACACGAGGAGTTGGAGTGCGCTGAGGACACTCACAAATGAGAGAACCAAAATAATAGAAGCAAATAAACATAGTTTGAATAGTCCATCAAATATTTTGATCGGTGTGAAAGTCAATATATTAATCACTGATAAAATGAGAAAGTCAACAATTTTGTGATAATAATTTTTTGTGTGAACTTGTTAATGTAATTAATTCTATTGTAACTTCTTTGTGGTATGAAATATGTTTCATAAAGATTTGTTTTTCCATATATCATAAGTGTTTTATGGTTTGTTTGCCTATGAGTGTGGTCTCAAATGAGATGACTTGAGAAGCGATAAATCTAATCACGTGACTCCTGGAGGTCCTTGGAGGGGCGCTTGTTCATTATCTGACGTCATACTTGAGATTAGAATTGTCTTTAAAAAAAAAAACACGTGTCCTGTTTTTTTACATAACAATTGAGTTATTATTACATGGGCAGGTCACACTTCACTGATGAAAGCGACTCGTTGGTGTCAATTAGTTAAAAATTACCTCGACTAGCCAATCACATCCATCGACATGCCCAGCGTGAAGACGAGCAGTCAAAAGTGTCTCAAATCGATGCTTGCGTCACTAAAGCGCGTCCAGGCCTCTTTTCATCTTCCATCCGTGCATGTCAGGTATCATTCTTAATTTATTATTATAAATGGACAAATATTTGATGAGGCCAACGCTAAATATGACAATGATTTTCAGAGAAGTGCAGGTTGTGTTTATCTAAAGCCACTTAAATAACAAAACAGTCCATCGTGATGCTGTTTAATTTCCACAAAGAGGCCATTGGGTGATCATAACAATAAGAAAAAGCTTCATCTTATCATTGTTATCACGGGCTACATTAGCTCGCTTGCATGCATGATGACCACAAACGTTTTATTCGTTCTTCTCTCGTCTCGTCAAACACGCACGCGCAACGCTCACGCGCAGAGTGTGTGTGTGCTGCACAAATACTGTCCAGTCCGTTTGCATGCACGCAAACGACCACAAATGCAGGCATCAGATTCCACCCTCGCTGCTGGATTATTTGAATTTTATCGTTAAAAATAATCCGAAGTGTAAAGGGAGAGGGACGCGTCGTTGTTTGGTGCGCGCGCGGGGATGAATGGAGCTTTCCGAGGTAAGGCGGCCGCATGCAGACGCGCTGATGTGTCTTTATGATTTACGAGCTTGACTCGAGGCTGCTCGGTTCAAGCAGAGTTCATAAAGCTGCATGCCTCCACACTTCTTCTTCTCTTCGTCTTTGGCTGCTGCTTCATCTCATTAAGAAGACAGTGGCGATGCATGCAAAAATACATTTTTTTTTAAAATCTGTTTTAGATTTGAACAAAAACTGCTCCGCACAATGGGGTCTTGTTGAAGCTTATCATTTCGATAAATAACACTTCGATAAATAACGCATTATTATTACGTCATCTTTTATTTTATAGGCACATAATGGAACAAAAGGTAGAAAACAAAACGATTTAATGTTGTCGTTTTTTTTTTACTGGGTTCATTTCTTGGCATCTTGACAAGCGTTTATTTTTTTCTGAACCAAACAAAAATGATTTGTATTTTGAAAGATGTACTTCGAATCATTATTTATTTGTAAATGTATTGAACAGAGACAAAGCACATTGATAAACACTGCCGTTAGTGCGCCAGAATAATGCAGCCGGGCAATTTAGCATCATTTTCTTTTTGCAAAAAAATAAAACAACGAACATAAACATAATACAAAATTCTTTGCAAATATACAGGACTACAATGAACATGAAAAATGACCTCTATAAAATAAGTATACTTCCATGGTTGAGTCAAATGTGAAAATGTATTCCACTGAGGGCCATGCCAACAATAAACATTTAATATATTTTAGGATATTTCAAAACAAGCATGTTAAAAAAATAGCATATGTACCTTTAATATTACTGAGTTAAAAATACATTGAACTCAATTAGGCTTGTAAAAAGTAAAGTTTTAACTCGTATTGAGTTACCCAATTCGACTGCACAAAAAGTAATATTTTAAATGACCCATATTGGCTAACCATATTGTTTTTGTTGTAGCCATTTATACTTATATAATTTTAAATAACCCATGTTAGATTTCTTTGCACACATTTTTTAAATGAAACCTACTTTTGTTTATTTAAACCACCAGTTTTAAGGTTGTATTTGGAAACTTACATCCCAGTCTAGTAATATCGTGCAGCTTGTGTGCAGGCTATTCATGTCAGCACACTATTGAGTTGATAAGATGGATCATTTGGTCTCCTCCCTGATTCTGCCTTCTTTCAGGCTCTCTGCAAAGCTGCCATGTGACATTTTGGCTGCCGGAGCCTCGTCACAAGGTCAAAGGGCCTCTCTGTGTGCGTGTCATGGAGAGCAGCCAGCAGCAAAGACAGAAGCAGCAGCAAAGCTTCTCGTTGCGTGCTGCGTTTGCTTGCAGCAAGCAATCAGTGGAGCACAAGTTTGCCGCAAGTAAAAACATTTTCCCCTGGATGAAAGAATCCAGACAAGCCAAGCACAAACCCGACAGGAGACGTACAGGTTAGTTATTCACAACAAAATGCTGCATACAAAGAATAAATCTGACTTTGCATTGTTGGTCTGGCAGACCTTGGAAGTCCCACCAGCACCAGCGACTCTCCCAGCTCCAGCACGCCGGCGTGCAAGCGCACTCGCACGACCTACACCAGCGCACAGCTGGTGGAGCTGGAGAAGGAGTTCCACTTTAGTCACTACCTCTGCAGGCCACGCCGACTGGAGATGGCCGGCCTGCTCAATCTGGAGGAGCGGCAGATTAAGATCTGGTTCCAGAACCGCCGGATGAAGCAGAAGAAGGACGAGAGGCTCCTCCAGCAACAACACGCCTCCGCTTCGCCCTCCTCACCCGGGTCATCGCCCTCCGCCTCGGGCAGCCCCACTCTGTCCAGCCTGGGCTACGTGCACTTGGGTGGGGACTACCAGTCGACCTCACTTCGGCTGGAGTCCCAGCAGCAGTGGTACGAATATCCCGCTCCGAGCATGACGATTGACGCAGACTACGACACGCATAACACCGCTCAGGCGCAGAACCCAAACGAAGATTTTCATTATTCATGCAGCCCTCATGACAGAATCATGCACGCTCCTAAACTCACGCATTTGTAATTGTACTTCCATATACATGCATGCACTTATAATATTAGCTATTATTGTAGCAGCATTAGACATGGATGGGGCAATTATCAATGTGATACAAGAACGAGCCCCCCCTAGTGGTAAGCAAAAGACTCACCAATTCAGTTGTATTTAACTTATTTAGTGTAACACATTTGCATTAAAGCTTTAATTTATTTTTGCTACAATTTGCAGTCAAATTACTTGCAATACATTTAAAAGAAATCAGTTTAGCTGCATTTTTTTCCCTATTTTAAGCTCTCTGTCAATGTTCAAACAGCATAATGCTTTCAATAATATTAAACATACTTGTCACTTTTTAAAAGAACACTTAGGCCCACTACACAACTGTATTTAAATTGTGGCCATGATAACGATTGGAATTTATTTACTCTGACATATTTCATTAATAAAAGAGTATTAAAATTCGTTTTTTTAAAAATGTATTCACATTACCACTTAATTACAAGGCCTTAAAAGAAAAGTCGTGTGATAAGAATACATTTGACATGTGAGAAGAGTGTCATTGTTCTTTTGAGGGTCACAGAAGCTGTCTTCTTTTTTTTTAAGAGCTCATGATGGATCACTGCGCTCTCATGACACAGTCAGTCCAAAAAAGGAATTTGTCCCGACAACACATTTCTTCCCATATAAAATTGCATTTTAAACATTTTCCTGACAGATAAAAAAGATAAAAGGCCACCCTTAATGTGATTTTTACCAATCGCGTTGTTGAGATTTAGAATTATTATTATTCAGATATTTTTAAGTCATGCACGAAGCTCATTAAAAATTTTAGAGGGGCAATTACTTGTCATTGCGCCTCGACGTTTGTGTTCTTATCAGATGGATGAGCGCGTTTGATTGAAGCGTTTGTCATG
This sequence comes from Syngnathus scovelli, assembly GCF_024217435.2. Taxonomy (NCBI): domain Eukaryota; kingdom Metazoa; phylum Chordata; class Actinopteri; order Syngnathiformes; family Syngnathidae; genus Syngnathus; species Syngnathus scovelli. Next base: position 5,936,652 of record NC_090867.1, read on the forward strand.
GAAATGCGAGCCGCTTGATGGACGAGCGCGTCGGACGTGACAGAGAAGCCGGTGGGCCGCGCTATTGGCCCTCCGCGGATCACGTGGTGTGTCAGGAAGGTGATATGAGGGGTAGAGGGCACTTTTTACAGCTTTGACATACTACCTCGGGGTTTGGGCGATTAATGACTCCTCTGGTGTGAGCAACCACGATGAATTCCTACCTCGACTACCCGCTTTGTAACCGCGGGCCGAACATTTTCAAGGCCGGCTACCACAACCTCAACCATGGATACGTGACACCCAACGCGGATAGTTACGGTCAGGAGGGACACCAAAATCTTCCCTTGCACCAGCACCACCAGGTCAACCTAGACCTGCAGTACGCGCCACCGCCGCCGGGAAACTCGCTCTACGGGTCCCCTGTGGAGTATGGACACCAGTACGGCCTGGCCCCCGAGCAGGACCGGGGCTACATGCACGCACAGGTTTCGCCTCTCGGAACCAATATCCCGCCTTACACCGGGGACAGGTGCAGCGGCGCACAGTACGTGCAATACGGCGGCGCAGAGCAGAGGCAACCGGAGTATCCTCCAGAGAATATTTACACGGCCCAGCATAAGGACAGCGACGCAGAACACGTAGAAGAACCTTCCAAAACTTTTGACTGGATGAAAGTGAAGAGGAATCCTCCGAGAACTGGTGAGGCGAAGCGATGCGTAAAAAAGTTCACATGCAAACTAAAAATTTCGTCCACCTTTCATTCATTCATAAAAAAAAAAGTTTCACGTCTTCCATTCCATCCATCTCTTCTCCTTGTTCCCAGCAGCGGTTCTGTCCGAATTTGGTGTCCCGGGCCAGCACAACGTGATCCGCACTAACTTCACCACAAAGCAGCTGACCGAGCTTGAGAAAGAGTTCCACTTCAATAAGTACTTGACGCGCGCCCGGCGAGTGGAGGTGGCCGCCAGTTTGGAGCTCAACGAGACGCAGGTGAAGATATGGTTCCAGAACCGGCGCATGAAGCAGAAGAAGCGCGACAAACTGGGCTGCGTGGCGGGCGGTGGGCCCGCGGAGAAGCTCCCGGGGCCTGACACCCCTCCAGCACCGCCCCCCAAGGCCAGGCCAACAGAATGAACTAGAAATACGCGTGAAGGATTCCAAAATTGCTAATCAAACGCACGTGGACTTATGGAATTTCAGGGTATATACTGCAAACTACGAATGTGATTTTTTTCCTTGCTTTTTAAAAAGTCTTTTGTATGTTTATGTCCAAGCACTGAGTTGCTCAGTGTCACTGTTTGCACTATTTATTTGACAGGGTATTTTACAACCAGAGAATTTAGATGAATAAAGATGATCAATTAAAAAAAAACGAAACATTGACATTCCTATTCTGTTGAAAAAATAAATAAATTAACATTTGTTGAAATTTTGAGTTCATCCAACATTGTATAAGAAGAGTTGGCAAAAATGTGGTGGTCTATATTTATTCCCCTCTTGCATAATGTGACAAGAGGAATCTTTCACAACTCACAGGGTGGTTCCTGGTGACCTATTCACCTCCAAATACCTCCAGGGGCTCTAAACATGACAACAAACTGCAGGGTGCATGCAGGTCTCCATTTTTGTTATCCAAATCCTCCACTCGATCGTTAAATTATTATCAAAATAAAGCAGTAGTTTTATTTTTAAGGAACCTATCATCTCAGTTTTCGGACTTTATTTGTGCCTCATTGAGCTTGATGGCAAAGGAGGGGGTAGCGAGTTTCAATATTTGCACTGGGTGTTGGGTTTGTGCACAAACAGCCACACGCTCATACTGGCCCGGCAGCACCGGCCTGTCGGCGGCCTTCTTTGCTAACGCCCGAGGTTCACGCAGAGTTCAGCCACAAATGAATGCAGAGTCAATCTGTCAGGACACCAGGGTGGCTGCAGGCCCTCTCTCGCAGCTTTAGAATTTGAGGGATCTCTCATCGAAGTTTCGCATAAACACGGAAATTAGCGACCGCGTGATGTATAACAACTGGATTTAATTAGGTGGAATTTAAGGCAATGGGATGGGAAAAGCAAATTACATTTTTTTGTACTGTGAAGTAATTTAAGCTTAGTTAGTAGATTTGTAGTTTATAAGCTGTTTCAGATGAGTCACAAGGCCAAGTGCCGTATCATCAATACGGGTCATGGTGGCACATTGGACAAGAAGGAAGCGGCCGGCGCTGAAGACAAGTGTGGGATTTTATTCTGGAGGTGTGATCCCTGCCATCTCTGTGGGTAATACCTCAACGCTCCCAGCGGGCTTTCCATCTGGACGTGTCAGAGTCGGCGGCTGTGGCCGACGCCGCCGAGACAGATGTTCACCTAGGGTGGGGGGACTCAGAAGACTTCCTCTGGACAATGCAGGATGAAAGGGGAGGGGGGGGGGGCGCCACTGTTTAAGAATACTGCAAACAAACGTTATGGACCGGGAAATTAGCGTTAGGGCTCGATACCATTATTTAAGACCGATACCATTCCTAACAATATGAAGCCCGACATAGCTGATTTGATATCTGCCATATCTCCAGATGACCCCCCCCTGAGCTGACTTTGAGGTCAAGCCAGTGCTGTTTGTACCCCATGCTGCTCGCAGTTGTTGCTGGCTCTTTTACAAGTCTATTGCCGGGCTCACTTCCTCGGGTTTCTACCAGTTCCTCTGTCGCACGTCACCCGGCAGGGACCCCCTGCTTCAAAGGACCAGCCTGGTCCAGTATTCATGGGAGAACCGGGGGGGTTTCTCATCTCACAGATGCCTCAGAGGGCCTCGTGTTTTTAGGCTAATACGGTCACAGGTGAGCATATATTTGTTTACATGTTCTCAATCTAAACATGTGACCTAAGGTTAAATTGTTTGACCCAGTTTTTATTAAAATTATTAACTGAAATTGTACAGTGAAGGAAAGCCACCTCGTTATGATCAGCGCCTTCCCTTCTTCCTTTGTTGTGGAACTGAAGCTCCGTTTAACTCCAGACCCTTCCCCCATCTGTGTCAGGCTCTAATGGATGTGCAAGCCTCAAGGCCCGGCCTCTCGGATCCCCCCAGCGGCCGCATCCTTTCTCCGCACCGTCAGTGCGGTAACTGGGAGAGACAGGTGACTTGGCCATGGTTAACGTCTTAATACTCGCTGGGATTGCCTCCAGGATCCGAGCGGCGAGCCCTAATAGTTTTCCTCCTGTCGAGGCGGCAAGAAAAACAAGACTAGCAAGGAGGCGGAGCAGCGGAGCGGCACCGTGGAGTCGAGTGAGCCTCTCTCCCTCCGTCCAATGGCACGGCTGCTTTAGAGCGCCTCATCGTCGGCTGTGAGTACACGCAAATCGAATTTTTTTATTTTTAACTTCTGAACTGAGCTGACTTGGCTGCTTTAGAGCGCCTCATTGTTGTGACAGCAATTACGAATAAGCAATATAGTGAGGTGAGAGAGGTACGTGAGGTGTCAGGATGCAGGAGGATGCTCCTTGTGTGGACACTCGTGGAAATTGGAGCGGCTCCTTCCAGAACTCAATCAGTGTCACGTCACATGGTTCAAAGCGGCCAATTCGCTGGCGCCAGCAGGTTGAGAAATGCAAGGTGACAGTTCATTTTACCACTGACAGTGTGTCGGTCTCGCTTGCTGGTTCCCCAGTCAATTCCCAGCGAGGAGTGAAGGTTGCCGGAGACAGACAGCAGCACCCCCCCAACACTCCCCCATTCTCTCTCTCCTTCTTCCTCAACGTCATTCCCTCATCGACCTCGCTCTGCTTTGTATTCCAATTAAGTAGACGGGGAGGGAGGCGGCAGGATGGCAAGTGCGGCCCAGATACGTTCTCCTGGCGTCCTTCCAGTATCTCAATCCCACTTGTATCAATAGCGTTGGCTCGCTTGTTTCAGCGGGGTAATTCATGGATTCTTCTGGAGCAACCCGCCTCTAGGGACAATGTCTTGGTGGTGAAAAATAGGCTGCTCTCATGCATACATACATCACATGTAATGGAGGTATGTCATCACTCAGTGAGCGAGCTGCAATCGCTATGCTTAGCGGACACCTCAAATAATGCTGGATTAATATTTGCACATGGCTCATATATTCTACAATAATACAATCTCCTCACCCTATACGGCGAGGAACGTAGCGTTAGCTCTTATTGTCTTTTGTGTCCTCAATCTGTCATCGCTTTGGAAAAAAAAAAAAAAAAATCCCCTTAGCACTGACGTGTGTGAGCGATGGGTGGGTTGGGAATACAAGTATTGTGAGGAAATACGAAAACAAACTGCTTCTTTTTATCTCCTCTGGCAGCACAAACATTTGGCGGCGACCCTCGGAAGTGTCGGACGGATCACCTCGCTGATGAGGGTTTGGATTTAAAGGGCGGCAATTGGCCAGCAGGGTCAGCGAGGCCAATTGGTGATATAGCCCCAATACAGGAACTTCACCTGAATGCTTCACGAGTGTGTGTGTGTGTCACGGACACACACTCCAACACCCCGAGGAACCTCTCTTTCCTGGTGCTATCAGATCAGAAAGACCCGCTGTCCCTCCCCACACTGCAATGCAAATGAAAAGGAATGCGCTGATAAAAGGCCAGATCCCAAAGATGAGAGGGCAGGAGGAGGACAGAGCTGGTGAATTCTAGAAAGGGGGGGGGTCAAGGGAGCTGAGAGATGAGAGGTGGCCAAGGAGTCAGTGTTGGTAGTAGTGGGAGATCATAGCCTCGCTCCCCCTCAGCGCCGTTTGATACAGGGCTTTTGTCGCTCATTCAGCGGCGCATTGTTGCCTGGTGTAATCCCCGTCGGATTACAAAGAGCTTCCCTTTTCATATGGGGCTGACCCAGCAGGCAGGTGGCTGCGACTCTGTGGAGCTGTCAAGGGGAGGGAACCTCTTTTCCAAGGGAGGGGACCCCAGTTCCTCTTACCTTCACAGGGGCTTTTTGCTGGGAGGCCAGTCAGGCGCAGGTCAATGTGGGGACAATTCCGACGCGGGACTCAACTCGGCCTGACCCCGCGGCTTCCTGTGGGGACGCGACAGTGGCCGTCATCGAACGGCACTTTGCATGAAAACCACAAACAAAGACATAGAGATAGATGTATGTTATTGGAAAAAAAAACATTAGCATTTTATGTTAGCATCATCAGAATAAATTATCTAGTTTGTTTGAACATGTTGGTGTTTTAAGTGTCAGTTTTACACTCCAACTGCTTGAAGCACGCTCATTTTGCATTTTGATTGGAGAACTGTGGTCCCTCTATATCAAGGTGTCAAACTTAAGGCATGGGGCCCAGATACGGCCCGTCACATCATTTTATGTGGCCCGCAAAGACAAATTATGCATCAAATTTATGTGTCATTACTAAAATTGCAAATTGTCTTCACTTTTAATAACATCTTTTTTTTTATATTTGACCAGTTCTTACTCGTCTGATTTGAAAACGAGTTCTTTGTCAGTTTATAATACGAGGCACTCATACATTTATTTGGGTTGACAGTCATAATGGCCCTCCGAAAGAAGCTATGACTAAAATGCGGCCCGCGAAAAAAAAGAGTTTGACACCCCTGCTCTATATCATGGATTTTCACCTATTGCGGAAAGGTCTGGAATACATCCCATGGCTCACTGTTTACATAAAACAAAACACAGAGATGACGCAAGTCGTTACAAAAACTAGCTTACACGAACAAAAGCCTCAGGACACACCTACTCATTAAAAAGTCAATAAAGGGGTTGGACCAAAACCATAATGACTCTCAATCTTCATTGTTCATTTTATTAACACAATTGTAGTCTTCCAGTGTTGTGGGAGTAGTTTTGGAATGTTACTTCTCTGTTCCCAATGCACAAAGCAAGGAGGAGCAGATGATTAAGTTTCATATTTAAAAAGGAAATTAAAAGCTCGGGCTGAGTTGGTGCCGCGAGCCATGTGATTGAGCAGGGGTCATTTGATGGCTTCCCTTGCTGTGCGTCAGTTGTGCTTTGCGATCAATAAAACGATAGGCGAGGCCCAGCGTGTGTTCTATTCGTTTTACACTCCCTGTTCGCGTTCAAATTGTTTTTGTTCTGTCACACATCTACTGCTGTTATAAATCATTGTTCAGATACTGTGAGGGACCAATTTAGAGAAGCTTGTGATGTCACAAATATCCTAATTAGTTTCTCAGCCCACATCGGAGAGCCATCATGATGGTCAATACGATGATTAAAACCCAGGGTGAGGGAATTAAATCTATTAAAGCATTTGCTAATATGTGCTCTTCTTGGTGAAGGTAATGTATGGATCCTTTCAAAACCTAATCGGCTAAGACGAAGACCAAACAACAGTAGCTGTTGTGTAATTTCTAAACACAATGCAGCAGCCATTATTGACTGTGAAAAAGAGTAGGCTTACTTGCACTTGCAGAAATGCCAGCTCGCAAATCTGCATGGTAACTGCAATTGAGCATAATTATACCATTCCCAAGTGTTGGTGAATGTCTTGTATGCATACTCAAAGCAGCAGTATTTTCTCATTACCATAAAATCACAATGGGCAACAGATGCAATAAATTCTTTCTTTAACAAAGCATCCAGTGAGGGTATGCACTCGATGTCAAATATACCAGGACAGCCAATCTATAATAAAACGTTTTGGTGCGATTACCTCTCTAAACGAAAACTGTGGCTTTATTTTAATTGTGATTTCCGATTTTGCTAAGATTCATGAATGCAGCATCCGCAACAACACGGAAGTACGTATTTAACAATTTTTTTTTTATTGTTTGTTTTTTGTGTGCAAGGCGTTCAATCTAAAAGTTTGCTAGAATTTAAATAGGCCTTTATATTTGACTAGTTTAAAGCAGACACCTGACATAATTTGGATTTGTGTCATGAACCGAACAAAAGATGAACAAAACACGAAGCAACAACTGATACTGTGTAAAAATTTTGAAAGCTTTGAAAGTGAAGATTTTAAATTATTTAATTGTTATAATTTTGTAAAATGTATTCATTTATTTTTCATTCAAACAAACGTTTCCGGGTCACTAATTAAGGTCACTTGGTTAGCCGATTAGCTAATGCATCACTTCAAGATGGCGTCGGTCCCGAAACAGCGCCCGGTTCAACAAAAGTAACGTTCGATATGATTAAAAATAAAGGTAAATAACTGTTATACATTTCAAAGTAGTTGTTAAATATTAACACGTGACATAAAATTTGGTTCTGTCAAATGTAGGAGTTTGATGTTTAAAAAGGGACGTCACAACAGTGGCTTCGTTATTTGTCGCCATATTCCAGATTTAATAACCTTAATAAATACCGTGATCCACAATATATTGATCTACTAATGTGAAAATAAATGATAAAAACATATAGATAATTCTCATGAGATACCCTTTTGTGATGTACTGTACTTTCTTTAGGTACATTTTGTTCCATGAGGATTTTACTTATATATGCCGGTGTTGGATACAGTAAAATGATATCTCGCTTTGTTTTTATATGTATTCATACACTTATTTTTTTTTTATCCACACCAGTATAGTACCTTTGTTAGCAAATGGCACCATTTTTTCAAAACAATGTTGTGAGATGGCTTAATGACTTTTGTATGGTTGTGATGCTACAGTATGAACCGGGGCCTTTGTTTCCTGTAAAACCGGTTGTCGTCGTCGACTGAGAAACCACAGGAAGTTATCATCTTGCTCACACGCCCGCGGTAACCCATCGTCGCCTGTGCACCTCGATGCTCCTGCCACGGAAGTTGTGTTTCAGAGTGCAGGTGCTTCTTGTTTCTGTGTCAACACTGTAACAAGACGCCAGTTCGGGTGTTCGAGTGAAAAGGAAAAACTACGCCTGGACGAGAGCAGTGTGTTGCAATCGTGGACGTGAGGAATGGGGACCATCCCTAACGACATCAGGAGACTACTGGATGGTAAATTTTTCATTACTTAGCTATACATTTTTTCTTTTTTTAAAACACATCTTCAGTGGTGGTTGAAGTGGGCCAGTGAAAACTATAAAAGGCAATGTAGAGCAAATTGGGAGTGATTCAAAATATATCCCTTACCATGCACAGCAAGGATATAGCACCATCCATTTGCATGTATGATCTGGTGAGAGGGTGAAGGAAACAAATCAGATTAGGGATGTGGGCCAACCTGTTTGTTAGCAGCATCACAGAAATGGCCACTTTCGCTTCATGCATTCCATTAAAATCCCAAATTTCTTTTTAGAAAGTTAACGCGTACATTGAACGATTGTATTTGACAAAAATCCAAATTGGCAGTGTGAGTGTAGCCTTACCCTCAGCGACAAAAGACAATGACCCTTTCAGTCAATGCGTCTCCTTTTTTATTTGTAATCAACTAAAAGATATTATAGATTTAATAATGATAATCCTCAGCTTTTAACTGTATGATATTATCCCCAAGAGTTTCATGACTCAAAAGAGTCTTGTTCCAAATTTGAACACACTAAAGCACCATTCACTCATTTTCCTAATGGAGCTAAGGTCTATTGAGTACTCGTCACTATTCTAACAAGTAAGATTTATTTTTATTTTTTTTATTTATATTCAGACTGTGAGCTGTTTGTATCCGAGATACTCGAGGACGAGCGGCTGAGTGAAAATGCGTCCGAGACCCGCAAAGTCTTACTGAATAATTTTAGGGTGGTGCACGTGAGGTAAGAGTTGACATCATCAGTGTTTAGATTTTTTTTTTTTTTTTTTCTTTCTGAAAGGTCCACTCAAGCGTCACAGTGTAATTTCATGGCCCAATTATCTAATGTTTGTTGCTAATACTGAACAAGAACTCTAATTGGTGCTGTAATTGCCTTAAACACAGTTTGCTGCATTCAGATGAACTCATTGAGTCTAATGGTTTCGTTGCTTATTGCTGTTATCAGTTTTTACGAGAGAACCTTTTTCTTATCATTTCCTTTTAATTTGATTCAATTTGTGGATGCCATAGTGACATAACATGATACCAGAGAAACTTGAATGTTTTTTTTCTTTTTCTAGAAACCCTCAGGAATTTCCTTTCCTCCGTAAGTATCATTCCTTGCATCTCTAACACATGACCTTTGTGTGCACACGCCATTTGCAACAACCTGGTGGGGTGGTGTGAATGTTTGTTAGCCTCACTGAGATGAGAAGATCAGACATTGGTATTTGTAGTATTGGTGTATTTATTTTACAGACACCCCCTCCCCCCCTCAGTTTACAGTTTTGGTAGTACTCTTTCTTGAGTCTCTTTGTGTACTCCTCCTCAAGTGTAGCTTGTGAGTCCTTGAGCCAGCTCTGTGCTTGACTGCAATTTCATCCACCGCTTCATTCAGCTGACCCGAGGGAGGAAGACGGTTCTGACGACAACCGCAGCTCCAGCCTGGGTCGCTCTGCACCGTCGGACGACGCCTCACTGGCTTCTGACAACCAGGACGACGGGCCGATTGAGTGTGAGTGCCCCCAGTCTCACTTTCCATCTGCGTGCGTGTGTTCTGTTGATTGAGCGGGGCAATTAAAAGGAAGAGTTATCGTTGGTTTCCTTGGAGAAAGCTGCCCTGCCGCACTTTTAACACCCTCTCAGATGGCCTCTTCACTCCACAGGAAGCACACATTGTTGTCCTAATTTGAGAAAACAGATCACGCCATACCTCCATGACATCACTGACTCCTCCCTCTAAAGACCCCCCCCCCCCCCCCCCCCCTCCTTCTCTCCATCATTGGCCAGTGAGCAGGTGGGCTTTCTGCCGCTTCCTCACAGGGCCGATTGGTGAGCTAGAGCGCCCCCCGGTGACCGTTGGGTGCTGTCGGCAACCAAGAAGGCTGTGTGGCTGCGGGCTGCTGTCGTGATTGATTGAGCCCCGGCCCCTCTATTCTTTCACAAGCGGGTTTGAAATACAACACTGTACCTGAGGGGCCATGTGTGTCCTGGCCCTCTCTGGCTTTATCAATCTTCCCCTCCATCTTACATCCTCCCTCCTCGTCAGAATTTTTGTATTCCCAACTCGCCGCGCCAGCTAATCGCCCTTGACATGCCGCAGGTGGGCATTATTGACTCGGGAGCCTCTGGTGCCCATTTCTTTTATATTTATTTATTTCGGGGAGCACATGTAGACGATTCCGTGCGTACGGGGGGAAAATGTTTACGGTGGTTTTAGCGCGCTGCTCATTAATGCCAGCTGGTTGTCGTCAAATATGGCTACGTGAAGTCTTGCGTCTCTGCGAGGCGGGGAAAGTGGAGCAGATGGCGGGATGATCATAATGATTTTTTTCCTTCCAAATTTCCTTTAAAATAGGCAGCGCGGTGGACGAGCGGTTTGGGCATCTGCAGAGGCTTCGGGTTCGAATGTGGGCTCTGACCTTCTTGCACGTTCTCCAGCGTCTTCTCACGTTGTAAAAACATGGCCGTTAGGTCACACAATTTCCAGTTAGACAAATAATTTCATCGCATTTCCCCCCCCCCACTCAATATTGCATATGCGACGTCCGATTATTCTTTTTTTTTCTCGTGTATTTTTGAAGTAATACAAGCAATACATTAATCAGTATTATAATAATCACAATTATATTAAAGTCTTTTGTTTTGTTATGTTAGGTATATGGTAAAATAAAGGCAAATGAACCTGGCATTAATATGAAAGACAATATATTATCCTTTTCAATTAGAGTTGGGAACTTACTAAACAGTTTGACTTGTGTACTGTAAATAAAAAAATTTAATATAATTTAAAAAAAACATGTACAGTATACACTGAAAAAATACAGCCTGCCAGCAGATTGAAAATCCCCCCGTTTTTTTTTTTTTCTTCAAAATTTCAGCCTTTCTTAGTTCAAAATTGTATTCTATTACATTGTAATTTCAATTTGAATTTGATTTAATAGTTCATCCCTAGAGCCAAAGTCAGCTACGATGGGCTCCGGCTCGCTCGTGACCCTAATAAGGACAAATACAATCGAAAATTGATGGACTTGCTTTAAAATGCCTTCAAAGGCTTCACTTTCAAATGTTTTCCGATCTTCGACGTACACATTTTAAAACCTTGCTGTAAATGCTTTTTTTTTTTTTCTTCTTCTCCTCAGTGTTAAATGTGAGCGATAGCCAATTAGGCCTCCAATGTGCAATTTAGCCCGAATCAAACATCATCAGATAGCTGGACTTGAAACGTAAACATTTTAGCGTGGCATTAACAAGCGCAACCTTTGCTTCCCTGAGAGGAGCCTCCGGCGTTGTGTGCTTTTTTTTCTCATGATGGTGTTAGCGTAGTGAATGGCTTGTGTCCTCAGCCAAAGGGCATGCGGAGTTCAAAGTTCAACCTGTGTTCACCGGGCGCACTTTCTTGCAGGGGTAAAAAAAAAAAAAAAAGACCGCTTAATGAAAATCAGTGACATCATACGTCAGGCAGTGCTCATTTAAATTCCCTGGGGATGGATTTGATTGGAGTAGAATTAGTCGTGGTCGTATTCTTGGCTGTGGGTGGAATCCTTCACTCATTTTCTACTCTTTAATCACTATATCGAGATTTTCATGTAGCAGACTATATAATTCACTCATCAGTCGGATGAAAAATAATTTTGAAACGCGCGCTTATTACGTCATTGCAATTACAGCTTACTGGGTCAACGTCAGGTAGATTAGCATCCGTAATAAATATTGACCAAATCGATAAATTCTAATAACATTAGGTTGTTTTAAACTGAGTGCATTCCACAGAATTGATACGAGCAAATGGAGGTGCAACGGGTAATTGACAACTAATCGATTATCCAAAAATCTATTATTTTGAGATTGGATTTATTTTGAGTGATTTACTTGATTATTGTTATTTGTATTTAGTTATTATTTAAGCGCGATTATCTTATCGTATTTGCGAGTTCGTCAAGGACGAGGATGCATCAACCCGGGCGATTGCCGGTCTCTCGTCCCGAACCGGAGAGTGAGCGAGTGCCAAGCGGGCGGCTGCGTTTTCTACGCCTCGGTTTGATGAGATGCGGCGGGCCGTTGTCTTCGCCGGAGCGGCTGACACCAGATTTGTAATGGCTGACGGGAACAGATGGAGGCTCCATTGTTTGGTCGGCTGTCTGCATGCTAATGTGAACTGAGTTTCACCCGTTGACCGCACCGCTGACCCCTCAGCTCGCCTGTGTCCTCGCCGCGGCCTCGTCTGACGCAGACCGTGCCCTCCACCTCGCGCTCGGCTATTTGGGGCTCATGCACCGTGCACCATTTTTCACCCGCACACACACACACATGTGCAAGCCCCTCCTTTTTGCATGCATCACATTCCTGCACATCTAAATACATAAACACAGAGGCACAATGTTTTGTCCTATGAAACAAGACACACACGCACATACACACACACAAACACGAACTAGACTGATGGGCCTGGTCAGTTTAAAAAAAAAAAAATAAATGTGCAATATTTAATTTTTGATGAAATAATGATTTATAATTTTGCAATTTATTCATTTTTAATTGTAATATTTTAAAATAGAAATTTCTTATATTTCCAATCAATTAACACTTACTAGACTGGAGGAAATAATCTAATAACATGACAATGTATGTTTTTATTCTAGCTAATTAATGAAGTTAGAAATTGAAAAAAAAAATTAACGTTACTATTCCATTTGAATTGATATGCAATTAATTGGGGGTCACCAACCAATTAGCCCCCATGATAGCCTGTGGGCCTGTTCTAAAAATAATCCTTTGTCGTCTTGGGTGTTAGCGCGGTGTTGCTAAGCTGTACCTTGTCTTTTACTCTTTAAAGCATCGCCGACTTGCCTCAGCAATAGTGTGTTAAGAGCTCTAACGTCATATATTTGGCGTTCGGGTAAGGGCAGGTGTGTTTGACGCCTCTTTAAGCAACGCCAAGCTTTCCTCCAGCAATTACAGTATTGGCAGAGGAGTTTAGCGGCAATATAACCAGTGTGAAGCCATGTTTCACGGCTTGCTCATTTGAATACGAGCGGCCAATCTGCAGTAACAACATTATTGCACCGAGCTGGCAAATGGAATATTAAATCTAAAGGCTGTCAGTTTGGAACGGCGTTACGAGGGCCGGTGCGCTCGAAAGCGAAATGTTCTCCATCAGCAAGCTTCTCCATGCCAACTGGCTCCTGGCGGCGCGAGGCGCCAAGTTAAGTCATGGCGAACTTTGTGTGAGATTGTCTGATTGGTTTTTTTGCTCTCAATTGTACACAGTGGCCATTTTTATAAAAATGCTTATCTAGTCACAAAAAAATTCCCCACAGTGAAATCAGTTGTGTTATTTAAGAGCTTCCTAGCGTTAGCTAAACCTGAAGTGTATAACAAAAATGCTAAATTAGCTAATTGGTAAAATACATCTTAGGCGGAGATTTTTATGCTTGCATCCGATAGCTGTTCAATGAGGCGTCTCTTTCTCTGTCTTTATATCCAAGCACCTTTTCAACTTTTGAACTTCACGCAACCCCTGTGAGGTGCCTACGTCCGGCGTTGGCTTCCGCTGTGAGAAGTTTGCGACTCGATCGCATCTCTGGCCACGTTTGGCGGCAGCTCGTTTACGACCGAGGCAACAACTATGCTAATGACCTCCACGCCGGCTCGTTCCCCTCCGCTCGCCGCGTTCGGGCGAGCGGCCATTACGAGGCGGCGACAAGCGCTTTGCATCGCTGCGACTGTTCGCCATCAGGGTTCAAAAGTTCACCGCGTTCCCCCGAGGGCTACTGTGCTGCTGTTGCTGCAGATGCTGATAGTCTTCTCTTCACACCCCCCCCTCTTTCTCTCTCTCTCTCTCTCCTTCTCAGTTTACACTATTAATCTTGTGCTCTCTCGCTCGCTCTCTCTCTATCTCACACACACTCATTCACACTGGCTGGCAAGACGAGAGCGGCTTGAAGGGGGGATTTGGACGTATTTAACCAAAGGGCATTCATCACTCTCATCTCATGGTAACCCCCCCCCCGCCACTCCCCTGCCATCACCCCCACTCCCAACTCACAACCGCTGTGCAGCGGTTGCATCCTCCCCGTTTGTCTCACGCAGCCTCGGTCCTCGTTTGCTTTTGTTTTATTGTCACGCTCGTTCTAATTACAAGCGGCGCTCGCCTCCCGAGCGGCGCTCTCCAAGCGCTTGGGTGCGGGGCGAGTAAAAAAAAAAAAAAAAAAAAAGGCAGAGGGAAATTGTGCTGCAGTCCATCTGTAAGGCGGCGCGCGGGCAGAATGCAAAGTGGGAAGTCCTAATCTCCCCCAGAGCTGTCAATGTCACAGACAAATAGCAAAACTATCAGATGCGGCGGGTTCACGCAGAGGTTAGCGTTCCCAGGTACCCTCCCGCGCGCTCTCTCCTCCTTTCTCTGCCGCCTTGCTAATGAGAATTTGATTTTGCCCTCCACTGGAATCCATTTCTGGAGATGAATGGAGTTGCGATGCCAAGCCCAGGTGGCCTCACTGATTTCTTAGGGAAATAAATGAAGATGGGAGATTTGCGCCGGCCCGCTCGCGCGCACACTTTGCCGACTCCCTAAGCCTCTGGGATCCTCGTGTTTAATTGTTGCTCTAATGAGCACTTTAGGCTCATTAACATGCCCTTGTGGACTTATTGGAGGATGTTGACGATGCATCCCTCTCGACGCCGCCGGCCAGAGTCGGCGCCGCATGTCCGAGCCAAGTGGGCCAGCGCGGTCGTGCCTTTGTTTTCTTTACTCTCGCGTTTCGAGTTAAAGGACGGCGTTTCGATGAATTCTTTCGGCATAGGAGAATGGCTTGTTTGTTAGCACTTTATTTAAAGGAGCCATGTGGTTATTTTTTTTACCTTTAAATATTTTGAATAGAAAGTGAAACCCGTTTGAAGTGGCAGAAAGAGATAACAAACCCAATTGAATGTATTTCAATTGACAGAATTGTTTTCAAGTGTATTTTTTTTTTTAATTGTAATACTTAGTGATTTTCACATTAAGCGGTGCGAACCATCCAAGTAACATTCAAGGGTAATTACAATTAATGTTTGGGAAACATTTCTGATTCATTAACCTGGAGACATTTTTTCTTATGAATTGATTTTTATTATGTATCTAGTTTCTTCAGTGGCAATTACATGAAGTGTTTGTGTGTGCGTGTGTTTATGTAGATGTATTAAGATTTTTTACATCTTTAATTCAATTTTGTAAATATTTTCTTTTTTTTTTAGAGCATTACTCTTTAAAATGATGAAAAATGGAATTTCAAATACATTTTTGTTATTTTTGTTCTATTAATACCATGTTTGAATTTGACATCTCAAAACTAATCATAAGTCGCAAACAACATATTAATGGTAAAATTAATGAAAACAATTTGTTCAGTTATTAAACTATTTATGAATAGGAACTGTCTGGAAAATTCATACCATATAAATTCTGTATAACACATTTATATCATTCTAATTTTAGCAACTTTTTCATTTTATTTTAAAGATACTAAACATAAAACATTAGTGAGGAAAACATTGAAATTATTAGAATTACACAAATTACAATAATTAATTTCTGTCTACTTAAAAAAAAACCTGACCTTTTTAACCCAAGTGAAATTTTGTCACTAGATGTTAGTACTTTAAAAAGCTATATTGCCATATATCTGTTATTGTAAATAATAATTGGACATTGTTTAAAAAATGACAGTCCTATTACTGAAGAACAGCAATAAAAAAATATGTGCTGAGTATTAGTGCCATTTCAGTGGAAATAAAATTGCAATAACTGTACATTTAAACGTGTTGATTTTTCCCAAAGTGTTTTAGCCTCCAGGCTGGTTTTGACGGCCCCGTGTCCCGTTTTTATCGCCCATCCGACGCCTCTCTTGTGGGCCCCGGATGCCTCCGTTGTTAGTATTTATATTCTTTTTTTTTTTTTTTTCCACCTCGGCCGTCCAAGCGTCTGAAAAGCGTCCCCTGCGATTAGAGGATCATTGTATCTGCACTTAAGCATTTGAATGGTGGTAGTAAATCTACAAAAGGGAAATTCAGGGTCACCGTCGACGCCGCTTATAGCTGCCCAGGGGGAAGCCCGTGTCACGTAGTAAATTTAGCCCCTTAGTGTGCTTCGCGTCGGCCGTGTGCGGGTTAGAAGTGTCATCTTCTTTTATCCCATCGGCGAGATGAAAGAACTTTTCTTCTTTTCAAATTTTGTGAAAGTACAGAGTTAGAGCAAAAATGATTAGTTTCTTCTGAATTTGCTCACATAACTGTTCAGTAATGATTTTACGATTTACTGTGTGGCCACAATTTTTTTTGTGGGGGGGGGGGAAGAAAACTTCCTGTGTTCAAAACTGGAACCAGGAAAAATTGCCCAATCACTTCTGCTTTGTATCGGGCCTTGGAAGGCTTTTTACCTGCAGAGATTTGTGACTTAATCTGATTGACGCGCCTGATCAAAAAAGCCCCTCATAAATTGCCGGTGCCATTAAAGCTGATTAGATGACGACGCAGGCATCTCCCAGGCCCGCCGTAATGCGTCGCATGTTTTGTGTGCATTAGGAGCTTCTAAACACGCTCTCTTGTATCGACGACTTGGGCCCTAATCAAATCAGGCCGAGGGGAGGAGGGAACAGGAGGACGCGGTGCCCTTAACCTTAGTGCCTGTCGGTCTGCACGCTCGCTACAGGGACGCGCCGCAAAGGCCTCCCTTTCCGTAATGAGGAAAAATGCGTCAATTTGGCCTGGGCCTGTGCGCAGATTGAGCACCGGGCGGGTGAAGGTCCACCCAGTGAATCCTTTTTCCTAATCAAGGACGCCATCGGAAAGGCTCTGCGGTCGCTCGCTCGCTCCCTGGAATCAGCAGCATTCCTCCCCGCAGCCCCCTCAGGGCCGAGCCGCCCCTCTCTGCCTTCTGTTTCACCTCATCAGCAGGGTTCACGTGGGGGTCACCCCCCTCCCCCCCTCAACACTGCATTCAATACAATACCTCTCGCATCCAAGGACTAAGCACAGGAGAGAGGAAACATATGACAACTTGATGCCTACCTGCGCTTTGTCACCTCCTGGAATCATCTAATGAGTAGAAAGAATGAACGGAACAAATAAATTACCATAACACAATTTAACAAAAATGTGTATTATATTACACGTCAACATCACTGACAGCATTTAATGTCAATATTTGTATTCTGCGGTATGGTGAAATGGCCTTTTCCAAAACGCGACCACCTGCCGTATGTACCGCTCCACTCCCGCCGCAGCATCCCCATATTCTTCTGCATCAACTCATCTGGATCTCTGCTGCTCCGGCACGTCGTGGTGGGCATCAACATTATGACCACCGTTAGTTCTAATGCGGCGTATTAGCTGCGCCGCCCGAGCATTTCCTTCCATTCCTGATTGACTTTGAGCTCGACCGGAGTGGATTTTAATGAGAGTAGTCATTAAGCTCCTCTGCCGCTGCCCCCGTCATCTGTCATCCATCAGCCTTCAGTCTTCTGAGCTGCTAACGTCACGCTGGGACGGTGTGAATAACCAAATGAGAGACGTGCCAAACAGCTGGCCGCCCCATGCGTTGTTGTGTATCATCTCCTCAATGTGAAAATGTCTCACTATCCATCCATAGTGACCGCAATAATCAAATCATCTTTCACCATTGAAATGAATTGAAATGCTAATAATCCGTTCCATTCTCACTAATTCTCTATCTCTACAAATACAAACTCGCTGTTCATTTTTGATGTTTTGAGGCCTTTTGTTGCTCCTCCGCATCACCTCCATTTAGCCAACACGCCGCATCCGTTCTCGTGTCTCTGCGGCTAATTGCGCTCCGCTAAATAGTTTATGCGGGAAAGATCGATACGTCGCCATCAAATTAATGTCAATAGCCGAGCTGTGGATGGTGCTAATTAAAACTCAAAAGGGGATGAAAATGAAGTCGTGCTATTGGCCTGAATAATTGATCGAGCAATTTATGATTTGTATGAAAGAGTGTAGCCGTCTGCGCGACGATTTTGATGAGGCCTTAATAACATGGATTAGAGTGCAGGGGTGGACAAAATATGGCCCGTGGGCCATGTGGGATTCATTTTGTTGTTTAATCAGGTCCGCTGAGGATTATTGTTTTTCTTGCATTCCTTAGGCTAACTGATTAATGCTCCTGTTGCGTAGTGCTGTGGATGCTGCTCCCTTGTGGAATCATGTAGAACAATCCCATTTTGGTGAGGCGGCGAGAGGTCAGGTGACTTAAGAGTGTACTTTGCGCCCAAATGTGTGATGTTTATTGACTCAAGCATGTTGCACCTACTTCGCCATTAGCCGGGCTCGACCTCTTGAGACGAATGAAGCGCGAGCTAGCAGACGGATGAGGGGATTATAAGGCGGGCTGCCGGCGGATAGATGAGGTGGGGAAGCGTAATGGCCGCCGTTTGTTATGATGGACTGAATCGGGTTCTTTGACAAAGCCGCCCCTTCTCCCACCTCTGTATTTATGGTGTCGGCGGTCAGTCCATCCACAAAGGCGGGATGACGATTCGTTAACGCCTGTGCGACACGCTCATCTGTCAGAATCGTACACCCGGAATGCAGGAGACGTTACGGAAACTCCGGTGAGCGTCCGGAAAGTTTCAGGGATCAAATGCTCCCACCTCTAACACTATTACCCCTTCGGCTTCTCAAGCGGCAAACGCCAGGTGACGAATGATTGCGGAGGAAACTGAACTTTGTTTTTGACACGCGGAAACGACACATCACAACCTGACCCCTGGGGCCCACCTTGGGTCAGTTTCACCATTTTTTTTCTCCTCCAGCTGAAAAAAGACACCAATGTACACATTTTCGCTCCCGGCACTTCAATGCTAATGTAAACAAGTACTTATTAGCGAGTTTGTCAAGTAGTCACAGATGTAAACATCACATTGAAGATGTGACTTCGCAAACGAATCGAGCCGAGTCGGTGCAGCGTAAGCAGATGAATGGCTGCAGAGCTCAGCAGCACTGTAAATGTATCGATCCCACTTTCCCCAAAGCCTTGCGGCCATGTATTTGATCCATAGTGCGGAGGGCTACATCGCCATGATGACTCGCCTCGGGAATAAAGACCATCCTGGAAAGAACCGCTGCTGAAACAATCACAAGATGAATGAAAAGCTACAAGCCATGATGAATGGGCTCTTTTACTCCAAATAATCATCAAACTTTGACCGTTGCCGCTGACATTAAATGGCAGAGGCAAAAAGTAAAATGATTTTTTTTGATGTTTCCAGATTCTGAGGACATCCCCTTCACAGCAGCTCAAGACCTCGCCACTATCGTGAAGCAGGGCTACTTGGAAAAGAAACGCCGAGGTATAAATTAAGGAGGTCAGGGCCAGTGGGCAAAGCATTGCTCCCGCTTAAAACTCGACTTGATAGTATTTATGAGATTTTGACTTGACCTAGACTCCCTCCGGTGGCCATTACCCTAAGAGGAATTTTGCCTTCCTCTGCAGATCACAGCTTCTTTGGCTCCGAGTGGAAGAAGAGATGGTGCGTCCTCAACAATTCCATCTTCTTTTACTTTGGCAGCGACAAAGGTTGGCTAGCAAACGTACAAGCAGTAGGTGAGCTAAATTGGTTCATGTCTCTCATTCGCCGCATCGCCCCCTGCAGATAAACAACAGAAAGGCTCGTTTTACATCAACGACTACAGCGTTAAGCTCGTCAACAACCTGAGGAAAGACTCCAAAAGAAACGCCTGCTTTGAGCTGTTTTCTCCTGGACGGAGAACTTACCAGGTTGGCAACACATGACAATTAAGTGCAAAAGTAGGGGCTTGGCGCCACTGAAATATGCTTGACCTATATTTTGGATAAAGTACTGTTTCTCACCAGTTCACAGCCAGGAGTCCTCAGGAGGCTCGAGAGTGGGTCAACTGCATCAGCTTTGTTTTGCGAGGTAAGCGCTTTCAGGAACACACCCAAGGGATGGGCGGGATCAATTTGTTTAATTTTGGTACCAAAAAAAAAAAATTTGATGTCGAGGCCAATCATCTGTAATCTCAACTCTCAAACAAAGGCACATAACTTGCATGTCATTCTCCGTCTCATACATTATGTCGACCCCCCCCCCCCCCCCCCCCCCCCCCCCCCCCCCCCCCCGTTCCCCTCCTACTGAATTCCAGCTTACAGGAAATTGATTTGTAGCTGTTCTGGTTATTCTCCCGTGACATTGATTTCTGCTCGGACCTGATACCTCGTGTTGCAGCGGCCCCCGTCGCCCACAATGAGGCCGCTCGTCCATCTGGAGCCGGCGAAGGGCCGCCGTGCCCTCCCCGTCTACGCTAAAATAGGCTCGGGCTGGGGCCGCACCACTTGCGGGAATTAACGGAACACTCAGCAGTTTGTCTTCGTTTTTTTTTTTTTTTTGACGACAAAAAGCAGCCCGATGATGGATGGGCCTCCTCAATTCGAAAAGCTGCACTATATCTTCTGTATTTTTTTCCTTCTTAAGAATAGCAAATCAGACCAAATATTTCTATATGGAGGATCATCAACAGTATATCAGACAGTAGATTTAATTTAATGAACATTTGAGAGACCTTTTGGAAGTGCTTGTCATCTTTGTGTGCATTGCCGAAATAATCCGAGCCAGATAGAGCCCGAGATCTAAACACAAGCTCTTTTTGTGAACGTTCTTCTATCATCAGATCTCAACTCCAGCACTATTCCATGCGATGAGGACGAGGAGTATGAAGAGGCCGACGAGGACGAGGAGGAGGCCCCTTATGACGACATTGAAGGGACAAGTGGGCCGACCCCCACCTGGCCAGCGGCCCCTGTCAGAAACCGGGCGTCTCACAGTAGCACTGGAAGGCGAGAAGAAGATGACGACGATGACGACGACAGTGACATTTATGAGGTTCTGCCAGGTATGCAGTCTCATCTCAGATTTTTGCACACCTGCCTGGACATAAATATCAAGGGGGAAAAAAAAATCAGATTAGGACCCATCACTAGAGCCATATTTGAAATGTCCACAAAGTAGAGTTTGGGTTAAAACTGCCCAGCAACAGCAATTTGGTGGAAGTAGTCAAAGTCCGTCTGGGAGCTTAAAATAGTTGGAGCTCTTTATGTCAAGTCTGGGATAAATTTGGGTGATTTGATGGAAAACGTCCCTGCAAGTCCACGCTGAGGGCACACGCGGCCGTGTGTCCGGCAGAAAAAGGACAAAAGGCGCGATCCGATTTTCTCAGGGCCATCGTCCATCACCGCTTCTATTAAATAAGATACATCAAGATTCAGTTTCACTCAGTGAGTACATTACCTTTGCCAAAATCTGCGCTGAGAGGCTGATCAGTCTTGTGTGTGTCACGCCGCCGTTCAAAGCCATCTGGGAGGAGGTACAGGGCCCGACCACAGATGGCGGATCGGATGACGGCCTCTTTCGTTCACATTCTCACCCCGTCACTTATCAATCAGCGCGCGGCGCACTTTGCTCTCTCGCGGCCCGCACGCGCTCATTACGTTCTCCTCAATTCGTATTTATGGTTGTTTTCATGCGGCGCGATCGCAAAGACTAATGAAAGCGGCACGCCTTTGTAACTCAAGAGTTTACTTTTGCAGGATTGTCCTCAATTTTTGGCTTCGCCTTTGCACGTTTTCTGGAGAGCTTTTCAGGGGGGAGCAATAAACCAGAACCATGTCAGAATCGTAGTACGAGCCATAACCATATTTGTAGTAACTGCATGTAAACGTATTGAACCATATCAAACCCAACCATAATTTCTGTGGTTGGAACAATATTTTTAGTCCCACTTTGAACGACTCCCTAAAGAAGCCTATAATATTAGAACCATGTTTTTAAGATTCATCTTTTTAGTGTTCTGTTTGGAGCTGAAGTTGCTGACTCAGGACAAACAAACCGCAAAAAAAAAAAAAAAAAATCAAGCATTTGGACCGACAAACGTGTCAATTATTGGAGTGTGTGTGTGTGCTTGCGTTTGGGTGTGCGCGCCCTTCTCTTCCTGGAAGCTTGGGTGCAGCTTGCTGGCAGCCGTATAGTGTTGCCTGGCGCTGGCGTGGCTGTCATCGCGCGAGTGTCGACGATGGATGTGCGGGACCGACGACGGTATCACTGTGTCCCAGCTCGGCCCACCCGGTGCGCCACGCCCCCCCCCCCCCTGGCCCCCTCGGCCTATGAAGGCGCGGCAACATCCTCTTCCTTATATTGATCATCACGTAGGAGGGCAGTCTGCGGCGAGAATAACGAATCATCCCTCGCCGCATTCACGTGAATCTCACTTGGACCCCAGATCCATTTGATGTATTTTTTTTATCGTCTTATTTAATGGATGCGCATTAGCAAATGTTAGCATTGAGCTGCGTCGCTTTATGTGTCTTTTTAATGCCCGTGTGAAATGCTGCCCGTCAATATAAAGTGTCAATACTAAAGTGTTGTACAATTGATTTGAAAGAAGAGATGAAACCAAAACACTGACTGCCATAATAAAAATTGTCTTTATTTATTTAGATGAGGACTTTCCAGATCCACCACCCGATTGCTTGGAGTCAACCAATAAAGCAGGTGGGAATATCACATATTTGATTCATTCATTGATTATTTAAAAAAATTAATAAAAAATACTGATTTGCCCTCTTTGTCCTCAGCAGAATTGGATTTTGCCAGCTACTACCAGGCTGTGTGGGACTGCCAGGGTGACGCGCCAGACGAGCTGTCCTTCTTCAGAGGAGACCTCATTTGGATCCTCAGCAAGGTTGTGTGTTTTATTTGAAGGGTTACACATTTATCATAACAGCATTTAGCTCATCAACAATCACTATTCAATAGCAGCAAGGTTATTATCATTCACAAAATTTCACAAAATAACTTCAAAGATTGGAAAAAAACATATATGGGTTTTTGAGGTTAAAATGAATGAAAAAAATGAATAAGTCAAATTTTGAATTGCAACCAAACTTGTTGATCACGCGTAAAAACCGGGCACACAATGCCGTGTGGCTCGGCATGCTGCGGCTATTAGCGGCGGCATTCGCTGTCGGTGAGCAGCCAAATTCTCCGTTAGAAAGCCATGAAATTCGCCGTTAGAGACGAGTGGAATACCTTATTACGGTAGTAACATTCCCCACAGAGCATGTGCGCCTCAGACAACTTAGCGGGGGCATCATTCTCCTCACAGGCACGATGGCCAAGTGCCACGGCGGCGCTGGGTAATGGCGCTGTTGTTCATTACGGCGACGCCATCTCGGGGCTTAATTGAGTCTGCCGGCAGCTTCTTTCTGTCTTCCGTCCCGTTCTCGCATCTCCCTGCAGCACCCCCTTCTGGTAATCAAAGCCTTACTTCTGCCGCTTTTAAAATACAAGCATCATCAATATGTACGCCGGGTTTTTGAAATTGTATGTTTTACAGATAATTGACAATTACAACACACACGAATACGCTTTACACAAACTACGATACAAACTTAAAAATAACAGAGATGTATTTTAGGGGTTAAAGTCGTGATGTCATTTCAAATAAATGTTAGGTCTCCTTTTGAAAGTCAGAGAATAGCATTGGTGCGTAGCTGAACAAAAATCTCTCGAGTTGCGAGAGTAGGCATTTAATCAACATTTAAAGACACTTCAGGGTGTTTGTGGCTGACACGCAGGCACGCGAAAATAAGTTGGCAGCTCCTCCTGGCACTGCCAGATGGATGAAATGTCTTTTGACATTTGCCGCCGCTACTGATAGGCTGAAAATGTCAAAAGGGCCGCCTTGCATTTGTCTCTCTCAACGTGCCGAATAATGACAATGCATTTTATTTTGGCCATGACTCTCGAGCGATACGAAAATAAAATGCCCCTGTTTTGAACACGCATAATATTGTTCGAAAAAGCGACGACTTGACTTCCCCTCTAAGCATCCGCGAACGGCCGGCGTAACTCAGCCTCAAGTCAAAGTTCACTTCCACGCGTGTTTTGGAAGATGCGGTCGTAAATTGCGTGCAGACAATCTCCTGTCGTCTCCTAAGTGTCTGCTTTGATGACCCACGTCCGTATAACACCCCGGCTGAATAGCACCGCACCGATTATAGCCCGGAATCGCCTATTTACTTTAACGAGCCCTCTGGGAGGACTTCCCCGCGTCTTGTGCGAGCCGTCGACTTTTACGGCAGGAATCCGAAGAACCTTGACCTCTTGCGGTGAAATACGGGCCTTGGGCTGGGACTGGAGTCTGTCGCCTTTATAACTGGGAGCCGCACACATGAAATGAGTGTAATAAAAGCTCATAAATTGTGTTCCGGGCGGGGGGGCCGCTTGTCCGCGCTGTTATGTCAACACGGCGCATAATTACAAGGTAATAAGAACACGCGCTAAGTGCTAAATCAATGGCGCTAACAACGTGTTGCGTTGAAGACCGAGTGTCGGCATTGGGGAATGGACACGCGGTGTCATGTGGCTGTGAACTGAGCGGAACGTGCCCGTTGCACACAAGACCCTCGTCCATCATTATTGATCTCTCACTTACTGTAAAGTGCGTACATTTTTACTGTATGTGCGTGCGCATATCAATGACAAAGTAAATAAATTAGGAAGATCACAACTCATGCGAATCCCATTAGATGGGGAGAATTCATCTTTCGGGCGCCACGACGCTCCCCATGCATGCATTGCGGGATGCTGCCAGATCCTTCTTTGCGTTGTTTACGCTGGGATCTCATTTAGGATCGTCTGCGTTTTTCATAACGGCAAAAATATGACTCGAACGTGGGGGGGAGGAACTTCAAACGAAGCCGCAGTGTAGCAATAGCATGCATACAAAATGAAGGCCCGGCATTTTGACGAAATGTTTTTACCAGATGCGAAATCGTCGTTATCTTTTGCCGATTTATTCTTGTAGGTCAAAGATAATGACGTTCGTCTCACAAAAAAAATTGCAGATTTTTGCCGACTCGTCGCATCTATATTGTGATATTTTTTCCACCTCCCTCACGTCAAGTGTGGGGTTCTGTAGCCCGCTGCTCCAGCGCCGATTGATTATTGATTTACACGCGGTTCCGCTATTGCTTGAATTTGTAACACTGGCTAAAGGGCTGTTGTTTCACATGTGCCCCTCGCTACAACATCAGCTTGTCCCCGCATTCTGCCCCTCTAATTTATGTGCCCGGCGACGTGGACTCCACAGGTCAGCTGTCACATTCCAGTATTCCCACGGGCGCTCATGGAGAACGGCGGGATGGACTGGGAGGAGATTTATGGCGCAAACCCGCCTCTCGTGCCTCTCCCGGTTTTTTGCTGCCATGTCTCCCCTCTTCCTCGGAGCGACGGCCAATCAGAGCCCGCCTGGGGCAAGGGGAGCCGTCCAATGGCGGGCCAGACCCAAAGTGTCCAGCCGCTTGTCAAAAGAAACTAAAGAGCGTGGACGGCAGCGACACCTCGTGGCGCCTTCCAACAAAATATTCAAATGGGAATAATGAAGTGAGGAAAAGATGGCGGAACCGTTTAAAGGATAAAAAGGTGACTTAAAAAGACGGCCATAGGCACCCAAACAAAGATTTGTATTGTCTTTTAAACACAATTCGAAACCTTAATTACAAACCCTAACCCAGGCCACAAATACTATTTCGAAACCCTACTTTGAAAGGCTTTTGCTGCCTTGAAACCTTAATTTGATTTGTCAA
This sequence comes from Syngnathus scovelli, assembly GCF_024217435.2. NCBI lineage: Eukaryota > Metazoa > Chordata > Actinopteri > Syngnathiformes > Syngnathidae > Syngnathus > Syngnathus scovelli. The sequence goes on from NC_090867.1 coordinate 5,962,222, forward strand.
GATTTTGGAACAGTGTATCTCCATTTTTTTTTATTACATACGTTACATTTTTAAATCATAAATGTTTTTCATTTCTATCACTTCATTAATTAGACGTGACGACGTGAAACATTTAAGTTACACAACATTTCCAAATGATAAATTGATTATTCGAATTTTTTGATCAAATCAGTAATCGACTACTCTCAATTAATTGGTGTATTGCACCTCTAATATTTTCAACATGCCTGCGTATTTTTTAAGTGATTCCAAATTCCCCCAAAAAATCAAACCCGGGTTCGTAAAAAGTCAAAAGTGGGAGACAAAAGGGATGCTGAGGTCTCCCTTTCTTCTTTTGTGTGAACTCTGTCACACCCCTCTGCTCTGTCACGCAGCCATTTAAGAACCCCTGCTGCTATTGTGGCCATAGACACCAAGCAAGACATCCTATTTACCACCCCGAGTAGCAGGGGGTGAGTCTGGGGTCCGGGGTCACGCAGGAGGCAACGGTCACCGTCCGGTCAACTACAGTACGTCATTATTCAGCCCAGCCGATAGCCCGATCCATTCCGCTTAATTATTATGAACGCGAAGGTTGTAGGGGGGGGGCGTAAACAGCCGTCATCATTACAGACGCTCGGTGGCATACACAAATGCTCTTTAAATGGCCATTAGCTTAAGCAGCCGCACATCGTCCCAAAGCACACTTTTCTTTTCATCTCATCCCGTCGTGCAGAGATCTTTACCGAGCCTCTCCTTCGTCTTTCCGAAACGATTCACGGCACTAATTAAAAGCCCTCTCGGAACAAAGACGGACGCTAAGTGGCCCTTTGGATGTGCGGAGGTGCGCAAGTGGCATTCATATTTCTAAAATGCTTCTTCATCTCTTTTGATACACGGTGATCATCTATACAGAGACATTTATTAATTTTAAATTTTAAAAAAAGGTTTCGATTGCAGGTTTTTAATCATGTTGAATGGATTTTATGTAGCAAAAGTAATTGAGTGACAACTAGTAATATTATCAGTCTAAAAAAAGTACAACCATCCCTAGTTTTAGATAAACATTTTTATTATAATAAAACATTTGTAAATACGTTCTCCCCTAAATTGCAACTTTTCCATCAATCAAAGCGACCGCTTTATTTTTTTGCCGAACACAAGTAGGTTGGCGTCTGTATTGTACCTGATTGCAAGTTACAGACGATAGGGCCTCCTCCATGTTTCTTTGTTAGCGTGATGGAGGAAGTGCCGTCTATCTTAGCGCAGGCGAGGAGGAAGAGGAGGAGGAAGAGGAGGTAGGCGGAAGGGGCGGGGCTGGGGGGGAGCGTTAGGCGGCGGGTTCAGCGGCGGGGCAATGAGAGACTTCCTGCGCTCCATCACTCCCAAGGCCTGCCTCAAGTCAGCTGGTGGCCAGCAAGCACCTCTCATGTACCATTATTAGCGCCAAAATTGCTCGAGATGGATAGAGCTAAATATCATGGATGGATATTAGCAATAGATACTGTTAAATCATTTACATACAGTAAATAAAATACATATTGCAATCACTCACCTTAAAAACAAAAAATAAACCGTCAACTTTAACTTGACATGACAATCTGTAATCGTGATGTATTAATAGACAAATAGGGAAAGGCAGCAAATATGGGGAAGGTGGCGGCGGTGACGCTCCTCTTGGCGGTGAGTGATGTGCCTATCAGGACGCCGCCATTATCCTGCCCCCCCCTTCCCCGAATGGTAAATAAAGGACGGCGGCGGGCACACTGCTGCTGTTGCCATGGCAACTCCCTCCTCTCGGCAAGACCATTCCCTCGATAGCGGAGGAAGAAGTCACCAGGAGGTCAACTAGTTGACGCGCCGCCACTGCCGCAGCACGGCGCTGTTGGTGCCGCTGAATGCCCACATAAGCCACTTGACCCCTAAAAAAAATAAAATAGGTATGATGAGCATGTAGGTTCCTCCAAAAATTGTATTTTACATTTGGCTTCTCCTGTTGAAGTTTTTATTGTAATTTTATTAAAGAGGAAATCCAGTCCAAAATATTATTTCAAATATGTGTGCCCCTACTAGTCTAACCAAGGTATTCCAATTAATATTGCGTTCATGGAATATGAATTAAGCAGAAAAAAATCATCACGGGGGGGCGGCCATTTTGCCACTTTGCATCGACAGAAAATGACATCACAGTGCCTCGGGGCTCAGCTTGCGAATGTCACATGACCAAACTCAGAAAACAGGTAGGCCGTGACGGTCGTTACCTGAGCCCTTTTGCATTTTAACGTCATTTTCACTCGACAGCAGGGGGTGGCGTAAATGTCAAAATGGCGGCCCCCTGAGATGGATAGTAACGGGTGGATTTTTACAATGTTAAGCGAGTTGCTCAATCACCGGCCCCCTCTCAGCCCTTGCTCTGCCCCCAACTCGGCCCTCCCGCCATTTCCCCCTTATAAAAAAAGGACATCACACAGAAGGAGGAGCGCGTAGTTTTTGTCATTTGGATAATTCACTCAGGGATGTGGCCATTACAGCAGGTGTACTCTGGATGAACCCGGCGCGAGCGTTTGGAAGATGGACTCTGCACGCCTGACAGACTCCCGCCGCCATTGGCTCCGCCACTCCGCCTCATACCGCGATGCTCGTATTAAAATGGCGCCACCGATAATCCAAAAGACCTTTCCGGGGGAGAATTTGAGAGTGTTTTGCACAGATGGATGCTGCAGATAAATACAATTCTCTTGTCGCTGCGAGAAGTCTGCGATGTCCGTCCCTTTGCCACAAACGGAATTTGAACATACACGACACTAGCAACTGTAGTTTTCTAACAGCTGAAAGTTCGTCCGCTGGCGAGAAACGTGCAACGGAAAATTTGGTTGCTCGCCAAAAAAAAAGCACAAAAACAAATCACATTGGTTCACATTGCTCACATACGATTATTTCCTCTTCGACACCAACGGCAGTAATGAAACAAAGTTCAATTAACATCTGTTTGTCCACCTGCTGGCGGCTAAATTGTTTCATTTAAAGTTAATTTTCTTCATATTGCGCCGCACAAATATATTGTTTAAGCGCTCAAGGCAATGGTTGTTAATCATGTTTAATACAGCAAACAACAGGCAAATGCGTTTTGATAAACACAAATCTGATCAAATGTTAAAAAAAAAAAAAAATTCTCATTTAACACGTGGTGAGTTGCTTGACGTTTTGTAAATTTAAAAAAATATACAAACGTTTTTGCTTTTTGGGTTGATTATAGTTTAATTATGACTAACATAAAAATGATAGTTTACTTGTAGGATAAACTGTTTTTATAATAAACAATGTGTGAAATAAATTTACATGTACATTTAACATTTTGAAATATCTAATATTGATGAATAATTGATTGTAATCACTATATGAAGTCTTGTAAATTTTTTTAATCTTCACATCATGAAATAATTGGTTAGCTAACCATCATGGTATATCTAATTAATGTAATAAAATGTTCTATCGTATTTCTAATTTTATTATTGGTAAATTTGAGATATTTCAATAATCTAATGTAATGATGTATTTTAATTTGGAATCGTTTTAAAATTTTCACAGTGGCAACGATTGACATGTGTTATGTTTAATTTTTCCAGGAGTACAACATCCACGGCTGGTGGGTCGGCGAACTGAACGGCAAAGTGGGTATCGTCCCCAAGGACTTCCTGCACCCGGCCTACATCCTGTGAGCTGTAGCAGGTACGGAGAAATCCACAATCCAAAAAAAAGTGACTTGAATTCTAAAAACAGACACCACAAAGATCTTCTCCCACCCCTATTGTTCTCTAAATAAAATGGCATTATTTAGAAATATCACGAAATAATGTAGATGTTCACCAGCCACTAAAATGCATTGCAGAGTCAAATATTTTAGTGGAGATGTCAGTTGCAGGCTTCAATGTTGGCCACAAGGCGGCAGGTTTTCTCGAAGTGAATGGAGACGCATTCAAACAGCAAAAAGTGTTTATTTGTGTTGATCACATTGACAGCGGACTTAATAAAATAAAATAAAATTGTGCATTGGAAAATAAAATATCAGTGAATCTCCCCGTTTAACATTTCAGCAAAATATTTAAGACTAATAGAAATAGTCCATTTTTTGATGCATGAGGGAATAGAACTGTCCCTTTTTAAACATGACAAAAATTATATTCAAGTGTCTGAAATAAAATTGACTACATGTGGAAGTTAAACTGCACAGTTTAGTCATTTATCTGTGCCAGGGTGTGAATTTTGGGTTCCCTGTACTTGCATTGATTTTCTCTGGTTTTCTCCCACATAACAAAATCATGCACATTAGGTTAAGTGACAACTATAAATTGTCCTTCAGTGTGAATGTAAAAGCTTATTTGTCCAAATATAATTAGCTGACAGACCAGTAAATTTTTTGTCAGGCCCAAAAATAGATGAATTGCTTAATTTAGTGCACAGCTAAAAGCTTCTAGAGAACTTTAGCGCCCTCTGCGGTCCCAAGCGAGACATGACATTCAGAATTGAGGGGCATGGCATATAATATATATTCCTAAACCGTATAATTTTTCAAAAATATTTATTAGTATTAGGCTTATAACGCTGAGGAAACTTGCTATAAAGCATTAATACATTTTTAGATTTTAAAAAAAATCTTCAGTCTTGCAACTGGGAGTGTTTTCCGTGAGCTACGTCTGGAGCGGAGCTGCACGCCAGCACGCTAAAGTCGTTCTCAGGAAAACTAACATCCAAAGAGTTACTCAGCTCCTGGTCATTGCGACCATTCACTTGGAGGTCCACGACGGTCCCGTCGGACACCTGCGGCCATCGATCGTCATCTTCAGGAGAGATCTTGGCAAAGGCGTTTGGTAACAAATGCTCATGGCTGACCTCGTCCTCCTCATCGGTGACTTGTACGATGCTCTCGTTGGACGACGAGAGCAAGGCGCCATCCTCCTCGCTAACCGCTTCCTGTCTGGATCCGACCGCCTCAGGCGGAAGCTCCTCCTCCACATCGGAACTGCTAACCAGGACCCCCAACCGAGCTTCCTCCTCAATGCCAGGAGAGTGGACCTCCAGAAGGGTTTCAATGCAACTACTCCCCGGCTCGCAGCTACTCCCCGGCTCGGCGTCCCCCAAGTAGAAGATGGCTGCCGTGGCTTTGTCCTGGACGCTCAAGTCTCGAGGTTCAAATATGTCATCGTCATCACCGGATGAGAAGAGCATCGGGCTATCACCGTTTTTGTTAGGGCGAGGCTGATGAGGTCCCGGGCTGTGGATGGACAACAAGAGGAATTCAAGTAATAGTCAGGAATTTATTATTAAGACTCAATATCAAAAAATTCAACCCCGCCCAAAAGCAAAATTATACATTAAAGTGGTTGCGACAGCGACGCCCTCACCTCTCCATGGACTCGTAAGACACAGTGAGACTTGGCTCCTTGGCAACGGCGTCCTCCTCCTGAGCCTGAGCCCAGCCCCGATTGGATGAGGCATAGGTCAGAATGGCGTCTGTCACAGAGTAGGGCGTATGGCCTTGCACGCAGTCCAGGATATGTCCCACGGGCAGTTGCGTCTGCAGAAACAGGTGAAGCTGGCTGTCCGATAAACACACAGTCATGTTCACCACCCTGGAACACCAAAACAGTCACAGATGTAATCGAGGAAAAACAAAAGTGTGTGAAGGCGGGACCGACTTGTCCAGGAAGACTTGAAGTCCGTGACGCCTCCGCTCCAGGAAGTCCTCATTGCTGAAGGAGAAGAAGGACTTTCCAGGAAGGTCTGGAACTGGCCTAGAGAAACACAAACAACACTAGCACAGTTCAGCTATTTACAAGTGATCCTGCTGAGCCTACCATGCCAAAGCACTATTTTTGCCTAAATGAAAGTCCTCAACTTGCTTCAAAATATTTTCCACCAACTACTCACACCAAGCCGGCATACTTCTGCAGCCTCTTCTTAAGCCACGCAAACTCGCTGTAGCGTCGCCGCACACACGACGTCTTGGCAGTGAATGCCTTACTGTTAGTCTGCAACATAGAACAAAACACACTTTTGCATCCACCACTGAGAAGATGCAAGTCAGGTCAGCAGCCTGCTTGTCGATAACTTGCGTTAACCTCAGTTACAGAAATGCTGAATGTTTTGTATATTTCTTTTGCATTTGTGTGCAGTCACGATTCAAGCTGGCGACAGTGACGCAAGATCACGAGAAGGGGGCTTGCTGCTGCTGACTCGACAATGCTAAAGATAGACGGTAGCCGCGACGACAATGCCAGGAAAGGATCTCCAAATGTCATCTGTCTCAGAAAAGATGTGAGATGCCCAGTTAATAGGATGAATCTGAACTATAATATTTGATGTTATTCTAGAAAACCATTACAATTTTGAATATTTATTATTTTTTAAAATTCGTAATATAAATGGGTGGCGGGGTTAACGGCGTCGTCTTTTCTTAATGTTTTTTTTTTTGAAGAGTTAGAACCGACACTCACGTGGAGGAAGATCTTGTAATCCACGTACGAATTCCACAAGCCTTCGTTCTGTACGCGGGGGTCTTGAACCCGCACGGCAACAAAGTCCTGCATTGAGGTTAAAAGACAAATTGCATCTTTAAATATTTATAGATCGCATCCGAAATTCTAGAATCGTTGAGGTGTTATAACTGGAAATCATCATGGAGGGAATTACTTATAACATTAATGGTGGTCACAGTTTGTCCCTGGAACAAATTATTTCCATTGTTGTATGACTTTCTATGGGATAAAATTGATCTTAATGCATGCATTGGATGACATACTTCATTATAAAAGGACATGTGGGGGGGGGGGGGGGGGGGGGGGTCATATGGGAACTCCAAATGTCTGACTATGATGAGGTTATTTACATCTTCGTGATTCATGGTCATTGGTGCAATAGTGCTGGCGTGCGTAGAGAGAGGAGACGCAAGTGGTTTCAATTCACATCCTGCACAGTGTGTCCATGACTCATCCTGTGAAGCAAAAAAAAAAAAAAGAAAGTTAACTACAAATATTTTCCAACTTCCTCCGTCCACAAATGGTGACCGATACAAATCATTTTAATGTTGAGTTCATCCGAGACATTTAGTGCAAAGCTCCCAAATTAACACAAAAGACATTTATACATATTTACCTTCTCGTTCCACATGTGTGATATTTCAATTTTAAAGTAATTTCCTCGCAGTTAAGTTCAAGTCCCCAGCAATCACGCGCAAGTTGTACAGCAACTGTACCTTGTGGTTTCCATTTCAACACTGACATCAAGCTCCGACAGCTGGCCATCACAAGGCCAGGGAGGGATAATAATCGATTGACATGAAATGAGTTGTGTTACTGTGACGTGGTGCATAAAATCGGATGGTAAGCCTGGACTAACTCCAGGTCTAATGACTAATCGTTGTTTTAATAGGATGATTATTATTCCAATTACGCTTCTGTTCAACGACTCACCTGTCTTGTTTTTGCGCGTGTCAAACAAAAGATCTCGTCAACTTCCAAATTCTCACTAATTCCCAACTGGTTGACACAACAAAAGTCATCTTTAAATGAATTCAGTCTAAAAAGATTACTGGTCTAGAAAAGGTGTCAGTGTTGTTAGTAGGTGTTTCGTAATGGCAAACAAGAGCTAAAGGTAATCCAGATGGACTTACTTTTTACGAAGAGTTTGCTTAAATTAGCAAACGGGCGTATTGTGTTGAAAGTCGGCCCGCACGTAGATGTTTTGTTCCTCTGATGAACAAGCGGCTTGTTAAGTCCAACAAGCTCCGATCTCCATTTCGCAAGTCACACAAAAATACAGTATGGTAGCCTGTGTTAGCCTCGCGACTTTATGACGTCACCTGAGCGGGTGTGTCCTCCAGGGGGGTCCCTTGACTTCCCTCCACAGGGCGTTCCCTTCAAGCCTGTTACTTTTTGTGTTTTCTCGTGTTCGAGTCATTTAAACGGAGAAACTACTTCTCGGGTTTAAAAAAAAAGGAAGCAAACTGCGTTGGCTGCAACGAAAGGCACAGTCGTCATGTCGGTGTTATTCAAGCGACGTCACGCGAGACTGGTGAGTGATTGGTGGAGAATAGGGAAGCAAGCGGACTAATAAAAATATATATTAAAATACTAGGATTCAAATCATCGCTTTTCTGACTCGTTCATTTTACGAAATATCCAGGGTCATTCCGTTGGGATGAGCTAAAAAAATATATATATTTGTTTATACTATATATAAAGCGCAGACCCAGTGAAAGGCCATTGCGCTTGCGCAGTGACCGCCTTTTACCACCCCTTTCTCCTCCACTGTCTTAGACGAAAAGGGGCGGGTGCGCTAGGCTACCTTAGCCCCAAGCTAATCAAAAGCTAGCCGAGCTGTGTTACCTACCAGGTAGAGAAAAAACACATTCAAACGCCGACATTATTGGCCTACAGTAAAAGCCTAGTGTGGCGGTGTGGTCCTTTATGGGCGGACATCTCCCATAAAAGCAAACTGAGACAGCGGTGAGTTGATTTTTTTTTCCCTCCAAAAGCCAGCGCTTTTCAACACAATGTGTGTGTAAGCGAGATAGAGGCAGACATCGAAGCAAACACAACTAGCCATTAGCCACTTGAATTAGCACATTTTCATTCAGCTGCACATCGGCCCATCACAGGAATGCGCTTTCATCGAAAAATAATCATAACAAAAAAAAAAAACAAATCTAAATGACGTTAGACGACGCGATGCTTTCGACCGGAGGCGAAGGCTGCAAAACACAATATGGAGGATGGATGGAACGTTTCTCCTCCGCGTTAGCCGCCGCTTGCAAGCATGGCTTTTGTCGTGCTCCGCGCGGCGGCTGCAGCCAAATATAATGCATAAAAAGCTTTGTTTTAGTTTCCACACATCAATTGCCCGACGTCTTTGCTCCCAAATGCTGCTCCATTATTCTCGTGCAATATTTTTGCTTGAACAGGTGGTTGCAGCTTTTTAGAAACGCATGCACTGATTTTTGCTTTTATTATAATTCAAGACAGTTTGTTTTGCCGCAGGGTAATCTTTTTAGTATGTTTCCTTTTAACACTTCTTAAAATGATCAATTGCAAATACTGTACAGTGGTGCAAATACTGCATCTCAAATCATCTTTCCCCTTTGAAATGAATGGAAATCCCTTTAATCTGTTCAACCCATCACCCAAAAAGAAATAGGCAATGTTTGTTTTTAACAAAGAGAATATATACTTGATAAAACCATACATGCATACCATAAACAAAATGTCTAATCGTCTTTTGCAGATAAATATATTCAAGCCGCAACATGTAATTTGTGTTTTCCTTTTCTTGTTTTTCTTCAACAGTACACTTCAACCTGGAGGGGTGTTAAATCGCTTGAAGCCTCCTTTGTGAAGAATTGTTCTCTCTTTGCAAACCGCTTCTTGTTGTGAAGTAAGTGAATGACAGTCTTGGTACTGAACAAATTACATTTATGTATTTCATTATTATATTGTGTATCTTGTTTGTCTCAGTAAGTGAAACAGATTTTTTACAATGTTCTTTTCTTTCTTATTGCTTTGAGCAGGACCCAGCTGGTCTCCAGGTCTACTTGAAGAGTATGAGCTTGACTACAGAAACCCCCAATGATGGCCCCAGTGTTACAGAAGGTTTGGGCTTTTTTTATTTATTTATCCAAATGTAACAAAAAATGAATGTTTTCAATGACGCACAGCAGTGACTGTTTAAGTCTGGTACACATGCTCCCTCTTGTGGTATGCAAAAATCTGTGCAAGTACGGTTCAGTTGTATTTATTTTTTAAATGTAAACACATTTGCATAGAACGGTACGTTGTTGTCCTCCAGAGAGCAAGCAGCCCACGGTCGAGAAAAAGGACAAAAAGGATGATGTAGCCGAGGAAGAGGAGGAGGAGGAAGAGTATGTGGTGGAGAAGGTCCTGAATCGGCGGGTGGTCAAAGGGAGGGTGGAATATCTCCTCAAGTGGAAAGGATTTTCAGAGTGAGTGCTGTAGAATTTCTTTTTACAAGTTTTATTGTTGTTTTTGATTGCCACTAAATTGCGTTTGTCACGCGCAGGGAAGACAACACGTGGGAGCCAGAGGACAATCTCGACTGTCCTGACCTCATCGCCGAGTTCCTCCAGTCTCAAAAGTCGGCACAGGAGGGCAAACGAAAGGCCTCCACTGATGGAGATGGAGAAGAAAGCAAATCCAAGAGGAAGAAAGATGATGTGAGTTGAAAATGAGGGAGGGGGTCCAACTTGTTTGCAAATGATGTTTTTTTTAAATCTGCATTACCCCCCCCCCCCCCATGTTTACACATAAGTTATCACATGATCTATGTTTTAAAATCTGCATTTTTTTACACTTTCCATAAGACATGGGTGATCACATGATCTTAGTTCTTTTAAAATCTGCAATTTTGACACTTAACATAATGTATTGTGTTTAAGTATTGTGTGTAAGTAAATGTGTGTGTATATGTTCAGATAGATTATATACATTATAGATTTTCTTCTCTCACTGGAGGCTCTTGAATGTATCAAAAATGGAGGTTCACTTTATCAACAAAGTGCTTGGAGTGTTATCGTCCTGAACCTCACGTTGGCGTGTGCATATTTGTTTACACAACCGTATTAGCAGTATATTAGCGGCAACATGCTAACGGTGGAGAGTGGCGATCAAATGAGCGTTTATCCGTCTGAGTCAATTCACATCTCACTTTAATGAAAGATGAGATGCATGCGCAACCCGAACGAGATATTGGATATAACTGATCGATCAAGAGCCGGGAGTGCATTTTTTTTCATCCAACTGATGGAGAGAATGACCCGGCCAGATATCTACAATTATCTTGTCAAGTTTCCCTTCTTACTACAAAGGTGAGTGCTTGTGATTATACAAAAATTTGGAAGGTTACTAGTTTGTGTAATCCGTGTGATCGCTATGCTATCTAAGATGTCTGTTGACATCATTTAATTGTAAACTATACGATCAAGCTTCATCTACAAAATGATTCAGTAATTGATAATGAAGCCACGAGTACACAAGCAATAGTCGCCGTTTGTACTTACCGCCAATGTTCGGAGATCTATGTAAAGCCCTCTTCTGTAGAAAGGATTCCCTGTGACCATTTTTGGTTTGTTTGTTGTCAGACGGAGAAGCTAAGGGGCTTCGCTCGAGGTTTGGACCCGGAGAGAATCATCGGAGCCACCGATTCGACAGGAGAGCTCATGTTCCTCATGAAATGGTTCGTACTCGTATTAGTTATCGGCATAATGAATGTAGTAAAGTCCTGACACATTTGTGACTCGAAACGTTTATTTTGCAATCAATGCTCACACTCCAAAAAAACTTTTCTTTTTCAAGGAAAAACTCTGACGAAGCAGACTTGGTTCCAGCCAAGGAGGCAAACGTCAAGTGTCCGCAGGTGGTCATTTCTTTCTATGAGGAACGGCTTACCTGGCACTCGTACCCCAGCGAAGATGAGAAAAAAGATGATAAAAACTAAAATGTAGTTTTGAACTTGCTTGTACTTTGGGTAACAAGGGAGGGGGGGGGGACAAGAATTTAAGTGGGGTGAAAACGCTTCAGTTAGTCTGATGTGATTTTCTGTGTTTAGAATGTCGTCATCATGCTTGACACCGTATCCATGCAGTGTTAACATTTTCCTATTATGCTTATGTGCCATTTTGCTTCATTTTTATTTTTGCATCTTAGCAATCGTTCTTATGTGATGACTTCGTGCTTGGTGATGTTATTGTTGTTTTTCCTCATGTTTCGCTGTCATTTTTGGACAATAAACTTCACTTTTTGTTACGCCTTCGTCTTAGCTTGGTCATTAAGTGTGTCCTGGCAAAGCAAAATGTGATCGATCTAACTTGTATGTATGATTTTCTAAGTCCTAAATTCCAATTTCTGAATCTAAGGTAAGTCTACTAAAAGTTTTAAACTATTTACTGGAATTTGATACAATTGAAGCACTGACAATGCAACAGGTGGAAATAAAAACATTTTATGAATCCATAAAAACAATCTTGATTGCCAGCAAACATGGAACTACTTCTAAATCAAAAGGTGGCACTGGGGGGGGGGGGGGTTGACACACAAATATTTACAGGACAGACAAAAAAAAGTGCTTAAGTTTTAGCAGGATGCAAGAGTTGGCGACAGTGAGAAGATGCTTTCACAACCATTATTAATCTTCTATGGAACCCCAAACATGGAAAAAAAAAAAGTAAATTGGCCACAGTATAAATAGAACATGGGCACAAAATGCTAAGTTGTGGCCACGAATTAGGAATGAACACAATTTGCATATTAGTGGCTATGAAATACTACAACCACGAGTGAGAGGTGTAACATGCACAAAAAATTTAATTTGTTGTCACAGAGTAGCGATAATGGCCACGCAATACATACACCATCCCTGTTTGACACTTTGATAAGCAATTATTAAATGTGCGCTCCATTTTCATAGCCAGACATGATATTAAACCCGTCCGTGGCCACAACCTAATATTTTATGCCCAAGTTCTACTATGGCCAAAAACTCACCCACCCTAACTTCATCTCATGTTTTGGGGCTCCACTCTTCATTCACCCCCACGTGCTTCATTTCAGTAAAACATCCAGACAAACGAGCTTCCCCGTCACAACACGACATTCCAAACTACAGTAGTTTAACCTCCACCGCCGACACACACACAGTGTTCACACTCACCCAAACTAAGAACAGTCCCTAAGATTTGAGACGGATGCAAGAGGTTGATTTTAAAAACCTCCCGGCACTCCCCCTCGTCCTGATGATTATATTTTGACAACTGAGGGGAAAAAAGGTGCAGACTTGTAATGTAAAGCTAACTTGCGTAGACTACAATAGTGTTTCTTCCGGAATGGTGTAATTTGAGGGTTCACAAATTAGCAGTAGGCTATCCGTGGCAACATGTGCTTTTTTGTAAACTGTTTTATGTTTTAAGTTAGCATTGCATGTCAGCTAGCGACAATCAGTAACCAAACTTAACTGCATTTAATTGAATCTTTTGAGGTGCAGACTCCAATAAGCCAATAACAAGGCGCATTTTAATAATTTGTTCAATTTTGATTTGATATTCCACTATTAGATGACGCATATTTAAAGTTTTAAGCATAGCTAGCTTTGTTAGTTGTTATTGCACCAGATAAACAGCTTTAGTGGGTCACCAAAAATCATATGGCAGACCAAATATGGCCTCTGGAATTTGAGTTTGACGTATTAACAGTCCTAAATATCTACATTGAAATGTTTATTAGGATACTTACTGTATTTTTGATTGGTGGTAAAGTTATGGAGGGGGGGGGTCCTTGAAAAAAAATGTCTCCCTGAACCCAAAAAGCTTGAAAACCCCTGGATTACATACTATGTAGAGTTAATGTCAGCAGAGAGCATCAAGCCAAACATTTTGGAAATGGCGGTACATGTGGATGGAAATCTAGAATAACGTGGATTACACATTGCAAGGCAGCACTACTTCTTCAAACCCTTGGCAGACTTCCTAACCCAAAGATGGTGGAACAGAAGACAAGGCAAAGTCTTCTTTATCACCTTCTTTGCCATCTCAGAAGTCCGGAAAGATGAGTGGACGAGCGAGGAGAGCGAAATAAGGAAAAGCTTTTGACTTCTTGGCTGGAAGCTCGTTGAAACTCCTTCATTGGGAGATTGATGATCTTGTGATGAGGGTCCAGAAGCTCTGGTGGAGGCAGAAGTTTTTTTTAGGTTCTGCTTCTTGGGGGGAGCTGCGGATGCTTGGTGAAAGTGGATCGCAGCTCTTCAGAAGCTTCCTCGCTGACTGATTTATCCTGTGATCGGCCTCCACTAAGCATTCCTTTTTTCCTGCCTTGAAAGTCCACAAGAAGTGGTCAAGCAAAGAGCTAGGTCAAAGAGGAGCAGCAGCTCAAGTTGTCAAGAAGCTTGATGAACTATCTTAGTGGATCTTGATGATCGTGTCATTAGCAGAGTCTTCATGTTCATGGCTTGGCTTTTGTTCCTGGCTCATGCAGGACTCTCCCCTTGAGCTCAGGTGGTGGAGGTGGCAGTTTGAAGTTCTTGAGGAGTTCCGGGTACTTTACGAAAGTGAATCCCAGACCTTCACAACCTCCCTGGCTGACTTTTTGTCCTCAGACCGGGCTTCATAAAGCAACCTCTTAAAAAAAAGTCCTTGCAATCCAATTTCCCGCCTTGGAAATCCGGAAAGATGAGCAGTCAAGGGAAACTACTGAGGAGCAGAATGAAAAAAAAAAAAAAAGGGGCAAACAAACACGGAAAGTCAAGCGCGGGCAGGTTGGCGGGCCTTGCCTCCGTCGCGTGTGCATTAAGTCCCCTAGAAGATGGATGGCCTCACTTCTTCTTGTCCTTTGTCTTCTTGTCCGACCTGGACCGGGTTTGCTCGCTGCGCGGTACCACCAGAACGCTGCCGTCTGCGGCATACTGAAGAGAGTACCGACTGGGTGGGTAGGGCCGGCCCTGCTCATCCCGGACTTGAGCAAAAACCTCCTGGCACAGACTCTGCATTTTCTGCTTCATTTGCCGGATACAACGTAGAAACTCCATCTTTTCCTTGAGTAGCCGAGCTTTGTCACGCCTTAGCTGGTGTACGCCTTCCTCCAGGTTGATGATGGTGTCCAGCTTGCGTTTGCGACAATTCTGCGCAGCCATTTTGTTTTTACCACGCCTGCGGATGTCTCTAACCAAAGCTAACTGCGCTTCGCTCAGCTGGTGTTTGGCCAGAAGCTCGTTGAACTCCTCCACAGGGAGGTTGACTATTTTTTCATTGGAGAAAGGGATCTTCATGGCGCGGGCTCGCCGCTCGTCCCGGCTCGAGTGCTTGTCCATTAGCTCAGATGTTGGAGGAGGAAGCTTGGAGTTCTTGGTGTTCTGCTTCTTGGGGAGCTCCGGGTGTTCGGTGAAAGGGTTCCCAAGTGGGAGGTTGTAGGTATGGTTGTGGTTGATTCCTCCTAACTGGGGGAGGCCGTGGAAGTTGTCCTGAAATGGACAGATAGGATTAAGAGAAGATGGTGAGATAGATGGAAAATAACAAGATAGATACTTAAGTGATTCAAAAGTAAATCTGTCAACCTGGAAGCTCATGCGGCACAGCTTGCTGTATTCGGGCTGGTATCCGCCCACAGCTCCTTCCTCCGAGTCGGATGCGGCAGTGCTGTAGCCCACGGCGCCCTCCTCCGAGAAGGTGGCTGAGGTGGATGAAGATGAGGAGGAGGATGTTTCTGAGCTGCTGGGGGACGCCGGACTGCGGCTGGAGTCCAGGGACAGGCCTGAATCCGAGTCCAGCTCGTCACGCAGCTGCGAGGCCTGAGCTTGGCTGAATCCCTCCTCCATGGCCAGGTCCAGGAGGCTGATCTCATCTAGCATGGATTCCTCCAAAAGCCCGCCAAACGGGTCCGGCGGGATGGGCGTGGAGGTTACGTTGGCACCAGTGGCATTGAGAACGGGGGGCAAAAAGAGTCCAGTGAGGTTGGTTGTCCCAAAAGTGGCATTGATGTGACTGGAGTTGCTGGAGGATCCTCGCATCCCACCGGCCGAGTCCAGATGAGGTGGGAAAACCGTAGGAAACTCCTGGCTGCAGCTGGCTAGCGAGGCTTGGTGGAGACTCACGTCTTGGTGGATGGGTGCCACGGGCGGGACCAGTCCAAAGTCGGTCGCCAATGTCCTACTGATGTCAATGCTGCATCCTGCGCTGCTGTTGTTCACGTCCATGGCCTTTGACACAAATTAGGGACGTATGATTTCAAACCCAGTATGAGTAGGTGGATTGTAGATGTTTTAACTAAGCATCAACAATTTGTGCTTGTGTAGAATAAGAGATCAGCTTTTGCCTACTTGCAGCTCCATGACAGCCATGATATCCTGCCATTGCTGCTCCAGGTCCAGCTGAGGCGCCAGGCCCTGTGACGTGGACGGTGCTTCTGTACCGGGGGTTGCCACTTCGGGCGGTGCTGCTGGGGTGGGGAACTAAGAAAAAAAAAATAGACATGGTTATAAAGTTGTCTTTCACTGTAAAGCCAGCCGCACAGAGGGGGACTACTAACTAATAAGGGATTGCGTTTTTCTGTTATTGCAAGAATTAATTTGGCAATTGTCCAGTTTCATTTCGTTTGGCCGCTCAGTGTAGGTCTGAGCTTTACCTCGGGATCTTCTCCGAAGGGGAAGGTAGCCTCCAGCAGCCTCAAACACTCCTGCAGAGACAGGGAGGTCTGTGAGGCGGCGGCAGGCAGCTGCACACCACGTACACCAAAAAGTAGAATATGAGTGAAAATTTAAGGCCGCTGAAATGACGAAGAACTTAAGATGCCGAAGATCACTCTGGCTGGTACTATTTTCAAAATAATATGACCAACAAACAAAACCTAGGAAGCTATTTAACCTGCTGCGGGATGCTCTCTCCCGTCTCAATGTCCACAGAGCGAAGCGTCTGGAGGTTAACGTCGTTCCTCCAGCTTTCTCGCTGCTGCTCCTCATTGTCCTTGCTCTCTTGGGCCGGGCGAGGCTTGTCCTCCTCGTTGTCCTTCTCCCGTCTGCTGTAGTTAAACACCTCCCTGCCCGCGCCCAGGTCGATGTCCTGTCGCCACAGGATGTCAATCAGGTCGATGTCCTGCAGTACAAGAGTTAGTATGTACTGTAAATGATTTGTGTATTTTCACTCTCACCTTAAGTCATCTCTGGGAGAGACTCCATCTGATTTGAATAGTGATGTGAAAAATTTGATTAATTTCTCAACTACCTCTTTGCTGAGGTCGTCATTGTTGTCCTGCCGCTGGTCACCATCGGACGCCACTGCCCCGAGGCTGCCGTCGGCTACGTTGAGGTTATAGGTGGTCTCGGGTGGCCCCCCTTCGCCTTCTCCAGTCCCCCTCATGGCCGGGGCAGCGTCGAGGTCGTTCACGTCCTCGAGGCCGCCCCCATTGTCCAGGGCTATGCTGGCACCGCCCGTCTGTTCGCTCTCTGCGTCGCGGTGCACCAGCCAGGTATCGAGCTCGGGGCTGGGCACGGAGAAGCGATCCAGCTGGCGCACCCGATTCAGCAAGCGGCGGGTGGCAAAAAACTGGTCTAGGTCCACGCTCTTGGGGTGAATGCCATAGCCGTCCAGCGTGTTGTGCAGGTTGTGGAACTGAGTGGGCGTGTAGGCTGAGCTCGGGCCCAGGATTATCTCCCTCAGGGGTGGCAGCTGGCTACTCAGATAGGTGTCCACGTCCACCCGCACCCCGATCAGACTCAGAAGGATGGTGAACTGAATCAGGCCCTCTGTGAAGTACTTTTTCAGGTAAAGCATTTCTTTACAAAAGGAACAAAAAGGTGAAAGTAAAAATAAAAACGAAATCTGGGCCTTGAACTAAGAAGTACAAGAGGACTTTGGATCTTAAAAATGAGCTAGGGAAAGTCCAGAGGGAAACGTTTTAATCTCTGGGGGGGGCACAAACGTTTCCACTTGTGTGAGAGTCCACGCTCTTTCTTCATATGATTTTCATCTTCCTGGCAAGAGAAACAACCGTCAATGCTCCACGGAGCTCTGAGGAAGCAGCGGACATTGCAGACATCTCTTCAAAGCTCGGCTATATTTGCACATTTTAAGGGCAGGCCGGCAGGACTCAGTCACTCGCCACACCGCAGTCAACTCCCAACAAGGTCGCTGTCATTCTTTCTTTTCAAAATGAATCGAGGAGCGGTTCGAGCATCACCCTACCCCTCCCTTGACGGGACAACTTGCGGTGCGGCTGAAGGTGAACGCTGGCCGAGCAGCAGACAAGGTCCCTCCCTCTCTTCTTCCTCCTGATGGCTACCATTTAGCCTCTTTATATATTTTTTAACCTTCCGAATATGCAACTCACGATGCAAGCAAAACTCGCCATTGTTATAGTCATTGACATGCACGTGTCACAGATTTTTATTCGCCTTTAAAACAAAGTGAGAGGCGTTGTCACCGTATTCGAGATGACAGCGTCAACAATCTCCTTAGCAACAAGTGGTGATTGACGTGAGGGAACAGCCATTCGCCGCAGCCCAAACGCGGAAGCGACACGCCAGTGCAGCCGTAACCATCCAATTAGAAATTAAGTGTGGGCGGGGCTAGCGAAAGACTCAACTTTCATTGGCACTCGCGGCTGTCATTCTGCAGTTAGCCTAGTCGGGCTACTTTTTGCTGTCAAAATATCAAATACCCCTGAAACTACTTGACTGAAAGAGTTATTTGACTGCATAAATATAAATCCACTTACAAATGTTAGTTCTTGATGCACGCGTAATCAAACGTCACGATGTCTTTTGCCCTGATGTACCGGTTCATGCATTTAAAAACATTGCTTAAATACTCACGTCAAGAAGCGTTCTTTTTTTGTCTTAAGTCTCCATGCCACAAAGTCCACGAAACGCCGCAATTACAATCCAGCCTGATCGTGTTGTCCTCGTCCCATTAAGCGCATCCCACCCAGCCTTCCCTCTTTGGATGGCCCAGCATGACTTGCAGAATTGCTAGCTCCGGCTAGCGTTAGCTTAGCTGCGGCGCTTGACACCAAAACACGTTTTCGCACGGCGCATGCGTAGAACATTCTAGTCGCCAGCTTTCATCATCCGAGTGAAATTCCCCTCCACGGATTTATAAATATCATCAGGCCATACGCGTCACGGGGCAGAACTCTCCCCTCTTAAGAAAACCAGCTTCTACTCAGGTTCATATGAGTCATATTTTGCAGTGTTTCTGTTATTGTTTCACTCAGTGATGTCATTCAGTGCAACATGTTACTGCTCTTGTTACTTTATGTCATCATCACCTTCAAACACTGTATTTTCTTTCTTTTTCAATAATAACTAATTTGTTTCATTGTATTTTGTTAGAATTCTGCTTACACCTTCTGAATTCAATTTAATTTAGACACAGCTCTAATGCAGTTAGTCCCAACCATCAATATCCAATTTCAGTAAATTTGGTTATTTACTACAAATTAAGCTTTTTGGTAATCCATCTATACTAGCGGCCTGCAGTGACAGGCAGAAGAAAGTTCAATGAATTAACATCAGTGAAAAAAATTATAAATGTGTGGACAGTTTTGGATACACGTTGGACCTCGGGAGTTTTAGACTAAACAACACACAGGGCAAGACTTTTTAACAAAACTTTTATTTTGTCCTGGTTAAACTTTCTATATGATGACGCCCATCAAGTTGACTGGTCGGTTGTTGTATCGTGTGGAAATGTCACTTTCAATCTGTGAGGAATACATGAAATAGTGAAGCACTTATGAGAAATCTAGAATATTTAAGTACACCCATTTTTAGCAATAAAAATTTTGACAGCGACGCTCCTCAGAATAATGTGATTACCATTTTTTTTAACTCCTGTGTGCGTTCTATCAGCAGGTCGACTCGAGGCTCCAGCCTCGACTGTTCCTCCAAGGCTTCCAGCCTCTTCTCCACCATGCCGATGGCCTTCCTCTCCAGAATGTCAGCCTGATTTATTTTCTGCCTTAGCACCTCTGTAACACGCTCCACATACCTGCAAAAATTAGCGGATTAGCTTTGGAGCTAACATTCATCTGCAGCCCCCTGTGGTACTGCAAAACAAACTGTATATGAAATGTTCCTATTCTGAGCCCAGTTTGTGCAGCGCAGGGACAGCGTACCGCGGCGAGGCCAGGATCATGAAGAGGTGTTGCATCCTGAGCGAAGTGAGCCGGCCCAGCAAGTCCTGAACGTCCGACAGCATGCTGCGAATGCGCTCGCTGCTCTGCATTTGGATGATGTTCGGCGCCGACTGGAACTGACTTATGGCTACCACGTCGCTCTCTTGGCTCATCTCGGAGAGGCGCTGGCTGAGGAATGTTTCCAGCTGCGTGGGAACAGGAACAGGGTGCTGTGACTGTCAACCTCTTGTTCTGCGGCATTTTACCGTGAGATTATCAGGTATGGTGTGAGATCTTACCAATTTAATTTATTTGGTTAGAAATTTGTAATTCAATGTATTTGATTGCTATAAAAAAAACTGTATTATTGTTCCCGACTCAATATTTCTGCAGATACGTTACCTCCATGAGTTCATCAATGAACTGTCCGCGGGACTGAGCGTTCTCCAGAATGTTTAAGGCATCGGTTCCCTTCGCCACGCCCTCGGGACCTACAACGATGTACGTCTTTAAGAACCAAAAATCTTCAAGCAAGTCTAGTTGGTACAATTGGAAGCTCACTCACAGTCTGCGCCCGCTTGTACAATTTCAATCTCAACAGGAGCGACGTCGCCGTCCCCCCAGTCAATCGCATCTCCACCGCCCTGTTGGCAGACAACATCAAGAGATCTCGTGCATACGCAGTTGTTCAATTTTGCCACATTTGATTTTTATTATTGGAAAAAAAAAATTCACAACCATTCTTAATATTTTTTTTTGTGGATCAGACCTCAGAGCTGGGCTCCACACTGATGCCCCAGTCGACGCCGTCCTCAACTGTGATTTCCGAGCTAGGCTCCTGAATGCTGAAGTCACCCCAGTCGATCTAGTGGACAAAAATATGTTCAAGGTAAAAAAAAAAAAAAAAAAAGAAAATTGTATTTGTCGCTGGTAGTATTTTGTTACTTACCGTGTCCTCTGCCGGCGCTTCAACAGGTGTCCCCTCCACATGCGGCCTCTCCACCACCGTGGGAACCTTCCCAGTTCTCCACTCGTAGAAGGAGGCGTTTCCTCTCTTCCGCGCAAAGGTCAACAGAGGAAGAACCGGCTCCGACCTGCCCACAGGTACTCCTCGGCTCAGGAGCAGGAAAGAAAGGGGCTTTTTTTGTTGATATACTCACTCACCACTCGCATACAAAGTTGGTGAAAGCGGTGTACAGTTGGATTTTATCTTCGAGCTTGCTGGCGTCTTCCCCGACTTTGTCAAGAACATCTGGTAGATCTTTGACCAAAGCCTGCAACTCACGAGGAACGTTGTCTCCCTGAAAGTAACCACAAAGTGTTAGGGAGACACTAAACACAATTATGTCTACTCTTAAATGAAGTCACCTTAATGCCGTACTGCTTGCAGGCAGCGTAGTAATGCTCTCGCATGTTAGCGGCCGAGCTCTGGCACTCCACCTCCCGCCGGCTCATGTCCTGCTGGAGCTGCTTGGCTTTGGCCAGCTGCTTTCTTAGAGCCGGACCTTCGTAGCTTACATTGCGAGTCAGCAGGCTGGCCACCTCAGCTGTAAAACAAAAAAAAAAAACAAAAAAAAAAAAAAATCACTTTGCTAACTTCCTGCTCCTTTCCCACCGTTTTTTTTTTTTTTAAATTCTGTGCTCACCTAAATAGATGTTATCAGCCTGGTACAAGTGCAGAATCTCTTGCCAGTCCTGCAAACACACAACCAAAACATCAGGAAAACTTTTGAAGTTATTCCATAACAGTAGCGGCTTTTGGGTCTTCTCACTTTCATTCTCTGCGAAGAATATTTGCCAAAGATGTTCTTGGATGATTGTTCCGTCCCCTTCAGGATCTCCACTATTCTCAAGCAGTGAAAATAGTGAATGTCTGTGTAACATGAACAATTGGGCTGTTATAAAATCTTGTATTTTACATCGTCATTGAAATCACAAATCTTTCTCAGTCAAAATATGTCACACATATGCATCGTGACTTACAGGAGCCTGAGAGGAGCTGTTTGATCTCCTCATTCTCTGGCATGTCTTGCATTGCGGCGTTGATTTTTTCTCTGATACCTTTGACAGCATTCTGCCACTTGAGATTGCAGTGACGCCTATCTATCAGCCAATCTGCAGATATGCATGAATGCATATACACACACGCACATAAACATTATTTTTGCATTGGCAAATGCACAAGTCCAATCTCGTTGCAATTAACATTGCCACAATGAATTTCGGATACACTGATGTACGTATGACAGTGAATGCATCACCGACTACTTTAAAGCATTGCATTTTAACAAAAGTAACTCCGTGTATGGCTTGACAAGAACAAATTATTATTTTCAGCCTTACCTAGAAGTTTGCTGGTCTGAATATCAATTGGTACGTTCTGTATGTTCTGTTAAAGTAAGAAAATAGTTTAGACAGCTCGTATTGAGCTTTAAAACGCTTCGCCAACTGTAATCGAGTTTGTTGTTTTATTTCTCCTACCTCCATTATGACTTGATCTTCTGTTAAAGTCTGTTTTATAGCTTTATTTCATGATTATCTGGAAGCTTTCTCTGCAGAAGTAGTCATCATCCGGTTTTGACACATCATGAGAGAGACGGCCAATTGGAAAAGGCGATGTTACGGTACCGACAGATCCCGCCAATCAGAGCTCATTTGGCTGAAAACGGTCTCTGATTGGTGATTGGCCGAGAATTTATTTTCGTGTGGTCTGCCAATAGAGGGAGACAAATCATCATGGTTTTGTCATTTGGCTCCACTTTAATGGGAATTAATACTGCGTTTATATTATTTTGTGTTTTTCGTCTGAGCTTAGTATTTTACCAAACAAGGATAATTATTTTTGCACTTTTATTCACAACCGAGATGCCATCTTTTTCAGTTTCATTGGTTGGATCCCGTTCAGCATCATCAAGGCTGAAGAAAGAAGTTAACTGGGATTCGAAAAAAAAGTTAAGTGCAATCGTGGTCTGAGTCCAAACATTTGACAAATCAATAAATAACATTCATTGATACTAACTGGCAATTTATTTATTTTTTTGCAGGGAGTCAAGCCTCATTGTCATTGGCGCAACCATGTTGCCATTACGAGTTGGCCCAATGTTGCACGGATGAATCAGGAAAAGCAACCTCTAAATCTTGATTTAGAGAAATATTAAGCTGAAAGGTATCTCCTCTTTTTGCTCACTCAAGTTTTCAGTGGTTCAATTCATTCAATGCATCAATCATTTGAATGTCTGGCAAATTTGCAAAGTGTGCAAAGCCCACACACATTATGCAAATCATGACTGACGCTCTATTCACATTCACTTTTGTGTTTGTGTGTCTGTATGTGTGCAATCCCAGTTGTGAAACAGGAGGAAGACAAGTCAAACACTTTATTCTGAGTCCAAATTCCACATTAGGGCTCGTCTGGCGTTTGAACCTGACAAAGGGAAATTTATGTGCAGTTTTGGAAAGCCTTCAGGAATCTCGACGTGGACCGAAGGAAGGTCTCACTGAGTCACCGTCACCCATGCCTGCACTCAGCTGGGAGGGACCAAGGCGTGTGTGTGTGTGTGTGTGTCAGGGCTGCAGGCTTACAAGGTGGTAGAAGACAAGCGGACAAGAGAGATGCTGCTCACCTGACAGGAAGACCACAAAAGTAGGAGGAAAGAAAATTGAAGCATGGCAGCACACGTCTGACCATCTTCTTCAGCCAGCAAGGTAGGACATGACTGTCTGTGATTGGTTCAAATGTCTCTGTATTGTTTCTCTGTATCTACTGTATGAGTGTTATTGTAACCATGGTAACCAACTTGGATAACTTAAATCAAAAGTTGCAATCACAAAGCCAGCGTGGTGTATCAGTGTAGCCAAGCGACTTGGATCGTCGTCAGCCGGTTAGCGAGTTGAAGAAAAAAGACAAAAAAGGTACGCGCTGTTTTTTTTTTTTTTTTTGTCTGGCTGCTGTGATGTGTTGAGGCATGACAGAACACACACGGTAACTTATTAAAAGTTAACCATAGTTAGGCCTCCCGTAAGTCAACAGTCAAAAGTCCGACGTACCCTGTGGAAATATGCACATTGTTCAAAGTTATTCTCCGGAACAGCTAACCAGGATCACAAAAGATGTATTTGCTTTCGGGGCTCATTATTCCTCTCAATCACTAACAAACAAAAAAATGTGAAAAAAAAAAAATCTTAAGACAATATTAAACATACTATTTATAGCTTCAATGTTAAACAAAAACACACGTGACTTATTTGAGCTTGGCCCACAGCCCTCTTAGCAGCATAAAGAGAAATAAAACATTTACAACTTTCGGAGTCAACACTGCAGATCAAACAATGTGGGACCTTTGTGCCGACAGGTGTGCACGTCCCTGATAAGACCGCCGTACATGTTCGCTATTTGCATAGCTGCTCATATGTAGCAGAGAATGTACACGCACTCTTTCATCGTCAAATACGACGCACAATCCTACGATAACAACTTCCTAAGTGTGGTAATGCAATAGTAGAATGGGAACGATAGATAAGAGCTGCGTAGTGTTGTTACTTCATCCGGAAAGTGTTTGAGTGACATCACATCAGCTCATATGAACACAAGATACTCATTCATTAAATTATTGATTCTATCATCAGTTGAGAGCCAAGTGTCAGGTGACCCTACACACATGAACCCAACATCCTTGCTGTGCGTCCCCCAGGTCTCTCATCCGTCCCGCCGCCATCATGTCTGACCCCAGCTGGTGGAAGCTCAGCTTCTCCCGCAAGAAGAAGTCAGAGTCGAAGGTCCTGTACGAGATCCCGGCGGAGTGCGGCAGCAACACCAAAGACTCCCAGGGGGGCGGCGGGCCCACTCCGGAGGCCACCGAGTTCAGCGCCCGGCTGGAGAAAATCGTGGATAAGTCGGCCACTAAGGGGCGCCATGTCAAGGTTTCCCACTCAGGACGCTTCAAGGAGAAGAAGAAAATCCGGGCCACGCTGGCTGAGAACCCCGACTTGTTTGGCGAGCAGAATTTGGCTGAGTAGAACCCCAAGAAGAAAAATGACAAGTAGCTGAAAGACTCTGGACCAACTTGTGCCGGGCCAACAGAACCAAATGATTTTAATATCCTAATGTTTTATTCTTATTACTCGTGCTACACAATCAATACACAAGTGGAGGAACCAACGCAGAGAAACATCTCCAATTGTTGTACATATCAAACAAGATGGTGTCTGTGGATTTTCTTTTTGTTACATTCAACAAAGACATGTTGATGCTTCTTCTGTCTTTGTGCTTATTTACACATTTTCTTACACAAGTCTGTGTATGCATGTTAGGTCTCTCAAGGATCTCCATCATCCCCCCCCCCCCCCCCTCCCCTCCCTGTAAAATCTTTCAGGACCGCCATTATATTTTTCCTGCATTTGACCTGCCTACCGGGAAAACAAGATGTCTTCATGCAAGCTTCACCCGTTGCTGCCTTCATTGCCACAGTGACGGTAAGCAGACACTTCCCAGGTGGAACTTTACACTGCATGTAGTCATACAAATGATTGGAATACAATTAAGGGATTGTTTTTTAAAATTTATTTCAAACCATAACGACGAAAGTGGCCGGTTTTGTCATTGTATGCAAGGGCCAACATTTTTCAGTACAAAAAATAACATTACACTACAATTTAATACTGCTGTAAAGGCTCGATGTAATTAAATATCCCCTATAAAAATTCTAATTATCTTATTCAGGGTGTACAACTACAGTACAATTTCCCAAATTCACTTTTCAACATTCAACAGCTACAGACACAAAAAAGATTTGACAGTAAATACATTGAAAATGATTTGATAGGATAAATTCTGATCAACATATTTAGTAATAAATGCCAACATTTCCTTTTTAAGGAAGAAACTAGAGTTGAATTACTTTAAAAAAAAAAGAATGAAACTATGTTGCACTTTGTGTTGACGTCTGTGTAATTGGTTTAAATCCGACGATTGTATACAATCTAAAAATATGTCTTTCTATTAAACTGTAACTTTTCGTCTACCATTTGAGGAGCTTTAAAAAAACACACAAGGCAAAACAACAATTTCTGTAGTACTATCAGCATAAACATAACACACCCACACTCCATATTTATTGTAAGTAAACAATTTTCATAAATGACTCTGCACGTAAAGGCTTGCGTCCCTTTTTTTATCACAAGACAAGAAAATGTAAACAATTCGATTTAAGTGAGCATAAAAGTGGTAATTCCTTCACATTTAACAAATCTTTGCAAGAGCTAACAAATGTAATGCCCTAATTTCGCCACAAGACGGCGCCGCTGCTGCTTCTAAAGCGAACTTTCATCACCCACTTAACAACAAAAAAATACATCGCAAATTGTGTACAGTAAATATGTTTATACGATTTTCAGTCATTAAGTGGCCCTCTGAAGGAAAACCACAAATAAGAGCAACTATAAACATTTACTACAAGCAAATTTACAAAGCAACAATCATTCTAAAGTATTTTTCTTCCACAAAATGACTATTTGTGTCAAGTAGTAACCCTTCCCCCCTTGAGTACCCTTTTCCCTTTATAGTAACCAGCACTGTTCACATTGACCTTTTATAAAAAAAAATATTTTCTAAAAGAGCTCATTTTCATCACCATTTGAAATAATCCTCTGATATTTCCTGGACTATAGATCTGAGAGACCCTCTGCATGCTCGCTCAGCTCCATGGTGGCGTAGTCCAGAGGACGCCTAAAAGCAGAAACAGACTTTAAAAATAAAATCCCCAAAAATCCGAACTGGGGTTAATCATTCCTACCGTGAACAAAATAAAGAATACGTACGTTCTTTTGTAGAAATACATGAAAAGAGCCGCGCCAAGCGCGAGTAGCACGAGCACCGCGACGACCAGACCAATCTGTAGACCCAGGCTGGATCCTAGGAAAAATTCAAATATAAAAATGAAACTATCTTTATTCTTCAGGTGGACCAAATGAAGCAACTTGACTGACCTGTGCTGATGTGGCGGTCCGTGACAGGAGCGGTGCAAACATCAGCATGCGAGAGGTTCACAGTGGAGGTCTGGATGATGAGCGCCCTCTGGTGGTCTGAGAAGGCCCGAATGCTTCCCCAAACTCGCAACCAGCCGGACACACAGGAGAAATTGGCCCCTTGAACAGAAAGTAAGCAATTCAAGTCAAAGTTACATGATGATCCATGACAGTTGAGTTTACCTTGGAGTGATAAAGCGGATATTCCGCAGAGACACCTCTGCTCCAGATAATGGGCCACTTGGACCATCCTCCTTCCTAGAATGAAACCACTGCAGTCTGAAATGCAGCACAAAGATCACATATTATTTATAGTTTGTTCATACTTTGCTATATTGTTTCATTCACCTCCTGAGTTTTCCGTCCAGCCTCTGGATGGCGGTCCGAGGCAAATGTCGATGTGACTGGAGAAGTCCAAACTGGGGCAGATGTTAACACTTTGAGGTGTCGACGAAGACGTCGTCCAGGAAGAAGGGCTCCTCACATCGCAGCATGCACAACGGCTGACAGAGACCGCAGCGTTTTTGACAGACCTGGACACAAAGAGACAAAAAGTAATCACATGTTCAAACAAAAATGATGTAATCGTCACTTAACACTCACCTGAGGGCTGGAATAACCTGGCTCCCTCTAGTGGACGTTGAGGAGAGCAGCATCTGGACGTCACTGAACATCAGCTCGTCCCGCCGACTGGAGTTGGTCAGGGCGGTGGCGGCTCTGCACACGCTGAAAAGGTCGTAACACAAGATGACCGTTCCCCGTGCCGGCACATCCACGCCTTCTGGGAAAGTCTGATCTATGCAGAGAAGAAACATATGAGCACGGAGAATCAAGGTACGGAACAATACTGGAGATGTCTGTGCTCACCGGCGTCGGTGACATTCCCGATTGTGTAATACCCATCATGGCTGACAGCTCCGATCAAAGGAAGCGCAACGATCCTGCCGCTGTGTTCCTGGTCCAACAACACCAGTACCAGACCACGCAGATTGATCAACGGGGGCCCGTACAACTCCACAAAGGACCTCTGCTGGCTGTGATTGGTCCAATAGCGGCTGGCCACCTCGTTAATGACCACGCCCTCGGGAGGCGGAGGTGGCCGAGGACAGCTGTTCTCCCTCAGCGGAGTAGGCGGAGCCACCTGTGTGAGTTGAAATAATCGAGTCAGAATTCGCTTGACAGGCAATTTATGTTTTTACAGTATACTTACTGAAAATGCAGACAAGTCATGAGGGTAAAGTCCTCCGCAGCGGCTGAGCGCCTCATCACCAGGAAGAACCTCCGGGTCCTCCAGTAAGGGAAGCTGTCCAGGTGTCAGCGCCTTACTAAGCTCCTGCGCCTCCTGATCCGATCCCATTTTGCGATACACCACGGCATCCAGGAGCCCTTTGGTGGGGATCCCCCTTTGCTGTGACGTCGGCGGACCCAACGGGCTGCGGTACAGCGCCACGGCATCCGGTCCGTTCTGGATGGTGTTGGGAGGTAGGCGGAGAGAAGGTGCCGGCACCAGCCTATCGCTGCCCAGCAGGAAGTATCCCTTGGCGGTGGTGAAGTGCCCACTCAGGCTGATCTCTTTGTAGGGTTTGTTGTTGTGGGCACTGAAAAGCAGAATCCAGATGCCCTGCAGGGACACACGGCGTCCAGAGGGGTGCCACAGTTCCACGTACTCGCCGTCCTCAGCCGCGCCGGGGGTGTCCGTGTTCAGCTCGTTGATCAAGAAGTCACCGGGCCCCCAAGATGGCAGGTGAGGGGACGTATCCGAACCTCCTCCCGGAACTACTTAAACAGGTATTAAAAACAAAATGTTATGCTTCATCGCCCATTGTGGTGCGCCATCTGATTCGTAACCACCAGAGGGCAGTATAACACTTCCACAGAAAATGGCAGGAAATCATTTGTGCCAAAGCTCCTATCCAGATCGTAAATTATTTACATATGCATAACTGCAAGTTGACCCAACACTCACCCAAAGTGTGAGGGCAGATTTTTGGCCAGGGGCACTGGTTGGGTTGCCCCGGGGTTTGCGGAGCCTCCCAAAAGACGCCGGGATCTCTGGTCCACATGGCCATACCACAACGGCTGAGGTAGAAGCCTCCTTCCTTTAAACTGATCCCAAAAATTCAGATATTTTAATAGGCTTTTCATCTTTTTTGTTTGCTCCATTATATGCTCATTTAGCTGAAATAAAAAAAAAAGCTGTTTTGTCGAGTGTGCCACAAAATGATGATAGTGTAGTGTTGCAGCATGACTAAGTACGTATTTAGGACAAAAAAACAGGAAGGCGAAGCTACCGCTAAGAGGAACACTGGTCACAAGATAACCATCAAAATCCCCTTTTCATACAAAAATTGTGTTGCAATTGTAAAAAGTACTTTTTGGTCATTTATGTAACATTGTGTGGAAATTTGCACATTATGCTAATTACTACTTGCCTGTTGCTGAGCTGATACGGCTGCCTGCCGGGGATGAGGGTCTCCGTAAGGTTGGCGCTGGGCTTGTCTCCAGGGCCGGCGAACACAAACGAGTCCAGAGGCTCGATCAGGCTCAGTGAGCCACCTACGGGAAACTCCGAAGTCGTACCGCTGTATATGGCGACTCCCCCGGACTCGTCTCCTAAAAGAAGAAAAAAACGTCACCATTTTGCAATTATAGACACAATTTTAACGTAGTTGGGAAACCTTTTACCTTTCATAAACCTCTTGTCTACAATCATGGAGATGAGTCCGTTCCTGGAGGTGCTCGCGTTCACGTTCAAACTGACGCTGACTCTATCCGTTTTCCCGTTCAGCACCACCAACACAAATGGCCCGGCCTCGGACGGCGACATCAGCTCCACGAAGCCGTCCACCTGACCTCCGCCCAGCTTCAGCTCGGTGATGACGGGCCGGCTCAACGGCACGGCGGACGGCGTGCAGTTGTTCCTCTGGCCCGGGGAGGGAGCGGACACCCTGAAGCCCCAGCGATCTTCAGACAACAAACACCTGAATAGGTAGATGAATTCCACTTTGTCAACTCAATTTTATTTATTTTGCCTTATTAATTTTGCTAGCAAAGGAACTCTGTATAGCACTGTAGTTCAAATATTCCTCTTGAGTACCTCTCTATGGATTCGTCCCCCTCCAGGGCGCTTTCATCCTCGACAAATGCCAGCTCCCCTGGCGTGAGGATATCTGCCAGGACCTCAGCTCCGCCTGTCTTGCGTGTCGTATAAACAATGGCGTCCACCAAACCCATGGAGGTGACGTTCATCTTCTCAACATACCGCGCCGCCGACGTATGATAGAGCACGACGGCGTCATCCGGACCGTTCTGGACGGTGTTGGGAGGCAGGAGGATGGCGGGTTTGGGCAGCATATCCACCGAGCCAACCAGGAAGAAGCCCCTGTCGTCCGTACTGTGGCCATTTAGGTCTAAAACTTTATAAGCCACGTTTCCGTTCCCGTTGTAGAAGACCAGAGTGTATCCGTCTAGGGAAGACCGTTGTCCGCTGGTGTGGTACAACTCCACAAACTCGCTGGTGTCCAGTTTGGGGTTATCGGCGTTGATTTCACTGATGATGAGGCAGGGGTCGCCCCGAATCGGTGCCGCGAGGAGCAGACACAGCAAAGTGAGCACCATCATTATGGAGCACCTTCTGCAAAAACAAATTGTCTTCAGTATTATTTTTTTGGCAAAAAGAGAAGACACTGATGACTAGGCCATACTTTAGAAATTAAATGTCTGCATTGACATATGCTGTGCACATGGTGGAGTGTTAAACACATGGCATGCCGTACTAGTGCATTGTATAAACTGAGATGGAAGCAAAATATTATTAAAAACAAAAAAAGTAGCAAATGTTGAGGTCCAACGTCCACTAGAGTCACTCATCATAAGAGCATGAAAGAGTCCTCTGTGTGTCCGTGTGTGTGCGTGGAATGGTGACACCGGGCATTGCACGTCTTTCGCGTGAGTCATGCATGTCATGTTGCGAAACGGAAAGTTTGCATGCATGAACAACATCTCGAGTAAAGTCGCTTCACCGAGTGGGAAATCAGAAACGCGCCTCCAGACGGAGTTGCGTATCGTGCATAGGAATGACCAATCATTATACGACTCTTATTCCGGTCACGGTTTGGCTGCCGCGCATGCATCTTTGCATCCTAAACCGCACACACGCGTTAAAAATTGAGCGGGTTACCTAGCGTGGGCTCCCGTGTCGCTCTGCGCGTGCCGAGGAAGCTTCTTCACCCCGAAACGTGGAGGAAAAGAACGGCGTTTTTTCTTCTTTTGAAAAAGTTTGCTTTCTGCCCCTTCCGCCGCTCCCTTTATTCACAAAGCAGCACTTTCTCCCCCCCCCCCAGAGTGGGCGGGCGGTCAGACTGTCTAAGGGGGGGCTATGATGATGAGTACGACCACGATGATGATGATGATGATGATGATGCATTCTTCATAAAAAGTTGGGTTGTATTTATTTATGTATATATTTGAAGCAAATAACTTTGATTTGTGACAAACTGTCAAAAACCTGAGGTTAGAATCCGCTGTGAGACATCCAGCAAAGGTGAAGCTGAGAAAATTCAGTTTTATCTATCTATCTATCTATCTATCTATCTATCTATCTATCTATCTATCTATCTATCTATCTATCTATCTATCTATCTATCTATCTATCTATCTATCTATCTATCTATCTATCTATCTATCTATCTATCTATCTATCTATCTATCTATCTATCTATCTATCTATCTATCTATCTATCTATCTATTCATTTATTTATTTATTTGTTTGTTTGTTTGTTTGTTTGTTTGTTTTTGTTTTACATTAAAATGATGAGTTTACACGATTAAAAACACACTGCAGTAAAAGTCAATATGTAAAAAAAATATTTGACACTTTAGGAGGTATGTTGACGTTTTGAATTGCTCTATCGCCATCTAGCGGTTTAAAGCTAAAGTACATGCTTAAACTATAATAAATAAAATTAAACTAAATGACGATTAAATATATTACTCTATATTATTTTATATTATACTATTTTACATTATTCTGTATTATATTATTTTATATTATGTTGTGTTATAACATATATTATATTATTGATATGATATATATTATATGTACAATATATATATATATAATAGTATTTTATTTTATATTATCGTAATATAATATATTATTATACATTAATGTCCACCATTATTTATTTATTTATTTATTTTTATTCATTTATTTATTTTTGTTTTACATTAAAATGATGTATGAGTTTACACGATTGAAAACACACTGCAGTAAAGATTTAAACCGCTAGATGGCGACAGAGCAATTCAAAACCTCCGCCCACCTTCTAAAGTGTCCAATATTTTTTTTACGTATTGACTTTTACAGCAGTGATTTCAATCGTATTTTTGTGGTCAAGCTTAAAACATAATAAATAAAATAAAAAATAAAAAATAGAATAAAACACCTTTTTAACAATTTTAATAAAATATAAAAAACACAATATATTCAAAATTTTTCCAAAAGTTTCATACTTGTATGTGTATTTTTGCCCCACAAGCATGAGTGTACAATACTCCATCGGCTATATTGGCTATTCATATTTACATATATATACATTTACATTTAAAAATTATTTAATTCAGGTTCATTTACCTACCATAATCATTCAGTATATTTATAACTGGTTTCATACTCGAGGCGGGGGCGAAGCTTGACTATGCTGAACTGCAGTTGACAGCTAATTCATTATAAGTAGCACATAACTGGATTATGGCGCATCCATTCATTATATCAACTCCAATTTGTCACATTCCGTGGACTCTTAATAATGATTAAAACCACAATTAGGATAACCTGAACAGTTTCACGAATTTATGCTTGCCTGTTTTTAACGAGGGACAAACAGTGTTCATAAAATCAGCGCAGTGAAACGACCGAGCTCAGCAAAATGTGTCATCTTTTAATGTGTCACTTGTTTGAGACTTGTGAGTCATGTCCTGAGTTGTGTTGACTAGAAGCACAATAATGTGATGGCCTTCATGCCTTTTCTTTGGAACATTCCCTTTCAAAATAGCTTTCATTGAATTATTGTCTCTCCATCCAAATCCTTTTGGCCTTCATTCAATCCTCCTCGCTCCATTGTGACCTGGAAAAGACATCAAGCGTTTCTCATCATCACTGGCCTTTTGAATGATCCCTTTTATGTAGAGTATAAATACACAATGCTTAATCCCATCCAAAAAAACATTTCATGTTGTTGCTTCTAAAAGCTTCCCTGGAGATCCTGCAGCTAATTTTTCACCTCATTAGCCTGGACAGACATTAAAAGTGGGCCACTGTGAAGACAAAGACGGAATTAAACAAAGGTTTGATAAGAAAGGCTTGGTCTGATTTCTCTCCCTACCATCACAGCTAGAGAGGAGGCTTTATTTTTTTTCTTTCCTTTTCTTTCCTCATCAGCATTCTATGCACTCACGTGCGCTCACCATAGTGACGTGTGTGATGAAAAAAGACAAGCGAGGAGAGCCCCCTTTGTGTCACGCTGAACCCCCGCCACCCACCACTAAGGTCAGGCATGTCAATAAAAAACTGAGAAACAGACATTTAGAGATTATTCTGTATATCGTTAATGTGATGCATTTGATAATCTGGGGAAATAATCTCAAACCAGTGAGGGAGGTCCGCAAAATTGTACCCCCCCCCCCCTCCTCCTCGGAAAGATTGCAGTCTTGTTTGATTCTCAGTTGCTATGGCAACCGGCATGGTGGCACCACACCTGACCTACATATGGGCTGTATGTAGACACACGAACCATCTGTTAGCATCTTCATAAGGAGGCTCTGAGGGAATGGGAGTGAAAGGACGCTGGATGAAAACAAACAAGAAGAGACGGCGGGTCATTTTGTTGACGTCAAGTAACCAGTGGCTCATCCGAAACAATCTTCTCCGCTCATTGATTGGGCCCATAGCAGGTCACTTTCCCATATGGCATTGTGGGTAATAAATCTCATTCCTGTCGACGCACAGAGGCTCAAGGGGGAATTCTGGCCCACTTTTTTTTTTTTTTTTTTTTTTACACCTAGACATATTTATCTGGAAAAAATTGGTGGAAAGTGGGCCAAAAAGTAGCACTGAGTCCTAATTCTCCATTCTTCTACTTTGCTTTGTAGCAAACTAAAATAATCCTAAATCCATCTACGGTTCTGGGTTTATAATTGTTGGATTTTTTTGATCTAGTTTCTTCAAATTTATTTGGAATGTAATTCCTTTAATGACTACTAGATGGCGCCACACTTTTGTTTGACACTAGATTTGGGTGAAGAAGAATGAAAACAGGAAGTATTTCTCATCACATGACTTTTTTTTTTTACAAGATCACAACATGTCAATCCTGCTTTTTAAACCTACAGAAATCACCACTTGTAAGTTCACTTTATATTATACATCTTTGGGTAATGGCATTGTTTATATTATATATGATCATTTTCTGTTTTTCAAAAACACATAAGAGCTCTAAAAATAGATTTTTTTTTTATATATATATTGCTGGATTACTTACTGTGGTAATGGAATCCCTATAACATTACATGAGGGAAATTCAAGTGAGGAAAAAAAAGCGTACCTTGAGGTATTCTGGTGAAAATGGGCTTGTCACTTGCACTTATGTTAAAGCAGCACAGCACCTACAGCAAAAAAATCAGCCCTTTACTTGCTCACATTTAACGCTGCCCAGGGCCAATATGCAAACTAAAAACAAAAGCATGTGTGTGTGTATCGTGCATTTTCAACACTTTTTATCTCTCTTAGCATTTGACATAAAAAAAAAAAAAGCCTTTGGTCACACTGCCACAAGTGATCTCCACCTTGAATATCTTGAATTAATAAACTGCCCGCTGTGTCCTTTTAAATTCAATTGTGTCCCTCGAGCTCTCCTGCACGAGTGCAACCTTTTCCCGAGGGTTCATTAAAATTTCAACATACTTCACACGCAGGTAATTATGTAAGATAATACATCACACAGTGAAAACAATTTGTTCCCAACGGTGGTGAAAGTGAATGCAAGTCCTGACAAAAGTATTTTGGGGTTAATTTTAGGTTAAGGGGGTCTAGGTAGCAAGGAAAGAAGGAAGAAATGTAGGAAAGGAGCAAGTTTGAATTGAGACGTTATGTCATATACGCTCGTATTCCCATCCCATATGTCCCAATAATATTTATAGTAACTTATCTTCGCCAAAACTGCAGAACGGCGCCAAGGACAGATGGCAGCTTTTTAGTAAATGACGTGGCATGAAATGTAAAATGAAG
Source organism: Syngnathus scovelli (assembly GCF_024217435.2). Classification (NCBI taxonomy): domain Eukaryota; kingdom Metazoa; phylum Chordata; class Actinopteri; order Syngnathiformes; family Syngnathidae; genus Syngnathus; species Syngnathus scovelli. The sequence continues at coordinate 5,997,176 of NC_090867.1, forward strand.
CTATTGACAGAAAATATTGTTGAATATAGTTTAGGACATAAAAGATGCAAATTTGAGGAAAAATCGCTGCTATTTTAAACCCACGTTTGTCCCACTTTCTTCCCCACATAGTTTACATTCCCCCCTTGGGATGCTTATTAAGTGCTGCTGACGTATTGCCACGGAATGAATGACGCAGATGTGTTCAGAGGAGGAGGGGGGGATTGGGGGGGTCGTCCTCAGGGTGGAGAGAAGGCGCAGTGAGGGTGTGATGGGGGGGCGAGAAATGAAAAGAGACAAAATGGGATATGTGTGCAGAGGGGAGAGAGTGAGACAGACGAAGAGGGGGAGGGAATGTGTGCAGTGACAGATTGATGAATGAATGTTTGCACAAATGGCAATTTACTACATCAAATGACTGCTTCAAATTGAAGCCATGAAGACGAATCCCAAAAATGAACAGGAAAAAAAAGGCCCCTAAGGTTTTGTACAAAGCGTGCAAGTTTCGATTTGGACCAACAAGGGTCAGCCCGACAAGCCCGAGCACTTAGAAAACAATTAAAATTTAAAGGGCCTTTTTTTTTCCCCCTAACCCTCTCTTGCATTTTAATTTCATGGCAATGGTTTGAGTAAGCGCTTATATAACGTGACAAAATTTAATCAAGCTCAGAGTGTGTTGTGTAACAAACACACACGCAAGCACGCCAGAACCTGAAAACATGGAACATGCAGTATTGTCATTGGAGGTCAGGTCGAGGTCATCGCGGATCTGATGGAGTGATTGAGCAAATCATTTTGTGGATTAAATTCTCATCTCTGAAGATTTTTGAAAAATTTTGGAACAACAAAAGTTATTTGCTTTGTGTTTCAATTTCACCTCAACTTTTAAATCCTCTTCTTGCAAATGGCTTTGTGCACTCTTGTCTTGTTGCCAAGTCATTTGCAAGCAGAGATTTGTCTGTGTCACCTTGGACTTTATTTTTTATTTTTATTAATATTATTAATTCAACTGTGTTTTCTTCCCCTCTGGCAATTTGTATTCATAGAAAATAATCAACCAGTCAGTGGTGCAGTTGAATCTACTCCCCCCCCCGACCACCCACCCACCCACCCACCTTTCACGACGTGATATCTTTTACGAGCTCTCAGTAGGACTCCCGCTTGCTTCATTAAAAGCCGCATCTCGTTTCCGAGTGTGCCGATGAATTGAATTGACGACGGAACACGGAAATTCAAAAGAAACACTTTAAACTGCACGGAATATGTTTACATTAACAACTCAATGAAACCCTGCAGTGTGTCGTGTTACCGCCCCCCTCCTCTCCACACACACACCCAAACACTCTCTAACAATATCTGACCTTAGCACACGGAGTTGACAACATCACAATCTCACAGGAAGCTTCACCTCATTACATTTTCTGCAGCTGTGACTCACTCAGGTGTTAGTTAACCTGCGGCATGGTGAGTTGTTTCACATTTATTCCAGGCACTATGCTTCTTTTTTTAGTCTTGAGTTCGTTACAGTGTCATTTCACGTTGTTTTTTATTATCATGGATGAAATTGTCACTTTAGAGACATCTTAATTCTTGAGAGTGGGAGGGCTGCGCCGTTGTGGGTGTGATCACGGTTCTTAGCCAATCAAAGCTGCCCTTTCCCTTTTTCCCTTTAAAGTCTCCTCATATGTGTCAGTTTTTTCATAATAGTCAAGCCAAAGTACGAAATATTGACTTGTATAATTACACAGACTTGTCAAACTTGACATGAATCACTTTTCGCCACCATGTGACTGTCGCAGCCGCATAGCTTTACGTTCACCTAAGTCTCGCCCCAACTCATTAGCGCATAATTGGAACGAAATGATCGTGAGCTCGGCGCGAGCGCCATTCCCCGGGGTTCTTTGCGATTTTACGCGCCGGTAATGACAAGCCCGCAAAGCTATTGGTGAACACAACTCGGAGATGTTTACTGCACAGGCGAGGAGAGAAAATAGCTTGGGGGGGGGGGGTCGGGGGGGTGATCCATAATGTTGCATTGCAGCATGATGAATTCATCCTGCCTTCCAAGCTCAGGCAGGTTCCTTAAGGAAATAAATCCAATCAAAAGATAACAACATTTCTTAAAATAATCGACTGCGTAAACAAATTTTTTTCTCACACTCTTGGCCGAAATAGTTGATTCTGAAGATGCGGCGTTGTTTGCTATGCTCGGTTGCTATGGCAACCCCATCCGATCACATAGTCTGAGAGTGTAAAAAAAAAAAAGAAAGTTGCACCATTATCAAACAAACACTTCCTGGATGATTCTAGCATTCTAAAGCCATTTGTCTCACTCTGGCCCCTCCCTCCTCCTTTTTCTCCTGCCAGACATTCATTTCCCTCTCTGGTCCCTTAGCTCACGTCTCCAGCTGTGATCTGACACGGATTCTCCCGATGTAGATCAGACGGAGTGGAAAGAAGCGTCCCTTGAAACCATTGGCTGAGGTCACTATCTGGATATCTGAAGATGTTGTGCAAATAAAAAAAAAGATAATTACAATAGGAGAGTAGAGAAAGGAAAGCTTTGTCTTCTCAACACGTGTCATGGATGACCTTTCCTTTCTCCGGCTGTCGGAACTGATTAGCTTGCATCAGACATATTCTCCTTCAAAACTCATAAACAATTCTAGCCGAGGTCTGCACAATAAGATGAGACGAGTGCTCGTTTTCAGCTGTATTGGAAAAAAAAAAAAAAAATTATACTGGGTTTGTGTTGAAGGGGCAGTCGATAACCTCTTATCTGCAGGCAAGTTAATTGAACTCGGAGAAAAGGAGGAGATCATATGAACGAAAGTCTGGGCGCCAAAGCATCAGGAAATCCTTCGTGTCCTTCGTTGATGAGGTCAGGATTTGAAAAATAAAAAACTTTCAGGACCAGTGGCGCATAATTTTATTTTATTTCAACATATATTAACATCATTATTTTTAGTAAAGACACAGAGTATTTACAAGATTATATAACGACTTTCGGTGGCCCCTCCCAAAAATTTGGTTTTGCTTATTGCAATGCAGATGATCGGGCAGGCTATCTAATTTTACAGAAGTGGTCTGAAATATTTTTTTATGACATATAAAGAATCTTGTTCAGCAGGAATTAAATGCACTTCCGCTAGGTGGCAGTAGATACAATTAACCTTTGCATTCAATGGTAATTGGCGGTCATGAGTCTTCTCAATCGGATTTGACGACCTTTGACCTCTGTTTTAACAGTCCATTTGATTTTTATCCTCAAATGGGAATGACTAATTCCTCCACTGCAGACAGTAGTTTCAAATTGAAGGTGGTGTCTATTTCTGGCGCTATTTTTACGCCCTCTGACCAAATCCATATGTGGTGCACCCAAGCGAAAGTTAGTGCTTGGGGGAAATTAACGTGGCAATAGAAAAGGTTATTGCCGCTATTGAGGGGCACGGACTGATTTATTTATTTATTTTTTTCCCTAGGTGGGTCGTCTAATCGAGAGGAGGTGGGAATGATTCATCTATCGGTCTGAGGTATGACGGTGTGAAACTTTTACAACTTGGGATTATTAGTCTAGCGTTAGTGCCGTTTTTACACTGACGGACAAAAAAAAAAAATCTCTTTACAATTTACATTTATTATTAGATTTATTCCATGTGCTCGGTCGTTATCGGATTTTTGTAATAAATGTTGAAATTGGAATGAGACTGTTTTATCTTTATCTCTACCGCGCCGCGCGGCCGAATTAAACGGAGCAATTGTTCCGAAACGTCTGCGCTTGTCTGCAAAGTTGTTTAATTTGGGCTCAATTAGACTCCAGAAGGACAGAAGCCTCGACGACAGCGGCGGTGAGGCACTGTCGCTATGGCAACAGTGGTGATGGGCTGTCAGCGTGAAAACATAGGGGGGGGGGGGGCGATAAAAACAACACCAAACATGAGCGGGTCATCTGCTCATGGAACAACAATAGATGACACGGAGGGCAAATATCAAATATCTGGGATCCGCTTGGGAGGGGGCGAGAGGGTCATTTTAAATCAGCGGAGGGTATTGGCAGCGTTTTTCCACATTTTATCTTACAGCCCTATTCTAAAATAGGATAAATCATTTTTTATCTCTAGCCAGTCACTGTACTGTACATTCCGTCCTATCGAGTTGCTACATACAATGCGTTAGTTAACCTGACAGTGACCGAATCCCCTGATTTTTTTCGAAAATGAGTACAGCTACATAGATGAACTACCTGATATCACGAAGTACTCAAATCTATCTACAATATGGAGTGAGATTGTTCACCTTTTAAAAACATTTTGTGCTTTAGTGTCGGAAACTCACGCGTACAACACATCCGAGCGCGAGTAGAAAAGGAGAAAAAAACAAAAAAATACGAAACATATTCTCTCCCTTTTTGTTATTGTTCGCACCTCTTCGCTCCTAAAATGTTCCTGTAAATGGAATGGATGACTAATCCGACGGGAAGTGATCCACTCGAGTGTCCTGAGGTGGCGCGCGTCACTGCGACACAAGAAAAAAAAAAAAAACGTGTCATACACACTGCTACATGGACGTCCATCTTAAGTGTGCTAACGTAGCCGATGATGAAGTCAAATGCTGCTTAAGAATCGCTGAAGTGGACTCGGAAGGTGTGAGAAACCCTGCTGTAGTGACAAGTCATGGAGAAGTCTTACTACGATCATTAGCACCACCAGCAGCGTGAATAATGCTAGCCGTCACCATCTGGACGTTCTTCGTTCCTCCATCGTGGTCGTACAAGTATTGCACCTTTGCCCCGGAGTCAGCTTTAGTTCCTTTGCTGACCCAATCAAATTTTGGAATGTGGTTACACGCAAATTTCAATGGCAGTGGCCATCACCATCTGGCTTTTGTTCTTGTCTCGTCCTGAAGGCTGTTGCTGTCCAGCCTCCTCTCTGGAGTCAGAAAGGACGCTCCGCTTGAGGGGTGCTGGGCGAAGGCAGGAGGTTCCTGGAGGCGTGGAAGGCTCAGGGTGTCTGTGGGAGGCTCGTGAGGAGGAGGAAGAAGTGGATGAAGATGAAGTGCAGTTGCCAGTGCACACCCCCGAGCTGGACCGTTCGCCTCTTTTGGCACGGTAGGACGCTCTACGCCTGAGCTCGCTCACCAGCTCGTATTTGACGAAGCAAAAGACGTCCTTGACCCCGCAACGTTTTTCCGGCTCGGCGGCGAGAAGCCTTTGGAACATTCGAAGGGCGTCGTCAGTGAATCGGCGCCACTGAGACGGATACGTTCCCACGGGGCATCCGGCTTTCTGCCAACGTCGAAACTCCTCGTAGAAGGCGTCGCTTAGCAGCGCCGCCTCCCAGGGGAAGTTACCTGTCAGCATGCAGAAGACCAGAACTCCAAAAGCCCACACGTCCAGACTGGTAGCCACCAGGAAGCCCTCGGTGCGGCCGGCCCGGCACACCTCCGGAGCCGTGTAGGGGATGGTGCCGCTCACCCTTTTCACCCGACAGCCCACCCGGCGAGTCATGCCAAAGTCGGCTAGCTTGATGCGGCGACACTCGCGGTCGAACAGAAGCACGTTTTCCGGCTTGACGTCCCTGTGGACCAAACTTTTGCTGTGCATGAAATCCAGAGCCAGACCGAGTTGTTGCATGCAGCGTTTGACCATTTCTTCTGGAAGACCCACCTGGGAGGAAGACAAAAACACTAAGTTGTTCAAAGCAAAACACAGTTCAGGGAGAACACTGATTTTCTCCAATAAGATCTCCAGTCTCGCAATTGCAATTTTAATGAGGAAGCCAAGCCAAGTAGTTCTAAAGCAAAGTCGGAGCTGCTGACAAAAGGCTCCGGCTCTCAGGAGAGCTTGTTAAAAGCACTCCGTCTAGAACATGATAGGAGCAGCTCTGTCGGACTCAAGATGATGATTGGTGGAGACAAGCGTGATGGCGCTACCTGTGGGGGAATGATGTCGAAAAGGTCCCCGGCGGGAGCGTATTCTTGTCCAAATACGTAGCTGTCTTCCGTCTCAAAAAGCACGTCCAGAACTTTGATGATGAACGGGCTGGAGCTAAGAGAGCCCGTAAGACTGTACTCCCGGAGAAAACTCTTGAGCTTGGTTTTATTTTTGGTAACAAATTTGAGTGCCATTTTAGTGCCTGGAAAAAAACAAAACATGATCTTTAAATATTTTGTCAAATTGCTCAACTTGTATTTTGATTCAGGAACTCACCTTGGGTTCTGTGGGCCACCAGGTCCACTTTACCATACGTGCCCTTCCCCAGCTCACGAATCTGCTCAAATTGTTTGGCTACATCGGCAGCAGAGAGCGAAGTAATGGCCAAGGCTTGCATGTCCTCCACAGGTACCCCGACTCCACCGGGGGCCATTTTGGATGTAGGGGAGCCCCCGCCCCCGCTGCCGCCACCCACCCGTCCCGGCCCGGTCGGAGAAAGCGACAGGCTGGCCTTGACGCTGTGCGGCAGACTGATGGAAAGGAAAAAAAAATGGAGGTCAGTGTGACTTTTTCCGTTTCGTCTCATGATTGAACTCCATTTTTTAAACGAGCCTTTTTAAAACTAGGATACGAACGTGCCCCAAGCGCAGAATACTTTTTTTTTTTTCCTGTCACCAAATAAAATTCCTCGCTGTACAGTATAATAGGCTCCAGCTAATTGCTCTCAAGTATTTGCTGGCGCTTGTCCACATGCTCTTCTTTTCATATATCCCAAAGGAAGACTAAATCAGAAGAGCTTTAACAGACTCTCATTAGCATGAAATCCATTTCGGATAAGGGAGGGGGGGAGTACATGCGTCGGACAGCGCTTTGTAGCAACGAGAATGACTAGTCTGGCAGCACTTACTGGCGCACAGTGATGGGAAAATCAATAGGAGCAGGTAGAAGAGCCATCAAATGGAGACAAATGGCTGACAGTTTGGAGCTGTATTCCGGTAAAATATGCCACGTGTTGTCTGGGAAGCAAAACATCATCACCTGTTGCTTTTACATTTGCGCATTGGCCGCTCTGTTAAATTAAATCTGGGGTGTAAATTGGAGAAAGGATGCATCGGTTTAAATTACCACGTAATCATCTATTCAATCACTAGGAGCAATTTTGATGATGGCTTGTTTTGTTGTTCCAAGCTAACAGATAAGCTTTTTTTGTTTTTCTCTAACCCACTTTCTCGCTAGAGCTTTGTTTGCTCCATTAGGCCCACCTGCACTAGCCAATACAAAGGCCGCAATTCATATTTTCATATTTTAAATTCTCCCAAAGCCTGTGTGGGTTTTCTCCCACACTCCAAAAGTAGAAGATTTAATTTTGTCTGTCCTGTTTAAATGCTAAACCAATAAAATCCAAGATGGGGAGCCCGATCAAGTCTTTTCGGACTCCCTGAAGGCAACGCGCTTTTGGAGTGGGCGCAGTCGGCGCGTGTAGGCAACAGGATTTATAGCGTCTTACATAATCATCTCCTGGCTCAAATCAAGACGTGTGATCAGTGGCGATACGTGTACATATGGAAGACGTTTCTATTTTCTGCACCCGAGTTTATTTGCTTCCTGGACCGGAAGATGGCGAAGCCAAGAACAAGCGAGGCAAATTGTGACATCGTGGTTGAACAAACAAATTGATTTATGCAAGGAGTGTGTTACTTTCGAATAATATCCACAAAATGGAGTGTTGTGCTTTTCTGGCAAGATGATTATTTGGGAGGCTCAAAGTGTGACATAGAAGGGGGCCTTGTGTTCCCCCAGCAGCTGTGATTAGAAGCGGCGTAAACCAACTAAGCACCTGTTTGGATTATTTTGTTGATGTTATTCATTTATTTTTTAAAACTAAAGCTTTTATCTGCAATGTCATGACAGATGCTATTTGTTAGCATGTCTTTGGTGTTTTGTATTGTTTGTTAGCATTGTGCTAAACAAGCCAATACAAAAGCTATTTATTTATTTTTTTATTTTTTTATAAACACACTCACTTCCTGTCCTCTCTCCAGGCACAGTTTGCCGTCTGTGGGTTATTAAATCCATTCCCACTCATTCTAAATAATCTGTAAACAATTTAAAGCCGCTCACGTACTTGTTATACATGTTTGTTTCCCCTCAGCAAATTCTCAATCCCTGCAACATCCGTGTAAAATACAAATCGCTTTATAACTCTATTTGAAAGCAAGTACAGACAAAAAAAATCTCTAATCCTAATTCCTGAAAAATCCAAAAGAGAACATAAAGTGTAATCTAATTGCCCCCATTATATTCACACAACAATGATGTGTCCAAATATTTTTGAATAGGCCAGAAATGACATTTGAGATGTTAAAGAAGATGCAAAATTGAGGGTATGATGAGGCACCCTTTCATGTGCAACAATTGTATTTTAATATTCAGCAAGAACATCATCGTATATCTAAAGTGGGCCAGGGGATCAGAGTCAGCAGCTTTACACTGTTTACCCTTTTTATAGCGCCGTCCTTGTCCCTCTTGTTTGTTCTTGAAAACAAACAAGGGACTCAGGAAAAAAAAAATTGATTTTACCTCAGTCTCTCTCTGTGGTCTATCCTTAAGCAAATAAATTATATTTATAAAAAAAAACTCGCATAATCTTTTTGAGGAATTGGATGCTAGCGAATGCATGATTGAGGGGGAATCCAATGAGAGCGACGAGGGTCCCTCCCTTTGTGCTTCATGCTTTGATGGCTGGGGGTTGGGGCTAGCATATGAGAGCTACTGAAATTGGGTCGGGGGGGGGGGGGGGGGTGGGGGGGGGGCGTCTAATGAAGGAGCCATTTCACCGTCCACATCAAGACAAATAATGAGATTTGGAAGAATAATGCAAAATCACAAATTACACCCCCCCAGCCTAACTGTCAACTATTTAACTAATTGCATGATGTTCGTGCTAGCACTGAACAGACACAAAAGCGAGCAGCCCTCATTGGCACAAATAACGCTTATAATAACGCATCAGCTATTGATTGACAAGGCTTATAATGATATTATATTACACAGATGTTTCCTCCCAGATGGCGACGGCAGGTTGGCTGTTTCATTTCTTCGATGACACAGATGTTTGGAGACTTTGGAGGAAATGATATGCTCACTTGCACAATGTTGGACAAATATTCACATTTGTGCTAGTCTTGGATGATGATTAGGTGTTTTCTTTTTTTTTTTTTTTACTACTATGTGAAACTATCTGTTGGAAAAGCTGCACAAGCTCAATAGTTCTTTTTTTTTTTTTATTTAAAAGCTTTTCCTGCTCAGGTAATGAGCAGATGTAATGCGTTTAAGAATTTATGAAGCGGAATCATGTTCATTCTAAAAGTGTATGAGCACAAGAGAATTTGTCAAATCTGAGCTGATGTGTGTAAGAATTTTAGAAGCCTCAATTATTCATTTCCAACAGAGACATCGTTGCTTCTCTAACACAATGTTGGTCTCTGCTTTGGATCCATTTGCGCTTTATTATTAGCGTACAATAGCAGCCGACTGCACATAAACAAAAATGAGTATTTAGACAATGCCCTCCCTCACCTGCTAGGGACTTGTCTCTCCCCATGGTCCTGCATTCTCTGCACAACACTGATCCTCAAAAACCTGAAGCACACAGGTGAAATAAACAAAAAAAAAGAATAACACAAAAGAAAGAAAATCCTAAGAATCCTGTGCAGGTCCTTCAAAAAAAAAAAAAAAAGCTTTTGGATCACAGACAGACTTGATGAAAAGCGCAGATGTTCTTCTCCCTTAGTTGACTCTCATTCTGTTCCTTGAAAGGCTTTGAGATGACTTGTCCGGAGGCGGATGCTGCGATCGCATCATGCTGGGTGCTGAGGTGTGCGAGCTCCGATCATCGCTCCTCCGGCAGAAGGAGGGGGGGGGGGGGCTGTTTATCTTTGGCTCCTCCAGTGATCCTGCATGACCCACTTCAATCCCAGTCATTCACAAAGACAGAGGAGACAGAAGGAGCTCGCACATCCGGGGTTGATGACTTCCGTTCGTGTGTCTCGGGGATGAGGAAGACGGCCGTGAGGTTGGAATCTGGTTTGTGGCTCTGATGTTGCTCCTGTGCTGGTCCTCACTACTCTGCTTTTCTTCATTGTTCGCCCTCTGCACTGCTCACATGCTCAGGGTCCTAGTGCCTCCCCTAATTTAAACCACGACTACACTGAGAAATGCATTGTTTGCCATATTTGATATTTTTACAGAACACTACCAAGAAAAAAAAAAAAAAAGTCATCAACCATAGTGTCGACGCACTACTCCATCGGTTATTGTAGTGATTTGAGCTCTCGAAAAGGAGCAAGCTGCTCCACTCTTGCATAATTCAACAGCTTGAGCACTTCACGCGGTGGCTTTGCCAACTGTCCTTATTAGGCAATTAATTCACAGGACTTGCATGTCCCCTTAACTGTACATGATGAACAACAGCACTCCTGCCAGCACTGTTTAAGATGAGGCTGAGATGAACAGATGTGACAGCTTGGACATGACAGGAATGACCTGGAAGAGCCATTTTGATCATTAGTAGGTGGCCGGCTGCTTGCTGTGCCAAAGAAATCACACGGCAAAAAGTATTTCCTCACAATTTATGTTCTTATAAATTCATTCACTCGATGAGTGAACGAATGTGCGTTCAGTGGAGAAGAGGATCACAACAGATGCATCTACTGCATTGTAGAAAAATTGCTAAGACTATTTTTTGTGTGATCAGGGCTAGCACAGAAGCAGAGCTGCTATTAATCATAGGGAAGGTCAAGCATTCACGCTGGCAGCAAGGAACACGGAAGGTCAAGCACACCAAGGGGGATAAAACACCTTCAAACTATTAAAAGATATAATAGAAACAGGCTGCTCTGCTCTGGCCACTCTTTCATCTACTTTTTGCCACACAGCGGGCTCATGGCCTAGTTTTCCGCGTTAGGTGTGTCGCTTCAAGTTTCCACCTGGCCTTGTTTCTTGTTCCCAAATCTTCCTTCCTGAAATTGCTTCTTGTGTCCTCGTTGGCCTATAAACATCAGTGGAGCTACAAAATACAAGCTCAAGTTCTTTACTAAAAGATTCTTCAACAGCTTTTGGTTACGATGTTGCTATGGAAATAACTTGAGTAATATTATTATCATTATTATTGTTATTATTATTATTATTATTATTATTATCATTATCATTATTATTATTATCACTATTATTATTATTATTATTATTATTATTATTATTATTATTATCATTATTATTATTATTATTATTATTATTATTATTATTATTATTATTATTATTATTATTATTATTATTATTATTATTAATTACTTTCTGAAAGTGCCTTCCGGCAATGACACTACAATTCCCATGATGCCAGGTGAGCCAATGACGTCATAAACAAGCGACCCATAACCTTGTGTTGTGTGCACTGCAGTATTAGCTGAACAAACTGCTCAAAACGTTTTATGTAGAATATATTTATCCGCAATGAACAAATATGTGTTGCCAGTTTCTGTCTTTGGAACTGTTATTGGAGGTGCCGTCTTACTGAAGTGAGTAGCTCTTGAAAGAGCACTGTTTACCTTCATACAGTACTCTGACTTACTGTATTTATTATTTTGGATTTGTTTGTCATACCAAGTCAAACAGATTATAGTCCAGGAAAGACTAAACGTAATTGTGTGGATTTTAATGCTATGCATGAATTTCATGTGCATTTCATTTAGGATTGTCTTAGATTCATGAAATATATGCTAGAAAAAGAACAATAAAATCTGGATTTGATTCTTTTTTCCAGAAACCACGTGACTGGGGGTCGGTGTCCCAGCAAAGCCAAGCTAAATGGGAAGACGGTGATTATAACAGGGGCCAACACAGGGATCGGCAAAGCGACGGCACAAGAACTGGCCAAGAGAGGTATAGAAACGTCACAATTAACGTTTAGGAGCTTAAAAAGTGTTCCTAAATGTTATAATGGCATATTGTTGAGTGTTTACTGGCTTTCCCTCACTTTTCTTTATGGTCAGGGGGCCGGATCATTATGGGATGTCGAGACATGGAGAAGTGCGAAGCGGCCGCCAAAGAAATCCGGGGCAACACCCTAAATCCTCATGTTTACGCCTGCCGCCTTGACTTGGCCTCCATGAAATCCATACGGGAGTTTGCTGACAGAATCAAAGAAAGTCAGTTCACACATAAAAAAAAAAGTTACGAAAAAATTAATTCTTGAACATGATATTGTCTTACAGAGGAGCAGCGTGTGGATGTACTAATAAACAATGCGGGCGTAATGAGATGTCCCGCCTGGAAAACAGAGGACGGCTTTGACATGCAATTTGGAGTGAACCACTTAGGTAAGTTAAAAATAGAAAATGCATCAATGGATGGAAATGAGACATGGTGACCAACTATTTTGAATCAAAGCCAATTAGAGTGATTTTTCTGTGCCATCCAGGCCACTTCTTATTGACCAATCTTCTGCTGGACCGGTTAAAAGAATCCGCCCCCAGCAGAGTGATCAACTTGTCCTCGCTTGCCCACCTCGTTGGAAAGATAGACTTTGAAGACCTGAACTGGGAAAGGAAAAAGTTTGACACGAAACAAGCGTACTGTCAGAGCAAGCTTGCCAACGTTCTCTTCACCAGAGAGCTGGCCAAGCGTTTACAAGGCAAGTTAAGCAGCATATGTGGGAGGGAGTACTGCATTTATTTTTGTGTATCGCTACTTTTAGTCCACCATGTTTTGTCAACAGTGTTCCTTGTTGTATGTGACAGGTACAGGAGTCACCGTAAATGCTGTGCACCCTGGCGTGGTTTCCACTGAGCTTGGCAGGCACACTGGGCTGCACCAATCCCAATTCTCCACCACGGTGCTCAGTGAGTACAGCAGAAATCTTGATTTTTTTTTTTTTTTTTTAAATGGCTATAATACTGAAAATAATAAGGGGCTCAGTTTTGGATCGATTTAATCAACATGATTTGAATACGACACTCGCCAATGTCCCCCCCCCCCCCCCCCCAGGTCCCCTTTTCTCCATGCTGGTGAAGAACCCCGAACTGGGGGCCCAGCCCAGCATCTTCTTGGCTGTGGCGGAAGAGCTAGAGGGGGTGACGGGACGCTACTACGACGTGTTGACGGAAAAGGAGCCAGCTCCCCAGGCCATGGATGAGGAGGCAGCTCGCAAGCTGTGGGAGATCAGCAGCAGGCTGGTGGGTCTGAAGGAGGATGACGGACAGTCCAGCAATCCTTGCCAGGCTGACCTGCCAGCACTAAGTCAACAGACACATGGACAGAACCCAGGACCAGTTGTTGGCACCGTGGGGTTGTAGCACGTCTGTTATATTACCTCAGCCCGGCAGCGATGTGGACCACAGCGGTGCCTTGAGGTACAAATTTACCATCTCCCCATTGAAATGAATGGAAATACCATTAATCCATTCCAGCCCCCCCAAAACACCAACATAAATGTAACATAGACCCATGAGCAATATTTTATTACTTATTTCAAAACCTACAGTAATAATAAATGAATGTGAAGAATTAAAGACTTTGTCATGATTTATTTTATGCTTTAATTCACTGAGCTCCGAACAAACACAGAATACCAGTGCTGACTAAGCTGCAGTAATATTAGTCCTTTCTAGCACAGGATAAAGAATATATACATGTAAGTAATGTAGTTGCTGCAAAACGAGCCCAATTTGGTAATAACTTGTCTAGCAGCGTCACCTAGTGGTCATCAAGAAGTTAATCTAATACATATCAATAGTTTCCCACTGTATTAAAGAGCAGTTTTCTAGCAGAACCTACACTGAAAATCTTATAGCTTATTAAAATAACTCATAATGACAAATCAATAATAGTTTTTCAATGATTGATGTAAATATACTGTTGTTTATTCATCAAATATAATATAGTAAAGTAAAATATTAAATAAACACGTAAGATTGTTCAAAATGACATCACCGAATCTTATAGAAATTATAACTATATTTTACAGCAGCTTGTTTTCGCAACGCATCCCTCGTAGACTTCATTTCCCATAATGCCCTGCGAACGGATGCCGAAAACTAGCGTCCAAGGTACAAAAGTAAAAAAAAAAAAAGAAGTGTACTTCAGCCAAACTGGCAGACTAAGCTCGATAATTTGTCTTTTAAATCTGTGCTTTCATAGTTCTTTTCGACTTTCCTGGCCTTTTTTTCCCCTTCGACAGGTAACGAAAACATAGGCTAAAGTTAGCTAATACTTCCATTGCATAGCACAAAACCAACATGCTAACCCAAGTTTTGCTTCTAAAGGTTTATTGGCAGTATGAAAATAAGATTCTGTACGACTGTAAAACTGCTTTAATCATTACAAAATAGCCATATGCCTCGAAATGATGTAATTACCGTACTGTCGATTAAATTTTACAGTACATCATTGTGTACATCCATGCATTTGTGGCTATCTTATTTAAATTCCTTTCCATATTTTTTACTAGAATGGCAGAACCAAAACGACTCTGTGACCTGCTACCTGAAGATATTGCTTCAGATGACTGCCTGACTTCATATACTCATATCTACAGCCCAGATTTGCTCAAGTAAGTATTCAACAAGTATTTTATTGGATGAAAATAAACAATGGAAATCTGGCATGGTGATTATGATTATTTTATTTTCAGAGATCAGGTAGCATTTATCACAGGTGGTGGATCAGGAATTGGCCTCCGAATAGCAGAGATTTTCATGAGGTGAGGGAAATATTCGTCAATTTAGCTTCTATGGAATATAAATTTAAAAAACATAAAATTCCCAGCATTTTTTTTGTTGTCTTTTCTTTCAGACATGGCTGTGACACGGTGATCGCCAGCAGGAACAAAGACAAGCTCACTGAGGTAATCTTGTAATCATCTTTGCCAAAATGTCAGTCTCTGATGGTTTTGTGTCTCTTGCAGGCGGCGAAGAAGCTTTCCGCCGTTTCTGGACGACGCTGCCTTCCGTTGTGCTTGGATGTGAGGCAACCTGAGAGCATTTCAGCGGCTGTGGATGAGACCCTCAAAGAAATGGGCCGCATAGATATTCTTGTTAACAGTAAGATGAGTAGTACAAGGAACAAAGATCAAATATGAAAGATTTCAGCTTAATCATCAACTTTTCTTTTATCTTTGCATGTCAAGGTTTTTTCTGACGTAACACAAAATAAAATTTGGCCTTATCTGACAGATGCTGCCGGAAACTTCCTGTGCCCAGCCTCTGCTCTTTCCTTCAATGCCTTCAAGACGGTTCTGGAGATAGACACCATGGGAACCTTCAACACCAGCAAAGTTGTTTATGAGAAGTGGTTCAAGGTACAGGGGTCACCACCAGGGTGAAGTCAATAATTCAATTTGGAGCTTAACTTACTATGAGAGTCTATTTTTTATTTTCAGGATCATGGAGGCAACATTGTCAACATCTCTGCAACACTTGGCTACAGGGGACAAGCGCTGCAGGTGCATGCAGGATCTGCCAAGGCTGCAAACGGTGAGATTTCTTTGAATCTGACTTCTTTAAAAATCTTAATCCTCGTCTGCTTTTTCTCCTATTCCTAGATGCCATGACCAGGCATTTGGCTGTGGAATGGGGACCCAGTGGGGTGAGGGTGAACGCCGTGGCCCCTGGTCCTATCTCTGGCACAGAGGGATTCCGTAGACTGGGTAAAGAAATTTGCATCCTTCTCTATGCAGGATTCAACCTCAATATAAAATTTCATTTTTTTTTTCCTTAGGTGGTCCTAGTGGGGAGACCGCCGGTTTGTTCCAGTTCATTCCTTTGCAGCGATCCGGCAACAAAACCGAGATGGCCCATTGCACACTTTTCCTAGCCAGCCGGGCCTCGTCCTACGTGACCGGAGCCATTTTGGTGGCGGACGGCGGCTCGTGGCTGACTTCAGCCAACGACGTCTCCAGGCTGATGGGTATAGCCTCCTCTAAATCTGCTAAACTCTGAGCCAGGGTTCTACTGTCCTCCTCCTGACCCAGGTGTGTAGGAGGAGGTGTAGCTTTTCCAAAAGGAAAATAAATGTCGCAGCAGTTAAGGTTAATTGTAATTTCTGCCATCTAATAGAAAAATTATGCATTGAATTGTTCTGCCTGTAAATCGCTGTCATAGAGATGAACAAAGATACATTTGTACATTAATTATTTTCAGACCAATTATGATTTTTTTTTTTCTTCACTTTGCTTCGGTGTCACACAGCAAATAAAATATTTCCTTTCTTTTTTTCCAGGTTATTGGTCATCTGAAAAGAGAGACAAATAAAAACAAAACAGTAACACTACCCCAACGCCCGCAGTATTTGATTCAGGCTACTAAATTGGAGACTGATACATTAGTATTTGTGCTTAATATTGTCAGTGTTATACTACAAATAAACATATTTTAAAGAAATACATTCACATTTTCTTCAACTTTAATATGCAAATGTAACATCCTCAATATTAATGCCAGCATTTGTCATGCAACACTTTTAACCTTTATTCTGTTACTATGCATTTCATGTACACTCATGTTCACATTGCATTATGTGATATTCAGCTGCTTAATAAAACTATGATTATATTTAATATCAATTCCATTATGTAGTATTTTTCTGAATGATCCAGCCGCTCTGGGTGCTTAAATGCAGTGATTCCCAACCACAATGCCATTGATCATAATTATGGGAAATATCAGGATTGGGTTCAGGTTTAACTGTTTCAAGATATATGTATATATTTTTTATTTATCTTGTGCATTTAGTCATATCTATTCAATCGGAGAGTCAAAAGTAGTTTATACCACGTGAGGGCGCTATAACACCACAAATAAAAACGATGCATCTTTTGCATCCACCCTAAAGCGCTTCTGTCGTTTGATTGACAATATTGCAGAAATCAAAATGACTGTACAATAATTTGATGTATTTGTGTGTTTGTAGAGGGCGTGCAATTCTTGATGGTGTTACAAGTTTGCCATATTTTCTTCACTTGATAATGATGACTCAACTGTGTTCCATGGTAAATTTGGAAACTATTTCCTACAAATTATTATATGTAGTTTTTAATTTACCATCATATATTACTCGTAAAATTTATGCTAATCAAACATATTAAGTCATATTCTGCGCTTTTATTTGAGCAATAAATATGCAAACTAAAAAAGACGGGATTATAAATTGAGTAAATCTTTTGGGAATACCAATTTAATGGGGAAAAAAGTGACAATGCAGAGTGTTTTGTACGCTTGCGTCAGACGTCAGCGTGTCTGCGGCGACAGGAGGAGGAGGAGGAGGATGACGAAAGGAAGAAGGGGAGGAGGGTTGGGATGCTGATGCGAGAGACAACTCGTACGTGACAACATCAGCCGCAAAACGATGGAACATATTCTCGTCATTTAATCCGTTTTTTATCTAATCGGAACACGGAGGTGTTTTGTGCGGAAGATTTTTTCGGGGGGGAAGGAATGAGCAGATTTGTCACGGTCTGCGTGGGTTGGCCGTATTTTTGAGTCTTGACACAGGTGGATTTCCGTCGTCAAAAACTAAAAAGGTACATCGCATCGACGGAGACAACATCGGAGAAACTGACTTTGAAGCTGATTGGTTTTTTTTTAAATCCAATAATTTCCCCCAAGGACTTGAATGGCGGACGGATCGTTTGGCCTGGTCGCGAGCGAACAGGCTAATTTGGGCTAGCTCGACAGCTAGCCAATGACAGGGGAGCGGTAGGATGCTGGAAAGGAGGAGTTATTCTTAGTGTTTTCTTTTTCCTCCATTCCTTCCAGGATAAACGCTTGACACTCTCGTTGCAATGCCATTTAAACGCCAATGTTTGGAATAATATTTCAATTTAGAAATTATTATTCCCCCCCTCCCCACGCCCTCATCGTTTTTTGGGATCGCTCGCGAGGGGACGCGATGAGGTGATCGGCTAAGCTAATAATGTTGTCAAAATACTTGCTAGCGTTTTTTGTTTCGCAGCCAAACTATTACTCACGTCTTTTTTGCTAATTTCTCGACTAAAACGTTTTACGATGTTTGGTTTGAGACGGCAAGATTTTGGAAAAGCCATGCGTGGAACCTGCCATGCCCGAAAGGCACCAAGTGAGTCAAACCAGCTTAAAGATTTAACAACTAAACATGGCTTATCGATAAACATTTAAAAATGACTTTTATATTAGCTATCACGTTCGGTGAGTGTGGCTGCCAATCTGTCAAGTTAAAAAAAATTTAGTGCTTTGCTAAACATTTTCACACGCAAGTAGGATGCATTAATATGAAATCGTAATAATAATATAAGATGAAATATGGCATGTGAGTTTGTTTTTGAGCTGAAATAGATGGAACCCACGGTGGTGTCTAGCCCTTTGGGGCATGCGCAGTGGGAATCGGAGCAATCGTTTCCTCTCGGATTTCTCACCCTGGACTCAGACAATGGAGGTGTCCTGTGTCAAAACAACAACGGGCAGACAGGTTTGCATTTTGGCGATCCCAATCTGACATCCCAGAAAAGTGAAATGAACAAAGTCTACCAGGACACTCCAGTAGAGTTGGATCAACTTTTGTATATTTCCGATTATCCCTGTGGAGATTTGTTTTTTGAAGAGCGTCACTCCACTGCTTCAGAGACTTCTCCTCCCTCGGAAGCAAACAAGGAACCCGATGAAACCAGTGACTTCATGCTCTCGTGGCTGTTTTCTCCTAAGCTTACTGATGTGGTTGGAAAAAACTTTGCATTTGAGGAGGCCTCTCTTCACACCCTCAATGGACAGACTGAGATAATCATCAACAGTAGCGCTCCGGTACTGTCTTCCCAATCTGAGTGGGATTCTAAATCAAACCCAGGAGATTCACTTCTTTCCATAGCTCCTCCCTCAGAAGATCAGACTTGTGTTGCCTCAGAATCATTGGGTGTGTCACATGATGTCAGTGAAGGACTGCCAGAAGTATCACGGGAGGAGGCTCCGGTACAGAGCAGGGCGACTTTGTCACGTGAAACTGGAGACAAAGGTTTATTCCTAGATCAAGTGACAGCTCCGCTAGTAAACAGTAGTTTGACCCCGCAAGAGCTACCTGAGAACAGTCTTCCACGTAACCACAGCAGCACATCACCAACTTGTCCTTCAGAATCTTTATTGGATTTAGATGGTCTAGAACTTGACAGCGACCATCCAACAGGTGCACAGCTGGATCCAACCCAGGATGCCACCCAAACGCTATTCAGGACTTTAGCTCTCCAAGACCAGAGTGACTCAGCTCCTGTGATTTGGTCGCTGACAGACTCTCCAGATGAGGATGTCTTCACCAACGGTGACCTCATCTGCGGGAGCTTCTGTGTGGAAAGTACGTCAAAAGATTTGATGGAAAGCAAAATATGCTCCAATGAGGAAATGGCTTTGGATGGAGCGTGGAACTTAAATCCGCCGGAGGGAGTAAATGAGGAACCTGCTCCTGTTAACAATCAGCAGGATTTTAATGTCCTGGATTTGAGCGGTTGTCCTGAAAAAACTGGATGGATGATTGAGCAAAGTGTGGAGACTGTTTCCCTCTCGAAGATGGTGGGAGATGACTCAGTACCAATGGTTTCGGCTGTGAACGCAAAAGAGCAAGATGCCTCGCCTCTCAAAACTGTCTTCGATGCGTTAGACCAGGACGGAGATGGATTTGTTCGCATTGAGGAGTTTATGGAGTTTGCTACCGCCTATGGCGCCGATCAGGTAAGATGTTAGAAACTAGCTTCTAACCTTTCCACAGTAGGATGTCACTTGTGTGTATTTATTGCCAGCTCAGCGTCACATGACTCAAATCAGCACGGGATTATTTTTTTTTTCCCCCCAGCGTGAGGATTTGGGTTATCATCTAAATACGGCCGTCAAGCATATTGCTTGCATTGGCCAGGCATTTCCTCCGTATGTCAAACGCTAATCTTCTCATTTGCATAATATTTGCATAAAGGATAATCTCCTGTGAAATATACATCAACTATTCACTCCGTCCCACCCGTCTCATTTTAATTTAAAGAGACAAATCTGGGGGTGTTTGAAGTATATTCAGTTCTACATTTCAACGAGTTTAAGCTAATTGTAGTAAAACAACAAGGTGCTATAACATTCAATGTGTATGACTTTTACTTTTGTTTCTTAATTCATTCTCGCAAATAAGGCGGCAAGACAACAGCTC
The DNA here is from genome assembly GCF_024217435.2 of Syngnathus scovelli. Taxonomy (NCBI): domain Eukaryota; kingdom Metazoa; phylum Chordata; class Actinopteri; order Syngnathiformes; family Syngnathidae; genus Syngnathus; species Syngnathus scovelli. The sequence goes on from NC_090867.1 coordinate 6,017,289, forward strand.
GGTATTTGCGTACTTGTTGAGCATGCAAATGTTTTCTCCGGAATTATTTGGGAATAAGGTAGCCATTATATTAAAATTCTACTGCCGTGAAAAAGTTAGCTAAAAGTTAGCATGCTGGTGTGCTGTTGTGAAAAAAGATTCTTTCAAATGTTTTCATCCTCTTGCTAACCGCCACGCTCGCTGCTTTTGACCCCAATTGTGCACAAAAGCCGCAGCTAGCCGTATTGTGGCGGCAACTGGCTTGTCCGTTGACACTCCCAACTTCACTTTGAGCCCCCCCCTTTTATGTGCTGCCCCTCTAATCCACAATGGAATGTTCACTGGCCTGAACCGTCCCCTTTTTAGCTCCTCTTGTCTCGACTGTATGAACTATTTTTTCCCCCCCTCTCTTTTGCTTTCAGCTTATCTGTCAACCCATTGATCATTTTATCAGTGCGTTGGAAAGGAAACTATTGTGAGCACACCCCCAAGGGAAACTCCTAAATTCGTTCTGACTAAGTGCTATGGGGGGTGCACTGAGGCGTGCCCCATCACTGATTAGACACAAATAGAGGAACGAGAAAAACCACAAGGCCCTCGAAGCTCGGCCGATAAAAATGTTTACTTATGGATGGCTCCTCAGGGCTGTCTGAGTTAGTATTGAATATTTCACAGTGTCATAAGGGAAACGATTAATCCACTCGTTGGATTAAGAATTGATTTTCACACAAAACAATGTTAAACAGCATTCGTTGATCTTGGAATTTATTAGACGCGTGAGTTTTCTTAGCCGCCTCAAGTCGGAGATCAATACCGCTCAGCAGATCAGCTTGCTCGCAAGAGTAACGGATACCAAATTATACGTGGTGTGATTGTACGATAATCACAGGGTTGTGTGGTGGTGTGTTATTTGGGCGTCCATTTTGATTGTTTGCAATTAAAGGCAGGCCGCTATCAAGCTGGCATCGGTGATGGCACTTTTTTTTTTTTTTACCCAACACAGAGTTCTCCGGATTTATGTTATTTTTATTCTCCGAGGTACTCCAGCATGCTCTTGTTGCTAGGTTACCGCCTGATAGAATATACAGTATGTAGGTGCTCTTACGTAATACTAGTGTGCAGATATTATTTTAGATGCACTTTGCACATATCAACATTTTATTTTTTATTCTAAGGGTCACGTGGGGTCGACACAGGCATAAAAAACATTTTTTTTTTGCAAGCACATATTTTTCTGTTTTGATATTGTGACATTTTCTGAATATTCTGCTGTGCTTTTGCTTTTCAGGTAAAAGATCTCACCAAGTTTTTAGATCCCAGCGGTCTGGGAGTCATCAGTTTTGAAGACTTCCACCGAGGGATTTCCGCTATCGGCAATGGAGGCGAGTGAAACGCATTGTTGTGGTAAAGTTAGATTAATTTCTGAAGGTAAATTGAAATAAATCAAAAAGAAATATTACGATGCTCCACTCAATCCATTCAGCCGTGTTGATGCCATTAGACTTTTCCAGAGCTTGAATAGGTCTGGTTACCCTGAGACATTAATAAAACATGCACTTGAAAGCTTGAGCTCCACCAATACTCGGGGCATGTCGGAGAGGGCAGAGAGTCCTGTTCGCCTAAATAATTTAGAGCCCCCACCCCCTTCTTCTTTTTCTTATTGTCCTTCCTTTTGGTTGCCAAAGCTGGCTTGTAAATGCACCTTCAGGAATCTCAGTCATGCCTGTGTTGCGTTAATTTGAAAACAACATGGAGCTTTTTTGACTCCTTTACTAAAGCGTCTGATAGCAAAGCACGGCCATGTTTGCAGAGTTTCCTTTGCACAATGATGTAATGTTTACACGTATGAAACACGTGTTGCCTCTCCTACCCGCAGGTCCCGAGCCGCAGCTGTACAGCGCAAACTACAGCCCGGGCGACGGAGCCGTCGGTTGTCCGGAAGAATACGACGAGGTGAGACGCCGTGCGCAGCGGTCACGTGCTACTTCCTGTCGTCGTGGTAACAAACCGAACTCTCACTCTTGCCGCCGCAACTGAGCAAGCTATCATTACCGCTCGGAGAATATTCCGCAACACCAAACAACCTGCTTTGGCTGACATTGAGTAGCATCTGGCAGGCTGAGCTTTCCAGGATTCTTTGATAAATATTGAATCGGGCGGATCACAAAAGAGTCTTACATGAGCTCGGAATGTTTTTATACTTGCGGTTTGCATATCTGACATTCCTGACCATGTGCTCCATTTGTATATTTAACCGCCATATTGTTGCTGGCCTCTGCAAAAATGTAAACGTTGTGCATTTTTTGAACAGTGGAGTGCGATAATTAGTGTTGCCTTCACCTTTTGCTGGCAAAGAAATATAGTTTTTTTTTTGTTTAAAGAAAATATTGGTATAGGTTTTTAACTGTTTTAATAATTGCATAATAAATGGCCTTGTAGAGTGATTGCAATCAAAGTAAATATTAATCCAAAGTTAATTATTGATCCAAAGCGATTGCTGTGTCTGTCGCTTGCCTGCTGGCTGTGAGTAACGTTTGAACGTCCTGCATCTTTTTTTGAAGTAGTCCCACTACCTGTGTCCACCGACTTGTTTTTCCACTTTGGGAAAAAAAAAAAAAAGAGAGTGCCTCCTCAATGCTCGCACTGTTCCGCCACTGTTTGCTTTCAAAACAAGCGAGGTGACGCTGTACGGCCGAGGGGCAAGGACCTCTCCACCCAGTTTTTCCTTCACTCCCCATTTTCCTCCTTTTTTTAAAAAAATTAAATACTTACATTTATTTTAAAATCAACAGCCACCTGTAATGCGGTCGCTCGACTGAAACGCTTACCTAACACTTCCATGATGTGCACTTTGAGATACGGCAGATTCATAATCATTGTAAAAGCATTGAAGCCTAAGAAAGATTACGTCGTCGTCATGGTGACGGAACCTTACTGCTGACTAACTTTTATAGACTTTGGTCTCCTCCCCCCCCTGACCACCCAGCGGACCTGAACGTGTGTGTACAGTACTTTCCATTTTTCAAAGCAGCTCTGTCTCAGTGGAGGAGAGGAAAGCGTTTTTGGATGCTGGAATGGCACGCCAGCTTTTCCTGTCCTAGAAGAATGATTGTAGACATGGTGGCTAGCTTAAAGATGTTTTTGATGCATTTTAGATTTTCAAACTAATGATTTTTTTTTTTTTTGTGTGTGGCCGCAGCAAAATGAGGTGACGGACAGCGCTTACCTGGGTTCCGAGAGCACCTACAGCGAATGCGAGACCTTCACGGACGAGGACACGGGCGCCCTCGTGCCTCCCGAGATGCACGAGGATGTGGACACGGACAGCGGCATCGAGGCGGCACTTCATGACCCCGAAGAAGCCATAAACAGGTTGGTTCAAAATATTCAGCTTTTTTTTTTTTTGTCACAACCATCATGACTGAGCCAAAGGTTAAGCTTCCATTAGTAAGTTCAGTGACCCTTGGTCATGTGATGTCCGCGCCAGTCGTCCCGGGTAAGTGACTTCGAGTTCTATTTGGGTCAGCAGACGGGCAGATTAATGGGAAGGATAGGTTGCTATTCTTGTGGACTTTCTGGAATCCCATCTGTATTTTTCTGAATGGCCAGCAAAGTTTTCACGCTAGCCAAAGCTGAAGCACTTTCTCAAGAGATCCTTCCAACTTTGTTAAACAACTTTATTATGTTGTCATTCTTTTTGGCTGGGAAAAGTTCGAGATAAGACCACAGAAAAAAAAAAAAAAAGTTCATGGCAGTTTGGAGTAACAGGTGGAATTTATTTGGACTTGTCCTGGTTTTTTTTTTGTTTTTTTTCCCACCCTTTGGAATTTTTTTTCCAAAATGTGTCGTGTTTAGGCCAAATAACAAGTGCTGACTTTGTGATCTGCCTGGATGACTGATGACTTCCAACCTTGAATTCCAGGAAGTGTTGAGCTCAGCACTTTTGTTGTTTCCCCCCTAATTTTTTTTTCTTTCTTTCTCTCGGAATAAGCCGTTTTCCTCCATTGTCCGTTCAGGAACGCTTCCAAAGTCCTGATGTCTCCTGACTTTTTATTCATCCAAATGTTGAACCTCATGGGTAGAATAAAAATCAATTGATTAACTTCCGGCATTTTTTTTCCCATCATCAGATTGAATGTAAAGTCGCAGGCAATGTGATTCTCATTTAACTAGGAGGCAGCGTCTTTAAATTGATTAAGGTTTTGCTAGCCAAGCACGTTAGCATGCTAGTACGCACCGAGGAGGGGATTAAGACTGTAACAGGATTAGCCTCCCCCAAACCACTCCCCGTCCGTCTTCGTGTTGTGTGTGCCCACACACATTTGGCCCTCGGTCGATCGGCCGGACTGTCTGATGACCGTTGCTTAGCCCTCAAATCCGTGGTCAGCCCCGATTCCCTTTACTCTGACGCACAAATGGACAACCTCGCCTGACATCTTAACAAGACCGTCTCACGGAAGCTTTGGTTTTGTTTGAAGTTAAATCGTAAGACTTCAGGATTCCACTTTGGTTGGCCGGGGTCGTACCCCCAGTTGCTCCTCGGCTTTCTCGCCAGAGCATTGGAGGGCGTTCGGCGATGCGTTCTCTTCCCTCGTCCACCCTCTGCGTGAGGGAGATCAATTCGGGAAGATGTTCCAAGAACTCGGGTAAAGGGTAAGTGGCTTGTGAATTGGCGGTGTTGCTTAGTCTAATATTTGTTTAGAGCGGTTGAAAGTGCTTTTAACACCCACCCGTCTTGGCCTTCAGATAGGAAAACAACACTTGATTTGTGATGATTTGGTCATCCTGAGTGCTCTCGTGGTCTTCTGTCGGAAAAACAGGAAAAGGCTTCTCTCTTTTCAGCTTTTAAGTAAAGATCAGCGGGCATTTTGTTTCAGGCAAAGCTGCCATTTAGGATTAATGTGAATTAGCAGATTAGCCACTTGTCCAGATTGCCGCTCTTCTTGTGGCTAGATTAATTGCACTTGACTGAATTGTAAAATTGTTCCTCTTTCTTCTGCCTGTCCAGTTTTTTTTTTTTTTTTTTCTATTTCACAATATGTTGAATTTAAAAATGACTGTTTTGTGTATGGCTAGGTTCTCGCTCAACTCGGAGCGACACAACCCCTCCCTAGTGGCGGTCATCGGTGGCGAGGAGGAGCATTTTGAAGATTTCGGGGAGAGCAACACCTCGGAGCTGCTGCAAGAAAGCACCGAGGAGGGCGCCGATGTCTCGCTCGACTGCTCTCTGGCACAGAGCCCTCAGCAGATCGATGTCTCCGCTCTGCTCTCGCCGAGGTACGCTCTTGATTTAGTAACGACATGTGGAAATATGGACATCATTGTGCCATAAAGGGAAATTTATGTGTTAAATCAGTCCTGATAAGCAATAAATAAATACATTAGCACAGCGTATACTTTTGATAAATAGAAAAACAACCATGGATTATTTTATTATGAAAATAAGCTAGTTAGCGTGCACATTTTGATCCATAAAATGTGAACACCAAAGTTTTCCCACCCCTGTTTTAAAGACTAAGGTCAAAACATGATAAGATATCTTTTCTGGCGAAGGGCAAGATAAATATTCGCTACATAGTTTATCGTCTCACTACAAGCGACGCTGACGAGAAAAAATGATTTGAAAACAAGTGCATCCCACAGATTTCACCCACTGGGTGTGAATGCGTCATGCTTAGCAGTGGCGGCCCACACACACATGGATGAACTTCTAAATATCACGACTGCTAAAGAATTTGTCGTTCGAAATTCATCATTTTACTTTTGGCTTTGAAAATGATTCATTCGAACATCTCGCAGCAAGAATGAAAACGGACGGAAGCGTTTTCTCCACACTGACTTTCCCGACATCCTTCTCAAGGAGTCTTCCTACCTCTGAAGTACCTCATGGGTCTTTTCCCCACCTTAACTCACCCCCTCCCTCCTTCCCTCCCCCTGCCTGTCACTCACCACTTCCGTTCTCGTCCTCTTCCTTCCCTCCTTCTTCCAGCGCACCCGCTCCTCTCCCAGACTGCTTTCAGAGCTTCCTCAAGGAGGAGGCGCTGGATTTTTTCTGTAGCCAATGTCACAAACAAATAAGTCGTCTGGAGGACCTCTCCACCCGTCTCAATTTCCTAGAGATGACTAGGTAACGCTCGTCTGCTCTGTGGCGCCGTTTGCAGTGTTGCGCTAGTGTGTTAGATAACACGCATGCTCCCGTCCCGTGTGTTTGTTGTGTTCCATTCCCGCACACATAGTATCACCATGACATATTTTGGCTACTCCCAAAAACGCTTAACAGATATCACAGGTGAGTCATGGCTTTTTTTTTTTTTTTTTTTGGCTGCCTTTTGTTATCTCCCGCTTCACATTTTGAGTTACACGTTGAATGAAGCTTTTCAAAAAGTTGATTAGAAAAGACTTGCTGATCCAGGATTACTGGACCAGTAGCGGAGTTACGCTAACTCCCCGAAATCCCATTTGATCTGCCTTTGGTAGTAAAATGGTGCCGGAAAAAAAACATTTTGATACATTTAAAGAATTTCCAGATCCATTATGGAGTGTTTGTGTTTTCAGTATTTTGTTTTTGATATTGATAGTTTTAGAATATTTTGCTCCACAGTGGGGAATCCTCCGCTAGCAAAGTAGCGATGGCAGTGATAACAAAATGGTGTCTCCTTTCTTTATCAGTCGTCTCTTCCTGACTACTTTCCTGTTGTTGTTTCTCCCCCTCTAGTGCTGGCAAACGATTGTCCAGCAAGAAGGTGGCAAGGTAAGCAGATTTTGGATATTTTGGATATTTTCAATCTGGCCTAAGTGTGATGGTAAGCTATGTTTTGCTCCTAGACATCTTCTGCAGAACAACTCGATAACGCTAGACACGGTCAGCGACCTCACCCGTGACATCCTTGAGTTGGCTGACAATGACATCACAGACAAGGTGAGCCGTCATACATTAGTCGCAGTTCGAATAAACATTCGCACGCTAATCGTTGGCGTTTAATTCTCGGCAGATGCTACTACTTGAGCGTCGCGTGGCGGAGCTGGAGAAGGAGTCGGAAACTTCGGGGGAGCAGCACGCGCGCTTACGGCAGGAGAACCTTCAACTGGTGCACCGCGCCAACGCTTTTGAGGAACAGCTGAAGGAGCAGGAGATGCTCGCCGACGAGCAGCTGGAGCACGAGACCCGGCGCCACAAGGAGGCCCTGAGCAAGATGGAGAGGGAAAGAGGTCTGGAGATGGAAAACCTGCAGTCCAGGTACATAGAATATGTTTTGTTATGATCCTGCTAATAAGTCAAACTGTGAACTGGCTCTATACTGCCTCCATGTGGCACGGAGCTGCAACCAATTTTGACATTGTCTCCACAGATTGCAGCAGCTGGAGGAGGAGAATAGCGAGTTGAGGTCCTGCGTTCCTTGCCTACGAGCAAACATCGAGAGACTAGAAGAGGTTAGCGTAAAAGTTATTTTCCATCGAAAACATCCCAGTTGATCTCGGCCTTTGCTTTTTTTTATTTTCACAGGAAAAGCTGAAGCTGGAAGACGAGGTAGACGTCATGAACGACAAATGGCGGGATGAGATGGAGACCCGACAGAAAATGGCCGACAAGCTGAGCCATGAACGCCATCAGAACCAAAAGGAGAAAGAGAGCACGCAGGAGGTGGACCCCCTTTGTCCACGCTCGGGGAATAACGGACTCCCAATAACCGCTGTCCGTCTTGTCTCCTGCAGTTGATTGAGGACCTGCGGAAGCAACTGGAGCACCTGCAGTTGTACAAATTGGAGGCGGAAGCAAAGCGAGGCCGCTCGCCCAGCGCCGGACTGCAGGAGTATCAGACCCGAACCCGGGAAGCAGAACTGGAACAGGAGATCAAACGACTCAAACAGGTAGAAATTTTGACTTTTTTTTTATTTCGTTTTTTTTTCTCACCGTCTGACTCCCTCCCCAGGACAACCGTAGCTTAAAGGAGCAGAACGATGAGCTGAACGGCCAGATCATCAACCTGAGCATCCAGGGAGCAAAGAGCCTGATGTCCGCTTCCTTTTCCGACTCCCTGGCGGCCGAGATCAACTCGGTGTCCCGCTCTGAGGTGATTGACTTGGTTATCGCTCTTCTGTCTTGCTCCATATCTGAACTTCCTTCATGTACATCACAGTTGATGGAGGCCGTCCACAAACAGGAGGAGATCAACTACAGACTCCAGGACTACATTGATAAAATAATCGTGGCCATCATGGAGTCCAACCCCTCCATCCTTGAGGTCAAATAGGCTCCGACTAGATGGCGGGGCATGAAAAGCCACACAGTGACCTCATCATCTAGAATAGCAACAAGTAATCCAACACCATAATAGAACATTATGATATTCGTGTGTGTGTGTGTGTGCGTGCGTGTCAAGCGCTCCTCAGGTTCTGGTGACTTCCATGTATTTTGGTCAGAGGAACCCGAGCCTGCATGAATGAACGCAGCACCCCCATCCTTGAACTTTGAACTTCAAAAAGAAGGACAATTGTATACCTTGAAGGCCTTAAACGCAGAGGTGGTCAAACGTAAACCGGAAGCGTCGGGATTTTCGTACCAAGCTGCTGACTCGTGAGGATGAAGCACTGGTCTGATTTTTTTTTTTTTTTTTTTATTGATGAAGGACCTTGGTGAGTTAATGCATCATTTGTTTCTGTTTGTATTTTTTTTTTAAGCAATGAAACAAGGGTCCTGGTCTTCAGGTGGGATGGAAAGTGAGAAGGTAAATTAGACAAATCTCACAATACAGTTCCAAATAAAAAAAAATAAAAAATAGCGAAAATTTTGATGGATAATTTTCCCCAGTGTTAAAAAAAAACAAAAAATAGCTCCCACCTGATTCCAGTGTTCTCTTGCTGAGTGTTTATGAATTATTGTCAATGAAACTGTCGAGACTGAAAAGAAGTTTAACTGGTTATATGTGAAGAGTATATAAAACCGTTTGAGCATTTATAATGAGAAAGCTTGATGAGTGCAGTTTACGAAAAAGGTTTAATTGTGCACTTGTAGCGGGAAAAATGTTACGAATTAATTAGTTCTATACGTACTCAAACGGTTTTTATACTGGAGTAGAATGGTTGCACTTTGCACTAAATTTTGTTTTGCTTATATTGTGTTTTTATATTTTTTTTTTGTCTAAGGGATCAAAATGTAATTTGACAAGTTTGCGGGAATTTAAAGCACGCTCAGGTGTGGGCTCACGCGATGACCAACCTACGAGGCAATCATAACTGCCACATTTAATCGACTTTGCTAAGTTCGCGCAGTCGCGCCTCAAGGTTTACGTGGACTCGGCCGAAGAGCCAACCTTGAAGTTTTCTTTCACCCACGTTGCACACGGATGCTGCACCCATGTGGACAAATGAACAATTGAGTGAGTCTCAAATCTTTCTGGGGTGGGGAAAAAAAAAAAAGTCCAGCTTTGCTTTGTGCACAAAATGTCCTCATGCTCACTTTGTCACTCACAACGCTTTACCTGCCACTCCTCGGAATATGGCCTTGGATGTAAATGACTTGTAAAGTTTTTTCTACGCTCATTCTAGATTGTAGGTATTTTTTTAGTCAGATGGGAATAACAACAACAAATTATTTTCTCATCTCCTATGGTGAGAAAAATTGCTGAGGCTGCCTATATTCATTTCTAGCATGTAGCGTGTACAGTTTATGTTCTCTTGGAATCACAGATATTTATTCAATATGTGACACAAAGACATCATCTATTCATTTTTTTTTGTTATATTAAGGCAATATGGAATTTATGGTGACTAAGAAACGTGCGTATCATCTCAGCTCGTTCGTAATAATTTGCCGCAAAAGGTTATTAGTTGAGGTATTCTGTATATTATCGTGACCGCTCGAGGGTCTTTCTCATAGGTATACAACTTCTAGAGTCGTCTTCCCGTTTGGAGTCAGGTACTGCATGGAAACACAGATTTTCATTGTATACTTAAATATTCAGGCTACTGACATTCTCACTTTCACTGCGATTGGGACTTTTGGGTTTTTTACAGATGTGCTTCTGAAATTGTTCTGAAAAGTGATTTTAATTTTACAAACAGGACACGGAATGATGCCAGCTTACTGAGCATGAGTGATGGTTGACGCACTAATACTTTAAACAGTGACATGCAACATTCCTTTATTTTTTGGGGCAGAGCTGATTGCACTTTAACCACATTTTATTCTTTAAAAGTAAATATGTGCTAATATAACCCCAGTTCATCCGAACAGGAAAAAAAAAAAATCACTCTGCTTGTCTAAAACACTGCCTATAAACAGGCCTGGTAGGAAAAGCACTGACCACACACACGGCATTGTTAAATCATCAATTGTAAAACCTTTGCTGTAAATACCAATTGTCATTTTTGTGGATTTGACTCCCATGCTCACTTCCAGTGTCCAAAGAAAATTCCAGGCACCACCATCACTATGCGTAGTGTATGATTTGACATTTATTGTATGACATGGAAAGATGAAATATTGTAGAAAGAAGAAATTGTAAAACATATTCATATTTTGCGAAATAAATGTATAAATTATATCAGTATGGGTTAAAACAATGGTTTATTTTTATGTTTGGAATATTTCCTGTACTTGGGGTAAATACTATAATTTCAGTCATTGTAAAAAGAGAAATTATAAAAGTAAGCAGTGAGTAGGAAAATAAAAGGAATAAAGTTACTGGCTGGGTCTGATTTATTTTTATTTCAATATCATACATATTACATAATTTGTCTATTCATTGACAACTCCTTACTGTTTCCACAGTGAAGATATTTACAAACAAAAAAAGTGTAAACAATTTTAAAGTGTCCAGGTTTTGAGTTTATTTTAGGACTATTACCGCTTGATTAAATTGGTACGATTGCGGCAATTAAAACAATAATGTATGTTGAATAAGGGACGTATTAAAAGCGTAGTTAACACAGAACCCCGATAGGGGGCAGTGGCGTGCAACATATATGTCTCCCAACCAAATAAAACAGAAGAAGATGAGTGACGATGCTTGCTAACATAAAAATGTATTGAGGTAGCACAACAGTTGAGAAATTACTTTTCGTTTCCATCAAATTATGTGAAAGGCTCATCTAAACACAACCAAGTAAGATTTTCATTAAGAGGAATATTTTTCCTTGTTTTAAAGGTATACGAATATTACGTTAGAGCGATAACGTAAATGCTAATTCAACTATTTCGAAAAAAAACACATTAATTTCATACAAATTCGTCCCAAAAACAGCAATATAGATAGACGACATATTTTTTGGTAAATTAAATAACTTGTCTTATTTTAACTTACCCCTGTTGAAATAAATAGAAAAGCCAAAAATCTATTTCAGCGATCCAAAAATTGCATTGTATTATTGTTTTATAGGGCTGAACAATTAATTGCATATATTTCAGTAGATGAATCAATCACAGTTGCATTGTTGAAGGGGGAAAAAAAAAATCTCAATTAGCCGATTTATCGGTTGGTTCTTATATCTATCCATAATAAATAATAGCTTGAAGAAAAAACACAGTTTATGATATTTCTCCCTTTTTCCCAAAGGAGTTTTTCTACAAAGATGGAGTCTCCTTGCCTGACGACTGACATCCGCCTTGAAGTGTCCCAGTGTTTCCGGAGTCTCACCTTGTCAGCCTCAAAACAAGATGCCATCCATGCCCTTCAAACCCTCCGCTCATACTTGGAAGAAGCTCCTGAGAATGCGAGCACTTCGCTCCAGAAGGCAGAGTTCCAAAGGTCTCACTTCACTCGCACGCTTCAAGTCCTGATAAAGAACATGCAAGCTGACTGGTTCCACGACTTGACTGTGGCACAGCACTCTGAATTATGGGATGTCCTTTTCTTGCGAGGACCTCCTGAACAGGTTCTGCTGGTGCTGATGGAGGGAATTGGTGAACTAAGGTACGACATGCACTCATGCGTTTTTTTTTTTTTTTTTTTAACAAAAATGAAAGAAATCCAATTTTTATGATCTATTGTTATTGCCTTTCCAGACCTGGTTCAAATCTGGACCACTTAGTCAGCATCACAGAGAAGTTCATCCAGAGCGGTCGGCTGGCCGAGCTGCTCTGGTCCTACTGTCTGACCACGGGTCCCGTTGACTCCCCCCAGCTCCGAGAGACCTTGCTAACACGTATCGTGGCGTTGCCGGACCTCACTGCCAATAAATTGAAGCACACCAACAAGACGACCTTCCTTCCTCAGCACTACTATCCTCTGTTGGCTAAAGAAATGCTCACTGCCTTGGAACGCACTTGCAATGCACTCAAAGGTTAAATATTTACGGAAGCGGGTTGCAAACTGTTTCAAAAGAGTAGATTCTACCTTTTACTCGAGTATTTTTGTTAAGATTCTGGTGTTATATTTGACAGGTGGCACAAGCTGCTCATTGACCTTTGTGGCTCAGGCACTCGGAAAACTCTGCGCCCAAGGATATAGTCGTAAGTTTATATCAAGTATATATTTAATCAAACTTTAATTACTCTTTTTTTTCCTAAACACTGTGTGCTTGAGGAATTGAAAAAATATTCATGATTAAATAGATCTGGATGTGAATTTCAAAAACATATATTTGAGAGCCATTGTGAGTTTGTCTCGAAATTCTATTGACCAATTCTCTCCTTCTTCTTCTTTTTTTTTTTTTTACTTCTTCTTACAGGTTTGTTGTTCGCAGTGATGGCTCCCAAAATGTCCAGCTCCACGCGCACAGACATGGTGTGGCAGAGAGTTTGCTGCAAGCTGCTGGAAAATGTTCCCCAGCGCTGGATGGAAAGCGTACTTATCGGCCTGGTGCAGGCCGTTCATGGGTGAGGGCGCTCATAAACATATTTTGGATGTTATCTTAAATTAATATAATTCACCAATCTTATGGGTCTTTCATTTTTCAGGCCTGATGCATTGGGTAGAATCATGAGCAATCTTGTGTTGACAAATAAGACAGCCCAGTTTGTCATCACACATAAACTACTTTTGCTACAATACCAATATGAGGTAAGATCTCACTTGGAGCGTAAATCGTTGAATAAATTTAATTTTTCAAATTTTTTTTTCATCCAGACAGGAATGTTGAGAGTTGTTCTGGGTTACCTTGCTGCTGACAAGGACAGAAGACCGCTGCTCATCCAAGTGAGTGCACAGCGTTTGTTCTCATTTTACAAGAACATCAGTAAGACTAAAATAAGTTGTTTTATTTTCTCAATTTATTATAAAAAGATTTTTTTTCTTTTCTTAGGTGTTGCGCTCCGTGTCCCAAGCGTGGGCCAACCCAAGCGCAGTGAAACACACTCCCGTGGAGCAGCAGTTGTACGTCAGCAAGGCACTGCTCCTCTGCGTCTGTCTGCTGCATGATTCTGAGCTGCAGGAGCTACGTTCAGGTGCAAGTCTTGTATGTGCCTGAAAAGGGTTCTCACTTTTAATCATATGAACCGAGAATTTTTTTTTTTTTTTCACCCCTTCAGAGCTTCTGCAGTGCCTGCTCGGAGGCATGCAGAGCCACCTGGACAGCAACGTGGTAGGCATCAGGCGTATGGGAATGGTCGTGGGCGAGTGTCTGAGCTCCCGCATGAATATCAACGGAACCAAACTTAAATTTGAGGTCAGTGTTCGATTGAGATGTTGTCAAGTGCAAATATCCGAACCTCATTTGTACTGTTTGCGTATTATAGTACGAACAGGATGAGGAAACACGAGAGCTGCTTTCTCTTCTGACTCCTTCGAACGTGGACGAATCAGAGCCTGAATCTGAAGATGGGTAAACATCTGCACAATTTCAAGCTTTTCACCGTATACGCATTTATATGGTACCTAAATCTATTAGTAGAAAAACCTTGCAGTGATGTATGGTTGTTTGTGTGTTTTTTTTTTTTAATTTAATATATCATGCAGGGTTAGCCCCCCTGAAAAGATCAGAGGAAATCCATCAATTTGCAATGATTCATCAACAAATGGACAGGAAATGACATCATCAAAAACTGAGCCAGACTCTGACCTTGATAGGTAAAGTATTTGCAGCACATACGTACACCATTTCAGATTCATCCCCAGTCTGGTGCTTTTCTTGATTCTCAGTCATGCGTCACAAGATAAGTGACATTTTACTCAGTGTTGTTAAGAACTTCTGCTACAATTGCAGCGATGATGAGTTCACGCCTTACGACATGTCTGGAGATCAGGAAATAAATAAGGCGTCGCCACCACGCTACCTACGAGATTGTCTGGAAAGTATGTTCCCACGCCGGCCGCCCCTGTCATAGTATCATATCCTGCCTGACTTTTTCTTCTCCATCCAGATTTAATTTCCTCTGAAGATCCAGAGCGCGTGGAGTTCAGTTTAAGGGTTGCCGAGGGACTGGTGAGAAAGAACGCTTTTGCGACCAAAGAGGTATGCACAGTCTACATAGTCCAGACACAAAGGAAATATGTTTTGCTTACGCAGATTAAATATGGAAACTGAACTCTACATCAAAATTTTAAGAGGAGCTTGTGTTCCTTCATTAAACGTCTCTATTATACTGCCTCCTGGTGGCCAAAGCACATACACCAGAATGAGTATAATGGACATTGAATGATCATGATGCTTAGTCCAGTAGAAGGCAGCATTGTATCTTTTTTTTTTTTTCAGATTAGTGTCCAGCTAAGCAAAGTTCTTCTACACATGGAGGATAAGTACAGCATCAATGGCTTCCTAGCTCTCAGGCAGGCCACCATGGTGGCGATCGTGGTCAGTGACTGCATCCCGGTATGTTTCGCTGCCTTTTCCACATCAGAATATCACACGTTGATTTGTCTTTCTACATGCCTTACTTTTTTTTTTGTGTGTGATGATTGATTCCAGGTGACCGAGTTCCTGAGCACGGAGTTCTACTCCTTAAACTACAGCCTTCGTCAGCGTCTGGATATCTTAGAGGTTTGAAAAACAAACGTCAGGCCAAATGATACTTAGATTGAGTCTCGAAATAATTCTTTCCTTTGCACCAGGTTTTAGCTTTGGCAGCTCAGGAGCTGTCCAAGCCAAATTCGGACATCCCAAATCCAAGCGTCACCGCAGATTTAACGCCGTACTCGGCTGACAACGCTGCACACTGGCGGCAGGTCATTGAGCAGCGCATTCAGGCAAAGACCAAACGCATCAGTAAGGTATTTAAACCACATGCACTACTGTTAAAAAAAAATTATATATGTAAAAAAAGAAAATACAAGGGACATTCATATGTTGTTCCAGGGAGCCTCCCAGCCTCCAATAAAGGCCACAGCTAACCGCTACGCACCAGTTGCTGGATATTTCTTCTTTCCATTACTCAGAAATTATGACAAGTCAGTCAGAAATTTACCACCGCCTTCCAATACTAATGAAATTGAATATTAACTGAAATGTACATTCACCTCGTGCTTATCAGGCCTCAGGTGACCTTCGACTTATTGGGAAGTGACCACCTGGTCTTGGGCAGGCTGATCCACACCTTGGGTATCTTCATGCATCTGGCAGTGAATGCACCGGTATTTGAATCAAAGCCCTTGTCTCCAAAAGTCACTTTGCTGGTGGTACTGATGACATCATTTTCATCCTCTGCAGGTAGCTGCACAAATGGGTCGTGCTCTGCTGGACTTTGTGTGGACGTTGCGTTACCACACTGACCAGTAAGTAAAAAAAAAAATAATTTATAGTGTTCTGATTTTGCCTGACACCCATCTTTAATCTTTTTGGAAGGATGGTAAGACGAGGCATCCTCTTTGCCGTCTGCTCCGTGTTCATGAGCATGCCCAGTCAAAACATTTTGGTGGACCTTGCAGACCAGCTTTTCGAAACTAGATCTTGGCTGGCAGGTAAGAAAAAAAAGTGTTTACACAGAAAAGGGACATTTTCAAAATATACACGCAGCTGCACTCATTTCTGGGAAGAGGACGAGGATCCAGGATGTCCTGCAATGCAAGCTATGACGTGATCAGTCTATTTATTTGTTTGTTTATTAAATCTGTCCTGTAGCTAAAAATTGTTTATTATCGTATTAACCAGGGGCTGAAATTTGAATCACCATATCTTTAATTACCATACACTCTGAGAAATAAAAAGTTTATTTTATGATTGTTTGCTATGCTATGTGTTTTGTTGCCAAGATGTGGCTGAGGGTGACCTGGATGCAGATTGCAGGAGTTTGGCCATGCAGAGTCTGGTGTTGATGGATAAGAGCCTGAAGAAACAGCTTCAAAGTCCACACACCCTCAGCATTGAATCATGAACAAAAATACACCAGGTCAGGGTGAGCACTCGGTCCTCACAAAGACTGCAGATGTTGATTTCACAGTCAAGGAAGTGGATGACATCAAACACCAATGTCCCTAAAGGTGGGATGACTTTTGCTCTTCCTGGAACATGAGGTCAAGCAAATGAAAATGAAAGCTTGTGTTGTCCCCTGGCTCTACATATAAAGGTACACACTTGTTCAAACCAATTGTGGCTTAAATGACGAAATATTTTGTGAAGAGGATATCCTCAATTTAGTTCAGGTATATTCTTTTGTCTTTCCTGTACAAGACGATCTCGCCATTGGGTTTGTTTGTCCGCAAAGGACATCCTGTGAATATTTATGTACAGTACGTAGTCATAGACACACTGTAAAAATAAATGATGCTTCCTCCTGTGACAAATGGATCATTCCACATGAGAATGAGTTCTCTGAAATTGTTTATCTTATGAGAAAACTGCAAAAGATGAAATCAATTCTGTTATTCTGCATTGTCAATAATAAGACATTACTGTTATTGGGAAAAAAAAGATAGATAAAGTACAGTACAGACAAGCGTGTAATAGAACATATTTGTATTTGGTACACTTGTGTCCCATAGAGTTCACATGGTGTCAGCAAAATTAAGATCAAGCAACAGTTGAAATACTTTATAATGCTATTTTTATTAAATAAAAAAACAACAAACATTTTTGTTTTTTTGCGGGGCTGAAATGGATGAATGACATTTCCATTCATTTCTCGGTAAAGTGACTCGTCACACCTCGGCCATGTTCGTTAATTTCCGTAACTCCTCCTCCAGTTCAATCTCGGATGTTGTCCGTGGCAACTGCCAGGGACGCTCTCGTCGCCACACACAAGCGAAAACATTTTACAAATAACGGCTGCAAATTAACATATAACTTGGTGGTTTAGGCAACTCTTGTAGGGAAAACAAATCCGTGTCTTGATATGTTGTTTAGAGGAGCGCTGTTGAAGGTTTTGGCTAAATTTGGGTAATGTATCTTAGCTGACCGAGGTGGTAAAATCCAAAATGGATGCCGCCTGGAGAGTATATGTCGAGCTAGCTCCCGAAATGTAAGATACCTCAAAAAAGGAACACCTCGGATACTGCGTTGGGAAGGAAAGACGCTTTCGAGGGTATGTCTATCTCGTGTGTAAAAAAATAAATAAAAATGACGTAAATGACTAATTTGTAATGCGAGTCGTGAAATGTTCAGACAGTAAAGAGTTATATGAAAACATTTCTGTCGTCCTTATTCGATAATTATGTAATAGCAATAACTTTCTTGCCACTTTAAATTGCAAGCAAGGCTCATAAACTCAAAAAAGGAATTATAACATTTATAAAGTTGATAGCACCAGGATGCTAACATGCCCCATCAGTGCAAAGCTATCAAGTCGTTGTGTCAATTTAATTAAAGCATACTGCAACTCCAGGTAAACACAATAGAAATCAGAACAAATAATTTAACATGTTTTGACGCCATCATTGTGTGTTAGTGGGTAGCATTTCTTCCTCAGCAGATTCCTTGTATAAATTTGACATGACATTTATCTTTACCTCACCAACTTAGGTACACCGAGAACATGGCGGTGTATTTCGACCACCGCGTTGAGACCCCTGAAAATTGTGAGGACCCCATTCAGTTGATGTGGCACTCGACTCTGTCCATACTGGCTGTGGCCTCACGAAACTCCACCACTGGAGGAAATGTTAACATCTACTTACAGCAGGTAAATAAGCATGGAGAATGTCTATTATTTGACAAATAGATAATCTCCTTCTTCCCATCCATTTAAACAACTACCTCTCCAAATGCAGGGCGAGCATGTGGAGAGCTGTCACGTTGAGCGTCCTCACCGGCCCACAATGCTTTGCTGGCATCCCATAAAGCCCGTGTTGGCTCAGGGTTGGGAGAATGGCGAGGTGCTGCTTCTATTGCACCCTTCTGGAGATCAAAATGTCCTGCCGAGCACGCACACGGCACGCATCACGCTGTTGGAGTGGAGTTGCTCGGGAAGTCGCTTGGTAACTGGGGACCAGGCGAGTGTCTTATTTTTCCAAAATGTGAAGTAAATATAAAACTACAGATCTGAGGATGGCAACATTGAAGATCTGATAGTGCCTAATAAAAAATCTCTTTGCATGTCTCCACCATCAGAGTGGCGCTTTAGCTGTTTGGAAGGTGGATGCCAGAGGAAGACTTCAAGGAAACCATCAAGTGAAGCATGGATACAACTCCCCCATCACTTGCTGCTTATTCAAACCTGCTCTGCCTGGAGAGTAAGCAGGATATATGACTAACAGTGGGTAGGAAAAATATATTTGAGTACAACTATTTTTAACAGCGACGTGAAAATGCTGGCTCGTGCGTCAGTGAGTGGAGATGAAAACGCTTTGGACATGTTCAGCTGGAAGGGTGCGCCTCTCAAGATGGGGCCGCAGGAGGGCCTTGCTTTTTACGTCAGCACTGCAGATGGTAAGAACAGTTCTGATTTTTTAAATTAATTTAGAAATGTGTCTAAGGCTACGGACGCTGTCGCTTAATTCCGATTTTTTTTTCTTGGGTAAGAGTGAACTGGTTGCTTTCTAAAATCATAATTCGTTATAGGTAAGGTGCACAGCGTGGATGAGCACGGCAAAACAAGCATGCTCCTCAGGATGGATGGTGCCATCAAAAAAATGTACTACCTGGAGACCAGGGAGGTTCTTACTGTGATCACTGACAGTATGATGCTGTCACAGTACACTTTGGGACCAGAGGGGGATGCCCAGGAATTTCGAAAGGTAGGCTCAACAGACAAAAAAAACCTTCCATAGTACCTACACACACTTTATATTGTTCTCTTGAAAATACTTTTCAAGGTCAAGCTGAGCAGTAAAAGTGGCCAAAGCGTGGACATCGTTTGGGCACACAATGGTCTTGTTATCACAGCGACAGGGGAGCAACTTCTCAGGTTCTGTACACTCAGCAGACGCAAATACACACTTGCTGGCTTTTTACATGATGTTCTGTCCTGGTTTCGTAGGCTGTGGGATCTCGAGCGAAACGAAAACTACGCCTTGTCACTTGATGAGAAGCTCGGCTTTGAGAGGGGCGAGATGATCAACTGTGTTTCCTATTGTGCTGGGAAAGGTCAATATGTTTGACTGATTAGTATTATCATATGACTGCAATTTGTCAGCTCACATTTCCCATTGCCTTTCACTTCTCTAGAAATTCTGGCTGCTGGTACCAGTCATGGACGCGTAGCAATGTGGAAAATGACGCTGCATTTGGAGCGTAGCAGAAGTGACACAAAAGCCCAGTGGAAGCTTCAGACGCCCACGGAAATCGAAGGAAATGTTACTCAACTGCAGGTACTCCCTTCACACCCTTTTTTTTTGTCTTATGTTTTTAGTAAATATCTACTTGCCTTTTAGTGGGGCACCAATCTGAATCTGCTGGCGGCCAACAATTCCAACACGGTGGTGATCCTCCACGAGCACGTGATGTCAGCCCACTGTAGCCAGCAGGTGGCAGCGGTGCAGTTGACGCCGACCCAGCTCAGCATCACTCAGTTCCACACAGGCCTGCACCTGGCTCTGCAGTCCGAAATGCATATCAAGGGTGTGTGTGTGACAAAGGTAAGCAGCCGAGGCCATTTACAATCCAATCAGTGGATCCAGATGGATGTAAATAAAATCATTTGTTGTCCTGAAACTTTCAAACATTTCTAATTCATTCTCCCTGTTCATTGTGACAGGATTCTGCCACAGTTTGGAGTGGCAAACAGGTGACTGTGTTTGAGATGTCGGGGGCTGCCCTACATAATAAAGGTACGCCGACAACACCGATTCCGATATTTGTCAGAAGAAAATTCCGACAACCAAATAATTAGCCGAAGAACTCAAAAATAAAAATTGGCCATTTTTAAAAGAGCTAATATCAGCAAATTAAATTGATCAATTTGTCCGTTCATGTTTTTATCTCTCCGATTTTCAAGAGCAATCATTTTTTTCGTCTGTTAATTCCGCAGGATCATTCCCTTGTGACTCTCATGTAGTAGCTGTCCATGGTGAGAACCTTTACATGGTGGAACCGAACAGAGTCCAGATCCGCACACCGCAGGTTTGTCGACCCTCTTGGGGAAGCTGTGGGTTGACTGATTTAATAATTGAACTAAATTATAACCAACCTATTTCCCATGTTTAGGGCACAGTGAAGCAGCTCTTGACTTTCTCCAAGGCTGAAGGCAACCCAGTTCTGCTCAGCGTGTGCCAATCTTACCTGGTGGTCGGCACAGACACATCGCATATCCGAGTTTTTGATCTTACCCGGAGGTTTGTTAAGGTCAATGTTACTCTCGGTAAAATACTTGTTCTGAATCAATGTGTTTTTTTAATTATAGAGATGCTAAAGCTCACTGCAATGCCAAGAACCTGGCTGATCAAATTCCCAATTTGGGAGCCCTGCGTTCAGTCAAGTGCAACGCCAACGGTAGCCAAGTCAGCGTTTTAATCACACAGGTGAATGAACAACACCCATTCTTAATTTTCATCCTTTTAACTATGAATTCACCAATGCCGTACTTTCCTCTTAGGTGAATGGTCGACCCGACCAGAAAGTGTACTTCTATAACATTGAAATGGACACCGTTACACACTTTGACTTTTTCACTGGGAGACCATCTAGCGGTATCTCACAGCCTGAAGACTGTGAAAGGTAAGTCAAGGTGCTTTTGCCCTTCTGTGTCTGAATTTTTTTTTTTTTTTTTAAGTCTGGTTCTGTTTTGTTCCCCAGACAGCAGTTTCAGGAGAGCGAGCTTAGGGGCCGATGCCCCGTATCGCACTTCTGGGACGAGAGCGAACCTCGACTATTTGTGTGTGAGACGGTGCCGGTCAGTTCAGAAACCTCCTCGTCTGGTTACTGGGAGACGGTAAAGTTAACATTGAATTCATCTTCTGGCTAAATCAGCTTTTAAGAGTGTTATGGGTCAGAAATAATCAATAATGTTTTTTATTTAACTTTGCATGTCCGTCCTTTGATTTCCCAGGTGGACGTGTCGGTGGTTACGCTCTTCTGTACTCAGGAACACGGCCTCCTTTTGCAAGACTGCTACCACAAACCAGCAGGCCTGCAAGCCCTCCTTGCTCTTGACGTGCCTTATTATTATTTTAGCTGCAAGGTGAGATTGGACAATCCTCTTGTTCCTCAGCCTCGACATGCTGCTTCTGTTTGGAAATCTTGGTTCAAATCTTTGCACCCGCCACTACTACTCTAATGTGCGACTTTGTTTGGTCTAACGTGCACCCCAGCTATTATTTGGGAGGGGTGGTGTCTTTCAATCAGACGTGAGTGCCTGTCCGTGCCTTTCCTTCTGAAAACTAAACATTGTTGATTCCCGGCAGCACAAAAGCGTCCCTGTGTGGTGAATATAGCTTGGTTGTTTTTTTCCAACGCTGTAGTTTGCTTTGACTCCTACTGCCTTACACCAAAATGGAATGTTTTTGAAATTGAAAGTTTTCAGAAGCCTTAAGATGTTGTGATAACACTGACTACTATTTTAATTTTCGTAATGACTATTTTGGCTAGAATTCCATCGCTCTCATCACAAAAAGAAGTCAAACATGGTGGTGGCAGCATCTTACTGCTGTAAAAGCTGTTAAAAAAAAAGGCTTTTGAAGAAAATAATAATTCATTTTGGGAAAAGGCTGTAAAATGTGGTGAAGTGCTATAAACAATATATATTAATGTAATTTGTATAAACTTCAAATCATGCTCCTCGCTTGTGTTCTAAAGGAGGTCTCCGCCACATCAGCACCAGCAAATCAGAGCCAACCATCACGGGGCTCCGTTGCCCTCTTCCCCCAAATGGTCTCCAGGCGAGCTCTCAGGGACTTTGAAGGCCTGGAGAACTGTGACAAGTCCACACGCGACGCCATGCTCAACTTCAGCTTCTACCTCACCGTCGGTCACATGGACGAAGCCTTCAAGTCCATCAAACTCATCAAGAGGTAAGAAGTCGCTCGTCCGGTCAGCTCAGAGAGTACTTTTATCCGGTCATCGTGTTCTTCGGCAGTCCGGTCGGTCCGCGGGGGCTTTAGTTCAAAGACGTGACTAAAGACCAACAGGGGGAGTATTGTCATGTTCGGCCTTGACTCTCAATTGGCGTTCTGCACAATAGTTTGACTAACTTCCTCATTGATAGCTATTTTTACTGCTTTTCAAAAGACTGACATTGTGTTCGATGAATAAAAATGTGCATCTCTATGCGCTTATTGGTAATGGATGACTCCGAATAGAGATCCAGAAACTAGTCCATCTGAAATTCTCAGTTGTCTTATTAATATAAACATATGTAGCTCGACTGTGAAAATGCTTGACGGAATTCCTCGAAATGGAGAAGCACTATCAGATACAGACTGGAATGTTTGTATCCCAGACTCGGCGATTTCCTCTTATTCATGTCGTCCTTGAGCTGCAGGCTTATCACCCACCTACATTGCCATTTAGAATATAGACATCAAAACAGAAGGCGCAATGACAAAATGTTCTGTAGAATGATAAAACGCCACGTTTAACTTTGACATTTATTGATAAAATATCTGTATTTATTCAACCCTTATGTGGTTTGAAGTGTGGAAGATCCGCAGCGGTTCTTTACAGATGTAGGATATAATAATCGCAAATATTACCACACCTTAATGACAGCCCTGTTTAATACAGTTTACAAATATTAAATTAGTATATGGATGTACCACAAACAAATGATGTCTAAGTGGATTACAAAAAAGTATTGCCTGCTTTTACGTAGAAGTGCATGTCGTCTTAAAGCTTAGGAATAATTTATCCCCGTTCGTCTTATCATATCTAGACTAAAATGCAAGTTTCCTATTAAATATCACTTTGACGCATTAAGAAACTTTGCTAGGATGACTCGAATGTTTTAACCTACTAAAGATATAGTAACATTATATTTAGATATCCCGAAGTAGGGGAGAGGGAGAGGTATTATGTTATTATGCTTTATATTCATTCTATCACAACTCCAATTCATAGTCATGGAAGAGGACTTTTGAGTAAGTGCATGTAAAATAATCAAGGTCCAGCTTGATCTTCTGCTTGGTGGGATTTTAAACATCTCAGGCCTGGTCCAACTGGAGCCACCAAGAAATTAATATTGACGACGTCCAACAGTTGCAGAGCAGCAAACCAAGCACGTTTTATGTCGATGTATTGTTGAGCCACCGGAAACCCAAGAAAAGTTTCTGCTCAACACGGCGAATCCACGTAATCATTGTCCAGGCGGGGGTGGAAAGGGGACGTGAGCGAGCGACTGATGATAATGACCCGCGGCGCCAGGCAATCGTCACGGCGGTGCAAAATGTTCCAGATGAGCATGGCCGCCGCCATTGTAGCCAGCAGGCACGCGGCGATGTCCACATAGCAGGAGTAGGACAAGTGTGTGTATGGCCCGATCCTGTAGAAGGTCACGAGTCCAATCACCAGCACAAAACCTATAAAAGTGCAAAGAATCAGATTAGCAAGTGACAATTTGGATGTTAATGGCGGTATGGCTTTTTTTTTTTTTTTTTTTTTTGCGCAGCTCGTAAATTTACATTGTGTCATATCTTTAGTGTTGCGCCATGAATAGACATGATAAGACATTTACAAAAATATGAGGGGTGTGATCACTTCTGTGAGATCACCGCCTTTCCTTTGCTACAAAACTGTCTCCCAATTGAATAAACTCCATGATAACATTAAAACAAAGAATTACAAACATTCCACTGGCTGCATATTGCTGGTTGTTTTACATGGTTACTCATTGATGGCTATTTTTACCGGTTCATTGTGTTTGATTCCCGAAATCCTCCACCCAAACGATTATACATTGCCCACCGTACTAACTTGTTTCCCCAACTGTATAATTTTACGGTAATTTTACTATGTACCCAAGACTATCAATCAATCCTCAGCATCCCAGTGTCAAAACGTTCCCAAAAATAATCGCTGGAAATGCACGTAGTCGGTTAGTCATTTTCCTGCGTGGAAGGCCGGACTTCATTCATCCTCTGCCTACACGCGAAAACGATTTTCATTGTGTCAATCTCTCAAACTGAAACTTCGCAGTGTTTGCTCAGTGGCTCGGTGTTGAACCCGCCTGGCTCCTCATCCAAGAAAATGAGTAACCTCGTCCTGTCCAGGTCGCGGCCAGGGTGGGCTGTGTGAACCTCTCGTTTTGGCACGCACTTATCTCGTCAGCTTCCTTCCCCCTCTTCCTCTTTCCATCCTTCCTTCCCACCCCTCCACACCCTGGCCTTCGAGGCTCTTACATTTACTGGAGGTTTGATGTTATCGCTCACAGAGAAAAATCTCAATAACATTCCTCTTGAAGATTTTTTTTTTTAAATTAACAGTTTCTAAATGCAAACAATTTATGACCAGCAGTAATAGTAGAAAAAGTCTGTAAATGTAGTGGAAATTAAATTACTACCCTATGACCTTTTATGACCTGACTTTCAATACGCATTTGAAGTTCCAGGGGTGAATAGGTCAACTGTACAGTAAGGGGGGAAAAAAAAAAAATCACTGAATGGACCTGAATGTTGTAAGTTCAACAGTCTGCGAGCGTGTTTGGCACGTATCAAAATGAAAACAATCCAGTGAAAGAAGTTGATAAGGCTTAAAAATATCTCCATTCAAGCTGGCACTCCATTCACTACTAGTGATGATGGCTTGCGGCACGAATTTCATTTCCAGTATCATACTGTTATTTATAATATTTTTGAAGGAACATTTTTAATAAGAAAAATATGATTTGATTTGATCGAATCATACTTTACATACCACCGTTTTTTTTTCTTTTTTCAAAACTCTATGAGAGTGCCCAATCTACATTCTTGTCCATCCCAAAGGTCTTTCCGCAAACTTTTCCCACAAAGGCATTTTCAGCCATTAATATCCGTTGTTTGGTTGGCTTTGTATGTCATCCTCAAACTGCTTTTTTCGAACCATATAAGGTCAGTCACTGACCTCGGAAGATGCCATTTTTTTCCCAGGAAGCCTTTCTAAATTTAGATAGGAAATAGGTGTGCGCTGATTTCCACCGTATTGTCAACAAACGTGAAGACGGTGTCATTGATCATCTCTGACTATCGTCATAAAAGCTATAAATAGCAACTTACTCATCTCCTAGACATGTTGGACAGGCCACTGAGTCTTGCAATGGGATTCAGTTATTAGTGGGGATTGGGGGGGGGGGGGGGGGCACTTATGATACAGAATTCATCTAGTGGGAAACTCGTAACTTCTAAAATCCCCAATCACAGCACACACAGTGTTAGAAACAAATCTCCAGGCAGTGTACACACACACACACACACACACACACACACACACGCAACACACTGTCGAAAGTGTCTTTCCCGTGCATTCCCCCTCCCGGCTTTTTCCTTTTTCATCTCGGGGGTTTGCATAACAGGTAGTCACAGACATTTCCTCGTCCTGAGCAGGGATATCCTGGCGCCCACCAGTCGCTCCCTGACTCGCTGCAGCTCTGCCTCATGGGCTCTGGATGAAGACTAAATTTAGACCCCAAGCAGACTGATACAGAGCCAAGTGACGGAGTGTCCCTCGCCATGCGAAGTGGGACAAAAGTCTTGGGACACGACTTCTGATTAAGCAATTTGTCAGTCAAGAGTTGGGCTAGTTCATACGAGAAGTAGTAAATTAGTAATTGGTTAGCGATCAATTTCATCAAATCTATTGATAAAATCACTTAATTGCTTTGTGGTACCTTAAGAAGTGAATTTCCTGACAAGTAATAATTTGCCCCCAACTATCTATTGATATCTTTAATTCATGCCTCCAGTATTAGTGTCAGGTATCGGCGGTATTCATGAGTACTCGATAGTTTCAAATAAGCGGGCGCCTCTATTTTTGAGCACATTTCTCCTTCTGACTTTTAGTTACTTTACAGAGGTTTGGGCACTTACTGGCTAACTGGAAGAGTGCAGCAATGGCCTCCTCCCACCACTGAGATTCTGGCGTGATGAAGGGCAGCTCCATCAGGCCTAGGAGGAAGATCAGTTGACCCGCCGTCAGGGCCACGGTCGCCATGAGGTTACACGCCCGCATCATGTCGAACTGCACTTGAGGGACCACAGGGGAGACTTGTGTTATCCCACCGTGGGCAAAAAAAATCTTATTGCACATTGGATGAAAAATTGAGGGCCTTGACGTTGTATTTGACACATTGAGATGTTTTATGGACAGGTTATATGAATTAATACAATGTCAGTCTTTTGAAAACATCTGGTTATCACGTTCAATATGTTGAAACAAGGAATTTGTTATATAATGCTTACGTTTGACAGAGCTGCGGGATTCTTGATAGCCAGCATACTCAGAGCCCCATCCCAGACCTTCACATTGTCTCTGAGCCACCTGAGCCTTTCGCCCCGCCTGGAGCTCATCCCGGCCCCTCTCTCCTCCGGTGGGGCACATCTTCCACAGTCCCACGCTCCTTTTACGCCCATCTTCCAGGGCTTGCAGGACCCAGCTAGGGGTGAAGGCGGCCACATTGTTTAGGACCAGGGACAGCAGTGCGACCGCAACCGCCGCAGCCACCAGCCTCTGCACAGCCATGTGACACCCGGTGCCCGCCACTACTCCTCCGCCCTCCCCCTCGGCGGGTTCCGACCCTCGTCCTTCCTCCCGCCTGCTCCCTCGCCTGTCCTCGGGAGAAGCTCCGTGGTTCCTCTGAACCGCCTCCTCCACGGCTGCCACCACCTCCTCCTCCAGCGGATCGCTTGCAAGTCACACAAATGCAGAAGAGGCGAGGGTGTTGTCTTGATCTTTAGCTAAAGAACATCTTCGTTCATCCTCATTCACCAGTCGCCAACTCCTCAGCCTTCCTCTGGTATGCTTGGATCAATCCGACATACGCTGAGGTCCATTCCACTGGCTCCGGATAGCTGCAGCTTCACTTTCGGATGTTGGTTCCTTGGGTCCTTTTCTTGCTGCCCTCACGCCTTCACATCTAATCTTGACTTGTGTGTGTGCAAAGTCCACAAGAAGGATTGAGTCTGCACTGTTGCTAAGAAAAAGCCTGCAAGAAAAATTCCCTCAAACCCACCTCCCCCAGCTTCCTTCTACCAATGCCCCTCTCTTCGTTCCTCACAGCAAATTCTACGAGGCTAGAGTTGATTTGTTGCAGATGTTCAGCGTGCATTAGCAGCAGGTCATAAGCGGACAGCTCCCTCCTTCACAGCCGCTTTAAATGTGCGTGCATGCCAAGGTTTTGCTTTGGCTCAAATCTCCAAAAAGACCCCCCTTGTGGACGTCACAGTCACGGATTCTTTTGTCTGAAGCCCGGGAGGAGGTGTGTGTGTGGGGAGGGGGGGAAGGGGGGTTCACTTGAAGTCCTCTCTTGTGTGCAACAAACACGTCGGCCACCACAGTCGGCCAGCAACAGGATGTGTTTCCTGAGAGGAAAAGAGGCTGGGAAGAGGGGCCAAATGTGGACCTGTTCCTTCTCTTGTCTTTCCTTTTCTGGCTCTCTAGATGTTGCCGCTCCCCTGCATTTGGAAGCATTTCTCTCATTGTTTTTGGGCATCCATACAAGGCCTGACTATTTCTGACAGGTTCTACACAGATTATCTGGCTCGCCATCATTTCAGTTTGTACGCCGTTGGCCCAATTGTACATTGGGGGCCTCAAAAGATTTCGACTATTTCCTGTTGCTCAACTTTAATAAACAGCACACATCTGTAGCTGCTGAGGCAATGCCGAGCCAAATAGGGAACAGATGGCTCAGGAATCTTGAACGTTACACAATCACAAAAAGGGGTTCTCCCTTTTGAGCACCATTTGCAAGTTCAAATTGAATTCAGTCTGTAAATATGACTAATATCTCAATCACTTTTTTTTAAATTGAATGTTCTATCTGATGACAGATCAAATGCAGTAACCATTTTTTTTTTTTCCGCCAGCAAAGTAGTATGGGAAAACATGGCACGCATGTGTGTGAAAACTCGCCGGTTGGACGTCGCCCGAGTGTGCCTTGGCAACATGGGAAATGCCAGGGCAGCCAAAGCTCTAAAGGAAGCCGAGGCAGAACCGGAGCCCGAAGCCCACGTGGCAGCGTTGGCCATCCAGCTCGGCATGCTGGTAGGACACCAACGCATCAAAGCTGTATTTTTTCTTCCTTTCCTTCATGGAGATGGCGCCCTACCCTTGCTGTTCTCTTCCAGGAGGATGCTGAAAAATTGTACAAAAGCTGTCAACGCTATGACCTTCTCAATAATCTCTATCAGGCGGGCGGTCAATGTGAGAAAGCGCTAGAAATTGCTGAGAATCATGATCGCATTCATCTACGCACCACCTACTACAATTATGCCCGTTATCTGGAGTCCATGGGTGACAAAAACCTGGCCCTGGAGAAGTAAGATGATTTTGTACTTCAGTAGTCACATACATATCAATATTTATTAATCATATCTAGTCACTTTTTTTTTTTGTGGAACCTCTCTCCAGCTATTCACATTTTTTTTGCTTGACATTTATTTTTCTGAGTAATAATTTAGAGTCATCATTTTATTTTTTAGACTAATAATTGGAAAAGGAATTTAAAAATATGTTAAACTGATTTGGGATAAAATTTCCAAGTATATGTACAATTTAAGTTATTAACATTTTTTTATTGTATATACTTAAAATGCTGCAAACTGTTTGGATTGCCCTTCTAATTTGTCCACTCATTGTTCCAGTTATGAGAAATCCGACACCCACCGAGTGGATGTGCCCAGAATGCTTCAGGATGATCCTTTGTCTTTGGAAATTTATGTTAACAGGATGAAAGACAAGTATGTCTACTTAGTATAAACAGACACAAATATGCCCCAATTACATTTCATAACATAATCAATCAACACAGGAACCTCTACAAGTGGTGGGCCCAGTATTTGGAGAGCCAGTCTGAAATGGATTCAGCTCTGGACTTCTATGAATCGGCTCAGGATTACCTCTCGCTGGTTCGAGTTCACTGCTACATGGGGAACGTTCAGAAGGTGAGACGAATTCTTTTGGACAGTTTAAAAGGTAGTTCGTTTTTTGAAATGGATTTGTTCGGCAGGCATGCGAGATAGCCATCGAAACAGGTGACAGGGCAGCGTCCTACCACCTGGCTCGGCACTACGAAGGTCACGAGGACATCAAACAAGCCGTTCACTTTTACACTCGAGCTCAGGCCTACAACAACGCCATACGTCTCTGTAAGGTGAGATCATTACTAGCTGGTGCTTATTGTTTTGAGCTGGGGAAAGAATTTTCTTTTTTGTGAAATCTCCACTTGCATTGCCGAATAGGAGAATGGTCTGGATGACCAGCTGATGAACCTGGCTCTGCTTAGCAACCCGGAGGACATGATGGAGGCCGCCTGTTACTATGAGGAGAAAGGGGTCCACATGGACCGAGCGGTTTCGCTCTACCACAAAGTATGTCACTGTTGGTTTTACTCCAGGAAAAATTCTCGGGTTGTTTGCATTCCTTTGTGCATTCCACAGTTCTCCACAAGAGGGCAGCATTAGATTGGATTAGCGTAGCATATAATGTGGGCTAGTATGGATATTGAGGACCATGTGATATAATCTTTGACCTGTATTGTGGCTTTAATTGACTATTTTTTTTGTAGGCTGGTTACGTCTCCAAAGCCCTGGAAGTGGCCTTCGCCACAGAGCAGTTTGCAGCACTTCAGATGGTTGCCGAGGACCTGAATGAAAGCTCGGACCCTGCCCTCCTGGCGCGCTGCTCTGAATTCTTCATCCAACATTCTCAGTATAAAAGGGCTGTGGAGCTGCTGATTGCGGCCAGGAAGGTACCGGTCTTCGTCCGTCTTCATGCGCTGAATTTCATTTGACCGTGTTCTTGTTCTTAGTACCCTCAGGCTCTGGAGCTGTGTGTAAAGGAGAACCTGACCATCACAGAGGAGTTTGCTGAGAAAATGACCGCCGCCGATTCAAAAGACTTGTCAGAAGAGGCTCACAAGCAGCTGCTGGAGAAGATAGCCGAGTGCTGCGTGCGTCAGGGAAACTACCACCTGGCCTCCAAGAAATTCACTCAGGCCGGAAACAAACAAAAAGTAAGCAATACTTTTAGGTATTTGCTTAAGAATGCGTGATTATTCTTGTATAGCTTTATTTATGATAAAATATATTTTTAAGGTGCATCTAAAAAAAAATCATCAGGAGGAGGTGGAGAAATTTCCAAGTTACCAAAGCAATTTTTCATTTTCCTAACAGGCAATGAGAGCTCTCCTGAAATCAGGTGACACGGAGAGGATTGTACTTTTTGCCAATGTTTGCCGTCAGAAGGAACTTTTCATCATGGCTGCCAACTACCTCCAGTCGGTAGACTGGAAAAATCCAGAGATCTTGAAGACCATCATTACTTTCTACACAAAAGGGAGAGCGCCGCACCTGCTTGCTGGCTTCTATGAAACCCGTGCACAGGTAGGACAATGTTCCATTCGCCATTCAATGAGCAACTATACAGACTTTTTTTTTTAACCATAACAAAGGTGGAAATCGATGACTATCAGAACTACGAGAAGGCTCTGGATGCTTTGAGTGAGGCACTTAAATGCCTCTCCAAAGTAAAAACCTCAGACGGACAACAGGAAACCAAACTGACCGAGCTTCAGCGAAAAATCGTCCTCATTAAGAAATTTGTCCACGCACGCAAGTAAGCAGACGCACTGTTGTATCTGTCAAACAAAGACATTAACCTCCAACTTTTTTTTTTCTTGATTTTCTTACATGCAGGTTGAAATCCGAAGATGCTGAGGAGGCACTTAACATTTGTGAAGGCTTACTGACGGAACCCGAGTTGGACGCCGCTGTCAGGGTTGGGGATGTTTTCGGTTTCCTGATCGACCATCACTGTCAGCATGGCAACTACAAAGCTGTAACTATTATTATTTGGTTAAGCGCTCCAAATGTAGTTCAATACATGTCCTAGCTACCCTGTATGTTTTCCTCAGGCCTACAGCAAGCTGGAGGAGCTCCAGAATGTGGTTCCATCACAAAGCATCCGATACTTTGTTAAACAGGCCAGCTTGGACGCCCTGCACAAGCACATGGGTCTCACTATGCATTCTGGGGACCACAGAAATAACGAGAAAGAGGAAGATGAAGTCGAAGAGGACTTGAATGTCACCTAAAATCACGTGAATGACGTCAGACTTTAAAAAATATATATATTCACTGGGTGGCGCTGTTGTCCACGTATCGAAGCCATGCAGACAGATGCTTGATTTGATTTGAATTGATTTTCTGTGCACAAAATGTTCTGTGTAGATAAATGTTTTGATGCTTTTTCTACAAAGAAAATGGGTCATTTTGTTGTGAAGACGACACGTTGTGGTGTATTGAACCTTGGCAACATTTCCCTGAAGGACACACGGTGAGTATCAAATACTCTGCAGCACTTATGAAGAAATTGTCAGTATGGATCCACTAGAGCCTCGGTCATGTTCAAATGAAGATAGTGACCAAATTCATGAGGAAAACGTGATTTTGCATATCGATACATTGTGTCTGCCTAATTTGATTATCCAAATATAGCCCCAAGTCAAGAATGAGCAACTTTCCATCAAAGTAGACAACCTGGACAGCACCTCAGAAACCATAAGGAGATGCTGGACTACTTGAAGTAAAGGCAACTAGGGAGAAGATGTGAGGAATGTTTTGAATTATCTTTCTAAAAACAGCTTGTGAAGATGGGGGTGTTCACCCCAAATGCGCATCTGCTCTTTGATTTGATTTTCTGTTGTGGTCTCATGACTTCCTCTTGTGATGTGGTTTTTTTCCTTTCTTCTGTCTTGCGGTTGAAACCAATGTTTGGCCATCAGTGGAGCGATGGGAAAAGAGCAGGAAATCCAAAACAGCCAGCAGAAACCATCTGAAGATCACAGTCAAGTTCAAACTTTCCAGAATTTGGTTTTTTTTTTGGGAGGGACTCAAAATGCTTTACACATCACATCCCGTTTTGCAATTCTAATCACATCAGCCTTTCTCGAAATGCAAAAAAATAGATATATACATATTTTTTTATTATCAAGAAACATGCTCGTTTTGGTTGTGGCAATGTTTACACGTTTGTGTTAAAAAAAAATATATATATATTATCAATGGGACACGTTGGGCTTTTTCTTTCAAAACGCCGACCCGTTTGACCAATCAGCAGTGAGTGTCGTATTTCCGTATTTTGATATGTGACGAATGTCATCAACTGTCCATGAAAACTGAACCTTCAGCAGGATGCCAAAACCGGAGCAGATATTCCAAGAATCCTGGTTGGTCTTGAGAAGCAGCTGAAGAAGATAACAGATTCCACGATGGTACGTGAAACCTTATCAGCTCTGCGAATCCGCCGTGCTCAAAGATCTTGCATCTAATGTTTTTTTTTTTTTTTTTTTTTTAACAGGGAATCTCCAAGAAGGAGCACACTCTTCTCATCGCCAGAGCAACAGGTGTCCCAGTTGCGAGATAACAAACATCTTGACAGGTCGGAAGGTCACACGATGATTATTTTAGACAAAATATCAAGTTAGACATTCTGCATGCAGGTATAAACAAGATTGGCCGCGTTTAGCAAACATTAATTAGCTACATTTTTTTTTTTTTTTACATATAAAGGGAGTTATTTTGCAGAACAAAAAATATCCTAGTGTAGGAAGCAATATCTTTTATTTTAAGTACGCTACCAATGTTTTTCTAAGAAAATGATAGAATTCATTAGGAAAAAAAAAGGTATTTAAAATGCACATAGGACTTAGTGAAGTTTTAAATGTGAGCTGCCTGGCATGGTTTGGGAATGGCATGCCATTCCACATTCATTCATGTGATCACTAGGTGGTGTGTTTTTGCCCCCTGTGCTCTGCAATTGCCAGGAAGAAATTGGGCCTTGAGAAAAAAATGTCTGGAATGTTTGTAAAGCTTATGTCAATTTCACGAGCTGGGGAGAAGAAAGCGCGGCCACAAAGAGGGGTCACCCTGGTGAGAATAATGTCATTACATGTTACCCTGACGGGTACACGCCCGTCCGTGAACACTTTCCCCTTCAATGCTCTGATGTGAGCGCTGGCATTTTTTTTTTTCCTCCCTCAATGAACGTTCATATATATTGCCTCACATTAGTTGTGAAAGGCCAAAGACTCCCTTTAAATCTCTTTAACCCTTTAGTGGGAATGCATACTTTTTTGTTACATACGATTATATTAATACAGTTTTTAAATGTTTTAATCATTATGCTATACATTAAAAAACGTATAGAATATAGACAAGAGTTTTAATTGCATTCTTCAAGCTTATGATATTTTTATAAAGTCTACACACCCCCGTTTAAATGCCAGGTTTTTGTGATCTAACGTGAAATCATTTCAAAATCCCACCTGACCTGTACAAAAAGTAAATAAAATGTAAGATGCAAGATATTCCACCCTGTGATAACCGAGCTGTTTGAAATTATTTCAGACACATTTAAACTTGTCACCGAATAAAATATCTCAATACAAAGCAAAAAAACTACGGATGTTCTATTTGATTTTCCCGTGTTACATAGTATGCAAATATACCCACACAAATTATATTATTCACATTTACTGATTGTTTACACTGTATTACATAACTCACTTGTGGCTATTTCAGTTGATTCAAGTAAGTATGTTTACTACGAATAAAAAAAAAAAAAAGAGTTTATTGACATAACACTAATGAAAGAGCCAAAAAGGGAAATCTGCCTTGAGTCATATAGATAGATATCTTCCAATTGATTCCAATAGTCTGGAGAATTATGGGAACATTGTCAGGGAGTCATACAGACATGTCACCCCAATCCCCTTTTGAGGGGGCACAGCTGCCCCCATCAGAGGAGGGGGTGTGAAAAGTTTGAGAGGAATGGGAAGTGGGATTTTGTTGGTAATGTATTACACTCCCAGAGCCCTGGGAAAGAGTGTATGTGGTTGGGCTGGTGGTGTCGGGGGGTGCAGTTTGGGTCTGTGCCAACATAGTCACTGTGCCAAAGAGCTTGTGGGAAAATCAAAAAAAGCAGGTTGCTTCTTTGCTGACGTGCCAACAAAGACGCTGTGTCGTAATCTGTGTGAAAGAAACTTCCGTACATGTCATTAAAAAAGGCAGGAGAATTGGGATATACTTCAAACTTTATTTACAGTACATGTTTACAAAACGCTTCAACAGAACAGATAGTTAAATCGGCGTAATATTGGAATTGTATATAATCGGATTTTAGTCCGTGTTGCTATATCAACGTAAAATATTTTTTTAATTGAATTATTCTTTATAAAATTACTTTTTGACGTACAAATTCAAGACTTGAAAAAAAATCGAATCTAAGTTTTAAACATAATTTAGCATTTAGCTATTTAGTATCTCGTGCTAACTCAATTCCGCCTCTGTTCTGTGTGGTTGTTGATACTTTGCGACCAGATTTGTTCTGTGACCAGCATAGTGGGGGGTGATAAAGCTTCTGTCCTGCCCAGGATGGGAAGCCATGCAGAGGAAGTACCTCGCATGGGCCGCTCGTCAAGAGGCCCTTTGTTTTACGAGGTTAATGCCTAATTGATACGGGCTTAATGAGAACAGGGCTCGCGGGCTTGCAGTGTGTGAGCCCGGGGGCCGGACAGGCCGGCCGTAATTGGAACGGACAAGCCTTGTGTGCCCCAGTGCGCCGGGAAGGGATTTATTGGAACGCAAGGAACAGCCGGAGAGAGTGGGAATGGGGAAGGAAAGGTGACAATGACGAGGAAGAATGTGGAGCCAGTGGGAATTTGGGAGGTTGGGATTGGGAATATCATGAGAACCAAGTCTGGTAGAATGGCAAGTAATAGTAATAGGTGTGTGGAATTATAGAGATAGATCATTTCATCTAGCGGAAGTGCAAAAAAGAGCTAATGGATAAAATTGATTTAAAGAAATTGAGGCGTGATCTTTGCCAATTAAACTCAAGGTCAATGTAGCATCGTATCAACAAAATGCAGAACTCCTCCATGTTAACCTCAACTGCAATTTTCTCCGACACCTGTCTCTTCTTTTTGGACAAGTTGTCTTTTTGGCTCTTGCTTTTGCATTCGACTATTCATGCAAAGAGTCCCCCCAGCTTCTCTCCAGACAAGCTTTCAGCACCCGGACTGGAGAGGCACTAAAAGGGTGTGGGGGGGGGGGGGGGGGCTGATTGAAGGGGTCGCTTGCACTTCAGCAAACCTTGAAGAATCGGGAGTGAAAGCTATAGAGATTCTGGGTGGCTGCATGCAAAAAGAAATAATGACAAGTAAAATAATAACAAAAAAAAAGGACGAGAGGGGAGGTTTGGAAGGAAAGCTTGACTCAAAAAGTAATTCAGAAAAGGAAAGAATCGAGGGTGAGAATAGTAAAGCCGAGGTACAGTGAGGGTGAGAAAGACAGACGGGGGAGGGATGGACCCGAGCGAGTGAGAATGAGGCTGAGGGAAGGAAGGAGGAGAGAGACCCCTCTGCTTTCCCACACTCACGCCTGTTCCCACACTGGACCTGGCTAATCCCGGTCTTAATTGGAGGAGAATTCCAGCGCACATGTTTGCTTCGGCTGAGCGAAAGGCAAAGCTGGAAAGATTGGCCGGATACTTTGGGACACATCATCTGTGCGTGTTCCAGCAAACGTAGCACTGATTTATAAAAACAAGTAGAGGATGCTGAACATTATTGAATATGAAATCCTCTTCAATCCTTTTTTTTTTTAACGTCCACAGAAAGCAACGACTCATTTTCGAACGCAAGCATCATTATTAATTTATATTTCACAATCATTCTCACGTACTTTCCGACACATTTCCAGTCAGTATCAGTTGACGCATTTTACCCGGAGGCTACAAAACAGGAAAGGGGAGGAGGGAGTGCAAGGAGATACTAGTAACAGAACAAAACAAGCTTGATTGGCAGTTTCGTTCCTTCCTACCTCTTTACTCACCAACAAGTCGTACAATAGGAGGTAACTTAAATCTCCACAGTCCGGGACAGTACAAAGGAACTCAAGTGACCTATCAAGAAACTTTCATCTTTTAATCCAAATTCTTGTGATTAGGGGTGTGTAGACTTTTAAGATCCACTATAAATGCTTGTTGGGCCACCATTAGTTGAAATCTGGTTCATTGGCCACATTCAAATCTCGAAGTGGTCTTATTAGTGTTTTTTGGTTTTGTGGTCGGACCCCTCTGCTGACTCACGTCCGCCTCAGGGATGGCAGCTGTGAGGAGTTTACCCCTTCATCATTCACTCCTTTAGCCTTTCATCAACTATTTTGGCGGGAACATTCCCCAGCACGCTTCTTTGAACCCCCACCTCCACACCGCTCCACCATGTCCACTCTTGTCTTGATGGATTTTCGGTGCACATTTTGGAAGGGATTTCAGCCATCTGCAAGCTCTTGAGGAACAAAAGGGGCCTCCTCACTCTTCTCCCTTTACCACTTCACAGGGATAACATGGCCACGTAAACGTGCCGCTGCTTGTTTTCCATTCTGACCTCACCTCTCAACCTACCCTGGTCCTGAAATGACCACATTGAACCCGACCCCTTATTCCGAAGTGGCTCACTTAATCCATAGGAGTCAAAAGAAGTCCACCTGCACAAAAATGTGCAATTTGTAGTCTAGTATATTTCATGCGTGTGTTTTTCAGCGGAATAATCAGCAGATTAGATGGATGAAACACATCATCCATCACCGTCAGTTTTCCTGTAGCTTGACGGATGGAAATGATTGCGTGGCCGCGTCACAGAATTCCCAGCCTGCGGTTCCAGCTGTCCGAAGGGTGTAATGGAAATCCGGGATGCCAGTGTGTTTGCGCTCAGCTGGTGGCGGCTGATCTGAGGCGGACACACTAGACTTGTCGTGTTTGGTTGCCAAGGATACAGCTGTTTATTCGTCACTATTAATCAACCATATGCTGAAACGGGACACAAGCCATTAAATTCCTTCCTTCTGTTCTGGAGAAGATGAATTGTCACATAATAGTTTAAAGATTTAGAGGCATTTAAATGGCGGGGGGGGGGGGGCTTTTTTCAAACTTCTTCATTGTGCTTTTATTCATCACAGTGCCATCTGCTGGATTGGGTAGGGCAGTGCCCCAATTGCCCACTGGTGAAATTACAAGCCAGTTTCTGGAAATTTTTTTCGAACTTGCCATTCAAGAAATCAGCAAGCCCGATTTCTAATCCCAAAGTGTCTTTTTGTCAATATGATTGCGCCACGCTGATGCGTCGGCTGCACTTTTCAACTTGCCCTTAAAACTGACACACACACAATTCGCTGTCACTCACACACACACACAGTCAGGATGGAACGAGCGACTGTGTGGCACCTCAGCTCAGACGTGCCTGCCACGGCGCTCGCTTCATGGCAATTTATTGCTTCCTTGCTCCTGAAAATGGCAGAGCCAGGACAACAGAATTCCAACGTCTGTTTTGCAACACACGCGCACACACACACAGGTTCACACACTCCCTAAATCTTGCTGGCCTTCTAGTTGTGTGCCTTTCGAGGTCGTATTCATGGCTACTCAAAGTGACTTATGTGTGAGAAAGGTTTAGCCTTGAGCTTAAACTGAACCTGAAACACTTTGAGCTGACTTTTTCCACCCTTCAATTCGTGTTTTGGAACGGCAATAAAATACACACACGTCAAAAGTGTTTTCTTAAAGTATATTTGAATAACACAGACTGAGAACATAAAAAAAAAAACATATAGACAATAGCGACATATTTAGAATTTCTTATCCACATATTTACATTTGTTTGTATTCACATATACACAGCAAATGGGCACTTAAAAGTCATTTGGTACGATCTCGTTAATGATGTAGTGCACGTAAGAAAACATTTGTCAACTTCCCCCGCCCATTCTTGATTTACTTTCTCCATTTGAAAACATTTTGTCAGCAGTTCCATTGAATAAACTTATTTACACGTGATTGACAAAAACAGTCAGAATGGGACAACGCCTAATTATTTCTGCTTACAATATCGGTATGCACATATATTAAATTCTTAGCTGCACGTCTGTGCTACATATTCTTGCTTTTTATATTTCTTTTTTTTTTTTTTTTTGGTTTTTTAGTGTTTGCAGCATCACGATTTGTTCCCTTTCTTTCACTCAGTGCAATTTCCTCTTTCTTCTAATCTCCTTAATACCAGCAATTGTCCGCTCATGTAACCGACTAAAACTCGTTTGACTGCCGGGAAGTATCCTGTGTCCCGGCTGAATTCATTTCCGTACATTCCCTGAGTTTCAGTGACTCTCAATGAGTCTAAATGTAATTTTTCTTTTGTTCTGTAAAATTGTATTCATTTATATGCTCTTCATTTTGTAGCTTATCTCAGAAATGTCTTTGTCCAATTAGATTTCAGCCTCTGTGTTGCCGTGTCAATTTAATCTGCCTTCAGAATCAGTAGTGCTCCATTTTATATAAGTGGGGCAGTATTGTTAACATTTTTTTTTTTGATGGCCCATCTGGCTGAAATAATTTAACCCCTAACAAACTGCTTCTATTCTCCGTGGCAACCAGGAAGCTGTCGACACAGCTCCACGAGTTGTTATTGCACTGAAATGGCTTTTAGGAAAAGTCCATTTTTTTCACAGCCCCTTTTGTGTGGTTTCTCCCACAGGTTGAATGAAGCGGGCCGACCCGGCGTTCCACTCCGCCTCGGTTCTGCATGGTAGACAAGCGGCGATAAACTTTCGGGCTCAGTCTACAGGAAGTTCGCATGGAATCTGCTGGGCCGCTTTGGCGGTGGTGTAAGCCTGCAGGAAGTCCTTGTAGCGAGGGGCGCAGCCCAGCCAGGCCTCACCAAAGTGGACCCGACCGGTGAAGAGGAAGCTACCGGGCCCCGGTTTGACGCCGCACTGTAGAAGGGTGCGGATCTCCCCCCGGGCGGCCATGCGACCGTTGCCGATGAAGAGGGCGTACTTTTGCCGGAAGACCTTCGTGGCGCTGACCTTGATGACGGCGGCGCGCAGGTTCTCATCCTCTTCCACAGTCCTGATGTTACCTCGCACCACTGTGGAGAAACAAAACACGATATAAGTTGAGAACAGGTATAAAGTGTTTTATTCCCTAAAGCTGTCTTGTCTGCTCATAATCTCAATAGTTCTTCTATGTAGATTCTCAAGTCATCGCGGTCATGATCATGCATTAAAATTGCATGGAGGCAACTGGAACCTTCTTGAATTTTTATGAGCTGCCCTGGTGGAAACCCTAAAATTAGTGGTGAGTCTTTTCCTTCCTTGTCTCCTTCCTAAAGATGACTTGGTTTCAATTTGATTTTAAATCAGGGCCAAAATTCCCAATATTACGTAGGCTTACCAAAGTCGCTGGTGCACACGGCCATGAGGATCTCCGTGTCATTGCAGGGTCTGCACGCTTCTGAGGATGAAGGAGAATCGGTTAGCGAACTCGCATAAATCTTAAAAAAAAAAACACATACCGTGCATACTAATAAGGGAATCAAGATAAAAAGCACATGCTAAGGAATGTGCGCAACAAAGCAAGGGCTAACCGCTAACAGGCAGCTGCTACTTTTACAGTTGAGGCTTTATAGGTGCACAGTTCTCTCCACTGCACAACATTTACAAGCTAAACTAACTCCCCCCCCCCCCCCCTAAAAAAAACTTTCTGGGTGTCTGCAATCACACCTCGACAAAGCTTTCAGGGGCCAAAAGAGAGGGAGCAGGGCTGGACTTCAAAGATACGAACCACAATCATGGTCATAAAAAAAAAAAAAAAAAAAAGACTTTTCCATTAAATAGCAAAACTAAAGCCAAACCAGGGAATTTAACTGTCGGGGGAAAAAAAAAAAGACACATATTAATACTTCTTGTGGTTCACTGGAGGCCCTACACATTCTCCACAGTGAACCCCCTCTTGATAAATGAGATTCCTTCCTCTCCAGTCCCAAAGCAAACTTAATGTGATCGGCTAAGGGGGCGGGGGGGGCTGTCGGTCTCTGGCTGCAGACAAGTCTACCCACAGCGAGGCAGCTCAACAAAAGAGCGGAGCATCTCAGCTGGGGAGAGGCCTCCGTTACCTAGGAGACGGCAGTAATCCCAGAATGTTTCAGCAGCATGCATTCAAAGAGCTGTGGACTCTGGAGAAAGCCCCACATAGTGAGCTTTTGTAGCCCCTC
Organism: Syngnathus scovelli; assembly: GCF_024217435.2. Classification (NCBI taxonomy): domain Eukaryota; kingdom Metazoa; phylum Chordata; class Actinopteri; order Syngnathiformes; family Syngnathidae; genus Syngnathus; species Syngnathus scovelli. The sequence continues at coordinate 6,057,742 of NC_090867.1, forward strand.
CCCCCCTATTCCCTTTCTCACTCCCTACTCCCCACTTTTTCTGCTCCAAACCAACATGCCTTTAGTCTTGAGAGAGTTTGCCCACTTCCTCCTGGAAAATCCAATCAACCCACAGAGGCCTGCTCGGAATTATCAATCAGGCGTTATGAGGTTTTGGGGTTACTTTCCATCATGGCTGTTGGGTTAGACATGCGTACTTCTTGATCAAATAACAGGAGCGGGATTTTAAACAGTGTCGATCCATGCATTTGTATCTCAAATCTTCGTTTCCCATTGAAAATGTTACTTATCTGTTTCAACCTTATCCCAAAAAAGCAACCAAAATTGTATTTTAATGAGGAAAAATAATTCTAATATTGTACTCAACTCCTCTCTGCTTATCAGTACGGCACTTGTAGTCAGTCATTCTTTGCAAGAGGATAAAGAATCTATGACTGATTACGATGATATTATATATTGTTTGTCGTGTTCAATTTGTTCCTTAGCATGGCAAAATACTGGATATGCTATTTAGCACTAGCATTAAGATAGTAGCCTTTTCGGCCTTCACTTGAACAACTCACCGACAGTACTGATCTGGTTGGAGTCAAGTGACAGTCGGGCAGTCCAGTCCCCCCTCAGCTCATATCGGAAGGACGCGATACGCCGGCTGATGTCTTGATGAGGCGTCGCTTGCATAAAGAGAGCCACCTTCTCCCCTGGCTGGCGGTTGAAGCAGCGCACCCTCGGCGGCAGAGACGACTCGGGCCGGTCCCCGACCAGCAGCTCCAGCACACCGTCCCTCTCCAGGTAGAGTTGGGCACCGTGGAAATGCTCTGAAGGCTTGACGCAGGCCGTGATGAGGCCCGAGCCGCCGCCCACCCCGCCCCCGGGGCCTACCGCCACCGAGGGCAAGCGGGGGGATAACGTGAGGCGAAGGGCTCCTTTGGGGTACAGCCAGTCCAGGGTGCCCTCGGAGCAGTGGAGGGAGATCTGCTCCACGCTGCCTTGCTGCTGGGACAAACCACTGAAAAGAAGAAACAGGAAAATTATTTAACCAGAAAAACTGTCAACAATTTTAAATCAAAGCTTCAAACTCAGAACAGCAAAACTGTGAGACGGAAATGCCAACCACTATCATACCGTGCTGTCACTTAAAATTCTCATTTTTAACTGTGACATATTAATTGGATCGCTAAGGTCCGAGGTGAGATTCAAACCCAAAACTGCGAGACAGAAAAGCTAACCACTAGTTCACCATGCAGCCCATTAAAATACAAATTCAAACTTTAAAGTTAAATTTATGTCGACCTGACATATTTTATATCTTTTTTTTTTTCTTCTACGAGCTGTCCAACTGAAGTCACCACGTGTTCCTTCATTAACTTGACAGGGTTCTTAATTAAGAACTACCGAGGCCGCCTGTAGGCAAGTTTGTGAATCACAGTCCTGCTCTCCACGTACAACCCCTCCCCCCCCTTCCAGAATATAACAGTTGGAATATTATTCCTAGTCCAGCAGTGCATGAAGAGTGCATGCTCGCAAATTAATCCCCTCAGTCTCCTGTGTGTCTGGACCCCTCCTGTCGTCAAACCCCTCCACCACCATGAGAACATTTAGATGGCCCTTAATGGCCGACACGTCTCAACTTGTTGCGGTCAGACAAGCGCTGTCTTGCAACATTTAAACCAACCACCTGCAGCACCGATTCAAAAATAATAATTCAGACTAAATGAATACTTGCCTCCCTCTCCAGCTACACTGATCCTCCGAATAGTTGCACAGGGTTGCGTGGAATAAAATCCAAATGGTGTAAATCCCCAAAAGATGCATCCTCAAATATAGCTGATGCAAACTTTAAAACAAACTATATCAAATAATCCAAATAAGAGCTCCTTTATAAAACCAATCTAATGTTATCTGACTTTACAGCCATAGTGTTGCATCCTCTTCAGATAAGAGAACTTGTCTCCTAACCGACCGACCCGCCTGTCTGTCTGCGCCACACTGAGTCAAGCTCCAAAGTTTATTCCCCCCTAAAGAAACTTCAGCCACCAATCAGAAGCGGAGGCAGGAAACTTTAAACCACTCTCACAAGTGGGAGGGCGAAGGGTGGAGTTTGGAGGTGGGGCACTCATGAGGACCAGGGGGTGATATGGTGTGACCTGAAGAAGGAGTGCACAAGTATGTTACAATTCTCCATTGTGTTGACCCCCACACTGCATATACAGCAAAGTGAAACAATGCCAGCGGGCCGAGCCCAGTCTTCCTCCCTCTCCCCCAACTCTATGTAAATGTAGTTTAAAATATTTGATCTCAATTTGTGTTAAGTGATGCCTGATGATAAACATTTCTAATTGCTGATCTTATTTTCAGATAAGTGCCACAGCGTCGGTGATAGGGGGTGAACCCCCCCCCCCCCCCCCCCCCCCGCCCGCCTTCATGCCGAGGTATTTAGAAGCAAATGAAATATTCTTTTGTCCACCTCCATCCATTTCGCCGACTTAGCGACTTTTGGGTGTGCGTGATCAAAGTCAAGGCCCGTTGATGGAGTTATGACAAGGCCGCTGGGCCGGCACAAAGACTCATGTGCAGCTTTATTGTCTCCGCCGGGATGGAGCTTTGTGTTTCAAAGCCCACCACAGACGGGGGGCTGCAAAAATGAATCCATTAATGTCAAAACTCGGTGATGGACTACACTGGGATTGACCAACCTGACCGAATTTATCAATATAGCTCAAATATCGACATCCTATAGAAAAAAAAAATGATCTGGACATTTTATTAACAGAAACGATTTTCATTATCTATCAGTATCGAATAAAATGTTCGTTTCGGTGTCTTTTCCACTAAAACAATACTGCTTTTGATGGCATACCGAATTCTCAACATGGTCTCACCTGCACGTCAATGTCTTCAAACAGCGTCGCTGTACGCATACGAGAGTTGCCGTTCAAGTGTGAGACGTTTGTGTGTTTGCTCAGTGTTCTGTATTCCAGTGTGTGTTTGTGCGAGTGCAAACATGGGGAGGATGTAGTAACAGTGTGGTGTCAACAGTGTTTATGGGACCTTGACATGTGTGTAACTTTCCCTTAGCACTTCCTCATGCTGAAACATTTCCCAAAGAATCGTTGTGGGAAGTTTAGCTGTGGGAAAAGGGTGGCTCGCGGGACACGTACGTCCCCCCCGCACCCCCTTTGTTCTTTAATCAGGTACCAAAAATTGTTTTCAACATTTGTATAATATATGTTGCTTAATGTAATTGTTTTCTAGGAATTGGTTTATTAAAATGTATTTATTTGATTTATTTTAAGCTTTTATTCACTGATCTCGATGATTTTTAATATAAAAAGGTCATTTTTCAAATATTTTTTGATATACACATACCAAAAAAATCATCAATTGATGAAAAGTGATTTTATTCATTTTATTTACATGTAATTTGTGAATTAGTAATAACATTCATTATGACTACCGTAATTTCCGGACTATAAGCCGCACCGGACTATAAACCGCACCAGCTAAAGTTCGGGGATATTTTAGTTTTTTTCTTACATAAGCCGCAACGGACTATAAGCCGCACGTGCACACGAGTTTTTTACAAAGAAAGACAGGACACAGAAAGCCTTTTTAAAGTTTTAACAACATACTTTAACATGTTTTTCTAAACATTGCCTGTGACGCAGCAGTAATACCGCAGCAACACGGAAGTGTGCACTGCTTTGTGTCATCTCTGAGTCACATGGCAGAGTAAAAGAAAGGGTTTAGAGCCCTTTGACGCAGGTCACCTAGCGTGAATTCCTACTAAACTCAATAGTCACAAGCAACACAGCCAGAATAAGCAGCAGCCATAGTAGTGTTTCAAAATAGTATTTTTGTTGTGTTTTTTTTCTTCAAGATACCGCACAACAGTGGTCCACAGCCTTTTTACGAGTGTATAAAAGTGATCAAGTCATCACAAAAATTACAAAAAAAATCTTATATAAGCCGCACCTGACTATAAGCCACAGGGCTCAAAATTTTGGAAAAAAGTCGCGGCTTATAGTCCGGAAATTACGGTAAAATAAATTAGGTTTATTAGAAATATATTTTCTGTCATTATTGTGAAACTAGACTGGCCTTGCCTGCTTTAAAAATAATTTCTCAAAATTTGATGCTGGTATTGAGAATTTCATTCAACGATGGAAAGTGAATATTCAAGTTAGGTGCATCGCAAGGCTTGACTGTAATTCAAGTGGATTCTTGCGCAACATTTCAATATGGCCAAGTTGAACTTGCATCATTTGAAAAAGCGTTCAATGCAAACTTGAGCATTTCCCATGACTGTTGGCTCGCTTCCCATGGCACATCAGCGCTAATCCGTCTGATCTGGCCTGGCTCCTGTTTGTTTTCCAGCACTAAGTCATCTATCTATCTGCTGGTAATGAGATCTTGTCGCGCCGCGCCGATAATCAGCATTCCTGCACTTTGCTGGCAAACCTTGACTGCTTGTTTTGCATGTTTTTTGTTTGACTTGCTCGCTTTGGTCATGGGAAAGCCAATGAAGGATTTTACATGACCTTGTCATTTTTTTTTTGAATGAATGAAAAGCCCATTATGTTCTAGCCTCCTAAAAAACATGTGTTTTAAATCAGTTTCTATTCCACTGTCCAGAAATTGAACGAACATTGTGCTGCAGCCTTCCTGGAAGCTTCAATTTATCTCAGATCCACGCAGAGGATAAGGAATATATGACTGTGAGTACTATTTCATGTATTAGCCATAGCAGGAAGCCAGATTTTTATTGTTTTATTTTTTTTGTCTCACCCCAGTAACTTGCAACTTGAAGGCTAAGACTTATGATTTACTCCCACCTCTGATTTTTACTCCCAAGCCCCCCCGCATCGTGAGAGTCACATGTGAAAAATGACACCTACTTTCTCATTGCGCTTTCTCAGGATCTTGATGCGCGTTTGTTTGTTTGACAGTAAATTTCTTTTTTTTTGGGAGGGGGGGGGGTGTACAAGTCAGCAGATAAACAGAAAGCCCGGATGGCAAACGCAGCTGGAAACGCACAGAGACGCCATGAGAACGCCCCCTAATGCTTTTCCAAACATGTAATAGATCACTTAGCTTCACTGTCACAATACTCGCATGTCACCCTGGTGTGCTTTTTATCTTCTCCACCTTTAAATATCCGATTTTTGAATCATTGTGATAAATATAATGCAATCAATGCCAGTTTTACTTTACTCATTAAATCCCATTCATCATTGTTGTACCGAATATTTCAGTCTCTTGAAAACCACTTTTCTGTTCGTGGCCTGCGCTGCTCTACCCTTTGACATTTTTCCCCATTTTACGCATCCGTCAGCTCTATATATAACCTAATTATAGCGTCTGGGTTCAAAGGTCACAGCTGTGTGCCCCCGGGGACAGTCCATTTGTTGAGTGAAGGGATGAGGCAGGCCGCAGGTGTCCAAAATGAACACAAGAAGGGGTTCATTTAAAAACAAGCCCAAAAAAATTATTCTGCATATTACAAATATGCTAAGTAAGCGTTTCCGTAGTTTTGGTGAAAGATTATCCTGAACATCTTCATATTGTTATCGACGTCTCCTTTCTTTGTTTCATTTTGGAGGGAAACCCGCTTGGGCTTTCACTTCCCGTTCACGGCTCTCATTGGAAACGTCGACTCCCCATCCCGAGTTTTGGAATCCAGCTGAGTGTATTGTTATCTGCAGGCCAGCCTCAGGCCTGCCGGGGGTCTCGATAGAGGCTGTTGTTTGAGCCCAGCTGGGTGTGGTGGGGGGTCAGACAGAGGTTCACCACTGTCTGCAAAGTCTTTAGCTTTTTAGAGAGGCCACCCTTCCCCCGCCACTGCTTCTAATTGGCCGGATCAATTTGGAGGGAAACTTAACTCAAGACGCAGGGTCCCTCTAAAAATTGACAATGGCTAGTCTAAGTGCTTTGCATATGTCCACAAGGAAGACAGATGTTGGCGTTGCCCACCACGTCCACATTTGAATAGGGCGTTATCGAAGCACAATGGCGAAGACGACAAAAGCTCGGAATTTTGGCGCTCAGGCCAGATGCATCATTTTGGCGGGCAAAATCGGTCCTTAAATTGGTCCCATTGCGACTTGATTATTTAAAACTTCAGTCATCTTCATTTTTAGTGATTGTGTAATCTATTTGTGTTTAAATCCCACCACGTAGTTAAATCACATTTTATTTATCTGACGGGTGCACACTATTTTTTTTTTTTTTTAATGCTGACTTGGACTCATTTAAGTGGAGACAAATTTCACCCTTGCACACTCAAAGTGCAACAAACTGCAAAAGCCCAAAAGAATGCATGCTCAGTTTTTCCTCCTTTTGTTGCAGGACTATTCTTCATCTCCTCCTCCTCATCCTCCTCACAATTGAGTGCGGTCAGCGAAGGTCATCCTGGGCCGTGCACAATGTAATTAGCCTTCCTGCACACATGCACAAACAGACTTGGAACGAAACTTTAAGACCCCCCTCCTTCAACAAGACCCTGCACTGACAATGGACACATGCCAATGCGCTGACCTATGAGGGCCCATTAGGGACACATTTCAGAATTACATCTCACACACACATTACCAAAAAACTCTCACACACTACTGAACTACCAAATTTAGTAGTGTGTGTTCATGTGTGTAATGCTGAATTATATCCCTGATGGCCCCTCATACTAACCTTGACTTCATCCCCCCTGTTCTAACATTACACACTGTCGGGTCACATTTCATGCGGCAAAAATTGATAAAGAACTCGACAGCTGCTCAATCTCACCATTTTCCTGTGGAGAATGCGGACGGCGGTCGGCGTGACGCTCGCCGCCGTCCCCGTGGGTTGAATTTCATTTTCGAGACTTCATAAAATTATACGACTGAAATTCGCCTCGTGAAACAATGCACGTCGTGAAATTACTTTTACGACCACAGCATAAACAATGTATCCATACGCTATCTATCCATCGAGCTAGCTAGCTAGTTAGCGCGCCATCGTGACTATATAACTTATTAATATTACACGATTGGAATTGAAAGTAGCAACTAGAAATAACACAATGACTCTAATGCTTTTTAAAAAGTAATTTGGGAGGATTTTGAGAGCGAAAATAAGAAGATTAAAGCTGGTCATAATGGTCCTTCAGATGATAATTCACCTTTCAATGGACGCTGGCTGTGAGCGTAATTGCACACCAAACATGAATGTGAAGCCTCCGTTTTATGTCGCGCTATCTTTCATCAGCGCCATTCAGTCTACTTTGGTGACCTAAACCACATCCCAAAGCCCCCACCCTGCCTCTCCCCGTCTTTGCTTTATTACCACCTGCAACTCCAAACAAAACAAAAAAATCACCCGCGGCTCATCATTGTTACCTGTCTTTTTTTTTTTTAGGTGCATCCACTGGTTCTTCCATTGTTAAAAGAAAATGGGGAGCCCTGGGGTGACTCCCTGACTCCACCGGTGAGTCCCCCACCCCCCCACCTGTCTCTTTCTTCAGGGGTATCAGTTCACTCGTCCCTCAGGGTGCATTGGTGTTTGGCGGCAACGTTCTCATGCAGGCAGGTGGATTTGAAAGCTTCCAACAGGTGTGGACGACAAGTATACACACACCTAATATATCTCGATACAAACCGGATAACATATTATTCAGTTGCGTTTCACTTTAGTGCGAAGGAAAAGCGGATGCAAAAAGGAACAGAATAATTGGAGCATGGAGGATCGTCCCGAATGACGCTGACACATTCATGCGTGCACACTTGCACACACACACACACTCGGTCTGGCGGATTTTAGGCCTATCTGCACATGTATGCAGGCTAATCAGGGCCTCTTCACCGACAGAAAGCAAAGGGTCATTCGGGGTGAGATGTTTGTGATGGAAATTTGGACGGCAGGCGTAGGAAAACAAAGCTCGTAGACCAGGACGTTCCGACATACTTTAATCATGACATAACGCATCTCAGTTTTGGGGGAAAACACGTCCCTTGATCGGTTCCTGGTATTAATCATAACGTGAGGCAAAGTTAGCTGATCGTAGTTATAAGAGAAGGTTTCAAATTTCATTTTGGGAGGGTAATGTCGAGGCGAGTGCATCGACTGGAACCTCCATGCTACAAGGAGGAATCACAGAAGAAAACTTTTTAATGGTGCTTCGATTGAGCGGCTCTGAAAGCGCCACCTTTGACCTGCCGGCCCCCGCCAGTCCTCCAGACCCCCCAAAGTCCCTGAACCATTGCGACTCCTCCTCTCCTTCAGGGTTCGGTGCTTGTCATTGGTCATTAGTCAAACCCCTCGCGCTGATCTGATTACTGTCCAATTTGGAATCTGACGACAACACACTTCCAGGTTGAAGACGAGTATTCAGTGAGGTTGAGTTTGAGAATTTGATGACTTTGTAAAGACGTACCACATGATACATCCAAAAAGTTAGAATTCCATACATGTCACGTCTCGGCATGCTCATACAATTAGCCCCAAGCTCATTATGCATGTCTTTGGCTGGGGGGGGGGGGTTGGTGACCCTGAGAGCATGACCCAAGGGGACATTCGGGAGCTAAGGGGGCAGGGAGTGGAGGTGGAGTGGGGGCAACAGTGCGGTGGTCCAAGAGTAACTTCTGGGTGCCCCTGCTGATTGCATTCACAACTTTCAAGATTCCTCATAGATTGTGCAAATGTTAAAGAAGTGTTATTCAAGTGAGCCTATACATTGAATAGAAGTTAAGATTTTTTTTTTTTTTTTTAAAGATAAGTAAAAAATGGGATGAGAACTTTCCCCAGCAGAAGTCAGTCTCAAGAGGTTTGATTTCCCTCCAAAATTTTACCTCCATTGTGGACGAGTCCCCCTCCTCCACCGCATGCCAGTCAAACCACAACAGCAGCCGCCATCCAGCCCCCAAGCCGCCACATATCAATCCACGCTGTGTGGGTGTGTGTTTTACGAAGGTGCTGTGCATGTGTGTGTGTTGTCTCTCCCCCCCCAAGGGCTGTGGAGGGGTTTTGTTAAAACAAAGCAGCTTTTTCAAAACAAACAAAGCTTTTTAAATGGAAGTCATTGTGTGTGTGTTTTTTTACAGGTTTCATGCAAGTGAGCCAGTCAACTTGTTGGAGAGTAGCTCCAATCAAGGTGTGTGTGACTCCATTTTTGTCAGATAAGGAAATATAACTCATGATAAAAAGTGAAATAACATCGTACATTTTTCTGTTTTAATTATTTTAAATTTTCCTTTTCTGTTTGTATGCAAATATCCTCTCCTGCCATGTAAAGGGCGGTTGCAAACTTTGTGAGCAGGTGTTGAACATTTGCATTTTTTTTTTTACACATTTATCCAAAAGGTAAACAAATTGCCCCGTGCCGCTCGTGTTGCGGGTAAAACAATGGAGGCTAATTAGCGGAACCACGTGCGCTTTCTGAATAACCACTGTTTCCTCAACTTGCATCATTATTTTACGTCGGCGTTCATCCTGCATTCAACCACTTTTGCAAAGAGTCTATGAGCCTCTTCCTCTGTCAAAATGAGCAAAGGGCCGGCCATATAGATGAATGCTGCTTTTGTTTTGCCCATTTGAACCTGAGAAGACTGTGTTCATCCTTTTTGGCTTGTCAGGCGCTTTTTTTTTTTGGCACCATAACCAAACGGGAAAGCGACTACGGCTCACATAGGGAGAATCAATCAGGAAGTGGCTGCCTTTGAGCTGTGCCAGAGGAGCTGGGCAACTTCCTCATCTTGTTGCCAAGGTGACGGGAAGCTCAGCCAGCTGGTGCAGCGGGTTTGAAGGGAGTGGAGCGGCAACGGCGGTTGGGACAGGAGACACAATGACGACCGGTTTAAATGTAAACACTTGAAACGACTTTGAATTCCTTCTCAATGCTGCCAATCTATTGCGATGATGACCTTGTAGCCAAACATTTATCATCCCTGTGCTAGTGGTCCTAGGTTGGGTCGGACTTCTGTGGGATCAGACTGCCGTAAATGAGTAAACACAGCTGGGGACACACACAGCAGTGGTGCATGTACACCCCCCCCCCCCCCTTTTTACTCCACTCATTTATTTCCCAGTGTGTTTGCTTTAGGGATGTGCACTAATCTTCACTCAAGCCTTTGCAGAGGCTTCGCAACCTGGGATAAAAGTGACAATCACTAGCTTGCTAAGTCACCCCAGGCTAAATCGGAATGTTCTTTGTATTATAAAGGCCCATAGAGGGCACAGGAGGTCATCTATAGATTGATGCGTGTTGGCTGCATTTTCTTCATGGGTGGGATGCCCCTAGAAAAAAAAAGATTACTGATGTGACTTGATTCGACTTAAATCATTGCACAGGATCTTAAGCCATAATAATAGGAACAAGTCAGAACCTATTAATTAAATAATGAACTAAGATACCACTGTGGACTAGTGGTAAAGCATCTTCCTCATCTAATCCTAAAACAAAATTGATTTGTAATATAGGGTAGTGTAGAACGCCCTCTTTTGGTTCTACTCTGTACTGCACCTTTTGAAATATGATCGGTTTTTTTGTGTGGAATATTATATGGTCTTTCTCTTTCAATACAGTATACTGATAAATATACACGCAAAAGACAGACTTTAATTAATGAAAGTTCATCGAAGTAATCAAACCAGCGTATAAAGTGCCCATTGCGGCTTCCGTCGCGTGACGTCAGCAGGACAACAACCTGTCATGATTGCTCACGAGAGAGAAATTTAATCCAGAAACATTGTAAAACCAATATTTATTTTTAAAAAACAGTTTGAATGTGAGCCGTCTCTCGATAGGTGAGCAATTTAACAACCGCTATTCAACACGAGTAAACTCAATTGCTGCCGTCGCCATGACATAAATAAAAGCCACCGAGCGCTCGAGCTAATTTAGCGTTGTTGCTAGCTTAATGCTAATCGGGTTTTTAATGGCCCGTTGTTGTTGTTTTTTTTGTATGACTGGCTTTGACCAACTGTGGTTGAATTAACAGTTCATTGTCTGCAGTGTTAATATCATCTTCGTCTATTATGCGTCGCCAAGTGAATTGTCATGATAGCATTGTGCTAGGTGGCTAACCAGCGAGCGTCCATTACTCAGCGTAAAGTCAACGCTTTGATAAACGGACGCAAGTGGCAACCTTTCCACTTGCTCCGTGTGTGTTTTAAACTTGAAAGTGTTTTGTTTTGTCTATATATTCCTGACGTCCGTCTCACAAAGAGTTAACACGTCCGTTGTCCTCGCCCCGCTGTCTTTAATGCCTGTCAGTCAGCGAAATAACCCCCAAAAAAATCCGCTTTGTTGCTTGTTTGCAAAAAGGACACGCATTGCAGTTGCATTGCGGGAACTAACCCACATGCTGTCTTTGGGGTGGACAGTGTTGGAGATCCAGGCGGGGACAGGGGCTTTTTGAGCCTGTCGGTTGAGCCAGCCGAAGAGACGGGGAACAGGATTGGGAAGCAGGGCGAGGCGGGCCCCGCGGAGCCGGTGGAGAAGATGGCCGGCACCCCGGAGAAGAGTTCCACCGCGCAAGAGCTAAAGGAGCAGGGGAACCGCCTGTTCCTCTGCCGCAAGTATCAAGAGGCTGCGACATGCTACAGCAAGGCCATTGTGAGTAAATCCTCTTGTAATGAACACATGTTCCTTCTAATGTCTGTGTAAAGCTGGTGTGATGTCCTGCCTTCCAGAACCGTAACCCCTCCGTGGCAGTGTACTATACTAACCGAGCCCTTTGCCACGTGAAGCTGCAGCAGCATGACAAAGCTCTAGCCGACTGTAAGCACGCTCTGGAGCTGGATACCCAGTCGGTCAAGGCCTACTTTTTCCTGGGCCAGTGTCACCTGGAGCTGGAGAACTACGACGAAGCCATCGGGAACCTGCAGAAAGGTCCGAATAAACTCAGCAGTGGAAAAAAAAAAAAAATCACAAATGTCTTTAAGATGTGGTTTAAAAAATGTGCTGTTTATTTTCATTTTTTTGTAGCATACAATCTGGCAAAGGAACAGAGGTTGAATTTTGGTGATGACATCCCCGGCGCCTTGCGCATGGCCAAGAAGAAGCGTTGGAACAGCATCGAGGAGAGGCGCATCAACCAGGAGAACGCGCTTCACGCCTACTTGAGCAAACTCATACTTGCAGAGAAGGAGCGGTGAGGGCGGCTAGTGAGCAAGCGTGTGTTTTTTTCTTTTTTCTTTCTTCAACAGATGACTAATGTACTATCACGTTGTACCGCAGACAACTTGAAGACTACAAAGAAAAGCAGGATGACGATCACATTGGAGGTGATGTGGCCAAGATTGCATCCAAACATGTACGTTTGTATAATTTGGTGACCTTCTTTTCCGTGATACATTTTAATAATTACTTCCTAATCTATGACCCAATCAGGACAAGTACTTAATGGACATGGATGAGTTGTTCTCGCAGGTGGATGAAAAGAGAAAAGTGAGTAGCAAAGCAATCATGACACTTTTTTTGGGGGTTAATGATAATTGAAATTTAGAGTCTGCAGTCACTAAGGGCCTTTTTGTACATGTTAAAATTTCACAAAGTTTTTGAGTGAGTCTCAAGCACTGCACGCATCCTGTCCCAACAGAAACGGGAGATTCCAGACTATCTGTGCGGAAAGATCAGTTTTGAGTTAATGAGGGAGCCGTGCATCACACCGAGTGGGATCACCTATGACCGCAAAGACATTGAAGAGCATCTCCAGGTACCTAAATACACTCACTTAGCAGGGGACTAGCCTGACCAAATGTTAAACCAGTCATCTAAATAGCTTTCTGGTCAAAGTTGTGACCTCTTAGTGATTTGTTGCTTTAAAAGGAAACACAATTCAACATAGCAGTTATTAAGAAACTTGTAGGCAAATCTTAAACATCAAATAGAGTGGAGCATTGATTTGCCCCAACTTTAAAGTTTTTAAGTTACAACCCATTGCTTGGTTGAGCTAGTTTAATGTGAGTGCATCGATACTCAAAGAAATTAATTTCTTTGGTGTTTGAATGAAATGTCTTGTTTTCAATACTGTCAAGTAAGTTAATATGTTAAAATGACCACAAGAACCTAATGAGGCATTACCTTTTTGAATCCAGCTGCATCATGTTGAATCAAATCATTATTCTACTCGATCGTTGCGCTTGAAAATCTACCGTTCTTGTATTGCTGCGCAAGTATCGAGATATGTATCAAAAATAATCTTGCAAGAAGCTCTGTTTGCAATTTTTTGCAACCGCTTGCATAATGTTAGAAGCCTTGGCAAAATACCAACATTCTCTGAGTGCAAACTCTCGCGGCTCAGTGAGATACGGGCTTCTTAAGACACTCGGCATATGGTTGGTCCCGAAAGCAAAATGGGGAAAAGGGAAGGAAAAAAAATCTCGCGAGTAGAACACAAATGTGGTAGTTTTGCGGCAATTTCAACATCCCGTTTTAACCCTTCAGCGAGTGGGCCATTTCGACCCGGTCACTCGAAGCCCCTTGACCCAGGACCAGCTGATCCCCAACCTGGCCATGAAGGAAGTCATCGATGCCTTTATCCAGGAGAACGGATGGGTGGAGGACTACTAGATGGATCCCGTCTCCCTTTTTTTGTCCATCTGGAGTTTATGCGAGACTGTAGAGAAGATGTGGCGCCTTGCCTGGATGTGAACTGTCACAATTTGGCACCGGGAAGCCGACGTGGACCTCGTAGCCCGTCCCGTTCTCTTTGCGTCCCAAATGTGTGAGGCTGTGTTTGTGGCCTGCTACTCCCTTTAACGTTGTCTACTTCAGTTTACTTTTTCGCTCCCCAATGTATGGTCGCTCTCAGGTCTCTTCCCTCTACTTTTATCCATTTTTATCTCCAGTGCCACAATCACCGAATGCTGAATGCTCCCTTGTCGGTCACGTGACTGTCAAAAGAAAACAAATCAGAATTATTCATTCTTAACACTTTGACCTGAAATGGTAACTATGCCAAAAAAAAAAAAAATCTTTCTATGTGACCACTTTGTATGCAAGTTTACACAATGTCATTGGGGAGCGGTGGTTAAAAAAAAAAAAAAAAAACGGTAGTTAAAAAAAAAGAGATACTCCGTTAAACGGTGTTTATCAGTTGTCAGCTCCACCTATAGGTGGCGCCACAATCCCTCACCCCAAGCTGTGTGCGTTGACATTTTTAGTGAGTTCTTGTCGCATCATGCATGTGAGCATTTATTCCATATCCAGCTTATGAACTGTGTACTAGTATCCTCTTTGTCCTCTTGAGTAGGACTTCTTTGGTGTACCACAACACGTTACTAGTGAGGTGAATTTCACACGAATTGCACGCTACAAGATGTTGACAAGAATCATTTGTTATATTTCTTTTTTCACCTCATGCACATTTTTGCCTCACCAGTAACATGTAATTGTCCCACTCGTATACTCAAGTTGTACTCACTGAATTTTATTAATTAAAACAAAGAGTGTAGTAGTACATGGACCATAAGATGGATATTAAGGCTTGCCAGAAGTGCAGACAATTGAGATGAATGTATGCATTGTGTTTAGCGCTAAAAAATCTCTTTCAACAGGACACTTTTTGAAATCAGAGCAGCGTTCACATTGCTGCATATTCCTTAATGTCAGCTGAGGCATACACGAGCTTTAAACGGCATGGTTTGTCACTTGTGCCGTGAGATCTCCCCCAAAGTGACTGCTCTCTTTACTACAAAGACAAAAAAGCATTTGATTTGCTCGTCATTGCTGTTAATTTGAAGCGTCTCCTTGACGGCTCGCAAAAACAATCACCGGTTGGGAGCGAATCCGTACGCCTAAAATTTCCGTGTCATCCTCCAATTTTTTGAAAATGCTGGAAGCGCATCGTCTGTCACGCATACTTCCGTTTTCCCAGAGGTTCTGTTACAGTTCTTTGAGTTGACGGAACTTCTAGCCCGGTGGCTCTCAGAAGGTGTAAAGAATTAGCTTGTCTCAGTTTTTGACAAAATATGGTTCTTTGATTCTCTTGACGTATTTCAGCTTCAGTGTATTAAATCTAGATATGTTGATAACATGAAGGTCCTGTTTTTCTTTTTACTGTGGTATTGGACACTGAAGTATCATTCGAGACGTCAACCCCCAATTTTCTTGAATATTTTTTGGTGCAGCCCGACGAGCTGAAACAGTGTTAAACAGGCAAAATTCACCTTTTTTTTTTTTTTTTTTTTAAATCCATCTCGGGGAGGCTATTTTGCCACTTGCAAAACCCGTTGACGGCAACTGCCAAAATGGCTGCCCCCAGTGATCGATTAAAAACTGGTGAATTTTGTTGCTTAACTCATTCCACAAATGCAATATTAATCAGAATACCGTGTTTGGAACTGGAGGGGGCACATGCAAGTTATTTAAAAAAAAAAATTGAAGTTGACTTTCCTTTAACCCTTGCTCCACATTGGTATCGTATTTTTGGTATGACTTCAATTCAGAAGGTTAACGACAGCCATACAACATTGCGGATGACATGAACCTGTGAATAAATGACAGTTATTTCAAATATTTTGGAAATGATTTGTTCTCTTATAGTTTGCATTGTCAAATGAAGGTCCAGAAATCATAACTTCAAAAATCAAGTTGCTTCTAAATTGTCATTTTTGAACACCAACGTTAACTTATTAACGTCATATTCAGCTCAGTACATACTAATTTACTAGTTTCACAGCAAAAAATACTTTGTAATTATATATTTTTTAAAAAAGTGACTAGACTGCTTGCATTGACCTGCGGCTATTGAACTGTTTTTAAAATGCTTCAAACAATTTTAAGTGGGCTCTCCCCTCGTGCTTTTATTATTATGTAAGTGGCATTGTGGCCCTCAGTCGCAAAGGGTTGGACGTCAACACACATCTGTGAAGTGTGTGTGTGTGTGTGCGTATCAATCCCTCACTGAGCCTATTGTCTTTGCCGACATCACGGCTGGTACAAGGAGGGTAGAGGACAGAAAAGGCCATTACTTTGACTAGACCCACGCACATCATGGCCATCATGGTAAGCGGATTTTCCAACTAAATTTGGTGACTTGTACACTGACTACCGGTGTGTGTTGTTTGCAGATTATCCGTATGTTAGCCGTGCTTCTATTTGCCATGTTTGCTTTGGCCTACTCCTCAACTAGGAAAGGTAAAATGTCGTAGATCCTGGTTTGGTTGTGTTGCTTTGGATCTGTCTTGTAGATCAAGCCGTCGAAGGGTTGTGGCCTAACTTATTTGTGGTATTCAAAAACACTAACAGTTGTGTAGTCTTGCGATTGTCGGTGACAAAATGACCCGCTTGTCCCATTTGCTCCAGTGGGTCTCGCCAGCAAAGTCCTGGTCTTCCCTTACGAGACGGATTTCAGCTACGTGACGCTGATGCCGCAGAAGGAGATGGCGCTCAAGGCCTTCACCCTGTGCATGCGCGTAGCCACCGAGCTGCCCGAAGAGCGCCAGATCATCCTGTTCGCCTACCGAACGGCCGACTACGACGAGCTCAACGTGTGGCGCGAGAAGGACGGGCGCGTTTCGTTTTACATGAGCGGAGACGGCGTTTCTTTTGCCCTCCCACTGCTGGGCACGTTTCGTACCAGCCTCTGCCTGACCTGGGAATCTGTCGCCGGCCTCGCTGCCTTTTGGGTAGATGGGAAGCGCAGTACCTACCAAATATACAAACCGGGACACAGCATCCGTCCCGAAGGCACCGTCCTCCTGGGGCAGGACCCCGACAAACATCTCGGTGGCTTGGAAGCCCTGCAGAGCTTCGTCGGGGAGATGACTGATGTGAATATGTGGGACTATGTCCTGTCCGGGAGCATGATCCAAGCCTGGCATTACGGCCACAAAGTCCCTAAAGGCAACATCTTTGATTGGGCCACCATTGATTATGAGCTTAATGGCAATGTTATGGTGGTGCAGGATGACTGACTAACTGTGGAGTCCCGTGGAGAGAAGCGGAACATTGGAGCTCCTCTAATATGTGTTTTCGCGTTAATTACATTTCGTCTTACCTTACATTAGCGTCGCCATGTTAGTGGGTTTCGAATGAGTGTCTCCAGACAGCGAGGGGTTGGACGAGCTCTTGTTTGGATGAAGATTTTTTTTTAAATGCATGTTACTTATGGGGTGTAATGAAACACACTAAACCAAGTTAACGATCTTGTCTAAATTGACACTAAACTGTAATAAGGTCAAAGTATGTCTATTTAAATGTGCAGTGTGTGTTGTGGGTTTAGTTTTACAGATAAATACGAACACAATTTAAAAAAAATAATTTAAGCTTCATCTATGACCTGGTCCATCTGTGTTAATCGAATAAAAATCCAATGTGGCCATTGAGCACCAAAGTTTGCTCTAGTTTGATGTCGATCACGTTGCTATTGTTTCTTCCACTTCGTGTTTTGCTAAAAAGAAAGTCCCCAGTGACTTTTTCTTGTCACCAAGATGTCAGGCCTCAGAAACGTTAGCCAAAGACACACCATAGTTGCATGTAAGGAGCAGAAATGAAATCATATGGCTCCGCTTGCCTCCCAAAGACGTTCTCCATCCAAGTGTAAGTTGCAGCTCGCCTTCTCCATTGGCGTCCATGGCTCCTTGCACTCATTACCCCAGCCAGCATCGTGACCTCCTTGCAGAAACCATAAAGAACTTTCTGCCGTACCGTCCGGCCTCCCTTGAGGGTGGGAAAGTGCCGCGTTCCCAGCGTGTATGTGAGCGCACGCGTGTGCCGTTGGCGCCGTGGCTGCTGCTAAATAAGGAGAAGGCAGGGCCGATGAGTTGTGACTGCGGGTCAGCAGCCAAATGTTCCACCTTCCTGGATGTTGCAATGCATCAATCGCCGTGCCCACTCACTGTGTGCTAACACCTTTGTGGACCATCTGGTGGACCGGGTCTGGCATCTCAGCTCTTACATACACAGCATGCATGCCTTTTTGCGTTTCCGCGTTTTTATAATCACCCTTCAAACCTTTTAGAGAGGATGAAAATTGTTTCTGGGAAAATATTTTTTTTTAGGTCGTTTTAGTGGAGATGTTATTGTATAAATATTCCTCACGCGTGTTTCGTGCAAGTGAGGAAACAGTCGCATGCCCCCCCGTCCTCTCGTCCCCCCCCAAGCCTGCACGGGGCCTGCCAGATCTGCATATTGGCCCCACGGTGCTCGGATCGGAGGTGCCGCAAACTCGGGTGCGTGCGGAGCTGGTGAAATGTCTTCCACGCGAGAGGAGCTAGACGAGAGGAGCGCGTGAGCCGGTCGAGGGGAGACAGAAGGCGGGCCGTTCTGGATTCCTTCGAGCAACTCCAAATAGATTTCCAGGCAAAACATATTTGCATACGGCAAGATAGTGCTACGAGCTATCCCGGCGAGCTGAGGCGTGTGTGCACTGAACAGATGGATAATGTTTTTAGAGCTTTCTTGCAGAAATTTCAGCCCATTAAATTGAGATCTTGGGCATTATTCAGCCGGCGTTTGTTCACCGACATGACAAAGAGGCAAGCGGATCAAGCTGCTCTCGTTAATCACACATCGTTCCCGATAGACCAGGCCCGGGTGGCTTTTCGGCTCAAGGGCCACATTTGATTTGGACAGATGGGCCAGGTCAGTCGGAGATGAGCATTAAAAAAAAAAAAAAAAAAAAAAAAAATAGCAATATGTAAAATGGTTGCTTTAAATAATAAAATGAGAATTTATGGTTATTTCTGCATTGTATTACAAATCTTCAACCAATTAATCAAATAAAAATAAGTATTGTTTGGATTTTTTTAAATGAGTTTTTTTTATTTCTAATAATTAATTTATTATTAATAACCTAACTATATAATACACTGTACATTGTGCACATCTATCATTATTAATTTGCCATTTATTTTATAAAATAATACACTTTTATGAAAAACCTTCAATGAAGTAGTTTAGCAATTTAATTGTACACAATTTATAATTTAAAAAAAGTAAATTAATCTTGAATATTTTGTTTTGTTTTTTATTTACAAAAATTGCATTAATAAATACATTTTAGGGACAAAAAAAAATGATGCTCAGCGTGTCAGTCCATGCTTGCTTGCGAAATAGGAGTAGGAACATAAAGACCTCAATGTTAGTTTAGCCCTTCCCTCTCTCTCTCTCTCCCCAAGAGCTTGTAATGCGCCAGTATGGCCCCTCGTCGTCCCCCTCTGGGCTGTATGAAAAATTCACCAGGGCCTCCCATTAGAGTCATTCCGAATCAGGAAGCAAAGCGTCTCGATGGGCCGACACCACACTATAACGTCTTCGCACTTATCAACGCAAATTGTTCTATTTACAAAACGCAAAAATCACAGCCGGTTGGCCATTATGGTTTTTCACAGGATTTTCTTTTCCCCACATTTATTTATGTGTACTATTTTGCTTTTATTTAAAAAAAAAAAAAGATTCGTCAGTCGTGAACATTTAAAAACAGATGGACAATACCATTTTTAGCCGTCGCCTTTCACACTGACTGTGCGAAGCGTGACCTTTTAGAGCGGTGAGGGTGAGAGTTCTTGGCTTCCACCGGTGCAATACCTCCAGGCAGGGACACTCAAGCCAGTCGCTTATTTCTAAAGTCTTTAAAGCGACAACATAACAATTTGAGTCGGCATCTTTATTTCCAAATATGCCCCATGCATGTTTTAGCATTACCCCCTTAGTGGCGTGCCTTCGTTGACCTCCTCCAAACATATGAGCGCTGCCACAATGCACTATGCTGCCAGGCGTGTCGTGGCCTCCTGATTAAATATTACAAGCCTCTAAATGGATGGAGATTAGCCTATGTGGGAATGTTAGGGTCTAATTTACCCCCCGGCCACAAGAGTCCTCTGTGTGTGTGTGTGTTGTGGGGGAAAAAAAAGCAGGGAGTGGAATACATGGGTGAGAAGTGGCTTGCGTGTTTTTTTGCAGGACGGCAACAGGAAGTGACTAAAGTGCTTTTTAATTCTTTCTATGGATTTCAATACTGTCAATATACTGTAGGTATTAAAATTATATTTATGTCATTACGAATAATAGGTCAAGTCTATGTAAATGAGACTGCAGGGCTTTCTTTTGAGATGTATCCGTGTTTAGCACACGCTGAACCCGTGTTCAAATGTGACACGGCAATTCCCACTTGCCATTCAAATTTTGTGGAATGTTTTCAGTGTTGTGTTATGCCAGCTCAGCATTGGGTCCTGAATTATTGATGCCTTGGTTTTGTAGTTCACCACCTATAAAATGCTTTTAAGGACGCGAGTGCATGTTTTGAGGTCTTTGCATGAAATGCTTGAACTTTATTATTTATAAACAAACATTTTATGGAAAAGGGCGGCTTTTTTTTTTTTTTTGCAGAGATTAGCGTTTTGCGCCCATGCTACAACTCGCTAATTCATCTACGGCGATGCGTAACGCATATAACACTGCGAGGCCTTAATTCTCTCGTCGTTTTTTGTTCATAATGGGCAAACACATCCATCACACACGGATGTTTGTGCAACATCCTCAGACAATAACCGCACACACACATGCACACACCAGCAGCCTGCGCCACTGGGCAGAGACTAGCCTGAAAGATTGAAAGCAATTAAAACTATCATCTGCAGTGGCTCTGGGCTGGCCCGTGGCTGCGAGGGGGGAGCTGCCACTGTGCATCAGCCTCTCGGTCTCCACGACGCTCTGCGACGGGAGAGCCCAAGTGGCAACACACAAGAGCTGACACACTCGGCAATACAGCGAACCCCGTTTAGTGCGAGGGTATGTTTCACACCCATCTGCAATAGTTAGACAAATCATTTTACCACCTTAACTCACTTAAATTAATGAATTAACGTCCTATGACATTTTAAAAATTGTGGTATTTTTTTGTCTACTTGTGTTGCTGCACCGTTTTTGTAGAAATGTCCGTTGATTAAGCGTTATAATTATATGCATTTATTCCTCCATGGCATCTTGCGTCATTTGTTAGCTAGGCAAAAAACAGCGAAGGCGGAAAAACTTTTTCCGAAGCGATACGAAAACTTTGTGCAGACTGCCTGCAGTGATATGCGCGTCTTTTTGTAAAAGTCTGAACATTTGAGCAAATACTCCAACTCAACTCAAAGCACACCTGCATAAACACACACACACACACGGAGCTCGGCAGTCAGATATCATTAAGTTGGAGTAGCGTAACTCCAAGCTGTTTGGGACAGAACCCCAAGCGTCTTCCACGTGTTCCTCCGTCTCGCTCTGTTCGGATTGGCCCTCAGCAAGTTTCCTCAGGACAATCCCACCGCCGCCATTATCAGCTACCGTAACCGCTCTGTCTTAGCTCTCCGATCAGCTCTCAAGCTGTCACTCTCACTTACCGTCGACATTAGCACCGGTACTTCCCTCATCCTGGTCCTCCCCTCGGTGTGTTTGAGTACATATCTCCGCGATTCGGCCTCTACTTAATTTGACAGTTCCCTGTTTTGTCAGTGTGACAGGCCCATAGCGAGACACTAATAGGCCACGGAGACCACCAGCTAAGGCACCAGCCACGGAGGGCCCCGCGGTGCCAGTCCGCATCACCCTCCACGTCTCTCGGGGCGATGCGGGCTGGAGCGCAGAGTGGGTCAGGGCTGGAGTGGTCAGGCGGCATCGCTGTCACAGCAGACTGGACGTGGCCTCAGCGCTGACACCCGTCACTATACTGTAAGCAAACTCGCGCCCCTCCACCATCACCCAGACAAGAGGAGAGTCAAAAGAACAGCCAGTGGGGGTATCTAATGACTGGGCCTGCCAATCTCAGACAAAAATGCAGTCAGGGAATTACCTCCATGTTGTGTGCTATTTATTATCTGCGTGAGACAAGTTTGATGCATGAAGCTGGCAAATCTGCTTGACACGATGTACATTAATACTGTACAATGGCGCCTCGAGATTTTCAACTGCTATGGCCGCAGTGAACTCAACTCTCCTGACTAGTTTGGCAAATGCATTGACATTTTTTGTAATTGTAATGAAGATCAATAATTATTTTTTTTTATCTACTTGACTTTGTTAGCAGAGCACAATATTAAAGTGTGACAGGAACATGGGACGTGGGGATCTGCCAGGGGGACTTTGGTGTGGTGAATTATTAAGGTTTACTAATACTTGGTAAATCCCCTCTTTGTCCTGTCCATTACCGACCTGTCACATCGTCTCACCACTGCTAGACTGACTCACTTGCTTCATCTAGATGACAGAAGTTAAACTGTGTTCCGGAGGAGATGGGAGGAGGGGTGCAGTCGGGGATGCGGAGGGGGGCACTGTAAGTAGGCTCCAGGGCTGGATGGTTTGGGAAGCCCGCACGAGTATTTAACACTGCCTTGTGCATTGCTTTCTTCTAACCAAACTAGAGAATGCAATTTGGGTAGAAATTGTTTTTCAGTAGTTAACTCCTCCACCTACATTTGTCACATAACGATGCAAAAATGCTTCTAAAGACAATGACGCAGTGGCTGGATGAGCTTAGCCAACTCCTTGTCCATCTTCCTCATGAACTCCTCTCGCATCCACACCAGCAGCTCTCTCCTTGTGATGCGCCCCCATCCCCCCCTCCTCCTCCTCCCAAAACAGCAAACCTTGCCTTGCCTTGCCTCAGTGCGTGCCTGGCGGACTCTCTCGGCGGTCTCGACAGCCGAGCTGGTCGTTGCCCCGAGCGCTGTGAAGCTGTCGCCTCTTGTTAGTGTCACCACGCCTGCCTGCTCCTTGATTAGAGAGAGAGGTGCATGGAAAGGAGTATGCGTGTGTTTATGTGGTTGTGTGTCTTTGCTAAAGCATGGGGGTGCGTGGTCACTACTCCCCCCCCCCCCACCACCACGCCTTCGCCTTGTCCCCGCAGAGCTGCTTTTAAAGATCAGTGATTTGGTCAATTGGGATGGCAAGTCCAATCCCGCGGAAGGTCACTGATGACTCAATGGACCGGTCAGTGAGGCCGGCTGTCATGTCATTGTGTGTGTGTGTGTGTTTGTGTGTGTAAACTAAGGTTATTATAGCTAATGAAAATTGAACAAAATGCAACTAAAATGAAAAAATAAAGAGAAGTTCTGTTAAATAAATAAAAAAATAACTAAAACTACATATTAGCGCTATTGTAGGTTATTTTATTACGCAATACTTGATGACTTTTTTTTTTTTTTAAATCTCGCAACCCAACTATTTCATCGTTCCTGCCTCATTAGCGCTTGTTTTTTGTTTTGTCACTGGAATAATTAAAGCAGAGCATGACCTTGGAGCAAACTTTGGACTGATGTGACAGTCAGGTCAGTGAGTTGCTGCACCCCGAGGGGTCCAGAAGTGTGTGCACGAGTCCACTTCCTGAATGTCGTGCCCAAGGCGCAGCTGTCCATTTGTGGACAATTTCTCTGCCCAAAGGGACCACTGACTGTGGTACTCTCTGGACCTTGTATACACACACACACACTCTTTCCATCTGTTTGGCTCTGTCTATCATTCACCCCTCTGGAAAACACAAGTAGACATCTTGGTTCATCATGAATTTAAAGTACCGACTCGTCTATGACGATTTATTGGAGTGGACTAAGGAGTGGCTTTGGTTTCACCTCTCTTGATAACTGAGAAGAAAACTGGATACGTTATTGCAATGTCTTCACTTTGCTAACGTTGCGACTAACAACTTAGCTAACGATGAGCTTGTATTTGTACTTTTTACTGCCCGCCTCTGAGCTTCCAGTAACAGCTTAGCGGCAGTGAAGAGGCACGAGGCTGACAGCCTCCGAGAAGCAAACAAGCCTTCTCCCCCCCAAGCTATGGCTTCCTGACTTGTTTATTTGCTAACTGGCTGAGAGGGTCTGTGCTGCTGCTCTGCTGGGGGGCAGAGGGAGAACATATGGTTTGCTAAAACATGAACTTGTAGTTGCGAGGCCGAGGCACCCTAAGGGATGAGGCTGACGGCCTTTGGTCCCTGTCTCCCTCGATTCCTGCCGCATGAAAAGCCAGCGACGCACGGGCGTCCTCCAGGAGTTGGCGCTCTCTCGCCACCCCCCCAACTAAGGAAAAGTGATGGTGGGGGGCCGGGTCGCAGCTGGGGAAGTGACTGACACCAGGCTCCCCAGAGTGTGATGCTCCTGCATTACTGGGGGAATACAAGCCTGGTCCCGGCATGAGGCCGCACTGGTTCGCGGGTCCCAACACATATGGACGTTTACCGTGCGGTCGTGTTTCGATTTTGACGCATTTGTCAGGAAATGCATCTTTGGCGCTTTGGGAATTTCTCATGGTTAGATTAGATTCAACTGTACATGGCAGTCATCAAATTATTTGTGTGGTAAAAATCAAGTGGAGTCCCCACTAAATTTTTCATACAAGCTCACTCAGGCACAACATGCAGTCGCACTCTGTGTGTGTTATTGCATTAGTTATCGTCATCATGCGATTATAAAGTAAATAACTAGTGAGCGAGTTCAAGTTATTGAGGGTGGTCGTCCGCCGAGCTGGCGGCTATGTCAGCTAACTTACACAGATTGCTGCGTTGACATGGAGACACACACATACACCCCCGCGAGGTGTTCACTCACATATACACGCACACACACACATGGTCTCGCACACCCTACATTGATGAACAAACACATGCACTCCCTGTGGGTCAGTGACTTAATATGCACATACTTACACATTGTTGATACAGACACACAAACACACACACACACACCCTGAAGGTCAGTGCTGTGATGGACAGCAGTAGTGATGCGCTGTGACACAATCAGCTGCTTCCCTTCATTCCCACTCGCTTTTCCCCCGTCAGGTGACACCCATGAAATAAATAAATTAATAAATAAATAAGTAAATAAATAAAATACCCGACCTCCTGAGGGTCTAATGGGTGCTCGTGTGTCAAGTCCAGAAGCAGCAGGTTACCGTCTAGTCAGTCCGTCTCCCGTAAAGGTGGTTGCAGACTACCGAACGTTTATTTTTCATTACAAAAATCTGGCTTTTGAACAAGGACTTTTTGTAACAGTATATGAAAACAATAATGATCTCATTTACTTTGCCAGAGTGAAATCTGAGCCCGTTTATTTGAACACAAAAGTTATTCTTTTGTTTTATGAATGGCAACAGGTGGATACACAAATAATTTGTACCTTTCGCCATCTAGTGGAAGAGCATTGAATTATTCTTCCTGTCACTACATGTCGCTGGCATAGATAGATGAAAAAATATGTGTAGCAAGTAAATAATCATCACAATCAATAATCAGATATAGTGTTGGGAATGACTGTGTTTATGCGGTTAGCATTGCAAAGAGTAGCAGGTCGCGCGGAACTAAAACATCCAGTTTAGTGGCAAGATGGGTTGAGACCAAAGAGAAGGGCACAACTGTCTGCAGAGGAAAAACCCCAACGACTCATAGGTCCCGTCATAGCTGAACCTTGATATCTGCCCTTTTCACATATGAAGCCAGCAGACTTTGAAGAGCTGCCTTTTTACACGCTGGACAGCGGCCAACGCTCGTCCGGCCCTCATCTGTATAATTGCCTTGTGTGTTCATTTAAGAGTGAAAGTGGAAATGTCTCATTGTTTGCTCCCAGCGGCTGCAACTGACATAATGGGAGGGCAGGTCCTCTCAGTCAAAGACACTTTGCACGCTTAGTATGTTGTTTTTTTTTCTTTATATTTAATATCAGTATTCAGAAATCTCTCGGGGAATTATTCTTATACAATATTTGCTCCTTTTTTGACTTTGATAAAAACATTTGCTCGGCAGCTAACTTGCGGTTAGCTTAGCCTATCTTAAAAATTCAATTTCTAGTGTTTAAATTTTTTTTTTTTTTTTAGTGCGGAAGAAAAATTTCTAGTGCTAAAAAAAAAATCTAGTGCCAGAAAGTGGACAGGCTACAACAGGCTTAGATTTTGTATAAAAGTAGTCTTTTGGTCCAGTTGCCTCCACCTAAATCTTCAATAAAACAAATGACTAAAAATTCTCAGCAACATAGTGCACGGAATAGCTTTGGGGTGTTGCTTTCCTTTGATAAGGAAGTGGGGAAAGGGGCTTGGGGGGGGGGCTGTGGTGAATAATTGATAGTGGCTGAGAGCGATATGAGTTTAGTTAATGTGCCCAGCAGCGCACGCTCAGAGAAGAGCTGTTAGCCATCCCACCTCAGGCCTCAAACTCACAGAGTGGAAGGAGAGAGGAACACTCATCCCGAGTTGGAGAAGAGTTTTCTATTTTAAACAAATAGTCCATCTTATAAGACACGCGGCAATATGTGTGTGTTTGGATGCATGCGCACAGCTGGCTCTGCCTGGTGGGCGTGTTGTCGGAGCCCTCCAGTTCCTTTCTCAGAGCCGTAATGGACTGCGACTGTCAGGCTCCGCAGATGCCGCTCCATAAGGACGCTTAGCTCATCCTTGTCTTCATCCTCCTCATCATCTTTCAGTCTCTTTTCAATTTACCACTGCATCAGGAGGCCCATTTTAGTATTAATATTGGAAGAGAAAAAAAAAATCATTCATTGTACAAGGCAAGCACGACAGTGACAATAAAATAAAATAAAAAAATTTATATTTAGACTAAAACTTTGAATTGGGAGAATCTCAAGAGTAGCTTCTCTTTGTAGCAGGACAAGAACCTGATATCTTAAGTAGACATGGTCCAGCTTTTTCAGAATCTTCTGCCATGGCAGTCTTGCTCAAGAGTACGTCAAATGTTTAACATCAGGGTCCCCCCCGCAAGTCAGTCATCTAGTCAGGGACCCTTCGAGAGGCATCAAGCTGCCTGTCGTGCCGATGCGGCCAAATGGAGGCTGACAGGCCGCTACATAGAGCCTAACCATCTGGAGTAAATGTGACAGCGGGGGGGAAGACCATGTCTGCTCAATCAGGAGGAAGGGCAGGAGAGCTCGGTGACACGGACGACCAGGAGGAGAAGGTAGATATCTCGAAAGGCACACGGGAGTTCCTTTTTTTTTTTTTCTTCTGAGTCGAAGAAGCTGTTTGTCTTTCACCGTGCACGACATCTCAGCAATATCCGAATAGTAGGTCGGTTGATAATTTGATGGATGGATAGCTACGCAGATATCTATTATTAATTCTATTGGTCCAGTATCCTTAGTTCATTCGGCTTACATTCAAAGTGCCTAAATGTGTTGGTAATGAGGAAAATAGCAATTAGGACGAAAGTCCTCATCACGGATGAATTGAGAATCACGTCAAGTATTAAGATGCCATCACTCACTGGTGTAACCTTTAAGCTCAACTTGGCTGCAAGGTCCGGAGCACATTTGAGAAGGCAAAGTGGAGGTGCTTGCAGGGTAAAGGGGTGTAAGGGTGGGGTGGGGTTGGGTTGGGTAGGGTGGCTGCTTTATTGTAGTGCCTGAGGGCCACGCTCCCAGTCAATATAAATGTGCACGCTCGCTCCTGCTGTGCTCCCATTTGAGTCCAGGGACGGACGAGAGGCAGACAGACAGACAGCACCGGGCGGGATAACCGCATCACTTCGACGAGACACACACTTCACACTGCAGGTAACTTGTATTGTTTTTATTACAGGTCTTCTTGCGTGTCTGGAATCATTCAAGAGACATAATATTAAAAAGTGGCTTTTATTCATGTTATTTTTTATCTTCAATGAAATTTTAACTAAAAGTAATAATGGCAATTTTTGTTGTGGTTTAATGCTTAGGAATATTAATATTTTGTTAAGTAATCTTCCATGGACTGTTTATCGAGGCACTTTGCGTGTGTGTGGCTTTGGAGACATTTAAAAATCTTTTTTTTTTGTCACTTTAGTTTGAACTGAAACTAATTATTTTAATGACTTTGTGTTTCATATTTTATGCAAATATTGCATTTTATATTGAGGTTTGTATTCAATTTAATTGTAAATAAACGTGTGTGTGTCGTGAATGGGGAAAATGGAAATGAAAAATGAAATATAAATATGGGCTTCTGCTTGGAAGCAATGGATGGATAAATGGGTTCATTTTACAAAAAGCAGTTTTACAAATTATAGTCAATTTTTCACAAGTGTGATTTTCAAAATGCAAAGAAATAGTAATTTAAATCATAGACAATTAACTAGTAATATTAATCATTGGAATAACTGTTTTAAAAAAATACAATAATGTTATTGTTATACATAGAGGAAAATGTGATGAATTAAAACCAACAAAACAGATCATTTAACAGTTCTTTTTTTTTTTTTTCTGTACCAGGACTGTTGCGTTCTTGGAAGAAGACGACTCCCAATCCCTGAAATCATAACAAGGTACTTTAATAGAAATAAATACGTAGCCATTTTTGAATGCTTCCCTGCAGAGTGTCACTTTTGGGTCTACTGATGCATGCCAAAGTGCTTCGAGTGTGTCCGTAATTTTGACAATAGATGTTCAAGTGCTTCATCGACTTTAAAAGCCCAAAACAAGACCGCAGGCTTGGGATATGGGGTCGGGGTGGGTGGGGGGTCTCAAAGTGCACAGTCAGATAGCGAGTGATCCAGATATAGTGGCCTGAAGAGGATGAAACTGTACTATAAAAAAAAAAAATGTTTTTATTGATTGTCTGGTAATAGCAGCTGTTCGGCTCCATTATGAGATAAAAGGGGGGGGGGGGTCAGAGCCCCGAGGCGGACAAGTGAGTCAATGAATCGGGCTTCAACAGAACAACGAAAGCCGCCAGCATCTACGGGCAGAGGTGGCAAAAGTACTCACATTAAAGTATGGTGATGAAAAGACAATTAATACATATTTGAAACATTTTTCATATCTTCAGCTTCTCTCTTTTATCTTCCAATGGCCTGCGGATGAAGAAGAAATGAAAGCCTTAAAGCGGAATCTTTTAAACGGAGGCACCCGCATTCCGCGCAGAGCACCTCCCTAAAGTGAAACAAGATAATCGTTTCTTTTATCGTTCATGATGAGAGCGATGCCGTGTCAATTTGTTTTTGACGGCAATAAAAAGAAACATTAGGAGGTAAAAGTTCTTAACTAGCAAAATCAGACCTAGTTCAGGAGCGCTATTGAACTTATTCACCGTGTCTTGACCCAGATCCCAGTCCTGCCGCTAATGATGCCCCTCAAGGCATGACGCCAAGTCCTCATTAGTAACCACCCCCCACTACTTTATCTTCTTTATCACAGTCTGGACTCATCTTGCGTGTTAGTTGGCCTTCAAGGTTTCTGGTCCCGAACACTAGGGGCCATCCCTAACCCCGCCCAGGTGCACAGCCCCACTGTCGTGTCCCATTTGCCTCCGAGGCTTTATCCTCACTCTGGCCTGGTATTCTGGTGGAACTAATGAGGAGTGGCAGGTACAGTGAGAAGCTCAAGTTAGCTTCATGGTGAGATGACCTTTTCCTCAGGTAGACAACACATGCAGTCTTAGAGAAAGAAAGAAAAAAAAAGACAACATTGCACCTCAAGGGCGATGTGTATACTTTTGTGCTCAAGGGCTGCGTTTGATTTTTAAACGGACAGATGGGCCAGGTCAAATGAAATGTCAAAATGTAACATTCAAGAAAATCATCTTGTCTGTTCACAGGCACTAAGAAAATGCATCTGAACGTCGGCAACCGTCCTCAAAGCTGAGGGGCAAATGATCATAAATCTATTGCAACTAGTCTCGTGAATGATCCTAACCTGAATACGTTTCTGAAATATCGAGAGCAGTCATGTCCAAGGACGACGTTTGCAAAGTGACATCTGCTAGCAAACACAAAGAGCGCAAACCCAAGAAGCCTCATTACATTCCTCGTCCGTGGGGTAAGCCCTACAACTACAAATGCTTCCAGTGTCCCTTCACCTGCATGGAGAAGTCCCACCTGTACAACCACATGAAGTACAGCCTGTGCAAGAACTCTCTGTCCCTGCTCATCGAGTCAGACTGGCCCTACAAAAAGGGCAACAATGTCTTGCACCCGAACCAGCTGCGGCCGCTACAGCAGAGCCTCCGTGGGGCGGGGAAAGAAGCCCAGGACCAGGCAACACAGATTGAGGAGGGGCAGCAGAGGAGCGTGGAGGAGCAAGTGGACGATGGGGAAAACCAGAGAGAGGAAGCAGAGGAGGCTCGGACGTTGGCGAAAGAGCGCTCTGAAAAAGGGGACGCTGGAGAGTGCAAAGCAGATTCTCAGTTGTTGATGGCAGACATGCTCTCCCTGGAAGACCAGCTCCTGCGAGCGCGCTCTGTGGAGGTGGAGGCCCAGTTGAAACATTACAAGACACTATCCAAGACCTGTCTGACAGCTCCCGGGTCGCTCTCAGACCAATGGCGCCTCCTAACCGCCAGCAAGGCCAAAACCGAAAGCGCTCAGGCGGGAATGAACAGTTCCATCCCATGTTATCCTCCCCCGTCAAACCTGGCGGACTACCAGGACCCCAATGGGCTCAACCTTTCCGTACTCGGGGTGGGCTATCCCATCGGTCCGAGTCTTTTCTCCTACATGAACTCTGCGCTTCCCTCCACTCCAACCCACGCGCAGCTCGCCCAGCTCCCGTTCCTGGCTTCTGCCGCCCAGCTGATTCATCCAGCCTCTGGCAGCCACACAGACAGAACTCTCATCCCCTCACGGCTCTACTACCCTTTCCTGTGCGAACATAGCTTTGGACTGGCGTCCAGTCAGAGTGATAGCAGTAAAGGACACAAAACATCCACAAACACTGTCGATGCACTTTCTTTATCTGGTTTCCAGCCCAAAGTGAATCTGTGGAAAGTGCCCGCCTTAAGGCCTGGGGCCGCCACGGTTTCCCCTGTCGGTCGGATGTCACCTCAGGGAGGTTCTTCCGACCCGGCCTACAGGCTGGGGGATAAAGCGCAAGCCTCAGCCAAAGAAAGTAAAACAAGTTGGGCTCTCAAGAGGACGGGCGGACCCATAGAAGTTCCTGTAGAAAAGAAGCCGACGATGGGCTTCACTTTGGAATTTCTCAAGAACACCCAGACAAGTCCTACTCTAAATATGACATCAGACAAACTTGGGTAAGTGTTTGACTGCAAATTATTTGAATAACAGCTGAAAAGAAGTTTGCGACAAAAAAAAAAAACAACAACCATAGAGTAAAAGCAGAATACTTCAGAATCACTCATTTTCTCTTCTTTTGTACATTTCACTTTTCAGTTCACAGAATTTGCACCCCAAGACCAAGTCATCAGAATCCTCGTATGCAGATCATCTCACCAGTCCAAAAAGAGAAGTATCCTCTCACAGCGGCCAAGATCCCATGACCACGCTCCCCAGAGGGGACGGGGCCTCGGAGTCAGTGGCCACTCTCCTCAATGACCTCTCAAAGGCCTTGCAGGAGTATCAGGAAGCCGAGCGCAACATCTCCCACCTGGAGAAGGAGGACCTCCCTGTCCAGTACCATCTTTGGGAGCACCTGAGCAAAATCCGAAACGAGCTCTCGCACATCCATCAAGCTCTGGAGCGAACGACTCGCCAGAGCGACGGCCCGTTGGACCTTTCGTTCAAGAGAGACTCCACCGACTCGAAGGGTTTCAGCCTGAAGGACACCATCACAGAGACGGACGAGGAAGAAGAGGAGGAGGAGGAGGACAAGGTGGAAGAGGAGCGGAAAGCCACGAGAGCTTCGCTGGAAACTCGTAAGCAATCGCTGGACATGCTGATCAAAATAAGTAACCCCGGAGCATCGGCGGTGACCTCGGACGTCCTGACTCAAGGAGCGCTGGCAATCAGGCACAGCCCCGCCGAGGCCTTATGGCCAAGCAGAACCACAAAGTGCGAAGCAGACTCCAGCGTGCTGCTCTGCCCCGACGGCAGATCCGTCATGTTTGCAGACATCCCGTGTTCGGCCAAAGCCGCTAAAAGACCGTCGTCCATACAACGAGCGGAGGGGCAGTGTCCGCAGAGCCCTTTGCAAGCGGCAGACAATTAATCACATTGTGGCCACAAAAAAGATCAAGTTGTCTAAGGCTCTGTACATTTCCGATAAAAGACGCGTCTCACACATGCACTATTAACTTTTGATTGTCACAGGATTGTCGGCACAATCAATTTGAGAATCATTTCCACCACTTTGTGAATAATGTGTAAAGAAATCGTACACTCTTTTAAAGGGTAAATGATTTTATGAAGACAATTTTATGTCTGTTGTGAATTCACTGAAAATAACATTGTATTATACACACTTTTCTTGGAATAAAAAGAGGAATAATAAATTGGAATGTCATTTCATTTGATGTCCTTCTTGTTCAATACTGCATTTTTTCTAATATCAAATGTGTGCCTCATCTCATTGAAAGCTGGGTAACACTGACCTGATGAAGCAGCGTCCAGGTTAAGGTCTGTCAACACTCTCCGCTATGAGGTCGGACGTAGTCAAAAAGTCAAGCAGCTCCTCAGGCTAAATCACCATGAGTGTCACCTGAATCACCTCCTGCAAAGGTCAGTGATCCCCAAGTTCATCAGTGGCAGAAGAAAGAGAGAGAACGGAGGACACCCAATAAGGAGCATCGCTGCGTCCTGTGGCCTCTTCAACACCGAGCGAAAGGTCAGCTGACATAACTGCTAAAGCCCAAGTATTCACTTTGCTTTACATTTTGCAACTTTTTCCAAGGTAGATTAAGGTCATTTTCAGCATCTACATGTGAAACCCCGTAATGACAAATGGAGAAATGCCTTGTTTATTCAAATTTTAAAAATGTATGTTAAGAAACGAATAATAGAGGTCAACTGTGAGCCTTATATTGACAGGTGTACATTGCCAATGTAAGTGCTTGAGTATTTAAGTATGGAATATATCTACCAGTATTCAGAAAGAAAATGTAAATGTCGCAGTTCCCGAAAAATAAAACAAGGGCTCTCAAAATTGTTTCCTAAACAAGCTTTCTCACATCTTAGTCAGATACCTGGTCATAATAGAAATCCGACTTGATTTTCTCGTTTGTTGTCTGAAAAAAGGGAGGAAAAGTCAATCAACAGTTTGATTTTCAATTTTAGTCCGACAAAAGTGGAGAAAAGGCTCTATTTGTTTGGGATTCCAAATGTGGTCACCAACTGCATTCCACATACTGGACCAGGAGATGGCGACAGCGTGCCGCCTGAAAACAATTTAGTGTTGTGTAATAGCCAGGTTGCTCGATCGTTTTTAATTTCCAGGGTAAACCGAAGCAGTCATCTCGACAGGTCACCTGGTGGCGCTAGTGTGCAAAGCGCCGTTTGACATGCAGGAGAAGAAGTTTGCCTTCATTTAATGGAAGTGACGTCAGACCCTCAGATAAATTGAATACAGGTGTGCACCAGGGAGTTATCAAATACGGATGAAGCAAGATGGCGCCCGACCGCGTGGCATTCTCTCAGGTAAGCGGGCACACGAGCAAATGTTTGTCGTCCGTTGCTGTTTCTCACGACGTCTTTTTGCTTGTTGCAGGATTTTCGCACGCGATGGACGCAACCGCGTTTGAGGTTTGAGCGCAGCACGTCTCAATGCACTTGCTTTTGCACAATTTAGCAGTGTTTCAAAACGTTTTCGTTTCTTTTTAATGCTGGGCAGCTCTTCTTCGTTCGTTTCATTTTTAACTCATGAATGAGACGTCTTTTACTTGGGGGTTGAACTATAAGTGTTTGTTTGACTCAAGTCAATATGTTTGTTTGACTATAGTCAAACACATACAAGCTCAGCTCGACACGTGCTATGGCGTCGTTTGTGCACTGCAAACTTGAATTATCCGCACGACGGAGGTAAGTTGAATGAATATAAAACGATGTCTATGTTCTGTCTAATTGTGTATTTGTATCCAACATAAGAGGCTAGAGAGACGAATTTGATTTTTTTTTAATTAAATTAAATTCTAAGTTGACTCCTAAAGTTAATTTGCAAAAATATGTATTTACAATTACATTTTAAAATTGTTCGCATTTACTCATTCACTTGTCTCTGCCTAAACCGCTAGCTCCTGATTGGTTAATTTTGGTCAGATGACGGGGTGTAAGGGTTTAAGTGAGCTGTGAGCTCATATGTGGAAGAATAAAGCAATGAAAACGCCGGTTCTTTATTAGTGGTTTTTCTTCTCTGTCCTTCTCAGTGTCCTTGTCCAATAGGAGAGCCAGACTATATACCAATATGCAATGTTGATCTGTGCCGCATCAAAATGAATGAATTCTTGTGTATTTAACAAGTGAGCTGAAGTAACATTCTCACTCTAAAAGCTCAGCTAATGGAGTGGTAAGAAATTTGTCCGCTTTTATTGTTGATAATGGGTGTTTTAGAATGGGATAGCGGTTGTAATTCCTCAAGATAGCTTTCTGACATCAATAAGAGTTTCTGTACCTGAGATGGGAATGGGTCCTTTTTTTTTGGTACATGAATGCTATAGCACAAATGTAGTTACAGAACTCAATTAATGGCGCCTTGCATGTTTTTCCAGGGTTGAAGAGAAGCAATGAGGAAAGGACCAATTCACACCCAGTCAAGAATCAAGCAGCATGCCAACGTGGACATGTCATGTGTGGGGATCATTTGACCAGGAGGGGGCAGTGTTGCGCTCTGGTTGCCTTTGGTTATGGGTGCACGTTGGAAAGGTTGCCTTGAAATGAGGGCAGGTGTTTGGGGGTCTGATGGTTGGACTTGCTTAAGAGGTGGTCTGTAGTTGTGGTTGAGGTTGTGGCTTGTCTGGATCCAGAGCAGCGTTGTCTTGTGTGAGGATAGCGGTTGAAAGCCGGCCGGCGCTTTGGGGGAGGACTCCAATTTTTGCACATGCGAAGCCCTTTGAGACTTGACTGATTTTGGGCAATAGAAATGCTCTTGACTTGACTCAACTCGTCTTGGTCCGTCACAGCAATCGACACAACCAAATCCTTGTCGTGTTTCACCCCTTTAATGTTTCAGGTTTTGTGCAGGAACCAGCTTGGGTACCACAAGCAGAAGCCCAATCTTGCTATAAGAGCAGCGTTGTCTTATGCTAGGATTGCCATTGACAGTGCATTGTAACCTTTGGGTGAGGACGGTGTCACGTTGATGAACACAAACAAAAGTTTGACGTGGAGCCGAATGTCTAATTTTGCAATATGACTTGTTGACCATTGTAACATTTTGTCTTTTCTACCTACCACTGTCGTATTTGCGTTCTTTGTTCTCCCTACAGTGTAGGGTGACGTTGGAGCGAGCCGGTTAACAAGCTGCTGGAAACAGAGAATTTTGACGTGGTGCCGAATGTCCAATTTTGCAATATGACTTGATAACTGTAACATTGTCTTTTTCCTAATCTACTACCACTGCCGTACTTGCGTTCGTTGTTCTCCCCTCAGTGTAGGGCGGCGTTGGAGGGAGCCGGTCCACGAGGTGCTGGAAACGCAAACAAAAGTTTGATGTGAAGGATGTTCAATTTTGCAATCTGACTTGTAACATTTTGTCGTTTTCTAACCTACCACTGTCGTACTTGCGTTCTTGTTCTCCCCTCGGTGTAGGGCGGTGTTGGAGCGAGCTGGTCCGAATGTCCAATTTTGCAATGTAATTTGTAACATTTTGTCATTTTCAAACATACCACTGTTCGTGCGTTCTTTAGTCTCCCCTCAGTGTAGGGCAGTGTTGGAGCGAGTTGGTCCTGAATGTCCAATTTTGCAATGTCATTTGTAACATTTTTGTCTTTTTCTCACCTACTACCACTGTCATACTTGCGTTCTTGTTCGCCCCTCGGTGTAGGGCGGCGTTGGAGCGAGCTGGTCCAAATGTCCAATTTTGCAATGTAATTTGTAACATTTTTGTCTTTTTCTAACCTATACGACTGTCATACTCGCGTTCTTTGTTCTCCCGTCAGTGTAGGGCAGCGTTGGAGCGAGCTGGTCCCGAATGTCCAATTTTGCAATGTCATTTGTAACATTTTGTGTTTTTCTAACCTACCACTGTGGTACTTGGTTCTTTGTTCTCCCCTCAGTGTAGGACTGCGTGGGAGCGAGCTGTTCAGTGAGGAACCACCGGTCGAGAGTGCTCAAGACATAATGACGCAAGCAGCGCACAACTCATTGCATGTTCTGTCTTTTGCAGACTGGACGCAAAAGGGGGGACGAACGGCCGGACCCGGCGACGGTAACCAAGAGTAACTAGCCGCTGTGATCTAGTAAGCAAGTGACCGCCAACTTTGGGTGCGCTTTGAGTTTGACATTGTCTGTCTGCAGATGGCGACCGGGACACGACACAAACTGATCCGAGGTGGACTGCTTGGCCGGGTGGCATCACTCTGCAGCCAGGTTCTGAGGGAGACCCGCTTCCCTGGAGACGTCGACCTGCGCAGCGTCAATGCGTGAAATGGAGTTTTCCTTTTTCAATTCACACCAGTGGTGTCCGAATGTTTGTTTGAGGGCCTCGTACTGAAACAAATTCAAAATTGTTTGACAAATTCATTAAAGATTCTAATCAATCATGAGATTTTGCTATTAAGTGTTAAAATGTTGTGCTACTGCTACAAAACGGTGTTAATTTTGAAAGTCAATCATGAGGTGTCTTGGTAAATCTAACACCGCAAAAATGAGGCTAAACTTGTGTTGAGTGAAATTTTGAATAGAAGATTTGACTTGCAAACAGCGTAACGTAATATTCTGACGCCCTTGAGCAGTCAAATTTTGGCGCTCCCCTCGTGGCCCGTGTCCAATGGCCTTTTGTCACAGAGCCCCCATGCCGCAGTTCGGACACCAATGGTGAAGTGTGTGTGTGTGTGTGTGTGTGTGTGTAGGGCTGCACGTGTATTGGAAAACTGCCACATGGTGGTGTACGTTAATGGCATGCACTTTAAGAAACGAAAGATTTTCTTTGTCATGTGGCCTAATGAAATAAGCTCCGTGTTTTCTTGCCAAATTATTTTAGAAGAGAAGTCACTGATCCAAGTTAACATCTAACTGATCTCATTCAGTTCAAAAAATTCATTTCCATCCCAAGTTTTTGCATAACTTTGCACAATGCAATAGTCTGGCCCAATCCTGCCATATCACTCATTTTCCAATATGTTGTGCAGCCTTGATTGAGTGCAAACGCGCAGCGGCGGCGCAAGCGAGACTTTGGTGCTTGTGTCTTGCAAGGTGGAAGAGAAGCTGCACAAAACAGCCAGCGGATGGAGGTCACTAGACCTGGGATTGGGGAGCAAAGGAAGAAATCACCCCAAGAAAAGCAGTTGCCATGTGATGAAGAGGAAGGAGCCTGATTCATGACAGGCCAGAGGTGACGTGGCAATCAAATGTACAAGGAGAGTGTACACACCTTTTTTTTTTTTAATCGCATTTCCTTATTTGTCTGTCGCAGGGCTCGCTCGCGTGGCGTTGGAGGGATGGGAGCAGTTCCTCAAATGAAGATGAGTACCATCTGCCGGTCACGGAGTACATCGACAGAAGTGAACCGCATGCAACTGAGTGCCGTCTTTCTTTTTGCAGTTGTGCGACGCAGAGGAAGAGTACAACGAACCTTCAGCAGACCTTCGCCCGTGATGAGCGGCCTACATGAGGCGGGTGCAGATGCGGCGAGGGCGAAGCAGCCAGCATTTAGGGAGAGTATGACTTTGGTTTTCCCCCTTCCGCACTTGCTTTCCTTCCCTCCCTCCACTTTTTCACTGGGTGTGCACACTGTCTGCATGATGCCTCTTTTTTCCTCAGTGCTGTCATTGTGCAATATTGTTTTAAAGTGTTTTTTTTTTTTTTTTAATGGAGTGAACTGTAAAGTTTATACTGTAACTGTCGCTGTACCTGTATTAAATTGTGAACTGAATTCAAGTGGTCCATTATCAACATTGGCATGTAAAGTATTGTGCATATTTTGAGTTAAATGACAACATGCAAACTGTAATACTTTGAAACATTCTCTATAAGGCAATTGAAAAATTAGTCTCAAACAAATGAGTCCAAATAAGTAATATGAAACATGCAGTGTCAGGCATTTCTTTTCACAGTGGAAAGAAATGCTGTATGCTTTCAAAATTGTTGACAAAAGTAGCCTGACACCCATAAATGCAAATGACAGACTGCGTTGCGACCAATGAAATTAATCTTTGGCAAACCCTTTTGAGAAACTGCCATAAAATGGCCACTGAATTCAGAATCTTGCTCAATGTAGGTGCATTTCTTTTTGTACGAGAAAAGCCTATTTTCAAGTCTGAACCTTTATTTTTGCGGTTGAATCGTCGTGGGTGATTTTGTGAATAAAGTTGACTTTGGTGTCTTGTTCCTGTGGATGGCCTTTGTAAATAAAGCCAACTTTGTGTCAGTCATTCATGATGCAGTTGATTCAGCATCTCTTGAGACTTAAACTTATTACACGTTTTGTTGCAGGTGTTGTCTTCATTTGCAGTCTGACTACGAACGCCTGTTGCTATACAGTGGAGACGGAAGCTAAAGTAAAATTTTAAACATTACATGCAACTTCTAGGATGTTGGCCTTCAATTCAAAGCAATCGTTGCATGTTGCTTAACACTGCCAACCTTGGTACCAGTACTGCATAATACCATCCAGTTCAACGTTAAGCCGGCTCAAACGTGAGTGAAGGCCACACCGCAACCTGCTTAGGTGGTATGCCAGAGAGCTACTCATAACCGGCGGCTTTATTAAATTGTCCTTTTCAGACAGGTTAGATGAATTCCAAGTGCTGCCATCTAGTGGCGGCAAATTTCTCCCGTCTGACGCACCATTTAACTGTATGCGAAAATACTTCATTTTTAACTTTCAACATGGTTAAAGATAATAGGTGCCCTAATTGGGCGGCTGGGTTAATGCGACCTATCTTTCGTAGTTTGTTTTACCCAAAGCAATCCAACATACCACATAAATACTGCCGCTGTCTCTCCAATGTGCATGTGTGTAAAACGTACAAAATAATTTGCATCATTTATAGACCACATGCTAAAAATATGACGTTCATGCAGCTGGTCTTGTAATCCACAGCTTGGTAAAGTGCTTCCGGTTGAGCATGGCCGTCCGTACTCGACCCCGAGTCTGCGGTTTGACCTACCGCCCTGTCGCGCACCAAACCGCGCGGCCATCAGTGATTTATTTATATATATATATATATGCATACACATATACACACACACACACATCCACCTATGGCTCTATATGTCCTCAGCGCTGTAACGTTTTGTGCCGGTACGTACACTATATGAAATAAATGACGGGATTGTTTTCACCTCATTTAATATGCATCAAGCATACGAGCTGGTGTTTTAGAACAGCCTAAACTAGTAGGTCACAAAAAAGATTTAAAAAAAAAAAAAAAACTTGCTAAAATTCTAAAAAGTTAATTGTCTTTTTTTCTGTTGAGAGAAGCGTCCAATGAAATGTGGTTAATACCATTGGGGGAGAGAGATTTGATTAGCGTTAGTACATGCATGGTCAGTGCAATTGTCGGTCAGTACAGCGTTTGCATAGGGCAGCGCATGGGTTAGTGCATTCATGGTTATCACACGGCAGAACATTTCGCGGCGGCGGGGAGTCGAACCCTGGGTCTCAGGTGTTCTAGCGCAGCGATCGAGCCACTCGCCCAGCGTGGCGAGCTCGGCGGTCACCCCGCTTTTTCTTCGAGTCATTCTTATCCGTTCAGTATTTCGTTCCGCGCGCGTTGGGTAAGTACAAAAGAGTGCAAACGGCCGCCAGCTGCCAGGTCGAAATAGCCGACTGGTCTATGACACGGCCTCTTGCCCCGAAAGAACCTGGTTCGATCCCAGGCATGAGCACGTACTTGACGGTGCTTTTGCAATTGGAACCTCGCCTACTATAAGTGTACGCATATGCAAATAAAATTGCATATGCAAGTATTTATGTGTAAACAGAC
Source organism: Syngnathus scovelli (assembly GCF_024217435.2). Taxonomy (NCBI): domain Eukaryota; kingdom Metazoa; phylum Chordata; class Actinopteri; order Syngnathiformes; family Syngnathidae; genus Syngnathus; species Syngnathus scovelli. The sequence continues at coordinate 6,097,421 of NC_090867.1, forward strand.
AAGGAGGCCCCGCCCCCCGAGTGGGCGGGGCCACCCACCGGACCACGCCTACTGGCCACGCCCCCGGGGGCTGCAAGCCACGCCCCCTGCCCTGGCGTAATTACACTAAGGTAGGGGGCGGGGCGAAGCCCCGCCCCCTACTCTAGTGTAATTAACCAGGGTAGGGGGCGGGGCGAAGCCCCGCCCCCTACCCTAGTGTAATTAACTAGGGTAGGGGGCGGGGCGAAGCCCCGCCCCCTACACTACTAGATTTCTATTCACTTTTAATGTAAATGAAAACATTTATATATATATATATATATATATACATATATATATATATATAAAATGTTAATACCTTTTTTTATAATTGTACTAATGTTTTCATTTACATTAAAAGTGAATAGAAATCTAGTAGTGTAGGGGGCGGGGCTTCGCCCCGCCCCCTACACTACTAGATTTCTATTCACTTTTAATTACACTAGGGTAGGGGGCGGGGCTTCGCCCCGCCCCCTACCCTAGTTAATTACACTAGGGTAGGGGGCGGGGCTTCGCCCCGCCCCCTACCCTGGTTAATTACACTAGAGTAGGGGGCGGGGCTTCGCCCCGCCCCCTACCTTAGTGTAATTACGCCAGGGCAGGGGGCGTGGCTTGCAGCCCCCGGGGGCGTGGCCAGTAGGCGTGGTCCGGTGGGTGGCCCCGCCCACTCGGGGGGCGGGGCCTCCTTGTCTGTTTACACATAAATACTTGCATATGCAATTTTATTTGCATATGCGTACACTTATAGTAGGCGAGGTTCCAATTGCAAAAGCACCGTCAAGTATGTGCTCATGCCTGGGATCGAACCAGGTTCTTTCGGGGCAAGAGGCCGTGTCATAGACCAGTCGGCTATTTCGACCTGGCAGCTGGCGGCCGTTTGCACTCTTTTGTACTTACCCAACGCGCGCGGAACGAAATACTGAACGGATAAGAATGACTCGAAGAAAAAGCGGGGTGACCGCCGAGCTCGCCACGCTGGGCGAGTGGCTCGATCGCTGCGCTAGAACACCTGAGACCCAGGGTTCGACTCCCCGCCGCCGCGAAATGTTCTGCCGTGTGATAACCATGAATGCACTAACCCATGCGCTGCCCTATGCAAACGCTGTACTGACCGACAATTGCACTGACCATGCATGTACTAACGCTAATCAAATCTCTCTCCCCCAATGGTATTAACCACATTTCATTGGACGCTTCTCTCAACAGAAAAAAAGACAATTAACTTTTTAGAATTTTAGCAAGTTTTTTTTTTTTTTTAAATCTTTTTTGTGACCTACTAGTTTAGGCTGTTCTAAAACACCAGCTCGTATGCTTGATGCATATTAAATGAGGTGAAAACAATCCCGTCATTTATTTCATATAGTGTACGTACCGGCACAAAACGTTACAGCGCTGAGGACATATAGAGCCATAGGTGGATGTGTGTGTGTGTGTATATGTGTATGCATATATATATATATATATAAATAAATCACTGATGGCCGCGCGGTTTGGTGCGCGACAGGGCGGTAGGTCAAACCGCAGACTCGGGGTCGAGTACGGACGGCCATGCTCAACCGGAAGCACTTTACCAAGCTGTGGATTACAAGACCAGCTGCATGAACGTCATATTTTTAGCATGTGGTCTATAAATGATGCAAATTATTTTGTACGTTTTACACACATGCACATTGGAGAGACAGCGGCAGTATTTATGTGGTATGTTGGATTGCTTTGGGTAAAACAAACTACGAAAGATAGGTCGCATTAACCCAGCCGCCCAATTAGGGCACCTATTATCTTTAACCATGTTGAAAGTTAAAAATGAAGTATTTTCGCATACAGTTAAATGGTGCGTCAGACGGGAGAAATTTGCCGCCACTAGATGGCAGCACTTGGAATTCATCTAACCTGTCTGAAAAGGACAATTTAATAAAGCCGCCGGTTATGAGTAGCTCTCTGGCATACCACCTAAGCAGGTTGCGGTGTGGCCTTCACTCACGTTTGAGCCGGCTTAACGTTGAACTGGATGGTATTATGCAGTACTGGTACCAAGGTTGGCAGTGTTAAGCAACATGCAACGATTGCTTTGAATTGAAGGCCAACATCCTAGAAGTTGCATGTAATGTTTAAAATTTTACTTTAGCTTCCGTCTCCACTGTATAGCAACAGGCGTTCGTAGTCAGACTGCAAATGAAGACAACACCTGCAACAAAACGTGTAATAAGTTTAAGTCTCAAGAGATGCTGAATCAACTGCATCATGAATGACTGACACAAAGTTGGCTTTATTTACAAAGGCCATCCACAGGAACAAGACACCAAAGTCAACTTTATTCACAAAATCACCCACGACGATTCAACCGCAAAAATAAAGGTTCAGACTTGAAAATAGGCTTTTCTCGTACAAAAAGAAATGCACCTACATTGAGCAAGATTCTGAATTCAGTGGCCATTTTATGGCAGTTTCTCAAAAGGGTTTGCCAAAGATTAATTTCATTGGTCGCAACGCAGTCTGTCATTTGCATTTATGGGTGTCAGGCTACTTTTGTCAACAATTTTGAAAGCATACAGCATTTCTTTCCACTGTGAAAAGAAATGCCTGACACTGCATGTTTCATATTACTTATTTGGACTCATTTGTTTGAGACTAATTTTTCAATTGCCTTATAGAGAATGTTTCAAAGTATTACAGTTTGCATGTTGTCATTTAACTCAAAATATGCACAATACTTTACATGCCAATGTTGATAATGGACCACTTGAATTCAGTTCACAATTTAATACAGGTACAGCGACAGTTACAGTATAAACTTTACAGTTCACTCCATTAAAAAAAAAAAAAAAAAAACACTTTAAAACAATATTGCACAATGACAGCACTGAGGAAAAAAGAGGCATCATGCAGACAGTGTGCACACCCAGTGAAAAAGTGGAGGGAGGGAAGGAAAGCAAGTGCGGAAGGGGGAAAACCAAAGTCATACTCTCCCTAAATGCTGGCTGCTTCGCCCTCGCCGCATCTGCACCCGCCTCATGTAGGCCGCTCATCACGGGCGAAGGTCTGCTGAAGGTTCGTTGTACTCTTCCTCTGCGTCGCACAACTGCAAAAAGAAAGACGGCACTCAGTTGCATGCGGTTCACTTCTGTCGATGTACTCCGTGACCGGCAGATGGTACTCATCTTCATTTGAGGAACTGCTCCCATCCCTCCAACGCCACGCGAGCGAGCCCTGCGACAGACAAATAAGGAAATGCGATTAAAAAAAAAAAGGTGTGTACACTCTCCTTGTACATTTGATTGCCACGTCACCTCTGGCCTGTCATGAATCAGGCTCCTTCCTCTTCATCACATGGCAACTGCTTTTCTTGGGGTGATTTCTTCCTTTGCTCCCCAATCCCAGGTCTAGTGACCTCCATCCGCTGGCTGTTTTGTGCAGCTTCTCTTCCACCTTGCAAGACACAAGCACCAAAGTTTCGCTTGCGCCGCCGCTGCGCGTTTGCACTCAATCAAGGCTGCACAACATATTGGAAAATGAGTGATATGGCAGGATTGGGCCAGACTATTGCATTGTGCAAAGTTATGCAAAAACTTGGGATGGAAATGAATTTTTTGAACTGAATGAGATCAGTTAGATGTTAACTTGGATCAGTGACTTCTCTTCTAAAATAATTTGGCAAGAAAACACGGAGCTTATTTCATTAGGCCACATGACAAAGAAAATCTTTCGTTTCTTAAAGTGCATGCCATTAACGTACACCACCATGTGGCAGTTTTCCAATACACGTGCAGCCCTACACACACACACACACACACACACACACTTCACCATTGGTGTCCGAACTGCGGCATGGGGGCTCTGTGACAAAAGGCCATTGGACACGGGCCACGAGGGGAGCGCCAAAATTTGACTGCTCAAGGGCGTCAGAATATTACGTTACGCTGTTTGCAAGTCAAATCTTCTATTCAAAATTTCACTCAACACAAGTTTAGCCTCATTTTTGCGGTGTTAGATTTACCAAGACACCTCATGATTGACTTTCAAAATTAACACCGTTTTGTAGCAGTAGCACAACATTTTAACACTTAATAGCAAAATCTCATGATTGATTAGAATCTTTAATGAATTTGTCAAACAATTTTGAATTTGTTTCAGTACGAGGCCCTCAAACAAACATTCGGACACCACTGGTGTGAATTGAAAAAGGAAAACTCCATTTCACGCATTGACGCTGCGCAGGTCGACGTCTCCAGGGAAGCGGGTCTCCCTCAGAACCTGGCTGCAGAGTGATGCCACCCGGCCAAGCAGTCCACCTCGGATCAGTTTGTGTCGTGTCCCGGTCGCCATCTGCAGACAGACAATGTCAAACTCAAAGCGCACCCAAAGTTGGCGGTCACTTGCTTACTAGATCACAGCGGCTAGTTACTCTTGGTTACCGTCGCCGGGTCCGGCCGTTCGTCCCCCCTTTTGCGTCCAGTCTGCAAAAGACAGAACATGCAATGAGTTGTGCGCTGCTTGCGTCATTATGTCTTGAGCACTCTCGACCGGTGGTTCCTCACTGAACAGCTCGCTCCCACGCAGTCCTACACTGAGGGGAGAACAAAGAACCAAGTACCACAGTGGTAGGTTAGAAAAACACAAAATGTTACAAATGACATTGCAAAATTGGACATTCGGGACCAGCTCGCTCCAACGCTGCCCTACACTGACGGGAGAACAAAGAACGCGAGTATGACAGTCGTATAGGTTAGAAAAAGACAAAAATGTTACAAATTACATTGCAAAATTGGACATTTGGACCAGCTCGCTCCAACGCCGCCCTACACCGAGGGGCGAACAAGAACGCAAGTACGACAGTGGTAGTAGGTTAGAAAAAGACAAAAATGTTACAAATAACATTGCAAAATTGGACATTCGGGATCAACTCGCTCCAACGCTGCCCTACACTGAGGGAAGACCAAAGAACGTAAGAACAGTGGTAGGTTAGAAAATGACAATGTTACAAATTACATTGCAAAATTGGACATTCGGACCAGCTCGCTCCAACACCGCCCTACACCGAGGGGAGAACAAGAACGCAAGTACGACAGTGGTAGTAGGTTAGAAAAAGACAAAATGTTACAAATTACATTGCAAAATTGGACATTCGGACCAGCTCGCTCCAACACCGCCCTACACCGAGGGGAGAACAAGAACGCAAGTACCACAGTGGTAGGTTAGAAAAACACAAAATGTTACAGATGACATTGCAAAATTGGACATTCGGACCAGCTCGCTCCAACACCGCCCTACATCGAGGAGAGAACAAGAACGCAAGGACGACAGTGGTAGGTTAGAAAACGACAAAATGTTACAAGTCACATTGCAAAATTGGACATCCTTCACATCAAACTTTTGTTTGTGTTTCCAGCACCTCGTGGACCGGCTCCCTCCAATGCCGTCCTACACTGAGGGGAGAACAACGAACGCAAGTACGGCAGTGGTAGTAGATTAGGAAAAAGACAATGTTACAGTTAGTCATATTGCAAAATTGGACATTCGGCTCCACGTCAAAATTCTCAGTTTCCAGCAGCTTGTTAACCGGCTCGCTCCAACGTCACCCTACACCGTAGGGAGAACAAAGAACGCAAATACGACAGTGGTAGGTTAGAAAAGACAAAATGTTACAATGATCAACAAGTCATATTGCGACATTAGACATTCGGCTCCACATCAAAGTTTTGTTTGTGTCCATCAACGTGACACCGTCCTCCCCCAAAGGTTACAATGCGCCATCAATGGCAATCCTAGCACGAGACAACGCTGCTCTTATAGCAAGATTGGGCTTCTGCTTGTCGTACCCAAGCTGGTTCGTCCACAAAACCTGAAACATAAGAGGTGAAACACGACAAGGATTTGGTTGTGTGGATCGCTGTGATGGACCGAGTCAAGTCGAGCTCATTTGTATTGCCCAAAATCACAGTCAAGTCTCAAAGGGTTTTGCATGTGCAAAAATTGAAGTCCTCCCCCAAAGCCTCCAATGCGCCGGCCGGCTTTCAACCGCTATCCTCACACAAGACAAAGCTGCTCTGGATCCAGACAAGCCACAACCTCAACCACAACTACAGTGCACCTCTTAAGCAAGTCCAACCATCAGACCCCCAAACACCTGCCCTCATTTCAAGGCAACCTTTCCAGCGTGCACCCATAACCAAAGGCAACCACAGCGAAACACTGCCCCCTCCTGGTCACACGATCCCCACACGACATGTCCACGTTGGCATCCTGCTTGATTCTTGACTGGTTGTGGAATTGGTTCTTTCCTCATTGCTTCTTTTCAACCCTGGAAAAACATGCAAGGTGCCAATAATTGAGTGCTGGTAACTACATTTATGCAATAGCATTAATGTACAAGAAAAAAAAAAAAAAAAAAAAAGGACCCATTCCCATCTCAGGCACAGAAACACCAACTTATTTTCACGTATTTAGGAGTGTCTTCCTCATTTCTGAGACCTCTCTCGTCACTGTTCACAGGCGGGGACCCGGGGTTCGAGGTTCCCCTGCTCGCTGCATTTAGTTTTAGTTCTGCAGAAAAAAAAAAGTCATTACATAAAAGTTAGTTTTGTCTAAGGCTGCAATTTCTAAGGACAATGCGTCCGAGTTTTGAACGCCATCTAGATGCAGCAACCTACAAACACCCGGAACGACGCCATTAGACAATATAGCAAATTAGCATCAAGTTAATCCATCAAATAGCTTCAAAAGTACTTGTTACTGACATTCTATCTCATGTTAGCAATAAGAGTACAGATTTGGACATTTATCCGAGTTCAAGTCCAAAATTGGCAACATAAAACGACTATTTGGTGTCCAATCCAACTGGAAAGCAGAGAAATTAATACATGCTAAATGTTTCGGGGTGTGCGTTCGCGGCAGGCAGTGGAGGAATTCAGACGCAATTTTTTGGGCTATATTTGCAGCCGAAATGTTTGGTAGTATTTTGTCACATTCGATGTTTAAACAAATTATTTGCAAATTAACAAACATTAAAAAAAATGAATTGCATTAGAATGAACAAGCTACCACAAATAGGAACATGGGGGTGAGCAATTGACATGCATATATAACATTTGAACCACATAATCAGGGGCAGAAAAAAAAAGGTGGGCAGCACAAAAAAAGAAACAAGAAACACTTCAATGGAAAAAGAAACAAGCTCAATGTGCTAAATCAAATAAATGGAACTAAATTGTGAGAAGATATACTCACCTCAAACGCTATTGTGTCCTGTGAGCGTGAAAACCCTGCAAAAAAGCAAAATAATATCGTGAGAAACGACAATAAACGCCAAACATTTACTTGTGTGCTCATTTACCTGAGTAGGTCCCACGCGGTCGAGCGGTCGCACCTGTGCACTGCCGCACTTGATGAATCTGCCCAGGGCGTGGCGTGAGGTCGACCAATCCAAGCCAACCTTTTTCTGCGCATGCTCGCTGGAAGCCATAAAATAAAAAAAATTGCGCATAATTTGGTGCATATAAAACAAAATGAAAAACACTTCAAAATCGCGCATATGTTTGTGAATCTCAAAATCACGTAAAAATTACGCATCAGTTTGAGATGCACCAAATGTTTGAAAGTGTGCGAAAGCTGCAGAATTTGAACGGCGCGTGTTACGTCATATACTTACCGCCATGTCGGATATGCCTCAACGAACACGGCGACGACCGGTGCTTTTTTTTTTTTAAGGCAGTCGGGCATCTTAAATTGAATTTTAAACTTCAATAGAATGGTAGTAAAGTCAAATCTCGTGCTCGGACTTCTATTGGCAGCTATTGGCAGCTATTGCTCACCTATTGCACTAATTTGCGGCACCTGCGCCTGGTACTGCGCACGCGCAGATGATCTCTCCTGGACGGCAATCACATTGGGACAAAATCGATATTTACAATCGAAAAGACATTGTTTTTCAGGACATGAAAAGTGTACGTGACCGTTGATCCGCAAACGTCCATCCAAAAATTCACAAGCAAAATTAAACATTTGCAAATGCTCACACGAGATTAACAAATTGTAAATGTCACATATTTGTCAATCTCAAAAACACATGCCAAACATGAGTATATATGTGTAAATTATTCTGACAATTCTCTCCCATGCATCAATTTTGCTGCTTCTGCAAATTTTCATTCTGCGTGTGATAAATCAATTCTTCCCAACAATGAAGTTTGCTTAAAATTCCTTCAAGGAGAGCAAAATAGCTCATCCCCCCCCCCCCCCCCCCCCCCCCTTAGTCCCGCCTTCCTCAGCCAGTCAGAACCTAGAACCACAACCATCCTCCTCCTTCAAGTAGCAACATGAACCAGTCTGAAGTAAAGGATTTTTAAAACACTTTTAAAGGGCAATGGCGGACACGAAAAACCTTTCTCAGGTTATTTCTCGAATTTTTGAAGAGGCACCAACGGCCAGGAAGAAGCTGATTGAGAACCAGAGCAACCTGCAACAAGTTGCAGACTACTGCGAAAACAACTACCTGCAGGTGACAAATGAGCTTTTACCATCCACTCAAACATGCAGGACACTTCATTAGGTACACACAAGATAGGTCTTTAACAAATTACATTGCAAAGTAATTGGAGTACTCTTTCGACTTGTAAACCAATTGAAGTGTTTGTAATGAAATTCTGCAGGCAGATGAGCCAACAAAGGCTCTTGAGGAGGCCAAAGCTTTGACCACTCAGGCGTTGGCAAGCGTCACCTATCAAATCAACAGCGTGGCCACTTTGCTGCTCCGACTTCTCGACTCTCAGGCCATTCAGGTCAAGAACATGGAGTCCTCAGTTAATCTCATGTCACTGGTAAGAAGCGCCGTTAGCCATGGAAACATCATTTCCAGTGCCTGCTTTCCACCAGTCCTACTCAAAGTACAGTGTTTTTCCCCGCCTTTGGTCCAGGCTGCTTCCATCCACTACGAGAAAGTAGCCAGGAGAGAAATCAGCATCTTCACTACATCCAAAAAAAACACACATGCCGCTCTTGTGGCTCCGCCCACTTCGGGAAGGGAACTGGAGCGAGGCTATTCACGACTCCCCATATCATACTCTTGCTTGGACACCACTGGACACAGTTTCAAGGTAACCTTAAAGGTCACATGTCGAGTGTCATATGTTGCCTGTATGGCGGAACATCCTCTGGTGACCCCCACACAGGTCTCCCAAGAGCCCCCCAGAAGCAGGACAGGGACTACTGACAGCATGCAGAGCAATGCAGATGCCCCCATGTATGTCAACAATTTTTTTTTTTTTAATGCATGTGCCAAGGTTGAATACAATACAATGAATACATTTCTGTTTGTTTAGAACCAAGCAAGGCTTCGCTGTGCCTCTGCCATCAGTCCCCACCTTGCCTGCTGAAGCTAACCTCACTGATGACCTCCCCCCACCTCCTCCTCAAGCTACAATTGACGCCGGCTCGTCTGCTCCTCCACCCCCTCCTCCTCCTCCTCCTACCAGTTTGGACAGTGGACTGCCCCCTCCACCTTCTTTGACCTCACCAACATGTCTGCCACCACCACCACCAAGCAACCTCTGCTCACCGGACTCACTTCCTCCTCCACCTCCTCCAGTTGCAGGAGCTTTTTCTCTTCCTCCTCCATCTGTGGCGGGAGCTGCCACTCTTCCTCCTCCTCCACCACCACCGCCCACTGCCACTTCTAGTGTTTTGCCCCCACCTCCTCCCCCTCCCCCTCTGCTACATTAACTTTTTTTTAATAGCGTTTGTTCGTGGATGAGCCAGTTCCAGCTGAACCGATTTCCAGCCAATCGCAGGGCAATAATTGTTTGAAAGTTTTACAATATACAGTATGACAATGTACAGGTCTTATCAGAGACTTGTTCTATAGAGAAGCAGCCGAGATACCTTCAACATGTTTCAACACTGTCCCCTTAACATTCCAAAGCGACAAGTTCAAACGGAATCCTCACTTTCTCCTTCATTGACTTATTCCTTCCTTATTCTCTGTTAGAATCGTTTCTACTCAGCAAGTCCTTAAAAAAACTGTGATGACAAGTGACAGTGATAATATACTTATTAAATGCTTATCTCGGCAAGTCATGATTACTTTTTACATGTCGTGCAGGGGCCGAGCCTAAAGGCAATCGGTCGTTATCATGCAATCACTATTCGGTAATTTAGGAGCATATTATGTTTAGTTGGCCCAGGAATTAAAGCTAATTATAAGCTTTTATTTGCCAAAGGGTATTGATTTACTATGCTTTTTTGTGGTTGTACTTTTTATCACAATAATATCCTGCTACATAATTTTATATATGGCTAATTTCTCTAGCAAAATAAATTGCAACAAACATTTGTTTATCTTATTTCCAGAGCAAAAATACGATATTAAGTTTGCCATCAATGCCTCTGATGTCATCACCTATACTGCTCACAACCACTAGAGGGCGTGTTTTCATGGCATCTAGCACATTTACTGCTACTGCAATGGCTTAGGCCAGGATTATACAGTAATGCAATTGAGTCAATGCACCTTAGTGGCGTCAAACAGTATGATGATCATTTTTTTTTTCCTTTTGTTATAGTGGGGCAGTTACACATTCATTGAGCAACATAAACTTCTGACATCCACCCAGGATATGTCCTAAACAGGAAGTCCTGCGGCTTTAAATGAGACAATAACGCTATAAAATCCTGTCTTATGCTTGGAACACATTAACATTACCTTTTTGGAGCTACGCACAGAACAAAAACATTTTAGGTTATGTGAAAAATTCCTCGACAAGGTAAGACTCAATATATGTCGTGTATATATTTGTCAAATATGTTTTGTTTCAATTTGGTTTGAAGTTTTTCATAGAGTTATAAAAACTCAGCAGATACTGAAAGGCACAATGAGCTACCAATTTATGGATGAAGGTCCAAAGAGTATGTTGCTCATTTCTGTTACAAACATATTTCCAATGGTACACCCATTTTAGTGTTTTTGAATATAATTGTCAGTGTAAAGCCTGCGGGGTCATTGTGGGGTCACAAAAATATGATCTGTTCTAGTTTGTTTGTGTAAAAGCAGGCGTGACACAATGTTGGGACATTGAATAACCTACAAGGTTGTGTAGTGTTTACATTTTTTGCACGCTTGATTTATTTTGTTAGGTAAAGTTAACATTTCAAAGAAAATGGACACTATCGTTTTATTGGCTTCGCTGTGCAAATGTTTATTCGCATTGCGGTTTTGATATGTGCTAACTAATACACACACTGTATAACCATATTCAATCAAATTTATATTAATTTTTTGGGGTTTTTTTTTCAACAGGGACCATGACCATTGTGAATATATTTCAATATGTGTAAGTAGCCGCCGTGACGAATAACACAGTAGTGTCTTGAGATACAAGTGTGCCAACTTAGTTTCACGAGATGTTAGTTGTCATTTAGATGATTTATAAAAAATAAAAAAAAATGAATGAGCAAAAAATTGAGTTGAGATGATGGCAGTGAATGCAACACTCTCCCAGATTAACTTGATTTCAGTGTTTCAAGTTAGGAGCTTGGTCACAGAATGAATTGAACTCGTACCTCAAGACAGTGCAGAACACAAAAGTAATCACATGATCCTAGTAGACCAGAACTTGCTCCCAGATTCCCAAGCTTGGTGGTGTCCATCGCCGTGGTGCTGCTCTGCTTCTACTTGCACGCCAGGAAGAAGAGAGTGGTGTATGACATCACCGTGGCGAGCGCTCAGGAGGAAAGCGGCATCTCCATCCAAGCCATTTCGCTAACAGAACCTCAGGAGGGGACGGCGAGACATTACGAGAGACTCCCACCGCGCTACAGCACCATTGATTTTCCGCCACCTTACTCACTGGTGGGTACACCTTAAATGAAAAACTTTGGACTAGGGACTTTGTGAAGAATGAGAGTGTTGAACTCACCAGTGTCGGTCTCCTCGTCTGCTCCCACGATGGTTTCAAAAAGCACTCCTGGTGCTTGATAAGGATCTGTAACATATAACTTATCAAATTACACATGGATTTCATTTTGGACTAGCTTGAGCCGCAAACTAATAAGCTGTTAAATTGTCAAGAATTTTTGAGCGGTTTATATAATGTTGAAATTTCTTTCAGTTTGACCCCAAACTAACAAACGTTTGGCCAGGGGGTCCGCCTCCCGCCTACGAGATGTATCCCATCACGCTGCCTCTGGCTCCTCATCACTGGAGGACCCCCTCAACCAGCACTTGCGCACACCCACCAGCGTTTCTATGACCAATAGATTTTTGTTACTGTGCATCAAAGTTTAAATATAAAAAGCTACACCGACACTTGTCTGAGTGATGGTATAGTTTTTATTACACTACTTAAAATAAATATGAAGACGTTGCCAGTATTGGTGGAACAAGTATTTAAATATTCAGTAAATCCTTGGCTTTTTAAAACAATATTAAGGCAAAATATGTACTGGACTGCTTGTATGTGACAAATAACGACATCAGCTCTGATTGAAATTTGTAATGTTTGTCTTCAAATTCATTTGTCTACTTTCTGCTTCGCTCATGTTTACTTCCTTTGCAATTCTCAGTAAACCAAACAGGTTGTGGTCAATATTGACTAGTTTGTTGATATTGATAACTGTCGTATTGTGTCAATAGGTTTCTATTGCTGTCTATTTTCCAGATGAGTGACGAAATACAAATAAAGCACATTTCTTAACAAATACAATCATACTAGTATATGGTGCTAGGGTGGGAAAATACATGGAATTTCATACAAATATCACATTTGGTATGTTACCGTCTGTCTCGTAACAATTCAATGTAAACATGACACTACGTTAGGTATTTGAAATTTGGAAGGCTAAAAGATTTCGACCCATGACTGACCTACCTAAAATACATGACTCTTTACAAGAACTGGCCATTCCACTACATTTTCTTGGTCAACTACTAGTAACGATCAATACTGATTAAATGTTCATTTTAAAATCTTTGTAATGCCAATCTTTGAATGTTCTGAACTCCTGCGCAAAGGTAACGTGGATAGCGCTCAACGTCCTATCGTTTCTTGCCGTTGTTGATGAAACCAACAGCGCCCCTGCTGGCTACAGTCAAGTAGTACGCTCCAATTTGCCCCAGATGCATCAAGATGTGTTTAGCGTATTTCAGATTGTTTTTTCTTTTGCCTCCCTATAGGACAGAACAAATTGTGGGGGTCTTCGCCAACAAGTCCCACATCATGGAGCAAATTATGTCCCGCCTCTATACTATACATTTCTTAGCAAGTAGGCGCTTAGCACACACCCACTCACACGACGGCGCTAAAAACCGAGAGCCAACTCTAAAACCGCTTCAACATCGACGGAATGATGACAAATTAAGTACAACACCAAGTCGGTCCAAAGAAACCACTTCACATTTATGCCCCCCTGAATGAGGGGAGGAGGCGTCAACGGGAATGGTCCGCCGTTCTGCACTGAAACTCAAAAGACCCAGCTGACAGGCACCCACTGTTGCTCGTTTGAGAGTTTTTCCATGGCGGAGCGTAGACTTCGGAACGTGGCTTCTAGGCTGTCGTTGATGATGCAGAGGTCAAAGTAATGTCCGTAAGCCCTCTTGATGCGCTCGCTCTCATCCACCGTCCTCTTGAGCTCCGAGTCCTGAAGGGAGCACATCAAAAGGGGGATGCGTATAGGCTGTTTGGTTGTCTTGAGTTTTACATTGGCACTCACCGTTAACTGTTTCGTGACCACTCCTGACTCGATCGCCGACCTGTTCATGGCCTTGAGGACCTCAAAATCGGGAGCCTCGATGAACACCACGTAGGGCAGGAACTCAGACGTCCGTAGGATTTTGAGAGCCTTGGAGAAAATTACTGCTGTTGTCAAAGAGTTCACGTTATCCTGAAAAGTAACTTTCGTGCATGATTCCACCTACCTGGGGGTTGACATCCAGGATGCAGATCTTTCCCGTTTCCGTCACCTCGTGTATGGAGTTGATTTTCGTGCCGTACAAGTTGCCGTCGTATTCGCCGTGCTCCAGGAAACGGCCGTTTTTGATGTCGCACTCCATTTCGCTGCGTGTCATGAAGGAATACATCTGACCGTCTCTCTCGTCAACCTTTGGTTTTCGGCTGGTGACTGGAGACACAAAAGTCAACTCAAGAGATGAAACATCATGATCAGGACATGCACTTGAGTACGTGATTGCACATTTGCACTCACATGGGATGGTGGTGCCGTATCGCTGAGGATCGAGCACCAGCAGCTTGTTCTTGAGACTGCGACGCCCGACGCCCTGCGCACCAATCAGAACCAGCGTCTTCCTTCTGAAAGGGGGCACCTTGGCGACCTCCTCATAGATCCGCAGTTCGTGACGATCAAATTCTTTCAAAGATTAATAATTGTAATTAACACGTAGCCCAGTCCAAGACCCTCTTATGTTGGGATTTCAAGTACCTGCGTTCTTGGTGGTTAAATACATCATCTTTTTCTTCTTCTTGCCACCCATTCCAGCACACAAAGGTCCTGTGAAAAAACCAAACCAGCTCGTTCCATAAAGTGTCAGCTGTTATAAGATCAGATGTTATATGCATATATGACCACTAGATGTCGCTACACAAACGCTCTGTACGTGTCCTTTTGTGTTAGCCAGTTAAATCCAGGGAATGGTGTCCTTTGTGTTTCCAGCTTTCCTTCCCCCACTGGAACGACATTGGCAATATTTGGATATTTGTTGCTTTTAGATCAAGAATGGACAACGATGTGTCTTTCCCTGGTTCTGAGAGCTCTTAGAGTATGTCAGTGGCTGTTCTCCAAAAAGTGAAGCGCTATTTTGTGACTCACTGCGCAGCTTGGCTTTTTCTCTGTTGATGACTGCAAAATTTTTAAACAAGACTGGGCAAGGTTTGTGCTCAGGGGCCAAATTTGAATTTGAAAATGAACAGATGGGCCAGGTCGTTCGTTATTTGAAAGGTGTATATAACAATTTTATTTTTAATCAATAAAATGATAAAATTCCAGCCAATTTTTATTTGTGAAAAGATGCAAATCGTTTGTCAATGCAAAATCCACGCTATGCGGATTTTAATAACCGCCATCTTTAAATCCTGCTCATTACCAGAATTCGGGGCGCTCGCAGGCAGACTGGAGAGGTGACAGCGCGGGTGAAAAATGCACGCATGTCGTCGAGTGGAACAGATGTTGTCTTTGTTCCCTGTGTGTTTATGCAGCAAGGGGTCAAATCTGCATAATTAAAAAGCGTTCCCTCTGTTGTTTGGGCGCCGCCGAGAGGAGGCGTGTCGTCTCGGCCGTACCTGAGGTAACGAGCTCCAGATCTCGTTTCACAAACGCTTTCCTCTTCTCCTCGAGGAGCTGACTCGGAATCAAACCGGCGCTCCCTCCCTGGATGTGGCAGGCCTGAGAAAAGACACGAGTTGAGAGCAACAAACGGGGCCCCCCCTGTCGTGTCGCATATGTGGGAGGCTGTACCGACCTGCCACCAGTTCAGGTCTTCCTGATTGAAAATCTGCAGAATGTCTCCGCTGCAGAATCTCAGTCCAGCCTCTTTACACGGAATCAGGGTATCGTGCGACGGGTCGTAGTCAAAGTGACATTTGACAAAAGCCTGGAAAGACATATGGGATGATCTACAAATGAGTTTAAAACAAACTGGCACATACTTTGCATGCTGTTTAATTAATTCCGCGCATGACTGAGCCTTATTAAATTTGGCAGAAGAACAATCAAATCTTCTCTCCGTCACAGTTTAAGGCTGATAAGCGCAACGTTCAATGATAGGACACCAACAGAGAGAAACAAGGAGAGAGGCGCCCGAGAACTCCAGCCAGAGCGAGCCAAAACGCATCGCCATGGAAACCATTCCCTCCCCTTTCTGCACTTGACACCTTTTCTAATACTCCAGTGATGTATGATCATTATTTATAAAAATAAAAAAAACACACACACACACAAACTATATTGGTGGAGGTTCAGCTCAGGACAAAAAAGAGGCTTTTTAAGCAGAGCGCTGATGTTTACTGGCTGACCAGACACAATTGGCAGCCACTTTCCTCTTCGCTGAAAAAATGCTAATATTAAAACGCTGGCTGCATATTTGATCACATGGGAGTAAATGTCAGACAACGAGTACAACGCCAAGCGAATTGGATAACTGTCTGTTTCGTAAACTGCAATTTCTGGGCCATTAAAAGGTCACTTTGCGTTTGGTTAAGTGACAAAAAAAATACAATTCAGATATCAGAACATCGCACTCCAGAATTAGATTTTGTGAGGCTAATCAAATAAATGCCTGACTCATTTTCCATCCCTCCCAAGAAATGTCCCCACCTAAGATTCCAACCAATAATCTGGACTGACCTGTCTGGGTGTGTGTGGCTCCTGATAGCTGGGCAGGATCTTCAGGACCACGCTGCCGCTCGCCTCCTTCAGCATCTCCTGCAGGACTTTGGGGTCGTTGCCCACCTCCTTGCCGTTCACCTCCTTGATGATGTCCCCCACGTGGAGCAGACCTTGCTGGTCGATCATGCCGCCGTGGAGGATTCTGGCGATCACCAGCTCGCCGCTCTCCACGCGGAAGGTCACTCCCTTTGCACGCAAGCGTTTTGTACTGAGCAAAATGCAATTGCGTCAGAAAATCCAGTGCAGGTTTCTCATCCACTCACCAGGTGCTCGCCAGCCACCTTGCGGATGCCCACCATCCTCACGGCGTCAGGTGGCACCGGTTGGTTGTTGAGGGCTGCGTCCATGAAAGTACAAGGGCTGGGAGGCGGAGTCTCGTAGTTTTTAGAGGCCACGGAGTCATGAGTCTCCAGGAGCGACTTTTAAGGCGGCGGGGGATGACAGAAAATGTTGATGGCTCCAACACTATCTCCAAATCAATCATCACGGTGAAATTTCCTTTCCACACCTGAAAGTGAGGCTCCTTCAGGATGCGGACCAGCTCGTCGGCTGCCTGGCTCCTGTGCGCCAGTGGGCTGAGCTCCTTGAGGATGTCCTGGACCAGCTCCACGTTGTTCTCCCTCACCGCCTCCAGCTTGGGCTCCTCAAAGCGCTCGTGAGCCTTGGCACGGATGAGGAGAAAGCAGATGGCATCCACACATTTGTCATGACATTATTGACACAGGATAGCGCTCATGTTGCGCTTCTGATGACTCCAATCACCGATCTGATTCTGTACACGGTTAGATTGCTTGATTCTATCAAGAGCGCCGGGCAATCAATACAATTCACCATCGCACACGGAATCACTTTTTTTTCCCTCCATCTGGCTTCCTCGCTCGGCACGCAACAGTATTTATGGATTTACCAGTGATGTCAAAAGTACCTGTATCAATCAACGAGCCGCTTTCATTCACGGCATGCCTGAGCAGATTAACCTCTTTCGGTTAATCGCTAAATTTCCTCCAAGGTGCTACTACACCTCTAAGCCTTTAATGGCCCATTTTAACTCATCATTACTAACAAAGACTTCTCATAAACAAATATGGAGTACCAAACTGCATCTAACTTCCTGGCAACTATGATTTGGCTCTCACCACTGGGCTCTCCATGATGCCTTTGAGGAAGATGAGGTCCAGGTCGTTGGCAGTTGTCGAGCTGATGCTGTCACTCAGCGTGTCCAAAGCCTGATGCATGACTGCAAACAAGACACAAAGAAGAAAAGAACTCATTCCCGCTTCGAATGATTCAAACAGTTTGGGGGTCCTTTCAGTGTAAATACATAATGGTATAATTCCCAATGAAATAAATTTACAGCTACGCAGTCGAGACAAATATTATTTACTGAGCCGGTCACCTCAAAGCACTACAATTGCATACAACTAGAAAATATCGACTGGCAGGAAAATTCAGAATCCATGTACAAGAAAAAATTATAGCGCTATTCTACCTGGCGCAATTCCCAACAGAGGAAATGAGGAGACTGACACTTTATTCGACAAAATTTCCATTGTGAGCTTGAGTGATTACAAGCACGTGAAGAATGCCCACTTCTCTTCCATAGCGCATCTTAAGCTGCCTCTCAAAGTCGGAATAAGGACACAAGTCACATCTTGACTCCGTCTCCAAGCGAGACACAAGCCAGGCGGGGAATAACAGTGACGGAAGCCGACGACCTTGATCGTTCATCATTACGCGGCGCTTCCTTTCGTTTCAAAGTAAATTAAGTTACTAATTGCACGGGGCTTCTGCAGTGAAGTCTTTTTCTTTGTGCTTGGCCTCCTCCGACACGAGTTCTGCTCCATATTGTCAGATTTGCACCTGGCAGAGCAAATCAGAGCGCCAGACTCCGTTTTAAAGTCTCTTTAATCACATTAGCCTCTTTCTAATCACACTTTTTGTGTGACGCTCTCTGCTACACCCAACAAACGTGACAACGTAAATCACTTTTTACCAATACCCAATTCTATCTTCTATCAGCTCAGCGATTAAGAAGTAAAACCACCAATAAACACATGATTCATAAACACCCTCGAAAGAAGGATCGCTAATAATAATGATGATAAAACAGCGGGATGTCCTCTGGCGTCACTCAGCAATTACAAGCAAGGCAAATTAAAGGGAGCTGTCGTGCCCTCCGAGAAGGGCTACAATTAAAGCCAATGTCACGGAGGCCGCTAAACGTTATTGTTTGTGCAGGAGGGGAAGACCGTGAACCTCTTACAAAGCATTTAGTGAAGGTTGCCTTGTTGCTAAGGAGCGCCGTGAAGGGACTCCGAGAGGTGCGCAGGGCTGATTCTCAAGGGGGCCTCGCAGCCACGACGGGGTGCAGAGTGTCATTCTCTTGTTGTACATTTCGAACTGACAAGATAACGTGATTAATAACTCAGCTTAGCTTCTTTGAGATAGATGTCGAAGAGAGAGGCCGTAACATTTTATTGTGGTTTGAGTCACCGGATGAGTCATTTCTGACTTAATGAGGTGTTAAGACTTTCCATGCTGACGCCAATCGATCGGGAGGTGAAATACAAAAGAATTACATTTGGAGGCCTTCAAAAATTTTTTATGGCTATTTTGAGGTAATTCAATTATAATAAGTTAGTTCCCCAAAAAATTTGAGGCAACTGGAAATATTTAAAGGAGGACTGGCTGACTCCAAAATTAGCTATACGCTAACTCAAGGTCAGCTACATCTGCCCGACACTACAACGCGGCCACAAATGTCACAGTAAAAATTTCATCGCCACCAAGGCGTAACGCAATCAACTTTTTTTTGTTACAAGCCTGTCCGGTTTTGTGTGCAGCTCGAGCGCTATAATATATTGCCCCGCGGACAATGTGGGCGAAATAATTGCAAGTGTCAGCACATTATCACGTAGACTGAGCCCGAGCCCATTTCAATTGTCCCGTTCTCAAGAGAGCCCGCAACGATCTCTGATGGGCTAAACCGGCAAAGCGAGCGGCCCGGGTTACACCCTGAGAATTGTGTGATTTCAAACAGATGTAAACAATGTGACCTGGTGTCTGATTACAGCACGATGGCGTATGAATGAGCTCATTGCCCGTCGTGAATATACGGACTCAGACGCCCCCCCCCTCCTGAAAACCGGATTCATTATGGCTGTCCCTGCTGTCAAGTCACATTACAATTGACAAGCTTTGTCGCAAGCCAGCACCCAGTGTGGCACATGCACTTTGAACAATGTAACTTCATGCGTATTTAAATGGACGCCGTGAGCCGTGACACCACCTAACTTCATCTGGCAACCACCTTTAACAATTTATGGCAACCCATACGTGGGTCACGCGAGCCAATTTACGGATGCATAAATAACACAGCGGTATGAAACAATATGTAATATTAATGAACTTTGTCAATTAGGAATGGCGTGTCTATGGAACTCCAATGTAGTTCACCATTTCTATTTTTGAAATGACCGATGATCTCAATCCAGCCGCACAGTTAAAACGGTCCTTTGGAGGAGAGATCAGAGAACTTTCCACAAGCACACGCTAACTTTCTGTCTCGACACAATCAACGCAATGCAACCACCTCTGACTCCGTTCTCGCCATCTTTCTGCATCCACGGCCGCCCTTGTACTTTTGCTCCTCCCGTGCATGCCAATGCCGCCCTGGGGCCTATCTGTCGCGACTTGTCATCGTCACCGAAGATGTGCCAACAGACTCCCCTGACTTAACCGTGATTTGCTACATTTATATCATGTACCTAATTAAATCCATCCAGGTCATCCTGATGAACATGTCGCAAAGTAGACAACTGTGGTCTTACCTTCTTCCCCAAGCTTCATCTCCAGGCCCTCCAAGGAGAAGGCCGAGCCCCCCTCCTCAAGGGAGAGTCTTCCAAACAGACTGCCAGCCATAGTGACCAACACCTCACTACACCGCGCCGACACACACACATACACTCGCGGCAAGACGCCCAATACTGTGTGTGAGGCTGCGCTCCTCCTCCTCCTCCTCCTGCCAAACGGCTCCTGGCTCTTTTTCCCTCCCTCTCCACCTGCTCTTGACGTGAAAGTGTGTGAGCTACGCACGCCTGACTGAACGTCCTCTTCTTCGCATGAATGAATGCGGACGACAGGCTTGTGTGCAGGAGTAGACCGGAGAGAGAGAGAGAGAGATAGAGCGAACGACACGTAAAAGGGGAGCGTGCAAGAAAATAGAAAGTGTGATGCTTACTCAGGGGGAGGAGGGGGGTGGGAGGCTGGGCAATTTTTCTGGAGGCTTCCCTGTGGGGGTTAGCTGGGCAGAAGAGTAGCACTGAGCTGGCTTGTGAAGAATCATAAATGAGTAATAAACAAACAAGGCAGACGTCAACGCTAATCGTGAGCCTTGCCGACGTGCGGCGAGAATAAAGACAATTGACTTTATGCCAGAGGGAAGGAATTTAGGTGAAGGTGGAGAATAGGTGACTGTTTCTCCATTTCTCTCTTCAAGTCTGTGTCAAAAAAAAAAAAGCTTTGTGAAATATAAAAAAGTACTTTGGCTTGTTTTGTAATGCCAAGCTGAGCCCTTGGCTCGAGGACAACTCACACATTTTAAGCGGCTCCCTCTGAACCTGACTGCTTTGTGTGAATACTTAAGAGCAAAACAATACACAGAGTTCTCAGTAACATTAGAATGCGGATAGAATGGATTTGTTTGTTTTCTAATACTTACTACAGGATAAGCGGTAGGGAGAATTGATGGGTGGCGCCATGTTTTTGTGGTTCAACAAACTAGAATCAGATGTCTCAGCCTACCTGTGACGTAGACTGCATCAGAAAAATCCTCCTTGAGGCATGACTAATTTAAGACGGGAGTTGAAGCGAACCATTCGCCAGTTCATTAAGTCACATTAGAATTGGTGAGATGAAATCCACGTCTGGAGTGTGGGATTAGCTCCAAAGCTTTCGCTATCACTCGGGCTCTTTTGACGTCTTCATAGGTCCTCAAGGCGCTCAACGTGATAGCTACCGCTGCGTTGTCAAGATCTTCTCCGACGGTGACCGTTATATCTCGAGTATAATTTTAGTCTCGTGCCAAATTGCGGTTATAGCGAGAGGATGTTGACAAAGCCACTTACCGGTATCAGAAAAAGTCGTTGCCACGGGCATTTTAGGACGTCTTCCTTGTGTCCTCCGCCAAATTTGCTAGGTGACCTGCAAAAGCAAACAGACATTAGAGGGGGAAAAAATTCCAGACAAAACTGAAGTATTGATTAGCAAATGATTGCGACATCTCCGGCAGGAAGGCACTTTTGCAGAAAATAATTTCCTTCCATCATAGAGGGCCCAACTATCGTGTTTTCAATCTGCCTAAACAAGCTTCCCACCCACATTAACTGCAATCCAACTCACTTAGGAACTATTAATAGACGTCCCTGCAGTTAGTGCCTTTGTGTCCGTGGGGGGAATATTACGAACAGATGGAAAGATTGAACAAGCGGGTGAGTGAGCAGGCCAGCCAACGTTTGGCTTAGAGAGGATCTGTTGATTCTAATTGATCCATTTAACATCAGGCACCATGAGAACCAAAACCGGGAGTTCCAAAACTGGATCGTCAGGTGACCTGGTAATGTAGGAATGTCAACAGAGAATAGTCACGTGATCAGGGGGGAAAAAAAAAAAAGACTGCTAGTAGTGGCAATATGTCAAGTGGGCGGGTCGGCTACGAGGAGAGTGGGTTTCAATAACAGGGATGAAGAAAGTGCACAGCTGTTGAACTGGAGATGCCGGCAGGAGAAGATGCTAATTTTTGGTTGCTATGACAACAATGGTAAAAGCAATGCTACGGCAGCCCCAGCAATGTCACTGTAGGGTCACACTTGTGTACATATCTGAACCTCAGATTAAAATTTAAAATGATTGTGCGCACTGAATCGCACAACAAGGAATACAGTTCGACAGATGTGTTTACACTACAAGTATTGATTCACATTATCACATGCTTAAAGAGCTTTGGGGGGAAAATAATCAATATGGATTTGCTCTTTAATTCCACATGAGCCTTCCTTCCGCCCGAGGGATGTTGTGTTTACGCAGGGAAATGCGGAGCTTGTTAAAAGTATAAATACAAGGATTTCCATGGATTATTTTTTATTTAATGCCCTTATTTTAGCATTATGGTCAAATGAATTGGATTGTGATTGCTTGCTCTTTGTTGGTGACACATTTTGGTTTTTTTATGACCTTTGCAGGTATCCATACAACAACCACCTAAAGGCGGCAGCATGTAAACACGCAACACACATGCACAAAAACAGCGGCCGAACAAGACTTAATCCACATATGGAGCCTGGCGTCAGGCCTAAAAATAACCCCGTGCTCCCACAGGTTCAACTCCTCTCATTACTTTACAGGGAAAACTGCCGTATCCAAGACAACTGTGAGCGGCTCCTCACTACCCCCCCTCCATGTGCATTGCCATGGCAACAGGGGAAATGGCGTAATATAATGACGGAATTAAAACTGATGCTATTTAAAGATGTGACTAGCTTAATTAGAGTTGATCAGATTTACATTACATGGAATATTCGCAGCCACAAAAAGCTGAAATATTAAGAATTCTACATTTAAGTGGGAAATTAAAAACTAAATAATGAACCAGATAAACACATAGCATCACCACACATTAAGTAACCGCCATAGAATATGAGGAGCTAATAAAAAATGAAAGTCATGTATACTGAATAGCACCATCTGGCTCAAGGGAACAAGCTGAGAATCCCCCCAGGAGAATTTTTTTGTATTCACCAACCACGACTAATGCCCCCATGACAGACCATCCATTAGTTGCTGAGATGTTTTGGTGTGTGTGAGCGTATGGGGCGTTTGAATAATTTTAGCATTTTCTAAAAGTAAACGTGCTATTTTTAACTGCGTATAGCACGTAAATAAGAGATGATTCAGTCAGAAGGAGGTTCAAGCGATGCTGACGACTGTTATGAATAACACCAAAACATGGCGCTATAAAAAGGTACTGCTATGATTAAATCGAATGTATTTAAATCTTACGGTGGGAATCTGAGGTCAAGAACGCACTTTTTAAGTACTGCATTAAGAATACACACAAGTCATGGAAAACTGTAACATTGCACTCAAGACCCAATTTGACTTAAAACCTCAAACATCCAAATTAAAAACTGATAGGAAATATCTTTAGTATTGGCTCTTTAAAATGAAATTTATGTGATATATGTTGAATATAGGATCATTTTTGTGCTTTTTAAACATTGAATACAACTGAGATCATATGGTTGCACAAGTGCGCACACCCTCTTATAACTGAGATGTGACCTGTGTTCAGGATTAACCCATCATTCAAACTCATGTGACTCAGTTTAAGGATGACGACTTATGAATTAATTTTTCGTCGACGCCAATGTTTGCATTGGGGGTCCAAAACAACTGTGCACGTGCCCTGCAGGCGCGCATGCGCACACTCCAGCGTTTTTAAAAATACTTTGGATATTCAAATATCGACGTTTACAGTGGAAAAAAAAAACGTAATAATGTAAAATACGACTAAACTGCAAATGTTGTAATTGGATAATAAATACTGTACTTCACGGTAAAGGCGACACATGACGTCACTGGACAGGTGCAATGAGGGCAGTTATGCTCACACAATACATATTTATTATTTATTACGGCCACTATTTAGCGTGTTTAAGAGCATTGGAATATCCATGTAGCTATTGTGCGTTACTGTGGACTTACAGGTTCGGTTAAAAAAAAAATCACAGAGAGAGAAAAAAAAAAAGACAAAAAAAAAAAAAAAGACAAAAACGCAATGATAACAAATTGGCCGTTTTTGTGTTCGACGTTCCCTCCATGGAAGGGACTTGCCCGCTCACCTTGATCCCGGAGTCGCGTTCCTGAGAGCGGCTTGTGAATGCCACTCGGCTCGGTGCAGCTGGTGTCGGCGGCAGGTCTTGGTTAATCCTCGCAGTTACTTCCAGACGTCAACCGCAACCCACTCAGCGCGCTTGGCTTAAGACGAAGAAAAACACTTATTTGACCTTTGAATCGTACCGTTTCTTCGATCTTTTTCAATAAGGTTTGCAGATGGAGAATAAACGTGACGGTGCAGTACAACAATACACACACGTACACGAGTCGACAATGGATCGGAACCTCCTGTCAGCGGAAATTAATGACTTGCCTCTTGGTAGAACAGTGACCTCTTGTGGCGCTATTTTGCATCACACCCATTATGGATTACAACTAACCAGTTTTAAATTGTCAGACCGTAATTAAAGAACAGAGTATGAACAATCAAAAATAAAACTGTATTGACTCATAACCTTTATGCCATTATTTCCTTTATTGTAAACTTATTTTTCTCATACAAATTATTTACAATGTAGGCCACAAAAACAAAGAGGTGTACCAAGAGAAGCAATGCAGACAAATAGAACAAAAAACACGCATGCATATCGATCAATTGAAATAGATTATTTAGATGCAGGGTGACCCTCCAGGAAAATCACAGCTTTGATTGTTGTTGGATTTTTTTTTTTTTAGGAGGACGAGTCAGCGTTTTCATCAATTACCATCCACTGTTATAGTCCAAACTGTAAAAAAAAAAAGAGAAAATAATGGTTAGGCACACTGCAATCACATTCATTGTGCCTGTGCTTCCATAAGTGTAATACAATTGAATAAAATTAAAACAATATTTAGATGGACAGTATCGTGGTGGATAAACGTACGCCAAATGTTTTTGAACATTAAAAATTTGCAACCATTAAATGTATATTTAAAAAAAAAAATATTGCTTGGAATTCTGAGTTGAAACATGATACATCTTGGGCCCACTTTGATTAAATTAGGATGATATTTAATGAAATTTAGTGATGATCCAAATCTTGATCACTCACCGTGGTTCAGTGTCTTGGCTTGGATCTGCACCAAACAGCAGCCACGCCATCGCCTGGTCAGGGGATGACCTTTTCCCATATCTGAGCAAAAGAAAAAAATATTACAGAATACTATCATATAGTAAAGACTCATCTTGTAACTACTCGGCACAGATTCGGACAAGCTTGTCTGCCATTGTCTTGCTTTCTGAAATCGATGCTTGACTACTGAGGAGTAAAAGCCGCATGACACTATGATAAATCTAGCCTGTGTAATTACACAGCAGGAGTATAAATTATGCCTAGTGTACTAAATAACACCCCATTGTGTGTGTGTGTGTACGCTCTTGTACTCGTGCGACCAGTTTCCACTTAATGACTTGAATCGGTGATGTAATGTTTGGCAAAACTGAAATATGAGACTTTGTATTTGATCAGGGAGCCGTTAACCTTTTAGACGAAGACACTTTATCACAAATTGCTCCTATAAGATGTCATGCGGTAAAATGACAAAGCTGCTACACAAAGTTTGTTAAAAAAAAAAAAATCAAATACCGCGTAGAGGAGGGAAATAAGTTTTGTAGCTTTCTTCTAATTATGCACAACATGCTGTGTGTCACCTCTGCCTGGTGATGAGGTTGACATAATGCCTGACGGCGGCCTGGTACTTGGCCCAGTCCTCTGGGGAAGCGTTGGTGCCAGGACTCTCGGGTTTGGGAGGGTAGGCGTCGGCCAAGCCGCTCCAAAACACCAACAAGCACACGAGGAGTGCGGCGAGCATCATGCACGGTCTCAGCATGTTGGATGGACCCTTGAAGAGGAACAACGCAGCAGTCATGCACAGTCCTTCTGGGTCGCATGGTTGTATTAATATATCATCACATAATTATCAAAACAAAATGAAAACCTACTTGTTGGAAGTCTCCTGGAGAGTATTGGATGGTTGATAATGATGCTGGTGGTGGTGGTGATGCTGGTGCCCCGACTTGCTCCTCTCCTCCGTTTGCCGCCCTTTTATAGTGAGGCGCGCATACCTGATGCGTGCTGCTGAGTAACACTAAACCACACCTCTTACTTTTCCCGCTACTCTGCCACGCGGCATTGCATTGCGTAACTCATCCGTTCATTATGGATTCTGTATGTTATTGCTAATCATCATCATTTTTTTTATTTACAAAATATTTTGGTGACCATATTAACTCAACGTATTTTAAAAAGATTTCAGTACAGTGTACTATTTACGAACGATTGTACATTCTGCCCTCTAGTGGACGAACATGGAATTGTCCTGCTTGTCACTATATGTCGCTATCATAAATATATGAATAATCCATCCATTTTCTGTACATCAATAATGAACACGTTTAGATTTTTTCTTTTTACACACAAAAAAATACACTATCAATCTGTGCTTAGGGTTCATTTTGAGGGAGATTGTTGTCGTCAGGATCACTAAATTGTTTTGACTAATCTGATCTGCAAAGACCGAACATATTTCTCTGGGTGGTAGTGAAATGATGCAAAGGATCAAATCTCTCTCAGGTGGTCAAACTAGTCGATTATGTTTTTTATGACCTTTGCAGAAGCTCCAGTTTATCTTGGATCTTCAGTCTGCTGTTCAGGTTGCTTATCGTTGTGCGCGTTCATCTGTTTGCGTTCACGACAGAGATAGATATGCGCATCGATGCTTTTGTTATTTGCCTTTTTTTATTGCTTAATCGCTAGGTGACATTTCGCGGGGTTTATTTGCTTGCTGTGTTGGGGACACTTGCGATTGCGTTTATTGTTAAAATGATGCTATGGAAGCAGGAGCAAGTTTTTCTTATGTCACCTAACATCTCGCAAAAAATATAGAAACTAAGGCAAAAAACTGCGGTCACTATACACCAGTGGCATAGAAAAGATGACGAAAGAAACATTTGTATCATTTCAAACTATATTATCATATTATCTGGAGTAAAAGAATAATGATTTTCAGACCAATTAAATCAAATTGGACAATTTCCCTCGGCACATTAGTGGAGCGCTGACGAGACACACACCACCTCTAATGGGATCCGACACAAAAGTTGCCGTAAAAATTCTGCCATTAGGAAGATATTAATGTTCACTGCCGAGTGACGCCATCGGAGGTATTGCAATAACAAAACACGTTTATTGTTGTGGTTGGAGGTGCTTTAGGGCTAGGAAGGATGATTTTATGAATTCAGAGTTTAAGATCGATATTACGGGAAAATGTGGTCGTTTAAGTTATTTATTAAACTATCAAGTAGCAGCCAAAATGGGCCTAATCATGTTACAAAAATAGTCGTTTTTAACCCATTGTCCATTTATATTTGAGCGAGTCATACACATGTTGCAAATGCAACTTTAAAAATGAATTTGAAGGGATAAAATCGTGTTGTTGCTTAGTAAATGAAGGACACGTGTTGTTCCGGGGGGCTCCCATGAGACATGTGACAGTTCTACAGTCATGAGCTGTTTATAGAATAGTAAAAAAACAAATCTTTCTTTTTTTTTTCTTTTTTTCAAGGCTTGTCCCCAAGCGCTTGTCAAAAACACAAGTCGATTTGGGCCGAACTCCCAGCTGGTGGCCTCTGTGGACCTCCTGCTGGCAATAAACAAGCAGTGCCATAAAAGGCTGGAAGTGGATTCGAAGATTACTCATTGATTGCTCGGACCATCTCTCAGCAATTATTGCACCATCGTTCAAAGTATGATTAGAGGAAAGCCCAACTGAAGTGAAAATGGATTCAAAAAATAAATTATGAGTAATCCCGGGGTGAAGTCGCCTTGGTGTAACTATCTGATCCTTAACGGTGGCCTTTCCGGAACATTTCAATTCTACTCCAGTAATCAACATCTCAGCGTTGACTTTCCGGTGCTATAAAAGTCAATGGGAAGAAACAACGATGTGCACAGGACAAACTCATTAGCTGTCCGCAGTGTTTGTATGTGAACAAGCCAGATAAGAGCAAAGAGGCAACAGTTCAATTTTTCACACGCCGCTAGCGCTTAGTTAAAACCCTCCCGTGGAGAAGCTCTGATAGAAGGAAACTTTACTTGATCGCCAACTTTGCCATGCCTTGTCTGAAATTTGACTTTTTTCTTAGCCGTCAAAGTTCTACTCCAGATAAAACATCTATTTGCATTACTCGAGCAGTTTACACACGCAAGCATGATGGAAGCGCAATCTCCCGGGAGAAAATCCGACTCCTTCCTGTCAAACGCGTGGAAAAGGGGGTAATGATGTGTTTTTATTCCGTCTTATCTCTGTCAGTGAGACGCTAATCTGAACAGAGTGCTTTTTAGTCGGACATGACATGTTGGAGGGAAAAAAAAAAAAAAAAGAAATAATTGCCAGAATCGTTATTACATGCACATACAATGATGAATTGGAGAATTTCAAATTTGTGCTTTTAGTGACCACATTTGATTTTTTTTTTTTACAAAATGAGGCATTGGGAGACAAACTGGGGAACTGATGATCATTTGTTGCTGTATACTGCATGTTGTCTAAATGGATCCTCTGAGCGTCAGTGAGGAGCGACCGCTGGGGGGGAAAAAGCTCGTCATATTTCTCCGGGCTAGTATGTTATGGACACTGGCTATTTACTGGCATAAAGACTGAGACTGTGCACGTCAGTTGTTTTCCCAAATAGCGGCGTCTCGTGTGATTCTCCCGTCCCAAGAGGAGCGCGGCTACTCAAGCCTGCTTCTGACTAAGAACCATTTGTCTTTGCCGGGAAGCAGAGCGGGCCAATTACAGCGGCGGGCCCGACTTACTGATGCTTTCATGAGCAGGCCGGCAGCTTCAGGTAACTCTGATGGATGACGCAGGCGACCGGCCTTACGAGGCTTCAGGAAAAACGTTGATTTCATTTCGAGAGCGGTTCTATGTTTTCACTAGTTGGTACCATATTTAAGAGAATATTTGAAGGATGGAATCAGCTTTTGATATCTTCTCCATCAGTTATGATTCCCTGGCAACTTAGTATTTGGGTTTTGCTAGTAAGAAATGCACCTATTCAGATTTCTTTGTAAGCTTTGCAAGATGCCACAAGATGGCGCCACATCTACTAAGTTGAATAGTAAAAATTGAATTGAATTGATATAATGGAAGGGGGGGGGCTCTCATTTCATCTAAAATCTTTACATGTAAAGGAGGAGCTAAGTTTTTTAGCGACAGTAAAATCAGGTCAATTTTTACTTAAAGTGGAGAATAAGATTGACGTTACCTGTTAGAAGCCACAAAAACCTCGAGTGTTTCTTTTTTCCTCTTCCCGTGCTGATAGATCTAGCAAAATCGATTCTGGGAAGTAATTAAAACAAGTGTGATCCACTCAACAATGAACGTCGTTAACAATGTTCAAAAAGAGCAACTTACCCGTTTCCCTTTCTATTCCAAGCAGCAAATTGATTCATTCTGGTTGAAAGTAAAACTCAAGGACTTTTGTATGGATCAATATTGGTGGTTAATATCTGGTTTCTTGTTTTGTGTCACCTGAAACACACTCATAGTTTGATATCAATCACTTTGACTCTGGCTTGGAGGTACGAGTGGACCCGACTGGTCTTATATCATTAGTGGCTTTAAAGAAACACAGACAGGTAATATCAGAGTAGCCAAAAGCGGTTTTAACAGACACTTGCCTGAGAGATAAACAGAAAAATATTGAGAATTGAGTCCATGAAGATGTACTGTTGGGAAGCATTGATATACTTATATTTAAGTGGTTCAACTTTTCTTTTTCTTGTAACTTTAGATATGCTTCCATTTTCTTGATTGGCAAATTTAAAATGCAAATAAGCATCTTGTCAGTTTCCTCGTGTGTGCACTTACGTAAAAGATGAATGATATAAATCGGGCCGGGCATCTTTCACTTGCACCAATAAAAATGTCTGCTTGAGTAAGTAATGACTCTCATTTGTCTGTGCTGGATCAGCGGCCGAGCTCACTGGCGAAAAAGTTATCACGCTGTCAATACCACAACCAATCAACCGCTTTATAAAGTGAGACATCACGATACAAATGTTTAATTCTTTTCGAAGAGCGCTTCAAATACGTTTTCCTCAGAGCAGCAAAATTTATGAGCATTATTTCTACCAACATAAATGCACATAATAATAATAATAATAACAGAAAACTATCAAACTAAGCAGCGAAATATACATACTCTTTGACTGGCCATGATTATTATTGTTTTCAATTTGTTTTGTTGTTTTTAATTGTGTAAAATGCACGGTCACAAAATTTGCCGTTCAATTCCTTGTGAGCTGGGAAGAGAAAAAGATTGAAATAGTTGGACGTGCATTTAAAAGTTTAGAGAAGGTCAAATTAACATGTTAACATCCATCGGAGGGGTTAATTTCAAACCACCCTAGCAATTAATTACATTTCTATACATACAAGGTCTTTAAATATACTTTTAAAACAACAAAACCACAATCAAATTGAGAGCGCGAGAGCGATTGATAAGACAAAAATATTGACTGAGCAGTAACTCTGTTTCAGCGCTTTTTACAAGCTAACAAACTTCTCTCAAATTATAACAAGCCCAAAAATGAAAATTTAAAATGAACCTACAGCAGTTTCTGTCAGTTTAAAAAGCAGGATTAGAGTGGATGATCATTTTCAAATACTACTAGGTTGCGTCGAAATACTTCCCGATTTGTTTGTCTTTCAAAATGTACACCTTCTCAAACTAAATAGGCCCGAAATTGCGGGGTGAAAGCCCGATAGCTCAAACTTTTTGCAAGTAGTGTATTATGAAAAATGGCCAGTCAAAGAGTGAGTTCATTTGGAAGAGACACCTTGTGGCTGTGCACAATAAAAGCGGGGATGACTGCTCACGGCGCTCCTCTATGCTTATTCTGGATGTCCATTCTGCAGCCAAAACAAAATTTAACAGTGATGTCCCATTTTCTCCGCTTCTTCAGCTTCTTTCTCCAGCAGCGACTCCACCATCTTGGGAAGGAAAACTTCAAGAAAATGTACCAAGTCCTGAAAAACTCCAGCTGGGTCGCTGCACGGCTCCAAGCTCAACACTACCTTTGTGCTTTCTGCCTCACCCACCATGTGGGGCTGAATCTTGAACTCCAGCGGTCTCTCGAGCGCCACTTCTTTCTCAATGATGCGATCTGTGACTTGGGCCTCGAGCTGCATGCAGCTGCCTTCGGGCCTCAGGTCGGTGTCTTTGATGAGTTCGCGCCGGACTTTTCTCCTGCCGGCCCACACGGCGTGTTTCTGGCCCCACAGCCAGTAGGGCTTGCCTCTTTTGGACATCCTCGGTTTTTTGCCTTGAGGGGAAACCGGCATGTCGTCGTCGGCAGCAGAGAGTCGCCGCTTGGCGCCTACCGCGGCGGGATGCTCCATGCTGCCGTTTACCGACGTGTTGAGGGAGTCTGAACTGGTCTCCATTTCTGCTGAGACGTCTGCGGCCGAATCCCCAGAAAAGCCAAAGCCCGATGAGACGGTGAGGTCACATCTGAGGACACTTTGGAAGATCTGCTCCACAGCAGCGCACACCTTTTCGAACCACACCGGGCGGAAATCATCTTTGGCCGTGCGGAGGGCTTTGGGAAGTGTGGATGGTTTGAACGGAATGCTGATTTTCAGCTCGTCTTCTTTGGTTTGCGCCACTCCGCCGCTGGGGGTGAATAAACGCACAAGGCCCCAGGACTTTCCTTTGGTGGACTTCTGCAAGTACTGGAGGCTGCGGCAGTACTTCTCGGCGTCCTGGCAAGCCTTCTGGAAACATCTCTGGGAGCGCTCATTCAAGTTCCCTGCTACGTTGTGGGAAAGCTCAAAGGGATCCAAAACATTGAGGGGGCCCAGTTTAGGTCCACGCTTGGTGGGGTTTTCCTCCTCGGTATTTTTGTGACTAAAGTCTGTGACTGGGATTGCATGCCCCTCCCGCAACGATATAACACTACTTGCAAAATCAAACTTGGCATAGAAGGAGAAGAAACCAGCCAAAAGGGTGCCTGGCAGAAACGACATCGGAATTCATCTTAGGGCTGAACGAGTTTGAAAAATCATCTAATTGCGATTGTTTTCTGCAGTTGCGTTCTAATATGTAATTTTTTTTCAAGGTCCTCTTTCAACATGTTATTTTAATAATCACGAGGACTAAATTCATTTGTATTGCGATAAACTATATCAGAAAAACTAATCTGTTGTTCCTTGTGTAGTAAGGTGAGTTCATTGCCACCACATACCAGTCAAATTGCAACTCGTACCTTAAAAAAAACTTGCGAATTGGGTCTTATCGCAAGGCACCATTGTATTTTAAAATAATGACGGAATCACGATGGATGGACTTACAGAGATCCTGGCTGTTTCCACTGGGGGGCACCGCGATGGGCTGACTGGGGAAGGTGCAGTTCCATCCTTCAATCACACATTCCTCTTCCTCACCTACAAGGTCAACAAACACTTTCACACATTGGAACTGGTACATCCCAGCCAGACTTGCTTCTCTAATGTAAACACAAGACTAAATCAACTTGACTTGTTCAGAAACATTTGCGTATGAGTTGAAAATGTTGCATTATTTACATTATGAGACACAACAAATACATTACTATGATGAGCTCACTATTTGGCAGAGCGAGTCAACACTTACAGGCCATGTCTTTGAGGCGCTCCACAGTGGGGAGAACGGGAGGCTCACAATTTTGCAGGAAGAAGATGACGAGCAGCGTCAAAGCATAGTTGTTGAGCAGTGGACCGGAACCGCTGGGGTTACCTTTGGGTTACAACACAAACCATGTGACAGGAGATTTTACTGGAATAATACGTTATCAGCAAAATCAGAGTGACTGTTATTAGAAAGTTCTTCAGGCAAGGACAATGACTTCTCAGTCTTTTACTTCGAAAATGAGAATATTCAGATTTTTATTAATGCTGTAAATCAGGGGAGGTTTTGTGTTGTAAAATGTGATTAAATACGGTAGTTTATTTGAATTGGGGAGTAGGGCTGTCATTTTTTACTTTACCAATTTAATAAAAGTTTAAACAAAACATATACTAGTAATACAAATGTATAAAAATGTCTTCATTTTATATATAGTATGTATTATAAACAAAAATATTTAACCTGTTTTTAATGTACTACATGAACAAATATGCAAAATGACTTATTTTAAAGGGGAAAACATTATTACATTTTTAATGCAACACATAGCACAGGATTTCTGATCATGTAAAATGCCCAGTGGACCAGACAGAATCCAAAATAACAACAGAAGTGAATTTCTACTGACACCTAGAGGCCAAATATAAAACAAAACCTAAAGAGAAGAATCAAATCAATGTGCGTATGTAATCCACTAAAAATTCTCACGGAATTGGAAATTTTACCTGCCAGTTGGTTCTGTTTGGCCCAGTAGCGTATTGTGAACACCAGAGGCCTTAGTCTCTCATCTATTCCTGAGCATAACTGAAGGAAGCGGGTGTTCCTTACGGCCAGACTGAGGAGGCAAACCAAGTTTTTAAAAATATTACATTAACATTAAAAAAATAATAAAAGAGCATGAAATTTAATCATGTAAAACAACCTGTTGTTGATCGTGATGTCCCCTTGCAAGTTGAGCTCGCGGTGATGAAATTTGACCACCGGGAGGCGGGCACTGCTGACCACATGGACTTTGTGCACACTGGGCACGCAGCGCCTCAAGATGGTCGCCACCAGGTCCAGAATCTCAGCGGGGGAGGCCGTGGACAGGTCGATGTCAGACAGGATGGAGTCCTCCGAGTGGCCATCGTCTGACATGCACTCGACTGCCTGACACCGGAGGAAGACAAATCAATCCAAAGTAGAAGACGGACAACTATTTAAATTATGTCGCACCTCTGATGTACACTTGGCACGGGCCTGGAAGACTTTTGTGTTCTCCAAGTCCAGAACCAAGTCCAGGTCACAGGCGTGAATGCCAAACGTGTTGACAGAAGAGCCGAACGGCAAAATCTGGCTATCTGTAAGTTGCACATGACAGGAGACTTATAAAAATAAAGTTGGGGGATGTTTTTTTAATATAACTGTTTGGAGTTGAGCCTTTTTCATTGCCAACTCAAATTGAAAAAAATAAAAGGATTTTGGATACCTGGAAAAAACTCCACAAAGACCTCCTGCAAGAGTTGCGCCAGCAAGTTTCGAGCCTTCTTCTCAGTATCTGCAAGCTGGAACCGGTCCTCAATGTACTGCATCTGAGCATTAACCTAACGGAAACCACATTAGTTAAAAAAATCAAGTCCAAAGAGGAACTAACCAGTTTTAGAAGTCCTTGCTTTGGCCGCACTATTGAGTTTAAGGATAGATTTTTAACATTACTTACAGAAGGAAGCTGACAGAGTTGTGGTTTTAGGTGATCCAGAACTTGCTGCAAGTTCTGCATATCACACTTGTTTTTGGGAATGTACTTGAATTCCTTCTTCTCCCGGGGTTTGACACGCAGCTTGAGACCTTTCATTTTGTGCTCGACACAGGACAAGGTAGCCTGAATGCTCTCTGTCTGGTTGAATTGCACAATGGCAAACACACCCTGGAGATGCAGAAGGTCACCGCGTAAACAATTTGAACTCAGTTTATGAAAAAGATCAAATAAAAACAATCGCCTGACTTTGTCTTTGTCCACGATAACGTCGGAAACGGCTCCAAATTGCTGGAAGTAGTCCACCAGGTCAGCCTCTGAGATCTCCGGTTTTATGCCGCTGACAAAGACGCTGTGCTGCTCCTGGGTCTTCCTGGTGGTTCGCACATTGCTTAATGTTTGGTGCTTTCGCCCTTTGACATGCTGATCCACGCTTGATTCTAAAGATGGAGCACCACAAACAAATTAAAGGGAGAAATACAGAACAGCAATACATGGCAACTAGGCTTCTAACTTTGAGAATTAGTTCCACATGGCTTAAATTTCACCTCCCAGTAGTAGTTATTTGTAAATTTGTTATTTTACTTTCACTTCAAGTTTATGTTTAGACATTGCTGTGTACAAAGCTAGCGAAAATAACGAAGCTCATTTAGTGGCGTTGCTTACGGTTTGGTAGGTTGACGTTGCATAAGACACAGTGAAAGCCCCTCGGCGTTGTTTTAATGTCACTTTTGGATTCCATAACTTATTAAAAAAAGAACCTGAATTACAATTATCTTATTAAACACAAAAAACTGACGACAGGAATACTCAGTGTTTCATGTGTCGCTCAAATCTCCCTCCAACGCGGGACAAACGTTTGTTCCGGGTTTACCTCAAAAAGCTTCCGGGTTGTTCCAACGGCGCTTGAAAAGGTTCCGTGAATTTAAAATATCAAAGACAAACAAAAACGTAATTTTAAGTACTTATACATTAAACATATACACACACCAATACATAAAAGTATATATAAACACTTTTTTTTCTTAAAGGTGTAGCTCATACTGTGAGTAAATCATAATTATTGCTAATCACATTAGTCTTGAGAGAAAGCTTCATTTTGTTTTTAAAATTCTTGCTCTCTAAAATTGCAATTTTTGAAAATGATTCAAATAAACCCCCACCAATTTTACAGGTGGAAAACGTAATTCAAGTGAAAGACATTGTACAGCAGAAAAAAAATACACAAAAACGCAATTTTATTTTCTGCCACAATTATAACACAGCTCAAAATCATGTCATGACAGAAATACGTTTGAGACGTAATTTAATTAAATTCCCTGATGTTAAAAACGACAACATAACACAATGCTTAACTTTTCCTGATAAAAATTGAACATAAGACATAATACTGCCAACTAAAACAGACTTAAGATTTTAAAAAAAAGAACTCATTCTGAAAAATTGCTCTCAACAGCGGTGCTAATTTCTACTGCTTTTACTCATTTCTTAGCTGATCTTCCTCTCCTGTTTTTCGGCTGAGCCTCCGTCTCATCAGTGTTGACCTTGCTGGTGGACTCATTTGCGACCTTTGCCCCTCGCCGAGCTCTCTTGGCAGGCTGAGGCTCCACTGCTTTTTCTGGGAGGTCATCTTCAGTTTTATCTGCATTTTCAGACTGGCTTTGCGTCTCAGTGTGCACACGAGGGTTTGACCTCTTGCCTCTGACTACTCTCGTGGCTCTTTTAGGGATCTCTTGGACTTGGACCTCCATGTTCCATTTCACTGTTTTTTGTGGTTCTTGCACAGTGGCGTTTGAATGGCTGGTGGCACTTGACTCTCTT
The DNA here is from genome assembly GCF_024217435.2 of Syngnathus scovelli. Classification (NCBI taxonomy): domain Eukaryota; kingdom Metazoa; phylum Chordata; class Actinopteri; order Syngnathiformes; family Syngnathidae; genus Syngnathus; species Syngnathus scovelli. Next base: position 6,133,924 of record NC_090867.1, read on the forward strand.
TTGTCGATTTCAGCCAATTCTGTTGAGGATTTAGCAACTGGCCGTCTCCCCCTTTTGACTGGTTCTACTGAAGCTGGAGCTGAAGCTGACTCTGGAGCTTTTGGGGCCTCCTCGCAGACAGAGGCCAGCCCTCGTCGCACTCTCTTAACCGGAACGGCTTGTTTCACGACATCTTTCAAACTGGTTTTTATTCTTCTCCCCCTTTGTTGCTTGTGTTCATCTTCCGTTTTATCTTCTGGCACCTCTGAGATAGGAACATCTTCGGCAGGTTTTGCTCTGCTGCTTCTGTGGGATTTTTTGAGTGGTGTCTCAATTGGGTCATCTTGGTTCTCTGGGGGAGGAGGCTCAAGTGTCGCTTGCTTTGGTTTTCGCATGGCTCGTTTTGTTTTTGCAGAAGCAGGTTGACTTATCTGCTCTGGTTCAGAAGCCTGTGGCGCTTCTGCTTCAACTAGGTGAAGATTTTCTCCATCAACATTTTTCTCAACCTTTCTGCCTCTCCTCAAAGTTTTTGTAAGCTGCGGGGTTCCAGGCTGTGCTACCACGGAAGTCTGCTCGAGCTCTTTTTCGCGCTTGGCGTTCCGTCCTCTGGTTCCTCTGGCAAGAGGCTTGGACTGACTATCTGTTTCCTCAGAGGTGACTTTGAGTTCCTCTGGCTCAACCGTCTCAGCGATGACTTTCCGGCCTCTTCCTTTTTTGTTCGTGGGTGCTGGTAGCGGAGCTTGTTCCATGTCAAGTGTTTCTCCTGGCTCGGTTAGATCAACGGGCACTTGCTTCGTTTTCCTGCCCCGGCTAGGCTTCACGATCGAGTTCTCTGCGGGAGTCTTGGAATCCTCTTGGCTGGTGTTAGTTTCTGAAGTTTCGGTCACCCCATCTTTCTCTGGCACTATTTCAGGCGGAGCGTCACAAGTTTCTGCCTTTGTCTTCCTACTTCTGGTAGTTTGCCTCCCCGCGGTCGGCGTGGTTGCTTGAGCTCTCGTCTTTCTTACGGCTCTGATTGGAGCAGAGAGGACCTCTTCCTCCACCGGTTTGCCTCTTCTCCCCCGAACAGACTTCTTTTGAACAACAGGGACGTCTTCCTCTGCTGCAGTCTCCACTTGTTGCAAACTCTCTGTGGAATTTATGGCTTCCGTTTCATGGTGTTCAGTTGCCATCTGCTCCTGGTGGTCATCACTAAGTTCCTTGACATCTAAACCTGATGAATGCAAATGAGAAATGTCGGCGTAATTTAATTTAAGGAAAAAAAACATGTTAGCTCATGAATGACCTCACCTTTGGGCTCTGGCAAAGCTTCGGAAGCAGCCTCAACTTTTTTAGCAGATCTTCCTCTTTTAGGCTTGGGGGCAGCTTTCGGTTCTTCAGCGGGTGCTTCAGTTGGCTCTACTTTTCTCCCCCTTCTTCCTCTGACAGGAGCAGCGACAACTGGTTCCTGAGATGGTTCCACTATCACCGGTTCTGCCGCTTTGGCTCTTCTGCCACGGACGGGTTTCTTGGGTTTGGGTAAATCGATGGAGGCCGTGTCCATTTCCGTCCCTCCGGAAACTTCAGAAGACTCGCAACTAACGGTTGGAACCGTTGCTAAAATCTCAGTTGTTTCTGCTAAAACAAGATGGGGGTGGAAAATATTACTTCTTTTTAATTTGTCCGAGTCAAATTTATGATTATGACGTGCCGTACCTTTTATGATGTCCGTTTGACAAGCGCTATGGTTCACACCTGCTGAACCGTTGTCCTGTGCTTGGACAGAAAGTACCGTACCTTCTGCTACGTCCATCTCACGACCCGCAAGCTGATCTCTAAACTGTAAGAGATGGATAAACAACAATTAACAATGCATGCGTCCAGATATCACTACAAGTTCTGCCCCTCATTCCATCCTTCACCTCAGCAGGTTCCTCCATGAGCTCTTGAAGCCCCTCAAAGTCCTCCACGGGATCAGTACCCCGCAGTCTGGGTGACCTCATGAGCCGCTTGATGCCAAAGTGCTCATCCACCGGTTCGCTTCGCACTTTGGGAGTCTTCATGAGCCTGTCGATTCCGAGGGGGCCTTCAACGGGAGCGTGTTTTTGCTTCGGTGTTTTCATGATTCTCTTGCTAGCCGAGAGGCATTCCGCAGGGGAGCTGGTCAGAGTTGACGGCTCTTGAATTTCTTCAGCTGTTGTTGGTAGCTCCTGCAAGGCTTTCGTCGGTGTCTCCGGAAGGTTTACCACCCCAGTGAAGGAAGCATCGCCAACTTCAGTTTTGAGGACTTTCTCTTGTAGGTCATTGGCTTCACTCTGTTTTGGAGTGGTGAAAATTCTTCTGACTCCAGTGAGGCATTCTTGTTGCTCAGCTTTCTTCTGCTTTGGTGTTTTCAGGAGGTTCCCTCTCAGATCCTCCAGAGGTTCAGCCTTCTGTTTTGGGGTCTTCAGGAGTCTCTTCACACCTGTGAGACACTCTGGGAGCTGCAACTTCTGCTTCGGGGTCGTTACGGCACTCGTCTTCATTTCGGTGCTTGGCTGTTCGGCGAAATCGGTCATCATCTCCATAGATGAGGCACCACTGATGAAGCTGGAGTCTTGACTGCCATTAAGGAGGCGTTTCACCGCCTCTTTGTTGTATCGACCCACTTTTACCGTCGAGCCGAGAGAGAGCGGCGACACGGCCATCTCACCTGGAAATGGGTCGAGTTGTGATTTATTTTTTTCTCCTCCCACTTCTTCAAAGTTCACATTCGGTCAAAATGGACACCTTACCTGGCTCCTCGGGAGTGTTCAACACAGAAGGATCAAATCCAGGTTGTTCATCAAGTATCAACGGAGCCGTCACGGAGCTGCTGCGCTTGACTTCCGATCTTCTCTTGCTCTCCTTTGAAGGTGTTTTAAACATTTCCGAAATTCCTAAAACAAAACATGGTGTATAAAATGGCGGCCCAGGAAAACAAGACCAGGCGTAAGAATGTAATTACCTGACAAATCCTCATCCATATTCATTTTTTCCCTTGAGATTGCCGTGTTGAAGATGAGTTTTGGTGCAGCGGCAACCGGGTGAGGAACTTTCTGCGTGAACGCTCGGCCCACAACAATGGTAGCAGGCGAGTCGGCGTGTCCGGTGCTCGTATGGCCCGGCTGCTTTCTCAGCGGAGTCTTCGAAAGTCAGAATATAGTCAGCGCAGGAAAAGATAACCGTGCTTTGCTTGGACAGTAAATGTACCTGTGCTGTGGCCGCCATCTTCTTCGCAATCCTTTTTGTCATGACAGTACTTGTGACTGCATTTCTAACAGGCACAGGCGCTTGAACTTTGGCTCGGCCGAACTTGACAGTGTCAGCCCAAGACATCGTAGCTGAAAAAAAAATGTGGGCAAGATTTGATGAGGAAAAAAACAACATTATGATGTAAATAAAACAGCAAGTTATTTTGATGACATCATCATCATGTTTTCGTTTTTAATGCAAGTTACCTTTCAGCGATGCTCGGGAAATGCCGCTTCTTCTTAAGAATTTAATGGCACTGTTGGTCAAGGGAGTCTTGCATGACTTTCTCTTCATGCTCTTCCTTCTCAAAGGGATTTTGGGCGTCGCCGTGACAGACTGCACCGGATCACTGGCGGCGGCGGCGTCTTCGGCAATCGGTGACGGGGTTTTGATGCGAGACACAGAAAACCGGCCTTTCAAGGATGGAATCTTCTTTTCAGAGCCCTGGGGTGTTTTTTGGCTGACATTTTCCTGAGGGGTATGCCTGGGGGACATCCTTTTCACACTGGTGGGTGTTTCCTTCTTAGTTGAGCCTTTGGGCAAAGGCGTTTCCAATTTGTTGCCGGAGGTCGGTGTGTTGGGTTTTGGTGACTTCACAGAGGGAGATTTCTCTTTTGGAGAAGCCTGGGCCGAATTTGGCGACTTACTACGAGGAGAAGGTGTACTACGAGGAGAAGGTGTCCTGGGTTTTGGAGTCTTCTTTAAAGCAGATGGCTCTTTGGAGGACGGGGATTTTCCTTTTGGAGAGTTTTTGACAGGCGTTTTAGGAGATCGAGGGCTCTTCTTTGCACGACTTTCAGCCTCCTGCAAAAAAAAAACAAATTAGATTGTCAAAAAAATAAATCGCACCATGCTCATTTTAAGGTTCAACCACAAGAGTCTCACATTTGGCAGGCCGATGACTGACGCTCGTCTCAGCAGCGATTGTTTGGCTTGAGCAAGACAGAAGCTTCTTCTTGGATTCTCGCCTTTACGCAAGGGAGTATCGGGGGGCAATTTTTTGTCAAACAACTCGGGAACAAGGTAGCTTCCAAAAGAAACGCGTTTCTTTTTCATCCGTGATGCCGGCAGATCGAGCAAAAGCTCTTCACTTTTGCGTTTTCTTGAGACTCCTTGAAGAATAAAAACAAATTGAATGAATATCAGTTTGATCGGGAGCGGGGATAAATTGTCAATAATATAACGTTTACCTTTTTCAGTAGTTCTTGGTGAATTTTTATTTCGTGGACTCGGCATCACTTTGTCATCCTGGGTTGGTGTGACTTCCTTACTCCTACGTCTCATAGGCGACTTGGGTGTTGGAGTACAAATTTGCTGAACAGCATCATTGCTGCTCAACTTCTGAGTATTGACATTCTGATCCGTCTGCAGCGAGCTCACTTCACACTTGAGATTTTCTGTACCTGGAGTCACCACATCAGAGACAAGAACCCGAGGGCAACTCTTACGCTTTTTGTCAGACTTCGGGGTGACAATTGTACTCTTAGTCTCTGCTGTGGCTTCGCCATTACAGACTTCGGCCTCGGCCACCGTTGATGTGTTTTGATTTGTGGACACATTGCTTTTTCTCGGGGTCTGGAGGAAGGTGGCGGAAGATTTCTGAGGGGTCTTAACGTCCAGAGATTTTCTGATCATTTGATAGAGATCACTAAAAGGAGATGCCGTCTTGCTTTGCTGCACTTTACCATCTCCCTTGGGGTCCTCCCCCTTAGCCTGCTGGATGCCGCGGTTGGTTCCATCTTTTAGATGGGGGTTGGGGGTTCCGGGTTTGCTCCCTTTGGCAAATTTCTTCGGTGTGGGAGGCGGAGGGTATTCAAACCTGAAATTAAAATCCATTCAGTATAGACCATCCATTATCCATTTGGACTTTGCTGCTTTGTAATGTAGTTTGCCAGGGCATTTGCGCCACCTTGTGGCTACTTGCCAAATCACACAATATACAGTTTAAAAAGTGAGTTCCTGGAGATTTAAATAATGTCCAACATTCATAGCCGCAGGCTCAGCAAGTACTTAAACAGACGCAGGCACAATAACAAAAGAATGATAAGGCGTTGAAATATGTATGCCACCATTTTGCATAACTCACCTGAAAGAACGATCAACAATGGTTATGACATCTCCACCCTTTAAACGCTCAGGCTTTTGTAGCGCCTCCCCATTGATACGGGTCGGGTTCACTGAGCTCAGATTAGTTAAAATAACCTAGGAGAAAAAAGAAAAATTAAAATGCTTATTTTTAACATTAGGAATGAAATAAGATTTATTGAGAATAATTTCAAATGCAACAACAACAAAAACCCAGGCATGCACATTCAGTGTCACTTGTGTTACCTCTTTATTTTCATTCAAATCAATTCTGCAGTGTTCCTTAGAAACTTGGGGAAGCTGAATACGAATATCACAGTCAGCTTTCCTGTTGCAAAATGGACGCGTTGAAAAAAAATAAGTCAAACTACATAAAGGAATTGGCAATATTTATAAAGTTGAAAACTTGAGTCGATTATGAAAAAAAAAATCACGATTATTTTGAATGATACTGAAATCATGTTTTGAAGTAACAGAAAATGAATGGTGCAGTACAATAAATAATCAAATTGTGCATTTGAGCTCACCTTCCAAACAAGCACGATGCAGTAAGAGGAAATTCAGTGCCATCTCCTCCAGTCCGCTTAACCACGACTATCTTTCCATGCAGTGGCATTCTGGCAACGTTACCTTTAACCGAGAGAAAGATATTTGTAATCGTTACACAAAACCTGAGCTAATTGAGAAACAAAAAAACACCAACAAATAAACAATCATCGAGCGAATTATAACCTCGTGCACATTATAGTACGTGTTAGGAATTATTTGCTTCAAATCGAAACATCGCTCTACATCTCGCACAGAATCTTCAACAGGCAATTTAAATCAAAAATGGTTTATAAAATATTAGCAGAAAGACGATAAGTGAAACTCGTCAACTTCGTCAGCCATGGTATATTTAATAAATAATAAAAGGTAGGCTTACCTGGATTCTTTTAATTACACGTCGACCTCGGAAAATCCATACACGTACACACGGGGGTTGTTGCGCAAATAAATGTTTAGTAAAATACTAATATTACAAAAAGAGACTAAACCCAAAACAGGGTAACCACGCGTAGCTAACGTAAAACGACTTACTACGAAGCATGCACTGGTTTTCTTTTTTTCTGAGCGAAACTGTAGTATCCCTCCGCCTGTCTGTACAAAAAGCAATCTTAACATCAAAATAACACGTCAACGTATGTATCGTGGTGATTTAGAGAATGATTGTTTTTAACAAATTAATTTAAAAGCTTTTTAGGTCGTCTTTATACAATTCTATCGTTCTTTGAAGAAAAGAACTATATTGTTTACAAATTTCGCGGAGGGATAACCCTTGTCTTATAGCGCTATCATTTTAAAACATTTGAAATTCCGCGCGAAGGACTCTGATTGGTCAAAACGCCATAATATCTGGTAGGCGGGGCCTGTCAGATTACGAGCTTTTTTTTTTTTCTAAACGTGACGCATAAAGGACGTGACGCATATTATATATAATATTTAGATTATTACGACAAGATTACAGGTATAAATAAAGATAAAACTGATCTCACCTAGAGAGTAATTTTACCATTTCAAATGACTGAATGAATGCATGAATGTAAACACAATTTAGCCAAATGATTTGTAGTTTTAATCGTGAATGGGGTTGGAAGGGGAAAAAAAGCATTGAAGGAGTTGTTGAAAGAAGAAAATCCACATTTCTGACACACTGACCACACACACATTGTATTATTATTAAATGTTGGTTTTATTTTATTTATATTTTTTTATATTTTTTAAAATTTTCTTTCTTCTTTTCCCCCAAATCGCTTGATAATCTTGACAAAAAAATGCAACATATTCCATATTTCTGTAGTAATCCAGATACGCCACAGAGTCAAGTTGCACGCTCTTTCGGGCAGTCCTGCATGTCGAGGGAAGCAGCTTGGACCATATGGATGTCGCTGGGTCGCTTTCAGTTTTTCTTATGTGTGACCGAAGGAAAATATCAGGGCTCAGTAGCAGAGTCTGTATGTGATGGAGGGGAGTGCAGTACAGAACATATACAAAGGACAGGCCAAGCATACAAAATGATTCCTTCCTGAGACGTTGGCGTGCGTGTGTGTGTACAGTAATGATAATCTAATCATGATGGAAGTGAAGGCGTTTTGGCGTAAAGTGATCACAGGGTGCAGGGTTGGTTAAAAAGTCATTCTCCAAATCAGGTGTCGGGACTTTAATGGAGTCTTTGGACACCCACTTTAGCAGGGGTAGGGAACCTATGCCCTGTGGGAACATTTTAACCAGCCAATTCTAGAAAATAAACCCTCTCAAGGCACCACTGCATCAGAAAAAAGTTCCCTACCCTTGCACCACTGACGCAAATCAGCGATAAGTGAGACTCCCTTGTGTTTTCAATACAGTGTGTACAGTCCACCACTCTTCACATTTGAACTCTGAAGCTGCAAACCTGAGCCTGAAAAGCTACAAGTGGCATCCATGTATTTTTTTTTTTCAAGAGCAAAAGAAACCACCACATTTGTTTCTGCTACATGGCCCAAAAAATGCTGGAGTGCTACTGTTATGAACACACACGCAAAGGGATGTTTGTGGACAGCCAGTGATGTGGAGTGTGTGTGTGTGTGTGGGGTGGGGGTGTTAAGGGTCTGTCCAGTATTTAGTAGGACACAACATGAAAGAAATTCCTTCAGTAAAGTGTGCTCAAAATGTATTTTTTTCTTGAATCACAAACCCATGAACAAAACACATAAAAGGTATTCTTTAAAAAACAAATCATGTGAAGCCTAAAACTCTTCATAGTTTTAAAGAAATTAATACAGCTTATATACACAAACTCAAAAGGCTACTTAACCTTAATAATGAATCTTCATTAATTGGATTTCTTGAAAGGACCTGTGACCATATCATACAACCGAGTTCATACAATCATTTGTTTCCATGTTCCTGGAGGCAATAAAATAAGAAAGAACCTGGAAGAATAGGAAGAGATGCTCATTGCAACTTGTTTTCTGTGCATATTAGTGTGTGCGTGTTTGCATGTGTGTATGTGTGTGTCGTCATCTGAGAACTGGAAGGAAATGTCATTCTCTTTTGCTTTTTTTTTTTTTGTTAATTAGAATAATGTACACGTGTGATCAAACTATTTTTTTTCCCTCTCATGATGGATAAAACAGTGAGGGGAGTACAACAATCTGTAATCTCAGAAAACACACCCTCGTTACGGCCTCCCGTTCAATCACGATAATTCCTGAACTTTTTCTATATATTTATATATATCTGTGTACGAAATCTGTTTTATTTTTTTTATTTTTTGAAGCTGGGAAAAGAGAAAAGACCCAGAGTCTCTGAGGTGGAAGAAGGAGGCAGAAGAGGAGGAGGGTCTTTTGACAAGTCCCGAGCTTGTAGTCTGCATCTTCAACAGCAACGACAACAACAACGAAAAAAAAAAAAAAAGTGTCTGGTGTTGGTCAAATCTGTCCAAAAGTCTGTCACATCCCATCCTGGCTGCTCTCACTTCCTGTGCTGCTTCAGGCGACTTTCCAACAGCCTTCTGGAGAAAGATGGAGGAGCAGCGGTGGAAGGATGGGAGGGGGAGGGGGGGGGGGGTCATCAGCAGAGTTTACGGTGTTGTCTCTGGGAGGCGGCGCGGCGATCCCCCGGCCGTACCTCCCCTCACACGAGGAAAAGCAGACCAGGGGGAAGGTCTCCATCTGGCATCAGTCAAGGACTTCTCCTTCACACCTTCTCTGACTGACCGGCGTGTGTGAAAACAAACAAAAACAAAAACCCCAACGTGGGCCGTTACTACGGCGATTGTGTGGCTGGACTGCTTTGGGCGGAGCTCGGGGACAAACTGGGGCTGCAGCTGCCCGGCGGAGTGGCGCAGGGACGGCCCCCCGAGGCGCCGCTCTCCAGGCCCTCGGAGTTCTCCAGCATCTCCTGGATGAGGGGAGGCATGGAGCCCGGGATCTCCATCTTTAGCGTGATGACACGCTCAGCACCTAGTGAAAATAAAATAAAATTAAATTAAATTAAATTAAAAGAAGGATTGAGGCATCCCTCATGTTGGGTACGCACCTTTAGCGCTGATGCTCCTCAAATCGGTTATCTTCATCAGCATCTTGGGGAACATGTGCGGTTTGTGTGGCCTCCTCTTCCTCACATAGATCTTCAGTGCCTCCAGGAGAGGTTCCTGCAGGACGTCCACCTTCTCTGCTTGTTCCAGATCCTGACGATCTGTCCAGGGACAACAAATTGATCATGTCTCCAGAAGGCCACCAGATCTGCGATGACTTGGGATGAATGTCGCGTACCACCACACAGCAGGCAGATGGCGCTGAGTAGCCCGGTCTCAGCATCGTCCATCTCCAGAGGGATCAGCTGGTTGGCGAAGGCGAAGACCAGGTCGGTGAGCGGTCCGAAGCCGGCGTTGTGCATCTGGGTTCGGTTTAGCGTGAGTCCGTCTGAGAAGGTCATGGTGTCTTGCTCTGGCGTGTAGCGCGTACAGATCCGGAGTATCTGTGGGGACAGAGCTTTGAATGAGGTTCAAAGTAGGACAGCCTGACATTGAGGTTCATGAATATTTCAAACGTGCGCTCATCAGCCAGTCGCAGGCTGTCGTCCTCACCAGGATGTCCAGACAGGCGGCTTTGAGCAGGGTGATCTGATCGGCGATGGTGAGCGTGGTGAAGCCGGGAAGCTGCTTGGCGAATTCCACCGTCTTGATGATACATTTGGTGGACAGCTCGCTGAACTTATCCCAGAGGTCCACATCCAAGGACACGCGTCGCTCTGAGCTGTTGTTCTATCCGGACATAAATACAATGGTTTAATTAATTCCACGCTCGCATTTATTGCGACATCACCGGCGTCACGTGACCGACCGTAGTGTATTTGCCGAGCTGGCAGAGGGAAGGGAACGTTTCCTTGTGGGCCTTGCGCACCCTGTCGATCATCTGCTCCGTGTCGGGACTCAGCACGTAGCTTTCCGTACATTCCTGCTTCTTTTCGTCCTTCTTCTTCTTGTTCCGGTCGTTTCTAACAGCTTCAGAAAAAAAACAGGGAGAAATTATGAGGGGAGGGGGGAGCGGCGTGCACCCTAGAGGGCTAAAAACACGAGATAGGGTGTTTAGCATTGGAATCCCATTACACCCCCACACCTACCCCAAGGCGTCCAGAACGTGGTGAAGCTTAGCCTGTGCGTGGGTGGTTTGGGTGTTGCTTGATAAATAGTGCTGGGGGATGAAGCTATCCATAAGGCTGACAAATCACCACAGCTTTCATTAGTGGGTGCCGGCTAATCTAATAACATGATATGACAAATATCCCGCCTCTAATGGTTTTCCAAGGGTTGGCTTTTGGAGGCGAGAGCGGCTAAAGCCTTCCAGCGCCTCGCTCTTAATGTGACGGCGGGTGCCAATGGTAAACAGTATATTCACCGCGAGATGGAATCATTTGAGTGAATCAGGTTTGTCTCTTCTGCCCTCCAGGAAGCTAACCTTGGATCAGATTTGCCGGTTTTAATCCTAACCTTGATTGTTAAGGGGCAGAACATTGGGGCCGATGGGAGATCAGTGACAGAAGGGCCTGGCCCGGGGCCACGGAGGAAAGCGCTCCTCTGTGACGCGACTCGTTCATCAGCCCGCCAGGAAGAACACGAAGCCGGCTACGACTCTTATTGTGTATCTTATTGTAATTCCGCTTTTAAAGATCATCCCTGCTCCCCGGTTACATAAAAATGGAGAAAAGCAAACCAAATTTGGGTCAACAGCCGCAATGTCCAATTAATTCCCAAATTAAAGTGGGGCAGCACGGACATTACCCGCGTTGACAAATTGGCGGCGCCATCATAAGCCGCACAACACAATTTAATGAAGTCATTAAAGAACTATTAGGACTGACTGGCAATCTGTCACGCTGAATTGCCACGTGCAATAACTTGAGGAGGAAGGCGGGAATGAAAGAAATATGGCCTATTGTTTCCCATTGTTTTTGTCAGTGCGAGCGATACATCGTATGAAATTAACAATGCTAATAGAAAAACTTTATGCATAAGGAGTTTTTGTGGCGGAAATGATTTACTGCCGAGGATGGAATGCGCTAACACAGCCATCATTCCGTCATTTGTTCTGATGCGAATCTTGCCTGAGCCTTTAGTTAATAGACAATTCCTGTTAGCGCTCGTGTGTGTGTGTCTATATGTGTGTGACAGTGAGAGGTGTGCAGACGGGGATAATTCGAGTGAGGGGAAAATTAAAGCGCTGGCAGCTCGTCCATCACGCAGATTAAATTCAATGAAAAGATAAAAATGTCAGCGTTCCCGCAGTGCGCCGACAATGATGAAACTTTCCCTCTCTTTATCCTCCAAAGCTCGCGAGGTTTCTTCTCACGCATTCAGTCGGCTGAAAAAGGCCATTTTGTGAAGGGGAATAAAAAAAAAAAATAATAATGATGATTTTTCTTTAATGTCAATGATGAAAGGCAGCCATGCCAATCCCATAATTGTGATTTTTTTAATTTTATTTTACACCCCCTCCTCCAATTCTGCTCTTTTTGGCACGGCCACCTGGCCGCAGGCCTGGCGCTGTCGTCTGGAGCTGTCTGCCGTCGGACACAAGGTCACCCAGACGTCCCCTGGCTCTCGCAGGAGCTTCACCTTCTGTGCTCGAGAAGGGGCGGGGGGCATTGTCATCGAGCCTGTGCCGCCTTGAGCCGTTTGAAGCGATATCTTTATTCATAGACACCTTTTTATTTGTGCGTGTGCAACGTGAAGTACGTTAATGTGTGCGTGACAGGGAGAGACAGATCGAGACTCCCTACTGTGCCCAGATGGCATGCCTCTCCTTCCTCACCACCCCAAATTCACTTGCCAAAGTCACCGCTGAGGACACGGGATAAGCAATCTGCACAATTTACAATAAGTGACACAAAAAAAAAAAAAAAAGCGAACACAAAAGGCAGTAGAAATCAAGAAAGCTATCTTGTTTGTATTTCAGATCTCAATTTGAGCCATGGGTAGAAATATCCACCACTAGGTGGCTCTCTAGCTCCATTCGAGAGCAAGCTGGCTTCCTCTAACCATGATTAATGGCCCCATTCAAAGGTAAGTAGCTCAGAGGATAACTTCTTTTACTGTAAGCCACAGAGCGGTGGCATGGGGAGTGCCCTCGCCCACAATGTGACAGAGAAACGAGCTAAATAGCACAGGGAAGACGGGAAAATGACCATGTAAGGGAGCGGTGTCAAATTCTGGCCCGCAAGCCAAATTTGGCCCACAGTGTGATCATATTTGGCCCGACAAATTGTGCATCTTTGTGTCAATACTACAATTGCAAATTGTCTTCCCTTTTTAAAATGTTGCAAAAAAAAATAAATATCATTTTTAAAAATGTAAAAAGTTCTTATTGATTTCCAAACTAGTAAGTCATCAGTCAGTTTTGTAGCCTATACACACATTAATTATAATTAATCGACAGTAATAATGGTCCTCCAAAAAAACTATGCCGACAATCTTTGACACCCCTGAGTCGTAAGCTGATTAGAATTGAAATGTGTTAATCAGTACAAATGGGTGGTGCACACACATTGGGGTCATGTATAAAATGTCATCAGCTCTCTGTTGATCACACCTCAGACAATTATTTCATCGGGTCGAGATGTGGATGTGTGTGTTGTCACACAACCCCCACCCCCCATTACACGCCTGCTCATCCGCTCTCGGCAGGTGAGAACATATTCATCAGCGGCCTGCCAAGCCTGGCGTCACCCTGACGGTGACTGCCAGACTGCATCACGTTTACGCTGAATATTCTCGGCGAGGCGCGTTCATTCCAACCGAAGCGTTATGGGATGTTGGGATAAATTTCAGGGTGAACTTAAAATGCTAGTAAACTTCATTTGACCTTGAAAGGTATTATTTTAAATATTATTATTAAGTGTATGGGTGGGGATGGTGAGTGACGTGGGTGTCAGCCAATGAACGCAAACCCATGTCAACGACAAATCCTTCTCCCCCTGCGAGCCAGATGTGTCAGCGGGTCATCGTGTACTCACACTCCTTGGACATCCCGACTTCCAGGCACTTCTGAAGCCGACAGTACTGGCAGCGATTTCGGGTGACTTTGTTGATGATGCAGTTCTTCTCGCGATGACAAGTGTACACCATGTTCTTCTGGATGCTTCTCCGGAAGAAGCCCTTGTGTGGTGAGGGGGAAAAAAAAAACGAACGAAAGAGAGGATTAGTACTATTGTTTTCCCCTTTTCAACACGACAAAAAAGTCCCCGGTGACATTTATAAATATTCCAGTAAATAGGCCAAGTCGAGCGGATATGGCAGCTGCAGTTAAAAGGCGATGAAAATTTTTTTTTTTTACATTTTAACATCATAATCATATTATACCAATAAAGCCTACACTGATGAAAACCGAATGTCCTTGTCTCGATGCAATGATGTCATGTAAAATAATCCAAAGGCTCAAGGTCACGTCAACAATGTGATTGTGCGGAACGGAGGGAAATTTTTTTTTCCTGTATTTCTCCTTTAGAAGGGGACAGGATATAAACAAGTGAGGTTGATTCGTTAAACAATTCAATGAGATCATCCAGCATGGTTCGATAAAAAAAAAAGATGACAGCCGAGACGTTGATCAGTTTTGTAATTCAAAGGAAAGCCTTTTTGCACACGGCGTGGGGTTGTAAGCCGCTCATCAGTGCTACGAGCCCCCAATAAAATCAATGTTCACCTCAGTGGCTGCATTATTGCGGTGTCAAAAAGATAAAAAGAGGTTAATGCAGATCAGCCACAAGTGAGTGAGCCCTCAGTAGTGATGCAAACACGCCGCTGCACACATGCAAAACAGGTCAATGTCGCTATTGATCACACGCAACGGGACGCTAGTCTTTAGAGGGTCGACTGGTGGTTGGGTGGGGCAGTTTCCAACCAGCCCCCCCATCACGCTACGGGATTAGCGTCAGTTGCCAACAGATGGCCGCTGGACCTAAACCCGCAACTTGCTTTTAACTGATGGCGTGAATCCCGGCGGAGCGATTCATGTTCCGGAGCGTGGCGAGCGGTCGGAATGAATAAACATCAGTCCACTAGATGGAGTAACTTGCACGGGCTGAGAAAAATGCACGTGTGTGTATTTTGACCTATTTGATCCAACGGTGCCCTGACCCTGACCTCGTTGTCACTAGGGGATTGACCTAGTCCCTTTCGACAACACCAGGCTCAGGTGCCCTCTGACAGGACCGCCCCCACTCGTGAGCCAGTTAATTGTCCCCGCCCCCTCCCCCCTCCTTTTCTTTCAGGAGTCATTGCTTCCTGCGGCCCATAAGCCTCTTTTTGTATCCGCGCTTAATCCAGCCGGCGACAAGAGCCCTCGACGGGCCTGTCAGCCACCCTGCAGCTTTAGAGCAGATGAGCGCCGCGAGGAAAGGGACGGCGAAGGGGGCGGGGGCTTGCCAACGGTTCAAAAACGACTTTCACGACCTCGGTACCTGATGTGCGTTTACGAGCCTTCGCCTGGCGTGTGTGTGGGAGGGGAGGGGGAGTGTGGAAGGGGTTGGCGAGTTCACGAAGGAATCCTCTCTTACGTGACTTTCGTATTGTTGCCAGATTAAGAGTGCTTCCCAGCCACCTACTGCGTTTTTCACATGTGCGTTTTTATGCTCCAGGGTGTCAGTCAGCGTTCTCGCAGCCACGGCGGAAAAGTCACGCTTTAAGAATGCTAAAAATGGATGACGGATTTGGAGGCCAAGGAGTAGTCAGACGACTTGAGAAAAGAAACACGAGAAATACGAGTCGTTGATTTATGATGGGGGGAAAATTAAGAATGAAAGAGAGTGAGAGAGAAAAAATGATTTTTAATTTGACTGCAAATTAACACATTGCATCATTATAATTTCGAGATTAGAGGTAGACATAAGCCATCTTTGTTGACATAAAACAGCTCAAGATTTTTTTATGACTTACAAAACCAATCAATAAATCAAAAGTGTCATGCCAAGTGCTTGTGGAAAGAGTTGATTTGCTGCTCAGCCGGCGGACACGAGGAAGCGAGTTCTCCTGCTCGCCGTCGTGCCCCCGAGACAAAACCATAACTGTGACGGTGTAAGCATGCATATTTAATGTTCAAGTCTTAATATCTAAAGGTGCAATGCCGTCGAGTGTGTGCTGGCAGTGGGAGTTGAACAACAAACAAGCCAGCTGTCTCCAAGTAAGAGAGCTCAACCCCCCCTTCCCTCCCTCCTCCATCAGCATCTCACTCCCGTATTCGCTGCAGCCCGCAGGAAATGCCTTTGTAGTTTGGCACGCTGCAGCAAAGTCGACGCGGCTAACCCTCAACTTACCCCAGTCTCAAATGAGACAAGCATATACGTTCTCGCCTCGCGTTGAATTATTGAATACGC
The DNA here is from genome assembly GCF_024217435.2 of Syngnathus scovelli. Lineage (NCBI taxonomy): Eukaryota > Metazoa > Chordata > Actinopteri > Syngnathiformes > Syngnathidae > Syngnathus > Syngnathus scovelli. Next base: position 6,149,635 of record NC_090867.1, read on the forward strand.
TTTGCCAAGTCATCTCCTCTGTAGTCAGAGATACGGAGGAGGCATCCTGAATTTTTCAAATTAGCACTGCGGATGTGCGCCATGTAGGCGGACGGCTAGCAAACAGGGGGCGCTATGTAGCGGGTCGAAAATCTTATTTATTTAAGGAGGCAATTCAGTTTTTGTTTAGCGCACTGATTCCTAACCGCCCCGAGGAATGATCCAGTTTGACTTAATTGGTCTGAAAAACTATTTATTCAATTATTTATTACGATAAATAATGTACGCTTGTTTATCTATTTATGCCAGTGGCGTATAAATGTTAAGAATAGCTTTGTGTTCAACTACAAAGGCAAATGTCAAATTGTGAGTAAACTCAGGCAAGAGTTTATAATATTAGTTTAAACTCATTTAAATGCCCCCCCCACACACACACCATATGGTACATCCTTCCGTGATGTCATCGGGTTGAACCGCGGCCCCTCGACCCCAACTAACTGATTTGCAACCCTTCAAACCATCCCCATTTCCTTTCTTCCTTCCTTTCTGCGTGTCTGTCCACCACAATCCCGTCGTCCGTGCCATCTAAGTGTCTTTTTTGTGAAAGTTTTATTTTATTCTGTCTTTTTATTTGGTAGCTTTATAGACTCGGGGTGGAGGTTGTTCCCAAAGCCAAAACACCTGGTCCTTACATTACATGTGAGTGAACACAAATAACGAAAAACCAGAATGCCAAAGGCTATTTTTTTTTTCTTCTTGCCATTTAAAATCTGTAAAAATCTTACAAAGAGCGAAAACATGTCAACTAAGACTTTTGCACCACTGTACCTTTGACAGCAAGTGATAACACAGCAAGTGAGAACACTGATGTGCACACATCAGCAAAAAAAAAAAATCGACACGATTGCGTGCAAATGTACACACGTACTGTATATGATGATAAGATAAGGATTTTATCTCATTTTTGAAAATTCTATCTGTTTGCATTATAGACTTGAAGACTCTCTGTAACTTCCGCTACCAACGCAGATTAATTTAGGATCTTATCACACAAGAAGAAAATTGCACTTCCAAGTATTGTATGACATTCACACCCCCCTACCCCGTCAAGACTTCAAAAGACGGTTATGAGGCAGTCAAATAAAATTGCTGGCGAAGCAGATTCCGAGAAAAGGGCCCTGAATCTCACCTTGCAGCCTTCACAGGCGCTGACACCATAGTGGTACCCTGAGGACTTGTCCTGGCACACAAAGCAGGGCTTGTAGACGCGGGGCGGCGGGGGAGGCGAGGGTGGGCTTGGCACTATCTCCTCCGAGCTGGTACTCTGCGTCTCTATCGCTGCGGGGAGAGAAAAAGCAACAAGATGAGGCAGGGGGGACTGGGGGGGGCTAAGCTAAAAAGCGCTTAATCGATAAACGGTGACATTCACGGAGCGGCACCTTGAACACGCACACACTGCTTGAGTGTTCGTTTTGAAATGCGGCACGCACCAACACACACCCGGATCATCAAAGAAATAGCGAGCCCACCCTTTGCAGGTTTTTTCTCCCCCCTTGGAGCCAAAATGATGTCTTGATGCGAGGAACTGCATTGCTGGCAGGGTTCAAACAAAGTGCTTCCCTCTGATACACGGCCTGCAGTTGCTCTTTTATTTATTCTTATATAATCAAGCCTTTAAGTAGGGATGCTTAGCAACTCACTCCTCGTCGGATGAAGGGGGGGAAAAAAAAACTGCAAGCGAGTCTAATTGCATCCCCCACCTCTACATCTAGAATGCGAAAACTTGAATAGAGCCTACAAGTCATAAGAATAAAACATATATGCTTAGATGTTGTCTTCATGTAATATGTATTGGACTTTGACCTCAATATCCGGAGCGAGTGTTGACAGATTTTGTGCACGGCGGAACACGGATGTCAAATATGAAAGAAGGCACACACTGTGGTAGAGTAAATAATGCCATAATCCCCGCTTGAGCTCAGTGCACGCATGCAAGTAGGCCATGTTGTCTTCCACTTTTATTCCCATGCCAATATGATGCCTTGGAATGACGTCACGCTCAATACGACGTCGAATGGATAGACACGCGAGACCACCTTCCTGTCAGATCTGCGCCAACGTTTCAGCCCAGCTTGCCAACCTCCGTGTCGGCGAGGCAGATGGTGACGCGAGATTATGTTCGCCGCTACTAAAATAAACACTGATCTATTTGCGGTTTTCCTAGAAGAAAAACATCTTGCCTGCTCAGCATCAAACAATGAGCAATATATTTTTTTAAATAATTCAGCCCTAATTTGGAGACCGCAGGCAGGAAGTGTCCGTCCTTTGCCTTTCATTGCACCTCTGTGGGTGTCATCCGGAGCCGGCGGCGCCCGTCACGCCGCCGGGCCGTGCGGCCGCTACACCCGTGTCAAACAAATTAAACCCCAAATAGAGCACGTCTTACATAACGTGGCATATTCTCTCATTAGCAAGCGGCCATTCACAGTTTTTGAAGTGGACTAATTAAAGCGCGGCTTTATTCCAGCAAAAGCGGGCCTCTTCATGCACATTAAAAGCTGCCTTGATTAGAAACATACAGACAAACATACGCTGTGACCCCCCCACCCCCCACCCGGCCTCACATCAAAATGACATCTTCATCGACACATGCATGGGATTTTCCTTATCAGTGGACTCTCTCTCTTCCTGTCTCCCGCACACAGTCTTAATGAGAGCATCCATGGAAATCTGGGACACGAGGACATGAGTCTGTGAAGGGGAGGGGGGGCTGGCAACTGTAATTAAATACAATGGCTGGCTTCTGGAGTCCCGTCAGGCCGAGACATGAAGCAAAACAATGGCAGGCCTGTGGCTGCAGAAGCTTCTCGCCCAGCCTGCAGCTCTCCACCGGCTATTATTCAACACCATCCAGTCTCTCAATCAACACTGCCTATTATTGTCCGAGCCGCACAATCACACAACGGAGGAAGTGACTCACGTCGCCCGGAAATCAGCTTTCCGGGTTCTTGCAACATGCTAAAACCGCTTCAAATGTACACAGGCGGACTTGAACATGAGTCAAAAAACCGGTAGATACGGTCTGTCACTCTCTACCGCGCAGCTAGCATGCTAGCTTAATGGAATGTGCTGCTTTCGAAGCAATTATTTAATTACGTTCATGTGTGAGCGGTTTGTAATGGCGGTTTTAAGATTCACTTGACTAGCCACAAGCGCACTTAAGGGGGTGGTGGGGTTGGGCTTGGAGGGTTTGCACTCAGCCACATCCTCCTAAAACAATTACGGCATAACTCCGCGCAAACGGACAAACATGCGCCAGACATCCCGATGATGAAGCGGCGCGTGCAGTCGTTCCGTCGTTGGAGTAGTCTGGCGAGCGTCAAGCACTTCAAAAGGAATCAAAACACACACACACACACATAGAAGAAATCCCCAGACTGATGTCTGTCTCGGTCCTGTGCTGCCGAGCAGTTCTGGAGGTTCAGCTTTGGGTTAGCCCGTGGAGATTTGATTAGCTTTCATCCCCACTGGTGACCGGGTCCAGCTGTCCGCCATATTGATGACATTTCACCGTCATTAGGGGCCGGCTAACTACGTTAAGCGGGCTGGCTGCTGGGCTGGCGGGACTCTGGACGAGAGACTTGAGGGGTCTTGGACTAGGGTCATCCACTTGTCTTGCATTAGGTTATACGAACACACACACACACAAGTGTGGGACTCGTAGAAGAATATAAAGAGGTCCATTTGTCTTGCAATGCAGCGAGTGCACTATAGAAGAGATCCTAGACAGACCCCCACGCCAAAGGCTTGTAAGTCGACTCAAAATAATGAAGTGGGACAGCCAATGAAAAAGCCTCAGGGGTGCAAAAGAGTCCAATGAAAGGCAGCCAGTCGTGGGCTCATGCATCAAACAACTGGCGGCCATTTTTTGCTTTTATACGCGATGAAAGTGCAACAAGTGAGCAGCGAAGGCCATTAGTCATTCATTGACCGTGTTTGAAAATATTTTTTTGGGTCAATCAAGATGAATCAACAAATATGCGCATTTGGGTTTCCGTGAAGGCGAGTTAGGATTAACAAAGACCCCCCCCCCCCCCCCACCACCATTGTCGTGCTCCACCTAAGCCGCTACATGTTTATCTTGCAGTCTACCTTCTCAGAATAGTGACGTCAACAATAGCAGGATTCAATGCCCTGAGAATAAAAAATTTGTCATCGATGAATAGTATATTAACTTTGATTTAATTTTACTGATAGAGTGGTCATATCACGCCATCCAATTATTCTGACTTTTTTTTTCCCGTGGCAAATGACACATCATGTTTGACGTTTCAAAGAAATGACAGTTTGTTTTGCAAGCGCTGCACTTTGCGCATATTGCAGCAGGAGCACAAATGGATGTGACAGCTCGACTTGTTAAAGGCCCCCGCGCAGTATGTTTGAAGACCACGCAAGCCCCGACACCTAAATTTTGATGGATAGTGCGGCAGATTGGCTCCAAATGATTAATGCCTCCCACTATGAGCATGGAAAAGCACATGTGTGAGTGATAGATGAGGGTCCGAGCAGAGGCCGAAGGGCAGGGCGTTCTGGGCTAAGGAGTTTTTCTAGCCTGTTACCGCCATCCCAGGAAGTGGAGATGTTTGTGTTGGGCCTGAAGCAGGAGGAGGGAGGGGGGGGGGGGTGGTAGCTAGGACACGTGTGCTTAAAATATGGCGAAGATGTGCAATAAATATGCTGTTTGCATGCTGTAGGTAAATCAACATCGGCATGCTCCGAAGTTCTCCCAGATACATAACTTCCAGAGATCTGAAATAACAACATAGCTATCAGCACCGCCCCGGCAAATGGGGGCCGCAAGAACATGTGTGGATGAACTGGGGGAGGGGGCACCAACTGAGGGGATGGAGCAGATGGCAAAGGTGAGGTCTGCAGGGACTCAATGTTGTGCAACAATCGCTGTAGCTCCTCGGAGTTGATGCTGCTGCTCCTGCCTTGTGAGTAAATTTTTAAAGACAATAAAGCGCTGAGCATGTTGGACGCAAATGCAAGAAATGAATTATAAACAGCAGCCGGTCGGTTGTTGGGGGTGCAGTAAGTTCCCTGGCAACAACGCGAGGAACATGGTGCAACTCTAACCGGCAGCTGTTTCGAGTGTGCTGAGTGACAGAGAGTCGATGCCAGTTGGCATTTGCCCTCGGGCGGCTGAGGACACTTGGCCGGAGCTGATGAAGCGGTGGGCACACCATGCGGACACACACACATGACTGTATTTTTGTAAGCTATACAATATGGGTACAAAAACTTGTCAAACTAGAAGACTTCCTTCACATTCCTGCAAATGGACGCTAGCAAATATTTCAAAAAGAAAGTCTCTCCCCCCCCCCCACCCCCCCTCCTCCCCTCCCCGAACTCCACAAACAAAGCTGTGCACGCCGACTTGTTTGCTCCCTGACACGCACACACGCTCGGCTGGCAGAAGGCGTAACCTCCCTTTGTCAACTCTCGCCAAGTGAATAAATCGGCCGTTGGTAAATCAAACTCAGGTTCGTCGTTGGATTATAACGCAAATCCCGCTGCCTTTTAACAATGTTTTGAATCTTAAAAAAAACAAACATTAAAGCCTCCCGGTTAAATTGCCTTAATTGTAGAATATTATAGCTGCACCAGGGGCGGCGCTAGAAAAAAAAAATCAAGATCATCTCTGTATAGAACATGACCTTTACTTGTACGCAATGTCGACCTAGCGCTGCATTGCCATCCGTACACATTAACCAAACTCTATTCATCTTTATCGGGCTGGGTGTCACACACAGTGCCTCTCTGTGTCCTGGGGGGGCCAAAGGGCCTTCGTGAATACTCCCACTTGAGTGTTTGCTCTCCACTCACTCTAACAGAGAGGTTATCAGCACATTGATACTCGCTAATCCGACGTGACTGACAGCATTGAAAGCCTTCGTCCTGATTCTTAAGCGCATATTCAGCACGAGTCATAAATATGAGGAGCTATTTTACATGAGAGGGCTGAAGTGGACCTGGAGAGGAAGCTCTGGGAAGCTCATCAGAGATATGGAGAGAAGAGAAGATCACCGGGGACAGGCTTTGTCATGTTAAAGCGCTTCTTTGGACTCGGTTCTCCCTTTGCCCTCCTCGCTCTTTCCCTCGCTCCCCCCGCTCACACTCTGGGCGGATAACACAATAGTCAATCACAAGGGGAATAGATTACCGAGGTTTGATCTTCTCGACTTCAGAGCGGAGGCATGACAGTGGAAATGAGGGAGAGGTCAGGAGTGCAGCGTGTGCGTGACTCCCGACGACAGTGTGTGCAACGATGCTAAATAATGGGCTAGCACGGACCTTTTCTCTTAAATTCCCAAACGCGCTCGTGTTTGTTACCACGGATTCATCAAGGCTCGCCGGGCAACATGGCGGTACAAGCCCCGACAGGCTGAAACACATTCCATCCCCTAATGATAGCATGTCCCTTCATAAATTAGCTCAAAGTGTCACGCTCGGAGTTAAAAGCATATCAGTGCGCATGTAAATGGAAGTATTTGCGCAGGTGCAGACACGGAGATGCGGCAAACATGAAATTATCTTGTCACTACTTTGTTAAAGCGCTTCTTGATGCCAGAAAGTTTGTACGCCATTAAAAATGTGTCGACAAGAAGATGTACAAAATACATCGCTACACATCAAAACAAATTACCTGATCATTTTTTTAATAATTTTTTCTAATTATTTGAATTATTTTTTATTTATTTATTTTTTCCTAATCAAATTTTATTAGTTTTTTAATTGTTTTTAAAATTATTATTTGAATTTATTTTTTTAATTAAGTTTTTTCCAAATTACATTGTTTTTCATTATTTTTTTTAAATGATTATTTGAATTATTCTTTTTTAAATTAAGTTTTTTCCAAATTACATTGTTTTTCATTAATTTAAAAAAATGATTTGAATACATTTTTTTAAATTAAGTTTTTTCCAAATTAAATTTGATTAAATTGTTTTTTAAAAAACATTAACTGCTAAAAAAAAGTGCTGCCTTCTTTAATATATATAATTGATTGTACACACACAGAAAAAATAAACTACCGCTGTCATCACGCAACCAAGCAAGTGTATTCTTTTCAGGCTGCGGCCGCAACGTGAGCAAATCTTGGCAGCATAATGAACCGCAGCTAAAAGCATCAAGATCCCCACGATACCTTTTGCCGGCAGCCGGCCACCCCTCTCCTAATGATGACTGATGACACGCAGTTGACTCCGCTGTCTGATGTACGGTGTCAGGGGGCTCCTTAGTGGAAAATTTGGAAAGAAAAAAAACAAAAAACCGAGAGACAGACTCATTTGTCTTTAGTCACGTTGGTATTTGAGACGATCGGATTTTGTAGATAGCATCGGGAGGCTAAGTTAGCAGCTAGCGGAGTCATCAAGAGAGCACAGTGAGATGTTACTCGAATTTAATGAAGGACAAGTTAAGCTCCCCGTCTGTCTGTGTGTGTGTTGTCTGTGCTTCTGCAGACACCAATTTCCTGCATGAATCCCTGACCTTTCCGTGTAGCCTGGAGGGAGCCATTTGATCATTTCCAACACACACACAATTTTCTAGCCTCCTTATGACGACTGGTTTTCGTCAGCCGTGATATTTTGGGTGAGCCTCGGTCAAATTCCGCCACCTTGGAGGAGCGCTGATTTAAAGTCACTCGTGTGGCTTCTTCCAAATATTCTGTGAGAACCATAAACATGGCCGATTTACCGACGGGCTTTTTTGGAAATAACTTGAACCGAGGTGTCAGGTGAGCTTCCACTTCTCTCCTTTGTCCCTCAAGGGTCCAGTTAACCCCAGCCGCCCTCTGTTGACTGTTCCGTCTCTCGGCCTTACGACCGGGGGCCTCATCCCGACATTTATTGTGACCCACTTGGACGACCAATAGGAGCGCACACCTCTTCCCAGTTAACTCTGGCCATTAAGCTAAGTGGGGCCCATGATTTATTCAGCAGTTGTCGATGCATAATTCAGGGAACAAAGAGGACTGTCATGAATCGGGCAACACACAGGTGAGGCTTTGCACCCATCTACAAACACTTGCCACTCATGACTCTGCAGGAAAACGAGGAAGCAAATTCAAGTGAGGGAAAGCCAATTTGAAGTGCAGCACGGGTCCTGTGGGAGCCACTGATGTTAATACAGTTATTAAGCCTCTCCACTGAAGCTGACTCCACCTCTTCAACCCTGGGCATGAAGGGTTTCTCTCTCGCTCTGCCTGCCAGGCAGCAGGCAAGCTCACTCGCTTCCACAATAAGATCAAAGAGTCGGAGCGGAGCAGCTCAAGGGGAGTCTGTGATGGGGTTTCCCACTGAGCGCTGAAGCAGGTTGGGGTCGGATGCATCGAGCCCACGGTGCATCCCAGCAGGCTTTATGGAGGGAGGCGGGGAGGGCTTCCTCCATCCTTTTAAGTCATCCGACAGAGATTCCCATGCATGTCTTCTAAGGTGTTGGGGATTAGAGTCATGAAAGGCTTCGGCGAGTGAGTACTCGCCAGTGGATCTTACCGGCATCGAAGTTGATCGCAAGTGGAATAAGGGGTGGCCAGGTGAATAGGTAAAGCTGTCCTGAAGGGAAAAGCTTTTTCATCAAATGTGGCATGGGTTTGATCATCTGCATTACGTGCAATGCATTATTTACATGAGTGGAGCAACTTTGGGCAGCCATGCACACTGCACGCACTGTGCTTGATATAAAAGGGCCGACTGCTCACATATTAGACGAGCCTCTTATATCAGCAGCGTGACCTCATTTCAAGAAGGCGAAAGGTAATGAGGGGTTTCCCATGAAAACTGGGCCACACACTGGCAAAATGGCGGGATTCATGCCGGCTTTTCGGTTTAATCTTGACGTTATAAAAGGGACGGACGGACGGAGGCAAATACTTTGCATGGTTTTAATAGGACGAGGATTTGGGTCATTATGTACCAGCCTGTTGGTAGCCATGGAATGCAGGCCTAGTCTGTCACACTTGAAAAAAAAAAAATGAACAGCTAAGCCAACCTCCTGTCTACCTTTACTCCGTTTGCTAAAAATATACCCATAGATATTATCATTTGAAAATGCCAGGCCTCCCACGGATCAGCTCCCCCCCGCCCTCCCTTGCTGCCTGAGATCTCTCTGTCCTCGCTCTCGTGTTTTCTTTCGGCTGAGAGGTGCCGACAGCCCAGACACAATAATCCAACTCTATTGTAAGACCGCAGGCAGCACTGTGAACACGGTTCCCAGAAATGGCGAAAAAGAGCCATGAGAAGATGGAGCCGGATTATTTAGCACCGCCAAATATTAGTCTTAGCCGATTTCCTCAATTAATGGATTGCAAAGGATTTGCTTAAATGCATGAAACATAAAATTCATCAGTGGTGTCCCTCAAGGATCAACCTTAGGTCCACTTTAGTTTATTTTTATGAATGACCACACAAACAATACAAGAGCATTTCTTCTATATTTTATGCATTTTATATATAATATGTGTATGTTTTAATAAGTGTAAATGGTTGCCTTGTCTGTGCTCTTAACAGGAGCCATATGAAGACAAAGCACAACATTAAGAATTCAAGCATGCGCAGAGGATCTATGACAACAAAAAGAAAGGGGCACACAATTACCAAATAAATATTTCAAACATATACTTGAGATTAAGTGTCGTGTTTCCTATCAAGCATTTATCTATTTGGCTAAACATGAAAAGCTTGGGCTGCTGCATACAAAAGTCCCCTTATCACCAAGTGGCTCTATTCATAAACATAATCCCCCTTCTCCGGTGTCCTGTTTTAACCTACATGTGTTTGGAGTAGTCAAGCTTCAGGCCATCTCTCAGTTGACACAATAGTTCTATCACAAACAAGCGGGCCGGCCGGTAACCCGATCGCGTCTGCCTCCGTCGTCGCGACAGACCGTCCAATCTATCACGAACTCGCTTATGCACTCCTCCTTTCCATCTCTTCATGTTGGCAGTCTATTTCATCTGGGTCCCAGGTGGGCCTTTAAGAGTCAAATGTCGGGAGGCCGAGTTCCAGACGTACAAGTAATGAATATGAAATGATTGAAAAGGGGCTGTGGGAGCACAGCGACATTTCCGAGGGATTGAATCAAGATGGGCCAGTCTGCTCTGGTCTGGTCTTGTCCCGTGACGGAGCCAAAGAGATGAAGATACACTATGTATATCTAAAGTTACATTACAAAAAAAAAAAGGCTCCATAAATCCAGACATAGAGGAGGTCCTTGTCTTCCTCCAGGAAGGCACTTAGACCAGATATTACGATAGCCGGCCTAAATCAGGACAGTAATGAGATTATCTGGCAGAGAGCAGTTATCTTGTCTATCTTAGAAGGAGGAATGCTAGCTAATCAAAACCACAATTGTAGCAAGGGGGGGGGTTTGTTGCACAAATAAAGATTAAGCTTTGAGTAATCCCGTATGCGCTTTTGTTTCTTATAAAAGACACAAGGCAGGAAAAGGGTTGCTTCTTGTGCCTGCTGACTGACTGAGACGGACGGGCGCAGTAACGCCGTGCTATTTTCTGCGCAGACAGCAAAAGAACTGCCGGAGCTTCAGTATTTTTAGCACGCTAAGCTCGAGCCCATTTTCTTGGCTTCCCCACTCTCTAAACAGGATGGCATTCCATTGTGGTGTTTGCGTAGGTACACCCGACAGTCACGTGACCACTCCTGCTTTTAATGTTTTCCCGGTCTTATTTATTAAATACAGAAAATTAAAAGGTGTGCATTTAAGGATTTATAGTGACACTGACTGCCTAGCTTACGGCCTGGCAGGTTGCAAATTTTACCATATAGATACGCGGTGGGTGGGTTGGAGGGGGGGGGGGGAGATAAAGTGAGCCGGAGAAAGGAGACACTTTGGGAATGAAAATGCCTCGCAGATGAATTCTGCGGTGATGAATGTACCAGGTTCAATAGCCAGATGAATTTATATGTGTTCCATTATGAGGGGATGGCTATGGAACATGGAGATGGGAGGGGGGGGTGGAGAGAGCCCTCCGTGGGTGTACTGAGGAGCTAGCCATGCACGGCGCGTTGCGAGCAAGCCATCTGTAGAGATAAGTAAAGAAGTGATTACAACAGGGCCAGCTCCATTTCTGACAGTTGACGCTTGGCTGCGCCCACGCTGCGAATTGATTTAAATGAAGAAGCTATGAATATTTTAAAGGGCACAACCCTCAAACACCCGAACACCCCCCCCCCCCCAACTGCACAACATCAACAGACACAAGGGGGGAAAGTAATTATTGAAAGTGAGATTAGTTATTTCTAGTCCCTCTATGATGAATCAGGTATAGTGTCACATAAAAATAACTTTTCACACAGTTTAACGCACGTTTTCGGAATGTGGAATGGAGAAAAGCCACTCAATTGTGAACAGGAGAGCCTGAGCTGAGATTCGAACCCAGAACCTCTCTACGAGGCATAAACGCTAATCACAAGTCTGCTAAAATTCCCCCCGAAAAACTGAAAAATATATCAATATGATATAAAACTGCAATATTAATGCTATTCGTTAGCCTGTCTATGGCATTTTACATAGTTTCTTAGCATTAAGCTAAACAAAACGACGGTCTCATTAAAAAGGTGCAGCGAGCAATCTTGAAGGTTGGTGACAAGGTGCTGTTCCGGGAGCGAGTGATGGCAGGTTGCGAAACGTCGCCCCGCAGCCTTTACGGCAAGAGAACAGTTGAACTCCCTTCAACCTTTTGCTATTCCGAACATACCCCGATGACAAAAATGGATTATTGACGTTCAGCCGCAGGTGAAAGCAGGTGTGTTTGTGTGGACATAACTTGAGCCCACTCTCTCTTTCTGTCAAGTGTTTGCAGCGTTGCAAGCATTTGGACCAACTAAATCACTGTCGCCAATGGCTGAAAAACAGCTCGGGCATGTTGCACAATAAGGGGCCTGTCTGACGCCCCCCCCCCACCCCACCCTCCGGAAGAATAGAAGACCTTGTCTCAATGCCACTTCAACATCTGCGACCGTCCACGGGTCGCTCTCTCAATATGGATGCAAAAGAAAATCTTCGAAGGCCGAGGCACTAATAGCGCAGTTTAGAATATTCATTTTGGGGGATTTCCTGATTTGATGTCAACACGGTCGCAGATTGCAATTTTCCTGAAGTAGAAAGCTGCTTTGCCAAGAAACCCTTAAGTGGATTAAGGACGACAAGCAAATACATATTAAATGACCTCTTAGTCCGGATGTTTGGGATAGCGAAATTCCCATCAATGTCAACGAACTGAGCGTGCAATCACTGTTCCTAATAATATGAAAGAGAGGGGATGGGGCGGGGGATGTAATGTTCACAGTTTGTTTGCATGCTTGACACTAATCTGTCGGCCGAGTCTAAACACATCACCCGCCGCCTTTCCATGTTTCCGTCTGTCAACCGTGAACAAAAGGACACTTAAGATACAAATCTTTTTTTTTCCTGATGAAAAAAAATGTCGGACTGACCTCCCTTGGCAGAAGAAAACAAACTTTTTTGTTCTTGCCTCCTGCAAGGCTACTTCAATCCTTAAATAGCACATGAGTCAGATTAAGCCACGATTCATTTGACCTCCCCCCCCCCCCCCCACCCCTCCTCCCAAGCTACCCGCTAGCCCACTTGGCACTCTTAACTTCAGAAAACAACATAGCTAAAGCCCCGGAACACTCTCGATGAAAAAATCCCTGGTGAGCACTTTGTTGTCATTCACAGGACAAAGCCTTGCAAAGATATTAAAATAAATAAATAAGACAAAGCACAAGACGCCTATGCGCTGTTGAGCCCACCATGCAGCATAACCCCCGTTTGTGAGTGTGACAGTCATGTGAACAAGGCCACGCACATTCTTTCATGCATGAGTCCGTAATTGCTGGAAGGTTTTTGACGGGCATTTTAATCTGCAAAACCAGCCTTTCATTCCACACATTCAGCATTATGACGCTTTGGGTTTGAGTTGACAATTGACAATTATTCAACTGTTGGTCGTTTCAAACAGTGGTTTTGATATCAACCATCTCGAGGCTTATCCTGTGCTTCTTATCTGATCAACAAGAAACCAGCACGCCTGAGGAAAAACAACAAATCAGAAAAGGGGGTGTGGCTTATGAGGTGTCCATCATTATCTGTTGGACATGCAAAATCAAACTTTTGTAGTAGCACAGCACTATGAAAAATCTTTTGAAGCCCAACGTAGCAGGTCATATTTTTATCTATACATTCCCACATATATTGACGCATTAAAATGAAATGCAATAATTACAACACTCACTAAATAGAGCTAAAAACCTTGACTCCCTAAAATTAAAACCAAGAACATAACATTACCCAGAAACAAGCGTTATTTTAAGCATCAGCTTTTTACAAAGAAAAAAAAAAAGGGAAGGCCAGAAAACCAGAATACCAGTTTTGGGAAATTGCTTTTGAACCTGGCTGCTTGGAATTCCCGCTTAAGAAGCAGAGGTGACGACAGAGAGCTGCTCTGTTTTGTTTTGTGGGTCTTCTGATCTAATGAGTCCCACAACCATGTGATGACACCCGTGCTGTCTCCACTAAACCCACCACCGCCTGTCCCCAGTCGCCCACTATTTTTTTATTACCTGTGAGGCAAACAGAGGCTATAACGCCCCACATCGACCCACCCAAGCTCTGACGCGCGGCGACTACACAGCAGAGCTAAACAATGTGGACTGAAGCGAGGGATCAGAGGTCTTTTCCTGGGCCAAACCCCCACACGGTCTCAACCGAGCTCACATGGTTCGAATCAATGCTGCCACTAAAACTGTTTAGTGGGCCAATTCAATAATGACTATCAAGCTCGGAGCGTATCATGTTGGCCAGAGGGCGCTTATTTGCGATATTAGGCAAACACAAGATAGTAGCCGAGTAGTTGTGCGGGCTTTTATTGCTCCCGCCACACATCAGAAAGTCCCTTTAAAAAAAAAAAAAAATTCCCTTTGTCATGTGCTTCTAAAGTCTCGAGTCAAGGAGGAAATTGGCCCTTAAGAGCCTGTGGAGATTCCTGCCTTTTTTTTTTTTACACTCCTTCAGCTGTGAAAGACAACAGAGCCATCTCTGGTTTAAAGGTCTGCCTGCACTGCCTTGGTTTTGCAGAGCTGCCAAAAACACTTTGTTGTTGCAATAAAACTCGATTGCAGCACCACAAAAAAAAAAAAAAAAACTTGCCATGCACATACAACACAAAGTATTCCCTTAAACTCGGACACCATAATATATTCATTTGCGTGTTTTTGGGACACGTGAAAGCCACAGGATGGCTCGGGAAGTGTGACTTGTGGCCACAGAGATTACCAAGAGGTTGCAGACAGGCAGCTAGGAGCGGTTTGATCTAATTAAAGTCGGCGTGCCTTGCTGAACCATGTTTGTATGAAGTGCATATTTCAACCTTGTGGCCCCAGACTGAGGAAAAAAAGCCAACGCGGATGCACACACACAAGAAGGGGAGGGGGGGGGGGGGGCAAAGAAAGTGGGTCAAGTATATATAATGCAGATATGAAGCTCGGGATTAGTGTGAAAGGGTGCACTTGTGGAAATAAAATCAAAATATAAAGGCTCTGGATTAAATTCCATCACGTGAAAGGTAATCCACACAATTCAATAGAAGTGTGGGGGGAGGGGGGGGGGGGTACCTACAGTGATTGGAACCGTTCCAATGCTGGTTTCTGACGGACGAGCTGTAAGGATGAGGAGCCCCAGGCACCAGTCCTTTCTCCGGGAGCAAACACCCTCTGCTCTGGTTGTAGTAATCCATCATCAAAAAGGGGTTCGGGCTGGGGTTCAGTCCCACTACGTCCACGCTTTCGTACATCATACGGACCAAACAGGGGGGTCGTTATCCCACAACCCCCCTGCCCTCCCCAAAAAAAAAAAAAAAAAGGTATCAAACTAGTGCGCACACCAGCCGAGGTAGAAACAGAGAGCACCAAACGGGATCAGAGCAAAAGTGATAGATCCATTTGTTGTTTTTGACGCGATGAGAAGCTACTGGAGGACATTTAGATCATTCTGCATGCTGCAGCAGAGACGCGCAAAAATAAAAAAATATGCGCGCAATAAAATCCCAAAGAGGAACGCGCACGCAAAATAGTCAAGGGAACCCCGTCCAATTGCAGCTTTTTTTTTTAAAATTCTAATTATTTCTCAACAGTCCGCTTTAGTCTCCCAGTCTGGCGCGCGTCGTCCACTGCGCGAGCCCGCAATTCAGCAAGCCGACCCGACCCGGCGTCCGTCCGCGGATTCCTCAGTATCAGCGCGTCGTTTGCGTCCGTGCGCGTACAAGGATCAAGCCTGCACGGAGGGAGCGTGTCGCCGCTATCATGTTCTGCAGCAATGTGACAAGGCGCAGCAGCTGAGGGCTGAGGCTCCACCCCCCCACACACACACACTAGCCCCCCTCTCCATCACCCCCTCCCCTCTGCATCCGTTGCACCTCCTCCGTTTTAACCCATTCAACGCGTCACGGCGCTTCTCCACAGAGCATCCCGAGAGAGGCACCACCGCAAAAGCAGCCTCGTTTCGGTCTACTCAAAGTTCTTCAAAACATGTGATACTTTCCAACATATTTCCCATCCTGGTCCTGTCCGTCTATCTGGTTCAACCCGGTCCCCCCACCTCCTACCATCCTCTCGTCACTCCCAACCCTCACATTTTTTCCCCCAGTCTCCCTCATTTGCCTAATGCTATGCAGCTGAACTTTTCCTGAACCCCGGCAAGTAGGCAGCCTCACCTCCTGGTGACCCGCCGGATGACTTGGATTCGCCTCTCCGGCTCGCTCTCATCTCACCATTATTCAAGAGTTCCCACCTTCAACACTCAATGCAACACTATTACACCTTTTTTTTTTTTTTTTTTCCTCGAGTGTGAGGCGCCTCACTCGGGAGACCCGAGCATTTAGCATCCAGAGTCAAGGTGACCGACGCTTTTTTTTTTTTTTTTTCTCACAGTAATTACAGCCTCGGTCCAATCCAGCTGCTTTCCATCGGGCCGCCAACTTGCGTCACATCCCTGAAAGCCGGCGTCGCTCCTCCTCGACATTGCAGCATTCCATACGACATTGTTGCGGAACTTTGGGAACAACCAGTGCAACACGCACAGACTAATTTCTTTATTTAGATTTGGGAAAGCACTTTTTCCCAGAAATAATATTAATCGGGGTCAAACAGTCACCATTCTAGATGCTGGATTTTCAATCTCTGTGTGTGTCATGTGATCCAAAGTACAGGTTGCTGGTTGGTACAGCTCATGCATGCAAAGGTATTTATATTTTCTGTCCTATGAAAGACGTTAAGCCTGGACACTGGAACGGCTGGGATGCTTCTTCGCTTTATCAGCACGACTGAATCACCTATCCCATTACCTCGACAATGCCCCCCACCCTCCTTGACCAGAACCACAGCTGGCTCTCACCAACAGCATTTGGGATTATCTGCAGAGGGGTGTGTACGTGTGGGGGATGTGCTCCGCCCCCCACTCGCTGTGACACTTCATTCAATGCAGGCCGGGCTGTGTTTACTCAATGCGATAAGAGCACAGTGTGCAGGCCTGAGCTGTGGTGACAACCCCACCCCACCCCACCCCACCTTCACTGATAGCACACTCATGGATTCCTTGACAGTATTAACAGTTGTCAGAAGATGCTAATTTCCCGTATCATGCCTAAGAAGGTGAAACGGCTTCAAGCAAAGTCTGATAGTGTGAGATTAAAATCTTGATCTGCTAGCTTGATAGGAGACGGTCAGCATCAGTTGGGTAGAAAGTTCAAGCAACGCGACGGGTCCCTCCCGATTAAAGCATCCATCACACGTGCGGCAATCGGCGCTTATGTAAGCGATCTGGAGCAAAGCTGAAAATGAGTCTTTGGTGGAGAGCGAGGGGGGAGGGAGGGAGAATGGAACGACGAGGGGGTGGTGGGATTTTAGAATTCAAAAGGGTTTTATGAGCAAGGGTGGTGAGGAGATTGCTGGCTGGACCTTGAGGGTGTCAAACTATTTTTACTACTCCTTCTCGCTGCCTTTCTTCAGGGGTGCGAGGGAGCAGTAAAGAGCGCTCCCAAAAACCATTCCTCTGCTGAGGAGATGAGCCGTCAGGTTAAAACAAACAATAGGTCGTTATGTCATCTGGATTATTGTGCGTGGTAAAAAAAAAAGTGGAGGAAGACCAGACCAAGAAGATCTCGGGAGACCAGTCAAAGCGCTCAACACTTGGTTAGACTAAACACCGTCCCGTGACCAGATAAGGCCGGACGCTTTTGAATTCGACGAGGACTCATTTTGGACTTCCTGTGCTCCCCCCCACCCCCGTCGAGCTCATGTGCCTGCAGATGGCTAATGCCCAGGCGCTAAAGACATTGGGGCAAGTCCTCGCAAAGCCTTCCTATCTTCCCTAAATCTTCGCAGCGACCTAATAAAGCAGCTCAGTGGGGCAACATCGGGAAAGAAAAGTAGCGAAGGAAGTCATAGAATGGAATGAAGTCAGAAGAGCACGCCACCAGTGTGTACTTAACACGTACGGGCATGTCCTCCATTTTCCGGCAAGTGCTGTCAGTATAGATGGAATTGATAATAGTGTCATTCAAAAAAGCCACTTTGCATCAGTTGAAACTTTTTCGGTTTTCGTGCGTGTACTGTCCGTGTTTGTTTACACAGCTGATTTTTGTGCTACGGCCAAACTCGACAGCTGTGTCGGCGTGTAATGAGAACGAGAAGCGTTCTGTCAATCTACTCAACAGCATATTCACACCAAAAGGGAACAAAAAAAAAAAAAAAAACACAGGGATTGAAGCCAAAATGCTTTACGGACCTCTTTGCCATAATTTCCTTGGCGACCTTCTTTGGAAAGCTCCTCCCTGTCATTATCCCTTTAATGCTGCAGATTCCAGCATTTATGGTACAGGCCTATATCTGCCCATAAAGCCTTTTATTGTTAAGTCCAACTCTGTGGTGACCGTAACCTGGTTTTCCCATTTTTTATGGGGACCTTCACTATATCACACCGGAGGAGGACAAAGCCGTCCACCATCGGTGTTTACCAAAGTATGGCCCGCTCATAAATCCATCAGGGCCGGCGGCATTCTGGAAATACCTCAGCGGAATGAGGGAGGGGGAGGTGTGTGTGTTTGGAGGGGGGGTGGGGGGGGGTATATAGCTTATTGTATTGCTTGTAATCTTCCACACTCTGCGGCCTTGAGTTGGAGAGTCCATCTCGGCGATGATCATTTAGGTTTCTTTGAGACCATCACTCAGCAAATCAAAGAGAAAATTGCTACGGAGGAAGAATAGCTCAGGCCATGCGGGACTTGGAAAGCCCCGCCCCCATCCAGTTGGCAAGTTTACATATGAAGAAACAACAAGATATCTAGATAAGGAAACGGAAGAAAAACAGTAAAAAGTGCCACGTTGGTGTTAATTCGATGGAATCAGAGTGACTTGCCAAAAGACGGAACTGATGCAACCGACACATATGCATGGGTCGAAAACGGAGAAAGGCTGGAATGGATGAAGCCTGGAATTCAATCTGACCTTCCCTGACTCATAAAACACTCAGTTGACGTGCACAGTGGAAGCTTTCTCTGATGTATTCCGAGTTTCCATTCTCTCAGTCTTGACAACGTCCAAAGTTTCTTGAAGGTATCCAGTTAGTTGAAGAAATGATAGAAGCGGAAGAAGCGAAACTTGCTTGAAGATTTTTTTTTTGTATGCCCCCCCCCGAAAATGGAGCGCTGGTTCAAATGTTAATGAAATGTGAAAGGCCCTCTGCTTAGCCAGCAAGTTGGGATGTGGGGACAACAAAGGCCATTGGGTGGGGGGTGAGCGACAGAGCGCCACGATTGCTAGCATGACAAATGCCCCTGCCATCGCCGCCGCTGTGGCCTCTGTTGCCCTGCATCATCCAGGGGGGGGTTGTTTGGGGGTCCGCCTCATTCGGACCCGGGGAGGCCAGCAGGAGCAGAATTAATGGAATGGATGACTCTGCCGCTTTAAAAAGAGAAGGTGATGACGGTGAGGGAGGAGGAGGAGGAGTGATCAGCATTTCAAAAGGGAGGACCGCTGAGAATGGAGATGGAGGAGCTCAACTCTTCTGTTTGTGTGTGTATTGTTGTTGTTGGTTGCATATGAAAGGAGACCTAGTGTGTGTGAAGGTCATCTGGGAGTCCCTGCACTGACAATGGAAGTTGTGGCAAGAGCGTTTCATACAGGAACTAATTCAAAGATGAAAAAAGGAAGTGGAAAGCGGCCATCGACGTGCGGCGTGTTGTGTCAAAACGTGAATCCGCTTCTGTCAACACCAGATGATTGATATGCCGTTGCTCAACAATGTTGCGCATACCTTCGCCCAGTGCCAAGGGCAACATTTTATCTGCCCAATCAGTCTTCTCTGACATTATTGCGTCTCCATTTCAAAATCTGAAGCTCCACTCCAGTTATAAATTACAACGCACGTCCGCCAAGGCTGAAGTGTTCCAGGGAAAATAAATAAATTATAAACTTCACTTTGCGTATTTGTTTGTCCATCTGGTCAAGTTAGGATGACAACATAAGATGTTTGAATTCCATTTGTGGCTAAACTTCCCAGAAAGTGAAAAGAAGCACAGAGGGGCTCTGGGGCTGACAGAAATGAAGCTGTGCAGTCACTATGGCGACCCGAACCATCTGTGTTGTGAACCCATCGAGAGGGGGAGCGCCTCAATAGTAAGTAAATAGGCTAATGCGAAAAGTGAATGGCTCTGAAGGGCAGATCATTAGCGGGCCGCGTCTCCGCCATTCTCTCGGCGTTACCACGACGGGCGGGGGGCGCGATCGCCAGAAAGAGCCCTGATAATATTTAACCAACGCAGATCTATCATCAATCTGGACCCCCTCCTAGTCCTCACCCCCCCCAAATCTGGCCTATTGTCATTCACACCCCGACTCCCTTTCACTCCTTATTCAATAATTTTGACCCATTGTTCCACCTTACATGCCCCCTCTGAACTACATTACTTCTCCCACTCAACTATGAAAGGAGCGAGGGCGGCGGTCGGAAAAAAAAACAAAAAACATCATACGTTACAATGTCAAGCCGAACAAAAACGTCAGCCGGCCATGGCTTTTCTCAAGACTTTGACTATATCCCAGCTTAAATCGTTATTTACAATATGACGTTCATTTCTCCCTTCCATCTTTTTTTTTTTCCCAATGCTGCCAGTGAGCCTCGAAGACAGGAGAATATTTGCGCCGAGTAAATAGAGAATGAATCATATTTTAACAAACGGCGCATTGCTAAGAAAGAGCCCGACTGTCTAGACCACATGTAAGAAGAAATTGAACGCTTTCAAGTCTGTGTTTATCTGCTATGCAAAGTTTGGATGAGACAAAGCTGGCAACATCACGATAACCTGAGTACGCTTCTCGCTTTTTTTCCCCCGTCCTGGACTTAAAATACTCGACGGCAGAACCACATAAGTAAAACATTATCTCCATTGCAGCATTCCCGACTGCTGATAAGTTACTATTCCGCTGATAAGAAGTCATTTACGTCCTCCGAGACATAATAACGTGAATAAATGACAAGGGTCATGTCAACAAAACATTTGAATCGGGAGACGTAAGACTCAACCCTCACCATCCTTATCCGGAATCATGTTCTTGTTGCGAAATGGCTGTACGCAACCCAACTCAGTGACGCAATACAGTATGGGCAATACACAGAAAGACGTCAACACAACTTGCTCACCAGCAAAAAGAGTGTCACAATGTCTTGACTTCCTCTCTGGTCTCAATATATTTTTGCAAAATTCAGAAGTGGACTCTAGTCACGCATAAAACACAAAAACACTCCAATAAGGAGCCATTAAAGTGGATTAAAATCATTAAAATACCAACATGCAAGGAAAAAACAGCCTCACTTAATACAAAGGTCTTAACTAGAAAACATTATGGAGGTACATATTTGCATATTAGAAGATGAAATGTTTCTAGTACATTAAATATTGTTGATATCGGCTAAAAAGCAAAGCGTGGGGAGTCTCTGTCACCAATGTCCAATCAGAGGTTCTGCTTCATCCTTGACAATGGCGCCATTTTTTTGTGCTTCAAGTATATTTTACGTGGAGTTTCGAATCAACACGGCAACATCCATTCATCTTTAGATGTGACGTGAAGGGATTCACCTCGTAGGCTCGTGCCGAAATCCTCCCTTAGCGAGATTACGGATTCCAATTTGGGAATGGGTCAATATCGCATCTGGCTAATCAGTTGGAACGCAAAGGGACAGCTCTGCGCGTTCCTGTGAGGCGTTGCGTTGCTGACGTATTTCCTAATCTATAACTTAACGGATGAACATCACGTCGTGGAATTTCCTGACGCTAACGATTAGCATGTGACATAGCACTTCAAACCGCGTGATAAGACGAGCCTGCTCCCGGTGTCCGGGTAGACCAAGCAAATTAAAACAGAGTCATCAATACGAGAGCTCAAACAATCAATGATGTTATTGAGCCGCAAGCCGCAAAGGAATAGACCCCCCCCCCCGACCTCATTTCAAACACTGTAAATCGTTTCAAAGTGAGCCTTCATTTTTCAGATTGGAGTGCGGCTTGTCATGAAGCCACTGAAGGTACTTTGTTACAATCCGCCGCTATCGCACGCGGGCACTTGCACACTTACGGACGGACAAATGCCATCATCAGCACAATGCAGGTGCCCGATTATTCCAGCAAAGGAGGCAACAATGGTGGCCGCCCGCTGTCTGCCTGTGCCAAAAAAAATTCAGCCGTCTGGCAAAAAAAAGCTGAGTACGGGCCGCATCGTCCAAGGTATTTCTGTTGTGCCAAACAATGGTTGACCGCTTGTCAACATTGAAACGACATTGTTCCCTCTAGTAAAATACGATTGCGGTCGAACCAAACTAAAGGAATACATTATCACACGATCTCAACGTGGCAGGTTCTTATTTATAAAAAATGTTAAAAATAATCAAAAATATGTATTCTTAAACATTTGCAATATTTATTATGTCATGTAATATGGAGACCGATAAAAATTTACGATGCCGTTACGATTATACAGCCCGCTTCCATTTCCTTCCCCCTCCGAGAGCTCCATCGGTCCCTCGTGCCGGTGCCCGCCCTGAGGAAACCTCCAACTCTATATAATCAACTTAAGCGCTTTGCCGTATGCCGCTATGCTGAGCCGCCATGAGGTTTGCTGGTCACAGGACCGCACTGGCTCGGCTTATCTCGCGCGGCGCAGCAGTCAAGTGCTAGCGAAAGAGGAGCCGGCCCTCTCGGCGGTTACGCCGATTGAGCGGCTAACAAAAGAGCGTATGACAGCGTGTGTGTTTATGTGTGTGTTAAGAAACACTATATTTAACCATGCGTTGCTTTTTAAAAAGAAACAAAAAGCCAATTCTGGATTTTCTCTTTTAACCATGTAAGTGCATGACGGTGGCAGTACTAATGTTTTTTTTTTTTTAAGTACTGAATGACCTAAGGGTATGAAGACAACTTTCGACCCCTTATTTAAATACAGCAAACCTTCCAAATTGCACAAATCAACCTGTATTTGTATCATACGGTTATGAAATAAGATCCGTTTGCTGTTTGCTTGGTAATACAAGTGCCAAAAATAACTCGGGCAACATTTGTTCTCTGCTGTCGTATTTCATCGAAAGGAAACGCTGGTGAAGGTCTGGTTTCCGTTCTCTGTTATTGTTGCCAAGTTGCAAAATACTGCCAGCATTACAAAGCACACCCAGTTTCCTAATAATGAAAGCCACCTTTTATAGGCGAGGGGAGGGGGGGGGGGGTGCTTCTGCTGTGGTAGCACGAAAGACATTTTGTATCATGGCGGGGTAAATTACAGTTTGTAATAACAAGACTGCAACAGGATGTTCCTCTAAAAAATGTGCATGACGAAAAAAGGTTGCTTCACATATCGTTGCCTCCGTCCTTTTCGATTCACTCGGCCCAAAACTTTATTGGCTCTGTGTCCTTTTCCGCCTCTTTTGTCACATTCTCTGCTTCTCTGGAAGCCCAGTAAAATACCTTTATCTCTACCACCCGCTCTCACCCGCCTCGCTTTTGGGGGAAGATCAGTGCCGGCGAGGAGGTTTATTTGTGTAATTTACATCCCCTTCGACAGCCTTGCGCGGCCCCCTACAAACCCTTGGCTTTTACAGCAGCCAGACCTCCTCGTAAAGCAGCGGTTCTTTGTGATGGGCGGGCGGGCCTGGCTGACGGAGCTGCGATCCAGAGAAAGCTGGTTGTAAAAAAAAAATAAAAAAAACAACGGTATTGCTTGGCTTCCTGTCTAGCCCGGTGTGTGCGTGCGTACACGTGTGTGTGGGCCGTTCGTGCCGAGTCGACCCCATACGACCGAGGAGGGTGGGTTACTTGACTAAGCTTTAGTACAGTAGATCCAGCGATCAGGCTTTAATCCTCCAGCCATCAGACACCATCTGCACTAGGCCACCTCGCAGCACTGGCGAAAGGTCAAACGTTAATCCCATTAACAGGTGATACGGGCTCACCTGGAGAACCGGCATCGAGCACAGGAGGGAAAACAAATGTGAAACATGTGGACACATGCTTTTTATGGAATCTATCCTCAGCTGATTGGGAAATAGCTACACATAAAAAAGAGATAATTTCAATATTGTGTTCATTTTGCCTTTCATTCTGCTATCTTAATGCTAACCGCAAATGAGCTAACAATTAGCATCCGTGTTCCATGTGATGGCGTTTTTAAGGAACAGATATTTGGACATAAAACGCAGACAATGCTCACAGGCATATATTCTTTATCATCTACAAAAAAATCTATTACTGCAGATTCTTGAGTCACTTAGTTTAGTGATACTCTTCTTCGTATGTTTGCATACTGATAGCCGGTGCTAGCATATTCTATCCAATTACGTTCTTACTATGGGTGTCGAAATTAGCACGTTATCAATGAGTGGCAACTGCAAAAATAGTTTTGCGCTTCGCCCCCCCCCCCCCGAATATACATCGAGATTCAAAGCGAGGTTGGATTAAAGAAAAAAAATCATCAAAAGGAGCTGAAAGATACGAAAGAGAGCTGCGCTAACAAGTGCGAAGATGTTGCGAGAGAAAGCCGAATGGAACACAGTAATGAGGGCAAAAAAGACGCACGTCAATGAGAGCTAGATGAAGAATTGGGGTGACCTTGTGGAGAGGAGAGAAGGAGACAAAAGCCGGCGTGAATACAAAAAGTGAAGACGTAACCCCCCTGAAAAATTTAAATGGGGGGAACCGATGAGCACATTATCAAAAAGCATTGACCCAATCGCCGGCCTTACGCCAAATCCCTCAAAGTGATGCGTTAATGAGCCAGTCAAAATATACACACACAAGCGGAGCATCGTATCACTGGACCTCGGGGAGAACAATGACCTCCAGTGGCTGTACTGATTTACAGGAGCAAAAAAAAAAAAAAAAAAACTCATTAACAGTATTTCGACAGTCAGCTCAGAGCGTCTAAAAGCGGTAAACAAGTTGTGCGCCCGCTCGACAATGTCACGCACACGCGGCTCGGCGCAGCCCGCCTTCTTCTGCAGGCGACGACATATCAAAAGGAAGTGCGGCTAATTAAAACGGTGCAGACAGCGCCATATGCATCCTCCTTTCATTACCCCGCGTTCAGATCGGTCTTGGCGATGTAAGGGATCGGGTAGCAAAAGTAAATGTTGCAACATTGCTGTAATGGCCGTGAGGGGGCAATGGCAAAGACATTACAAGTACACACAAACAAAGTACTGTGTCAACATCTACCTCTGCTTAAGGCTAGCTTAATGCTAATGTAGACAGACAACAAACACACTCTATTCTTTATCCTCTACGTAGAACTAGTATTAGTGCCGTACTGATGAGCTGAGATGCCTCAGTAAACTGTATATCAGGCTTATACTGCCCCCAGGTGGCCACGATGTTCATTAAATTCATGCACCGCGACCAAGTCGTTTTTTTTTAATTCAATTTAGTTTAGTCCTTACTTTTTCTTGACTTGCTGCAAAATGTCATCGTGGCGCACACACAAACTTAATTACAGCTAATCTAAAAAAATGAGTGTCCCCTCACATTAACATCACAGCGGAGCCATGTGTCCCCCCCCCCCCACCCTCGCCGGATGTATTATTTTATTCCGCCCGGCCTGCTCCGATTAATTATTCATCAGGCAGGTGAATTGGGACGCCCACAGGTAGAAAAAAGGGAGGAACACAAAGTCCCTCTGATTGAAAGCTTTAGGGAGAAAGAGAGACGAACCCAATTGAAGGCGATGAAGGGCGTTCCTGTCCTAGTTTTATCATTTTAATATAGTAATACACACACACACATGCGCAGAGCGAGGCCTGTGTGTGTGTGTGTGAGTGAGTGAGCACGTGTGCCTAAGCAGCTTTCAGAGCGGAGACAGAAGGCAAAACAGAGCGCCCCCGCTGGCATTCTCAGTGGTGTGACACAGAAAGCTTGTTGGTCGGGGCATTAAATCTTAATGCACAGCAGTGCCAGCGAGAGGATGGAGCAAATGAGAAGATGAGTGGGAGAAAGTGGAAGGAAAGGAGTAAGAGGTAGAAAAAGCCCAAAATACAAAGTCTCGCCATTTGATGCGCTTTCAAGATCCAGAAATGGTTCTTGTTCTATATGCAAATGAATCCTTCTCTCGACTTTTTCCTTTCCCCGCCTTCCTCGGCTGAGTGATAAACGCCGTCTACGGGTTATAAATCCAGAGGGAGTCCCGACAGGCGTCCCAATAAAGCGCTCTATTTTCTCCCTGTTTGTCGGCGGCCTAGAGGAAGTGAGATAACATTAAGGGGGATGAAGAGGAGGAGGAAGAGTGAAATTTCATCAGTGGGACACACACACAGGCAGGCACAGGCACACAAAGGCCGAGCGACAAACAAACGGAGGGGAGAACAAAAGAAGATGCATGAGTCGGCGGTGTCCAGTTCGCAAAACGCAAGCTCCAAAGTCATTCTGTTGTCCTCCGTGAAAGTAGATTGACCTTTTTTTTTTTTTGTTGTCAAATAATTCAAGTTATTAGCAGCATTGACAGCTAAAAATGTTCAAACTTTCCTGTACAGTGTAGGGGACAGTTTGATCTATTTTCCAAATCCTTAAAGGGGAAAAAATCATATCAAATTTCGAACAAGTCCGAAAGACTTTTTTTTTGGCTCCATCACTTGTGACAATATGAACATTCCAGCAATGCATGTCAAAGTATTTGATGTTCTGGCAGCCTTTCTGTAATGGCTGCAGCAAGCTTTGGCGTCCGTTGAGTCGTTCAGCCCGCTGCCAAGTACATCTTTAAAAGTTATTAAAAAAGTTTGGAGAAAGCTAAAGGGCAGTATCGGAGCGAAAACGATTAGCTGGTGTGAATGTTTAGTTGTTGCCGATCGGTGTTTGCAAAGTCATGTGTTTGCAGTTATGCATCCCCACGCAGAAATTTTATCTTAAGAGGTTGAGATATGAGCAAGGGTGAAAGCTCCGAGGATTCATTCCGAGTCCTCCCCTGCTCCAAAGAGGATTCCCACCTGGTAACAATTGAACCTCGGCCCGGTGGAGCGGACCCCGATGAGGGAAAAAAAAAAAAACGTCTGTCGGGAAAGCGGTTTCATTTTTCAATCAAATAAATCATGACCTTACAGAAAATAATTTTTGTCTTTTAATGGGCTCCCTTGCGTTTGAAGTTTGTCGGGGGACAGCTCGGCTTTGAAGTTCGTGAGGAGGCGGAGCAAACTTCCCACTAAGCGAGTGTGTGTTTGAGAGTGAGCGAGCAATCATATCGGCCTCCTCCACACGTCTTGCAAAAACGAGAAGTCCTCGGCACATGATAGTTACCCCGGCATATAATTTGCCTTCACGTTCCGGGAGACAAAAACACAAGCAATAATCAGAGTAGTCCGATACCAAGCCCCGAGTCCAATAACACAATCTAACTTTCCGTCTTATCTCGAAACCATGAGTAAAAATGGCCCATTGTGGTTTTTCTGAGAGATGACCAAGTGGAAGCCAAAAATCTTTTTTGACCCACAAAGCTCTCCGTCCATTCATAAGCGCTGTATTTTTATTCGTTACCAGGCTACAATTTGAGAAAAGCTTTGCACAAGAAGTACCAAAATATAGACAGTAGCAATCCTTTCATGTCTCCATTTTGGCAAGAAGCACATTTATGGAGCGGACAGATGTGCAAACGGTGCGCTAATCCACGCAAGCAACAAAACAAACTTGTGGGAATAAAGTACAAAGAGTCATCCGGGCGTGCCTTCCCGATAAAGACTTAAATATCCCTTCAAAAACGTTTCCCCTGGAGCGCTCGCACTACTTTCCGTGTGTACCTTCTGTCCAAGCGATCTGCTTTTGACATAAAGGCGATTCTTCAAAGGTCTGGAAGCGGCCCACTTTGACAGCACATCTGCCCGGGACGGAGACGCCCTCGCTTGTCTGCGTTGTGGGAGGAGCACGGCGGCCATATACTTGTCTTTCCTGCGCACATCTAGCTAATTTACTCCCCATAGCAAGCCTGCACTTGCCGTTGGGGCAGGAGTCACGCTTCGGATAGAAGTAGTATACGGCGCCGGCTTCACAAAGACTGACACGCACTAATTTATAGACTTTGGGTAAGAGACGGGGGGATGTCCATTGAAGATAAAAAGATTTTGAAAAATGAAAAGCAGATGATGAAAAGGGGAGACCTTGAGGAGATGAAATAAAAGTAAAAGGAAGGTAAAGCAAGTAAGCTAAAGTGCTTACAGGAAATAGTCGTGTTTGGTGGGTAAATATTGAATCGGCGAGATGTCAACTGTTTCCCTCCAGAGTCGTCTGTGTCAACGGCAAATAGACGCTTTGGCATCAAAACATAACGTGTCAACACGTTTATTTACCGAAGCGTCTGGCTCGGGTGTTGGCAACACAAAGGGTGAAAATTAGAACGGTATTCTTTTTTTTTCCGTCAGCACATGTCTGGAATTTGTGCGTGTGCTTATCGGTTAGATTTTATCTCGACAGCGGCTGATCAGTCACTGCCACCGACCATGGAATTCCTTCGCCCGACATCTGTCGACAGTTTCGGCGCAAAAACAACACGAGGATTGCTGGACTTGAATGTTGCGTCACCTTTTTTCTGTTTTAGTTTTGTCCAAATGCATGTAAAGGTGATGAAACACGTGACATGCTGCTGAAAAAACACCGCGAAGGTTTTTATGTTCAAAAAGTGCCAACTTATTACAATTTTTGTGTGTGTTTATTGTAAGCACATACATATAATTATAATAAAAGGGACATTTGGGCGCCAGAAGGGAAGAAGAGGAGCGAGTCGCTTTCATGTGCCTCGCAGCGCTCAACAGCTGTTTTCCTCTCATCGTAAATGAACAGAAAATGGGAAGGAAAAAAAAAGACATCCGTGAAATGAAGAAACGAAAAAAGATCAAGTGAAAATTAATTACAATGAGAGAAAAAAAGCAACGATTTCAGACAGTTTCCTTTTATTGCAAGCTAATATTATTATTATTTTTTTTTTAAACTCCAAATATTGATGCTAATGCTATTGCTAGCCGCGTGATTACGTGTGGTGGCCGGTGCCAAGATAAATCCGGTGGCCCCATAAGCCGCAAGCTCCTTTAGAACTTTTTGCACAACACAGCCCGCCATTGTGCTAGAAAAAGAAAAAAAAAAAGCGCATTAGCTGCTGAGAAAAGGGCTTTCCCCTCTCAAACCCCCTCGGACAACAAGCTTGATAATTCAATCGCTCTCCGAGGCCGAGGATCCATGAAACCGCTCGGAATCCACTCCCCCTCCCATCACCTAAAAACTCCTTTCCCTTCCTCCGTCGTCTCCTCCATTAGGTAAGCGGCCTATATTTTGATCGATGTCGTCATTCCCGGCTTATCAAAGGACAATAGAGGAACGCCGCCTCATTGACATTTGAATGTACGGGTGAATTATGACGTGCGTCGCTTAAAGGCCGCTAAGGAGATAGCCATATATATTTGTGTGCGGACGAGAGATAAAAGAAAGGAGAAAGGGGGTCAACGTTGAGAACGGGTTGAAGGAAAGGATACACGCTGAAGGAAAGAGGGATGAGAAGAAAAAGGAGTTCTTATCGCGTTACCCTTGTCTTGACTTCCTCGCGGGGGCTTTGATGAGAAGAGAGAGAAAAAAAAAATACTCTCGCTGGCACATCAGATTGAGATGATGCCAGCGTTTAGCCAAATGAGCGCCGCGAGGCCGCTAGCGACAGCCTGCTGTTTTTCAACCAATCGCGGCCCAACCACGGCTTAGCCGCTCCTCGTGTGAATGTTCACCATAGATACGATACCTAATAGCGTCCGGCTCGGAATGAAGCCGTCCGCCGGATTACGAGTAGACAGGATTTGCATAAGCGGCCGTGGATGTAACAAAAAAAGGAAAGAAAGACGTAGCGAGGAAAGGAAACACAGAGAGGGGGGCTTAGAGAGTGGACCACACTTGCCAAGCCACTCGGGGATAAATCCTGCGGTTAGGATCAAGTATTCCCGGCAGCGATTTGGCCCCAGGTTGCCTCAAAGCAAAATGGAAAATAACAGGCTGGGAGTAAATAGGTGGCCGGGTAATGATAGCTCTGTCTAAAGTGGAAGAGTGCGGACAGATGAGGAGAATATCGGGAAGGAAAGAGGAAAGTGTGGGCCGAGGAAATGCGGCGGGGGGAGCTCGGATGACAAAAATGGGATGCGCTTCATTTTTCAAGCTTCCGATAACGGTTAATTAACAAGGTCAATAAGCGAGATGGGCGGCCATATTGGCACGCCGTCTTTAATAAGCTTCCGTTGTCGCTATCGGACGTATCGGCGGCTTTCCGATAATGACAAGCACCTCCTCCAGCTGGGTTCTTTTTCTCGGGTCAATCACATAAAACACACACACACACATTGGACGGCTGCCAACGGGGAGCACCTCACGAGCATCATTATATCCCGAGTGTTTGTATATTTTCGCCACCCACGGAGCTCGCTTGCATGTCCCCCTCGCTTGAATCGTGCGGACCACCGAGGCAGAGAGGAACCACCTGTCCATCCAGGAAGCAGCACACACACACACACACTCCAGCCAAGATTAGCATATCCATATTTACTCACGGCTACCGCGTGCCTTGATGGGTTTCTTAATGGCTTCGCTTCCTTAAGGTCTGAAAAGTACGTTTCTTAAATCGTTTTGAAAACAGGTTCCCTTGCTCATCTAATAACGACAGACAATGGAAGGCATTAATGATAAGAACGGGGATCAATACCCGGGTCGGGTTATTGCCTGCAGGCTCCGTTTTCATCTGGGCGAGCGTCTGGAAAGCTTTTTAATTGAAAACGTTGCGCCCGTGGTGTGTAATGAGACATTTGATTGGCTGTGTAATAATATTTGTTGAAGTTCGATACCAGCGCGACGGCTCCCCGGTGATGATATTCTGTTAAGCGTTAAAGCTCCGGGCAATAAATGTGATATCAATACCTGCTCCAGAGTGTAACCCGAGCCCATGATGACTATCAGATAATGCAAAGACGGGATGCTCGAGGTGGTGAGATGCTGACAAATAGCGACAGGGGGAGACCGGCCAAAGCTTCGGCTCAATCTGTCGGATTGAAAATCCCTCTCTCGGCAACGTCGAGAAACGACTGGCTCGGAACTCGAGCATCTTTCGTCGCTTCTCAGCGGCGGATTAGCTTGGAGATGGCTTAGCTGCGGCGTATCTGTGACGGAATATGGAGGAGGGGGGGGATATGTCTGAAGTGGGCAAAGACTGTTGACGCTTTCGTGTGTGGCAGAAGAAATGTGCGAGGAAGTGTCCCAAGCTCTCTCTGGTGTTTACTGACAGGAAATGTTTGTCCAGGCATACGAGAGGGGAAGCTTGCCGCCCCGTATCGCAAACACTGGGAAAGTGGCCCAGCACACACACATGTACACACAAGCGTGTAAAAAGGGGGAATCTGACGGAAGCGCCAGTCTTTGTGAGGGAGGCGCAGCGGGGAA
This sequence comes from Syngnathus scovelli, assembly GCF_024217435.2. Classification (NCBI taxonomy): domain Eukaryota; kingdom Metazoa; phylum Chordata; class Actinopteri; order Syngnathiformes; family Syngnathidae; genus Syngnathus; species Syngnathus scovelli. The sequence continues at coordinate 6,180,668 of NC_090867.1, forward strand.
ATGGAAGCGGGAGCTCGGGCTACTATTGCCGCGTTCCAGAAAAGCGGGAAGTCGGAAATTTCCGACCTCGGAGAAGGAAACATGGAATGGAATGTCAGTGGCAGTTGAAACGAATCCATGCACTTTTTTGAAGAATGCCCAAAATAGCAGTCTGGATAATTTTTCAAAAGTCTCAAATTATTATCACCCGTTATTGCCTTCAAAATATCTTTCAATCTTGAATAATGCTGCATAGCTGTGAAGCAAGATTTTTGTTCAAAACTTTCAACGGGTTCATAATGTGAGGAAATGACAGTCGACATGCACGTCCTCCCTTATTAGATTTGTTTTGATCATTTTAAAAGTTGGATTCCGCAGCACGGCGAGAAGAGCAGGCCTAACTTTTGAGTCAGCGCACGACTGCAGCGACAATCTCTTTTGAAAACAAACTTTCTCACCTACTTAGACGAAAAACTTTGCGCGACAGTTCTCCCGGCTTATGATTGATTGCAAAAAAAGAAGTTGGCAACAATGATCGCGCCCGCGCGTGCGTGCGTGTGTGTGTGAGAGGTTTATTCCGGGAGCGCTTGCCAGTTTTTGTCTTCTCGGCTGTCCTGGCTGATGTTTTTATTTGTGTGTGTGTGTGTGGCTCGTAAACTAAAGGACACCCCTTGAGGCCGTGTGAGCACGTGGGCGTGCATTCGTAGCCGTTTACCAACTCGCATCTCTCTATCGGTGACGAGAGGACGCTCACGTGTGTGAGCTCGGTCGCACGCGCGTCACGGTGAGACAAAAGAAAATCGGACTTACTGGCTGGCGACGGCGTGCTGTAGCCGCTGAGAGGAAGTCCTGGCAGAGCCGGGGGCGACAAACTCCCCAACATGTGAGGGAAGAAGTAGGAGTAGGTGGGCATTGGGAAGCCGTTGAGGTGCGGGCCCGGCATGGGGTTGCCCTTCCCAGCCATGACGCGTGTCAAACCCCCCTGCAGTTTGTAACAGAGCCAAAAAGTGAGTCAGTGTCGTTCACTGGGTTGCTTTAATCCCCCCATGGGAATGCGGGATTAGTAGCGCGTAATCCAACAGTGTCCGGCGAAGGTCGGCGGAGGTTAAAATCCCGTACTTACTGAGGGAACAATGGTTGGGGTCTAAAAAGCAGCGCCAGGGTGTTTTGATCCTTGTGTGCCGCGCTGGCTCATGAGGAGGTCGGGTCCGTCGCTTCCGTTTCGACAAGGTGATGCTGATGTTGCACGCTTTCTCTACGGGGTTCCTTCCTCGCTCAGATCACATGATGCCACCATGTTCTCCCGGGACGGGCCTCCTCCTCCTCCTTCCCTCCCTTCCCTCCCTCCCTCCTCCGCAGCCTCTGTCGAGAGAAATCAAACAAAAAGGGATCATTCGTTTTTTTTGTTTTTGTTTTTTTTAGACAGAGAGCTAAACCCTGCTTTTGTTTGGACGCTAATTAACGATAATGTCTCGTCTGAAACCTTACGAAAACAACCCATCTGCCTTAATTACCTAATGGCGTGTTAAAAGTGAGGGGAGCGGCGGGCGCGGGATGTTTCCTCGCAGCTTTTGCGCGCCGCTCATTAACAGTGACAGGCTGCAAAATAGTACGCGAGACGAGCAAAAAAAAAAAACCACGCCAACACAAAAGGAAAAACTTGGCTAATTACACGAGTTCCCGAAGCCAGAGGTGAGACCCAAGGTGCCACTCTGGGACCATCAGAGATTTGTTGCTGCAGAGTTTACTTTCAAAACAAAGATGCCGAGTTGTTATCGGCGCAAGAGAGCGAACGTAATTGCTATCGAGAGGTACGTCGACACGGCGGCGTAAACAAGATTAAGAGAGTAGCGGGGCTTCAAAACAGCTTGTCACAACACAAGCGAGGTTTATTCTTTCCCGTAATGAGCCGTTTACGAGTCAGTATGAGGCAAAGTGGAATTATTGGTGAGGGGCGGATATGGCTTTTGGAGCATGAATCACAAATGAACTCTTGGGAAAGGGGGGAGAGGTCAAGGCAGACATGTTGCCGCTTGTTTGGAGTGCGTAAAGCATCGGGATGTGACAGCGGCGCGTACAGATGGGAGAGCGACACATCGGGGAGCGTCAATCACTTGGAGACGATAAAATCGACGTTGCAATTTTGTGACGTCATTTTCCAGCTGCCACATATACATGGTTATAACAAGAGTGATGTGTCAGCTCTAATAAGTCTCTTAATCAAACTGAAAGGTGACTTTACGAGCTTGGCCCTTTCTACTCACCGAGTTATTTTTATTGATTGTTGTGCTGGAGTACTCTTGTCACTTTGTCAGGGCGAGATGGTGTGCGCTCCGGTCAGGCTAAAGGCGGAGCTTGTATTAGTCTGAAAGCTTAAACGCCATTTTTAAAAAATATAAATAACCCATGGGAGGTGGTTATTGTAGTATTTGCTTTTAAAAGCCACTCTCTCTGCTGCCATTAAATCAAAAGTGATGCTAGCAGAAATATTAAAAGCAACATGCTATAGGATTCAAATGAGCAATTGTGATTCAGCCTATAGTTGCCCGAGGGCTCGATTTATGCATTGAAGATTTTCAACTCTATTTTTAAAGCACTATCTTTGCCTAGCACATGTTATCTTCATTTCTGTATATGTTCCCGTAAGTGCACAACTGTACGGCGGCGGCGGCGGCGGCGAGCTCCAGGGGGATCCTAAGTGATCACTAACAGTAGGGGAAAAATAAACAAACAATCTGGGTCACTTGGTCTTTACTGTGGCGGTGGCATGTAACAGCCAGAGAAGAGGAAGGTTCAGAGGTCGCGTGGCACCAGAGAGCGTAATTGCTTCTGACAGCAAACTTTGAATTAATCATCGGCCAAGCAGCAAATGGCAGAGCGAGGTCGGGGGTGGACGGGTGGACAATACGGAGAGCGGAGCCACGGGGGACGACCGATGCAACGCATGACATACAGTATATGGCGAGGATATAAATAGACATGAGCAGAAGGCTTATACGATCCTGACTGAAACTGACATAAAAAAAATAACATGATGCGCTAAGCTGCCTGTTGCTGGACATGAGGCTCGCTTAGCAAGCGATGAATGAAATATGAAATATCGTCTTTAGGTTTTAAAGCGACATCTGGCGATACTCTCGTGAGACTACGTAGCGAAACCCGCCGGATGACTTTGAATTTCACTTTGAAGGCTTAAGTGTAAAACAGCCGGTGGGGGAGAGCACAAAAGGCTGTTGAACTTTTTTTTTTTTTTACATGTGCTCCATCATCCATGTATGGCAAAGGTGCTAGTAATGGAAGTCGCTCGGGCATGACGCCTTCAAATTTTCATGAGGACCGCTTTTCGTGCACTTCGATACATGTCACCGGATTCAGTAGCGAACGCACGGATGTCCAACAAGTCTAGATTTTTTTTTTATATTATTCAATAACATATTTTTGTCCCTCGTGGAGATTCACTTGGAGCAGGCCGACACTTCAAGAGCAGCAAGTGTGTGAGGGGGGGGGGCGAGTATGCGAAAGTGTGCTAAGTGCACATCCAAGCCGGTGAGAAGCGTCAGCTCTTTTGCCAAGCCCCCCCCCCTGTGGCTTGGATGCACTTGTCAGCGAGGCAGGCAGGGTGACATTTGTGCCTCACCTCAGAAAGGTCACACGCTAATTATCTCAAAGGACAGCGAGGGGCCGGACTTGCAAAGAATAAAAGTCCGTGTAGAAATTGACCATCTGCACCGCCCTGGATACACACATGAGATCATATTGAGGCATACTCGGTCAATATTTGCAAGAGGTTACGGAAAGCTCACGTGCTCATAAACACACAAGCCTGGAAGGTGTATACACACATACACACAAAAAGTCCCACTTGTGCTCAAAGAAGGTCGGAGTTACAAAAAAGGCTATAGATCAAGCGATAGCAACGGCCCGCGGCAAGCTCCTTGTGTCTCGCTCTTCTGGACATTTTTCCAGCTCTGTAAAAACATGAAGGGCTGGGCTCCATTGTTTACACAGCTGGCTCTACCGAGCCGCTTGCTTAATATGAAATATGAAGAGAGCGGAGAGGTGAGCGGGGGAGAAAGAACGACCAGGAGAGCCAGGGTAGAAAGGCGGGCCTTTTTCGGAGGGGCAATCCAAATGACCGTGATGAAGCGCTGACCCGATTCTGACACGATAAATGTATAAAAATTCTCTTCAATAATCGTTTGATCTGACCTACATACCAGTTATGAAAATTGAATTATATTCTACTCACGGAGAAAACAAACAAATGTTTGTTATTTGCTTGACCTTTTTTTTTTAATGACATTTCCGATAAAGATTTTAGATTTAGACAAACTGTCCGTGTCAACCCGAAAAGGCAGAACATGATAAACATGTGACGTGTATCCAATATGTTGTGACCTTATTAGGACATGTCTTTTTTGAAAAAGTGCTTTTTTGCGTCAAATAGACGATGAAGTCATCAGAGGCCATTTGTAAACACTCCGCAAAGTTAATAACCACAAGGTCAAGCCAGCTTTTTGCAAAACCCTCGCAACAACACCATCCACTCAAACCAGCTCATATTAAGCTCGTGTTTCTCACGAGAGCGTTAGCAAGGCGACACCATCGCTAACCTTGTTCCAGTTAGCCGGAGAGGCCCTGCGTAAATGAAGACCACATTTCTGACCTGGACTCCAAATATACAGTACCGAGTCAAAACACTTTTTCATACACACCTCCGAGCCAGATATTTACACGACTTTGGAGTCTCACGGGGGGGTACACAACACGGATTGTTCGACACACATGCGTCAGGCGTGCTCACGCAATCAGCATACATCCGCGTCGGCACACAAGGTTGTGTCACCTTTGAATACCTCCATCCAGGATGTCAAGCTAACAATGTTTTGAGAAGGACCTGAGCACATATTTCAACACAGAAGATCCGATGACACGAGAGTGAATGACGCACTTGAAGGCAGGGCCCCCTTCCTGTTTATGCCGCCGCTCGCCCGCTTGAGGATCAAAAAAGAAGCGGCTGTGCACTCTTGAAGGAACGACTGCATATCGACTGCAAATAAAAAAATTTTTGCATCACAGAAAAAAAAAAATCACTGTGATTAGTTTTTAATTATCATACTTTTGCTACGCTTAAATGGAAATAGAATATGAGTAACATGCCAACATAACTGGGCGCTCACATAACACGCTGTGACCTTTCTAGGACGTACACGCGAAGGCTAGTAAACACAAACAGCAAGGATCCGATTGAGTGACCCAGAGGTCACAGATACAAATAGAAAAGCTTTGAGATTAAGAGCACGCATTAAGCACATATATCTACTCTATATTTGTTTACATACATACGGTCTAACGCTGAGATCGTGCCAGCTGGAAGCATGCAAAATAAAATTCAGTCATTCAATCACAGCAGCTGGATGGTGCCAAGTACGACCGAGGGGGCTTTAAAAGGCGGCTGCGCAAGAAAATCTGATCTTTTCTTTTTTTTTAATCTCGCGTGAGTGTGAGCGGTGACTCACAACAGCTCCTGCGTGACTACTTATAGTCTGTCTACAAATGTTGCTGCACCATTTGTGTTGAGCCCATCGTAAAAAGGCTCAATGTAGGACTCTGAAGAGCAAGTGGGACACTCATCTGGCCACAGTTAATCCCCCTCTAATAGAAAGACATCAACAAAGACGAATCTCTCCTTGTCCTCCCTCGGCTTCGCTCGCAGAGTCATAAAACTCCCATTTGAAAATGCATGGGCGCCATAAGCTGCCAAGCCTTTCTATTAACCGCGTTATAGTGTAGGTGACTATAGCTGCTGACGACAGCCGGGGAATTCGGCTTTCCATTAGGATAGGGGGAGGGAGGGGGCGAGGCGGGGGTAGATGAGATGCGAGGATGAGAAATGAGACAGAATTGAGTCATATTTCTCTTTGGCGCGGCGCTGCAATCCGACGCCTGGATGCTTGAGCGCGTGGAAAATGGCAGCGCTTATGAAATAAGCTTAGCAGCACATTTGCTAATCGTTAAAACGTGCGTATTTATCGGCGCGTATTTAGGAAGTCTCGCGCACCTCTGCGGCGACGGCAAAGATGGATTGATTGGAGGGTTCCTCTGAGACCCCCCCCCCCCTCCCCCGACACCCTCACAGTGTCCTTAGGCGCTCACCAGATGACTATTGATCGGTTAATTGATTGATTGGCATCTGGCCGACAATGAGTCAACAACATCATCGCTCTTCCGTGGACTCGGGCGCTCAGCCCCCCGCGCGACAAGAAATTTAAACAGCTACATCCTGAAGACAAACGTCTGCACGAAATTTCTTTCCCCTCAGGATGACGTTCAATAACTCTTTGATGCCAAACTTGTGGAGATAGTATCTTCCCTGAAACCACACTAGACTTCCCCGGCAACTTCAGATACATAAAAGGTACTATTTATTTACCCATAAATCTTTTATAATCCAAGCGCGCGGCAATTCCTCGCGTCCTTGAACGTGACACTAAACATCAACCTGCACTTGATAAGAGCATCTGCTTAATGTCTTTGAATTAAAATGTAAATGAGATTTCAATGGTTTGGGTGAGACTCCGACATGCCAGCCTGCATTTTTCCCCTCATAGTTCACCTCGTCTCATCCCCGCCTCCCTTTGGCGCTCTAGTCAAACACGGACTATGAAAATTAATGAGCGAGCTGCTAAAGCAGGGCTGACACTCAAGAACAAGGCTCCCGTCCCCTCTAATGGACCATATAGACAATGTCGGACGCATTTCAATTAACAGACAATGGGATTACATGATATCGTAACACATAGGGAGGGTCATGTGACACGTGACAAAAGGACTTAATAGGACGACGTAAAGGGGTGAGTGACACCGAGGAAAGAACATCTTAATGCACCGTCGCCACGGCGATGAATCGGGTCCGGCGATGGGGGGGGAGCGGCATCCGAAGGCCGCTAACGGCCGCCGCCGCTGTCAGACTCGCATTAACCTTGAGAACAGCCAGGGGAGCGTATTAGCCCCGCTGACCTCTCCGCTTCACACACACAACTTCTGTTGTGTATGAGTGAAGGGTGTGTGCGCGCTTTGTCAATCCGCTCGCCGGTGTCTTATAAGCGCCATCAGTGGGATTAAATCAGTCCATCAAAGGCTGTCTGGGTTGAAGTGAATTCGCCTAAGTCTTTCCTTTTGCCCCCGAGGTGAAGGTCTGTGTCGAGCAGTAATAGCACTCCCAAAGCTAATTTTGTGTACACAGGTGCGCCCGCCGGCGACCAGATGCGCTCACGGTTTGACAAAGACGATGACGAACATTTGTCCAAAGTCGACGGAATACAAACAAAAACTTCCATCTGATCAAAAGATGACTTTGAATTCAATTGAGCTGTGATAATATTTGGATTTTCACTGGCCTATGCAGAGGAAAAGAAAGTAAATATTTTGGGAACAGCACGTGTTTTGCTTTTTTTTTTTTTTTTTTTTTTGCTCCGACGGACATCAAGGCTTGTTGTCGACTTCCAACAAAATACATGGCCGCTTTTGTGCCAGCCTTGACATATTTTTGCCCACCAGACTGTCCTTCACTCACACTCCCAAGGCCTTGGGGGGGGGTGCAAAAAGCTTTTAAAGTGCATTTGTGCCTGAGTGGCCAGAACATTGCGCTGCTGTCGCTTCACCACGCCGGACGGCGCTAGTGCGCATCCGCACGGATCCGAACGGTATTTTTAGAAAGCTGCTGACAATATCATGTCCCCGAATGGGTATAATTGTATTATGCTGGAGGTGCTAAAAGCTTTGACTTGGGGAAAACGCGTCACAGCTCTCAAGATGAGAAGCTTTGAAGAAAAGTCAGGAGCGGCGCGTGGAGGACATACATACAAAGTCAGCATTAAAGAGAAAAAAATACTCCGGGAGGAGGAAGAAAGAATCCTAAGGGGCTAGTTTTCTAAGAACTCAAGAGAAGACAAAGGAGGATGATTTTCCATTTTGTGTAGGGGAGTAGGGGGGGGGCACGTGTTGGATGGCGCTTTTGGTATCGGCAGCTCTTGAAGGTTCTTAACGGCCCTGTGATGATAGATGAAAGACTGAACTTTAATCAGAATGGTGCCTGAAGCAGTTTCAGGGAGGTAAACAGATTATCAGTCAAGCCCTCCTTCCATCTTCCCTCTCATTCTGCCGTCCTCCTTCCTCGGCACATGACCACTTCTGACACCGGCGTGCCATTAGTCTCTTTCCCATCAGCACCTTCCCTCCTCCACCATATGCCCCTCATTTTTACCTCCACGCTACTTGTCAGGAGAAGAGACCACCCCCCCCCACCTTTGCAGTCCGTCGGAACTTCAAAGCGCCTGCCTCATCATCCGATTTTTATATCTCATAGCTTCATCCACCATGAAATTATAAGGTGCGGAATCTGTATGAAAACACGGGCTATTCATAGGTTGTTGTAATGGATTATTGTCATTTTTTTTTTCCCCACTTGCCCGGATTATGTGATGGAGCTAATTTGCAAGGATGTACATTTAAAAAAAAAAAGATGTATTGAAGCTTGTTCAAAGTTTCCCTTCCAAACGAATCAATAAAAACTTTACAGGCAAGCTAGCTGTGCGTGAGAAGAAAGCTCCACGTTCTAATTTGGGAGCTGTCAAAATGTGTCTTCTTCTTCTACCCACCATCATTTTGTCATGCATAGAATCGCACATGTTGCCTTGCATAACGACGCCGCCATCCGCGTTCCTCGTTTGAATCGTACACAAAAGCACCTCAGGAAAAGGAAAATGCTAATAAAGCTATTAATGATAGATCAGCACGTAATTCAAAGTGGCAGCGAGCGAGGAGGAAGACAAGATGGGGAGCATCGTCTTAAGAGAAAACCGGCGGGAAAAACGGGAACGTGTGGGAGTCTAGAGAATGCCGGATTGGGAAGAAAAAAAAAATGGCTTGTCGGGAAATTGAAAAGCTAGTTAAGCACTCACATGCTCGGAGATAATGCACTTGTACATTTAACGCACACATCAGAAGGGGAGGGGGGGGGGAGTGTGAATTGAGGCCATTACCTCTTTTTCAACAACTTCCCTCTCAAAGCATTAATTGTTTTTTCATTATCTGGTACATTCCAACGAGCGCAGTCAAATGAAGGATGCCAGATCAGAAACTCACACAATGTCCATCTTGGAGAAAAAATGCGGCCATTTCTCAATTGAACGCCGCTAATGCGAGAAATGCGATCGCTATTCTACATGTATTTATTTAGGAGGACCATAAGACAGTCCTGACTCAGGGAGAAAGGCTGAGGAACATAATCTGGAGAACAGTAACGAGTTTGCCGATGCGTTGGAAAGTTTCCGCCCCTTCCTGTTGCCTAAACAACATCTTATTTAATTTTTTTCTTCTTTGAAGTGGCTGAAGTCTGTTAAGAAAATGAACGAAGACTTTGGTGACTGCGGGAAACTACTCAAGTGGAGCTGAAAAGGAGAATAATAGGTGGCTCTTAAGAAGGGAGGAAATGAACAACTGAAAATCAATAAAGCTCCAGAAAGAGAGAATAGGAGAGCGACAGCAGATGAGACACGCATTGATTTTCGTAACGAGGGCCGAGCGGCGGGCCGGCGTGAGCGATGACGGCCGAACCCGGCCCTAAACAACCAAAGTGAAACGGACAAGATGAAAACAAAAGAGAACACAGGAGCGTAACAAAGAGAGACAGGAGGGGAGGGGTGGAGCCAACGAGTGAGAAAAAGGTACCTCCTTTACCTCCGTCTCAATTTGCACAAAACTTTCATTACTACCAATTTGGACCAGGAGCCGGAGGCCGGGCCATTAGGCAAACTCGGCATCAATCAGCCTAATCGCCCTCCCAGGCTGCTAAATTACAGCACCCGCTTGCTTATTAAAATTTGTCGCCTGTCTTCTAACGCTGTTGGAGATGAGATCCCCCCCCCCCCCTCAGACAAATGGCTTCTAAAGAAGAAGAAGCAAGAAGGAAAGATGGGACAGTAGAAGGTTATAAAAAAAAAGAAGAAGAATGGGCTCGCTGGAACTGAGAGGATCACAGAGCGAGTTGGGGGGGGCGATTATCTGGCTTGATTTATACACTCAAGTAGATGTGGTGTGGGTTCACACACACACATTCTCCCAAATTCATGCTTGTCAAAAGCAACACACACACATTTGTAAAGGAGCTTTGCCTATTGCACACTCAATCAAAGGCGCTCGGCAGATAAGACACATGATGAATGGTGTAATTGAAGACGGCGGTGGCGGGGTAATGCCGAATCGCTCCAGGTTCAGGCGGGAGGGTGGAGAAGAGCGTTGAGTAAATGATTAGCCGGCGGGATTTATTTTTATTGCCCGGTATTATTATAAAATATTGACACCGCCTGCCTCGCCTATTGTATCACGCCTCCGGATTCACTTTTTGGATGTGAGGTCGGATCAACAAATCACAAGGTCATTTAGTAGAGTGGAAGGAGGCTTGCTCCATCATCTAAATAATATTTAATATCTGATCTGTCCATTTGTCACGTGCTGGACTGTCCACACGGTTCTTCTGTAGAGGGACTCGCTCTTCATCTGTCCTCTACTTGTCTGGTCCACGGGATGACCCTGATTTACTGCGCTATACTTGTCGGCGCTTAATCGCTCTTAATGGATCTTGATTTGTGGCACATGAGGAGATCATCTCGATTAAGGAAGCACGCTAAGTTGTTGACCTTCTTGCATCATTTGAACTAGTCAGTATGAGGTGGCCAATTATTAACACATTTTGGACTGGGGGAAAAAAAAAGTTCATTTTGGTCGGACGTGGGTGGTGTCACATGACATGCTTTGCAAATCAATTGCAGAAGCACCGGCGGGACAAAAATACAAGCGTTTGCTGGTGCAAGCGTGCTGCGGTTGCGAGAAGCGTGTCGAGCATCAACACGTACAGGACACGGTAAACAGAACGAGGGGGGAGGAAAACCACATCGCCCTCTGTGTGCCAACCGTGACCTCACACGAAAGCGGACTCATCACACGGCATTTCTACCTCTGTTGGTCTGCAGCGGTCTTTTTTCTGCCTTGAAGTTCACACTGATTAAGAGGCACTCTGTTCAGCCAAGTGGGCATCCGGCCGGCAGACTACCCGCATCGATTGCTCGGACCGCCTCGCCTCCTGGAAGTAGATGGAGGGGGGGGAAGACGAAAAAGGGGCAATATTAGCTTAAATGAAAGTTTATTAGCTGCATCAGTCAGTCAGGTGGAGGGGAGGGGGGGGTGCCCCAGGCTGTTCTCTCTCAATCTATTTCCCACTCGCCCCCTCCTTTCTCATGTGTGAGGGGAGGGGCAGGCATGACGGGAAAACATTAGCTCGTTGGCAAGCCACTGGTATACCATCCAGTAATTGGCTTGGGTAATGCTCCTGTCCAAACAAATGGTGTGCGGCCTAACCTTGTTACCAGCAACCCGCCCTCATCGTGCAATCGGTGAGCGCTGACGTTTTTCTGTTGACATCTTTTATTCAAACATACCCAAATTGCATTTGAGGGAGGAGGCGCCGTCGAGACGCAGGAAGAGGGAGAAGTGCCATTTTTTTTTTTTTTTATGCTCTGCATCTCATCACCCGGCTGTCTGCCTGATAGCAAGCTGAGACGCTAATGTCTGGTGTGTGTGTGTGTGTGTGTGTGTGTGTGTGTGTCTATGAGTCATCTCCATCTTATCATCCGGATAGTACGCGAATGAAAAGGAGACAAATAACGGGCATATAGTGCAACGGCGTATGCAGAGCCATGTGTGTGTGTGTGTCATGGCAGCCCTTCACTCAACCAGCTATCATCTCCCACCAGACGGGCCCCACCAAGCTGACCCAGCTGGATAATGAGATCCATTATGATTTACGTGCCAAGAGGACAGCGAGACAGAACAAAGACACGCACACACATCGTCGGGGTGTACATGTCAAGGTGTGCGCCGATCTTCCGCTGGATGTGCTGATGAGCTCGGCCGCAGTTTCATATTTCACTTTTCCATTGTGTGCGAGTGTTAAGAGTGCAAGTCTGGTACTTGGACGACTCGGTGCCGGTGAAACCGGAGAAGTGAGACTCCACAATGCAAATTCACCCTCACACATTGCCCAAGGGGTCTTAGAGGCCAAAAGGTATTTGTGCGTGTGTGCGTGTGTGTGTGGTCGAATTTGTTGGCGCTGCAATGGCTGTCAAGCAAATTTCACAAAAGCAGTCAACACATTCCGAGTGTGGAAGCTGACAATTTGATATAAAATTCCTCAAGTCGTTTTAATGTGAAAACAAAGAGTATACACAAAGATGATTAAGAAACTGATGATTATTATGAAACAGAAATGACCCCCCCCACACCATTCTTGGTTGCGGGAATCCCCTCCTCGCACAAAAACATCAGCGCTTTGAGAGCAGGGCAAAGAAAACAATGGCAGGATTCTCTGCTGTTCCTGCTTTGCTCGGGATTAAAATGACGCCAACTCAATTAGTGAGCCCAAATGTCAGGAGATGAACATTGCCAGGGAGCAATAAGGACACCAAAAAAAAAAAAAAAATGTACAAACACCTCACATTTCTCCAGCTCAATATTGAATTTTTGGACACACAAGAAGGTAGATGAGAAGGAGCTGACAAGCTCAGTTTCAATAAAAAGGTCAAACAAATTAAAATAATATCAAAGTGAATGAGGTTGGCTCAGAGGGTGTGTTGTCGCTAAGAAAATATGAGGCGTGATAATTGCTGTTAATTGAATTTTAGCTTTTATTGCTCTATTGGCGTGGATTCAACTCATACGTGAAGGTATCACGAGATGGCAAACATTTGTTCAGTAGCAACTTTTTTATGTATCCCCACTAGGACAAATTTCAATATCCTCAAATATTCAAAGTTTCGTTTTGCCAAGTATATATATTTTGACATGACTTAAAAGTGATTTGGAGAGCAGGCTATGTTAGTTTCATAGGATTAAAAAAAAAAAAAAAAAAAGGTATGTGGTATTTTTCTATGATTTACAAGAACCCCGTGATGGATTTCCACGAGATGTTTTTTGGATTAGAGTCTTAGAATACTCATAAATAGCATGTGAATTGTATCTTGTGTTTTTGGCTGGCGCATAAGAAGCATACTGAATTTCATTGGATGTTTTTATGTTCCAAAAAACACGCAGCAATAAAAACTCGCAACCCATCTAGTCATTATCTCAGTTCTGCGTGCGTATGCAGCGATACGCTATCCCGAAACGGTCAGCTGCTCGCGCTGCTATTTTCAAAGTGTTTAGTCTGCTGGGGGACTTTTGGAAGCCACATTCACGCTGTTATGGCACCGCTCGGGCCTAAGTGTGCACGCTGCGACCAAAATAAGTCCCCCGGTGACCGAGCGCAACAAAACAGATCTCGGGAAAGGTGCGTCAATATCCCCCCCCCTCCCTCCCCGCTTAAGAAAACTCACAGTGGTGCCAAATCTAATCGCTTCCTTCAGCGCCAGGTGGTTTTCATTGACGGAGGTCCGACGCTCGGACGGAGGAAATTGGCTCCTCAGCGCGCGTTTATTGCTCGCCCAATCCGGGGAATGTGTTCCAAACACCTTTTTCCTATTACGCCCCACCATTAAGCGCCATTGTGCGGAATTAGACGCAGTCTACAGAATAAGTGGAATCTAATTCATGGCCTCTTTTTCACGGCCAGTGGCTGTGCTAATGAAGAGGATGAAAGAGAAGTGTTAATCAAACTGAGCATCTCATCTGTGGAGAAGAAGGAGCGGAGGAGAGATCTCAAAGTGGCTCCTCGGGGATGTTTGCAGGGGGGGAGGTGCGAAGGATCCCCAGCATATTTATCTGTTGTGTTATTATCTTGCTAAATGAATACTAGCTTTGTAAACTGAGCTGTCAGTTCAACAAAATCTAAATAAAACAAGTCCCCGGGCCCTGCCGCTAATAATTGCACGGCGAGATCTCCACGGGGGCCATCCCTGTCCGCTCGCCGCCATTGAATCCCTCCCGGGCTCGTCTGTTTTGGAATACCGGCGCTAACGAGGAGGGTCTGATTAGATTGAAATGTCAAGAGAGATAGGGACAATACAGTTATCTTCCGAATTATGGCCTATTAAAGGGCCCGAGCGGCGCGCCTCCCTTTTCGACTAACTAATCACCGAGTCCATTCATCATCCGCAGACAGGGGCGTCGTTTTTTGGAAGGCGCATTCCTTTATTCCGCTAGAATAAATCCGCCCCGACATGTTCAACCTGGTTGAACGTATAGAAGGAATCATATTGGAACTAGCAAAAGCTGTTGCAACCAAGGCCCGAAGTCTGCAAAAAAACAGCCAGAGAGGGAAAGGAGGAGCTTGGAGTGTCATTTCTCTCTCTGTCAGCTCCCTGCCTCCCCCGTTGTCCCCCTCTTCCTAAGTCCCCCATCACCCCCGTGAGATGTGGCTGCTTGGTGGGGACAATTACCGACTGACACTTCATCATGGGCCGCCCGACAGGCGCTGACGGCCCTCGTCCAAACAAATGATGCCAGGGTCGAGGTTGCGGGCCTGCCTCCGAGTCTGCCTGCCTCCAAGCCCCGAAGCGCGGCCCTGCGCCGCATTAGCAAACACGCACACACACTAAGAGAGACTCCTTTAAGAAAAACACATTTATCAGCATGCGGTGGTGGCGGGCAGGGGGGGGTGATGGAGAACGGGGCGCTCGGGGCGCTACACCGCCGTCAACTCCCATCCTCCGCCGCATTCATACGCACCCGGCGAGATTACACATTTAAATGTAATCATATGATGGGGTTAAAAAAGCCAACAAGGTAAGATGGCCATCAATCAGCGGCGCTGCGACAAATGCAGGAATCAATTAGCCTTGACATCCCTCTCCCCAGGCAAACCATCCACTCAGCCGTTCGTTCGCCTTGGGTGAGGAGCCGTCACCTTTACGCTCAAAGTGGGTCAACAGCTAATTGTCAAAGGAGGAATATTGCGGTTGATAACTAAACATGAGCACACACAAAAAAAAAAACAGGACTGAGAAGAAGCCTATGATGGGGAAAATTAGACGCAACAGGTATCGACACATACTAGTGGTATCGGTACTTGGTATCGGCGACGACTCAACAATAACTAAAAACTAAAACAACTATCATCATTCATACAAAGCAAAACAACACCGCCATCTAGGGGGCTCTGTTAATTATTACAAACCTGAATCCCAAAGACACAATTATCAAGACCCTCTTCTACACACACGTTGAAAAATTTCACGAAGAAACCCCTGTCTAGATGCCTTCAACATACTTCCTTGAGACCAATTACTACTTTCCTACGAGTCCAGGATTTTGGCGCCATCTTGTGACAGCAGGGTGTAAGTTCAAGAGTAACAAGCAAACCACATCCAGTGAGCAACGTCTTTTCTCATTCTGCGATTTTCCACCCGTTTTTATTATCACATTCTTTTCATCCGTGTAACTGATGTTTTCCCAATTGATAAATGTGTTTATGTGTTTACAAGCCACTGTCGAAGATAAATAAAAAGCCGAGGTACTGTGGTGGGAGGGTAAAAATGAAGGGCGAGGGAGGAGGACGGGGGGGGGGATCAGAGTCATGCGTCATGTTGGAGCGGCCCTTGAGAACACTCTCAATCTTTCTGTCAATATTCAAGCGCGCCGGATTGTGTACGCCATCATTAAAAAACGGACACGTCCCTGTTTATTCATCATAAGGACAAGTTGGGTGTTGCCAGTGTGTGTGTGTGTGTGTAGCGTCTTTAAAAATGGCCGCACGTTGGACAGTAATGTGACGCTCGTTAGTCATGTTGGCGAGAAAAAGCTACCGCTCGCCTACCACATGTAAATTTAAATACGATGACATCATACAATTGCTTACTTAAAAACCAACAGGTGAGAGCATGCATCAATGCCACGTGACCCGCAGAGAAACAATCATGGGGGGGGTCCGTGCTTGACATATACGATTCATGTGGTGGTGATGTTGACCTGCCAGGGTCACTGCTGGCTCATTCCTGCACACACAGCCCCATCATCCGTGTAACTGGACACTAGCAAAACAGTGACACACACATACATCAGTCACTCGGTAGAAAGGAAGACAAGCGGAGCATCCCACAGGTTGGACCACATAGGTGGGCTTGGGAAAAAAAAAAAAGACAAATGTGTTCAGTATGGGGTGTCAGGGTGAAAGCTACAAGTTGTCTTTAAATATTATGCAGGTGGGTGCATTTTTTTTGTCCACCACTTCAGAAGCAATTGTTCAGCCCGTGTTCACCTCGCACTCAGCAACAGGAGGCGACTTCATACGCTGACAGCTTTGTGGTAATAATAGAGCACGGGCGGGCGGGTTTGGGCCCCTTGCTAGTACGAGTGGCGTGCTCAGTCAAGCGGAGACTTTGCCTAAGAGAACCCGCATGGACTGTAATGAGACCGCGGGGAGACGAGAAGGATGGGACAGTAGAGGAGAAACCAATAGTTGGGAAGAAAGACAACCAGGCCAAAGTTTTGAGGTTTGGGATTGGATGATGTTGTGATTTAAAACATTGTCAGTGCAATTAGTAGAGTCAACAAGATTATTTCTATTGCTCTGGAAAAAAACTTCCTAAGCTGAAGTTTCCACATTAGAGGTGAACCTCGATGGTTGAACAAGAGTTAAAGCGTTATCCAATACAAGGCCGTTAAGGCCTTAGGCCAGATACTAAATCTGACATTGAAGCAAAGAGAAAAGAGAACAAGGCAGGCAAATCCAGTAAATTATAAAGCGAATAGCTCCGCCCCCCTCGGGGATAGACGATAAAGACTCGATTGGGCGCATAGTATCTTTGGGTAACTAGAAGAGGAGGCTGCTAAAAGCTATGACTGTGGAAAAGTGAAACAAACCACAGAACTAAAAGCCTTTCAGTGTGAATTATTAACATGTTCACAGTTTAATTCAAGAAACACAACCGCCGTTGTCCCATTTGACCGTCAATCCTAATCAGCGTGTCTATTGTTACCAGTCCCCAGCGTATTTTCCACATCAGCTTTTAAAACCACACCAATGTGTGTCAAACATTCGGGGATTTGGATGACGATAAATGCGAACCGCAATATCGGCGCGACCCTGTTAGTCAATTTCGAGATTTGTTGTAACCTAAAAACACATGCAAAGTGTTACGAGCGCCTCATCGTCAGCCCCGAGTGCGTGCGTAATACGGTGAAGAAGTCACTAGGTTCTTGAGGGGGAAAAAAAAAAGCAAAAGTAAACATGGCAAGTGTGAACACAACCTAACTGGATCAACAACAATAACTTTCTGTTGGACGGCTTCAGTTTCTGCATGGCTGCTCGCTGCCTGACTCCTCGCTCGGCTCCCCGCAAGCCACAGTTAATCCCCGTAGAGCCAAAGGAAGGCCTCAAGATCATCCCGCGGGAAAGCCGAGAGAGGGAAAAAAAGCCGGCGAACGACTCTTCTGAAGTCCTCCGTCTTTCCTCTGGTGTTGCTGTTGGATGGTGACCTTGCTGACCAGCTGCATCGTCTCCCGGATGGGTCGGCTAACCCGCACCACGTCCCTGCTTACACTGGCACGAGCCCTGAATGTTGGGCGGAGGCGCTATTCGTGTAACGTTGAGGTTTTTTCGACAGGAACATCTCGTTCTCGATCGAACCGGGAAGAATATTTGGATTCGGAATTATTAAGAGGCCTGTTTCAGGTCTTCATCAATGTATGGACAACTTGTGACTACTGCAGTTTCTGTCCGTCCTCTCCTTCTCCCCTCAGGGATTCCCCGGGGTTGTCCGGAGCACATGTGTTTTGGTTTAACTCCATCGGAGTCCTATCTCAAACCCGGAGCGGGCCAGAGGCTTTGTCAGTGGCACCATTAATCAAGTGTCCTTTAACAAAAACAGAAAACCAGATGAGAGACAAAAGGAAGAGGCATAGAGGGGGGTGGGCGCTTATTTAGGTGGGGGAGGAAGGGGGGATGCTTGACCCAGATAGACGCCTTTAATAAATCAAGCAGTAACAATAATAAGCAAAAGTTTTCACGTAGCTCGAGGAGGTATTAATGTGGGAGTCTTACAGTAATTGTGAAAAAGCTCTGGAGAAAACCGGTTTAGGTTTAGGATCTCAGTGCCTGTTTGGATTAATTAAGGAATTCGTCTGTCCAAACGCCAATATAAATTGCCATCCAGCCAAAAAAGTATTTCGAGACGTCGAAGCGTTAGCTAAAATTTTCCGCTAGCCGTAGAGCTCGCAAGCTAGTATCACATGCACGCTATTTCATCAAATAGGTATCAGCATATTTTACACACACACACGTGAGGGCCTCCTTTCTCCGTTCCCAGTAGTCCCATCTCAATAATGGCCCCCCCATCGATCCTGAAACCTCCTTGTCCGCACTCATTGCTCATCGATCGGCACCTTGCAAAGAGTCTCCGAGGCCTCCTTCACATCCTCACCTTGTGTGTGTGTGTGTGCACGTGTGTGTGCTCATCACTTGATGCTGTCTTGGATGGTGGGAGGTTTTACTTGATGCGAGTGAGCGCTTTACACACACAGCGGTAACAAAGGCATGTCGGGGATATACAGTGCACGTGGAAGCTAATGGGGTCTCTGGGGAACAGGTGGCACCCCCACCCCGTCCTGGCTTGTGTTCCCAATATCTGTTTTAGCTCCTTCAAAAGACCTATTTTTATTTCTAATTGTGTTTTTGGGTACAAATCACAGCGTGAGGTCGCTTTTGTTGTAAGAATATATTCTTGACTCTTTTATGGAGAATGAACGTCGCGTTCATATTAACGTTTTACAAGCTAGGCGAGATGTTCTCCCGTCGTTGTAACCACGATAGGCCGGCTGGTTTTCTGTTTGAGCAATCTGGGTTCTCTTTGGCTTTGGATCGGCACCAAGTCAGGCTGCACAATACTCTACTGTGTTTGGCGAGCGGCAAAGTGTACGGCGGAGACATATGTTACGCGTATGTCGGGACCTGGATGGCATGCGGGAGTGTATTTTTGTTTGGACGCCATTCCGAGAATGTGTGTTATGGATTGGAAAGCCGTCGCTAGTTACATCATGATGGCCGTGGATTTTCGCATATGCTTTTTGGGACACTTGGCAGAAGGTTCTTCCCCCTGAGGCGGCGGTAGATCGCGGGAGATGAATGACAAGTGCAAGGAGAATCTGGGAGTCCAATAGCTGACATGTATGGCAACATGTGGGAGGGAAGGGGAGGGGAGGGGGGGAGTGCACCGCCCAGCCTGCTTGCCCACCACAGGGAGTTTGTTTTTGTTTCTGGCTGCCAAGTTCCTGTCAGGAGGCGCCCCGAAGAGCAACTGCAGACTACTCCGCACGGTCGGCTACACCCTCTCGTCTACACCGTCGAGCTGATTTTCGGGCGCTTGCTTTATAACAACGCTCCGATTTAAAAAAGATTCCAGATTTGCTACCAAGGCATACTTTGAAGAACCCGTTTTGTTTGGCGGCTTCATTCATAACTAAATGTGATTCCAGCTCGTTAAAAGATTTACACTAATTAACACTTATAAACGTGGGGATAAAACTGCACTTTACGACGCCATTTGTTATGTTGCGGCTATCGTAAAAAAACGGCGCGCACTAAATTAAACTATACAAGAGGTTTCTGGCTATTGTAAAAATGGAGCAGCACTACATAAACGCATATTTAGTGATTATGGTGAAGAAAAAGCGGAATGATTCAATTATTCGGTAATCGTTTTGTTTCGGGTGCCACATGGAAAAATTTTGCTGTAATTGAAAGCATGACAGCAGTTAGCGGGATGCGCACATATGTGTTTGTGTGAGCGAAGGAGAGGTCAGACGTGGTCACATAAGAAGCCGAGCCATCCGAGTAGGCGAGACAAGAGGAATCGCTTCCTCTGTCTGTATGGAGAGAAAAAAAAAAATTGGAGCAAGAAGAGGGAAAAAGATGGTGGCTGCGGTTGATGGCACAAGGCGGAAGAAAAAAAATTCTGATCAAAAACAAATATGGAGTGCCACACGAGACAACGAGGGCGGTGGGCAGACCGCCGTGACCTAAAGCACGCCGAGTGTGAATCACTGGAGGCATGTGTTCCACATCAACCGCCGGGGCCACTTCCCAACCCACTTACAAGTCCCCTTCTAAATCATGACTGGAAGGAAAGAAGGAGCGAGATGGGCTGGATGGAAGAGCGGTGAAGATAAAAAAAATTCAAGCCAGTGTTTGAAACAAAAAGTATAACCCCACAATGCTGAAGATGGAGTTTGATACAGAGGGGGGGATCCAATTATGTGGAGCGACAAATTCGAGCTTACCCCCAAAACGTCAATCTGGCCGTCTTTGGATGTGGAAATCTCCCCTCCAATCGATTGCGGCTTTTAAGCTCTGAGAGATGGGAAGAAAGAAAGGGGAAGATGTGAAGAGCTTTGTGTGCTTCTTTCGCCACGTGTTCCAGCTTTAGTGACTCTCAAGGCTCAACCCTGTCGGGTTTTCCAATCGCTCGGACCTTCTCTTATTGGGACTCCTGGAGTCATGACCTCATTTCCTTCCTTTACTTCCTGTTTGTGGATCTTAAGTGTATCTCGACTATTGATGGCGTGAAGCCATTTTGTACAATGGGGTGGTCTCTGCACGATGATTGGAGTGGACAGGAATGGAGTCTTGGGGGAATCACATCTTCATCCCTGATGATCGGTGAAAGCAACGTGCTGCAGACGTTCACCTTTAATGCACACATAAGTAGAAAATGGGGCCCCGCTCGCTGCTGGATCCCAGCCAGCCAGGTCCATCTGCTTTTCAAACGCGACACCATTTACCACATGTGAAGGTCTCAATTGCGGCAAGCGGAGAGCGGTATCTCATGATACTCAATGTCAGAGCCATCACTGGCACCCGAGACTGTGATTTGTGTTCCTCAAGAGCTGCTGGTTAAAAGGGTTTCATCGGAGCCGCTTTCACACTCAAGTGAAATCAATCATCAGTTGCGGGACATACTGTTAGTCATTGTGACAGCGCTAACCCGCCACTGCCAATCAGGAACCGGGAGAGCGCAGGTGTCAGGTCACGGCAGCCCATCAACATGGAAAGCCGCAATTTCAATTTCACCCGACCCCCACTAACAATCTGGCTTCAGTAAAACGCTATCAGCAACTATAAACAATCTGAGCCTGCCTCTGGATCTCAGCAGTGGAAACCCCCCTTTAGTCACATATGGATCACATGACCTTTCTTGACATAGAAGATCCCAATGGAAGGATGCAAATTCACACACGCTCCATCCAGACTCGCCTTTGTCCTTTTAGTCAGCCGGACAGAACAATGAGGAGGGTCACGCAATCCTTCCCAGCGGGATGGAGCACATCCACACTGAGAAGAGGAAGAGGCAGATGTCACATGGTTGCCAAAAAAGAAGTCACCCACATCTTATTTGTGATCAAATACGCAATGGCGGGGTCATCGAAACAAAATGAAAAGCAATTATTAATCGATGAGCTGTTTCTATGTGCCAGATTATTTCTAACATCCTAAAAGAAGGAAAAGCAACTTTATTTGTGGTGATGTGAATCATTCATTACTGCTGACTAATGCTTATTTCATGACTATCTTTGTTGCCATTATTCATCCACCACAAAACGTAATGTAGCCGCAAAGTGTTGACAATAGATTTAGAAAAGACGGCGGTCCTCTAAACTCTCTTTCATATGCAAATGAGGCTTTACAGGCTTGGTTGGAAATGATTTAGGGTGGCAACCAAGCTCGGGGTCTTTATGTTTGGTCTAGTCGCGGGCGCTCGTATATCACTCCTGATCATTCATCAATTAGCATCTCGCGGCCACCTGTCGGACACATCCTAGCATAAAACATTCCTCGCTCGGGCAGTTGCTATACGAAAACACACCGATGGGTTACGTAACCGACATCCCAATGACAAATACTTGGAGTTGTTATTGATTTTCAAAATGTGGAGGCTACACAACCTCAAAAGTTGTCTAGTGGAAAATTACACAGCACCAAGTATGTGAAAGGTAAAGTGTTAAAAAAAAAAAAAAAAAAAAAGTTGTGTTTTGATGTTCCACCAGGCTTTATGATCTCAGCGCCCGGAGCCTCCCGAGACACTCCGTGATGGGAGCAAAGGCAAATAAAACATTTCTCAAAGACTTGAGGAATTTTAACTGCTGCCTGCCCAAGCTACACAGATCCCCATTTTTGGAGATTTGTATGCAAATTTGAACTTTCATGCAAAGCCCCTCGCTGGCACTAGACAATACCTTCAATCCCAAAACCGCCCCATAAAAGCCCTTCAAACTTTTTTTTGTGTTATTTAGAAATACTAAAAATGTCGATAAATGGCCGAAAAATACAGGCTCAATCCATCGAAGCACAATGTAAGGACAAAATAGATTTGCCAAGTCTTCATCAAACATTATTTAAGTCACGTTCTTAGCAGTGAAATTGCGCAATCAGTCTCGAATAAGACATTAAAGTTCAGAAGAGGAAGGGAAAGGAAGAGCATGCTTGGACGTCATCCAGGAAACTTGACGTTGTGACAGTGGAAGCAAGATTCATACATGAGATAGAGCTGCCCTTAAAAACGACTTAGGCAATAATTGGGCATTAAATATAACACATAAAAGATTAATATTGTGGTAAAATTAGATTTTTTTGTTTTTACACTGGAATTAGATTCATTCATCTTGTGCGTCACGGCTGTGTTAGCATTAGGAGCACATGAGCGCTACGCACAAAGCCAGCGATTGTGCGAGCAAATGTAATTTACCGAGCAGTACATTCGGTGATATTAATTACAAATAAACAAGCGGATATTTGTGCTGCTAGCAATCAAAAGTGCCTTCACACCAACGTGTCACCTCCTGAGTCAAGTCTGTCCGCTGAGAAACATCTGAAGGTCTGCCGCAACATAACACCATGCCTTGAAACCGGATGGAAAATTCCAGGGACTGGTCAACCACACCCCGGACTGGTCGCCGGGAACATAAAAATTCCCGCTGTGATTCTCCAAATGGAATCACTTTTCGAATCGATGAATTTCCTGAGGCTACGTGGAAGATAAACAATCTCACACTTGGCTGCAGACAAGGAAAGTGCATAGCGGTGTCATCTGGACAAAATATTGCCCGAGCAAGATAAAGGCTATCCGCGGGGTGCTGTTTGAAGACAGCAGGAAGGAGGAGGGTGATGGGTGACCAGGAAAAGGCTTGACCTTTGGGGCCAATAGGTGATTAGTAACATTTATCATACCTGCAAATCTGCTAAACGAGCAGCCGGACAGCTTCTCTCGGAAGGATTCCACCACAAAGTAGAAAAGGAGCCCAGAACTGGCAACCCGTGTTTATGAGACGGACAATTATTGGAATCCCTTAAGTGGGAAAATATGTCTTGCTGGCTGGCACACAGCAGCGGCAGCGTTACATCATTGACACCATTTTGAGAGCCTGGGTTGGATCACGGGTTTCAACCGTGCCAAGCGAAAGCCGTGTATTTCATGCATGGTGAGCCAGGCTTCAAACTTGCGTTCATTGGAAATGAAAACAATAGTCGGAGGATGAAGAGACTTTGTGGTTAAATAGGAGGCTTACGCCTAATGAAAGCCAGGCAAGGTATTCGCATCTGCACACAAGCGAGCCACAGAGACACGGTTCAGTCACATGGAGGAAATGACAAAGAGCCAATTGAGTGCAGGAACCAGTTTTGGCTCCACCCCCCCACCAGCAGCGCCCCTGACAGCCACCCGCTAAATTCATGGATTCTTGGGCTCCGCTCCAAACAAGAATGAGAAAATCCTCCCGACGTGGGGCACTAATAACAAACTCTTACGCAACGAGCATCCTTCAAATGATTTTGTAATTAAAACAAACACAGTGGCGCAATTAAACACTTGCGCTAGCCTACTGGACATAAATTAAACAAATTGGAAGTGACAGTTCTATGTCATTTCCCACACTCCGACATACATATCCTAAAAAAAAAAAAATAATAGGGACGGCTGAATGCAAGTCAAATCACCGTGGAGCAAAAAGGAGCCCCGCCTGGAAGCGAGTCAACATATTTCATACATGTAAGGTGTAGGAACAACACACTCGGGGGCGCCCGCCTTCATTTAGATGAAAATACACCTCGACATGAGGAAATAAAAGCATTTTGAAGCCCCCTCTTGCTACCGAGCGGCCTCCCGTAATGTGCCCAGTCAATGGACTGTGGGTCTATTCAAGTGCAGACGGGCCTCAGCACAGCTATAAATAATGTCGGGCGGCTCGCGTGAAACCCTAATCACCATTGTGCTGTCAGCCAGCAGACAGGACCGCTTGTTTAATTTACTGCGACACATCTGTCTCAGTTCTGCCCAATTTAATTCGGCAATTTCAACGAGTAACTTTTGCAGCCATTGATCAATATGCGGCGAATCAACAAAAGTGCAATCTTCATGTATCTTCGTCGGACGGACTAATGCACAGGTGTCAAACTCAAGGCTCCGGTGGCCAGATACGGCCCGCCACAATAAATTCGTGTGTCATTACTAGAATTGCAAATTGTCTTCACTTTTAATAATGTTTTTTTTTTATATTTGACCAGTTTTTACTCGGCTCATTTGAAAACGAGTTATTTGTTTTGTAGCTTTTACTGTAAATAATGAAGTGCTCATACATTTATTTGGGTTGACAGTCATAATGGCCCTCCGAAAGAAGCTACGACGACAATGCGGCTCGGCAAAAAAATGAGTTTGACACCCCTGTACTAATGGTTTTGTAGCGAACCGGTTGTCATAGGGCGAGAAGCGAAAACAACAAAAAGGCGAGACTGACGCCATCAACGCTCGATAACCACACCTCATTATTGGTCATATTACCCGCACTTCATTACATTACGATTCCATTAGCGTGGCTGCATTAGCATACCGCAGTCACCTCTTTATGGACGCCACGATAAAAAATGATTACCACAATACAAAGGTGAAATTGTGTCGGGATGAAAAATAAAAGTATGGCCGGAGTATTTGAAGGCATCCACACAAGGATGCACACAGGTAACAAGTTGCACACCAGCGATCATTTCACTCAATCGTATGAGGCGGTAATTCAGGCTCGGCAGCTGGGAGCGGAGAAATCCAGCCATCCAAAAGACTCTTCAGTGCAACATGACAGTGATAAGGCCTGATGGCTCATCACCCAGTCTGGCTGCATCATGACGACAGCCCGCACAGACAAAATAAGTGGCTCACTAGCTTTATAGTCGTGACGCTCACGAGCCGAGGCAGCGGTGCAGTACGGGTGGGAGGAGGAGGGGGGTGACACACTGCCGCCGAAGACATGCTAGCTGCCGCGGCTAGCAAGGACTCATCATCGTCCTGGACCCATTATACCCCCCCCGCCGCCGTGCTCGCTCGGTTCTGATGAATGCAAGCGCGCAACTTGAGCTAATATGCAAGCAGCTGCGACTGCACCAGCTGGCTAACACACAGTCAACGCACGGGAGGCACAATGGAGAGGATTTGTTCCAGGGTCGGAATGCGTCGTGATTGGAAACTGTGCACGTGTGTTATGTTTTTGCAAGGTCTTACAGAGGCTTCCCGAAGATGAAGGATAATGCAATCCAGACAATAACTGACGCCATCCGGTGCAAAAATATCTTGTCTTTTTGCAATTCCTCTTTAAGACGTGGCTCCGATCTCAAATTCCATTGTATATTAAAAATTCATGGCCCTGTTGGCTTTCTGATAACACAACATCATAACACTAATAGAGCTCGTTCACTTGATCAAGCTAGGCTAGCCTTTTGTGTATGGAAAAAAAAAACATATTCTTTATCCTCTGCGAAGAACGACTATTATTACAAAGCTGCTGTGTTGTACTGCCCCCTGGCGGCCATGACAAAACAGCAGGGATGAATGTTTCAAGTTACGAGTGTGGCGGCAGAACAGAATTTGTGGGCACCGCTTTCAAGAGTGGATCCGTTCTACTGACAGAAAAGCAATACAACAACTCAAGGCAACTAAATGTGTCAATGATTTCAAGGTCGAGAAAAGCAATTTATGCCGTGGAACGCAGTCCCAATCGATAAAAGGATAATGTGTTATATGGGTCTTTATCTCAACCTCATTAGGGGAGGGGGGGGGGGGAAACGTGGCCTGATTCTTGAGGCAAATTAACATAGTTGAAGAACCTAAAATATCGTCGGCGACGATCCATTCTGGGACACTTTGTCACGAGACATGCAATGGAGAGATTAGCCATGGAAACGCAGACTCTTCCCGTGTATTGATGAGCTTCGACTCTCAGTAAATGGACACGTTTTATCTCTTAAGGCTTCATGGGAATTATCTTCTAATTTGTCCATATGAGCCGCCTCCATCTATAGAAAGGATTTGATGAAGTCATTTAGAAGCAAAAAGGAGATAAATGGAATTTCCACAGATACTATAATTTACAGTATGCAAATTTGGGCATCACTCTCATATATATGTTGTTAAAGGTTATCTTTCTAAAAATAACCTGGATTGACCGTAAAAATCGACCAAATTAATCAGACATTCCTTGGAAAGACACAAGGTTCTTTCAGCGTGTGCTTGGATAACCCGGCCGGCCTCGGACCGCTTTGCAAGCGACCCTCTCCGGGCTTGAGGTGAATATCAAGCACGAGGTGTCCTGCCGCTTTAAGGCCGGGATGAAACGGTTATTCTACCAGCCTGACCTAATTGCGCTCTCGCTCCGCTGACGCGAACACGGCGAGCGGTGCACTCTGACACGTAAAGATTATTTAATACCATCAAAGCCATCAAAAGAGGAATGGAAGGAGAGTTAAAAGAGAGGAGAGTTTTAACCCTGGCGTGTCTGAAAAATAATCGGAAAAAAAAACAAAAACACATCAGTATGCACAAGTGGGCCTGCCTAAGTGCCGCCGGCCAACATGAGTGGAGCTTTCACATCTCAACATCACAGACTCTTCTCCTCTTCCCAAAAAAAAAAAAAAAAAAAAAAATCCCATTCGGCTGCAGCTACATTCTCTTGGTATCAGCTCCCGCCCTTCTTCCCTCTCACTTTTCCCACACTCACCCCAGTCCCTGAGGCTCTGACGACGTCATTGGACACCACAGCCAAACCACTGTAATATAGCAATTTATTTTAACTTACTCGGGCAAAGTCGGCCTTGTTTCGTTTCGTCTGCCTTATTAGCGTCGAATACTTTTACTCCGATTTGAACTTTTGCAAGCGATGCTTTGAGTGAAAACAAAGAGGAACCAAAATAGTACATTTTGACAACGTGGGGGCAGGACTGGGTGGAGGTGTTTACCATTAAACAAGCTCTAGGTGACATCTCTGTAGGGAGCACGTCTCACCTGTCAGTGCTTGGTGTGTTTGTGCTGCATGGCCACAGCTTTGGGCTTGTCAAAAAAAAAAAAAAAAAAACCAGGCGAGCTGCGGCCAGGAGACGCGTCGAGCGCTGCAGGCCAAATTAAACCAAAGCACCTGTCACTGGGCGAGACAAAAAGAAGAAAAAAATGAGAGGGGGCTTTTCCATCTCCATCCAAACTTTACCACTAGTTCAACGAACGCTTCCTGTTTTGCGAGTTCAAGCTGCACGACAATGTGACAAAATGTCATCGGGGGAGATTCGTGCCAAGCGAGATGAGGATAGAAGATATGTAAACAAAAAACGTGAAGAAAAAATGTCCAGCAGTGGAGAAAAATATGGCAGGCCAGTAGGAAGACATGAGTGGGCACTTCCAGCGTGACACAGACGCCACCCTGATGACACATTTAGTCCAACGTGATAACCAAGGCGACCAACGACACCCCGTTGATGCACGTCAAAGAGGCCCAGATGTATGAAGTCGATAAACTCCCGACTCAAAAGGGCAATATCGTGAAATATTCGTGGAGAACACACATTTCCGTGATAATCGAACGGCATAACTACGAGCGACACCCACCAGGAAAAATGACAAGGTAGGAAAACCCTCAAAGACACGAAACTTCCCAAAATATGACAAGCTGTCAACCGCATCTTGTCTGAATGTCACCGGCTGTCAAAGGAAACAGGAAGTGGGCTGAGGTGTCATTTCGTGTGGCGCAAGAACGTTACAATTCAATAAATCAAACGTCATGGTGTGTGAGGTGAGGTGTGTAAACACAGCACAAGTGCTTGTTACACTTGTTTAATAAAATCTCCACAGACTATAATCTGTCCTTTTTACGAGATGGAATTTTACAAGATCACTCTGCCGGGTTACAAAACTACAAACAGTGCTGACATGTTGGCAGGGTTTAATGCGAGGTGTTTACAAATTGCTCGGAATCGGGATTTGGAGCCAAGTCACTGATGCAAGAGTGCGTTTCGGGACTTGACTAACTTTCACCCAGTTCAAAATTGCACATTGTATATTTGAGTAGCTTGAAATAATGCTAGCTTAATGCTAACACAATGCAAGACACTACAGAATAGGGCGGCGCCATATTGGAAAAACCTGCAATATGATAGTTGAATATCACAATATTGATATTATTGCCATATATTTAAATGTTATTAGTGTTATTATTATTACATGCTGCAAAACAAGAAAGCTACAAATATTCTTACCTTATTAATTGGAATTAACCTTGATAATGTTCAACTAACAGATGAATACAATTGTATGCCCAGAATTTATTGACTTAAGGGACAGTGCATATAAAATATTCCCAACTATAGTGAGAATTTTGTTTGTGCAGCCAAGATTACATTTCCAAGCCAAGCTTGCTGACAAACAAACCAATCGACGCCGGAAAATATTCGACAATAAAAGTCTAATTTTCGCCGACTTTCACAAAAGCAAGCCGGTGCACGAATGTTTATTATTTTTAAATAAAACACACGTCAAATTAGCGAGTGTCAGTCTAGAGCGCCAGGTGATGGAGGTGGCCGCCGGCGTTGAGCCGCGCGTTATCAAGTGTTGACAAGCTGTCAGAGTTGGAGTACTACCTGGGACCTGTTGGCTCCTCCTCGATAGTCCTCCTCCTCCTGATCCCTTCCGGGGCTGTTCGGTGGAAGTTCGGTCACGCAGCTTTGCCTCCACCCCCGCTTGTCCTTCAAACTTTGCCGGCTGGGGCTCGATATTGTCCTCCCGAGCGGATCAGTTCGGTCCCCGTGCGTAATGAGAACCAGTCGGTGCGTAACGGTGCGTTTAGGGCCGGCGCACCGCGTTGGGAGAACAGACGAGTTTGGAGCGCAGCTCCTCTCGATGGCAACCATCGGCGACTCGCTTCGGTTCGGAAAGCCAACCCCGGCGTTGAGCCCGCCCCTTTCCTCTCATGAGGTCCAGTGGTGGAGAGTGGACGTCCTGCACTTCTTTGCTCCACTCCAGATGTGCACGGTGCTCTGCACGAATAATAATATTCATAATAAAAATCATAATATTAAACCTTTGCACATTATGCGCGTTTTTTTTCACAATTTAAACCGATAGAGCACTTATTTGGCTATTTTCCGCAGTAAAAAGTTCATATTTATACCATAATTATTTTTGCTTACGTCACAGAACGGCTCATACACGCTCATTTTCAGAAAAGCCTGAGATTTTGGTTGTTGTTTAATTTCATGCTTGATGGAAGGGTCGGCACTCCAGAGACCCAGCTATTTATACACAAAAGTCAATTTTTCCATAATACGTCCCCTTTGACATTCCCACAATCATATTAGGTTTTGAGTCAAAGGGTTGTTGTGTAGCTCGAAAACGTAAACACAAGAGTTAAATGTGTATTACTCTGCAGGCTATGTAAGCGAGCTGAAAAAAAAAAAAGATTATATCCACCCATCATCATAAAATGGAGAGAATAAGTCAGGGAGTGTTCCGAATGTCTAAAGTACGGGTGGGAAAACTTAACTCACTGTACATGCAATGTTTTAAATTATGGCAAATTGTCTTTTTTATGTTTGTATGCAAACAGTTGGGTCTCTGGAGAGGACGCCCACCCATCAAGAAGGAAATTAAACATCTGCCTCTGCCTTATGCAGACCACAAATATCGAATGCACCACACAAGTTATAAAATATCCAAATTAAAGCCTTTTGTTCACAAAACTTGGTCAGTATCGACTCTGGCTGAAAATCAAGCCCAAAGAAATGGGAACAAAAGCAGGGAGCCTGCGCTTCTAAAAACAAATAAATTCTCAGAGCAACTGCCAGAAATAGCCACAAATGCTTACAATATATAACATTGTAATATTTATTTTGAATCATTATTTTCATGAATTTTGTAGGGTTTCTCATTTCTGGCTTCAACCCAAACAATAAGATTTTGTCGGTTGTCATAATAAGTTCCCGATGCCATTCCACTTTTGAGCCCAAAAGCCGAGAAACGACCACTTTGGAACGGCAAGATGCCTGGCTAGCTTTATGGCTCTATTCAAATACATGGGAAATGTTTTGCATTAAATTTTAAACAACCTGGTCCCTCCTCTGTTGCGTGACTGTGCCGCCGTGTCCTGCTGAGAGTGCCATTAAAGCCGAAAATATCCTCCACAGATTCTGCGGTGTGACTTTGACACAATGTGCCTTTGGCTTTTCTCCCATTCTGTGTTCTTATGACGAATACACTAACTAACTTGTTCTTTTTCTGCGCACATTCATTCAAAGATTTGTTCAAAGAGGGCATCTGGCTGACGTCAGTTGGGTTTAGTTTAGTCGTCAATGCTTAAAATAAACAAATAAATATATAAATGAAAGATACATTCTCATTCCTTGACACCCACGGCACTCACCAGACCAGGCCCCGCCTTTTAAAGCCGTACACACTCAAAATCACAGGTACAATATAAGAATGGCAACCTCAAGTAGACAAAAAAATGTTTCTTGTATCTAAAATACACATTATGCAAATTTTATTATCGTGTTGATATGGCTAAGTCTTGTTTCCTTTGCCGTCTTAAGAGGCTCTTATGCTGTGAGTGGCACTAAACTATGTCAGTTGTCACACATCACCATGTATGTGTGGAATGCGGCGCTCGAGGGGGTGGAGAGCGTTGAGGTGACAGGGCACGCACAGACACACACACATAATGTAACGTCGATGCTAAAAGCACACACTGGTAGAAGTGCTTGCTTTACTTTGACTTGCTAGCATTGAGCTCCAACCTAGCTTGATCTCCTAAAGCTCCAGTGAAGGAGATGAGTTTGCGATAAACACATCATGTTCATCGGTTGAAGATATAACCGCAGATAGATCCCGGTTAGTTGAACTCAAGCGGACGTACGCAATTATATCTCTGTGGCTTCAACTAAAACATGCAACGACGGTTAGATCTGAAAAAAAAAAATGGCGGGGGCACCAACCACTTTGGTGGGGCACATACCACAAAAACTGCACAACTCTGATGTGCTTCATAAAATCTAGTTTCAAAAGCTTTCAATGCACATAAATTAAAATAATCATATATTAAAATATTTTTCCTGCTCAATTTTCATTGGCTCTGAAACTCCAGTTCCATTTGATTTATTTTTAATAACAAAATTTGAATGATTCAAAACAAACCTTCTCACCTTTCACGTTACAAGCTTCCTTACACGATCCGCTTTGCTCCCAACCGCGAAACAGCCTCGGCACGCATTTACTATCCGGTACGAAAGTGCAGAACTATTTTCAAAGCGTTGTAACACTACCCGACCCGATCGATTCTTTCACCCCCCCCCCAGCATGGAGCCGCATACCACATGTGACAGGGTGGCAAAGATGGAGAGGGGGCTTTCCCCTCTGTGCAGCCGACAAAAAAGTCACCAGCTCCCTTAATGTCAGTAAACAGCGGGGCATCCAATGCAAAAATCTCGGCAGGTGTCAATCTTCTCTGGAGTGAGTGCGGCCATAGTTGTGGCAAGCTTATGTAAAGATTTGTCGGATAACTTGAGGTTGAGGTCATGCCAAGGTTTGGTGGTCAATCACCATCCACTGTGAATTTTCATTCCTCTTGTCTGCCACTGTCTGTTTAAAGCCGCATATTTATTTCAAACTCCAGACAGCCTACTATTCATCACACTGTAAACTCGCTTTTATTAGTTTGTCATTCAAACTATAAGGGGGTGGGGGGTGTCACTATTCTCTGTGGTAAGACCCAAGGCCACAAAATAAACTAAAAGCGTGAAGATATATGGACAAGTTGCACTGAAAAGCTACTTGAATTTCAACTTGTTCCTTCTTATAGCATTAGAGTGCCAAGATTAAGAATAAAATGGGGTTGAGGAGATTGCACGGAAATAGTTGGAAATGCCCCGAAAGAACATGTTTACAAACATTTGACCACACACAAAGTATCTACCCAATCACCTGCAAGAGCAAAAAAAAAAAAGCCATTATATGGTTTAATTTTCTCATTTTTTCCCTTCCCGGTAAAAAAAAAAAAAAG
The DNA here is from genome assembly GCF_024217435.2 of Syngnathus scovelli. NCBI lineage: Eukaryota > Metazoa > Chordata > Actinopteri > Syngnathiformes > Syngnathidae > Syngnathus > Syngnathus scovelli. Next base: position 6,212,987 of record NC_090867.1, read on the forward strand.
AAAAAAAAAAGATTTTTCAAACCTCTGACAGCCGAGTCTTTCGCAGGATTTAGTCCATCTGAAAACATGTGGTAAGCCTTGTGGAATGTTTCAAATGATTCCCAGATGTGGCTCACAGACAGGTTTAACCCATTCTTTTCCGGTTCAACGGCAACGAGGAAGGAATCCGGGACGTCTTGCACGAAGAAAGTCTGAGCCGTATCAAAAATGTTTATCCCGTATTATCTCCAACTTTGTTGGGGCCCGCTGAGCTGTTCTCAAACGGCGTAAACGAAGCTAAAAATGTCATCTTATGCTGGATTACTCAGGACCGAGTGCAAAGTCATTGCTTTTTTTTTTTTTTCCAGATGACTCAGCAATTGCAGGGTTCCGGTAAAGTACTACAAATCAATTTTATAACGAACAAAGTGACACTTTCTCACTGTATTGCTTATTTTCCCCTCCACAGCAAGCAACAAGTAAAATCACATCTCTCATGTATGCCATTATTAAGATATGATGTTTTTTAGCTTATGCAAGACTTTTTAAAGTTTTTTTTTTTTTTCAAGGTGCAGACTTCGAATTGCCGTGATGGATTATTACTGCTGTAGGAACACCCCCAAAGATGGCAATTTCAAGATAGGGAGGGCGATTCGAATCGTGCCAAGTGAGCTGCGAGATATGAGCAAGAAACTCGTGTGAACTCCCCCCCCCTCCCTCCACGCTGCCTCTCACCAACCCAGCCATCTATAAAGTAGTTGGCCTACATAGCCGTCAAGCAACATATTGGGGAGGCCGATTGTTAACTAGTGAATTGGACTGCACACGATCATCCATATTTGATTGACAAGTAAGGCGGAGCTTATCCCAGATGACATAGTTTCGGAAGAGGACCAAAGTGAAATCGATTAAAAATCGGTTTAAAAAATATTAAGCCTATTTTTGCAGATTGTGTGATGCGGAACTAAGCTAGCTGCAGAAAAAAAAAATGGAGAACATGGTAGCTGTCACTGGAGAAGCAGGATACTGTAGGCCATATGAGGCCACAGCAGGCTGGGAAAGCTTGTTACTGCTTTGAGCTTCTACATGTAAATGCACCACAACCCCCCCCCCCCCCTCCCCTTCTTTTCTCTCTTTTAACCCCCCCCCCCCTCCCACAAGCCTCCCTGAGGAAAAGAACTGTGTTTTAAAAGAAGCGCAAACAGCTGCCAACTCATTTGCCGCTGCGTTCTCCCGTTTTTCTATTTTCTGAAGGAGAATCGAGATGTAGAATGTCTTCATATGGAGATGAACTTGGATGATGCAAAAAAACATCTTTTCACCGTCACAGATATAGATTTGGCACATGAAAATACAAAAAGTAACCATTTGAGCACAAACGCCGAAGCAACACATGTAGACAGATAAAATCATAATACGCACAGGCTTGTATTGTTACGACATCTGGATTTAAACGTTCCTGCGTGTATTTTGTGTGTATCAGTGAACTTTATCAGAACAGGTGGGTGTTGTTTTCTTTTAAATCCAGGCAAGCCAGCATTTTCCCGAGGGTGTCGGTGTTTATGTACGATTGAAACCAAATGACTGAAAGTATTCTGGCTCCATACGCGTTGCCTTACGGTGTTCTTGGCAAAAAAATCCGTCCGCTTCCATATTAGCTTCTGCTAAATCTGGCAGAGATGAACACAACGCGGCAATGAAAAAGATCCTCCTCCCGGGCATCAATCCCAAACAACCATGTCATATGATAATGTCCTCCCATAAAACATGACTAGACGTCTTTCCCAAACAGCCCCCTGGCAACCTCGTATCGCACAAAACGTTAAGTTACCGACTTTCCCATTTTGGATCACCGGGGTGCCAACACGTCCCCCTTCCCAGCATCTCATCCGAGGAAACCCAGTGAGTATGTCCCTTTAATTAGGCCGCCCGTGAAAATAATGGTGCATTAATGACATTTCTAGGGGGGCCAATGAGCTGGAACAACTGAGAAAAAACTAAATCACAAATCAATTCCAACAAATGTAATTAAGGTTTAATTAGCCCCAAGGGTGCCCGCGGGAAGCTGTGGATGGGCACAACGTGGAGGAAGAGCTAGAGGGGGAAGTCAAAAAAGAAATTTCGGGAAAAGGGAAAGAAAGCAGAATCCGTGCGGGTCATGAATTGCTTGGTTTCTATTCCAGTAGTGTGGCGCTGGAGCAATAAAACAATATTGACCGGACAATGGTTGAAATCATAGCTTCCGTATGCTAAATGTGTGGCTGTTGGCACGTGCCTGGTCGGGGGGGGGGGGATTTAAAAGCGCTGGGACGTGCTAATTCTCCATAAAAAAAAAAACAGCAGCGTGTACGCTTAAAGCGCAGCAACATTGTGGTGTTAAAAAAGAAAGAAAGGGGGTAGAGGGAAAGAAAGAAAGAACAAGAGGGGGGAAAAAAAACATGCAAAAACCACAGGGAGGTTTGGAGAAGACTTAGTCCGCCTCTCGAGATGCCAGATCACACAAACTCACACTCCCACGCCAATGAATGAGCTTCATAAACTGCAATTAAAACCCCGGGCACTAATTAAGTGGAAATAGAAGCCTGTAATAAAAAATAAAAAAATATCGAAAGACAAGGGAATGAGATGCTAGCGCTTAAATAGGCTAAACATTAGCTCATATCCCAGGACAACAATGTAAACTGTGAAGTGACACAGTTAATATGCTCATGCTTGTGTCATGTGACTGCTCTCTCGATGCTAAAATATCAGCACTCTGGAAAAACTGCATCTATTCCGTGCAAGAATTCCTTGTAAAAGAGCCGCTATTCCTTCACACAGGATGGGTGGTTTCAGCACCTCTTCCTGCTTTAGGTTATTGCCAAGTATCGTCTGACATCGGGCGAGCTCGTCTTCCCCCTTAAAGGGCTGATTATAACCCACGAGGCTTTATTATAAGCTCTATTTCTTCATGCTACTTGCACGTGGAACTTACTCAAATGTCATCTGTAAAATTACAAATAGCTCCGTGAAGTCAATAAAAAAGATCAAGTATCCCTTGCCGAGTGAGTTTTTTTTTTAAATCGTGGAATCTGAGCAGGATTGACTCGCTTTAATAGCAGTCCGACGTGGTGTCCCAGGTCACCTTTCTGCTACAGGTTGTTTAATTGATTATTGATTACTGTGTTCTATTGTGGCAGTAATTTAATGGCCCAATGAAGATTGCTGATCATAATATGTCTGACTGTCAAGGCAGCCAGACTTGACAATAAAAATAACTGCATAAAAGGTTCTGTAAAATTGTTTTTAATGAAATGGTTTCTCAAAATCTAATGTATTATAATTTGGTGTACCACAAGGCTCTTTCCTAAGCCCTTTCCAATTCAAGCAAAAATACATTATGTTTTATTTTGCTGTTGTTTCTAAACTATTCTCACATTAAAGCACTACAAAATATGATATATTATGACCCTAAAATGCTACAAGGCTCTGTCCTCTGCCCCCACTCATTCTTGCCAAGACATATTTTGTATTATATTTTTCATAGCTGCCTCAGGGAGAAATAGGTTTTTGTCTGATTAATAATGTAAGGTGTGCATTAGGAGGCGGCTGTTACAACACACCGGGATCATCACGTCGACAAGGCGAGGTGCGAAGGAGGCCGCCATGACCGTGCATCTGGAGTTGACCAGATGCATTCGGAGCTCAGTGACAGGCGTAGAGATTAAGGTCACACTGTCTCACTTGGATGAGCGCCACGCGTCACATGATGCTAATGGCTCGGCAGAGGCGAGGCGTAGGTAGGCTGGCAGATGTCCACGCCAGGCTCCATGTCTCCTCCGCAAGCCAGCTCTTCTCAAGCCAAACAGATGGATAATGATATACAGAACCTCAGCCAGAGCTTTGAAAAGTCCTAAAATATTCCAACCAGCCTTTCCTTTATTATAGTACACCACTGCATCACTTTTGTTTCCCCACTTAGCTGCAAAAACACTAGTGTGCGGACAAAAAGAGGAAACGGCGAGGGGAAGTCAATTTAAAACGGCACACGACAACGATAAAATACAAGAGACGTAATATAAATAGTAAACAGTGTGTCGAAACGGGCATTGCTGCTTAAAGAATAATCCTAAATTTACTTTGGGATATTTTTAAATAGACGTGCTGCGGTGTAATGCTCACTTGCGCTTCAGTGATCCTAAAAGCAGACGTTAAACAACACGAGAGCAGGAGGACAGCGGAAGCGGCCGGTGGGCAGAACTGAACTGACTGCGCTTGTAGTAAGCAGCCTCCCGGGAATCACTGGAAACAAGATCATGAGTCCACGTTTCTCGACAGTGACTGTCCTAGTTTCAGGGATACAGTCTATCCATTCTCTCCCACCCCACCCCCCCCCCCCCTGTCATTTTTTCCTGTTTTGTGTCATTGTTAGCGGCTACATGAAGTTGGCTATCAAAGGTCACATTTTGAAAATTTGGTACCTTCTCTCTCGCTGTCTGCCTCTCACTTCCTGTCTTGTCCACAATTTTTGGCCACCAGAGTGGAAAGTTGGCCTGTCACATGATATTATGGGTGACAAAAGAGTATTACGGTTGGCATGGAAAAGAAAAAATAATTCCAATTGTATTATTTTCAGGTCATTGATTCCAGTAGTTGTGAAACTCTTCTTTGATTTTTTCCAAATTAGTGCTCTATACTTCCCCTTAGTGGCCAAGTCGGCGCGCCAGCATTGTATTACATTAACATTCTATTTCCAAGGGCTTGTTTTCTTATTATAACACATTCCAATTTTTTTATTGTTTTTGGCAAGGAGGCTGGAAATGATTGCCGTAATGGCATCCATTTATTTCAATCTTTTTTTTTTCAAAATTGTCACAATTGTGCAATTTTTTTTTTCACTGTGGCTCAAATCCTCCTGCAAAGGGGTTATGTTGAGCAAAAAAAAAAAATGAAAAGATAGAAAAATCCAGCCAGGCAGCATTAGCGCGCTTTTCTGTCAGTCTTTCCCTCCTTTTTAAGGATGTGAGAAAAACCAGCCAGAAGAGAGGGTTTAAAAATCCAAGCGTGGAAGGCGCCAGGAGAGTTTTTCGAAACAGCTTGGGTAAAAAGAAACACTCAACCTAAAAACTCCGCAGAGGTTACACGAGGACTGAAATATTCACAGCGTGTTCTAGTTTAGCTTATAAAACTAAAAAGAGGGGAAGGGAGGACAACAGGTTTGTTCATTTGTTAATCCCCTAAAGCTCTCGCTACCTCTCATCTGTTCATCCTCTCGCTCCACGAAGACCCCCAACCCACTTTAGTATGATAAGATTTCCCCGGAGATGCTTAAGAATTCAAGGTCACCTCTTGACAAAGCATCACAAAGCATTTTGCAATATGTAACGCATTTGGCGGCCATTTTGATGTGTGGGATAAATTGTTTCAAATAAGCTCTTATGCAATTGTGATATGATATAAAACTCTTATTTGAACACACGTTAGCCACTGACAGTGACGTACGATTCGCGGCCGTCAGCCAAGTGAACATCGATCAGCGCAGGCTGTCGGGAACGCACAAGCCAATCAATCACGTCTATTGATCGAGCCCTCGTTGGAGGAAAATATGTGTATAGTCCAAAATGGCCGCTGTCTGCTGGTATAAACAGGATATAATTTGAGTGTCAGGTTTAAAATGACAAGAAATGAGTTGCTGAGAGACCCAAATAATCGGCAAGAGGGATTTCAAGCACGTGTGAACACATCAAGGCCTTACTCAAGGTCTCCATACATGCGCTTGCGTGATGTATGCAGGTTATTATCCGGGACAAGGACGCTCCGTTTCCCCATTAACGTAAATATCACATGACCTACAAGTGAGAAGAACCAAAATTGAATATGAGCCCATCGTTCATCTTCAAAGTTCCAATATCAACACAAAACACCAGGATCGGATCTTAACCGATCCAAATCATATCTTATGAGCTCCTCCGCTCAGATTCGAGCAAACTCGGTATTGCGACGTGATGAATGATAAATAAAATTTTATTGGAACAGCAGTGGAAAAAAAGATTATGCGATTTGGGCCAGAGACTGCAAATTGCGATTATCTTGCCTCATGCCCCAAAACAAATTAGAGCCAATACTTCTCTTGGCGCCTCCGGAGTGTGCAATGAGAAAGACAGAGTGGGAGAAAAGATAGAAAGACGAGGAAGAAAACACAAATGATGGCTCGCTAGCGGGGGTGAAGTGCACTCCGGCTCATTTTATGTATCCGAGGGGGGGGGCAAGGAGAACGCAGCAATCAAGCACGGGGCCTTAAAAAAATGCAGGAGGGGAAAATTAGAAGACCTTCCCTTTCTTGAAAAGGCCAGAGGAGAAAAGCCCGTCTTTTATGGGTCGTGAACAATATCCTGCATTCTTTCTGAGAACTGCAAGACAAGGCGCTTTGGCGTACAACCCCCCCCCCCCCCCCCCCCCTCCCTTCCCGGGCATCCTCACACATATGTTGCAGCACATAGGTGTACACACACAAAAAGGCACATGAAAGGATGTGGGCTGTCTGTGAGAGTCTGTGTCTTTTTATCAGGTGAGGGCCAAGCAGGGAGGGGGCGGTGTAAGATTTATCTGCTGCTGTCGGAAAACTTTGACCCCAAAGTTGTAAATCTGTCAAAGGAGTCTAGCCAGCTCAACAGGAAACACGGAGAGGAAAGGGGGAGGGTGTGGAGGGGGAAGGGCACTGGGGGGCAAAAGGCACACCCACGGGCTCAAGCGTTTCAAAAGGGCCACCTTTCAGAGTGTCCCTCCCGCCATGTTTACAATCCTGAAAGTGATCTCACACAGCTGGCAAAAAACACCCCTCCAGGCACCCCCCCTCGCCCACCTTCAGATTCAGCACAGATTCATTTCCATTGACTCA